>NC_133666.1:24645066-25845066 GCF_037893015.1 Macrotis lagotis
TAATATTAGTATTAGCATTAGTATTAGCATTAGCATTAGCATTAGCATTAGTATTAGTATTAATATTAGTATTAGTATTAGTATTAGTATTAGTATTAGTATTAGTATTAGTATTAGTATTAGTATTAGCATTAGTATTAGCATTAGTATTAGTATTAGCATTAGTATTAGCATTAGTATTAGTATTAATATTAGTATTAGTATTAGTATTAATATTAGCATTAGCATTAGCATTAGTATTAGTATTAATATTAGTATTAGTATTAGTACTAGTATTAGCATTAGTATTAGCATTAGCATTAGCATTAGCATTAGCATTAGCATTAGCATTAGCATTAATATTAGTATTAGTATTAGCATTAGCATTAGTATTAGCATTAGCATTAGCATTAGCATTAGCATTAGCATTAGTATTAGTATTAGTATTAGCATTAGTATTAGTATTAGCATTAGTATTAGTATTAGCATTAGTATTAGTATTAATATTAGTATTAGTATTAATATTAGTATTAGTATTAGTATTAATATTAGCATTAGCATTAGCATTAGTATTAATATTAATATTAATATTAGTATTAGTACTAGTATTAGTATTAGTATTAATATTAGTATTAGTATTAGTATTAGTATTAGTATTAGTATTAGTATTAGTATTAGCATTAGCATTAGAATTAGCATTAGCATTAGCATTAGCATTAGCATTAATATTAGCATTAGTATTAGTATTAGCATTAGTATTAGTATTAGTATTAGCATTAGTATTAGTATTAGTATTAATATTAGTATTAGTATTAGTATTAATATTAGCATTAGCATTAGCATTAGCATTAGCATTAGCATTAGCATTAGTATTAGTATTAGTATTAGTATTAGTATTAGCATTAGCATTAGTATTAGTATTAGCATTAGTATTAGTATTAGCATTAGTATTAGCATTAGTATTAGTATTAGTATTAATATTAGTATTAGTATTAGTATTAATATTAGTATTAGTATTAATATTAGCATTAGCATTAGCATTAGTATTAGTATTAATATTAATATTAGTATTAGTACTAGTACTAGTATTAGTATTAATATTAGTATTAGTATTAGCATTAGCATTAGCATTAGCATTAGCATTAGCATTAGCATTAGCATTAGCATTAGTATTAGCATTAGCATTAATATTAGCATTAGTATTAGCATTAGCATTAGTATTAGTATTAGCATTAGTATTAGTATTAGCATTAGTATTAGTATTAGCATTAGCATTAGCATTAGTATTAGTATTAATATTAGTATTAGTATTAGTATTAGTATTAGCATTAGTATTAGTATTAGCATTAGTATTAGCATTAGTATTAGTATTAATATTAGTATTAGTATTAGTATTAGTATTAGCATTAGCATTAGCATTAGCATTAGCATTAGTATTAGTATTAATATTAGTATTAGTATTAGTACTAGTACTAGTACTAGTATTAGTATTAGTATTAGCATTAGCATTAGCATTAGCATTAGTATTAGCATTAGCATTAGCATTAGTATTAGTATTAGTATTAGTATTAGCATTAGTAATAGTATTAATATTAGTATTAGTATTAGTATTAATATTAGTATTAGCATTAGCATTAGCATTAGTATTAGCATTAGCATTAGTATTAGCATTAGTATTAGCATTAGCATTAGCATTAGTATTAGCATTAGCATTAGTATTAGCATTAGTATTAGCATTAGTATTAGCATTAGCATTAGCATTAGTATTAGTATTAGTATTAGCTTGCATGGGGTCACACAGCTGGGTGATTTGTGGGTGTCTGGGGCTGGATTTGGGCTCGGGTGCTCCTGGCTCCAGGGCCAGTGTTCTTTCCACTGAGCCGCCTGGCCATACTTATTATTACCATTATTATTTTTTTTTCTTATTTTTTTCTCTCCCTTTTACTTTATTGCTTATTCAGGTCTATATTTTCTTGGGGGGGAGGGGGCATATTGCTTACTCTTAAACAAGAATATTTTAGTAATGTATAAAAAATTATTTGTACAAAATAAGAATAAATAAATAGATAAATAATATGATTGGAAAGTGCTTAAGAAGAACAACACAAAACAATGAAATTCAGCTAATAATTCAGAAAAAAAGAAATTCAAATGATCAAGTTTTCTAGACAAATGACTAATAATTAGAAAATTACAAATTAAAACAATCCCGATGTTCAATCTTATATACACCTACCTGATGAAGTTAAAATGACCAATTTTAGAGGGACTAAGAGAGGGAAAAGGCACATTAATACTATTTTTGTAGGGTTAAGAATTTTTCTAGTTATTTCGAAAAGCAATTTGGAATTAAACCCCAAATTATTCTGCTCCCTTTGACTCAGTAATACTACCAGGTCTCTCAAAAAGATCAAAGAAAGAAGAAAAGAGTCCCATATATACAAAAATAATTATAGAAGCTCTTTTTATGGTGATAAAGAAGTTGAAACTAAGGTGGTGTCCATCAGTTGGGGTATGCAGAAAAAACGGTGGTATATAAGCATAACGGAATAGTTTTATGCTGAAATTAAGGGAGCTTGCCAAGAAACCTGGGAAGATTTGAATGGAATGATATAGAGTGAAGTGTGCAGAACCAGAGAAGCTTTGCATACAGTAACAATAATGCAATCAAAACAAACAACTTTGAAAGATTTTAGAACTTTGGTCAATGCCATAACCAGCCACGATTTTAGAGGATCTATAATGAGGTGTTTCCCCTAACCTTTGTATTAAACATGCATAGTCAAGAGAATCAAATTCCCATATTGGCCATGTCATTCAGAGATAGATAGATAGATAGATAGATAGATAGATAGATAGATAGATAGATAGATAGACAGACAGATGGATAGATATAGATAGGTTTTTAATATATACATCTATGTTTATATATACATATACATATATCTATATATGCACATATACATGTATATATATATATATTTTATAAAAACTGAGTTCACGACATCTCATTCAGTAGTCTCACTCATAAAGAGAACAGAGAAGGATGGAAAGAAAGAGAGGTAAGGAAGAAGGGTAGAAACTAGAAAGAAGAGAGGAAAGAAAGAAAGAAAAATAGAGAGAGAGAGAGAAAGAAAGAAAGAAAGAAAAAGAAAGAAAGAAAGAAAGAAAGAAAGAAAGAAAGAAAGAAAGAAAGAAAGAAAGAAAGAAAGAAAGAAAGAAAGAAAAAAGAGAGAGAGAAAGAGAGAGAAAGGGGAAGGAGGTAGGGAAGGAAGGAAGGAAGGAAGGAAGGAAGGAAGGAAGGAAGGAAGGAAGGAAGGAAGGAAGGAAGGAAGGAAGGAAGGAGGAAAGAAAACATCCTGTTACTACTAGGTACAGTAGGGTAAATTTGTAAACACTTACTAAATGTGATCATGGGTGAGTCATTTCTCAATTTTCCAAACTTCAGTTTCTTAATCTTCCAAACAGGAATAATAATGTTTGTTGTATCTTCCATTCCTTACAGGGCTATTGTGAGGAAAATATTTTGTAAACCTTAAATCACTAAAGAAATGAGAATAGTGGTTGTTCCAGTTCCTCGTCGAAGCAGGCATCAAAGGAGCATCATCAGTACGACCAGCAGCAGAGAAATGGTTGACAAGGTAACGGTTGTTGTAATTGAGGTGGTTGTACAAGTTGAGACAAGATCACCGACCAAAGAAGTAGTGGTCATAGCAGTAATAGTTGTTGTTACATTTCTAGTGCTGTAAGTAGTGACTGTCATAGTAGTGATGGTCACAGAACTTGAAGTGCTGACTATGGTAGTTGTTTCTATAATAGTAACCATGGTGATGGCATTCCTAAAGTAGGAAAAATACGGGGGGAAAAGGGGGAAAAACAAGAGAGACATTAGAACATGGAAGCCAAACTACCAAGGTACAGTGATGGCCTTAAGGCTACCGACATTAGGTGTGATGTGGCCAGGACAAATGAAGGGATTGACAAGTTCTGATAAGAGGGCAGGCAGAATAGTTACAAAACAAGTTAGCCCCCTTTGTCCAGATCCATTTGGTGAACTAAATGCCTTGTCAACATCCCAATAAAAAAACAACAAAAATCATAGTGGAGGAGGGAAATGTTCTGGAAAGGGGACAATTCATTTCTAGACACTTCCTATAAAGCCCTTCCGGTCCTTAGAACTAGCCTCACCTCTACCCTCAGAGACCCAAATGGCTCCCCTCCAATCACTTCCTACTTTCCTGCCTCATGTGATAGAAGGGCTTCAAAGTGTCTGAGGCCTTCTCCTGCTTTGTGTTGACTAGGCCTAAGAGGCTTCTAGGTATCAAAAAACCCTAAATCTAAGACCTAGATGATCACTAGGAAATTCCTCACATTCACCGAAGCAACAAGGGGTTTTATCCTCTTTTTCCCCTTGAAAATCTACCTGATTTTTATCTGATTCAGAAGGTAGAACTTCTTAGAACTTCCTTCTGCTTATCCAGGCAGAATAAAGAGGCATGACCTCTAAGTCCCGCCTACCTCGTGTATTTCCTAACTGACATGGAGTCCCAAGGAAAAGCAGGGGCTCAAATTCTTATGGCCCCTACTGACATAAGAGTTTGTATTACATACTGAAATACAAATGGCTATGTATCTTACAGATATAATTTATTGATGTGTTTAGATTTACACACATGTTCTTATATGTTAGATTCTAATTAGGGTTAAATATTCTCATCTGTGGCTTCTTATAGATAAATATGTGTGCATTGAAGTCTTCTTCATCCATTTGTATTAGTCATATTGCACATTTGATTGATTTAATTATAAGTAGAAAACCTAAGGATGATATGATACACATGTGTATATATAAATGTTTGTTTATGAATATATATACATATACATCTATATTTGTATACATACCTATATGCATGTACAAATTTATAATATTGTTTGCACATGTTTTATGTATTATCATATATGATAGACAGACAGATTTACATGGAAGGATGATGGATGGATGGATGATAGATAGATAGATAGATAGATAGATAGATAGATAGATAGATAGATAGATAAACACACAGATAGAAGGGTGGATGGGTAGATGGGAGAATGGTTGCAGGTGGATATGGGTGGGTGAGTGGGTAGATGCATGGATGCAAGGAAGGATGGGTATCACCATAAGGTTTTCTACTTAGAAACAATTAAATCAAAGTTTGAACTAAAACATGCAATGTGATTAGCACAAAGAGGAAATGCAAACATATATATATATATATCATATATTTACTAATAAAAAGGCATTTTAACACCGGTTAGTGTGGTGAATTACAGGGCTGGACCCAGAGGCAGGAATACCTGAGTTTAAATCTCTCCTTAGAAATTTATTAGCTCTTGGGGTGGTTAGGTGGCGCAGTGGATAAAGCACCGGCCCTGGAGTCAGGAGAACCTGGGTTCAAATCCAGTCTCAAACACTTATGTGTGGCCTTGGGCAAACCACTTAACCCCATTTGCCTTGAAAAAACCTAAAAAAAAGAAACAAAAAGAAATTTATTATCTCTGTAACCCTGAACAAGTCATTTTCCCTCTCTCAGCATCAGTGTTCCATCTGTAAAATGAAAATAATAATCACATCTACCTCATAGGATTATTATGAGACTAAAACAACAGATAAACCAGCTTTCCAACATAAAATCTCACTATTAGAGATGAAAATTAAAACAATTTTGAGATAGCACCTCTCGACCATAAAACTGACAAAAAAAATTTTAAAGTAATGAAACTCAATAGTGTATAATGTCAAACTTTTTTAATATATTGTTTAGCTTTGGAAAACTAGATTTTCCCCTTTTCTTTATCTTTTTGCCTAGGGATTGTTCCCTGAGAGGGAGGAGAGACTTGGGAAATGTAGGTGATCCAAAAACAAATTACATCAATGAAATTTCTTTTTAAACACAAATAGGTTGAGTTGGAGCTGCTATTTGAAAATGTACCCAGTGTTGGGATTGCAAAGAAATAGGTATGCTTTACTGAGCCCTAACAGTATCACAACACTGTAAAATCTTTTAGGAGATAAACATGACTCCCCAGAGGAAGTGACCCCTAAGCTGGTCTGGGAATAAAGTAAAAGATTACAAGAAGGAGATGTGAAGAAGAAAATTATTTGAGGGTAGTCTATGTGAACGATCAGAGGCAGGAGAGAGAACATCAGATATGGAAAACAGTTGGGAAGAAAGAGCAGATGGAATATATAATGCCTGAGGGAGAATAATGGACAATAAGCCTACAAAGGTAGGGAACCTTTAGTTAAGTCAATAAGAAAATTCCTTCTACAGGAAAGGACAGAAACTGCACTTTCTCCCACATGTACCCTATAGAGGCCCTTCTCAAAGCAAAGTCCCCAAAGATTGATGTTGTATGTAATCACTTCATGCAAAAAACCTCATCACCATGAATCAATCAATCAATAGCAAGATGTCAAGAATGCAGCTACTTTTTTCAGTCATTCTGAGAAAACTGAGAGTAATAGGATCTTACATCTAAATTTGGATTACACCTTAAAGAACATCAGTCTTGCTTTACAAAAAATAAACTTAAGACACAGAAATAGTAAGTGATTTGCCCAAGATCATCCAGTTAGTGTCTAAGATGCATTGGAAACACATCCATGATCTCCTGGCTCCAAGTCCAGCATCTCGCCCACTACATTATATTCCTATCTCTAGTATTAAAAAAAAAGACAATGAATGGCAAATAATTTTCTAAAATAAGATTTGGGTTTTGGGAGAATGGACAGACATAGGAATGGTGTGTTTGTTTATCATTTTAAACACTTTCCTATTAAAGGATTCTGGTGCTACACCCAAAAATAAAAAAGAAATACCTTGTGAGATAGAATGAGAAGAGGAGACCAAGTCTCCTCTGGCGACAGTTTTTCCAAGTTTAGGCTCAGGAATAGTTACTCCTTTCCCTAATGTTCCCAAAGTAACTTAATGAATTTTCTCTGGATGCCGACATTGCTATGAAGGCTTGGGATATCATTTCATTGGTGCCTTCTTTCCCAGTCACTGACCCTGGCTAAAATTAGATGTGAATTCATATAATAAGAACAATTCCCATTTTTCTTTTGTTATAAGATCCCCAACCTACTCCACAATAATCCTGAGAACTAAATAGTGTTTATTAAGTTTGGAGGCACATGTCATTGCACTGATTAAAGGAACTGTTAGGTGAAGAAACTCCACCTCCTAATTTAGATCTGTACACCTTTTCTCCAACTTGGTGCCTTAGGAAGTTACCTGGGACACTGTGAGGCTAATTGCAAAAGTAGTAATATCATAATATATAGCACTTTTAAGATTTGTAAAATATTTCACATATATTGTCCCATTTGTTCCTTACACTAACCCTTTTAGGTAAACTTTATTATTATATTCATTTTACAGATGAGAAACTGAGGCAGCTAGAGGTTAAATTGCCCAGGGTCACACACAGTCAGGTGTGCTTTGAACCCATTCTATGTTGCCTATCAGGTAAGTGATTTCAGCACAGAACAGGGATAACAATTCCATTCTATAGGGAAGGAAACTGAGGCTTAAGGAGGTAAAATATTTGGCACCCCCCACCAGTAAATAACCAACAGCATTTAAACCTCTCCTAGCTCTAATTCTAATCTGCTTCCCACTGCACCAACAGCCTCTGTTTCCAAACAGTTTTACACACTTGATTGGATTCTCACACCCACCCTTGGAGGAAGGCAATTCAAGTAGTATTAGGCCAATTTTGTCAGGTGAAGAAATTAAGGTCCAGTGCCGTCCAAGGTCACACAGTTGGCCATTGAGTGACAGAACTTAGGTCTGGGTCTACATCTCATGACTTCAGAGTGTGGCAGTCATTGGACTGCCCCTCCAATTTGATTTACAGCAAGAAACTCACACTAAGAGACCTTTCACCAGGGAATCACATTTCAGCTGGAGGCTAAAAAGAAGGAAATCAATAAAAGCCAGCATAGTGACAACCTGCGCAAAAGAGTTTACGTTTCTTAAACAGACAGCCCAGGATGGCTCATGAATACCAGATCAGGTGTTCATGGGAAATGCCAAGACTCTGAGAGATTGTCTGTTAAGCATTCTTCTCTTCCACTGCCTTAGTGTCTTCCTAAGAAGGCAGAGAATGGTCATTTAGCAAGTATTTGTTATGTAGCCTACATCCAGGTCTGTGCTAGGTGGTCTGGGGGAACATGAGAAAGAAAACAGCATGCCCCTCTTCTTATATGTCTTGGTTAAGGGAAGACTCAAGAGCGATACGACAGAAGGGATACATCAGCGTACATCATCAATAGCTACAACATAAAATATTCAAGTGGCAAGTGATATGCTGTGAGCAATCAGAGATATAGACAGGGAGCAGGTAGGGGTGAAGCATCATGGCAGAAGTGGGACAAGTGGACCTGGGGATGATTTAGCAGGGAGCATGGATGTCATCTTCCCCCCATCAAGTGGATAAAAGATCAGAATGAAAAGCAGTGCGTGAAAGTTGTAGAGAGGCAGGTTTGGGTGGGTAGTCAGGATCAACTGCCTAGCAATCATAGGCATCCCAAAGAAGTATAGGTTGTTTCAGGATGAAGTGGTTTTCCCCTCATTGGAGGTTTACAGGCAAAGGTTGGATGATTAGTACTACTTGCCTAGAATGCTGTAGACGGGTATCAGTGGAACTTTTTGGTATCTTCTTCCCACCAGCCATTACCTTACTGAAAGGAATGGTCAATCCACCGACAAGTCAAAGAATTGACTGGTAATGTCCAGAATCACCTTCTGATTTGTCTATTTGGCAAATTTGTGTCTGCTATAGCAGATTTCCTTCAAGTGAGACCTAATCAGCATTTACAAGCTGACAAGCCACTAGTTTGAGGGGGTAAAACAAGTTGGGGGGGGTGGAATCCAAACTGGGTTTGGATTCTGAAACTTGTATCTGAAACTTTTCCTGACCCCTACTTTTTATTCAAAACAAAATCAGTTTCTCTTCTGGTGCCTTTGGGCCCTTTTTAGAAATACATAACGGGGATAATAGTAGTCAATATTTATATACATTATCTCATTTTATACTCACAACAATCTTATGAGTTAGGTACCATTATCATTATTCCCCTTGTACAGAGACAGTCATATCATATAGTGGAGAGAATACTAGACAGAGTCAAAAAGATTAGAGTGCAAATCAGTCAGTTTCTAGTTGTTTGACCCTGGGAAAATTTCAACCTCTTTCAAACTCAATTTCTTCATCTATAAATGGAGATATTAATAACAGCTACCTCTCAGGATTGTTGTGTGCATCAAATTAAATAATCTATGCTTTGAAAACTTTATATGAATATCATCTATCATCATTACAATTATTGCAGAATAATATTAGAAATAACCAGGAACAGCTAGGCAACCACTACTAAAGCAAGCACCCTGTCTATAAGCATCCCTGACAAGTGATCATCCACTCTGTTCAAATACCTCCAGAGACAAGGAGCTCACTAAGTTTCAACACAACATACTCTATGTTCAGACAACTCGGTTAGGAATGTCTTCATTAATCAAGTCGAAAGTTGTCTCCTCGTAACTTCTATCAGTGGGTTCTAGATAATGTGTCTGAGATTAGAGTGGGGCCTAAGTTTGACTTTGGAGTTAAAGAATAGGGATAATGATAGGTTGATGTAGATGCAAAAAAATATTACTTCTTATAACATAAATCAAAATCAGTAAACTACATTTGAATCCATGAACTAGATATAAAAGATCATTTTTTTTAAAAGAAAGAGATATCTTTACCATTATAGCTAAGATGTACTTCTTAACCAAACTATAGAATTAAGCATAAAAGATAAATTGGGGGGCAGCTAGGTGGCACAGTGGATAGAGCACCAGCCCTGGAGTCAGGAGTACCTGGGTTCAAATCCGGCCTCAGACATTTAGTAATTACCTAGCTGTGTGGTCTTGGGCAAGCCACGTAACCCTATTTGCCTTGCAAAAACCTAAAAAATAAAAAAAAGATAAACTGGACAATTTCAAATAAATGAAATCAAAAAGGTTTTGTACAGACAAAAATCAATGCAGCTAGAATGAGAAGAGAAACAACTGGGTAGGAAGAAAAATCTTTGCATCTTATATCTCTTATAAAACTGATATCCAATAAATAAGTTGACACAATTAAATTGACAGAAATAAATTGACACAAACCAAAAGTCATCTTGCAAGGGACACTCGGTCAAATGAAAAATCAGTTTTCAAGAAATGCACAGATTATCTAATAGCAATATGAAAAAAATGTTCTAAATTACAAATAATAAAAGTAAAATAATGGAACAACTTTTACGTTTACCTTCAAAAGTTCAAAGATGATAAAAGGTAGAAATAGTCAACAGTGGAGGAATTCTTGGAATACAAGTGCACTAAAATCCACCATTAAGAAAGCTGTAAACTGGTCCAACTGTTCTGTTAAACAATTTAGAATTATAGGGGCAGCTAGGTGGTGCAGTGGATAGAGCACTGGTCCTGGAGTCAGGAGGGCCTGACTTCAAATCTCACCTCAGATACTTAATAATTACAGCTGGACAAGTCACTTAGCCCTACTGCCTTACAAAAAAATTTTAGAATTACATGAGAAAAATCGCTGAACTGCTCATATACTTTGACCTAGTAAGCTAGGCATTTAACCAAAAATGATCAAATACAGAAAGAAAGGTCTCATTTATGCCAAAATATTAATGCCATTACTTTTAAGAGAACAAAAGGAAAAATACAGAAGATTCCAGAAACAGAGTGGATGCTCATGAATTTCAGAATGGCTGAACAAATTATAAAATATATGAATGTACAGTAATAAAATATCACTCTGTACGAAATAAATATAAGGGGGCAGCTAAGTGGCGTAGTGGATAAAGCACAGGCCTTGGAGTCAGGAGTACCTACCTGGGTTCAAATCCGGTCTCAGACACTTAATCATTACCTAGCTGTGTGGCCTTGGGCAAGCCACTTAACCCCATTTGCCTTGCAAAAAACTAAAAAAAAAAGAAAGAAATATAAGGAATTTGGAGCTTAGGAAGATTGATATAAACTGATATAAAGCAAAGTAACCAGAACCATGAGAATAACATACACAATGATTATAACAATGAATGAATGAATATTGTATTTATATGCCTATAATATGCAAGCACTGTGCTAAGTACTGGGTATTTAAATAGAAAAGTCATATAGTCTACCTTCGAAGTGTTCACACTTATAATAAAGGAGACAATACCTAGGTAAGGTTTCAGTTGCAGATTAGATTGGTAGGTTCCATGGTCCTCAAGATGGTAATGTCATTTTTCCTAATAAAATGTTTTCTGCTTCTGATGTTGAATCATTTGACAGAGCCTTTCATTGACAAGGTATGCATTGATAATGACTTTCTTTTCTGGGTCTTCAGTGGCAAGATCTGACATATGTAAACTCTGTAAGAGCAATGGCCAGGTTGCATCTCCACAAGGATTCCTTCCCTGAATTGTGGCTAAGTATACTAAATTGGAAGCATTGCCACTCTCAGAAGTTCTTGGATTAGATGTTGGACTTTCTCCACTGGGGTATGACTTTTCTCTCCTTTATGGTACTAGCAGCGTCAACTAAGCTGGCTTGCCTGTCCTGTGAATGATTGGCAAAGGGCTGGACCTTTTTCCATAGGAATTACTTCTAAGGATAATATGAGTGAAAGTAACACTGAATAGATCATGAAACAATTAATTACAAATGCTAATTGTTACACATACTTTCAGATGCAAATAGCTGTGTAAGGTAGGTTTTGCTTTAGAATATTTTTCTCTCATTAAGAAAGATTCATTGGTAGGGAATGGGATAAAATTGAAAAATGAATCCAATGTAAACACAAAATATATCAATAAAAACACCTTTTAGAAAAACATAATAGGTTATCTCTCCCATAGCATTTAACTCTTAAACCACTTAAAAAGCACATAATAAAACCATTCCCCAATTGATAAATCATCTAGGGATATAAACAATTTAGCTCCAAGGAAAGAAAGAAGCTATATATAGCCATATGGAAAAAAAATGACTCAAATAATTAAATGAGTGAAAATTAAAAACTCTGAAGTCTTAATCCACACTCATCAGATTGACCAATCTAACAAAAAAGAAAGAAAGGAAGGGGAGGGGGGGGAAGGAGGGAAGGAAGGAAGATGACAAATTTTTGAGAAGCTGTGGGTAAAGGCACATGGGTGCACTGTTGGTGGAACTGTGAACTCATCAAACATTCTGGGAAGCAATTTGAAGGCATACCCTAAAAGTTTTTAAACAATGCATGGCCTTTGATCCAGTGATACCAAAACTAAGTATAAACAACAAAGGAATCAAAGAAGGAAAAGGCCTATATTTACAAAAATATTTATGATACTATTTTTGGTGGTGGCAAAGAATTGGAAATTGAGCTTTTCCACCCGCTCCCCCCTCCCCCCAGCGCCACTCTGGCCGCATCGCACTCACACCCAGCTCCGGCCCGCAGCCTCCCTGCCACCACTACCGCCACCATCGGCTTCCGCCGCCGCCATGATCATCTACCGGGACCTCGTCAGCCATTACGAGATGTTCTCCGACATTTACAAGATCCGCGAGATCTTCGAACGGGCTGTGCCTGGAGGTGGAGGGGAAGATGGTCAGTAGGACAGAGGGTACCATTGATGATTCACTCATCGGTGGAAATGCCTCTGCTGAAGGTCCTGAGGGTGAAGGAACAGATGCCACCGTAATTACTGGAATTGATAGAGTAATAAACCATCATCTGCAAGAAACTAGCTTCACAAAAGAGTCCTACAAAAAGGATATCAGAGACTACATGAAATCAATCAAAGGCAGACTTGAGGAAAACAAGCCAGATAGAGTAAAACCTTTTATGACGGAAGCTGGCAGAACAACTCAAACATATCCTTGCTAATTTTAAAAACTATCAGTTCTTCATAGATGAAAACACGGATCCAGATGGCATGGTGGCGCTCCTGGACTTCCGTGAGCATGGTGTGACCCCATATATGATTTTCTTTAAGGATAGTTCCGAAATGGAGAAATGTTAACAAATTCAGCTGATGACTTTGAATCACCTGGCATCACAACTGGCTGCTGCTTTTTGTCATCTACACAACCACCAGGACTTGGACAAACTTGGACTGATGTCATCTTGAGCGTTATTCCTTTATTTTTGACCTTGATTTATTTGGAGTGGAGGCATTGTTTTTAAAAACATGTCATGTAGGTTGTCTAAAATAAAACACATTTAAACCCCCCCCCAAAAAAAAAGAATTGGAAATTGAGGAGGTGCCCATCAGTTAGAGAATGGCTAAACAAGTGGCCTATGACTATTATACTGAAATGAAGAGATGTTTTCATAGAGACCTGGAAAGATTGATATTGAAGACCTCCATGAATTTGGCCTTAAAAATAATAATTCAAATATGTGCTTCAGAATTTGTCCTAAAAACTGACAAACATTAACCTCCAGGGTTTGACCTCAAGAAAGAGCAAAACAGAATAAGGTTAAGATATATATATATATATATATATATATATATATATATGTATATATATATATATATATATATATATTAATATTTCTCTAACTTCACTGATTATGCAGGTGTGCATGGGGGGGTCAGCTGGAGAACCAGACCCCCAAAATGGAGTCTTGGAATAGGGTTCTTACACATTCAATTATCAGAAGGTGGGATATGGTAAGCTACTTTCTGGCTTTGTTAATCAAAGAAGGGACACTTGATTTGGGAGTGGCTTGAATATCAGGCATGCTTCCTGGGAGGTTTGTCCATGAGGGATGGCTCCTCCCAAACCCAGGATCTTTGTGACTAAGACCAAAGCAAAGCAAATGTGAGTTATGCTAAGACTCCCACAAAATAATGTGAATTTTTCCTCTCCCAGATGTCTGCACCACCTAATGATTGTTAATGGGGATTAGAGTCCTCATTTCCCCTATTTTGGTTAAAGTGATATGATGGGAAACAATTTGAAATGATGGGTAGCATTTTGACAAAATCAAAAGGGGCAGACTTTTTGAAAAGTGGACCTTACCAATAAGAGATGCAAAAGAAAGGGGCAGTGAAACAACATTCAAATCAGTTCCTCTGGAAACATCTAATACAGTCTTATGATTCAGGTGTAATCTCAAAGCAGGTCTTCTCCAGCTCAGATCATTTGAAGAAAGTTTTAAAAGAGCATCTTAACACAAATTTCAATTTACTAATAACTATGTCAAACCTTCTGTTTATACTATTAGTGAATGAAATTTGAAACGTTTAGAGACTAGGGAATTGACAGTTTTAGGATGACAAATGATCATACATATACATATACATGTAAATATACATATATATTTGAAATCAGATAAAAACAGAAAATTAGAACCCAGTTTTTATACTTGGCTTTATTCATTTCCCCAAACTGGGGGTTGAGATTCCACCAAGAAATTAATAACAGAACACTCTTAAAAGAATATTGACTCTATAGCAGCCCTGTTTGTGGTGGCAAAGCATTGGAAATCAAGTAAATATCCTTCAATTGGGGAATGGCTTAGCAAACTGTGGTATATATATATATGTCATGGAACACCACTGTTCTATTAGAAACCAGGAGGTATGGGAATTCAGGGAAGCCTGGAGGGATTTGCATGAACTGATGCTGAGGTAGATGAGCAGAACCAGAAAAACACTGTATACCCTAACAGCAACATGGGGGTGATGTTCAACCTTGATGGACTTGCTCCTACAATCAGTGCAACAATCAGGGACAATTTGGGGCTGTCTGCGATGGAGAATACCATCTGTATCCAGATAAAGAACCTTGGAGTTTGAACAAAGTTCAAGGACTATTCCCTTGAATTTAGAAAAAAAAAAACATATCTTATTGTCTGTTCTAGAACCTTGGAGTTTGAACAAAGTTCAAGGACTATTCCCTTTAATTTAGAAAAAAAAACATATCTTATTGTCTGTTCTTGCTATATCTTATACTTTTTGTTTCTTCCTTAAGGATATGATTTCTCTCTCATCACATTCAATTTGGATCAATGTACAACATGGAAATAAAGTAAAATCCAACAAATTGCTTTCTAGGAGGTGGGGGGAGGGAAGTAAGATGAGGGAAAAAGTGCAAAACTCAAATAAAATCTTTAATTAAAAAAAGAATATTGACTCTAATATAAAAGTGAATTCATTTAAAAGTTACCAGATTGATTTCAGTTGGAACAAAAAGTTTAGGAATGGTATTTTATAAATACGTCAAATAGCCAATTTTGAAACAGTGCATATCAGGTAAATTATTTATTATAAAACATTTTCATCTTCTAGCCATGTTAAAATGAATATGGATTTCTCTGAAATAAATTTTCAAGCTAGACTACAAGACATTCCTTTTTCTAAAATAACTAATTTTGCTTATATTCCTTTCCTTAAAACAGAACCAAGACAGTTATGATATTTGCCAAATAACAAAATCATATCCTGGTTTCACAAATCTTTATCATTTGCCTAATTAACCCTGTAACATTGTGAGAAATTAAAGGATCTTAATGAGCATGGGAATACATAGCGAGTCATAGATGCCGAAGCAAAACACTTGATTAGGTAGCTGTTTAGAGTGTAGAGGATTATAGACCAAATGATCCAGATCTCATACATGCATCTTCCAGTAATTCAGATTTGCTTCAGGATTAGCCTATGAGCTAAGGCTATGATATTGCACTTGTAGTGATCATCTGACTGGATTATAAAAATTGCTCATAAGAAACAAGGACATAAAGTGTTCCTTTATTTGGATATTAGTTCCTGGCAAACCTTATGTAGATGGCCAATTGTATTGAGCCGAGCTTAAAATCAGTCAGGTGTGAAATTGCAAATGCCATCTTAAAGAAACTGAGTCAGGAGACTTTTATCTGGTTCATGCTGATTGTCATTCTCCCAGCCTTTTCTTTTTCTTTTTTTTCTTTGTTTTAAGGTTTTTGCAAGGCAAATGGAGTTATGTGGCTTGCCCAAGGCCACACAGCTAGGTAATTATTAAGTGTCTGAGACCGGATTTGAACCCAGGTACTCCTGACTCCAAGGCAGGTGCTTTATCCACTACACCACCTAGCCACCCCTCTCCCAGCCTTTTCTATGGAGAACCCACCTACATATAAAACCCCATCAGGTTGCTGGCATAGAACATTGGTCCAACATTCTTTTATGATCATACCTAGAGTCAAACTCAGAATAAGCATTTTGCATACCTCTCTCTCTTTCTTTCTCTCTCTCTCTCTCTCTCTCTCTCTCTCTCTCTCTCTCTATATATATATATATATATATATATATATATATATATATATATATACTAATTCCAGAATTCCAGAATGAGGAAAAAATTCAGATTTCCAATGGGTATGACAATAGATAGATCATAAAATAGTACTCTTCACTATCATAACATTTCTGTACTGAAATCTTTTTTCTTAGAACAAAAACAAAACAACAAAAGAAATTCTTAACTTTAACCTCATACCTTACATATATAACTATAACCTCATACCTCTAATTATTATCATATCTCATTATACTCTTAACTTAATAACTGTCTAATTATACTCATATCATTCTGAAAGAATAAGATACTTTAGGAAATTAATGTTATGTTAAGTCCAGGTATGATGGCAGATTCAAAACAGCAAGATCACTAGTTTAGCTGCTTGGTGGTTGACTGTTTCTCTGAAAACACGCTTTTAAGCATGGCCTAAGGGCACAGCAAACCTCAGAATGAAACTCCAAAAAGAATTTTCAGGGTTCCAGAGTCTCATTAATCACAGTAGGTTGGACATAATTTTTATCAATTTCAAATTATTATTACAATAAATTAACTTACAGATGAAAATTTAGTAGACCTTCTACAAATCACAGAAAAGACTTTATACAAGTTTTTTTCTAAACTTAAACATTTTTCTTAAAAAGTATTTCCCATTCTTAACTTCTAAAAATGATAGATATCTCTAATCCCCAAACTTTTAAAAGCAAAAATAATTCCTAATTACCACAAAGTTTCTAAGTACCACCTTCCTTTGGTCAAATTTTTTTTTTTTTTACAATAGAGAGAAGTCTAAATTTTTCTCTAAGACAAAGACAATATGCCTTATTACAATAACAAAATTTATCAAACTTTTAAATTTTACTCAATATATTTTTGTCTTTAAACATAGAACTAGAAATAATCTCACATCATTCACTTAAACCCCTAGAATAATATAGCACTGGCTAATTGCTCTAAACCCCCAAATTAACTTATATATAAATATATCCTTAGATGAAGCAGGCTTGAAATTTGCATCCTATTTTGTACAATAATTTCTATAGGAATTACACAACACAGAAAACTTGCACAGGGCTGATGTAAGATTTTCTTTGGATAAGGCCTATATAGACAGTGGATCAATACAATAATTCAAAATAACTCAAAATTTTCAAAAGTAATAGCCAAATAACTTTAGGGGAATTTCTTTTCAATATAGGCAAAAAATCGGAAGTTTATAATTTCTTAAATTACAATACTTTAGGCTCTTTTGGTACCTAGTCAGCAGTGTTAAAATAAAATTATGATTTTCATATTGATCAATATGACATACATAATGAATTTAATATTAATTTAGCTTCTAAAAATTCTTTTACACAGACTCTGGACTGAGAGTTGCATTCCCTCCTTAATTTATACTTTGGTGATACTAAGTGAAGAGAATCAACCTACAGTAGTGGGTTTTACACTCAAACTCCCAAAATGATTGTTTTCTTGTTTTTGTGATCCATCCTCCTATTCATGATTCAAGTATCTATTTCTTGCCTTTACTTAGGAGCCAGGTGGAGCAGTCCTGATAGGAAAAATCTGTTTATAATTTTAATCTAACAACATCTAATATAAGAGAAATTGCCCTTGATACTGACCAAATTTCACAATATAAGAAAATTTAGGAGCATAACAACATCATTTGCACTTAGGACGCTGGCCCTGGAATCAGAAATACCTGCGTTCAAATCCGACCTCACACACTTAATAATGACCTAGCTGTGTGGCCTTGGGCAAACTACTTAACCTCATTTGCCTTGCAAAAAACCTGAAAAAAAAAAAAAGCAAAACTCATTGATTAGCAAATACGTGCCCTTAATTTAAATACACTTGCAGATTACTTTACACAGAAAATTGTTTCAAGAAAGTTGGCACTGAAGATTGTTCACATATAACTTTACCAGTGTGAAATTATGGAGCAATTACATCTAATTAAAGAGGTAATAAAAACAGTTAACATTCATATAGAATTTGTCTTATGTCAAGCACTTTACTGTCACGGATCCCCAGTACAATTCAGAAAAATGAATTTCATTATTCCCTTTATGCAACAGTAAACTGAGGTAGAACTTTCTAGGGGCTTTTTAGCCAATAAATTTCTTAATGCTAAATAATAAATGTGATATGACTCTGTTCTTACTTCCTTCAGGACTGAATTTGAGTTTAAATCAAACCAAATCCAGATTTATAATAGCTGATAATAACACTTGAATTTTATGGTCCAAGAGCTGGGATCTTCTGCCTCCACCTTTGAGATTTATCAGATAACAAGCTGATTCAATCACTTGCTTTCCCTATTCCCATCAACTCTAGGATTGCAAACTGCAAAATCAGAAAATGCATATAAGAACTTTACTAATCGTCTGAAAAATTTAAGATTTTATATAATTAGTGCTTCGCAAATTCTGTTTTCTGATAGATTGACTGTGTATTTAACAACTTTTTAAATAAACATAAATAAATAAATGCATGAATGAATGCATGAATGCATGAATGAATGAATGAATGAATATACTCACGTTTCCTTCTAGTCCTTAATCTGGATGGTCTTTATCCTTTGACACCTGAAAAGAGGAGTAGGCAAGCCAAAAAGTGGAGGCGGAAAGTACAGAAGCGGCTGACCAGCAACAAGGTGGTCAGGAGACAAAAAATGGAGAGGAGGGAATTGATACAAGTTTATAGGAGAAAAAAAAAGAAAAGAAACTTCTAAACACCAGAGATTGCAATCAAACTTCTAAACACCAGAGATTGCAATCATGTGTCTATAATTTGAAATTTCTCCTTTTTTCTCTTTAAATCAATCCAGTTGAAATCTGCCAATAGAAATCCAGTAGGAGTCATAGTTTAGAATTATCTTTAAGTTGTTCCAATGCTGATAATATTGACTTTAGTTCGGTGCCCAGTTTAGGGTACCCTCAAAGAAGACTTTCTCGGGGTCTCCATCCCCAGAGCAATCTTAAGAGAACTATAGACCCGGTCAAAACAGTCTTGGGTTCCAGGTTATTAGAGCAAGAAACTGGTGGGGGGGGGGGGGGGGACCAGACATGCCTTTTCCAAAGTTGTGACTTCAGATATGCATCTGGGGGGGTCCCATCACAGCTTGTCAAAAAGTGGAGCCAGTACCCCAGTTCTCTAGTCTAATCTTAGCTTCATGGCACATAATGAGACATCTGTGAGTTTGATCTTAAAAATAATAACTAAATTACATGTTATGCTTTAGAGTTTGTCCCATTAGGTAACAAACATTCACTTCCGGGGTTTGACCTCAAGAAAGAGCAAAACAGAATTAGTTTAGCATAAATATTTATTAATATTTCTTTGAGTTTGCTGATTATGCAGGTGTGCATGGGAGTCCAAATTCCATTATTAGAAGGCAGGATCTTGGAGGCAGCCAGGTGGTGCAGTGGATAGAGCACCGGCCCTGGAGTCAGGAGTAGCTGAGTTCAAATATGGTCTCAGACACTTAATAATTACCTGGCCGTGTGGCCTTGGGCAAGCCACTTAGCCCCATGGACTTGCAAAAACCAAAAAAAAAAAAAAAAAAAAAAAAAAAAACCTTAAAAAAAGCGTCAGGATCTGAAAAGCTACATTTTCACTTTGTTCATCAAGGGAGTGGCCCTTAAAACTTTGACAAAGCAATGAGAATTTTTCCCTTCCAGGCTATCCGCACCACCTAGTAACCATTCATTGGGATTAGAGATCCCATTTGCATGTCGATCCAAAATGACATGAACAGAACCAGGTGAACATTTCTGAGAAATTACTATTTTTCTCTTATATTTAATAGTTTAGTATTTTATTAAGTAAGATTAAGTTCCCCCACCCCCACCCCTTTTCTTCTTCCTCATCCATAAATCAACGAGTGTGAAAATTTCTCTTAGGGTCAAGATCTAATCAGACTATTAAAGAAACTCTGAGTTGAGGCTAATGGATGTATGTGTTGTGTCCCTTAGGTAGTTCTGCGGAAGTGTTGATTTTCCCTATTATTAAGACAGGTGATATGAAACTTTACGTCCCTTCAACCAAGATCTGAGTGACACAGGTCACGGACTTCAAGACTTTTATCTTAATATACCCTAACTCCCATCACGTTACAGAATTAGATTTGATCGCTGTTTGATGGACCACCTCTTGTCCAAAGGCATAAAAATCGAAAGCAGTGGCACTGGGCTCTCTTTGATTACTGATTACTGAGGGGACAATGAACCTATTTCGGTAACTGCTTTCTAGATGTAATCAATAAAACTGATTCTAATTTACCCTGAAACTTGATCTTTAGGAACTTTTTAAACATGGTACTATTTATACTGGAACATCAATATATAAAAAGGACCTATTTTAAAATACCTTTGAACTACGAGCAATTAAATAATCAACCCTAGTTCCAGGGGAATGATAAAGAATGCTCTCTATTTCATGACAGGGATGTAATGGATTAATATGCAGAAAAAGAAACACATTGTGGGATTTGGTCAGTGCAAGAATTTGACTTGAATATGCCAAGGATATAACTTTATAAGATACAAAGATTATTTCTTTTCAGAAAGCAGGAACAAGGGGGAGATAAAAAATTAAATGTTTGATAATTGAAAAAAAATATTTTAAAAAATGCACCTAGGGGCAGTTAGGTGGTGTAGTGGATAAAGCACCCGCCCTGGAGTCAGGAGGACCTGGGTTCAAATCCGGTCTCAGACACTCAATAATTACTTTAGCTGTGTGGCCTTGGGCAAGCCACTTAACCCCATTGCCTTGTAAAAACTTAAAAAAAAAAAAAAGGGCTACAAACACCTCCAAAAACATGAAACCATGGGATTGTTTCCCTTTCTACATCCTTCCAACTTCATAGGACTTAGAGGTAAGAGAGGGGGTCAGACTATATAGCCTCTAAGATCCCTTCAGGATCTTACATTCTAGACTTCTTAGAAAATGAAGGAAGATCATTTGAAAGATCACAGAATAACAGAGCTGTAAAGGCACATGGGAATCTTTTAATCCATAGCCCGAGCAGATAGTGCCAGACCTAGAATCAGGAAGACACGAGTCCAAATCTGGCTTCAGACACGTCTTAGCTGTGTGACCCTGGGCCAGTCACTTCACCCTGCTTGCCTCAATTTCCTCATCTGTAAAATGAGCTGAAGAATGAAATGGATAAGCCACTCCAGCATCTTTGCCAGGAAGACCCCTAATGGAGTGACAAAGAGTTAAATACGACTGAACAACAACAGAAATCCACATCCTTCACTGCATAAAGAAGAAACCAAGGCCCAGATCATCTAGGTAGAAAGTAGAAGCAGCAGTATTCAAAGTCAGGTCCTCTGGCTTTATAGCTAATGCTCTTTCCTACTGCAACCTTTCATAAACTCACTGAATCAGAGATCTATTATAGAACTTTAAGACACTTAAAAGGCTATCTAGCCCAACTCCTTTATTTTATAGAAGAGGGAAACTGAGCCTAAGAAAGGCTTAAGTGATTTGGTTACAGTCACCCGGGAAAGGGCGCTTCTGACTCCAGATTCCACCACATGACATTGCCCATTCTGTATCTTTCTCCTTATACCTGTACCAATGTCAACTAGGCTTGGGCATCATCCTTGCTTAGATACCAGTCTTTGGTATTCTCCAGACAGTGGACAATCACAAATGGTCCAGTCATCAGGACGGCTTCCCAGGGCCTCCAGGCCAACCTGAGGCAGGTTGGGGTGGGGGGGTATCCCAGAATAAAAAGTTTACAGGAAAAGTCAAGGTTTTGATGAATGTCACACTTGAAAGCCAATTAAGTAGGCTGAGAGGAAGACACAATTTCCCATTGTCTAATTGACTTGCAGCACCTTCAAGGTAATAAATTTGTCACATTGAATTATTAATGAGAAACGAGTATTTGACTTGCTGCCCTGAATAGAAAATAGTTCATTATCGGAAGGTATTGTTCCTTCCCAATAATGAGTCTGGCACTAGGGGAGTTAAGAGAAAAATAGACAGGAAAAAACCCCTGCCTTTTCCTTCATCGCTGTCTATCACATCCTAGATACCTTTTCTCCTCCATTTAACATCCTGTGAAAATTTCCAATGAGTAGAGGGTAAAGGTTGGTGTGGGGCTTCCATTGGATCTTTTATTTAGAGTTGAATTTTGCATGAGTGAATCCTGAATTAAGTACAGTCTATCTGCTATTGGCATTCCCAGAAATACCCAAACCAACTGTATTCAATATTAAACCCTGATTTGGTATCACAGAAAGGGAATCTATACAGTTAGATTTAGCTCACCTTGAGAGACTCTCTAGCTATTCTTCATCCCAAAGAATCAACTGCACATCTAAGACAGGAGAGGCTAAATAAGGAATTCAATGTTCCCTCTAGGACTCTGCAAGACTTTAGAAACATTTCTTGAATTAAATAAGGCTTGGTCCTCAGTTTCCCACTTTGAGGGAATTGACTAGATACTCTTTAAAGACCCTTCCAGTTCTAATGTATTGGTATCTAAGACCTTTCCCAGGCTTGTGGTAAGATCATAAGCATGGTCATAATCACAGATAGCATTTAAATAGTGCTTTAAGGTTTACAAATCACTTTACAAAACATTATCTCGTTTGATCCTAGTAACAGCCCTGGGAGGTAGGTTATTATTATTTCCATTTTACAAATGAGGAAACTGAGACAGACAAAAGTGAAATGACTTACCCATGGTCTTACAGGTACTAAGTGTCTGAGGTCAGATTTGAACTTGGCTCTTTCTGACGCCAGGCCCAGTGCTCTATTCATTGCACCATACTGCCTATGATCTAAAACCTCCAACTCAAGACAGTCCCTCAAACATTATATCTTCTACCTCCTTGTCTTTGCACAGGATGACCCTGATACCTGGAACTGACTGTCCACTCTAATTCAAAGAGACTCTATTTTCATTTAAAGTTGAGCTTGTACCTTCTCCTCCAAGAAGGCTATTTTTATCTTTCCTGTTGCTTAGGGTCTTCTACCCAGAAATTACCTTGTATTCACACCATTTCATTTTCTAAATGCAGGCTGTTACCAAGTAGAATGGGGCCCCCTGATTTTTATACCACTTGCAAAGAGAGAAACATATGTTGAACAACTGAAGTATGGGCTTAGAGGCGGTGACTGTGGCTATGTTTCCTCTTTGCTGTAAATTCACAATCAGAGAGCTAGAAAGGGCATCAGAGGATATGTGTCCAGTCCCCTCATCATAGAAATAATGAAATGATTCTGATCAAATGATTTGCTCTAGACAGTAGGCATTGGTGGTGGGATTTGAACCCATGTCTTTTGACCCCAGAGCCAACACTGTTTCTTTTGCATCATGCCATCAAGGCCTTTTGTCATATTGGTCATTCACCTCTAGGTGGTACAGTGGACAGAGAACCAGCCCTGGAATCAGGAGGATGGGAGTTTGAATTCAATCTCAGATACTTGACTCTTATTAGCTGTGGCTTGGGGCAATTAGATGGTATAGTGGATAGAGCACTGGCTTTGGAGTCAGGAGCACAGGAGTTCGAATCCAATCTGACATTTACTAGCTGTGTGACCTTGGGTAAGTCACTTCACCCTGATCGCCTCACATCCAGGGCCCTCTCCAGTCATCCTGATTTCTATCTGGCCACTGGAGCCAGATGGCTCTGGAAGAGAAAGTGAGGCTGGGGACTCAGCACAGCCCCCCTCACTCAGATCCAATTCATGTGCTTGCCATGGCATCACCTCCCTGATGTTGTGGGCTTCTTCGAGAACGAAGGACAAACACTGGCATCACCTCCCTGATTTGTTGGACAAACATCATCATCATTCACCTCTAGCTATTCTGCAGTTTATTAATATCATTCTTAAACTGTGGTGTCCCAAAAGGAATATGATATTCCAGATACATTCCAACCAGCATGGATTAAAGTAGGTCTATAAATTTGTACAACACTGTCTCTCTACCCAGTTGAAGGTGGCACTTACATCACACTGCTGTCTCAAATTGACTCTGTAGTTCACTGACACCCCCAGATCATTTTCATTATATGCTCATATTTCCCCTAAAGTTATACTTGTGAAGCTGACTGTTTGAACTGGTTTCAGTCTTTACGTTTAAATTCATTAAACTGTGCGGCCTATTTAATGAATTTAGGAAAAAGCAACTAAATTTTTTCATGGACCCAATTTAATTGTAACATCTTGATCATTGCTGTTATTCTGATGGCCCTATCTCTGTAGACATAAAATCCCCATCTATTCAAGTAGCTGAGTTCTCATCATTTGGCCTCTCCCGTGATGCAGACCTCATTCTACATCCCCACCCACTTCTCCTGTGAGTCTCAGCCATATCATTTCATAGGTTCAGCACAAGTAGTCCACTCAACATCCAGGCCTTCTTCAGTATCTCCTGATATCTCAAGGAGAATGTGGAGTTTTCTGAATGTCCACCAGTCACCCCTTGGCCACCCCATATGACCAGCCCATAGTTTCTTCTTAGCATGCATTTTGATGAGGACAGCATTGACTCTTATTCTTCAAAGTTATCCATTTGATATTATTTGCTATAGTCTGTCCATGCCCACCATTCAGCCCCGCTGTGGTGCCTCATCACAATATGAAGCTGACCCTAGATACTCTAAGGCTAGGCCAGTGGGAAAAAAGTTTCTGACAGCTTTTACCAGGCAGGGAAGGCTTGAATCATGGCCTTATAAATATCACACCTCCTTCTTTAAAAAAAAAAAATTGTTCCCAAATTGATAACTGGTCAAAGGATATAAACAGACAGTTCTCAGTGATTAGAAAAATGCAAGAGTGTATGAAATAACCTATCAGATTGGCTAAAATCACTGAAAAGGAAAATGACAAATACTGAAGGGGAGCAGAAAAATGGGACACTAATGCACTGTGAGTAAAGTTGTGAACTGATCCCACCATTCTGGGGAACAATTTGGAACTATGCTCAAAGGGCTATAGAACTATGCTTACCCTTCAACCCAGGAATACCAAAACTAGGTCTGTACCCCAAAGAGATAAAAGAAAGGCAAAGGAACCACAGATAAAAAAATATTTATTTTTTTTGTGGTGGCAAAGAATTGAAAATTGAAGGGATGCCCATCAATTGGGAATGGTTGAACAAGTTATGGCATATGAATGTGACAGAGTACTATTGTACTAAAAGAAGCAAGCAGGATGATTTCAGGAAAAAAATCTTTTTATGAACTCCTGAAAAATGTAGGGAATACAACCCAAAGGACTCTGTACACAATAATAGCAATACTGGACATTGATTAACTGTGAAAGACTTAGCTACTTCCATCAAGATAATGATCAAAGACAATGGCAAAGGACCCATGATGAAAAATGCTATCCACCCCCAGAGAGTGAGCTGATGAATTCTGAGCACAGATTGAAGCAGATTTATTTTTTACTTTACTTTTCTTGTTTTATTTTGTTTGTATTTTCTTTTGCCACATGACTAATGTGGACGTATGTTTTGCATGACTTCACATGTGAAATAGGTTATTTGTCTTCTCAGTGGGTAGGAAGGGGCAGAAGAGGGGGAGAGAATTCTGAATTTGAAAATTGTTTAATTTAATGGTTAAAATAAGTAAATAAGAAATTTGTATTTTAACTAAGTAAACTGTTATTAATATCTTTTGTTTTTCCATTAACTAAATTTTCCTTACCGACCCTCTCCTTTTCAACCCTAGAGAGTCATCTAGATGATACAACAGTAATAGCAGAGCAGAAACAACTACAACAACAAAGTTTTGAAGAAATAAAAAGAGGAAGAGAAAGAAACCAGCATAACTGATCCCAAATTCTGAAAATATATGCAATATTCCACACCTTTGGACCTTCTACCTGTAAGAATTGGATGAGTGGCAAACCAGCTACCTGGAGTCAGGAGGACCTGAGTTCAAATCCAGCCTCAGACACCTAATAATTACCTAGCTGTGTGACCTTGGGCAAGTCACTTAACCCCATTGCCTTAAATAAATATTTTTCTTAAAAAGAATTGGATGAGGTGCATTCTGATAGCTCTCTTTTGGGGCTGTGATGATTCTTTATAATTTTGAAACATTTGATATAGATTATTTGGTGGTGTTTGTTCTTTCCATATTGTATATATTGTTTTTTGTTCTGCTGACTTCACGCTGCATCAATTCATGTAGAGCTTTCCATACTAATACACATACTAATACACACTCACACTCATAACTTTTAAAGCCTATCACATTCAAGTACCACAATTTGCTTAACCATTCCTCCATCAATCGGTATCTACTTTTTTCTCCATTTTTTTTTTGCTACCACAAAAAAAACTACTATCAATATTTTGCATTTAGGGACTTGAATTTTTTTTCAGTAGTCTCCTTGGGTATCATCCTAGTAAGGGAATCTCTGAGTCAAATTATATGGACATTTTAGTTACTTTACTTGTATAATTCCAATTACACTGATTCACAACTTCACTTACACTTCACCAGTGTGCCTATCTTTCCATAACCTTTCCAATACTGACCATTCCCATGTTTAAGTTTCTTTGTCGTGTTGTAGCATAAGCAGTAGTCACACCCCAATAAAACTGTCTCAGTAGTTGGGCAAAACCAGGTTGAGGGTCATGGACAGGCCTCAAACCCATCAACAAATAAGGGTGATTTGCATCCCAAACATGAAATTTCCTCTGCAGTATGGGCAAAATGAGAATTTGTTCCCATAGCCATGAAGATAAATGAAGTCAGTGCTGTGGAGAAGTTTAGAATTTGGTCAAACAGAGAAGACACCAAAGTCAGTTTAATTCTTTGTCACCTCATTTGGGGTTTTCTTTGCAAAGATATTGGGATCACTTGGCATTTCCTTCTTCAGCTCATTTTACAGGTAAAGAAACTGAGGCAAATTGGTGAAGTGACTTACCCAGGGTCACACAGCTAATAAGTATCTGAGGTCAGATTTGAACTCAGGGAAATGAGTCTCCTTGATGCTAGGTTTAACTCTCTATCTACTGCATCACCTAGTCACCCTCTTTGTGATCTTAGGCTACATCAAATGTACCATCACAGGGGTGGCTAGGTGGCACAGTGAATAGAGCATGGACCCTAAATTTAGGAGCACCTAGTTTTGTGGCCTTGGGCAAGCCACTTAACCCCATTTGTCTTGCAAAAATCCTTTAAAAAAGTACCATACTTCAAATCTGGTCTCAGACACTTAATAATTACCTAGCTGTGTGGCCTTGGGCAAGCCACTTAACCCTGTTTGCCTTGCAAAAACCTAAAAAAAAAAAAGTACCATACTTTGAGGAATAAAAAAGTAATGTTATGATTTACTCTGTGCTGATCAGACCACATCTGAAGTATTAAATTTTAATTATGGTGCCACAGTTTAAGCAGGGCATCATTAAACTTCTCTATCTCCTCATCTGTAAAATGGGAATAATATTTAATGCATATGACTGTAAAATGCAATAATATCTCGAAAACCCTGTGCAAATCTGAAAAGGGCTATATTAATGGGAGCTATTGTAATTATTATAAACTCCAGATGGTCAGCAAAAATGGTGACAAGCCTAGAGCTGATAGCATAGGAGGATTCACTTCAAGAACTGTGAATGCTAAGCCTGGAGAAAAAGAGATTTGGAGGAAACATGCTCCAGCTATAATTTTCTGTAATCTCACTTACAATTCTTGTGGGTTCTATTATGTGTACGAAAATCTCTTTTATTTGGTGGTTTAAGTTCAACATTTTTTTTTGTTTTTAGATTTTTCAAGGCAAACGGGGTTAAGTGGTTTGCCCAAGGCCACACGGCTAGGTAATTATTAAGTGTCTGAGGTTGGATTTGAACCCAGGTACTCCTGACTCCAAGGCCCGTGCTCTATCCACTGTGCCACCTAGCCGCCCTAAGTTCAACATTTTAAAAAAAAAAAAGTAAATGCACACAAAATTGGAAGACTTCAAGTAGTATCAGAAAACTATAGATCTAGAAAGAGAAAGGAGCTCAAAAGTCATCTAGTCTGAACCCTTTATTTTACAGATGAGGAAACTGAGGCACCTGGAGGTTAAATGATAGAGGATCACAGACCTAGAGATGGAAAGGAGCTCAAAAGCCATCTTTATTTTACAGATGAGGAAACCGAGGCACCTGGAGGTTAAATGATTCAGAATCATAAAACTCGAGATGGAAGGGATCTCAGAAACTATCTAATTTAAACCCTTTACTTTTCATATGAGGCAACTGAGGCACCTGAAGTCAAATGATACAGGATCATAGACCTAGAAATGAAAGGGACCTCAGAGGCCAACTAATCTGAACCTTTTATTTCACAGATGAGGAAAGAGAGGATTAGAAAGATAAAATGCCTTCCCTAATGTTAAATGACAGAGTATCTCTTTAATCTGTTCTGGCACAGGTAGGTGCTTAATAAATGCTGACTGATTGACTTACTGAATGACTGACTGACATTCTATCATGAAAACCCTTCCCTGTAGCGATTTATTCAAACTGTGGTACAAGAGACAGAAAGCAAATTTCCATTTTTATTTATTTATTCATTCATTCATTCATTTGTCTGTTTGTTTGTTTAAGGCAACTGGGTTAAGTGACTTGCCCAAGGTCACACAGCTAGGCAAGCATTAAGTGTCTGAATCTGGATCGGAACTCCAATCCTCCTGACTCCAAATCCAGTGCTCTATCCACTGCACCACGTAGCTGAGGAAGCAAATTTCCATTTAAAATAACTTTTGTTTTGTCACTTAATCCCATTGCCTTGCAAAAAACAAAAAAAAAATAAAAATAAAACTAGCTATAGACAACACAAAAGACTTGGGAGTCTACCTGCCAAGGAAAACTACATGAAAACAACTATAAAAAACTTTTCATACAAATAAAATCAGATCTAAATAACTGGGCAAATTGTCAATTGCTCAAGGGTAAGCTGAACTAATGTAATAAAAATGTCAATTCTACCTAAATTAAAGGACTTATTAGTGGCACACCAATCAGACCAAACTAGCAAAAAATTACTTTATGGAGGTAGAAAGAATAATAACCAAATTCATATGAAGGAACAAAAGATCAAGAATATCAAGGGAATTAATGCGGGTAAAAAACAAAGTCAGGTGGCCTAGCCATACCAGGTTTAAAATGATATTATTAAAGCATCAGTCATCATAACAGTTTAGTGCTGGATAAGAAATATATTGGTGGATCAATGGAATAGATTAGGTGCAAAAGAAACACTAGTAAATGACAATAGTACCCTACTGTTTGATAAACCCAAAGACTCCAATTTCTGGAATAAGAACTTACTCTTTGATAAAAATTCTTGCAACAACTGGAAGATAGTATAGCAGAAACTAGGCATGGACCAACATCACACACTCTAAAGCAAGATAAGGTTGAAATGGGTACAGGATTTGGACATAAAAGGTGATACCATAAGCTAATTAGGAGAATAAGAAATAGTTTATCTGTCAGATCTATAGAAAGGGGAATGGCTTTTTACCAAAGAAGAGATTGAGAACATTATAAAATGCAAAATGGATAATTTTCATTACATTAACTTTTGCACAAATAAAACCAATGCAACCAAGATTAAGGGGAATGCAGTAGGGGCAGCTTGGTGGCACAGTGGATAGAGCACCGACCCCGGAGTCAGGAGGACCTGAGTTCAAATCCGACCTCAGACATTTAATTACCTAGGTATGTGACCTTGGGCAAGTCAGCAATGGGGTTAAGTGGCTTGCCCAAGGCCACACAGCTAGGTAAATATTAAGTGTCTGAGGCCTGATTTGAACCCAGGTCCTCCTGACTCCGGGGCCGGTGCTCTATCCACTGAACCACCTAGCTGCCCTGGCCCCATTGCCTTGCAAAAACAAAACAAAACAAAAAAAGGAGTGCAATAAGTTGGAAAACAATTTTTAAACTAGTATTTCTGACAAAGGACTCATTTCTAAAATATATAGAGAACTGAATCAAATTTATTAGAATGTAAGTCATTCCCCAACTGATAAATGGTCAAAGGATATGAAAAGACAATTCTCAGATAAAGGAATTAAAGCTTTAGTCCCATGAAAAAAACATTCAAGATCATTTTTCATTAAAGAAATGCACATTAAAACAACTCTGAAGTACCATATCACACCCATCAAGTTAGTCAATGTGACTAAAAAGGAAAATGATCAATATTGGAGGGGATGTGGGAAAACTGGGGCACTAATGCACTCTTGGTGGAGTTGTGAACTGTTCCAATCTTTCTGGAGAACAATTTGGAATTACACTCAAAAGGCAATTTTAAAAAAGTGTATCCCCTTGGGTGGCTAGGTGGTTCAGTGGATAGAGCACCGGCCCCGGAGTCAGGAGGACCTGGGTTCAAATCCGGTCTCAGACACTTAATAATTACCTAGCTGTGTGGCCTTGGACAAGCCACTTAACCCCATTTGCCTTTCAAAAACCTAAAAAAAATGTGTATCCCCTTTGATCCAACAATACTCCTTCTAGGTCTGTATCCTAGAGATCATGAAAAAGGGTAAAATAACCCACATGTGCAAAAATATTTATAGCAGCTCTTTTTGTAGTGACAACGAATTGGAAATTTCTGAAGGGATGCCCATCCATTGGGGAATGACTGAACAACTTGTGGTATACGAATGTGATGGAATATTATTGTTCTATGAGAAATTATGAGGGCCGGGACTTCAGAAAAGCCTGGAAAGACTTACATGAACTATTGCTGAGTGAAGTGAACAGAACCAGAAGAATATTATACACACTAGCAATAACATTGGGTGATTTTCAACTACAATGGACATGTTCATTTCAGCAGTACAATAATCAAAGACAATTCTAAAAGACTTGTGATGGGAAAAAATCATCCATATCTAGAGAAGGAACTGTGGAGATTAAATGAAGACCAAAACTTACTATCTTCAATTTCTAGGAGTTGTCTTACAGATTATGATTTTTTTCTCTCAATGTTTTTTCTCATTTTGATTTGATTCTTCTTGCACAACATGATTAACATGGATTTGTGTTTAACATAGTTATACCTGTATAATCTATATTAGATTGCTTTCTGTCAAGAGAGGGGGGAGGGAAGGCGAAAAATATGAAATTCAAAACTCTGAAAAAAATGATTGCTGAAAACTATCCTTGCATGCAGTTGGAAAAATAAATAAATGAACTAAATAAATGAATAGGAAGGAAATTAAAAAATAAACAAAAACAAAATATGATTCAGCAGAAATGGCAGTAGACTTGGAATTTGGAACTGTGGGTCTGAAATCCCATCACCTCCCCTATAACAGAGCAGCTGCATGAGCAGAGGTGCATTAGATTACCTCTCCAAGTCTCAGTTTGGGCACATATGAAATGGGAATTATAATATTTTTACCATCTATCTCTTAGGGTTGTTGTGAGAATAATGTTTTGCAAACCTTAAGGGTCTGCAAAAATATGAGTTGTTAATCCTAAAGACTCAACTAAACACTAATTAAAATTTTTACTAACCAACATAGTAACAGGATGAATGACAGAAAAGTATTTATGGTTCATTCCCTAATAGATAATGGTCAAAAGATATAAACCTGCAGTTCTCAAAAGAAAATCAGTCATACACACAGACAAGCTTTGGAAGTTATTTCCAAAATATTTATGATTATATATTTTCAAAGAAAAGTAAGAGGCACAGAATGAAGATCTGTAATCTCATTTACAATCTTTTTCTTTGTTCTATTATTTATATATATATGGAAATTTCCATTTTCTTTTGTGTATGTTAAGTTCAAAACATTTTTAAATGTGCATAAGATCAGAGGATACAGCAATCTTGTACCTGCTATGTTAAATTTAATAATCCTTTTTTTAAAAAAAACTCTTAATAGGGTCTGCTAGGTGGCACAGTGGATAAAGCACCTGCCCTGTAGTCAGGAGTACCTGGGTTCAAATCCAGTCTCAGACACTTCATAATTACTTATCTGTGTGGTCTTGGGCAAACTACTTAAGCCCATTGCCTTGCCAAAAAAAAAAAAAAAAAACCTCTTAATAGAAATTTACAAGTTTCACATAAAATACCCTTTTCTGTTCTCTTTTCTTTATTGAAATATACATTTGTGTGGATGTTTGGGTTCATAATAAACAAAACTTTTAAGGCTATAGAAATCTAAATCACCATATAAAATACTTCAACTAATAGTAAAAATATATATACATTAAAAAAAACTCTTAGCTTTCTTACCTTAGGGTGGGAGTAAGGGAGAAAGGGAGATAATTCAGAACTTAAGTTTTAAGTGAATATTATAAATTGGTTGCATGTAATTGGAGAAAAATAAAATATTATTTTTTAAAATTCGTTTTACCTTTCAGATTGCATAAGATGATTTAAAAAAAAGAAAAACAGCAATCTTTAGAGGTTGTGTGGGAAGTACTGATACATTGTTGATGAAGCTCTGAGCCTATATAAACATTCAGGAAAACAATTTCAAACCAACAGCACCCTAAATAACTAAACTGCACACGTCTTTCATCGTTGAGATCTCACACCTGGACTCTTAACCTGAAAGAGTTAAGGACCAGATATTCAAAAAAAATTGCAACTAAGTTTTTGTTGCAATAAAAAGCTGGAGGCTTAAGGGGATGAGCCGCAATCCGGTAATGCCTTGACAAATTAGTTGTATGAGAGAAATGCTGCAGGGGAGCAGGATATAAGATCCAAAAGAGATCGAATTCAGAAAACCATGGGAGGACATGAATGAACTGAGGCAAAATAAGGTAAGTAAAACTGGGCAAACTGTTAAAATATACTGTGACGAAAAATGAATTTGAAAAACTTGTAATCTCTGTTCTATGCTGAGGGGATTCTGACCAAGAATTGTTGGTCTGGGAAAGTGGATTTCCAACTCAGAGTTTGTAAACTGTATATTGGCTTAGAAAAGTACAAACTGGCATTATTCATATCGTATTGCATTTTCGTTTGATTTGTTTAAAGATCTGCAATTATATTTTAATTGCATTTGGTGGTTCTGGCTGCAATGGAATTTTATAGGTTTGATATCTTGACTCTGATTTATACAAGGAGACATATATATTTTTGAACAAGGGCAATGTGTGGGTTTGTTTTGTTTGACTATACTTAAGGTTACCAGGGTTTTAAAAACGATCTTTTGGTGGAACTAGGAAGAGGAGGGTAATGATATGATAGCAAAAAAAAAAAATGTGAAGCAGAAAAAGAAAAGCAAAAGAGCAAAAAAGAGACCAGGTGGGACAACTTAAGAGCTCATTTACTGAGTGAATGATATATTTTAAAAACAAGTTGAAAGGAATGTGGATGCAGTTTCATGTAAAATTGTCTTCTGTTCTATGTTCAAGCAAATGGCAATATTTGCTGGTGACTGTGAAGTTTAGAATAACAGAAAAAATGTAAGGAATTATTACTATTATTAGTATCTCTACCTCCACACCTTTATCCAGATTGTGCCCTTCTCTTGGGATGCCTTTCTAACTATGCCAATCCTATCCTGCCTTAGCTCAAGGCAACACTTCAGACTGGTTTATAATCTGACCATATAAATGAGGGAGCTATTAATTGCCTTTCTGAAAAGATCAGTAATTATTTTCGAATTGGGTTCCTTGTTGAACACAGGTCCCAGGTAGCAGTAACAAGGGGACAGCTAGGCAGTTCAGTGAATAGAGGGCTGGCCCTGGAATCAAGAAGACTGGGTTCAAATTTGTTCTGCCAGACACTTAATACTTACTCAGTTGTCACTTAATCCTAATGCCTTGCAAAAAAAAATTTTTTTAAAGTCAGCCAAGTATTTATGGGTTCTTTTGTTGAACAACAGCATGGCTTCTGCAGGATTGGCATTTGAGGCTATAACATTTAAGATTCTAAACTAAGTGAATTTATTTTTTAAAATAAAAATATCTTGAAATGCCTTTTAAATGATGCTTATTCGTTAAAGAAAAAATGTGGTCCTGTCGGGGTTTTTTTTTCCTTTTGCAAGGCAATGGGGTTAAGTAGCTTGCCCAAGACCACACAGGTAGGTAATTATTAAGTGTCTGAGACCGGATTTGAACCCAGGTGATACTGACTGCAGGGCAGGTGCTTAAAGCCGCCCTCATATTGGTTTTTTTTTGAGTTGTTGGAACACTTGAGTGGTCACTCAGAGGTTTAATAATTCTAAGCAATAACCCTTTGGAGACAAAGACAAAATTAAGAGGGAAACAAGACTTGATTTAGTGTCTTTTTTTGTGTGAGACATTTCAGAAATGTTATCCCATTTAATTTTCACAACCCTGAAGGAATATATTCTTTTTTTAATTAATTTTATTAAAGGTATTATTTGAGCTTTACAATTTTCCCCCGTGTCTTGCTTCCCTCCCCCCACCCACCCTCCCACGGAAAGCATTCTGTTAGTTTTTACTTTGTTTCCATGTTGTACCTTAATCCAAATTGGGCGTGATGAGAGAGAAATCACATCCTTAGAGAAGAGAAGTCTAAGAGGTGATAAGATCAGACAATAAGATATCAGGTTTTTTCTAAAGGGAATAGTCCTTGAACTTTGTTGAAACTCTGCAGCTCCTTATCTGGTTACAGATGGCACTTTCCTTTGCAGACAGTCCCAAATTGTTGCTGATTGTTGTACTGAGGGAATGAGCCAGTCCTTCAAGGTCTGAAGGAATATATTCTATTAATTTTAAAACTAAGGCAGACAGAAGTTAAATGACTTGCCCAGGGGTCGCCCAACTAAGAAGTGTCTAAAGCTAAATTTGCACTCAGATCTTTCTGACTCTGAGACCAGTGTTTTATCCACTGTATTGCCTGCCTGCCTGTGCTAAATCAGAATCAGAAAAGATGTCAGCACTCATTGGCAGGGACCTTAGTGGCAAGAGGGTCCAACCCTCCTCATTTTGTAAATGAGTCACTTAGATAATCTCTTTATGCCTTAGTCTCCTGGAGACTAAGGCATAAAGAGATTATCTAAGTGACTTGTCTAGGGTCTCACAGCTAGTGTCCAATGTTCATTGCTTAAGGATTTTTCCTGGTATTGAGCCTGGTTGGTCTCTTTGTGCATTCCCACCCATTGCTTCTGGTCCTTCTCTGTGGGGCCAAACAGAGCATGTCTAAAAATTGTCTCTTCGTAGAGCTTTCTCAAATATTTTCCTTTTCAGGAAAAAATCAATCTCCATGCGGCATCTTTTCAAGGTCCCTCACTAGGCTTGTTACTTTGCTTTCGCTGCTCTTTGCATTGATGATGTTCTCCCTAAATGTTTATCAACAGACTTTTTTAAGTGTGGTGCCCATGACTCAATCCAATACTCCAGATCAGGTCAGAGTAGAGGGAGCACTATTACTTCTCTATTTCTGGTGGTTATACCTCTAATGCAGCCCAAGATGGAAGCTATTTTTTTTAGTTACCACATTTCAGCTTGTGCTTGTGATCCTCTGAAACCTGAAACCTTTTCAAACTGGTGTGTTATCAAGAAACTGCTGTTTAATTGGGGCCTCTCCCAATTTGTACTTCTATATTTGTTTTTTTTTTTTGTTTTCTAATTTAAGCATAAGGTTTTACATTTGTATCTTTTTGTATCTAACTTGCTGAGATGCAGAGCATTTAACTTTTCTTCTCTGCTTTGAGTCATTTATGGATTTGAGAGGCATGTGTATCTGTGCCTTTAAGCAGGACAGTGAGAAAAAAGTTAACTGGGAATATGCTAGATCCCAATGACATTTCCATGTAGACTTCCTTTATGATTTTTTTTAATTGAATTTGCTACTATATGATACTAGAGAGTTGATTGTTGATAATCTCTCCAATCATGATCTCATTTAGGCATGGGTTGAGAATCGTCTTCACCCGCACCAACTTTTAATGCCAGCCTCAGTGACCCTCCTCCCAAACTTCCAACTTCAGAGAAGCCCTGCTTGTTTATTAGTCTGCTTTCGAGGATTGTTCGGATTGTAGAGGAACCAGGGTGCTTGATCTGTGAAATCCTGCGACTAACAGACTGGACACCACCCTCTGGGAGGTAAGAAGTCCAGTGGGAGAGCTTGCTGAGGAAGTGCAAGAGTCGCTTCTGGAAGGCACCACTGGGGTGAGTAATATTTTAAGCCTATTCTTTGGGACTTAACTTGAAATTTGAGAGGGAGTTATAGAGTGGGGTTTCTTACTGACCCCCACCTCGACCTTTTTTCCTTAGTTTTGCTTTATCTTCTCCTTGTTTAAAACAGATTCACAAGTGAAAACTGAAAAGAATTTTGGGTGGCACCTTCCCAAAGCAGAAAGTCCTAGCCACTCACAATGAAAGGAAGACAGACTCAGTCGAGACCTCAGGAACAAGGCCAAAAGCAGAATTGGAAAGCCAAAGGCAATTCCAATGTCAAGAATGAACCAGGGAAAGCTATTCAGAAATCTAAGATGGATAACAGAGAAACTGAGAAGAGGTCTACCAGTGAACCTCTCAAACTCATTGACTCTAAGGGGAAAGTTCAAAAAACTGACAGTAAAATGGACCCTGGCTTAGAGGCCAGCTGCCTTGAGGAAACAGGAATTAAAAGCAAGAATCCTGACAAAAAACCACAGAAGGTTCTAGAAGCTTCTCCCCTGTCAGAGCGGGCACAAGTTGTTGTTTCAGATACTCTAGTCAAGCCCAAATCTTACGATTCATTTGCTATTGAGCAGAAGAGCAAAGAGAAGAGCAATGAATCCAAAGATGACTATATCACTCCTAGGAGATGGAAGGTCAGGCCTACTACCACCAAACCTGAGGAAAATGTTGGTTTAAGGAGATCTGAAATATCCTCATCTCCCAATACCATCATGTTACAGAAGAGCCTGGAGAAGCTCAAACTTAATTCTGGTGACACAAGGGATAACAAAGTAGATAGCTCAAAGTCTGCCTGGAAGTCTGAGAAGTATTCAACAGTAGCAGGCCAGAGCAGAGCTGGGCCTTACTGTGGTCAGGAAAAGGCCTCCAATACCACGTCTGGTGCAAAGGCAAAAATATTTTCCAAACCTCTGCCCACAGCTCCCACTATCCCTCGTGATGAATCAAGTGGACTGGTCAAACAGCCTACAGTTGTCTCAGTGACCTCCACAAGAAGAGATCCCAAAGTCACCTATGCCAGTAAAGTCAAACAAAACCTCTACGAGACCAAGAAAGCTCCTCTGCCCAGAGTGTCACACTCAGAATCAGACGCAGCTTCAGGGTTCATAACAGCAGTGGTTTCACCATCTGCTACCATACAGTTCCCCAAACTACCCGACCTGAAGCCGAGCAATGACCCTAAGACTGTCGTAAAGCCAGTTAATTCTCCAGATTTTGCTAGTGGGTCTAAAAAAAAGGTACATGTTCAATGCACCCAGGGCTTGCCTCTAGAAACCAGTCTCATTAGGCATCCCTCTTCTGACCCTAATCCAGTGAAGAAGAAAGCAAAGTCAAATTTGCCAATTGCAGATTCAGTTCTCCATACCTACCCTGTTGTTATGCCAGTTGCACCCAAGGGCCCAAAGCCAGCTATGATACCTCTGAAGACAAAAATCCAAACGCTGACGGATGTCTTCCAAAATGAATGGGGTTTATCATTTATCACTGAGCCACTCATCAGCCCTGATGTTACTACAAACATACCACGAGATCCAGAAGTCACAGAACCACCACTGCTGCCCGGAAGTTCCAAACCTCTGGATTCTCAGGAGACGAAAGACAGCCCCTGTGGAGCTGCTGAGCCTGTATTAGTTCCCAAACATGATCTGAAGGAAAGCTTTAAAGCTGAAGGTTTGGGCAACGCTGACAAGCCAGTTGGCCCAGTGAAAGCAAAGAAAGCCTTAAAAGTGAAGCACACTGCTAAAGGTGAACCCACGAATCAAGTAAAGCCCAAGAGCAAGGAGCCACTCAAACTTCTCCCCAGTAATGAAGAGATGGAAAAGTGTGACTCTCCTGGAAGTCTACTCGTTGACCCCACTGTAGAAGATGAGGGGAAAAAAATTATTTGGGACCCACTTAATGCTAAGGCTGCTGTTGAATACCACATAAATGAAATGAAAGATGTCTGGGATATGTATAAGAAAGATCCCACAAAACTTGTCATTTATGATGAGTCCATAGACAGTAGTAAAAAGATCTCAAAATAAGTTTCCAGTTCAGAAGCTGGTCGCAACATTCAAAGTTCATGGAGGACGAGGAGAGAATTTTTTCTTCAAAGGAAAAGAGACAACAGAAAATAAAAGATTCCTAAAGTTTCATCATCTCCAGCTCAGAAAAGAGTTTTTCTTTTGGGGGGAACAGCTGTTTTTCTTTTTGTTTTGTGATATGGACTTTTAGCAATTTTTTTTTAATTTCTGCATTTGATTTTGATGTTTGCCAAAGATTTGCAGACATGGACTTGAAACCCCAGTACAAGTTTTGAAGCTCCTGCTATCGTCAATTTGGACAGTAACTGACCTCTAACCTCAGAGTCAACTCTGTGGGAAGGGTGTCAAGCTGTTTTTGTTTTTGTTTTGGTTTTTTTGCTTTGTTACCTGGAATGTACTGGGTTTTTTTTTTCAATTCCCCCCAACCCCCAGCTCCTATATTCTATTCTTTCCCTTCTTTTTTCTTTCTTTCTTTCCTTTCCTTTCTTTTTTTTTCCCTCCCCTTGCCCAGACTTGGGCAGGAATTGCTTTGTGCATCCTTCTGGTTGATCTTTACCAGAAGTGCAACAGCCCAGAGGGAATGAGAGGGAAGAGGGACAGGGGAAAGGTGGGAGGAGACAAGAAAATTCAACCTTCTAATTTCTAGAGTAGTCTGTAGTTCAGAGTTATCAATGTTTCTCTTCCATATTTGGAGTTTTACAATGGAAGAATTTCAAGGATTTTTTTTGGAGTAGTTTTAGAAGACATGTTAAAGGACAGGTAGCTGTTATAGAATCATAAGAAAAAACTTCTGGTGCTGCATTTTTCTATTCTCTATATATTTCTATTTTCTAGATAATGGAGATCAAAAATCTACCCTGTTCATCACCACCACTAGTAATCTAACTTGGCCTCACCTAGATGCTCAGGGATTTTTCTTATCTTTTCACTGTCAATCTTAAAAGAAATGCAGTACCCTTACAAACTTTCTCCTATGTTTTGCTGTTCTCTGATATTTTTGGCAAAAAAAAAAAAAAAAAATGGAGGCAGGGGTCAGGATGGGAAGCAGGGAAAAAACTCAAATTTTACCAAGTTTGTTTCTGACAGAAGAGCAGTGAGCAAAGCTGTTTTGTGGAAGGGGCCTCCTTCATTTTTCTGAAATCTATAGGCTTTTGAAATATATTTCTTCTAATTCTCCTTTAAATATAGATAGACTGGAGTATGCCAATCTCTCAATAGCTCGGTATTCTGGCATAGTTCCATTTAACCAATTTGCTTCCTAAGAGTTACAGCACTTGCAGAGACCCAGTCCAGATGCCACTGATGTCCAGCATCCAGAGGTCACCGACGACACCAGCGAAAGACCCGGCTTCCTGGCCAGCGAAGAAAACAAAGTTTGCCAAAATCTTTGTGTGAATGTTTATCATTTTTATTTTGCCAATTCTATTAAATTTTCTTAAGAGTAAAGTTGTTGTTGGATGTGATTGAGTATAGCAAACAAGGGCACAGAGGGGAGGGCGGTGCGTGTGTTTGGGGGTCAGGAATAGAGTCATATGATGGCATTACCCACAGCTTCCCCCTCCTGTAAATGAGAGTACTTGGCAAGGGGCAAAGCCAAGGAACAATTGACAGGTAACTGCCCTGAGATCTGGAAAGAAACAGGCAAGTTGACCCATACATCCCTTGCCTATTTTGTTACTAGAAAGAAAAAGAAAAAAAGATCTAGAAGGAATAGATATCACGGATCCACCCACCCCCAATTTTTCAGACAAGGAAATTGATGATCAAAGGCAGGAAAGGTCATACAAATAATAAATAGCATAGGTAGGGTTAGAGTCCAGGTCCCTTGACTTCTATACATCACCCCCACAAACAGACATCCCCAACACCCTGAATACAACAGACATCCGTAAACCAAGCTTCTGGTTTTGTAGCAGAAACTGGTCACCAATAGAAAAGGATTTAGTAAAGATCCCACAGGTCATAGTAGAGGGAAGATATGAACCCAGGCTGTCTATGTGCTCCACTTTTCACCACACTGACCTTGGCTCTACATAAGAGAACAGGAAAGAAGGGAAGGGAACAAGTATTTCTTAGGCTATTATCTTGGGTCAGATACTCTGCTAAATAGTTTATAATTATTATTTCATTTATTTTCACAGTATCTCTACTAACAAAAGGAAAAGGAAAGGAAAGGAATAAACATAAAGTAGGTGCCAGCTATAGGGTGGCTAGGTGGTGTTGTGGATAGAGTACTGGGTTTGGAGTCTGAAAGCTCCATCTCAGTTCTACTCTGACCTCAGATACTGACAAACTGGGTGGCCCTAGGCAAATCTCTTCACCCTATGTGCCTCTGTTTCCTCATCTGTAAAAGGAGCTGGAGAAGGAAACAACAAGCTACTTTAGAATCATTGCCAAGAAAACCCCAAATGGAGGACACAACTGAACAATAAGACACCATCTCTAGAATGGGCACTGGGCTAAACACTTTTCAGTTTTCATCTCATTTAATCCTCAAAATATCTCCAAATTAGAAAAATGGGAAGAGAATGAGCATTTATTAAGCACCTACTATATGTCAGATACTGTAGTAAGCACTGTACATGTAGCTCATTTAATCCTCACCAGATCTTTACAACAGGGAACAGGGAAGGGAAGGGAACAAGCATTTGCTGAGTACCTACAATGTGCCAGAAGGAGCAGGGCAGCTAGGTGGCACAGTGGTAGAGCATCATGCTTGGCATCAGGGAGTCTTCTCTTCCTGAGTTCAAATGTGGTCTCAACCACTTACTAGTTGTGTGACCCTGGTCTAGTCATTTCACCCTATGTGCCTCAGTTTCCTCATCTGTAAAATGAGCTAGAGAAGGAAATGGCAAGCCAGTCCAGTATCTGGACCAGGAAATCCCCCAGTGGGGTCATGGAGAATCAGGCATGACTGAACTGCAAAATGTGCCAGCAACTTTCAAGATAATAGCTCTTTTGATCTAGCCAAAGCCTTACAAAGAGAACCTGAAAGGCAAGGGGAAAGCCTTTATTGAGCGCCTACTCGGTATGTCCCAGTCTCTATGTAAGTATCTTCTGATCATGATCTGATTTTATCCTCACAACATCCCTAGAAAAGAGCAAGAAGGGAAGAGATAGAAATAAGCACTTACTAGACACCAAACATATACCAAGAAGTTTATAGAGCCCTCTTGAAATATTTTTCTCATTTAAGCCTCACAATATGCTTCTAAAAAGAAAGGGAGGGAGAGAAATAAATACTGATTCCTTATCAACTGGGTGCAAGCACTGTACTAAAAACTGAATCACTGACTCAGTTTTCCAGATACCAGCATTACACAGGACAGCGAAGAGCATTTATTCGCCTCCTACTGTGTGTCTGGCCCTCTGTTAGCATTTTGCAAATATGATCTCATTATCCATCACTGTTCTAGAAAAGAGGGAAGGGAGGAGAAGGGGAGGGGGAGGGAAGGGAGAAGGACAGAGGAGTGGGGAGGGGAGAGGAAGAGAGGGGAGGGGGAGGGGGAGGGGAAAGCAGAGAGGAGGGGGAGGGGAGGGGAAAGGAGAGAAGGAGGAAGGGAGGGGAGGAGAAAGGAGAGAAGGAGGAGAGGGGAGGGGAGAAGAAGGGAGGGGCAAAGGGAGGGGGAAGAAGAGAGGAAGAGAGGAGTGGGGAGGGGAGGAGGAAGGAAGAGAAGGGGAGGGGAGAAGAGGAAGATGGGAGGAGGTAGAAGAGTAGGGGAGGTTAGAAACATTTATTACCCATGCACTCTATATTCACAGATATGATCTCTTTTTCCTTCCAAACACATTTACAAAATGAAATGGTGCATAGAGCACCAGCCCTGGAACCAGGAGGACCTGAGTTCAAATGTGACCTCAGATGCTTAATGATTACCTAGCTATGTGACCTTGGGCAAGTCACTTAATCCCATTGACTTAAATTAAAATTAAATAAAAAATACAAAATGAAATGGATATTGGGGCAGCTAAGTGGTATGATGGGTAGAGCACCAGTCCTGGAGTCAGGAGGACCTGCCGCCTCAGACAGTTACTAGCTGGGTGACAAGTCACTTAAACCTATTGCCCTGCAAAAACAAATAAAAAAAAGAAGTGGTATGGAAGGAAAGTTGCTACCTGCCAGGCTGTAGGATAAATCTTCTATAGAATGTTTCTTATCCTCAAAACATTCTTAGAAAAGAGAAAATCAAAGAAAATAAATGGGAACATGCACTTAGTAGACACCCACTATATATGGAATTCCATGCTAAATCCATTAACAGACATTTTTCTTAGGTTCTCCTCTTTACATCTCTATAGGAAAGAAGGAAGCCAAGAAGAGAAGGGAACACCCATTGATTAGCCTCATTCCATGGGTCTGGCACTATACTTAAAATTTATAGATATTTTCTCATGTTATCCTTAAAACATCTCTACAAGGGGGAACAGAGAAGGGGGGGAAAGAAAACACATTTATTAGACACCCTGTATGCAAGAAATTATAGTCGGTTCTTTACTCCAATTGTATCATTTTATCTGACATCTCTACACGAGAGAAGGGAGAGGGAAAGGAAAAGGAACATGCATATATTAGGCACCATCATGTGCCTGGCAGTTTGTTAAACACTTTACAAAAATAATTTCATTTTATCTTTTAAATATCTTAACAATGAGAAGGGGGTAATGCAATAAATAGGCAGCTAAGTGGGGCAATGGACAGAGCCTTGGGCCTGGAAGCTGGAAGACCTGAGTTCCAATCCAACCTCAGATATTAATTATGTGACCCTGGGCAAGTCACTTGCCCCTGTTTGCATCAGTTTGATATCTGTAAAATGAGCTGGAGAAGGTAATGGCAAACCACTCTAGTTTTGCCAGGAAAACTCCAAATAGGGTAACAAAGAGTCAGACATGACTGAACGACATCAATCCAAACAATGGAGGAAAATAAGCATTTATTAGGTGCCTACTTTGGTCATGCAGTTTGCTAAATACTCTACTGATATTATCTAGTTTTATATTCAAAATATCACTAGAAAAGAGATGAGAATAGACACCTATTGCACAACAACTACGTGCCAGTCCCTAAGTTAAGCAATTTACAGATATTTTATCATTTTATCCGCCACTCTTTCTTAGCAAGTACCAGATTTTTTTGTGATTACTGCTTTGTAATACAGTTTGAGATCTGGTAGGACCAGGCTCCCTTGCTTTTATATTTAAAAATAAAATGAGATGATATTTGCCTAGCATATAATGGGTACAAAGTAAATGTTTGTACCCTTCCCTCTTTTTTTTCTCTTATATAGACATGTTGAGAGGATCAAATGATAAAATCTCTAAGAAGTGATTAACATAGGATCTGGCATATCATAGTCATTGAATAAGTGTGTCTTCCCATTTTTTCTTCCTCTTTCTCTTTCTAGAAGTTTTGAGAGGATAAAATGAATAAATATCTATAAAATATTAACATAGAGTCTGCTATATTGCAAGACCTAAATAAGTTCTTTTCCAATTCCTGTCCTCATCATCTTTGCAGTGATATTGTGCTAGAAAAAAAATGATCTATCTGTAAAGTTTTTAGTGCTGTCCCTAACAAATACTTATTTCCATTTCTTCACTTCTGTTTTCTGTTTTATAAAGATAATGTGAGAATAAAATGGCAAATTATGAGTAAAGGGCATCACCGTGTCCAGTATATAGTTGGTGTCTAATGAATGATTGTTCCCTTCACTTTCTAACTTTTTTTTCTCTTTAAGAAAGATTTTCACTTGTACAAAAGTATTCATAGCAGCCCTGTTTGCGGTGGCAAAGAATTGGAAATCAAGTAAATGTCTTTCAATTGGAGAATGGCTTAGCAAACTGTGGTATATGTATGTCATGGAACACTATTGTTCTATTAGAAACTAGGAGGGATGGGAATTCAGGGAAGCCTGGAGGGATTTGCAGGAGCTGAAGCTGAGTGACATGAGCAGAACCAGAAAAACACTGTACACCCTAACAGCATCATGGGGGTGAGGATTAACCTTCATGGACTCCATCATCCCATCAGTGCAACAATCAGGAACAGTTTGGGGCTGTCTGCAATGGAGAATACCATCTGTATCCAGAGAAAGAATTGTGGAGTTTGAACAAAGACCAAGAACCTTTAATTTAGAAAAAATACTGATATCTTATTGTCTGATCCTGCTATCTCTTATACTTTATGTATTTTCCTTAAAGATATGATTTCTCTCTCATCACATTCAATTTGGTTCAATGTACACCATAGGAACAATGTAAAGACTAATAGAATGCCTTCTGTGGAGGGTGGGGGAGGGAAGTAAGATTAGGGGAAAATTGTAAAACTCAAAATAAATAAAATCTTTAAGTAAAAACAAAAGATTTAAAAAAGAAAGAAGTTGCAAGTAAAAAATGAGAAAGATTTTAGGGGCAGGTAAGTGCAGCAGTGGATAGAGCACCAGCCCTGGTGTCAGGAGGACCTGAGTTCAAATTCAGTCTCAGACACTTAATAATTACCTGGCTGTGTGACCTTGGGCAAGTCACTGAACACCATTGCCTTGCAAAAATAAATATATATACATATATAGATATAGATATAGATTTTGAGTTATTTAGCACAGTCTCAAATACAGTTGGTGTCTAATAAGTGCTCTTTCCCATCTATTTCCTTCCCTTTTCTCTTTTCTAGAGATATTTGAAGGATCAAAAGAAGTAATATCTCCAATGCTCACTGTCCTATTTAGACCAGAGTAGGTGTCCAATAAATGCTTTTTCCCTTCAATGTCCCATTTAGGAAGCTGACTTGAAGCTAAAATGAGATATTTGCATCTAGTACAGTGTCTACTAGAAACAGGTGCCTCATAAATGTTTGTTTCCTTTCCTTCCCTTTTCTTGTGTAAAATAGATTAGGTCCACAATAAACACTTGCAAATAGACATAGCAATCTAGTGTTTGATAAACTCAAAGATCCATGCATTTGGGACAAGATCTCACTATTTGACAAAAATTGCTGGGAAAACTGGAAAGCAATTTGGCAGAAACTAGGTAAAGACCAACACTCATATTGTATATTAAGATGAGTACACCATTTAGACATAAAAGATATCATAAGAAAATTAGGGGAGCTTAGGACATTTCACTGACAGATCTATGGATAAAGGAAGAACTTGTGATTAAACAAGAGATGGAATTATGGGATATAAAAATGGATAATTTTGATGACATTAAATTAAAAAGGCTTTGCATATACAAAACCAATACAGCCAAGATTAGAAGATAAGCAGGAAAGGGAGGTGGGGGTGGGGGGAGCGATTTACAAGTTTCTTTGATAAAATCTTCATTTCTCCAATATCTAGAGAACTGAGTCACATTTATAAGAATGTAAGTCATTCTTCAGTTGTCAAATAGTCAAAAAATATGAACAGGCAATTTTGTAAAGAAGAAGTCAAAGCTATTTATAGTTATATAGATAATATATTCATTTTTCTACATATATTAATAGAAAAAAATGCCTTAAATCTCGGGGTTTTTTTAGATTTTTGCAAGGCAATGGGGTTAAGTGGCTTGCCCAAGGCCACACAGCTAGGTAATTATTAAGTGTCTGAGGCCAGATTTGAACCCAGGTACTCCTGACTCCAAGGCAGGTGCTTTATCCACTACACTACCCAGCCGCCCCCTAACCCCCTAATTTTAGAAATGAAGAAACTGAGGTCCATAGTGGCTAAAAGATTAACTGCTCAAGGTCAGTATTAGAATCAGGATTTGTGCCCATATCTGATAGTTTCCAAAGTGAGTTAGTTCTCTTTGTTAATATATCCTAAAGTTCCACTTACTGTAAGAGGCCTTTCCCAGTGTTCCTTAATCTCAGTCCCCTCTCTCTCAGACTATCCCCAATTTATCCTGTATATAGCTTGTTTGGACATGACTGTTGGCATGTTGTCACCTCCATAGCAATGTTTTTTTTTGTTTGTTTGTTTTAGGTTTTTGCAAGGCAAATGGGGTTAAGTGGCTTGCCCAAGGCCACACAACTAGGTAATTATTAAGTGCCTGAGGCCGGATTTGAACTCGGGTACTCCTCTGACTCCAGGGCGGGTGCTCTATCCACTGTGCCACCTAAATCTCATTTGATTAGAGAAATGCACCTTAAAACAGCTCTGAGGTATCACCTCACACCTGTGAGATTGGCCAATATGACTAAAAAAGAAAATAACAAATGCTGAAGGTGATGTGGGAAAATGTATATACTGATACATTGTTGGTTGAATTGTTAACTTATGCAGCCATCTGGAGAACAATTTGGAATGAGGCCTAAACTATACCTACTTTTGGACCCAATAATACCACTACAAGATCTGTATCCCAAAGAGATCAAAGAAAATGAAAAGGACCCACATGTACAAAAATATTTATAGCAGCTCTTTTTATAGTAGTAAAGAACTGTAAATTGAGGGGATGTGCATCACCTGGGGAATAGTTGAGCAAGATGTGATCTATGATTGTAATGGAATACTATTGCGCTCTACAAAATGATGAGCATTATGGTTTCAGGAAAATTTGCATGACTTAGATTCATTGGCACAAAATGAGGTAAACAGAACCAGGAGAATATTTTACACAGTAAAAGCAATAGTGTAATATGGTCAAGGGTGAACAACTTAGATATTCTGAGCAAGACAATGATCTAAGAAAATTCCAAAGGACCCATAATGAAAAATGTTATCTACTTTCTGGACTCTAAATGCAGATTGAAGCAGACTTTTTTTTTACTTTGTCAATTTTTCTTGGCTTGTATTTTGATTTGTGTTTTCTTTTGCAACATGACTAATACAGAAATCTATTTTGCAGGACTTTACTATTTTTTAAAGTTTTTATATTTTGAGTTTTACAATTTTTTCCCTAATCTTAGTTCCCTCCCCCACACCCCACCCCCCACGGAAGGCAATTTGTCAGTCTTTACATTGTTTCCATGTTGTACATTGATCCAAATTAAGTGTGATGAGAGAGAGATCATATAATTAAGGAAGAAACATAAAGTAGAAGAGACAGCAAAATCAGACAAGAAGATACCACCTGGGTTGTTTTTTTTTTTTTGTAAATTAAAGGTAATAGTCCTTGGTCTTTGTTCAAACTCCACAATTCTTTCTCTGGACACAGATGTTATTCTCCATTGCAGACAGCCCAAAATTGTCCCTGGTTGTTGCCCTGATGGAATGAGCAAGTCCATCAAGGTTGATCCTCACCCCCATGTTGCTGTTAGGGTGTACAGTGTTTTTCTGGTTCTGCTCATCTCACTCAGTATCTGTTCATGCAAATCCCTCCAGGCTTCCCTGAATTCCCATCCCTCCTGGTTTCTAATAGAACAATAGTGTTCCATGACATACATATACCACAGTTTGCTAAGCCATTCCCCAACTGAAGGACATTTACTTGATTTCGTTTTCTTTGCCACCACAAACAGGGCTGCTAGGAATACTTTTGTACAAGTGATGTTTTTACCCTTTTTCATCCTCTCTTCAGGTTATAGACCCAGTAGTGGTATTGCTGGATCAAAGGGTATGCACATTTCTGTTGCCCTTTGGGCACAGTTTCAAATTTCTCTCCAGAAAGGTTGGATGAGTTCACAGCTCCACCAACAGTGTAATAGTGTCCAAGATTTCCCATAACCCTTCCAACGATGATCATTATCCTTTCTGGTCATATTGGCCAGTCTGAGAGGTATGAGGTGGTATCTCAGAGAAGCTTTAACATGCATTTCTCTAATAAGTAATGATTTAGAGCAATTATTCATATGACTATGGATTGCTTTGATCTCCTCATCTGTAAATTGCCTTTTTTGCAGGACTTTAAATGTATAATATATATATATATATATATATATATACATATACATATACATGCATATATATGTGTGTGTGTATATATACATATATATAATGAAATTTGATAATTGCTTACCTTCTCAAGGGAGGAGGGAGGGAAGAAAAGAATTTAAATTTTTTTAAATGAATGTTAAAATGTACATGTAATGGAGAAAAAAATAAAACAAAGAGAAAAAAATATTTACAAATAGAAGGAAGCAGGGCAGATAGGTGGTACAATGGATAGAGCACTGACCCTGGAGTCAGGAGAACTTGAGCTCAAATCTTTACTAGCAGTATGACCTTGGGCCTGGAATCTGGAGAACCTTAGCTCAGATCCTTACTAGCAGTGTGACTTTAGTCAAGTCACTTAACCCAATTACCTCACCAAAAAAAAAAGAGAAGGGGGAATTTAAGGGAAAAAATATATATTGGAAACCTACAATATGTGTTAAATACTTTATAAATATTTATGCTGTTTCATTTTCAAAACATCTATAGAAGAGAGAAAAGGGGAGGAAACAGATGAGAAAAAAATATTTATTAGCCTCCAACTATATGCAACTTATATGCAATTTATTAGCCTCCAACTTATGGCAAGCATGCACAGAAGATCATTTGCTCCTCACAGCAGCTCTACAAAAGAGAAAAAAAAAGATGAGAAGGGAAGGGGAAAAACATTTATTAGGCAAGTACTATGTGCCTAACATTTTATAAATATTCCACTTTTTCATCACAACATCATTACAAATAGGATGGGGAAGGGAAATGGGAAAGTATTTATTATACTCTTATTACACATCAGGCCCTGTGCTAAGCACAACATCTTGAAAAACAGAAAAGGGAAATATTTAGAAGGAAATAAACATATATTAGATGCCAACTGAAGGGCATGGAAGAAAACAAACATTTATTAGATGCCAACCATATGCTAAGACCCTGTGCTAAAACCCTTTATATTTTATCATTTTATTCTCACGACTTTTCTGCAAAAAAGAAAAGAGAAGAGAAGTGCAGGGAACAAGCATTTATTATATACCAACTATTTGCTGGGAAATGTACAAAACACTTGACAGATATGATCTTATTTTATCATCACAACATCTCTTTAAAAGAGCAAAGGAAAGGAAATAGAGGGAAATAATCATTTATTAGACATCAACTATAAGCCAGGCACTGTGCTATGTCATTTACATATTGATCTCATTTCTTCCTCCAAATTTCTTTAGAAAAGAAACCTAGGAGGGAAAGGTAAGTGAAAGGAATGAATGTGTAGTTCAAGGCTCTGTGTTGTGTTACAGATTTTATCTTATTTTTTATGCTTATAGAAACTCTGGTTGAGAGGTCTGATTATTATTTCTGCTTTTGCAGAAGAGAAAAACAGAGGCTTCCAGAAGTGAAGCGACTTGCTCAGGGTCACACAGCTAATGAGGTCCCCTTTGAAAGCAAGTATTCCTGATTCCAGTCTCATCCCTCTCTAAACTAAGCCATCTCACTGCCTCAGTAAAGATTTTTCAATGAAATTTGTTTTCTAGTTATATTAAGTATCCCAAAAAGCTATCAGAAGCAAAACATTCATGTCATAAAAGTACTTAGAAATTTGAATTATTAAAACCCTCATAAAATATTATGCCTATAACACCAGAAGAGTTATAAGATTTAGAACCAGAAGAGACCTCAGAAAGCCTCTAGTTCATCCTTTTCACAGAGAAGAAAGTTGAGATCCAGGAAAAGGAAAGGTCACATAGCAAGCAAATACTTGAGCATTTTTGCAAGGTGAACCTTAGTTTCCTTATTTGGGAGAAGACTCTTTTATCAGGTAGAAGCAGAGCCCCAAAAGGAATTCAGCCTGAAGAAGCAGATTGGCTGACTTTGTAGCCAGCTCTCTTAGCTTCAACAAGTATCTCCCCCTCCTCCTTCTGGTGAGTCCTTTCCTCCAACAGGGGCTGTACTTGCAAATGCTGGTACCTCACAGGCAGGAGTTCTTAAAGTCAAAAGAAACTTTAAATTAATCTAATCAGAATAATAGGTCACGTTGAGAGTATTTTATGGACAGGAAGTACATTTTATAGCTGCTTATTTGACCCTCACAGGATAGTTAGGTCAAGAATTATCATCTTCCCATTTACAAGTAAGAAAAGTGAGATTCAGCAAAGGCAAAAGTCTTATCTAGGGTCTTCCAAACAGCAAGTAGCAGAATTTTAACTCAAGCCTGAATGGATTAAAGGTCAGCTATCTGTACACTACCAAATGCATTGGTCTAATCCAAAGTCCTCATTTGAAGGACATGGACACGAGACCCAGATGGGGAAAGGACTGCCAGGTTACACAGGTGGAACTGGTGAATCAACTGAAGCCTTCTGGGTATTTTTCACAATCCCTTTCCAATCCCTGTTTCTGCACTGGGTTGTTTCAAATTATAATTGGGGTATGGGAAAGAGTTATGAACTTAGAGTCACAGGTCTTGAGTTCCAGTCTTGATTTTATCACTTACTATTTAGATGACCTTGGGCAAGTCACTAGGCTTCTGTTTCCTCATATGGAAAATGGGAGGGTTGGATGAGATAACCTCTGAAGTCTCTTCCAGCTCCATATCTAGGATCTCAACGTGATCCGTCCTTTAATGAGCTCTCAGTTTCTGAACTACTCATTAAGATGAGGAGGATGAAGAACAGATTCTCCCTCAGTGGCCCCCCCTTAAGGCACAATCTGAAAAAGGTCAGCTTGTAGGCCAAGTGGGAAAAGCTTCCTTCCTCTTCTCAGGTTTTCTGAGTTAGACAGTTGCCTATTTCTTCAATAAACAGAAATACAGGAGAGATATTTTCTGGGGGGAAATCAATATTTTTAAAGATAAAACCTGTCAATGGAACCGGTAGCCACAGCCTCAAGTAAATTAAGTTTACATCTTGAGCAGACTGTCATGCAAGAGTATGACAACCACTGACAAATTGAATTACCATAGGAGTACATCACTCAACAAAGTATTATTGATGGTGACAGAAGGATATTGAATTTAAATTATTCATTTTTATTGATTGGACAGCCAGTTTTTTACCAGGAAAAGGGAAAAGGGAACTTAGGCATCAGAATTGGATTGGACACCCTCATTCGCAGGGCTGGGACCCGGATAAATCCTTAGCAGATTTGTGAAACCATGGGGTGTTTTGGGAGGTTTCTTTTCATCCTTATTGGTGAACCCCTTCCCATTCATGAGGTGGATGGTTGCTCTCCTGGTAGCTACTCTCAGTTTACCGATTCCCATGGCAGTATCAGACTTCCCAGCTTCCCAGGTCCTTCATAGCTCAGGCCCAGAGAATCAGGATGTCAGCTAGAAGATATCCTAGGTAAATGAACAGTAACCATGCCTGCAGAGAAGTTATCTCTGGGAAGCAGCAAAACCTTCCTGGCCTTGGTCTAATATTAAGTCTTGAAGGAAACCTTAGAGAGAGATCATCCAGTCCAAGACCCTTTTGTTATAGAGAAATAAAATAAGGCTGAGAGATTAAACCCAAATCCTATGACTCCAAAGTCAGTGTTCTTTCCTAAAATGGAAACACTAAACTTCCCTCCCTTTAACCCCACTCCCCCCCCCCAAAAAAAAAGAAAAACCACCTCAAAACACAGGAGGAATTCAAATTGGTAGGTAGGAAAACAAACTTTAAGATGTTCTACTGCGGGGGGAAGATGTTCTACTCAGGGCAGCCTTGGAGTCAGGAGGCCCTGAGTTCAAACTCGATCCCAGATACTTAATAATCACCTAGCTGTGTGACCTTGGGCAACTCACTTAACCCCATTGCCTTGGAAAAAAAAAAAAAGATTTTCCACTGGTATGTGGAGTTGGGGAGCCAAAAATCCCACTCAGTTAAAAGCACACCTAATGCCAAAGTCATAGGGGAAGATCTTTTTTCCTCAGGCCTCTGTCCTGGTCTTTGCATAGTCAGAACTTGCCACTGAAAACTGAGCTCTAATACCTTACTTGGGAAGTAATTGTGTCTCTTACACCATCCCAGGGATAGCCAAACCATTCATTTTACAAAGGACGAAACTGGCACCAGCAGTGGAGTCAGGAGGACCTGAATTCAAATCTGATCTCAGACACTTAATATTGACCCAGTTTTGTGACCTTGGGCAAGTCACTTAATCCAATTGCCTTGAAAAACTAAAAAAAAAAAAAAAAAAAGGATGAAGCTGAGCCCTATACAGGAGAAATGACTTCTTGACTATCTGACAAATGTCTGCTCTGAACACACCCATTGCTCCTCCTTGGTAACCCTACCATAGACCTTTCTCTAGGCTGTAGGAAAATCCTTATCATCTCTTTTAATACTTACTCTGGAAGGCTGAAGCCTAGGGCAAATTATCCAGACCTGGAAGGAATCTTTGAAGCCATCTAGGCCAGTAGTGTCAAACTCAAATAGAAATGGGGCCTATGAAACCATACACCAGGAACCCTGCTTAGAGAAATACTGATTTAAAGAACCACATGTCTATACATATTTCTTTTTTTTGAAGTACAATTAGAAACACATTAAAATCAGATAGGACTGACATTTCAATCTGAATCAGCCATATTTGAGAGTGTAGTGGGCCATGTGTGGCCTGGGCCACATGCTTAATGGCCTGATCAACCTTTGTATGTTATAGAGGTTAGGTGACCTGCCTGAGGACATAGATTTCTTAAGAGTCTATCAAGAGTCTATGGTATCTAGGAGCCATCTGGGCCTTGTTCTTCTAGGTGAGTGCTTGGGTTCTCCTGAGTCATCACTTTAGATACTGGGCCAGCATCTCACATCTGTCTCTGGATGAGTAGGGACTCTGGGGGAAGTATTCTACTGGTCACAGTGTGCTGATCTTTTTTTGAGACAAAAGGCCATCAGGACTGGTCTTATATGATTAAGTCATGGAATATTGGCCACTAGTGAGAACTGATCCAAGACTAGTGGCTGAGAGTTTTTCTGAAAACCCAAGTATCTCTACTAGTGAGTGGAAGCTATGGGGAAAAAAGATAATTCCTGTTCTTTAGAGTGCCCTACCCAGGCAGGGCCTAATCTAATAACAGTTTTTCTCTTCCTCTGTTATAATTCCCTTCAGCTGAGTCCCATCCCCTCAAATGACTAACTTTACTAATTAATGACAAATTAATTCACCCCAAGGGTGATCCTATGGTTGACAATGGGAGAAATGAGTTCTTACCATCCAGATTTATTTGCATTTTGACTGGGGCCTTCAGGTAACACAATGTAGTGACACGAAGGATTTGATTTTTATATATATGGAAATTATAAACAATATGATAGGCTAATGAATAAGAAACTGGAGGGGAGTGGGGGAGGGATAGAAATCTAGGATCCCCTCCTCTAACCCCATGGAGGAGGTCATCTTATTTCTCTGACTAGGCCATGGACAGAAGACTGTTGAGGCCAAGGTGTTTGGAGTCAAACAGGAATCAGAGGCCTTGGTAGCAGTTCCAGGGGGTTTGTCTGTCACCTTCAAAAGATTCCTTGTTTCATTTTTTAATTAAACAAGAAAGGAGCTTTTATTTTTTCATCCCCCTTAGGAAAAAAAAAACAATTTACGTCTATGAATTTTACAGTCACTGAGATGTTTTATCTTAATTGGTTTGGGGTCTTTTTTAATTAAAACATGCACATATTTCTGCATGGCTGTTGGGAGAGCTTAGAAATTAGGCAGTAAAGAATCTTCTTGCAATTGGAGAGTGAAGAGACCAGGGAGATAGCAACCACAGGGACCAGGAGGCCAGCTCAGCCACTCTGACATACTCAGTCAGAAAATAACCATGTGCTTCATATTAGGGAAGGAAGGAAGGAAGGAAGGAAGGAAGGAAGGAAGGAAGGAAGGAAGGAAGGAAGGAAGGAAGGAAGGAATTATTAAATCCCTACTACACCCAGACATTGAACTAAGCATTTTACAAATATTATCTCATTTGATCCTTACAACAACCCCGAGACAAATTCTCCTGTTACATCTGTTTTATAGTTGAGGAAACCAAGGCAAACAGAGGTGAAGTGAATAGCTCAGAGTCATTCCATTAGTCATTTGAACTCAGGTCTTCTTGGCCCCCCAATCAGGGCTCTATCTACTGGATGTGACCTAGCTACTTCTCAAAATTACCAAGTGAAAGCTTTGGGGGAGCAGGGCCCTTTTTTTCCATCCAAGTAGATGGCAGACCTAAAAGAAGGGAGTCCCTGGCTCCCCAAGAGTGTCCAAAGGCCCAATGGGAATGGAAGCCAGGGGTCTTCACTTCCACCCTGAAAGTGAATTCTCCTGGATGTGTCATCTCCCCTAATTAAACTCTCAGAGTTGGGTCTGTCTCGCTTTTCTATTTATATTCCCAGGGCTTATTTCAGTACCTTGCAAACAACAAACATTTAATAAGTGTTTTTCTATTGTATTCCATTATGCTAAAGCTGCCCTGCCTAGGCAGCACCTAATATTCAAAGTCTTTCTCTTTATCCAGACTAAATTCCCATATTCCAGGAGCAGGAGGAAAAAGTCCATTCGAGAAATGAGTAGCTACTCCTGAACTATCAGCTGGTCTTTCTGAACTGCAGAGTATGGGAGGAACAGTTACAGGAACAGTTGTCGAATAACAACAATCATTCTTGACCAACAATTCAGCCTTTACTCACTGGCTAAATACTGGGATTTGAGTTCCCATGCAGGGCCAGTTCAAACTTCTAGGAAACAATGCTTGGATCCCAGCCATGGTTCCAGAACATTTTTTTAGTCTCCCATAGACCAAGAACCCCTATACCCTCAAGAACTTTTAAGTGGCCAACAGAGAGAACCTGAGAACCCTGGAGTCTTGGAGTCTCCAGAATCTGAGTTCAAATCCTAACTCTGACACTTATAGCCATATTACTCTGGGCAAGTCACTGTAAAAACAAATGAAATAATACTTGTACTATCAACCTCTGAGATGTGTTGTCAGATGAACCCTCTACAAGCTTAAAAAAAGTTCTAGAAATAGCAGGCAGGACACCTGAACAACTTTTGCTGGGGTTTGTTTGACCCCAATTTCTCAGGTCAAGTATGTCTGTCCCCAAGCATCTGAATTTCCTACTCTGTATCTATCTGTTAGTGTACGGTGAAAGTAGAGGAGAAGGAGAAAGCTGGAGGGGGAAAGAGGAGAGAAGAGAAGTAAAGACTGGTACTGCTCTTGGGACTCCTGTTCTAACCAAACCATGCTTAGATAGGAAGAGGAGAGGATGTGTGCTTCCCGTCTTGTTCCTGAGGAGGCAAGGCCACAAAAATGGTCACGTCTGTAAATCAAATTCAATATCAAAACTTTTATTGAATATCTATAATGTTCTGGTTAGGCAAAGAGGAACCAGACATGAGGCTTACAATATGCCTAAAGTAATGAAAACAACATTGCTTTACAAAGTTATACTGTTCACCCTAGGTGAGAGTCACACGGCCTATACATAGAAACTGGTTGGCGAAGAAGAGAAATTTGAACATCAACTGGTCTCAAGAGTCAGGTCTTTTGACTTAACTGGACGCTCTCTCAGGTGACTCCTAAGAAGAAACAGAAAGGAAGTCATGTTATGGTTTCTTAAGAGCTAGGAAGGGTTCCCCTAAATTTAGGACCTCCTAAATCTGTGGATGAAGTCAGTCTTATAGAACTTCTCTGTGCTGTCTTTAATTTCTGGGTCTCTCACTTGTAACTTTAGACCTTTAGCCAATGTGAACAAATCTCAATTCCCCAGGTGTACTTTCTCTCCTCTGCCCTTTGGTTTAGGCTGTTCCCTTAGTCCTGGAATACCATCTCCCTACCCCCTCAGCAGACTATTCTATAAAACCCAATTCAAAGGCCTTATGCCTCCTTGATCCTCTCCACTGCTAGTATCCTTCCTCAGAAACAACCTTACTCTGTGCTAGTTGGTATATTTGTCTCTTTTTCTCTTCTGATTTATTCTCTATATTCTTATGTATAACTTATGATGTAAGGTCCCTGAGCATTGTACATAAGAATATTGTTGCTATTTAGTCTTTTTAAGTTGTGCCTCACTCCTTATGGCTCCATTTGGAGTTTTCTTGGCAAAGATATGAGTGATTTGCCATTTACAGATTGGGAAATTGAGGCAAATAGGGTAAAGTGACTTTCCTAGGGTCACCAAGCTAATAAGGGTATGAGGTTGGATTGGGACTCAAAAAGGTGAGTCTTCCTGACTCCAGACCTGGTACTCTATCCAATGAAGTATCACCTAACTGCCTTTCCTGAGGATAAGAATTAGTTTTTTCTTTCTTTTATTTTTTTATAATGATTATTTTATTCTTTATATTAGCTTCCCCAATACCTAACCCAGACAAAGCACTTAACAAATGTTTGTTGAATCATTGTTAATCATGTTATATACCATAGTTCTGAAATATTATGCCCCATATTTATATGTGTTTATATATCAGCTCCTTGGGTGCCTGTGAGTACTTCGGGACAAGGACAAGATCTCATTTACACTTTATGTCACCCTTGATGCTCAGCACAGACAGGTGCCTGATAAATATTTGCTGAATTATTCAACCTACCTCAGTTCTCCCATCTGGATTCTAACACCTGCCTCCCTGAAGCTCCTAGGCTTTTTGGAGGAGTGAATGAGAGCAAAGATGCAAAAATGTTTGGCAAGGCCCTCAGAGTCAACCATCTACCTGCTAGAGGCACATTCAGGGTCACAGTGATAACCTTATCCCATGGTGTAGATCAGAATTCCTTGGACCTTAAGAGAGAGCCCAGGATCTGGGGGAGCAACAGTTACATCCAAGATGTTTTTTGGAGAAAGACTGTAGACCTCTTACTGTGATGAACTTCTCCAGAGGTTCCTTCTCCTAGCTGGTTGGGTAGTTCTTCTGGCTGCTCTATAATCACCAAAGGGTCATCGTCAGAGTCATCATCGCCAAGTAACACCACCTTCCTGGGCATCTCCTTGAACTGGTACATCAGATTCTGCCCCTCTATCTTGCAGAGGATGTCCTTCTGATAATAACGCCTGGGGGTAACAGGGTACAGTTAGTTAGTGGGGGAGACACTGAGGCAGGAACCTCAGATGCCTAAGCTTCCCTGCCAGTGGTAAGGAAAACACTTTACTGGCTCAGCTTCCAAAAACCTTGAAAACCCAAACTGAAGGGAGGGAGGGTCAGCATTAACCCAGGAAATTACCATAGAGGACAACAAATGGATGGGGAGGGGGCAGGAAATAGGAAACTTGCTGCTAAAATGCTTAAGCTGGGTAATAAAGAGCTCTCCCATGTTTGGGGGCATCAAGCTTAGGGGGTCACCCTAAGAAGTGGTTTGGGAGAAGGGCTTCAATCTCCTATGTTCCCAGAGGACAGAACAAGAGGCCCAAAGCAGGAAAGACTGTGGTAGGACAAAAAAGGAGAGCTTTCAGTGTTGCGACTCCTGAATGGGCTTTACCTCAGAGCTCGTGCCATCGTCTCATAATTCATGTCTGGTTTGTTTCTCTGCTTTCCCCACAGCATGGACACAACTTTGGAGTCCACAATCTTAAAGATGCCCTTCTCAGGTTGGATCCACTTGATGTACTTGGGACAAGTGCTCTTGTTCTGCAAGAGAGCTAGCAGGAACTCCCAAAGGTAGAGGGTATTCCCTGGAAGAAGGAGCATTAGCAGGCACAGAAGAGATCATTAGTTACCCAACCAGACTGGAGGCTCCCTGAAGGTGGATAAGAGTCTCCTCCTTCGTTAGATGAGGGTCTTTCCAAGAACTGGGGCCATGACTCCATCCTCCCTCCACCCCAGTCACCCGATACCAGAAGATGAACGATACAGAGAGTGAGCAGCCTGTACCTTTGCCATCATTACACTTCTTCTGGATGGGAAAGATAAAATCAGTCTCTGGTAAGGGACAACAGGGTGCTTTTGTCTTCACAACTGTAAAGGAAGAGATGGATGGGGAAAACAGGATGAGTACAGTGCCTCAGTACCCCTAAATCTAGCAGAGTCTCCAAATGGCAGCAGATGAGCTCTGATTTGATGAGTTCACTAAGACATACATTGTACCTTCTCTTGCTCACACCTTCCATGATATCCCAACCCCAACCTGAAAGCCCAAAAGATATGGCAAGAAAAGGCCAGCTTTTAGGGGACCCCATAAGCTCCTTACACACTGGCATTCCTCTCGTGTTGGCTTGTAAACATGGAAGACAGCTCAGCTCAAAGGCATTCCAGATAGATAGATAGAGAGAGAGAGACAGAAAGACAGACAGACAGATAGAAAGACAGATAAATGGACAGAGAGATATAGATGGAGGGATGGATAGAGGAATGGATGGATAGATTAGATAGATAGACACAGGCAGGAAGACAAATGGATGGATAGAGATATAAATAAATAGATAGAGAGAGTGGGATGGAAGGATGGATGGATGGATTGATGGATGGATGGATGGATGGATGGATGGATGGATGGATGGGTAGAGAGGTAGACAGATAGAAATAAAGAAAGAAAGATACAGATATATAGGGAGATAGAGATAAGCAGATATGGAGAGAGATACAGTGACAGAGATAGTGATAGAGATATACAAAGAGAGATAGAAATATAGATATGTAAATAGAAAGAAAAGGGGTAGATAAAAATATAGAGATAGAATTAAATAGGGGTAGAGTTGGAGATAGAGAAGGAGCTATATCAATATAGAGAGATAGAGATAGAGATATGTAGAGAGATTTATAGAGATGGAGTTAGATATATAAAGACATGGAGATAGAGATCATTAGATATGTAGATGGATATTGATAAAGATAAAGTTATAGATACAGATATAGATATATACATATAGAGACAGGGAATGATAGAGCTATAGATGCACATAGAGATACAGAAACAAAGATAGACAGAGATATAGACAAAGAGATTAGGATAGACCTTTAGATAGAGAGGGAGATATATAAATAGATATATAGATATGTAGATAGAGATACCTAGAAATGTGGATAGAGATGCAGAGATGCAGAGGTAGAGAAAGATATAGAGATACCGATGGATAGAGAGAGAGAGATATGTAGATATAGATGTAAATGTAAAGATAAAGCGATAGATATACAGATATAAAGAGAGAGAGAAAAATATGGCTATGTAAATAAACAGACAGACAGATGGATAGATGGACAGATAGAGAGAGAGAGGCAGATAGACAGAGACAGAGAGATATAGATGGAGGGATGGATGGACAGACAGATATACAGATGGATAGCTAGGTAGATGGATAGATGATAGATAGATAGATAGATAGATAGATAGATAGATAGATAGATGCTAGATGATGGATGGATGGATAGATAGATAGATAGATAGATAGATAGATGACAGATGGATGGATGATAGAGAAAGAGATAGATATATATATATAGGTGTCTATAAGTGCATCTAGGTGTGTGTATATGTGTATGTGTGCATGTATCTATGTATATACTGTTTGTGTGTGTATGCCTCTCTATATTTATCTCCACACACATTTATGCATATATGTATGTATATTGTACCTTGTGTATTATGTTGGTGTACATGTATGTGTATGCTGTCTGTGCATATTATATGCATATTGTGTATATGTATTGTTGTGTGTGCACAACGCAATATGTATTGTGTACATGTGTGCATATATGCATGGTTATTGGATTGTATGCATGTGTGTTGTGCATGTAAATATATATATATATATGCATATTGTATTGGAGTTTTGCATTGTGTCTATGCATATGTGTTGATTGTATCCAAAAATATGTGTATGTATATGTGAACATGATGTGCATGTATAGATGTGTGCAATGTGTATGCATGCATTGTATGTGTCCAAGGATTGTGTATATGTTGTGTGTATATGTATGTGTAGTATGGGTTTATGTGTCATAAGCTATATACCTACATCTATAGATATGGAACAAAATATGCGTGGATGTGTGTGTGTGTGTGTGTGTGTGTGTGTGTGTGTGTATGGAGAAAGAGAGAAAGAGCATTGTCATTCCCCACCCCTATACAGACCTCAAGGGCTGATGGGAGGAGGGCAGCCAATGAAGAAGAAGACTCAGGAATCCTAGTAGTCAGGGAGCCCAGGGAGGTATGACTTTTGTTGCACTGTGGAATATCACATGTAGAATTCCCTGCCAACCCTCAGGATCCAATAGAACTGCTCACCTGCCACTGAGTTTTGCATGTGTTGAGAACAGAAATGCCCCCATTTTCTCTTTGTATCTCCAATATTTAATTCAGGCTTTTTCATTCAATCACTTGCTGTGGCTCTCCGTTTTCCTCTTAGGAAACTAAGGAATATCCCCCTTTTTCTAGCTCTGAAGAATTTACAAAGTGCTCTCTTCTATCCTCTAGCATTATTTATTATCATTTTACCAAGAAGAAAACTGGTTCCAAGAAAAGGAAGGGTTTCAGGTCACAAAGTCAGATTGGCATCAAAGTTAGGATTTGAATCAGGTATTCAAGTTACATGAAGTCTTGGCCATGCTCCATTTATACACAGGCTGCCTCTAGATTGGATTTCTAAGCCATCTCTAAGGCACAGAATCTGAGACCTACTGAGGCAGTGAGGGCTGTGAGCTATCAAACTAGAAAAGACCTCACAGAGTGGCTTATTTCAACGTTTTTTTATTACAAAGAAAATTTTTTTTATTTTTATTTATTTTATTTCATTACAGAGAAAAATGAAGCCAATTAGAGGATATCTGTGAAGTTCAGGGTAACTGACAAAGTCAGAATTTGAACTCAGATCTTTTGCCTCCTGGCTATCCAGCCCAGTTAGGTTTCTTCTCACAGCACAGGCTGCTATGTAGTATCTAGACCACTGATATCAAACTCAAATAGAAAAGGGTACCTCAAAGACAACATATTGATTCAGAAAACCACAAATTAAAATTCTCTATGGGTTACTGTATTTTTCATTTTTTTTTTGTCAAAAATTTCCCATTTAGTTTTCAATCTGGATTGGCTCCTCTCAAGAGTTTTGTGAGAGCTGGCCATTCTAGGGAAATTTGGCACCTCTGAATCCAGAGAAGAAAATAGAGGCATCTGAAGGGCAGAGAAGGCAATATCTGGGCAGGGAGGAAGACTGACCCTTCCCTGTCCCTGACAACCCAGGCCTTGACTCTCTAAGGCCCAGCCCAGTCCCACAAAAACAAAAATCTGTACCTCTTCTTCGCCTTCGTATCACAAGAGGTACCTCAGGATCTTTAGTAGACTGCTTGGGGATCTCCGGGACATTCATGATCATGGATGTAGGAGTTAGCACCAACCCTGAGGAGGTGAAAAGAAAATACAAAGCAGATGAAAAACCCCAGGGGAGTCCACACAGGCTGCTATGTTGTGTCTACACCACTGATATCAAACTCAAATAGAAAAGGATCCCTCAAAGGCAGCATATTGATTCAGAAAAACCACAAATTAAAATTATCTATAGGTTACTGTATTTTTTCATTTCTTTTGTCAAAAATTTCCCAATTAGTTTTCAACCTAGATTGGCTCTACTCAACAGTTTTGTGAGACAAATTAAATCAGACTTAAATAACTGGGCAAACATCAACTGCTCATGGATAGGTAGAGCTAATACAATACAAATGACAATTCTACCAAAACTAAACTACCTGCTTAGTGCCCTACCAATCAAAATTCCAAAAAATTACTTTAATGGGTTAGAAAAAAATTGTAAGCTCATATGGAGAAATAAAAAGTCAAGAATTTCCAGGAATTTAAAGAAAAAAAGTGCAAAAGAAAGTGGCTTAGCCCTACCTGATCTAAAATTATATTATAAAGCATCAGTCATCAAAAATGTTTGGTATTGGCTAAGAAATAGAGTGGTGGACCAGTGGAACAGACTAGGTGCATTAGCAGGAAATGATTATAGTAATCATCACATTCAATTTAGATCAATGTACACCATGGAAACAATGTAAAGACTAACCTTCTGTGGGGGGTGGGGGTGGGGGAGGGAAGCAAGATTAGGGGAAAAATTGAAAAACTAAAATAGATAAAATCTTTAATTTAAAAAAAGAGTTTTGTGGCTATTCTAGGAAAGTTTGACACCTCTGAATCCAGAGAAGCAAATAGAGGAATCTGAAGGGCAGAGAAGGCAATATCTGGGAAGGGAGGAAGACTGACCCTTCCCTGTCCCTGATACCCCAGCCCATGCCTCTCTAAGGCTCAGCCCAGTCCCACAAAAACAAAAGTCTGTACCTTTATTTTGCCTTTGTATCACAGGAGGCACCTCAGGACCTTCAGCAGCCTGCTTGGGAATCTCCTGGGCGTTCACGTTCGTGGGTCTAGGAGCTAACTCCAACCCTGAGGAGGTGAAAAGAAAATACAAAGTAGATGAAAAACCCCAGGGGAGTCCAACCAGGAAACAGCTCAGAGGCCCTGATTTTCCAAAGAAAGGTCAATACAGTCTGACTTGGTCTCCATGTCAGGAACAGGGTCCTCTCATCATCAAGGATAGTAGTAGCATCCACTGGTCTGCAGAGATGGACACACAACTACCTAAGAAGTCTGGTCAGCAGTCCCTAGCTGAAGTGAGGAAAAGACAATGCAAGTAAATTGGAATTAAAGGTGGGGGGAGGGGTGGTGCAAAGTCCCCAGCCTCAGTCTCTCCTCCAGTGTCATCGGGGTCCAGTGGCCAGATATGGATCAGGATGACTGGAGAGAGCCTTGGATGTGGTGGGGACCTTGAATTTTTTAAGTTAAGGTCTTTAACATGTGTCAGTTTGACTGAGGCAATACCCATTCAGTGAGAAGGCAGGTAAGAATGAGATGAAGCAAAGAATGGCCTCTTTTACAGAGTCCGGAAATCAATATGGGAGGTTTGAGATATATATATATATATATATATATATATATATATATATATATATATATATATATATATATACATACATATATATACATACCTATATGTATATATGTATATATGTGTATATATATATATATATATATATATATATATATATCAGTCTCTCCTCCTCAGGCCTGAGGAGAGGAAGGGACTTATCCAAGGTCATATATCAAGTAAGTGGCAGAGCTCAGTCTAGAAACCTGTTCTCTCATTCCCCACTTTGTGGCTACAGGCTCTCACCCCCTGGCAGGAGGCAATTTCCTGCTCCCCCACCAAGGCAAGAGAGCATTTTTCTGAAGACAAACCCAGATGGAAGTAGAAGCAGAAAACCCTCTCCTGGGATGGGGGAAGAAACATCACCCAGGTGAAGCACCCATCTTAAAAACAGGCAAAATAGATCATGCATCTGGGAGGCAGGGGCAAGATGGTTACAAAAGAGGATCATCTCTTAGGCTCACTCTCATAAAATTTCTAAACTAAGGGCTTTAACTGAATTTTTGAGAGACAGAACCCACAGAGGGACCCAGTGAGGCAGTTCTCCTACTCAAGGTAACGTGGAAAAGAGCAGAAAGGCTCTGCTCCCCGGGTCGGAGGGGCGGCCCGCCAGATTTGTGGCCTGCCAGAGTGAAAGATCTTCAGCCTCCCGGAGGCAGCCCCAGGGCACTGGGAGCTGAGGCTCACAGCAGCGGGGGAGTTTCCTGACCTGCGCCCTGGGGAGCATCAAGCACAAATTGGGGGAACAATGGGGGGGGGACCTCTGCCAGAGAGATCATGTGAAGCCCAGCCCTCAGGGCACACAGCAAGCAGCCTGGCAAAGGCAGTCCAGATTCGGAAACAGAAGCAGGCGGAGCTGGAAAGCAGGAGCCCCCAGGGCATGAGCCCATTGAACCTAGGGAGGGGAGTGAAGAGAGACTGCCTAGCTCTGTCCTCTGCCCCTGAAACAGGACTCTGGGGCTCTGAACACAGTCAGATCCTGATCACAGTCTAGGGCCCCCATAGAACAGCTGCCCCCCCCCCCATCTCAGCCCTGTGGCTGAGGGGGGCGCTTATGGTCATTCACAGACCAGGAGGGAGGACAGTGCCTCACACACTGAGACCCTTGTGGGAGTGTCCCAAAAGCTCAGGAAGCACCCCAAAACCAGGCTTAGGCTAGAAAAATGAGCAAGCAGAGAAACAAGAGGAACACCATTGAGAAATATTTTGCATATGAGCCCAAGAAGGATCAAAAGACTCAGTCTGAAGATGAGGAAGCACAAGCTCCTGCATCTAAAGACTCCAAGGAAAACAGAAATTGGGCTCAGGCTATGACAGAGCTCAAAAAAAAAATTTGAAAATCAAATGAGGGAGTTAGAAGAAAAACTGGGAAAAGAAATGAGAGAGATGCAGGAAAAACATGAAAATGAAGTCAGCAGCTTAGTCAAAGAAATCCAAAAAAATGCTGAAGAAAATAGCATGCTACAAACCAGCTTAGGTCAAATGGATAAAACAGTTCAAAAAGTTATTGAGGAGAAGAATGCTTTAAAAAGCAGAATTGGCCAGATGGAAAAAGAGATTAAGAAAACTCTCTGAGGAAAACAAATCCTTCAGACAAAGAATATAACTCAAGGAGATTGATGAATTTACTAGAAATCAGGACTCAAAGGGGTGGCTAGGTGGTGCAGTGGATAAAGCACTGGCCCTGGGGTCAGGAGTACCTGGGTTCAAATTCGGTCTCAGACACTTAATAATTACCTAGCTGTGTGGCCTTGGGCAAGCCACTTAACCCCATTTGCCTTGCAAAAACCTAAAAAAAAAAGATGCATCCTTTTGGGGGCAGCTTGGGGGCAGCTAGGTGGTGCAGTGGATAGAGCACTGGCCTTGGAGTCAGGAGTACCTGGGTTCAAATCCAACCTCAGACATTTAATAATTACCTAGCCAGTGTGGCCTTGGGCAAGCCGCTTAACCCCATTGCCTTGCAAAATCTGAAGAAAAAAGAATAAAAGAAATCAGGACTCAATACTTCAAAACCAAAAGAATGAAAAATTAGAAGAAAATATGAAACATCTCACTGAAAAAACAACTGATATGGAAAACAGATTTAAGAAAGATAATTTAAAAATTATTGTAATACCTGAAAGTCATGATCAGGAAAAGAGCCTTGACATCATTTTTGAAGAATTACCACAGGAAAATTGCCCTGATATCCTAGAAGCAGAGGGCAAAATAGAAATGGAGAGAATCCACTGATCCCCCTGAGAAAGAGATCCCTAAAAACCAACCCCTAGGAATATTATAGCCAAATTCCAGAACTCCCAAGTCAAAGAGAAAATATTACAAGCAGCCAGAAAGACACAATTCAAATACTGTGGAGCTGCAGTCAGGATCAGACAGGACTTAGTAGCAACTACATTAAAAGCTCGTAGGGCTTGGAATATAATATACCAGAAGGCAAAAGAGCTTATGTTCTTGTATAGAAAAATGACACTGATAATACTCATATGAACCTTCTCAGTTAATAGAGCAGGTAGAAGGAGCTTTTATAGTTGAAGCATAGGAGGAAGCTGAATTTGAAGATAAAATATGGTGTAAAAATGGAGTCAATAGAAAAAAGGGAAATGTAATGGAATAAATAAAAAGGAAAGGGGGAATAGGCCAAGATATTTCATATAATAAGAATTTTCTTTATTACAATGAGCTATTGCAATGATACGCTCTCATCAGAGGTGGTTAGTAGAGGAAACAGCATATATACTCAATGGGGTATAGACATCTGGAGTAAGGAGAGAGGACAGGGGGAAGGGGTGGATATGAGTGATGGAGGAGAGAATGGGCCATGGGGGAGAGTTGTCAGATATAACATATTTTCTTTTTTACTTCTTGCAAGGGGCTGGGATTGTATGGCCTGTCCAGGACCATAGGGCTGGGTGGATGCCGGGCCTAAGGGGTGGTAGGGGGGCTCAGGGCTTCTTGGCCCCAGGACCAGGGATCTGTCTGCTGCAGCACTCAGCGACCCTACAGCAGAGTCAGTGAAAGGAGAGAGAAAATATAGTACATGGTAGTGGAGATATATACCAAAGAAGGGAGCTGCGATCAGCAATGGCAACGGTGGAAAAATATGGAAGTAACTTTTGTGATGGACTTATCATAAAGAATGTGATCGGGGCGGCTAGGTGCCGCAGTGGATAAAGTACCGGCCCTGGAGTGAGGAGTACTTGGGTTCAAATCTGGTCTCAGACACTTAGTAATTACCTAGCTGTGTGGCCTTGGGCAAGCCACTTAAACCCTTTTGCCTTGCAAAAAAAAAAAAAAACTTAAAAAAAAAAAAGAATACGATCCACCCATGACAGAGTTGTCGGTGTTGGAACAAAGACTGAAGCACATTTTTTATTACTATTATTTGGGGGGGGGGGGTGCAGGGCAAATGGGGCTGGGTGGCCTGCCTGGGGCCGCATAGCAGGGTGATTGTTGGGTGTCTGAGGCTGGATTTGGACCCAGGTGCTCCTGGCTCAAGGACCAGTGCTCTGTCTGCCACCCAGTCGCCCCTACTATTATTACTATTTTATTTTATTTTAGGTCTTTTTTTTCTTTTTTTGGTTTATGCAGGGCAGTGGGGTTGGGGTGGCTTGCATGTCACACAGCTGGGTGATTGTTGGGTGTATGGGGCCAGATATGGACTTGGGTGCTCCTGGCTCCAGGGCTGGTGCTCCATCCACTGTGCCACCTGGCCATACCTACAATTATTACTATTATTTTTTTTAATTTTAATTTTTTCTCTCCTCTTTACTTTATTGCTCAAGTGAGTCTATATTTTTGGGGGGGTATTTCGTTTACTCTTAAACAAGAATATTTTATTAATGTATAAAAAAACACTGTACAAAATGAGAATAAATAAATATTAAATAAAAAACAGGCAAAGTCTAGATTCAAATCCTACCTTGGGTTCCAGCTGGACACCCCTGGGTAAGTCCCTTCCCCTCTGGGCAGCTCTTTCCTCCATCAATTGATGGGCACAATTATGTCCCCCAAGTTAAATAAGTGTCCACAGAGCCTCAGACCCTAAGATAGTCACTGTGCCTGAGGGACTCAGTATCTAAGGAAACTCTCCCAGGGTGGGCTATTTATGAATTTCCAAGGGAAAACTTTCAACAGTGTTATAATCCATATCTTTTAAAGCTTTCCCCCTGCTTACTTCACTGTACCTAGTGGGGCCCCAGTTTTACAAACAATATGTGTGCATCCTCCCAGACCTTGCCAGCCAGAGTAGGGTCTAAAAAGATTTTCCAATGTTGCTCAGTTGTGCCACACTCCCCGTGACCCCATTTAGAATTTTTTTGGCAGAGATATTGGGTGGTTTCCCATTTCCTTCTCTAGCTCATTTTACAGATGAGAAACTGAGGCAAACGGTGAAGTACCCAGAGTCATACAGCCATTAAATATCTAAGGTCAGATTTGAACTCAAGAAGAATCCTCCTCCCAACCACAGACTCAAAGGTTTAAGCACCATGGGGCCAAACTCCTGCCCAACTAGAAAGGGACACTGAGGCCCAGAGAGGTGGAAAGACTTGCCAAGGTTAGGCAGCTAAGAAGGAGCAGAAGAGGGATTTGAACCCAGGTGTTCTGCCCCCCCCCCAGTTTAACACTCTCCCCAGCACACTGTTGCCAATCTGCTGTTTGGGCTTTCCAGGGAGAGGAAGAGATGCCAACTCATCCATGTGACTTTCACCTAGTATGTCGTTATAAGCTTCTCCATCAAGCACTTCCCTGGCCTCAATTTCCTTCTTTGAAAAATGAGGGGATTGGAATACTCCAGAAGTATCAAATACATAACCCCAAACATTCCCTGAACCAGCTTAAAACGCAATAGGGAAATATTGAACAAAATAATTATAATAGAATATAACATAGAAAGCATGATATTTGAAAATGAGGTCAGGGGTGGCTAGGTGGCACAGTGAATAGAGCACCGGCCCTGGAGTCAGGACTACCTGAGTTCAAATCCAGCCTCAGACACTTAATAATTACCTAGCTGTGTGGCCTTGGGCAAGCTACTTTAGCCCATTGCCTTGCCAAAAATTTAAAAAAGAAAATTTTCAAAAAATGAGGTCAATTTGTGACCTGCAGGAATCCTCACATACTTATTAGTAAGCCTCCATTTGTACCTGAGTCAGACCCCACCAGCCCAGGTCCTGGTGGCCTAAGAGCTTGCAGTCCCCCTGTATACGTTGGCTCCCAAGCCCCTTGCATCCAAGGCTCATTCCCATTTCTACCCAGTTCCTAGTTCCCTCCTCCTCTCTTCAAGTTTTCTTGCCCTGGTCTGAGAATCATCTAAATGCAAAATGAAGAAATGAGACCCAGAGAGTTGAAATTGTTTCCAATGGTCACCCAGCAGAATTGGAACTAAAATTGCAAACTGGAACACCAAATTCAGTGCACTCTCACCAACCAATAATATAGTCTTTTGCCTCCTCGATTAGGCTCTAAGCTCCCCAAGGCTCCAAATTATCCCCTAATACTTCTATATCATCCTCCCCCCAAACATTAGCTCAGGACTGCCCAACCACTGCACCCCAGGAACAGCTTGGAGCTTGAATTGGCCTTTCCCTTTGCAAGTAAACTCCAGCAAAGTCAGCGCACCAGTCCCAACACAGTGTAAAACTGCAGAACTTTCAAGTCACCCTCTCCTGTGTAGGGTAAATCGTATTGGTTATTTATTTGATAGTTTATTCTGCAAGAAAGCAGAGAGGTAGAGGGAGGGGAGATATATTAGCACATAATCCCTTCTAATATTCTATACCTACCATGTACAGCTTAAAATGAAGTTACCGGCTTCCTCCAAGGAGTCCTCCATGATTTGACTCACTTTCTAATCACAGTCCATACATTAATGTCTTCTCCCAGTTCTCAGGTGGAAGACAGTGGGAGGCCTTCCTGGCCACCCCCCCACCCAAAGTCTTTGCTTAAATTCTCAACACACCCAGAGTCCTACCATCATCCTAAACTTCCCCCGTTTTTCTGTTTGACCATACCCACACACCAAAATGAACAAACCTTTTAGCAGAATGCCTCCCTCCACAAACTGCGCTTCAAACAGAGCGAGGTTTGGGTTCACCAAGATAGTTTTAGGCAGCTGTTCTTGACAAAACCCTGTTTGGTATACATGTGGCAGTTGAGAGCGGGTGACCTGCTCCTGAATCATTGGGATCAGACCAGGATCATCCAGCTGAAGAGAGAAAAAAAGGAAAGACCCCACCACAAAAGTAGTCACTTCAGTTCCTCTTCGTTGACCACCCTAATTCTGACTCCCTGTAAAAGAGATTAGTCTAAGGTGGCCCAGCCCAAGCCAAGTCAACCCTTCTTTGCCTCACCTATGCCACCCTAACCCAAAGCTGAGTTTTCAACTCAGCCCAACCCAGTCCTGACCACTCCAACTTTCACCAGCCTAGGCTAATGCAGCTCAGCCCAAACTAAGTGCAAGTATGTGGCCCAAACTCCAAGTCATTGTCTTACCTGCATTCCAGGGTCTAAAACCCAAATCGGTACAACCTCTGGGCTTTCCATGACTAGCCAGGAGGCTGCCTGTGGCACTGAGCAGTGGTCACAGGCAGCAAAGTTGTCCTTGGCCAGGGAATCAGCTAGTGGAGTCTAGGCAGGCAGCTTTACAAAGTTCTTGTTTGCTCTTGCTCCTTCTGCTCTCTACTGATACCTGGGGGAACAGCCCCCTCTGCCTTTTCACACTAAACAGTGTGCAGAGACTCCTCCCAGAATCACTGCTCCGCAGGTCAGTCAACAAACCTCTCAGAGGGAAAAACTGCAGCCTGAGAAGGACAAGCAACTTCCTCCAAACTCCAGCTGGGGGTGCTGCAGAGGCAGGTGTTGCTGGCTGGGGTCGCCACCCCCACAAAGCAAGCTGGGCTAAGAGAGACGGTGCATGATACTCAGGACAATCACTGCACCTTGCTAGAGTTCAGCAAAGCAGAGACAAAAATGAAGGGGAAAAGTTCCCAGGCCGCTTCTGAAATTGTTACATGTATCTCTGAAGGACACGTATGATTGGCTGAGCTCAGAGGACAGAAAACTTTTCTATCATGGAAACTAGATTTCCTTGTACAGGCTTAATAAAGCAGAGTGGGGGTGGGGAATACACATTCAGTCTAGGCTACTGGGCTACTCTTTCATGGGAGCCAGAGGGGGCTAGAGGAGGCCCTGCTTCCCAAGGATAATGGGGTCTCTGGCAAGGCAGGGCCCTCCTTCCCCTAAACACTGTACCCCCAAACCTTGCTTCCTCCCATTTAGGGCACTGGCCCAGAAAAAAGGGACACTGCTCATGCTCTAAGGGCTTACTGGGTGTACCTACGCCTGATTTTGATGGGAGCCACCCACTCATGTCCCCGGAGGCGGAGGGGGTGTTGCACAGGGCAGCTAAATGGTGCAGTGGGGAGTGCATTGGCCTTACAGTCAGGAAGGTGGGAGTTCTAAACCAGCCTCAGGGACTTGCCACTTTACAACTTAGCCCTCATTGCCTGGAATCCATGGCCATGTCTAGTTGTAGTGATCCTTAACTGGCCACCAGCCACTGGTCCCAGATGGCCCTGGAGGGCAAAGTGAGGCTGGAGACTGAGCACAGCCCCCACCCATTCCAATCCAAGTGATGTGCTTGTCACAGTATCACCTCCCTGATATCATGGTCTCCTTTGAGAAAGAAGGGCAGAGCGGCTAGGTGGCACAGAGCATACAGCACCGGGCCTGCAGTCAGGAGGACCTGAGTACAAATCCGGCCTCAGACACTTCATAATGACCTAGCAGTGTGGCCATGGGCAAGCCACTTAACCCCACTGCCTTCCACCAATAATAATAATAATAATAATAATAATAATAATAATAATAATAATAATAATAATAATAATGACAATTACTCATCCAAACTCACCAGGGTGGGGCAGCTACGTGGTGCAGTGCAGAGAGCACCGGCCCTGGACTCAGGAGGACCCGAGTTCAAATTCAGCCTTGCACTAATAATAATAATAATAATAATAATAATAATAATAATAATAATAATAATAATAATTGCTCACCAAAACTCACCACCGTGGGGCAGCTAGGTGGTACAGTGCAGAGAGCACCGGCCCTAGACTCAGGGGATCCGAGTTCAAATTAAGACTAGCACCAAAAGTAGTAATAATAATAATAATAATAATAATAATAATAATAATAATAATTCAAAACTCAACACTGTGGGGGACCTAGGTGGTGCAGAGAAGAGAGAGCACCGGCCCTGGACTCAGGAGGACCCGAGTTCAAATTCAGCCAAGCACCAAAAAAAAAAAAGTAATGATTACTCATCAAAACTCACCACTTTGGGGCAGCTAGGTGGTACAGTGCAGAGAGCACCAGCCCTGGACTCAGGGGACCCGAGTTCAAATTAAGACTAGCACCAAAAGTAATAATAATAATAATAATAATAATAATAATAATTCAAAACTCAACACTGTGGGGGACCTAGGTGGTGCAGAGAAGAGAGCACCGGCCCTGGACTCAGGAGGACCCGAGTTCAAATTCAGCCAAGCACCAAAAAAAAAAAAAGTAATGATTACTCATCAAAACTCACCACTTTGGGGCAGCTAGGTGGTACAGTGCAGAGAGCACCAGCCCTGGACTCAGGGGACCCGAGTTCAAATTCAGCCTTGCACTAATAATAATAATAATAATAATAATAATAATAATAATAATAATAATAATTGCTCACCAAAACTCACCACCGTGGGGCAGCTAGGTGGTACAGTGCAGAGAGCACCGGCCCTAGACTCAGGGGATCCGAGTTCAAATTAAGACTAGCACCAAAAGTAATAATAATAATAATAATAATAATAATAATAATAATAATAATAATAATAATAATTCAAAACTCAACACTGTGGGGGACCTAGGTGGTGCAGAGAAGAGAGCACCGGCCCTGGACTCAGGAGGACCCGAGTTCAAATTCAGCCAAGCACCAAAAAAAAAAAAAGTAATGATTACTCATCAAAACTCACCACTTTGGGGCAGCTAGGTGGTACAGTGCAGAGAGCACCAGCCCTGGACTCAGGGGACCCGAGTTCAAATTCAGCCTTGCACTAATAATAATAATAATAATAATAATAATAATAATAATAATAATAATAATTGCTCACCAAAACTCACCACCGTGGGGCAGCTAGGTGGTGCAGTGCAGAGAGCACCAGCCCTAGACTCAGGGGATCCGAGTTCAAATTAAGACTAGCACCAAAAGTAATAATAATAATAATAATAATAATAATAATTCAAAACTCAACACTGTGGGGGACCTAGGTGGTGCAGAGAAGAGAGCACCGGCCCTGGACTCAGGAGGACCCGAGTTCAAATTCAGCCAAGCACCAAAAAAAAAAAAAGTAATGATTACTCATCAAAACTCACCACTTTGGGGCAGCTAGGTGGTACAGTGCAGAGAGCACCAGCCCTGGACTCAGGGGACCCGAGTTCAAATTCAGCCTTGCACTAATAATAATAATAATAATAATAATAATAATAATAATAATAATTGCTCACCAAAACTCACCACCGTGGGGCAGCTAGGTGGTACAGTGCAGAGAGCACCGGCCCTAGACTCAGGGGATCCGAGTTCAAATTAAGACTAGCACCAAAAGTAATAATAATAATAATAATAATAATAATAATTCAAAACTCAACACTGTGGGGGACCTAGGTGGTGCAGAGAAGAGAGCACCGGCCCTGGACTCAGGAGGACCCGAGTTCAAATTCAGCCAAGCACCAAAAAAAAAAAAAGTAATGATTACTCATCAAAACTCACCACTTTGGGGCAGCTAGGTGGTACAGTGCAGAGAGCACCAGCCCTGGACTCAGGGGACCCGAGTTCAAATTCAGCCTTGCACTAATAATAATAATAATAATAATAATAATAATAATAATAATAATAATAATAATAATAATAATTGCTCACCAAAACTCACCACCGTGGGGCAGCTAGGTGGTACAGTGCAGAGAGCACCGGCCCTAGACTCAGGGGATCCGAGTTCAAATTAAGACTAGCACCAAAAGTAATAATAATAATAATAATAATAATAATAATTCAAAACTCAACACTGTGGGGGACCTAGGTGGTGCAGAGAAGAGAGCACCGGCCCTGGACTCAGGAGGACCCGAGTTCAAATTCAGCCAAGCACCAAAAAAAAAAAAAAGTAATGATTACTCATCAAAACTCACCACTTTGGGGCAGCTAGGTGGTACAGTGCAGAGAGCACCAGCCCTGGACTCAGGGGACCCGAGTTCAAATTCAGCCTTGCACTAATAATAATAATAATAATAATAATAATAATAATAATAATAATAGCTCACCAAAACTCACCACCGTGGGGCAGCTAGGTGGTGCAGTGCAGAGAGCACCAGCCCTAGACTCAGGGGATCCGAGTTCAAATTAAGACTAGCACCAAAAGTAATAATAATAATAATAATAATAATAATAATAATAATAATAATAATAATAATTCAAAACTCAACACTGTGGGGGACCTAGGTGGTGCAGAGAAGAGAGCACCGGCCCTGGACTCAGGAGGACCCGAGTTCAAATTCAGCCAAGCACCAAAAAAAAAAAAGTAATGATTACTCATCAAAACTCACCACTTTGGGGCAGCTAGGTGGTACAGTGCAGAGAGCACCAGCCCTGGACTCAGGGGACCCGAGTTCAAATTCAGCCTTGCACTAATAATAATAATAATAATAATAATAATAATAATAATAATAATAATAATAATTGCTCACCAAAACTCACCACCGTGGGGCAGCTAGGTGGTGCAGTGCAGAGAGCACCGGCCCTAGACTCAGGGGATCCGAGTTCAAATTAAGACTAGCACCAAAAGTAATAATAATAATAATAATAATAATAATAATAATAATTCAAAACTCAACACTGTGGGGGACCTAGGTGGTGCAGAGAAGAGAGCACCGGCCCTGGACTCAGGAGGACCCGAGTTCAAATTCAGCCAAGCACCAAAAAAAAAAAAGTAATGATTACTCATCAAAACTCACCACTTTGGGGCAGCTAGGTGGTACAGTGCAGAGAGCACCAGCCCTGGACTCAGGGGACCCGAGTTCAAATTCAGCCTTGCACTAATAATAATAATAATAATAATAATAATAATAATAATAATAATAATAATTGCTCACCAAAACTCACCACCGTGGGGCAGCTAGGTGGTACAGTGCAGAGAGCACCGGCCCTAGACTCAGGGGATCCGAGTTCAAATTAAGACTAGCACCAAAAGTAATAATAATAATAATAATAATAATAATAATTCAAAACTCAACACTGTGGGGGACCTAGGTGGTGCAGAGAAGAGAGCACCGGCCCTGGACTCAGGAGGACCCGAGTTCAAATTCAGCCAAGCACCAAAAAAAAAAAAAGTAATGATTACTCATCAAAACTCACCACTTTGGGGCAGCTAGGTGGTACAGTGCAGAGAGCACCAGCCCTGGACTCAGGGGACCCGAGTTCAAATTCAGCCTTGCACTAATAATAATAATAATAATAATAATAATAATAATAATAATAGCTCACCAAAACTCACCACCGTGGGGCAGCTAGGTGGTGCAGTGCAGAGAGCACCAGCCCTAGACTCAGGGGATCCGAGTTCAAATTAAGACTAGCACCAAAAGTAATAATAATAATAATAATAATAATAATAATAATAATAATTCAAAACTCAACACTGTGGGGGACCTAGGTGGTGCAGAGAAGAGAGCACCGGCCCTGGACTCAGGAGGACCCGAGTTCAAATTCAGCCAAGCACCAAAAAAAAAAAAGTAATGATTACTCATCAAAACTCACCACTTTGGGGCAGCTAGGTGGTACAGTGCAGAGAGCACCAGCCCTGGACTCAGGGGACCCGAGTTCAAATTAAGACTAGCACCAAAAGTAATAATAATAATAATAATAATAATAATAATAATAATAATAATAATTCAAAACTCAACACTGTGGGGGACCTAGGTGGTGCAGAGAAGAGAGCACCGGCCCTGGACTCAGGAGGACCCGAGTTCAAATTCAGCCAAGCACCAAAAAAAAAAAAGTAATGATTACTCATCAAAACTCACCACTTTGGGGCAGCTAGGTGGTACAGTGCAGAGAGCACCAGCCCTGGACTCAGGGGACCCGAGTTCAAATTCAGCCTTGCACTAATAATAATAATAATAATAATAATAATAATAATAATAATAATAGCTCACCAAAACTCACCACCGTGGGGCAGCTAGGTGGTGCAGTGCAGAGAGCACCGGCCCTAGACTCAGGGGATCCGAGTTCAAATTAAGACTAGCACCAAAAGTAATAATAATAATAATAATAATAATAATAATAATAATAATAATAATAATAATTCAAAACTCAACACTGTGGGGGACCTAGGTGGTGCAGAGAAGAGAGCACCGGCCCTGGACTCAGGAGGACCCGAGTTCAAATTCAGCCAAGCACCAAAAAAAAAAAAGTAATGATTACTCATCAAAACTCACCACTTTGGGGCAGCTAGGTGGTACAGTGCAGAGAGCACCAGCCCTGGACTCAGGGGACCCGAGTTCAAATTAAGACTAGCACCAAAAGTAATAATAATAATAATAATAATAATAATAATAATAATAATAATAATAATAATTCAAAACTCAACACTGTGGGGGACCTAGGTGGTGCAGAGAAGAGAGCACCGGCCCTGGACTCAGGAGGACCCGAGTTCAAATTCAGCCAAGCACCAAAAAAAAAAAAGTAATGATTACTCATCAAAACTCACCACTTTGGGGCAGCTAGGTGGTACAGTGCAGAGAGCACCAGCCCTGGACTCAGGGGACCCGAGTTCAAATTCAGCCTTGCACTAATAATAATAATAATAATAATAATAATAATAATAATAATAATAATAATTGCTCACCAAAACTCACCACCGTGGGGCAGCTAGGTGGTACAGTGCAGAGAGCACCGGCCCTAGACTCAGGGGATCCGAGTTCAAATTAAGACTAGCACCAAAAGTAATAATAATAATAATAATAATAATAATAATTCAAAACTCAACACTGTGGGGGACCTAGGTGGTGCAGAGAAGAGAGCACCGGCCCTGGACTCAGGAGGACCCGAGTTCAAATTCAGCCAAGCACCAAAAAAAAAAAAAAGTAATGATTACTCATCAAAACTCACCACTTTGGGGCAGCTAGGTGGTACAGTGCAGAGAGCACCAGCCCTGGACTCAGGGGACCCGAGTTCAAATTCAGCCTTGCACTAATAATAATAATAATAATAATAATAATAATAATAATAATAATAATAATTGCTCACCAAAACTCACCACCGTGGGGCAGCTAGGTGGTACAGTGCAGAGAGCACCGGCCCTAGACTCAGGGGATCCGAGTTCAAATTAAGACTAGCACCAAAAGTAATAATAATAATAATAATAATAATAATAATAATAATAATAATAATTCAAAACTCAACACTGTGGGGGACCTAGGTGGTGCAGAGAAGAGAGCACCGGCCCTGGACTCAGGAGGACCCGAGTTCAAATTCAGCCAAGCACCAAAAAAAAAAAAGTAATGATTACTCATCAAAACTCACCACTTTGGGGCAGCTAGGTGGTACAGTGCAGAGAGCACCAGCCCTGGACTCAGGGGACCCGAGTTCAAATTAAGACTAGCACCAAAAGTAATAATAATAATAATAATAATAATAATAATAATAATAATAATAATAATAATTCAAAACTCAACACTGTGGGGGACCTAGGTGGTGCAGAGAAGAGAGCACCGGCCCTGGACTCAGGAGGACCCGAGTTCAAATTCAGCCAAGCACCAAAAAAAAAAAAGTAATGATTACTCATCAAAACTCACCACTTTGGGGCAGCTAGGTGGTACAGTGCAGAGAGCACCAGCCCTGGACTCAGGGGACCCGAGTTCAAATTCAGCCTTGCACTAATAATAATAATAATAATAATAATAATAATAATAATAATAATAATAATAATAATTGCTCACCAAAACTCACCACCGTGGGGCAGCTAGGTGGTACAGTGCAGAGAGCACCGGCCCTAGACTCAGGGGATCCGAGTTCAAATTAAGACTAGCACCAAAAGTAATAATAATAATAATAATAATAATAATAATAATTCAAAACTCAACACTGTGGGGGACCTAGGTGGTGCAGAGAAGAGAGCACCGGCCCTGGACTCAGGAGGACCCGAGTTCAAATTCAGCCAAGCACCAAAAAAAAAAAAAAGTAATGATTACTCATCAAAACTCACCACTTTGGGGCAGCTAGGTGGTACAGTGCAGAGAGCACCAGCCCTGGACTCAGGGGACCCGAGTTCAAATTCAGCCTTGCACTAATAATAATAATAATAATAATAATAATAATAATAATAATAATTGCTCACCAAAACTCACCACCGTGGGGCAGCTAGGTGGTACAGTGCAGAGAGCACCGGCCCTAGACTCAGGGGATCCGAGTTCAAATTAAGACTAGCACCAAAAGTAATAATAATAATAATAATAATAATAATAATAATAATAATAATAATTCAAAACTCAACACTGTGGGGGACCTAGGTGGTGCAGAGAAGAGAGCACCGGCCCTGGACTCAGGAGGACCCGAGTTCAAATTCAGCCAAGCACCAAAAAAAAAAAAAAAGTAATGATTACTCATCAAAACTCACCACTTTGGGGCAGCTAGGTGGTACAGTGCAGAGAGCACCAGCCCTGGACTCAGGGGACCCGAGTTCAAATTCAGCCTTGCACTAATAATAATAATAATAATAATAATAATAATAATAATAATAATAATTGCTCACCAAAACTCACCACCGTGGGGCAGCTAGGTAGTACAGTGCAGAGAGCACTGGACCTAGACTCAGGGGACCCGAGTTCAAATTAAGACTAGCACCAAAAGTAGTAATAATAATAATAATAATAATAATAATAATAATAATAATAATAATTGCTCACCAAAACTCACCACCGTGGGGCAGCTAGGTGGTGCAGTGCAGAGAGCACCAGCCCTAGACTCAGGGGATCCGAGTTCAAATTAAGACTAGCACCAAAAGTAATAATAATAATAATAATAATAATAATAATAATTCAAAACTCAACACTGTGGGAGACCTAGGTGGTGCAGAGAAGAGAGCACCGGCCCTGGACTCAGGAGGACCCGAGTTCAAATTCAGCCAAGCACCAAAAAAAAAAAAGTAATGATTACTCATCAAAACTCACCACTTTGGGGCAGCTAGGTGGTACAGTGCAGAGAGCACCAGCCCTGGACTCAGGGGACCCGAGTTCAAATTCAGTCTAGCTGTATTACCTTAGGGAAGTCACTAAATCCTGCTGCCTGTGACTAATAACAATAACAATAATAATAATAATAATAATAATAATAATAATAATGATAATTACTCATCCAAACTCACCACTGTGGGGCAGCTACATGGTGTAGTGCAGAGAGCACCGGCCCTGGACTCAAGAGGACCCGAGTTCAAATTCAGCCGAGCACCAAAAAAAAAAAAGTAATGATTACTCATCAAAACTCACCACTGTGGGGCAGCTAGGTGGTGTAGTGCAGAGAGCACTGGCCCTGGAGTCAGGAGGACACGAGTTCAAATTCAGCCTAGCTGTATTACCTTAGGGAAGTCACTAAATCCTGCTGCCTACCACGAATAATAATGATAATAATAATAATAATGATGATAATAATAATCTCATCAACACTCACCACAATGAGTCAGATAGGCGGTGCAGTGCAGAGAGCACTGGCCCGGGACTCTGGAGGTCCTGAGTTCAACTTCAGCCTTGGACCAAAAAAAAAAAAAATAATAATAATAATAATAATAATAATGATAATTACTCATCCAAACTCACCACTGTGGGGCAGCTACATGGTGTAGTGCAGAGAGCACTGGCCCTGGACTCAGGAGGACCCGAGTTCAAATTCAGCCTAGCTGTATTACCTTAGCGAAGTCACTGAATCCTGCTGCCTAGCACCAATCATCATCATCATCATCCTCATCCTCATCATAATTACTCATCAAATCTCACCAGAATGAGGCATCTAGGTGGTGCAGTGCAGAGAGCACCGGCCCTGGACTCAGGAGGACCCGAGTTCAAATTCAACCTGCCTGTACTACCTCAGGCAAGTCACTGAAACCTACTGCCTTGCAACAAAAATAATCATAATAGTAATAATTACTCATCAAAACTCACCATTGTGGGGCAGCTAGGTGGTGTAGAGCATCGGCCCTAGACTCAGGAGGACCCGAGTTCAAATTCAGCCTTGCACCAAAAATAACAATAATAATAACTCATCAAAACTCACCACTGTGGGGCAGCTAGGTGGTGTAGTGCAGAGAGCACTGGCCCTGGATTCCGGGGACCCGAGTTCAAATTTAGCCAAGTACGAAAAAAAAAAAAGTAATGATTACTCATCAAAACTCACCACTGTGGGGCAGCTAGGTGGTGTAGTGCAGAGAGCACTGGCCCTGCAGTCAGGAGGACACGAGTTCAAATTCAGCCTAGCTGTATTACTTTAGTGAAGTCACTGAATCCTGCTGCCTAGCACCAAAAATAATGATGATGATGATGATGATGATGATGATAATAATAACTCATCAAATCTCACCACAATGAGGCATCTAGGTGGTGCAGTGCAGAGAGCACCGTTCCTGGACTCAGGAGGACCTGAGTTCAAATTCAGCCTTGCACCAAAAATAATAATAATAATAATTATTCATCCAAACTCACCACTGTGGGGCAGCTAGGTGGTGCAGTGCAGAGAGCACCGGCCCTGGACTCAGGAGGACCTAAGTGAAAATTCAGCCGAGCATTGAAATAAAAAAAGTAATGATTACTCATCAAAACTCACCACTGTGGGGCAGCTAGGTGGTGTAGTGCAGAGAGCACTGGCCCTGCAGTCAGGAGGACACGAGTTCAAATTCAGCCTAGCTGTATTACTTTAGTGAAGTCACTGAATCCTGCTGCCTAGCACCAAAAATAATGATGATGATGATGATGATGATGATAATAATAATAATAATAATAATAATAACTCATCAAATCTCACCAGAATGAGGCAGCTAGGTGGTGCAGTGCAGAGAGCACCGTTCCTGGACTCAGGAGGACCCGAGTTCAAATTCAGCCTTGCACCAAAAATAATAATAATAATAATTATTCATCCAAACTCACCACTGTGGGGCAGCTAGGTGGTGCAGTGCAGAGAGCACCGGCCCTGGACTCAGGAGGACCTAAGTGAAAATTCAGCCGAGCATTGAAATAAAAAAAGTAATAATTACTCATCCAAACTCACCACTGTGGAACAGCTAGGTGGTGTAGTGCAGAGAGCACCAGCTCTGGACTTGGACGGACCGGAGTTCAAATTCAGACTAGCTGTATTACCTTAGGCAAGTCATTTAACGCTACTGCTTTGCACCAGAAATAATAATAACAATAATTACTCATCAAGACCCGAGTTCAAATTCAGCTTAGCCCCCCAAAAACAATAATAATAATAACTCTTCAAAAGTCGCCACTGTGGGGCAGCTAGGTCACGTCGTGCAGAGAGCACCGGCCCTGGAGTCAGGAGGACAAATTCAGTCTAGCTGTGTGACTTTGGGCAACTCACTTAACCCCACTGCCTTGCCGTCCCTCAAAAATAACTCACCACTGTGTCTGATGCTGGACAAGTCAATTTCTTCCTCTGTCCAAGACCACTGCAATCAGTAGTCCCCTTTTGTCTCTATTCTATGAGCCTCTACCCCAAACAGAATTAAAACAGCTCCCCTGCATTCTTCTCTGCTTCGGTGGAGGGGACCAGCATCATTCCAGTCAGCCTGTGGATGCAACCTCTCTGTCATCATGGACTCCTCACTGTAGATTAGCCAATTGCTTTCCAAGATTCACTGATTCTAGCTCCAAAACATATCTGCTATCCATCTCCTTTTCTCCACGGGGGCAGCAACCACCTCAGTTCAGGTCCTCATAACCTCTTACCTGGATCATCACAGGTCTGTTTCTATTGCTAGCCCTTCCTTCACTCAGCTTCCAAAATAAGATCTCCTAAGTGCATTCTCTGGCCATGACATTCCTTTCCCTGAAAATTTTCAGCGCTTCCCTACTGTCTCTAAGATCAAATACAAACTCTTCCTGTTGACATTGCAACTCCTTCACAGGTTTGCTCCCTTGTACTTCACTTCCCTCCACTTCATGTAATCGGCATTTGGGCCCAGCTAGTTTACTTATTTTCACTGGCCTCCACATTCCGTCTCCTAAATGTGTGACCCTGGAATAGTCACAATTCTGTTTCCCTCAATTTTCTCATCTGAAAAACGAGTTAGAGAAGGAAACGGCAAACCAATCAAGTACCTTCACCAAGAAAACCCCAAATGTTATGGAGAGTCAACCACAACAAAATGTCATCAAAGCCTCAGACCAGGTGACTCCAGGAGCATTTTTTCTTTGTTGATAGCCCCTAATTTTTAATGCTCTTTACTTCCTCAAAGGTTTTCGTCTTTTCTTACCTGTTTATCTGTTTCATCCCCCAGTAGACGTTCTGCTACGTTACACTTTGTTCCATTGTTTTTATTTTCCCAGTGTCTGACATAATCTGGCATCCAGTAGTCAATTAAAAATTGTGAGTGTGAGGAAGCTCGATAGTGCAGTGGATAGAGCACTGGTCCAGGAGTCAGGAGGACCTAAGTCCAAATATGACCTCATACCCTTAATAATTCCCTAGCTGTTTGTGACCTTGGCCAAGTCACTTAACCCCATTGCCTTGCAAAAGCCAAAACATAAAAAATTGTGAGTCTGTCGTACAGATTGGAAGATGCACCTTGGAGCACTGCACCTCAGAGTTGGTAGGGGGAAATCTAGAACACTATATTTTGAACCTGGAAAGGTCCTTATGATATATGGCATAGAATGGCAGACCTGGAAAGAACTCTGGAATACAAAGCCACAGAATGGTTTGGTCACAAGGGACCTTATATATAATTATTGCCCATCCACTTCACTTAACATATGGGAAACCAAAATTCCAGGAAAGGAACCTCCACAAATCATACAGGTTGTGGGTGACAAAGGTGCAATTGCTTTGCCTCCAAGTTCAATGTTCTTTTTAAAGACATCTGTGGAAGCAGCTAGGTGATGCATTGGATAAAGCACTAGCCCTGGAGTCAGGAGGACCTGAGTTCAATTCTGGAGTCAGATGCTCAATAATGACCTAGTTGTATGACCTTAGGCAAGTCACTTAACCCCACTGCCTTGCAAAAAAAACAGAAGGAAAAGGAGGAGGAGGAGGAAGAGGAGGAGGAGGAGGAGGAGGAGGAGGAGGAGGAGAAAAAGAAGAAATCTGTGATTATTTATCAATTTTAACATTATTTTCTTTTGAAATTTTGAGTTTCAAATTCTTTCTCCCTCCCACCCACTAAGAAGGCAAGCAAAATTATATTAATTGTATATGTGAGGGGCAGCTAGGTGGCACAGTAGATAGAGAACTGGCCCTGGAGTCAGGAGTACCTGAGTTCAAATCTGGCCTCAGACAGTTAATAATTACCTAGCTGTGTGGCCTTGGGCAAGCCACTTAACCCCATTTGCCTTGCAAAAACCTAAAAAAAAATACATGTGAAATCATGCAAAACATATTTCCATATAAGTCTTATTTCCCAAAAAAACAAAAAGAAAGAGAGAGAGAGAGAGAGAGAGAGAGAGAGAGAGAGAGAGAAAGAAAAAGAAAGAGAGAGAGAGAGAAAGAAAGAAAGAAAGAAAGAAAATGAATACTTTAACTTGCACTCAGAATTTATCAGTTTTCTTTCTGGGAGTCATTTGAAATTGTCTTACATCATAGTATTGATCAAAGTAACCAAGTCTTTCACATTCCATCATCATTACAATTTTGCTGTTATTATGAACAATGATCTACCAGTTCTTTTCATTTCACTTGCATCAGTTCATGTAGGTCTGGCCATGTTTTTCTAAAACCACCACCTCATAATTCCTCATAGTACCATAGTACTCCATCACAAGCATATGCCACAACGTATTTAGTCATTCTCTAAGTGAAGGGCATTCTCTTAATTTCTAATTCTTTGTCACAACAAAAGAGCTACTATATATATATATATATATATATATATATATATATATATATATACACATACATATATGTAAATCCTTTTCCTTTTTCTTTGATGTCCTTTGTATACAAACCTAGTCATGGTATTATTAAGTCAAAGGGCCTGCACAGCTTTATACCCCTTTGTTCCTAGTGTCATACTGTTCTCTCACCATGCCACCAACAGCTTATTGGTGTTTCCTTCAATCTCTCCAGCGTTTGTGATTTCTGATAGGTGTGAGACGTTTTAATTTGCCTTTCTTTAAGCAAAAGTGATTTAAGCATTTTTCATGGGACTCTGAATAGATTTGTCTTCTGCGAACTGCCAATCTCCTCTGACTATCAATTTGACTCTTCTGTCTTTAAGGATTTCTTTTCTGCAGTGAATTTTTGTAACACTTTTTCCATTTGACCAGTTCTGATTTTTAAGGAGTTCTTTTTTTCCAGTGAATTTTTGTGCCTTTTTTACCATTAAATCAATTCTATTTTTTGTTTTGTTTTGTTTTGTTTTGTTTTGTTTTGCAAGGCAATGGGGTTAAGTGGCTTGCCCAAGGCCACACAGCTAAGTAATTATTAAGTGTCTGAGGCCGGATTTGAACTCAGGTACTCCTGACTCCAAGGTCAGTGCTCTATCCACTGGGCCACCTAGTTGCCCCCAAATCAATTCTATTTTAAGGTGTTATTTCTTCAATGTTTTTAATGCCTCTTTCCCCAAGAATTCTATATCTTGGTAATTGGTCCAAGGCCCCTGCTCCCTTGTGATCTCTCTACCCTGGAACTATGATTCAGAACAGCATATGGACAGTAGAGTTGTCAATCAGTATCAGCCGTACCCAGTGCCAGAAAAGGGTCCCCCTTTAATCTCTTTCTGTCCAGTTGTTTGATGGACTGAGAGATCCCAGCCACTGTTTGCTGTCACCTCTGCAAGTATGGGCTCTGGACAAGCCTCCATTCCAGTATTACCAACCTCTGGTGCCAATCTCTTAGGTTATCTTATAAGGTGGAAAATTCCTCTTTCTGAACTTTTCTTGGTTCTATTGCTCCAAAATTTGATGTGAGACTTTAATTTTTAAGGTTATGTGGAAGATAATTTGAGAGTTCAGCTGGGTGGCTTCTAATCTGCCATCTTGGCTCTACGCTATGGATCAGTAGTCTTCCTATCAATGCATACCAGCTCCCGAAGGACTTGAGTTTGAGTCTTGTTCCCATTTTTACACATTATGGGAAAAGACAAATCCTTCTTCAGCATACCATCTCTATTTTGAAGTCCTTGCCTTCATTTGGCAGCCGGGATGAAATTATTTTAGAGGAGCAAGGAAGAAATTACCCTTTGAAATAGCAGATAAGAGAAAAATTCATAATGAAATAATAGTTAGACAGGAAATATTAATTTTGAGTATATATACTTTAGGAAGTTAAAATTAGAAGGGGCAGAAAAATAGGGAGAAAATCTTTGCAGTAAATTATTCTAATAAAGGTCTTTTCTCTAAGATATATAATGCTTTTTGTCCTCCTTCATTTTTGAAAAAAATTTGTAACATCAGAGAGGTGATGTCATGACAAGCATGTGAACTGGATGAAGGAATGCTGTGCTAATTCACAGTCTCACTTTCTTACCAGATGACCAGTTATGAATCAGGATGACTGGAGATGACCCTGGATTCAAGTTAATCAGGGTAAGTGACTTGCCCAAGATCATACAGCTAGTAAATGTCTGAGGCCAAATTTGCACTCAGGTCCTCCCTACTTCAGGGCCAGTGCTCTACCCACTGCACCAACTAGCTGCCCCCTCTAAGATATATAAGGAACTTATGAAAATAGGTAATAACAAGAGCCATTCCCCAATAGCTTAGTGGTTAAAGGATATCAACAGGTAGTTTTCTAAGGAATAAATCTAAGCTATCAACAACCAAATGGAAAAAATTCTCTTAAACCACTAATAATTAGAGAAATAAACATTAAAAAACAATTTTGAAGCTCCCACACCTATCAGACTGTATAACATAAAAAAGTAAATGGCTAATTTTAAAGGGGTTAATGGAAAACTAGTGAGAAATTGGTGGAAAAGTGAGTTAGTTCAGGCACTTTAGAAGGCAATTTGGAAATATACCTCCAGAAACTATGCATATCTTTTGACCCAGTGATAGATGAAAAGGACTAATGTGTATAAAAATCTTTATAGTAGTTCTTTTTTAGGTGGCAAAGAATTTGAAATTAAGGGAATTTCCTTCAATTAGGGATGGTTGAATAAATAAGGGTATACAAATGTAATGAAATGTTTTGGGGCAATAAGAAATAAAGAAAGAAACAGTTTCAGTGGAATCTGGTGAGATCTCTATGAACAGAGGCAGAAAAAGGAGAGCAGAACAAGGAGAACACTTTATAAAATAACATGAAGAAAAGCTACTTTGAAAGATTTTGGAAGGCTGGTGATCAGCACACTTATAAATCATAAGTCCAAAAGAATGAAGATGAAACACACTACTCATATACTGACTGAGAAGTGATGATGCTAAAATTCATTTTGGATATGACGTGTTGGAGATGCCTTAGGCCTATCCAGATGGAGAATCCGGTAAGCAACTGGTGATTCAGGGACCAGTTTTGGAATCCCCTCTTACCAAAAATATCTTCGAATCATAACCATCATCTCTCCACCTCATTTCAAGCTGGCATCTGACCCACCATATTCTGCATCATGTCTTTTATTCGCATTTGTATTATCTATTTAGAGAAATAAGTCTTTGGTTCTCTTTCTCTCTCTGAGAGGTTTGTTATGGCTCTGGATTTGTTTCTCTTCCCTGAAATTCTAGTATTTTTAATCCACAACACATTCATCCTGGATTCACAAGGAACTACCTTGAAATAAATTCCAGGCTCCTTGTGGGTTATTGACTTTCTCTAACTCTCTTTTCCAATTTCTGCCCATTTTGATACTGCAGCCAAACTGAAAATTGATTAACTGTGTGATGGATCTCCTGAGTTTTTCCCTCCCACCAGGGAGTTAGTTATCAGGATTCTGATTACAGAGAGACTAACCTACTCAACCTTCCTCAGTGCCTTCAACTTTACAAAGTATTTGCCTCCCAACAGCTGAGAGAGTTTAAGACAGATATGATTGGCCCCATTTTCAGAGGAGAAAAATTGAGGCTCAATTAGGTGAAATAATTTGCCCAGAAATGTACAGCTAGGAATTGTCTGGGACCGAATTCAAACCCAAATTCCCTGACTCTCAGGCCAGTTCTCTTTCTATGATGGCATGCTGCATATCCAGTAATTTTCCTAAGTGATCAATTCTAGTTCATTCTTCAACAGTAGGTCTGACCTTCCTAGGTTCTAGAAACACTTTGATCCTTCCTAAGCCCTAGCTTTCTCTTCTTGCTCCATGAATCTGGATATGTGTGACCAAAAGACAATAATGATTCCCAACTGTGTGGAGATTTTAGGTTTACAAAATATTTTCCTCACAATGACCCCATAATGTCTAAGTGTTAGCATAACATTGGACATTTTACAGATAAAGAAACTGAGACTTAGAGAGAAGTAACTTTCCTAAACTAACACTAGGAAGAGACAGAGCCAGGCCATGAAAGACCAGTATCATACTTTTTCCACTATGCCTCTAGACCAGTGAACTTGACTTTAATTCCTGGAAACAAACCTACCTCATTTTCTTTTTATTTAGGGTAACAAGACTAGATCTGGAAATATCTTACAGATAGTGTACTTGGATGTCAGCTAAACATTTGACAAAGTCTCAAACACTATTCTTTTGTTTTTGTTTTTAGGTTTTTGCAAGGCAGTAGGGTTAAATGACTTGCCCAAGGCCACACAGCTAGGTAATTATTATGTGTCTGAGATAGGATTTGAACTCAGGTCTTCTTGACTCCAGGGCCAGTGCTCTATCCACTGCGCCACCTAGCATCCCCTATCAAATGCTATTCTTCTTAATGAGGTAGAATGTAACGGTGGAGGGGTGGCACCAAGATGGTGGACTACAGGCAACAACCCACTTGAGCTCTTTCAACATTCCCCTCCATACAATTTAAAAGTAACTCTTTTTTTAGGGTGTTTTTTGGCAAGGCAATGGGGTTAAGTGGCTTGCCCAAGTCCACACAGCTAGGTCATTATTAAGTGTCTGAGGCTGGATTTGAAATCAGATACCCCTGACTCCAGGGCCAGTGCTCTATCCACTGTGCCGCCTAGCCACCCAAAAGTAACTCTTTAAATCAAAATTTTGAATGGCAGAGAGATTTTTGCAATCCAAGACAATTTAGGAGGTCAGCAAGAGAGGTCTGTGACACTGGGGGGGTCAGGGTGGGGGGACCAGGCAGCAAAAGCATCAGGAGTGGGTGGCTACAACAGCAACAACAATAGGAAAAACAGGATCAGGAGCTCTCAGTCCAAAAATGGTGAGGAGTTCAGACAACTAGACAGAAAAAGATTACAGGGGACTCTGCTAGGGACTGGCAACTGGCAACTGATGTGACTGGCAACTCTATTGCCCATATTCAGTTCTGAATCACAGATCCAGAGGGAAGAAGAGCACTGGTGATTGGTCACAAAGGAGCAGGGACCCTGGCACAATTTCAAGGTGGTGGGAAGCACTAGTACTTGTGGCTTCAGAAAAACAGGAGACCTAGTCACAATTCTAGGGCAAAGAGGAACACTAGTATTTGCGTCTTCAGGAGGGGCAAGGGTCCTTCTGGGTAAGGATCAGGGTCCAGAGCAGGAGTGACCATACTTCTCCCTGGATCACACCTCCTTGAAAGCATCAAAACCTTGCAAATCAGAGAGTTATCTTCAAAACTGCAAAAAAAGCCTGCAGTTTGGAACAGTGCCTCACATCATCAGAGAAATAGAATTCAACTTGAATTTGAAGTCCAAAATCAAGAAATAGACTTGAAAAATTAGCAAACAACAAAAAAGAACCATATAAAACTGCTAGGGTAGCAGGGAGGACCAAGAAATAAACTCAGGAGAAGATAACATTGGAAAAACAGCAACAACAAGGCCTCAAAGAAGATGCCAATTGGGCACAAGACCCAAGTCAATAAGAAGCCCTGAAAGAGTCAAAAAAGGGGAAAGAGTCGTAAAGATTTGGAAAAGAAATGAATGGTGATATCAAATCCGGTCTCAGACACTTAATAATTACCTAGCTGTGTGAACTTGGGCAGGTCATTTAAACCCCATTGCCTAACCAAAAAAAAAATGAGTGATTATGTTGAGATGATATAAAAAAATGAAGAGGTGAGAAAGAGGGATGCACAAGGACTAGAGGAAAGGGAAATGTAAAATAGGGGGGAATTCTCACATAAAAGAGGCTTGCAAGGAGAACTTTTATAGAGAAGAAAATGGGGGAGATGGCAGGTAATATTTGAATCTCTCATCAGAATTGGTTCAGAAAGGGAAGAACATATGCACACTTAGTTGAGTATTGAATTCTATCTTATCCAATAGGGAAATAAGAGGGGAAGGAGATAAAGATGGGGAGAATGATAATAGGTAGGCAGTGGTCAGAAGCAAAACCTTGAAGAGGGGCAGAAGAGAGAGAGAGAGAGACAGAGAGACAGAGAGACAGAGAGAGAGACAGAGAAAAGGATCAACAGAAGAAAATAGGATAGAGGGAAATACTAAGTTAGAAATACTAACTGGGAATGTGAATGAGATGAACTCACCCATAAAACAGAAATAGATAGCAGAATGGATTAGAAATCAGAATCCAACAGCATGTGGTTTATAATAGATACACTTAAAACAGAAAGACACACATAGAGTTAAAAATAAAGGGTCCAAGAAGAATTTATTATACTTCAGCTGAAGTAAAAAAAAAAAGCAGAGATAACAAAGCACAAGCAAAAGTAAACCTAATTAAAAGGGATAATTGGGGAAACTACATTTTGCTAAAAGGCACAATAGACAATGAAGTAATATCTAAAAATTTTACTGCAAGTTTCTCTCTTAAAGGTTTCATTTCTCAAAAATATATAGAGTATAGAACTGAGTCAAATTATAAAAATAAAAACCATTCCCCAATTGATAAAGGATCAAAGGAGATAAACAGGACTTCCTCAGAAGAAATCAAAGTTATTCAGTCTTATGAAAAAAATGTTCTAAATCAATATTGATTAAAGAAATGCAAATTAAAACAACTCTGAGGTACCACCTCATACCTATCAGAAATCACAAACGCTGGAGAAATTGAAGAGAGAAATAAGAACACTAATAAACTGTTTGTGGAGTAGTGAACTGGTGCAACTATTCTGAAGGGCAATTTAAACTCCAAGGGGCCTGTACATACAGTCTTTGACTCAGCAATATCACAGCTAGGTATATATTCCAAAGACATCAAAGAAAAATGGAAAGGACTAAGACTTATGTGTACAAAAATACCCATAGCATCTCTTTGAGGTGCCAAAGAATTGTACATTGAATGGATGCTCATCAGTTGGGGAATGGCAGAACAAGGTGTGGTATATGAATGTAATGGAAAATTACTATGCTGTGGGAAATAACAAGGAAGATAATTTAAGAAAAACATGGCAAGACCTCTATGAACTGATGAAAATTGAAATAAAATAAACTGGGAGATCATTGTTCACAACAACAACAATGTAGTAATGATTAGCAACTGTTAAAAAACTTGGCCATTTCTGATCCATATGATGAGCTAAGACAATTCCAAAAGAACTCATAATGAAAAAAATGTTATCCACCTCCACAGAAAAAAATTGATGAACTCAGTGCAAATTGAAGTTTAATTTTCTCACTATATTTTTTCAGGGTTTTTTTGCCATATGGTCAATATGGAAATGTGTCTTGCATGATTTCACATGTATAATTAATTGGTATCATTTTGCTTGCCTTCTCAGTGGGTGGGGAAGAGAAAAAGAGTATTAGGAAATCAAATTTTAAAAGAAAAGAATATTAAAAATAAAGGGAAAATATGTTAAAATGAAACAGAGATAGAGACAGAGAAATAGAGAGAATGTCCAATAGGGGTTGGTATCAACTTGAAGCAAAGTCTCCAATGGGATTTCCTAGAGGTCTGACTATCTTCCCCCTTAGAATATAAACTTCTTGGGAGGAGAAATCACTTCATTCTTGGTATTTTTATCTCCGGTGCCTAGCATGGAGTAGGTGCTTAATAAATGTTCGCAATTTTGTCACTTGCTTGAATGATGTCACAGGATACATAAAAAAGGATAGTGAATGTGTTGAATGACAAAGTCAGGATCCACAGTCTGCAAAATGGGCAGAATTGGATAGGCTAGAGTTCAATAAAAGAAATGGAAAGCCTCTCAAAAAGTTGATTTCCCAAGCTGTCTTCATTGAGGGAGGGAGGGAGGGAGGAAGGAAGGAAGGAAGGAAGGAAGGAAGGGAGGGAGGGAGGGAGGGAGGGAGGATGGAGGAAGGAAAGAAGGAAGGAGGGAAGAAAGAAAGGAAAGAAGGAAAGAAGGAAGCAGGGAAGAAAGGATGGAGGAAGGGAAGGAAGGAAGGAAGGAAGGGAGGAGAAGGAAGGAAGGAAGGAAGGAAGGAAGGAAGGAAGGAAGGAAGGAAGGAAGGAAGGAAGGAAGGAAGGAAGGAAGGAAGGGAGGGAGGGAGGGAGGAGAGTTAGGGCATGGAAAAAATATACAAAAGCCTGGCACTACATTAAGAGTGACCCAGTCTCAGTCCCAGGCCTAATTCAGGCCCAGTTCAGTCTAGGAAGGCCATTGATAAGGCAGAAAGCGCACAGAGATAGGCCATCATAACGATGAAAGACATTGAATCCATGTCCTGTGAGGATTACTTGAAGGAATTAGACTTCTTTCATGTAGAGGAGAGATAGCTGTCATGTGAACCAAGATTTAGCTTTTTTTGGTTTGGTCCTAGGGGTAGTGAGGTCCCAAAAGACAGACTTGGCTTTGCTGTCAGGAAAAGCTCTGTGACATTCCTGCTCTTCAGAAGTGGATTGGACTCCCCTGGGGGGTGGTGATTACCTTTCCCTAGAGCTCTCTGAGCAGCAGCCAAATGAGCACATTTCAGGTATGTTTCAAGGCGTTCCTTTTGCCAGGTACTAGTTAGACTGGATAATGTTTGAAATCCCTTCCAATCCTGAAATTCTATGACTCAGTAAGGAACATCTTACCAACTCTAAGAGCTGCCCTCTAGTGGAAGGAAGGGATCCCGTCTCCCTGTCCATTACGTAGAAGTTGGATGGTCCCTTGTCAGAAATACTGTAGGGAGGGTTCTTGGGTCAGTTCTGGATAGCACTGGGTGCTCTCTGAGGTTCCTCTATCTCTGATTCTGGAATTATGTGATTGTATGAATCCCAAATCAGCTGCTTCCTACATGAATGACTTTGAATAAGTCAATACCACTCTCTGGCTCTCAATTTCTCCTCTATATGATGGGAGGGCTGTACTAGAATATTTTAAGTGTCCCTTTCATCTCTAGATACTACAATACTCTAAAACAAGAGAAGAATTAGTTTGTGAAAAGTCACCAATTTCAGGGAAGGAATGAGGTATGTATATTTAGCACACAATGGGGAACTATGGAAGGTGTTGAACCAGAAGAATATTTATACTTTCCCTCCATCTTCACTTTCTACCATCAAACCAAGTTATCTGGGGCAGCTTGGTAGGAAAGTAGATAGAGCACCAGCCCTGGAGACTGGAGGGTCTGATTTCAAATCCAGTTTCATCACTTGATACTGACTAGCTGAGTGATCCTGGACAAATCACTTAACCTTAATTGCTGCTTGGAAAAACAAAAAACAAAAAATCCAAGGGCTCTCAGTATTAGCAAGTGTCAAAATATGAGCTCAATTCTCCCACACATCTTAATGAAGTGGGTAGACTTGCTGCTGCTGCTCCTGCTGCTGCTGCTGCTTAGAGGACAAGCTGCAAGGACCTATGCTGAGCCATCCTGTGAGACTCTTACTCATGACCCTAATCAACAAAGCTTCAAGTGTTTATTGAGGGCCTCCTGTGTGACAAGCTATCTGCTACATAAAAGCACAACGAAGGAAACAATCCTCCTCATAAGGAGCTTTCATTCTAATAGGGAGAAAATGGGTAAATATATAATTATATGGAAAATCAATATAAAGTGAATAAATGAAAACAATACAAAGAAATTGAGAAGGAAGGGTATTAGCAGTTGGTGGGGGGGAGCACCTTAAAAAAGAAAGGGATTCTGTGAGGCAGAAATAAGAAGGAAGGAGTAGGAAGTGGCCAATACAAAGCCAGGGAGGAAGTAGATGGAGAATTAGAAGAAAGAAGTTTGGCATAGGGGGTCACCCAAAGTGTTTCAGTGCCATTGTCACATTCTTTTGACAACAGGATACCATTGAAACCCACAGATTGCCCACCTTTAATTGTTTACTTTTACTTATTTAACCAAGCCTTTGTCTTTTTCAGTTTGCTATGGCCTAGGCTACCCTTGACCAAAAGCATCATGTTGGGGTCAAATCAAGTGTCTGTCCTCCATCTTTTCTTGCTATTCTGTGACATAATGGAATTAGTAATGGACTTGCAGGCAGTAGATGCTTACTTAGCTCTGTGATCATGAACCTCATACTTCCTCATCAACAAAATGGAGAGAGGAATACTGTCATTAAAAGAATGTGGTAGAAAAAAATTACTTTGCCAACCTTAAAGTACTAAGAAAATGGAAGATCTCATTATTATTCTATCTCTTCATGATACCTGAGAGCATCATGTTTCTCAGAACCTGCCAAGAGGCTACCATGTGGAAGAATACTGACAACAATCCACTCTCTCTTTTGTTCCTTGTCATTTTGAGCAGGGATCTCTCTGAGGGACTGTGAAGGATAATAGAGCAGATGCTGGAACTGAAGAGAACACAGGCAGCAAAACAGAATCAAGGAAATGTCATCTTCCTTTTCTCACTCTATTTTAAAAGTTTGGGACTTTTTTATTGCATCCACACTCTGATTCCTCTCCCCCCATCCATGTTTCCTCCATGCCACCCCTGGTTCCTCTCCCGACGCCCTAGTTTCTCTCCCCCATTCCTGGTTCCATTCACTACTCCCTGGTTCCTCTCAGCACTCCCTAATTCCTCTGCCCCTTACTCATTGATTCCTCTAACACCCACCCTGAATGCTCTCCCCCTTCCCTGATTGCTATACCCTTCCACCCTGATTCCTCTGTCTCTGTCCCTGATTCCTCTATCTCCCTATCTGATTCCTCTATCTCCCTCAGGGATTCCTCTATCTCCCTATCGATTCCTTTATCTCCCTCCCTGATTCCTCTATCTCCCTCCCTGATTCCTCAACCTCCCTGTCTGATTCCTCTATCTCCTTGTCTGATTCCTCTATCTCACTGTTGGATTCGTCTATCTCCCTCCCTGATTCCTCTATCTCCCTCCCTGATATCTCCATCTCCCTGTCCGATTCCTCTATCTCACTGTCTGATTCCTCTATCTCCCTCTCTGATTCCTCTATCTCTCTCCCTGATATCTCCATCTCCTTGTCTGATTCCCCTATCTCCCTGTCTGATCCCTCTATCTCCCTCCCTGATCCATCTATCTCTCTCGCTCACTGCTCTATCTACCTCCCTGGTTCCTCTGACTCCCTCCCTGATTCCTCTATCACCCACAGTGATTCCTCCATCTCCCTCCCTGACTGATCTATCTCCCTCCCTGATTCCTCTATCTCTCTCCCTGATATCTCCATCTCCCTGTCTGATTCCCATATCTCCCTGTCTGATTCCGGTATCTCCCTCCCTGATTCCTCTATCTCCCTGTCTGATTCCTCTATCTGACTATCTGATTCCTCTATCTCTCCCCCTGATATCTCCATCTCCTTGTCTGATTCCTCTATCTCCCAGTCTGATCCCTCTGTCTCCCTCCCTGATCCATCTATCTCCCTCCCTGACTGCTCTATCTACCTCCCTGGTTCCTCTGTCTCCCTCCCTGATTCTTCTGTCTCCCCCCCTGATTCTCTGTCTCCCTCCGTGACGCCTCTATCTCCCTCCCTGATTCCTGTACCTCCCTCCCTTTTTTGCTCTGTCTCCCTGTCTGATTATTCTGTCTCTTTCCCTGATTCCTCTGTCTCCCTCCCTGATACCCCTATCTCCCTCCCTTATTCCTCTATCTCCCTCCCTGATTCCTCTATCTCCCTCCCTGATTCCTCTCTCTCCCTGTCTTATTCCGCTATCTCCCTCCTCGCTTCCTCTATCTCCCTAGCTGACTGCTCTATCTCCCTCCCTGACTCCACTATCTCCCTGTCTCATTCCGCTATCCCACTCCCTGATTCCTCTATCTCCCTCCCTGATTCCTCTACCTCCCTCTGTGACTCCTCTATCTCCCAGCCTGACGCCTCTATCTCCCTCCCTGATTCCTTTGTCTCCCTGTGTGATTCCTCTATCTTCCTACCAGATATCTCCATCTCCCTGTTTGATTCCCAAATCTCCCTATCTGATTCCTGTATCTCGCTCCCTGATTCCTCTATCTCCCTGTTGGATTCCACTATCTCCCTCCCTGAATCCTTTGTCTCCCTGTCTGATTCCTCTTTCTCCCCCGTAGATTGCTCTATCTCCCACCCTTATTCCTCTATCTTCCTATCTGATTCCTCTGTCTCCCCCCCCCCCATTCTCTGTCTCCCTCCCTGACTCCTCTACCTCCCTCTGTGACTCCTCTATCTCCCAGCCTGACGCCTCTATCTCCCTCCCTGATTCCTTTGTCTCCCTGTGTGATTCTTCTATCTTCCTAACAGATATCTCCATCTCCCTGTTTGATTCCCAAATCTCCCTCTCTGATTCCTGTATCTCGCTCCCTGATTCCTCTATCTCCCACTAGGATGCCACTATGTCCGTACCTAAAGCCTCTGTCTCCCTGTCTGATTCCTCTTTCTCCCTCGTAGATTGCTCTATCTCCCACCCTTATTGCTCTATCTTCCTATCTGATTCCTCTGTGTCCTTCACTGATTCCTCTGTCTCCCTACCTGATTCCTCTGTCTCCCTCCCTGATTCCTCTATCTCCCTCCCTGATTAATCTATCTCCCTGTCTGATTCCTCTATCTCCCTCCCTGATTCCTCTGTCTCCCTTCCTGAATCCTCTGTCTCCCTCAGTATTTCCTCGATCTCCCTCCCTGACAAGTCGGTCTCCCTCCCTCACTCCTCTTTCTCCCACCCTGACTCCTCTATCTCCCTGTATGATTGCTCTGTCTCCCACCCTGATTCCTCTATCTCCCTCCATGACTCCTCTGTCTCCCTCCCTGACTCCTCTTTCTGGCTCCCTGATTCCTCTGTCTCCCTCCCTAATAACTCTGTCTCCCTCACTGACTCCTCTGTGTCAATCCCTCTCTTCCTCCCTGATTTCTCTATCTCACTCCCTGATATCTCCATCTCCCTCCCTGATTCCTCTATCTCCCTGTCTGATTCCTCTATCTGACTATCTGATTCCTCTATCTCTCCCCCTGATATCTCCATCTCCTTGTCTGATTCCTCTATCTCCCCGTCTGATCCCTCTGTCTCCCTCCCTGATCCATCTATCTCCCTCCCTGACTGCTCTATCTACCTCCCTGGTTCCTCTGTCTCCCTCCCTGATTCTTCTGTCTCCCCCCCCTGATTCTCTGTCTCCCTCCGTGACGCCTCTATCTCCCTCCCTGATTCCTCTACCTCCCTCCCTTTTTGCTCTGTCTCCCTGTCTGATTATTCTGTCTCTCTTCCTCCCTGATTTCTCTATCTCACTCCCTCATTCTTCTGTCACCCTCCCTTATTCCTATAACTCCCTCCTCTATTTCCCTGTCGTATTCCTCTATCTCCCTCCCTGATTCCTCTTTCTCCCTCCCTGATTCCTCTGTCTCCCTCCCTGATTCCTCTATCTCACTGTCTAATTCCTCTAAATCCCTCCCTGATTTCTCTGTTTCACTCCCTGATTCCTCTGTCTCCCTCCCTGATTCCTCTACCTCCCTCCCTGATTCCTTTGTGTCCCTGTGTGATTCCTCTATCTCCCTTCCTGATGCCTCTATCTCCCTCCCTGATTCCTCTATCTCCCTCCCTGATTCCTCTATCTCCCTCATAGATTCCTTTCTCTCCCTCACTGATTCCCCTATATCCCAACCTGATTCCTCTGTCTCCCTGTCTGATTACTCTGTCTCCCTCTCTGATTCCTTTGTCTCAATCTCTGACTCCACTGTCTCCCTCCCTGACTCCTGTCTCCCTCCCTGATTCCTCTCTCTGCCTCCCTGATTCCTCTGTCTCCCTGTGTGATTCCTCTCCCTGTGTGATTCCTCTATGTCCCTTCCTGATGCCTCTATCTCCCTCCATGATTCCTCGGTCTCTCTCCCTGACTCCTCTATCTCCCCCCTTGATACCTCTGTTTCCCTGCCTGACTGCTCTATCTCCCTCCCTAACTCCTCTAGCTCCCTGTCTAATTCCACTATCTCCCTCCCTGAATCCTCTATCTCCCTCGCTGATTCCTCTACCTCCCTCCGTGACTCCTCTCCCTCCCTGATTCCTCTATCTACCATGCTGATTCGTCTATCTCAATTACAGATGCCTCTGTCTCCCTCCCTGATTCCTCTGCCTCCCTCGCTGATTCCTTTAACTCCCTCACTGTCTGATTATTCTGTCTCTTTGAATGATTCCTCTGTCTCCCTCCCTGATTCCTCTATCTCCCTCCCTGATTAATCTATCTCCCTCACTGACTCCTCTATCTCCCTCTCTGATTCCTGTATCTCCCTCCCTGATTCCTCAATCTCCCTGTCTGATTGCTCTATCTGCCTGTCTGATTCCTATATCTCCCTCCCTGATTCCTCTATCTCCCTATCTGATTCCTCTATCGCCCTGTCTGATTCCTCTATCTCACTGTCTGATTCCTCTATCTCCCACCCTGATTCCTCTATCTCTCTCCCTGATATCTCCATCTCCTTGTCTGATTCCCCTATCTCCTTGTCTGATCCCTCTATCTCCCTCCCTGATCCACCTATCTCCCTCCCTGTCTCCTTTATCTCCCTCCCTGACTCCTCTGTCTCCCTCCATGACTCCTCTATCTCCCTCCCTGAGTCCTCTATCTCCCTGTGTGATTGCTCTGTCTTCCACCCTGATTCCTCTATCTCCCTCCCTGACTCCTGTCTCCCTCCTGATTCCTCTCTCTGCCACCCTGATTCCTCTATCTCCCTCCCTGACTCCTCTATCTCACTCCCTGATTCCTCTATCTCCCTTCCTTATTCCTCTATCTCCCTCCCTTATTCCTCTATCTTCCTCACTGATTCCTCTAACTCCCTGTCTGATTCCTCTATCTCCCTCCCTGATTCCTCTGTCTCCCTCCATGATTCCTCGGTCTTTTTCCCTGACTCCTCTATCTCCCTCCCTAACTCCTCTACCTCCCTGTCTGATTCCTCTATCTCCCTCCCTGATTCCTCTGTCTCCCTCCATGATTCCTCGGTCTTTTTCCCTGACTCCTCTATCTCCCTCCTTGATACCTCTGTTTCCCTGCCTGACTGCTCTATCTCCCTCCCTAACTCCTCTATCTCCCTGTCTAATTCCACTATCTCCCTCCCTGAATCCTCTATCTCCCTCCGTGATTCCTCTACCTCCCTGCCTGATTCCTCTATCTCCCTCCCTGATTAATCTATCTCCCTCACTGACTCCTCTATCTCCCTCTCTGATTCCTGTATCTCCCTCCCTGATTCCTCAATCTCCCTGTCTGATTGCTCTATCTGCCTGTCTGATTCCTATATCTCCCTCCCTGATTCCTCTATCTCCCTGTCTGATTCCTCTATCTCCCTCCCTGATATCTCCATCTCCTTGTCTGATTCCCCTATCTCCCTGTCTGATCCCTCTATCATCCTCCCTTATCCATCTATCTCCCACCCTGACTGCTCTATCTCCCTCCCTGGTTCCTCTATCTCCCTCCCTCTTATCTCCATCTGCCTGTCTGATTCCCATATCTCCCTGTCTGACTCCTGTATCTCCCTCCCCGATTCCTCTCTCTCCCTGTCTGATTCCTCTATCTCACTGTCTGATTCCTCTATATCCCTCCCTGATATCTCAATCTCCTTGTCTGATTCCTCTGTCTCCCCATCTGATCCCTCTGTCTCCCTCCCTGATCCATCTATCTCTCTCCCTGACTGTTCTATCTACCTCCCTGGTTCCTCTGTCTCCCTCCCTGATTCTTCTATCTCCCTCCCTGATTCCTCTACCTCCCTCCGTGACGCCTCTGTCTCCCTCCCTGATTCCTGTACCTCCCTCCCTTTATGCTCTGTCTCCCTGTCTGATTATTCTGTCTCTTTCCCTGATTCCTCTGTCTCCCTCCCTTATTCCTCTATCTCCTACCCTGATTCCTCTATCTCCCTCCCTGATTCCTCTGTCTCCCCCCCTGATTCTCTGTCTCCCTCCCTGACTACTCTATCTCCCTCCCTGATACCTCAATCTCCCTGTCTGACTGCACTATCTCCCTCCCTGACTCCTCTATCTCCCTGTCTGATTCCTCTATCCCACTCCCTGATTCCTCTGTCTCCCTCCCTGATTCCTCTACCTCCCTCTGTGACTCCTCTATCTCCCAGACTGACGCCTCTATCTCCCTCCCTGATTCCTTTGTCTCCCTGTGTGATTCCTCTTTCTTCCTACCAGATATCTCCATCTCCCTGTTTGATTCCCAAATCTCCCTCTCTGATTCCTGTATCTCGCTCCCTGATTCCTCTATCTCCCACTAGGATTCCACTATGTCCCTCCCTGAATCCTCTGTCTCCCTGTCTGATTCCTCTTTCTCCCTCGAAGATTGCTCTATCTCCCTCCCTGATTACTCTGTCTCCGTATCTGATTCCTATTTCTCCCTCCCTGACTCCTCTATCTCCCTCCCTGATTCCTCTATCTCCCTCCCTGATTAATCTATCTCCCTCGTGGATTCCTCTATCTACCTCCGTGATTCCTCTATCTCCCTTCCTGAATCCTCTGTCTCCCTCAATATTTCCTCTATCTCCCTCCCTGACAAGTCATTCACCCTCCCTCACTCCTCTTTCTCCCACACTGACTACTCTATCTCGCTCCCTGATTCCTCTGTCTCCCTCCCTGTCTCCTTTATCTCCCTCCCTGACCTCTCTGTCTCCCTCCATGACTCCTCTATCTCCCACCCTGATTCCTCTAACTGCCTCCCTGACTCCTTTATCTCCCTCCCTGAGTCCTCTATCTCCCTGTGTGATTTCTCTGTCTCCCACCCTGATTCCTCTATCTCCTTCCCTGACACCTGTCTCCCTCCCTGATTCCTCTCTCTGCCTCCCTGATTCCTCTGTCTCCCTCCCTGACTCGTCTATCTTCTCCCCTGATTCCTCTGTCGCCCTCCTTGAGTCCTCTATCTCACTGTCTGATTCCTCTGTCTTCCTACCAGATATCTCCATCTCCCTGTTTGATTCCCTAATCTCCCTCTCGGATTCCTGTATCTCACTACCTGATTCCTGTATCTCCCCATCAGGTTCCACTATGTCCCTCCCTGAATCCTCTGTCTCCCTGTCTGATTCCTCTATCTCCCTCCCTAATTCCTCCATCTCCATCCCTGATCCCTCTATCCCCCTCCCTCATTCCTCTATCTCCCTCCCTGATTCCTCTATCCCCCTCCCTGATTCCTCTATCTCCCTCCCTGATTCCTCTTTCCCTATCTGATTCCTCTATCTCCCTCCCTTATTACTCTGTCTCCATGTCTGATTCCTCTTTCTCCCTCCCTGACTCCTGTCTCCCTCCATGATTCCTCTATCACCCTCCCTGATTCCTCTTTCTCCCTCCCTGAATCCTCTGTCTCCCTCCCTGATTCATCTGTCTCCCTCCCTGATCAATCTATCTGCCTCACTTTCTCCTCTATCTCCCTCCCTGATTCCTCTATGTCCCTTGTGGATTCCTCTATCTCCCTGTCGGATTCCTCTATCTCCCTCCCTGATTCCTCTATCTCCCACATTGACTACTCTGTCTGCCTCCCTGATGCCTCTGTCTCACTCCCTGATTCCTCTGTCTCCCTCCCTGATTCCTCTTTCTCCCACCCTGATTAATCTATCTCCCTCGTGGATTCCTCTGTCTCCCTCCCTGATTCCTCTTTCTCCCCTCCGACTCCTGTCTCCCTCCCTGATTCCTCTATCTCCCTCCCTGACTCCTCTATCTCCCTCCCTGATACCTCTGTCTCCCTGTCTGACTGCACTATCTCCCTCCCTGATTCCTCTATCTCCCTGTCTGATTCCTCTATCTCCCTCCCAGATTCCTCTGTCTCCCTCCCTGATTCCTATGTCTCCCTCCCCGATTCCTCTATCTCCCTCCCTGACTCCTCTGTCTCCCTGTCTGATTCCTCTATCCCACTCCCTGATTCCTCTATCTCCCTCCATGATTCCTCTACCTCCCTCTGTGTCTCCTCTATCTCCCAGACTGACGCTTCTATCTCCCTCCCTGACTCCTCTGTCTCCCTGTCTGATTCCTCTATCCCACTCCCTGATTCCTCTATCTCCCTCCCTGATTCCTCTACCTCCCTCTGTGTCTCCTCTATCTCCCAGACTGACGCTTCTATCTCCCTCCCTGATTCCTTTGACTCCCTGTGTGATTCCTCTATCTTCCTACCAGATATCTCCATCTCCCTGTTTGATTCCCAAATCTCCCTCTCTGATTCCTGTATCTCGCTCCCTGATTCCTCTATCTCCCACTAGGATTCCACTATGTCCCTCCCTGAATCCTCTGTCTCCCTGTCTGATTCCTCTTTCTCCCTCGAAGATTGTTCTATCTCCCACACTTATTGCTCTATCTTCCTATGTGATTCCTCTGTCTCCTTCACTGATTCCTCTGTCTCCCTACCTGATTCCTCTGTCTCCCTCCCTGATTCCTCTATCCCCCTCCCTAATTAATCTATCTCCCTCGTGGATTCCTCTATCTCCCTCCCTGATTCCTCTATCTCCCTTCCTGAATCCTCTGTCTCCCTCAATATTTCCTCTATCTGCCTCCCTGACAAGTCATTCTCCCTTCCTCACTCCTCTTTCTCCCACACTGACTCCTCTATCTCGCTCCCTGATTCCTCTATCTCCCTCCCTGTCTCTGTTATCTCCCTCCCTGACTCCTGTCTCCCTCCCTGACTCCTCTATCTCCCTCCCTGACTCCTGTCTCCCTCCCTGACTCCTCTATCTCCCTCCCTGATACCTCTGTCTCCTTGTATGACTGCACTATTTCCCTCCCTGATTCCTGTATCTCCCTGTCTGATTCTTCTATCTCCCTCCCAGATTCCTCTGTCTCCCTCCCTGATTCCTATGTCTCCCTCCCCAATTCCTCTATCTCCCTGTCTGATTCCTCTATCCCACTCTCTGATTCCTCTGTCTCCCTCCCTGATTCCTCTACCTCCCTCTGTGACTCCTCTATCTCCCAGCCTGACTCCTCTATCTCCCTCTCTAATTCCTCCATCTCCATCCCTGATCCCTCTATCTCCCTCCCTCATTCCTCTATCTCCCTCCCTGATTCCACTATCTCCCTCCCTGATTCCTCTCTTTCCCTATCTGATTCCTCTGTCTCCCTCCCTGATTCCACTATCTCCCTCCCTGATTCCTCTCTTTCCCTATCTGATTCCTCTGTCTCCCACCCTTATTCCTCTATCTTCCTATCTGATTCCTCTGTCTCCTTCACTGATTCCTCTGTATCCCTACCTGATTCCTCTGTCTCCCACCCTGACTCCTCTATCTCGCTCCCTGATTCCTCTATCTCCCTCCCTGTCTCCTTTATCTCCCTCCCTGACTCCTCTGTCTCCCTCCATGACTCCTCTATCTCCCACCCTGATTCCTCTAACTGCCTCCCTGACTCCTTTATCTCCCTCCCTGTGTCCTCTATCTCCCTGTGTGATTGCTCTGTCTTCCAACCTGATTCCTCTATCTCCCTCCTTGATTCCTCTATCTCCCTCCCTGACTCCTGTCTCCCTCCCTGATTCCTTTCTCTGCCTCCCTGATTCCTCTATCTCCCTCCCTGACTCCTCTATCTCCCTCCATGATTCCTCTATCTCCCTCCCTGATTCCTCTATCTCCCTCCCTGATTCCTCTGTCTCCCTTCCTGATTCTTCTATCTCCCTCCTTCATACCTCTATTTCCCTGCCTGACTGCTCTATCTCCCTCCCTAACTCCTTTATCTCCCTGTCTAATTCCACTATCTCCCTCCCTGAATCCTCTAGTTCCCTCCCTGATTCCTCCACCACCCTCCAAGACTCCTCTCCTGCCCTGATTCCTCTATCTCCGACCCTGATTCCTCTATCTTAATTCCAGATGCCTCTGTCTCCCTCCCTGATTCCTCTACCTCCCTTGCTGATTCCTGTACCTCCCTCACTGTCTCATTATTCTGTCTCTTTGAATGATTCCTCTGTCTCCCTCCCTGATTCCTCTATCTCCCTCCCTGATTCCTCTGTCTCCCTCACTGACTCCTCTGTCTCATTTCCTGATTCCTCTGTCTCCCTCCCTGATTCCTCTATCTCCCAGTCTGATTGCTCTATCTGCCTGTCTGATTCCTATATCTCCCTCCCTGATTCCTCTATCTCCCTGTCTGATTCCTCTATCTCCCTGTCTGATTCCTCGATCTCACTGTCTGATTCCTCTATCTCCCACCCTGATTCCTCTATCTCTCTCCCTGATATCTCCATCTCCTTGCCTGATTCCCCTATCTCCCTGTCTGATCCCTCTATCTCCCTCCCTGATCCATCTGTCTCCCTCCCTGACTGCTCTATCTACCTCCCTGGTTCTTCTGTCTCCCTCCCTGATTCCTCTATCACGCACAGTGATTCCTGTATCTCCCTCCCTGACTGCTCTATCTCCCTCCCTGGTTCCTCTATCGCCCTCCCTGATATCTCCATCTGCCTGTCTGATTCCCATATCTCCCAGTCTGATTCCTGTATCTCCCTCCCCGATTCCTCTATCTCCCTGTCTGATTCCTCTATCTCAATGTCTGATTCCTCTATCTCCCTCCCTGATATCTCCATCTCCTTGCTGATTCCTCTATCTTCCCGTCTGATCCCTCTGTCTCCCTCCCTGATCCATCTGTCTCGCTCCCTGACTGCTCTGTCTACCTCCCTGGTTCCTCTGTCTCCCTCCCTGATTCTTCTATCTCCCTCCCTGAATCCTCTACCTCCCTCCGTGAAGCCTCTATCTCCCTCTCTGATTCCTGTACCTCCCACCCTTTTTGCTCTTTCTCCCTCTCTGATTATTCTGTCTCTTTCCGTTTCCTCTGTCTCCCTCCCTGATACCTCTATCTCCCTCCCTGATTCCTCTATCTCCCTCCCTGATTCCTATATCTCCCTGTCTTATTCCGCTATCTCCCTCCCAGATTCCTCTGTCTCCCTCCCTGATTCCTATGTCTCCCTCCCCGATTCCTCTATCTCCCTGCCTGACTGCTCTATCTCCCTCCCTGACTCCTCTATCTCCCTGTCTGATTCCTCTATCCCACTCCCTGATTCCTCTGTCTCCCTCCCTGATTCCTCTACCTCCCTCTGTGACTTCTCTGTCTCCCACCATGATTCCTCTATCTCCCTCCATGACTCCTCTGTCTCCCTCCCTGACTCCTCTTTCTGGCTCCCTGATTCCTCTGTCTCCCTCCCTAAAAACTCTGTCTCCCTCACTGACTCCTTTGTCTCCGTCCCTGACTCCTCTCTCTTCCTCCCTTATTTCTCTATCTCACTCCCTCATTCGTCTGTCACCGTCCCTTATTCCTCTATCTCCCTCCCTCATTCCTCTATCTCCCTGTCGTATTCCTCTATCTCCCTCCCTGATCTCCTCCCTGATTCCTTTGTCTCCCTGTGTGATTCCTCTTTCTTCCTAACAGATATCTCCATCTCCCTGTTTGATTCCCAAATCTCCCTCTCTGATTCCTGTATCTCGCTCCCTGATTCCTCTATCTCCCACTTGGATTCCACTATGTCCCTCCCTGAATTCTCTGTCTCCCTGCCTGATTCCTCTTTCTCCCTCGTAGATTGCTCTATCTTCCACCCTTATTCCTCTATCTTCCTATCTGATTCCTCTGTCTCCTTCACTGATTCCTTTGTCTGCTTCCCTGATTCCTCTGTCTCCCTCCCTGATTCCTCTATCTCCCTCCCTCATTCCTCTATCTCCCTGTCGTATTCCTCTATCTCCCTCCCTGATTCCTTTGTCTCCCTGTGTGATTCCTCTTTCTTCCTAACAGATATCTCCATCTCCCTGTTTGATTCCCAAATCTCCCTCTCTGATTCCTGTATCTCGCTCCCTGATTCCTCTATCTCCCACTTGGATTCCACTATGTCCCTCCCTGAATTCTCTGTCTCCCTGCCTGATTCCTCTTTCTCCCTCGTAGATTGCTCTATCTTCCACCCTTATTCCTCTATCTTCCTATCTGATTCCTCTGTCTCCTTCACTGATTCCTTTGTCTGCTTCCCTGATTCCTCTGTCTCCCTCCCTGATTCCTCTATCTCCCTCCCTGATTCCTCTATCTCCCTTCCTGAATCCTCTGTCTCCCTCAATATTTCCTCTATCTCCCTCCCTGACAAGTCGTTCTCCCTCCCTCACTCCTCTTTCTCCCACCCTGACTCCTCTATCTTGCTCCCCGTTTCCTCTATCTCCCTCCCTGTCTCCTTTATCTCCCTCCCTGACTCCTCTGTCTCCCTCCATGACTCCTCTGTCTCCCTCCCTGATTCCTCTATCTGACTCCCTGACTCCTCTATTTACCTCCCTGATTCCTCTATCTCCCTCCCTGAGTCCTCTATCTCCCTGTGTGATTGCTCTGTCTCCCACCCTGATTCCTCTATCTCCCTCCATGACTCCTCTGTCTCCCTCCCTGACTCCTCTTTCTGGCTCCCTGATTCCTCTGTCTCCCTCCCTAATAACTCTGTCTCCCTCACTGATTCCTCTGTCTCGGTCCCTGACTCCTTTCTCTTATTCCCTGATTTCTCTCACTCCCTCATTCGTCTGTCACCCTCCCTTATACTTCTATTTCACTCCCTCATTCCTCTATCTCCCTGTCGTATTCCTCTATCTCCCTCCCTGATTCCTCTGTCTCACTCCCTGATTCCTCTGTCTCCCTCCCTTATTCCTCTACCGCCCTACGTGACTCCTCTATCTCCCTCATAGACTCCTTTCTCTCCCACACTGATTCCCCTATCTCCCAACCTGATTCCTCTATCTCCCTGTCTGATTACTCTGTCTCCCTCTCTGATTCCTCTGTCTCCCTCCCTGATTCCTTTGTGTTCCACTGTGATTCCTCTATCTCCCTTCCTGATGCCTCTATCTCCCTCCCTGATTCCTGTATCTCCCTCCCTGATTCATATATCTCTCTCCCTGATTACTCTGTCTCCCTCTCTGATTCCTCTATCTCCCTCCCTAACTCCTCTGTCTTCCGCAGTGACTCCTCTATCTCCCTCCCTGATTCCTCTATCTCCCTGATTCCTCTCTTTCCCTATCTGTTTCCTCTGTCTCCCTCCCTGATTCCTCTATTTCCCTCCATGATTACTCTGTCTCCATGTCTGATTCCTCTTTCTCCCTCCCTGACTCCTGTCTCCCTCCCTGATTCCTCTCTCTGCCTCCCTGATTCCTCTATCTCCCTCCCTGACTCCTCTATCTCCCTCCCTGATTCCTCTATCTCCCTCCCTGATTCCTATGTCTCCCTCCCCGATTCCTCTATCTCCCTGCCTGACTGCTCTATCTCCCTCCCTAACTCCTCTATCTCCCTAATTCCACTATCTCCCTCCCTGAATCCTCTAACTCCCTCCCTGATTCCTTTACCTCCCTCCGTGACTCCTGTCCCTCCCTGATTCCTCCATCTCCCACCCTGATTCCTCTATCTCAATAGCAGATGCCTCTGTCTCCCTCCCTGATTCCTCCATCTCACTCGCTGATTCCTGTACCTCCCTCACTGTCTGATTATTCTGTCTCTTTGAATGATTCCTCTGTCTCCCTCCCTGATTCCTCTATCTCCCTCCCTGATTAATCTACCTCCCTCACTGACTCCTCTATCTCCCTCTCTGATTCCTGTATCTCCCTCCCTAATTCCTCTATCTCCCTGTCAGATTCCTCTGTCTCCCTCCCTCATTCCTCTATCTCCCTCCCTGATTCCTCTATCTCCTTCCCTGTCTCCTCTATCTCCCTCCCTAACTCCTCTGTCTTCCGCCCTGACTCCTCTATCTCCCTCCCTAATTCCTTTATCTCCATCCCTGATCCTTCTATCTCCCTCCCTCATTCCTCTTTCTCCCTCCCTGATTCCTCTCTTTCCCTATCTGATTCCTCTGTCTCCCTCCATGATTCCTCTATTTCCCTCCCTGATTACTCTGTCTCCGTGTCTGATTCCTCTTTCTCCCTCCCTGACTCCTGTCTCCCTCCCTGATTCCTCTCTCTGCCTCCCTGATTCCTCTATCTCCCTCCCCGACTCCTCTATCTCCCTCCATGATTCCTCTATCTCCCTCCCTGATTCCTATGTCTCCCTCCCCGATTCCTCTATCTCCCTGCCTGACTGCTCTATCTCCCTCCCTGACTCCGCTATCTCCCTGTCTGATTCCTCTATATCCCTCCCTCATTCCTCTGTCTCCCTCGATGATTCCTCGGTCTCTCGCCCTGACTCCTCTATCTCCCTCCTTGATACCTCTGTTTCCTTACCTGACTGCTCTATCTCCCTCCCTAACTCCTCTATCTCCTTGTCTAATTCCACTATCTCCCTCCCTGAATCCTCTATCTCCCTCCCTGATTCCTTCACCTCCCTCCGTGACTCCCCTCCCTCCCTGATTCCTATATCTCCCACCCTGATTCCTCTATCTCAATTCCAGATGCCTCTGTCTCCCTCCCTGATTCCTCTCTCTGCCTCCCTGATTCCTCTATCTCCCTCCCTGACTCCTCTATCTCCCTCCATGATTCCTCTATCTCCCTCCCTGATTCCTATGTCTCCCTCCCCGATTCCTCTATCTCCCTGCCTGACTGCTCTATCTCCCTCCCTGACTCCGCTATCTCCCTGTCTGATTCCTCTATATCCCTCCCTCATTCCTCTGTCTCCCTCGATGATTCCTCGGTCTCTCGCCCTGACTCCTCTATCTCCCTCCTTGATACCTCTGTTTCCTTACCTGACTGCTCTATCTCCCTCCCTAACTCCTCTATCTCCTTGTCTAATTCCACTATCTCCCTCCCTGAATCCTCTATCTCCCTCCCTGATTCCTTCACCTCCCTCCGTGACTCCCCTCCCTCCCTGATTCCTATATCTCCCACCCTGATTCCTCTATCTCAATTCCAGATGCCTCTGTCTCCCTCCCTGATTCCTCTATCTCCCTCCCTGTCTCCTCTGTCTCCCTCCCTGACTCCTCTGTCTTCCGCCCTGACTCCTCTATCTCCCTCCCTAACTCCTCTGTCTTCCGCCCTGACTCCTCTACCTCCCTCCCTAATTCCTCCATCTCCCTCCCTGATTCCTCTATCTCCCACATTGACTACTCTGTCTGCCTCCCTGATGCCTCTGTCTCCGTCCCGGATTCCTATGTCGCCCTCCCTGATTCCTCTATCTCCCTCCCTTAATCCTCTGACTCCCTCCCTGGTTCCTCTGTCTCCCTGCCTGATTCCTCTTCCTCCCTCGCGGATTCCTCTGTCTCCCACCTTTATTCCTCGATCTTCCAATCTGATTCCTCTGTCTCCCTAACTGATTCCTCTGTCTCCCTCCCTGACTCCTCTGTCTCGCACCCTGATTCCTCTATCTTCCTTGTGGATTCCTCTATCTCCCTGCCTGACTGCTCGATCTTCCTCCCTGACTCCTCTATCTCCCTGTCTTTTTCCTCTATCCCACTCCCTGATTCCTGTCTCCCTCCCTAATTCCTCTATCTCCCTCTGTGACTCCTCTATCTCCGAGCCTGACGCCTCTATCTCCCTCCCTGATTGTTTGTCTCCCTGTGTGATTCCTCTATCTTCCTACCAGAAATCTCCATCTCCCTGTTTGATTCCCAAATCTCCCTCTCTGATTCCTGTATCTCGCTCCCTGATTCCTCTATCTCCCTCTGTGACTCCTCTATCTCCGAGCCTGACGCCTCTATCTCCCTCCCTGATTGTTTGTCTCCCTGTGTTATTCCTCTATCTTCCTACCAGATATCTCCATCTCCCTGTTTGATTCCCAAATCTCCCTCTCTGATTCCTGTATCTCGCTCCCTGATTCCTCTATCTCCCTGTCGGATTCCACTATGTCCCTCCCTGAATCCTCTGTCTCCCTGTCTGATTCCTCTTTCTCCCTCGAAGATTGCTCTATCTCCCACACTTATTGCTCTATCTTCCTATCTGATTCCTCTGTGTCCTTCACTGATTCCTCTGTCTCCCTCCCTGATTCCTCTGTCTCCCTCCCTGATTATCTCCCTCCCTGATTAATGTATCTCCCTCGTGGATTCCTCTATCTCCCTCCCTGATTCCTCTGTCTACCTTCCTGAATCCTCTGTCTCCCTCAATATTTCCTCTATCTCCCTACTTGACAAGTCGTTCTCCCTCACTCACTCCTCTATCTCCCACCCTGACTCCTCTACCTCGCTCCCTGATTCCTCTATCTCCCTCCCTGTCTCCTTTATCTCCCTCCATGACTCCTCTGTCTCCCTCCATGACTCCTTTAAACCCCCCCGTTTCCTCTATCTGCCTCCCTGACTCCTCTATCTCCCTCCCTGATTCCTCTATCTCCCTCCCTGAGTCTTCTATCTCCCTCCCTGATTCCTCTGTCTCCCTCCCTGACTCCTCTTTCTCCCTCCCTGATTCCTCTATCTCCCTCCCTAAGTCCTCTATCTCCCTGTGTGATTGCTCTGTCTCCCACCCTGATTCCTCTATCTCCCTCCATGACTCCTCTGTCTCCCTCCCTGACTCCTCTTTCTGGCTCCCTGATTCCTCTGTCTCCCTCCCTAATAACTCTGTCTCCCTCACTGACTCCTCTATCTCGGTCCCTGACTCCTCTCTCTTCCTCCCTGATTTCTCTTTCTCCCTCCCTGATTCTTCTATCTCCCTCCCTGATTCCTTTATCTCCCTCCCTGTCTCCTCTGTCTCCCTCCCTCACTCCTCTCTCTTCCTCCCTGACTCCTCTATCTCCCTCCCTGATTCCTCTATCATCCTGCCTGACTCCTCTGTCTCCCTCCCTAACTCCTCTGTCTTCCGCCCTGACTCCTCTATCTCCCTCCCTAATTCCTCCATCTCCCTCCCTGATTCCTCTCTCTCCCTGCGTAATTCCTCTGTCTCCCTCCCTGATTCCTCTATTTCCCTCCCTGATTCCTCTATCTCCCTTCCTGACTCCTCTATCTCCCTCCCTGATTCCTCTATCTCCCTCCCTGATTCCCATATGTTCGGCCTTTAATCCTCTATCTCCCTCCCTGATTCCTCTGTCTCCCTCCCTGACTCCTCTATCTCCCTCCCCGATACCACTGTCTCCCTGTCTGATTCCTCTCTCTCCCTCCCTGATTCCTCAGTCTCCCTCCCTGATTCCTCTGTCTCTCTCCCTGATTCCTCTATCTCCCTCACTGACTCATCTGTCTCCCTCCCTGATTCCTCTGCCTCCCTGACTCCTCTATCTCCCTCCCTGATTCCTCTGTCTCCCTCCCTGATTCCTCTGTTTCCCTCCCTGATTCCTCTATATCCCTCACTGACTCCTCTGTCTCCCTCCCTGATTCCTCTGTCTCCCTCCCTAATTCCTCTGTTTCCCTCCCTGATTCCTCTATATCCCTCACTGACTCCTCTGTCTCCCTCCCTGATTCCTCTGTCTCCCTCCCTAATTCCTCTATTTCTGTATCTGATTCCTCTGTCTCACTGTCTCTCTATCTACTTTCCTGATTCCTCTATCTCACTCCCTGAGTCCTCTGTCTCCCTGTTTGATTCCTCTATCTCCCTCCCTGATTCTTCTATCTCCCTCCCTGATTTCTCTGTCTCCCTCCCTGATTCCTCTGTCTCCCTCCCTGACTCCTCTATCTCCCTCCCTGACTCCTCTATCTCCCTCCCTGACTCCTCTGACTCCCTCCCTGACTGCTCTATCTCGCTGTCTGATTCCTCTATCGCCCACCCTGATTCCGCTATCTCCCTCCTGATTTCTCTGTCTCCCTCCCTGACTCCTCTGTCTCCCTCCCTGACACCTCTGTCTCCCTCCCTGACTCCTCTGTCTCCCTCCCTGACTCCTCTATCTCGCTGTCTGATTCCTCTATCTCCCACCCTGATTCCTCTATCTCCCTCCTGATTCCTCTGTCTCCCTCCATGAATCCTCTATCTCCCTCACTGCCTCCTCTGTCTTCCTCCCTGACTCCTCTATCTCCCTCCCTAATTCCTCCATCTCCCTCTCTGATTCCTTTATCTCCCTCCCTGATTCCTCTGTGTCCCTGTGTGATTCCTCTGTCTCCCTCCCTGACTCCTCTGTCTCCCTCCCTGACTCCTCTATAGCCTTACTTGACTCCTCTATTTCACTTCATGATTCCTCTATCGCCCTCCCTGATTCCTCTATCTCCCTCCCTAATTCCTCTATCTCCCTCCCTGATTCCTCTATCTCTCTTCCTGATGCCTCTGTCTCCCTCCCTGATTCCTCTATCTCCCTCCCTAATTCCTCTATCTCCCTCCCTGATTCCTCTATCTCTCTTCCTGATGCCTCTGTCTCCCTGTCTGATTATTCTGTCTCCCTCCATGAACTCCTCTGTCTCCCTCCCTGAATCCTCTATCTCCCTTCTTCATGCCTCTGTCTCCCTCCCTGATTCCTCTATCTCCCTCCCTGATTCCTCTATCACCCTCCCAGATTCCTCTATCTCCCTCCCTGAGTCCTCTGTCTCCCTCCCTGACTCCTCTATCTCCCTCCCCGATACCACTGTCTCCCTGTCTGATTCCTCTCTCTCCCTCCCTGATTCCTCAGTCTCCCTCCCTGATTCCTCTGTCTCCCTCCCGGATTCCTCTATCTCCCTCCCTGACTCCTCTTAACTCCCTCCCTAATTCCTCTATCTCCCTGATTCCTCTATCGCCCTCCCTGATTCCTCTATCTCCCTCCCTGATTCCTCTATCTCCCTCCCTGATTCCTCTATCTCCCTCCCTGATTCCTCTATCTCTCTTCCTGATGCCTCTGTCTCCCTGTCTGATTATTGTCTCCCTCCATGAACTCCTCTGTCTCCCTCCCTGAATCCTCTATCTCCCTTCTTCATGCCTCTGTCTCCCTCCCTGATTCCTCTATCTCCCTCCCTGATTCCTCTATCACCCTCCCAGATTCCTCTATCTCCCACCCTGATTCCTCTATCTCCCACCCTGATTCCTCTGTCTCCCACCCTTATTCCTCTGTCTCTCCCTAATTCCTTTATCTCCCTCCCTGATTGCTCTGTCTCCCTCCCTGAAGGCTCTGTCTCCCTCCCTGACTCTTCTATCTCCCTCCCTGATTCCTCTGCCTCCCTGACTCCTCTATCTCCCTCCCTGATTCCTCTGTCTCCCTCCCTGACTGCTCTGTCTCCCTCCCTGATTTCTCTGTCTCCCTCCCTGATTCGTCTGTCTCCCTCCCTGACACCTCTCTCTCCCCCACTGACTCCTCTGTCTCCCTAGCTGACTCCTCTATCTCCCTCCCTGACTCCTCTATCTCCCTCCCTGACTCCTCTATCTCCCTCCCTGACTCCTCTATAGCCTAACTTGACTCCTCTGTCTCCCTCCCTGATTCCTCTATCTCCCTCCCTGATTCCTCTGTCTCCCACCCTTATTCCTCTATCTCCCTTATTCCTCTGTCTCTCCCTAATTCCTTTATCTCCCTCCCTGATTGCTCTGTCTCCCTCCCTGACTGCTCTGTCTCCCTCCCTGACTCCTCTATCTCCCTCCCTGATTCCTCTGTCTCCCTCCCTGACTGCTCTGTCTTCCTCCCTGATTTCTCTGTCTCCCTCCCTGATTTGTCTGTCTCCCACCCTTATTCCTCTATCTCCCTTATTCCTCTGTCTCTCCCTAATTCCTTTATCTCCCTCCCTGATTGCTCTGTCTCCCTCCCTGACTGCTCTGTCTCCCTCCCTGACTCCTCTATCTCCCTCCCTGATTCCTCTGTCTCCCTCCCTGACTGCTCTGTCTCCCTCCCTGATTTCTCTGTCTCCCTCCCTGATTCGTCTGTCTCCCTCCCTGACACCTCTCTCTCCCCCACTGACTCCTCTATCACCCTCCCTGATTCCTCTATCTCCCTCCCTAATTCCTCTATCTCCCTCCCTGATTCCTCTATCTCTCTTCCTGATGCCTCTGTCTCCCTGTCTGATTATTCTGTCTCCCTCCATGAACTCCTCTGTCTCCCTCCCTGAATCCTCTATCTCCCTTCTTCATGCCTCCGTCTCCCTCCCGGATTCCTCTATCTCCCTCCCTGATTCCTCTATCACCCTCCCAGATTCCTCTATCTCCCTCCCTGATTCCTCTATCTCCCTCCCTGATTCCCATATCTTCGGACTTTACTCCTCTATCTCCCTCCCTGATTCCTCTGTCTCCCTCCCTGACTGCTCTGTCTCCCTCCCTGATTTCTCTATCTCCCTCCCTGATTCGTCTGTCTCCCTCCCTGACACCTCTCTCTCCCCCACTGACTCCTCTATCACCCTCCCTGATTCCTCTATCTCCCTCCCTAATTCCTCTATCTCCCTCCCTGATTCCTCTATCTCTCTTCCTGATGCCTCTGTCTCCCTGTCTGATTATTCTGTCTCCCTCCATGAACTCCTCTGTCTCCCTCCCTGAATCCTCTATCTCCCTTCTTCATGCCTCCGTCTCCCTCCCGGATTCCTCTATCTCCCTCCCTGATTCCTCTATCACCCTCCCAGATTCCTCTATCTCCCTCCCTGATTCCTCTATCTCCCTCCCTGATTCCCATATCTTCGGACTTTACTCCTCTATTTCCCTCCCTGATTCCTCTATCTCCCTCCCTGATTCCTCTATCTCCCTCCCTGACTCCTCTATCTCGCTCCCTGATACCTCTGTCTCCCTGTCTGATTCCTCTCTCCCCCTCCCTGATTCCTCTGTCTCCCTCCCTTATTCCTCTGTGTCCCTCCCTGATTCCTCTATCTCCCTCCCTGATTCCCATGTCTTTGGCCTTTACTCCTCTATCTCCCTCCCTGATTCCTCTATCTCCCTCCCTGACTCCTCTGTCTCCGTACCTGATTCCTCTGTCTCCCTGTCTGCTTCCTCTATCTCCCTCCCTGAATCCTCTGTCTCCCTCCCTGATTGCTCTGTCTCCCTCCCTGATTCCTCTGTCTCCCTCCCTGATTCCTCTGTCTCCCTCACTGACTCCTCTGTCTCCCTCCCTTATTCCTCTGTCTCCCTCCCTGATTCCTCTGTCTCCCTCCCTGACTCCTCTGACTCCCAACCTGATTCCTCTGTCTCCCTGTCTGATTCCTCTATCTCCCTCCCTGATTCCTCTATCTCCCTGTCGGATTCCCCTAACTTCTTCATTGACTACTCGGTCTCCCTCCCTGATTCATCTATTTCCCTCCCTGATCCCTCTATCTCCATGCCTGACTCCTCTATCTCCCTCCCTGATTCCTCTGTCTCCCTCCCTGATTCCTCTATCTCCGTACCTGATTCCTCTGTCTCCCTGTCTGATTCCTCTATCTACCTCCCTGATTCCTCTATCTCACTCCCTGAGTCCTGTCTCCCAGACTGATTCCTCTATCTCCCTGTCTGATTCCTCTATCACCCTCCCTCATTCCTCTCTTTCCCTGCCTGATTCCTCTGTCTCCCTCCCTGATTCCTCTATCTCCCTCCCTGATTCCCATATCTTCGGCCTTAACTCCTCTATCTCCCTCCCTGATTCCTCTGTCTCCCTCCCTGATTCCTGTTTCCCTGTCTGATTCCTCTGTCTCCCTCCCTGATTCCTCTATCTCCCTCCCTAATTCCTCTATCTCCCTCCCTGATTCCTCTGTCTCCCTGTCTGATTCCTCTATCTCCCTCCCTGAATCCTCTGTCTCCCTCCCTGATTCCTCTGTCTCCCACCCTGATTCCTCTATCTCCCTCCCTGATTCCTGTGTCTCCCTATCTGATTTCTCCCTCCCTGCTTCCTGTGTCTCCCTCCCTGATTCCTCTGTCTCCCTCCCTGACTGCTCTGTCTCCCTGCCTGATTCCTCTCCTCTGCCTCTTCTCATGAGGTTCTGCTCACGGTGATGGCAGGTACCTTTTTTTTGATCACAAGTCATCGTTTTGTCCCTTTCACTTCAACTGGACATAAGTTTCTAGGCAATGCAGAGTGTGATGGGGTGTGTGGGAGCCAGCTCTAACTGACCATTGTTTAGTTTTCAAGCTAAGAATTTACAGTTGAGGAATCACCAAGGATCAGGGCTTGATTTTTTTGTTTCCTTGAATGTATTGACTTAAGAAAATGATATGGAATCATTTGTATTATCACTCTAATCTGGTTGAAAGTGTGACCTGCATATTTCTTTTTTTTCTAGAGAAGTTATCAGCACACTTCCATATAGGAGACCTAGCGATCACACCTCATGGTCCTTACAAAAATTGGAAGGGATACAAAGATCTGCTTTGACTCATACAGACACCTGCTTACCTGGAGTCCCTCAACACCACAATTTTATCTGGATAGAACAGGATAGATTGGCATATAAAATCTACAATGGACATGAGAGACCATTTAGTTGAATTTCCTCATTTTCTAGAAGAGAGTGAGAACCAGAGAGGGAAAGGGACTTGACTATGGCATCAGGTCTTCTTTGCAGATGCCTTCACTGGCCAGTACAGCCAAAAAGTAATTTGTTATTTGAAGAGGACATGCTGAGGCCACTTGCGAAAGTGTCACCCCTTTCACAAGGACACCCAGCAGATAGGATTGTCAAATCCAGATCTCCTGTGCTCAGGAAAAGCCCTGTGCCTCATTCCACATACACAAATGAGCCAGCTGTCAAAATCCAGAGACAGAGTAAACACACTGGCACTGAGCAGGAAAGAAAAAACAGCTGTAGTGATGCAGCTGGGCAGGATGATGCTTGCCTTTCTCAGGATGACCCTCTGTAAAATGGGAGGAATGAACTAGCTGGCTGCTGGTATCCCTCCTAAATCTAAGTCTATGATTGTGGGTATGACCTGGACAAAGCTCTTTATTATTCTGGGCTTCAGTTCCTTCCTCTGTAAAGAGAAAAGGTTAGACTAGATGACCACTGAGTTCTAAATTATAATCCTAGGACTTCAAATCTGGACTCAGATGCTTATCAGCTGGGTGACCCTGGGCAAGTCATTAACCCTGCTTTCATCAGTTTCCTCATCTGTCAAATAAGCTGAAAAAGAAAATGATAAACCTCTCCAGTATCTTTGCCAAGGAAACTCCAAATGGGGGGGGGGGTCACAAAGACAGGGACAGCGGAAAGGACTGAACAACAATGAAAGGAAAAGAGCGATGTGTGCATGACAATGTCAAGATAGTTCTTTCAAGGACACAGATTGATCTGACACAAGTCATTAATAGGGGGAAAATCCCCTTAGCAATATTTGATTCTAGGAAAGTCATAATTAACAGCCACTCATTTAGTAAAGTTCCACATTTATTCTCAAAGTATCCAAAGTCAAGCTAGAATTAACCAGGTGGGAAAATTTTCTGTTCAGAAAGGAAATTCAATAGTCAATAGGTTCTTATCTCTGTTCATGCCTGATCATCCCCTCAAACTTTTCCCAGGGACATACATCTACCTGTAGCACTCCACACAGACTGCATGCCCCATTGGGCACCACATGGTATCCCCCTGAAGGGGGAACTATTGACCTTATGACAGTTCACTCAATGGTACTTAAAATCATAACTTAGAATAACAACAGATTAGAATCCTGCAAGGTTGCACCTCAAATAGCAAAATATTGCTAATCACAGTTTAGGACTATGAGATTATGATTCTTCTCATGTTCCAATACCAGTTAACAATGAGAACAAATGTTAGGACATTTTAGGTATCCGTCATTTATAAATTAAGAGTCATCATATTCTGGAGTTTCATATATCCAGTGAATAGTTGGCTCACAACTCCCCCAAAGTGTGTTGGCTATTATAAATTTCCAGAGTATCATATCAATGTTGCCTATGAACACCTAAGGCAAAATGAAATCTCTGAATCTAAAGTTTATTGGCATTAAGTTAGTTCAAAGATATAACTTCATTATATACTAATAATTAACAGATACACTTTTATAATTTTCATAAATGATGGTCAAATCATCTTAGATGACATCATGGTCTTCCTCAAAAAGGGAAGGATGAACAATAACTATAGGGATTTAACCCATTCACAATAAAGCTATAGGAATAACTAAAAAATTCAAAATTCACCTGAAACTTTGTATGACAGCAAACCTTTAGGTTTTCTTGGTCTAGTGGGGTGTGGTCATAGTGTCTCAAACTTCCACAGGTAGGCCAGACCTAGATAAAGCTCCTAAGGAACTTCACAGGTAAGTAGTAGTACTAGAAATAGTCATTAGTGTGCTGTTGTTCAGTCGTACATGACTCTTCCTGACTCCATTTGGGGTTTTCTTGTTAAAAATATTAGAGTAGTTTGCCATTTCCTTCTCTAACTCATATTACAGATGAGGAAACTAGGGCAGAGTGAAGTGACTTACCCAGGGTCACACAGCTAGTATATGAGATCAGATTTTAATTCAGGAAGAGAAGTCTTCCTGACTTCAGGTCTGGCACTCTATCTACTGTACCACCTGACTGCTCCTTTCCTTTTAAAAGAAATTTTTGTAATCAGAGCAGAGGTAGCTAGGTGGTGCAGTGGCTAGAGCGCTGGCCTTGGAGTCAGGAGGATGGGAGTTCAAATCCCACAACAGACACTTGACTCTTAGTAGCTGTGTGACCTTAGGAAGGTCATTTCACCCTGATTGCTTCTCATTCGGGGCCATCTCCAATCATCCTGATTATATCTGGCCACTGGACCCAAATGTCTGCGGAGAAGAAAGTGAGACTGGTGGCTTAGCACAGCACCATGCACTCAAATCCAATTTAGTTTACTTGCCATGGCATCAATTTACTGATATCATGGTCTTCTTCAAAAACAAAGGACATCATCTTCAGTCCATCTCAAAAAAATATCAGCATGCATCCTGGGCCTGTGAGGTGCCTGAGTAGCATGCCTGATATATAGCGGTCTGTAGCCTCCACCTACTGGTGCCTCCACAATTACCAATCACTAATCACATTATTTTAAACTAGAAGGGACCCTAAGAATTCATTTTCTCCAGCTCTGAAAGTATCATGTTGAATTTATTATAATATGTATATTAAATGTAAATTATATATTAGAGATTCACAGCTTCATTTGTAACCCTCTTTTTTCTATTACACTGTGTAGAAATATTCTTTCTCTTTTTTCCATTGGCTTTCATTAAATTTGTAATAAACAAAATGACATTTTTATAAAGAGAAAGATCATGGCAGTTAGGTGGTACAGTTGATAGAGCACTGGCCTAGAATCAGAAAGATCTGAGTTCAACTCTAATCCTAGCACATACTACCTGTATTTCTTTGGGCAAGTCATTTAACACCAATTTCAAAAAGGGAGAGAGAGAGAGAGAGAGAGAGAGAGAGAGAGAGAGAGAGAGAGAGATCCTAAACCTTCCCTCCTCTTTATAAAAATGAGGATACCAAGGTCTAGAAAAAATAGGGCACTTGCCAGATCTCTCACTAAGAATAATTCTGAGCTCAGGTCTTCAGACTCCAGAGGTGGTGGTTGCCAAGTGATCAGGGTCAGTACCCCAATCCAAACTGAGCAGGATCTATTAGAAACTGAACTGAAGATGAAATATGGGCTGATAGAGAAGAGGGGGGAAGTGCCAGTTACCCCTATGCTGCCAGGATAGAGAAACACAGGCAACATATTTGGACCCACAACAAAGGAAGCTACAAAGATAACCTTCAAATCATTATTCTTTTGGGTAGTTTTGTTGTCACCATTAATTGATTTGCTGCTATTAAAAACGTAATAATTAAAATGATAGGCTTCTATAGACGAGTCAATTAAAATCTTCCTTGGCTAATCAATTTCCTTCTCAGTGAATGCCATAAGACAAATAGACATTCCCTGTTTCTTTTAGTATTCCATTTCTACTCTTCCCAAGAGCCCAGGATCCTTTGGCTCTCCACTAGATCCTCTGTGACATTCTGCCCCTGTTTGTCTTCCTTTGGAAATCTCTCCAACATCTCTGTATGTCCAATCTTTCCCTGTTCATAATAAATAGATAGCTTTATAATTGCAGAAAAAATCAAGGAAGGTCCCCGGCACATTGGATGGACTCATCTGACATTTTTATAAAGAGAAAGATCATGGCAATTAGATGGTACAGTTGATAGATCACTGGCCTGGAATCAGAAAGATCTGAGTTGAACCCGTGAAAGGATATAGACAAGAGTCTCTACGAATGGATGTGTTGCAATTTGTCATCATTGGAGGGAAGTCCCCCCTCAATCAGTTTGCAGGTCTATTGGCATATTTGAGAATCCCCAACACACCACCCAGCAGCACCTTTGACATATGGGATTCTGAGAATGCCCAAAAGATCTGTGATTTTATCAGCTGAGAAACCTCTCAAATTAAGAACTCCCTCTAATGACACATTATGACTCATATATAAATTAGCAGATAAATCCTAAAAGGTTGTTTTAGTCACATAGAAGTTAAATGACTTGTCCTCTAAGTGTCAGAGATAAAATTTAACTCAGGTCTCTGAAGTTAGAAAAACTCCATTCAAGCCCTACCTATGTGACCCTGGGTAAGTCATTTAACCTCAAAGGGTATCATTTCCTCCAATATAAAAAGCAGGAAGAAAGTTTATTTAGATGCTTCCACAGCCCCTTCCAACTCTAAATCTCCGATCCTATGTGTGACTTGCCCTTTTGTGCCTCAGTTTCCTCATAATTAAAATGAGTTTGGGATTAGATGATCTCTGAGGTCCTCTTGAGCTCTAATCTATGATCCTTTTCCTAATTTCTTGCCTAGCATTCCACCACACCATGCTATCTCGGCCTTACACACAACAGGCACTTAATAACTTGATTCAAATCAAACTGGATCAAATTGAATTGACAGAAAGGGATGAAATGAAAGAAACAAGAAGAGAAATCAGTGGTGGCAAGGAGATCTTGGAGTAAATGGAGCAAAGGCAGAGGGAATGGGGACATTGTTGTTGGGTTTTGAGGTGTATAGAATTGTGGAGAAGAGGGAAATCACTGTGGATTACCTCAATTTTCTCAGCAGAAGGCGAGATAAGGCCCTTTCCTTCCTAGAGACAGCAGGGAAGACTGCTACATAAGCCTTAAGGAGAAAAGAGAAAGATTAGCACAGCATTTATCTGCAGGGAGTGGGCTAGAGAGTGGATCAGGGAAGAATAAAAACACCAGCCTGCAGAGATCAAGGTCCAGTTGAGATTGTGAAACCATTTGGTAGCAGACTCAGTCAGGAGCAGTTGAATGGTTTTCTCCAAAGGTATTCAGTATCACACGAACAGGCACCGAGAAAAAAGATTGTAGGAATCATCCAGGGCTGGGATTTGGTAGATACAAGGGACAAGAAGTAAGGGAAGACATGGCACTTCTCTCTCTCTTGCCTTGCCTTTTCCCTATCACCTTTTCAGTCTCCCTCCACAGCCCCTAAGCATAAGTGAGCTCCATGGTGCTGAACTGGGCTCTCTTCTTCTTCTTTATTCTCTCTCAGTAGTGTCATCTGCTCCCATGAGTTCAACTATTACCTCTGCAAATGACTCCCAGATCCATTTATCCTACCCAAGTCTTTCCCTGAGTTTGTCCCCTATCACAAACTGCCCATTGGATATTACAAACTGCATGGCCTAGAAACATCTTAAACTCAACATACTTAAAACTGAGCTCATTTCCTTTCTCCAAAAACCGTCCCCCTCTTCCAAACTCCTGTAATATATCTGCCATCTTTCCAGTCTCCCGGGTTTGTAAGCACAACATAAACATGGCCTCCGCAATCTCCCTCATTCCAAATATCTCATCATTGGACAAATATACTATTTCTACCCACACAGTATCTCTGACATCTGACCCCTTATTCACATAGCCACTTTATCTCCACCTTCTGCAGGAAGCCTTTCCTGATTGCCCCTAACAACGGGTGCCCTCCTTTCCAAACTAATTTGTATTTTACCACTTTGCATATGGCTATATTTGCTCACATCATATTTATTCTACACACATTTAAATGAGACGCTGTTGTTTGTACCATTACAATATACACTCCTTGCAGATAGGAATTGTTTGATTCTTTGTACTTGTATCACCAGAGCTAGGGCAGTTAGGTGGTCCAGTGGATAGAGCACTAGTCTTGGAGTCAAGAGGACAAGAGTTCAAATCCAGCCTCAGGTGCTTGCCACTTACTAGCTGTGTGACTTTGGTCAAGTCATTCAACCCTGATTGCTTTAAATTCAGGGCCACCTCCCTGATGTCATGATCTTCTTTGAGAATGAAGGACAAGCATTATCACCAAAGCTTAACATCATGCCTAGCTTGTAATAAGTGCTTAATACTTGTTGGTTGATTAATTCATGGAAGGTACCAACAAGGCAGGAGTGATGGAGTAGTACAAACAAGAGGGAGATAAGTCCTGGAAGTCTAAGTGATGCAGGGAAAGAGATGAAAAAATAGGAGGTTATGGTCAGAAAGGGGCGTTTCAGAGTTCTGGGTTACAGAAATAGCAATTTTAGGCACTGGGTAGGTATATGGCATGGCCATCCTCATTTGGTGACATGAAGATAGTGGTCATGAGAATTGAGAAGGTTGACAAGTGAGAAATCAGGGTGTTTAAGAGAATGTCAGTGAGTATACAGAAGTCCCTGAGAATGTGGGTAGGTGAAGGGACATAGAAGGTGGTTGTAATCCAGGTACTGAACCCCTTGAGACAGGAAGAAGAATGGCCTGGGGACCAAGAACTAGGGACTGGTTGGATGGCTGCAACCAGATTTGGAATGGGGTGATAAATGGATAGATTGCTGAATGATAGGAGCAGAGAGAGGACTTGAAAGAGAAAGTAAGGTCTAAGTATGTATGCATGTGTGGATGCATGTATGTATGTATGTGTGTGTGTGTGTGTGTATGTGTTTGTAGGCCTTCCTGGGCCACTACCTTGTAGTGGCAGACGGTCTTATAAAGCTCAATGAAACTATGAGCTATACCACGAAAGGTTACCCTTCACAATGGAAAGTTCAGACAAAAGGTGATCCCCTGTAGAAGGAAATGGCAAAGCACTCCAAGGAGCTTTCTCAAGAAAACCCCATGGGCAGTACTAAAATGATATGCCCATCAAGTCAGAAGGTATCCAACACATTACTAGAGAACAGTGGAGGACTACAAGTAGCTCCAGAAGGATCAAAGCCGAAAGGAAACTCAGCTACAGAGTCATCTGATGATAAAAGGAAAGCACAGTATAGCATAGGAAGCTGAAATGTAAGATCTATGAACCAGAGTAAGCTGGATGTGGTCAAACAGGAGATGGAAAGCTTAAAAATCAACAGCTTGGGTGCCAGTGAACTCGAATGAATAGCAATGGGCAAATTTAATTGAGGTGGTCACTATATACACTACTGTGGGCAAGAATCCCTTAGAAGAAGTAAAAAGAATAAAAAAGAAGGGATATCAAAAATGACAGAATGATATCTATTCAAATCCAAGGCAAACTGTTCAAGGTCACAGTAATACAAGTTCAACCACTGATGCCAAAGAGGACAAAGCTAATTGATACTATGAAGACCTAGAACATCTTCTAGAAATAACACCAAAATAATATGTTGCGTTCATCACAGGGGATTGGAATGCTAAAGGTAGAAATCAAGTGATAATTGGAATAACAGGCAAGTTTAGCCTTGGACTTCAAAATGAAGCAGGGCGGAGACTGATAAGAGTTTTGTTAAGATAACTCCCTGCTCTCAGGGAACACTCTTTTTCAACAATCCATAAGGTAGCTCCATACATGGACATCCCCAGATGGTCAATATCAAAATCAGATTGATTATATGCTTTGCAGCCAAAGGTGGAGAAACTTTATATAGTCGGTCAAAACAAAACCTGGAGCTGACTCTTCTCAGATAATGAGTTTCTTACTGCAAAATTAGACTTAAATTGAAAAAGTAGAGAAAACCACCAGACCATATAGGTATGACCTAAATAACATCCGTTATGAAAAAGAAGTGGGGATGATGAATAGATTTAAGGAATTCTATCTGGTGGAGAGGGCCCGAAGACCTATGAACAGAGGTTTGCAATATTGTACAAGAGATAGCAAGAACAAACATCCCCCAGAAAAAGAAGATTGGTAAAAATGGTTGTCTGTTGAGGCTTTATAAATAGCTAGAGAATGAAAGAAAGGGAAAGGAGAAAGAAAAAGACATTACTCAACAAAATGCAGCATTCCAGAGAATAGCAAGAAGAGATAAGGTTTTCTTAGGTAAACAACGCAAAGACAGGATTCATTGAAAAGTTGGATGTTGGGAATGATTAGCGGCAAAAGGAAAAGGGGATGGCAGAGGATGAGATGGAGAGATAATGTTACAGAAACAACAAGCATGAGCTTGGACAGACTTTGAGAGATAGTGGAGGATAGAAGGGTCTGGAGTGCCATGGTCCATGCAGTCACAAAGAGTCAGACACGCCTGAAAGACTGAACGACAACAATCCATGTATCATGTATGTCTGTATATAGTGCATTGTATCTTGGATGTAGCTATGTGTGTGCTTCCCCATCCTCCTGGACCAATAAGTAGATGTGGGAGGGGAGGGGGAAGAAGAAGTCCCCTGTCCTGGAGAGGATAGCCAGGGATGGAGAATCTTAGGACTTCTGTAGCTTTAAGAGGAACAATCTGGTGAAGACTATTGATGGACTTCTTTTGCAGAACCATGTTTTTAAAGCATTGAAAGAAATGCTAAATTTCCTTTTGTGGTTAGTGAAAATGAAGTTGCTGTTGGTTTTCCCATCTGTGTTCATGGACCAGCTGACATTGATCTAGAACCCCATTGAAGTTCCATGGGTCCAACAGAGCCCAGATTAAGAATCCCTGAAAGGAGATAAGAAAGACTGTGGGACGAACAGGTGTAGAAGAAAGGGGAGCTCATTAATAACATAACTAGGGGCCCAGAGGATCAGATGAAAGGAGAACGAAACAGGGGGAGATAAACTATGGTTGAGCTGGATTTGAATGAGATACCAGAGAGAAGGATCAGAGGAGGGAAGTTTCAGGTTAGCGTATACTAGCTCTAAAGGGCAGGGAGTGGGGAAAGAGGAGGGGCACTTGGCTAACTAACCATTGGATAGGGGACAGTGCCATTCATTGACCTAGTGCTCCCACCCTCCAGGGAACTGTGCCCATGAATGATAGCCTCTACTTGCTTTCTCAAACACCAGGGATAAAGAAATTGAATGAGTATTAATGACACCAGCACCTTTAGAGTTAGTGTTCCAGCCCCCCAGGGGCCCAACAGAACTCATATTCTCCACCAAGTCCTTTGCTACACTTAAATGTTGGGGGATGACCCACATTCAGAATGTACCCAAGCAGCATGTATTCATGCATTTGGCTCCTGACAGGACCTGGGTATGAGACCCTGCTCCTACATGAAGTCCGAGGAACTGTCCTGGAACTAGATAGTTACAGAGGAATCAGAGAATAAGAGAAGAGTGATTTAGAGATGGAAGTCATCTATCAGACAGTTAAAGCAGGAAAGCACCTCAGAGGCTAATGTCTTCAATTTTTACAGAAGAGGAAACTGAGACCCATGGAGGTGGTGACTTGCCTAAGATAGTATCAGAGGTAGAATTTGAAACCAGGTCCTCAGACTCTATAGTTGGGGCTCTTTCCACTAGGTGCAGTGCTTTTCTCACACAGTTGAATGAAGGAGGGCAGAATATGGTAGTCTCTTTCTCAACACATGGCAATTGATTCTGGAGCGAGGCTTTCCAAATGCAATCCTTAGACTGGTTACAGAAAGCTCAGCTGTGGAGGCCTGCATCACTGTTGAAGCAACTTGGGGTTACTGGATGAGTCCTTAGTGGACTCTACATCCATTTCCAAGCTCTAGCTCCATGTCTGTCATAGGATGAGAGAGAGACAGAGACAGAGATAGAGAGACAGACAGTGAGAAAGGCAGTCACACAGTCACACAGAGACAGAAAAAGACAGAGGCAGTAGAAGACAAAGAGAGAGATAGGGAGAGAGACAGACAAAGAGACAGAGACGGGAGACAGGGAGAGACAGAGAAACAGTGACAGAGAGACAGAGACAGAGAGACAGAGATGAGACCTCAAAGGTCATTGAGTCCAATCCCTTCATTTTATAAAGGAGGAAACTGAGACCCAGGGAGATGAAGTGACACTCAATGTCACAGAGGTTAAAAATGACAGAACTGAGATTCAAGGCCAGGCCTTCTGTACCCCGACCCTCAGCTTCCAGCCAGCCATACTCCTCTGCTGTCCCACAATCTGCCCATCCACCATATACAGCTGTGTTTCCGGCACAAGCAAACAAAAACCAAAAATTTGCAGAGAAAAATTGAACCCACAAGATAGTTTCTCAGCAAGAAATTAACATATGCTGCATAAGCAAAAAAAAGCCCATATTTTAAATTAAACCTTTATTAAATATTGAGATCAGTGAGTTCCCGTCAATATTACACGTGTCCTGAAATATTGTAATCATGCATATTTCATTAACTACATAGCCACATCTTTCTAATAACATTCACAATTTGCCCCTCCCCCCAGGCTTGGCAGAGAGGCCCTTGAAGCCCGGGAAGGAAGACGGAGTACGGGGACAGAAGAAGTGACGGGAGTTTTCCTTCCTGCTACTATTGGGGACTTAGGAGGGTAAAGATGCAGAAATGAAAATGATGTTTGTTTAAATATTGCACTCAATACGAAAAACTCAAATGACCATCTCGGAGCAGCGCAATCCAAAGGGAGTAAAGTGTTGCTCATCAAAGCTGATTACTGATCGATAAGCATTTATTAAGTGCTTACTATATATCGGGCACTGGGGGTACAAGGACAACGACTGAAAGGATCCCTACTCACCAAGGGGCTTACAATGAGGGAGATGAGGACAATGCCACACATTCGCAGAACAAATATAAAAGGGAAGAATATGAATATTTGCAAAATTGTTCAATCCACTTGCCCAATAGCAGCATGGGAGGGAGAACACTAAGAGTTGAGGAGATCAAGAAAGGTGTTATGAAGAAGATGGTGCTTATGCTACAGGATTTTATGCATTAGACAGGCTTTTGATTGACTCTATTTGCTCTGATTTTTCCCAGATTTCCCTGGCTTCCTTTCCACTAACCTTTTCTCCAGCAGCTTACTCAAAGGAACCTCTCCCCCTATCCAGAAGGAGGTCTGACCAGCCTGCCCCCTCCACAGGGGCCCCGGGACAGATTGAACCCCTCCCTCACTCCTTTGGTTTGGTTGGTTTAATGTCTGCCGTTCAGGTCACTTTCTTGGTTTTGAACAACTTCAATTGGGCATCATTAAGTCCTTTGGGTGACCATGCCGACTGAAAATCATGAGTATTGAATGCAAAAGACTCTCATATCAGAGGACCCGAGTTTGAATCCTGTTCCTAATCCTTCTTCCTTGTGTGAGCGTGGTGAGTCAAGTTATTTCATCTCCCTCGGCCTCAGTTTCCCCATCTCCAAAATGTAAAGAATTGGTCTGAGCAGTCTCTAAGGTTCCTTTCAGTTCTAAATCTCATAAACTATGAAAAGAATCATACATTGCTGGGAGCTGGTCCCTAGGAGGAAAGGTCACTTCGAATTTGTGTTCTTTTAATCAAAGCACTTCCCACCCTCCACGCCTCAATTTGCAGACTGCAATCAAGTCATGTATAATACAATTGAACCTTTTTTTCTGTAAATTCAGAGCAGCTGTTAAATGATACATAGTGTTAAATGAAAACACCAGGTGGTTCGACAATAAACCTTATGGTCCACAACTCCCACAGGCCATGCAGATCATCATTACAAATATCCTTTTGAGGAATATGGTGTCCCCGCCTCTGCCCACCCCACCCTGTGATCTGGGAAATTTGTGTCAAATTTTTTGACCCTCCCTTCACTCCAGAGAAGAAGGCTGAATTATTATGGTATTAAAAGTTAAAATAAGTTGATATTAGATAATACTGTTCTTATATGAATTTCTGAGTTTCTAAGCTTTTTCTGTGTCATCAGTTGGCCTCCACATGTTATCTATGGCTTCTCTCAAACTCCCCCAAAGTTCTCATTTAATTTCTTATGTCTATCCACAAGATATCAAAGCTTCAATGGAGAAAGTCACAATATGGAAAGGGTAACTGTACATTATTTCTTCAGTTAATTCTCTGTCCAACTGGTTTCCCTCAAAGGAGGACCCTGTCTGGTAGAGAAAAACCCCACATTCTGAGAGCAGAGGAGCAACCGGGACATGGGTCTCTAGCTGCCCCTCACAACAACCAGGGAATGATGAAACTAAAGGGGACACTAAGGATCATCCAACACCCCACAATGTATGGTTGAGGCAATAGACCCAGGAAGGAGTCATGGAGTTACAGAATAACAGGGTTAAGGGAGACCCCCAGAGATCAAGGTCAGCTTTCTCATTTTACAGGTAAGGCACCCAAAGCCCAGAGAGGTTAAGCAACTGGCCCAGAATCACACAGGTATTAAGTAGCTGAGTCAATATTCAAAAATCAAGTACTTAGACCATAGAAACAATATTCATCCACTAGATTATATTGTATTCCCAATCTTTAATGCTCTCTGGCCTCTGGCCTCTCTGATTGATCACCTTATTTATATTCACTCTCTTTTTCCTCTTCTCAATAATCAGAATTTATTAAGCACTGAAGTTGTAACTAACCCGAAGTAACTGGGGCTTTGCCTCATATACTGCCTTCTAGGTTGGGTACAGCTAGGAATTTCTTCCCTGCAGGGACTGCCAGAGCAACATTCCAACAAGCCTCACTTCTATCCTGGGCCAGTCACTTGAGGTTCCATCAACACAACGCCCTCCTCCTGGAGTCCATCTCCCTCACCTAATACCCATGGTCTCATGAGGTCTCGTGGCTCAGTCTCTCTGAAGGTAAGGCCATATCCCCTTCTATAGTCATTATCTTCTCTCCACCAAAACCTCCCTCCTACCACTCACCTAGCTTTGCCCCTGGCAGAATAATTCCTATCATTCTGCCAAATCCTATGATATAACCAGCAATAGTCCAGAGGACAGAACTAAGGCACAAAAGGGGACATTTCTTGCCTAGAGTCACATTACTCTCCAGTACAATGATGGTAGTCAGGATTAGAGCCCAGACTCAGGGATATTCCACGATACCAGATTCACGATAAATGGTATAGAAATCAATGTTCCAGATAGTGCCTCTCAAAAAATCTTCAAAACCCACTTGAGGGAATGGGGCCAATCTCTGGAAGGCCCCACTTCAGGCCTGCTTTACTAAATTGGTATTGTTAGCAACTGAACAACAATGAAGTCAGTGTCTGCCCCCCCACACCTGTCCATCCATCATGGACAGAAGTCCCAGGAAACGGCCCAAGTTTGGGGCCAGGAATAATTGGAACACAGATACAGTCTCTTGTCTCCTAGCCCAGCATTCTTTCCTCTGGGTCATAGTATCTCTCTAGCCCCCTTTCCATAAAGAGATAAGGGCTTCACCCCCCAGAGCAGAGGAAAACCAGAGCCAAGGCAGCGTTCCTTCCCGCCCTAGCAGAAGGTTGGTCCCTGTTTGCTCAGTGAGCAAAGTCACATAGTTAGACTAGATCTCCTCAATCCTCTTACTTCCATTTGGGGATAAGAAAGTGGGTCTTCCCCTCAAAGGGTGGCTAAGCATGAACAAACGAATGGATGATGATAAATCTAGAACTGGATGATACCTTAGAAACCATCTAATCCAACTGCCTCCTTTTACAGAGGAGGAAACTGAGACCTAGAGAGAGGACAATCAGGATCATCTGGGATCTTAATTTAATCTTATTTTAGGCATTTAAAAACATTCTGAGAAGAGATCCAGAGGCTTCACCCAATGTCAAAAGGGGTTCATGACACATAATAAATGCTGGTTATTGAATAAGCATAGACAGGTTTGTCATGAGAAGGTTGACCCCAAAGGATGAATTTTTCCTGATTACATAAATTCACAAGGACCATTCTCTAAAGTATGTGTGAGTTGGGGATAGGGGGAGAGAGAGAAAGTGCCTTTGTCAGTGAAGGGAATCCCTAGTCCTCAAAGTACTCAATTAGTCAATTAACAAGCATTTATTAATCACCTACTATATTCCAGATGCTGTAGAAACGATGCCCCCTTCAAGGAACCCATGACTATGTATATTAATAAAGACAGTGAAATTCATTGAATTCAACAAAGATTTCTGAAATATCTTCTTTGTGCCAACCACTCTAGTAGATGCTGGGCACTCAAAGACAAAAATAAAACAATCCCTGCCCTCAAGCAACTTACATTCTATTGGAAGAGAAAACATAGAATTGTATGAGTAACAATAATAATTAACCTTGTTAAAAAGTTGAGAAAACTAATAGCCTAGACAAAACTCATAGGAAATTCGCCATTAATGGCAAAAATGGGTCTTCTAGTTTTTAGGCTTCAGTATTCTGTGCAGAGAAATGGGACCAAAGAATTTCACTCAATACAGGGAAATGCTTCCAACTGGCTCATGAACCCTAACGTTGCTATGACACTTGTTCTATTCCATATAAAGGAAAAGAAACCCAGGAATGAATGTCACGCTAGTCTGAAACCTACCCCAAACAGAGTGGAGGACCATCCTTAGGGGCCTTAGAGAGCCATTTCTATGTTGCTAAGTGAATAGAGAGGAAAACAGATGAGCTGACTCCTAGCAGGGGAGAAGGGGGAATATTGAGAAACAGACATAGAGATAAAGAGAGGGAACTTTCACATGAAATCTCATTTGGGTCCTTGGAAGGCAAAGAGCCAGTTGGAGGATGAAAAACATAAATTTGATTGTGGGCCCCACTGTGTGCTCTCTGATTGATAGCAACCATTACAGCTTGGCCAGGCTTCACCATCTTTGAAATGACAGAATGAACTCAAAACATGCCTAGTCTCTCAAATATTGCCCATTTGAATGTTTATAAACTGCCTTCCTGATCCCAACCTCTCATGCTAAGGATCAGTTTACCCCTGCCAGATCTTATTTGCCTGACCCCCACAAAGAAAAAGATCAGAGCTGAGGGCAAACTTCCTGCCCTAGGGACAAAGGTTGGCCTCAGATTAGTTAATCACCAAACAAACTCACCTACCCAAACTAGATCCTGAACTTTATGGTCTTTCTGCTTCCATCTGAGGAAAATAAAATGAGTTTTCCCCCTTGATGGTTGGTTGAACATGTACAAAGGAATTGTTGATCCTAGGTGAAGAACTGGAAGGAACCTCAGAGACCATCTAGTTCAACTCTCATTTTACTGAAAAGCAAACTAAGACATAGGGAGGTTAAGAGATTTGCACAGTGCAAGTATTAAACACAGGTCTGATAACTAGAAGAGGTAAAGTAAGGTAAAAAAAGGCAGATGCAACTCTCTGAGTTATAAGGACAACCCTACAATGTCTGTTCACATTTTAGACTGGGAACATGATATCAGAACTCCAAGAGGATTCTAAAGATGGACTCTGGACTGACTTGAGAAACTAATCAATTGAGTGGTTTACTCATGGAACCATAAAGAGTGAGGAAGGAGAGAGAGAAGGAGAGGAAAAGATCACACCAACCAAGGGTGTCCTAAAGCTAGCTCAACCTCAAACTACCAAATGCTAAAATTTCAGTGTAAGCAGCCATACCTCAGAAATCAGCAAATCTTACAAATCACAGCTCAATTTATTGGGGGGAGGGGGTATTCTAATTGTCTATACTTAATTAAGAGAAAATGTTAATATGTAGATAAAAGATAAAAGTGAATCATAGTAGGTGCATGCCCCCTACCCAAGAGTTGATTGATAAATATTTACCAACACACCTCTGAAAACAAACCATCCCTGGCTTTCAATAGGATGGAGCAGAGGCTCAAGACAAGATCTGGTAGGTGTGAAGGGAATCTCTGCCAGGGAGCCAACATCCATGAGATTCTAAATGATTTTGGAGATGCATATGCATCTTTGGAACTAATAATTGTTCATTCTAGGGTCCTCTTCGTTGGTTTTCTCCTTATAGTAAACTTTCCCTTTGTAATATTTTGGGCTATGTGACTGCAAGAAGTGTTAGAGTCTCAATATGCTGGGGTGTGAGTGTAGGGGTAGGGAAGCATGCATACGTTTTCCCAGAAGAGGATTATGAGTCATGAATACAAAAAAAAAATACCCCACAAATGGACTTGGGGTAAATTATTGCATCATTGTAATAATAATAATGTTTGTCCTTCATTTTCTTTTTTTATAGATTTTTTTTTTTTGCAAGGCAAATAGGGTTAAGTCACTTGCCCAAGGCCACACAGCTAGGTCATTATTAAGTGTCTGAGGCCGGATTTGAACTCAGGTACTCCTGACTCCAGGGCCGGTGCTCTATCCACTGCACCACCCAGACACCCCACATCCTTCATTTTCAAAGATCTCAACATCAGGGCAGTGATTCCATGACAAACACATGATTTGCCTTTGAGTGAGGGGGTGCTATGCCAAGTCACCAGCCTCACTTTTTTCTCCAGAGTTATCTGGGGACAGTGGCCAGATATGGATCAGGATTTCTGGAGATGGTCCTGGATGCAAGGCAATCAGGGTGAAGTGACCTGCCCAAGGTCACACAGGTAATAAACATCAAGGGTCTGAGGCCATATTTAAACTCCTATCCCCCTGACTCCAAGGCTAGTGCTCTATCCTCTGCACCACTTCTGCATCACAGGAAATGAGAAAAGGAAAAGTTTCAGAGAAACCTGGGAAGATCTGTATGTACAAAGTTAACTGAGTAGAATCAAGACAACAATTTCTATAATAACACTGTAAAGACTAACAATTTCAATAGACTTATAATCTCTGATCAATGCAATGACCAACCAGGATTCCAAAGGACCAATTATGAAGCATTGACCCACTTCCTGGAAGAGATGTGATGAACTCAAGATGAGAAATATGGTCGGTGTGTAGACATGTTTTCTATGACTATACTGATTAGTTATGAAGGATGGAGTTTTATGGATGGGGAGGAAACATATGAGAGGCAATGGAGGAGAAGTAATGATAGTGATAGCAAAAAAAAGGAAGAAAAGATTGTCAATGAAATTTCTTAGCAATATATAAAATGTATATATATATATATATATATATATATGTATATATTTACAAATGAGGGGACAGCTAGGTGGTGCAGTAGATGGAGCACCGGCCCTGAAGTCAGGAGGACCTGAGTTCAAATCCGGCCTCAGACACTTAATAATTACCTAGCTATGTGGCCTTGAGCAAGCCACTTAACCCCATTGACTTGCAAAAACCTAAAAAAATAATAATAATAATTACCTAACTGAGTGACCTTGGGCAAATCACTTAATCCCATTGCCTTGCAAAAACAACAAATATATGTGTGTGTGTGTGTGTGTGTGTGTGTGTGTGTGTGTGTGTGTACTTTGCCTGTGATCCCAAGAAGGATCAAAACACTCAGTCTGAAGATGAGGAAGCACAAGCTCCTGCATCTAAAGACTCCAAGAGAAACACAAATTTGGCTCGGGCTATGACAGAGCTCCAAAAAGACTTTGAGAATCAAATGAGGGAGATAGAAGAAAAACTCAGGGAGATTACTGAATTTATGAGAAATCAGGACTTAATACTTTAAAACCAAAAGAATGAAAAATTAGAAGAAAATGTGACACATCTCTTTGAAAAAACAACTGATATGGAAAACAGACTTAGGAAAGATAATTTAAAAATTATTGGAATACCTGAAAGTCATGATCAGGGAAAGAGACTTGACATCATTTTCAAAGAATTACTATAGGAAAATTGCCCTGATATCCTAGAAGCAGAGGGCAAAATAGAAATGGAGAGAATCCACCGATCCCCCTGAGAAAGAGATCCCTAAAAACCAACGCCTAGGAATATTATAGCCAAATTCCAGAACTCCCAAGTCAAAGAGAAAATATTACAAGCAGCCAGAGGGACACAATTCAAATACCGTGCAGCTGCAGTCAGGATCACACAGGACTTAGCAGCAACTACATTAAAAGCTCTTAGGGCTTAAAATATAATATTCCAGAAATCAAAAGAGCTTAGAATGCAACTGAGAATCAACTACCCAGCAAAACTGAACATCCTCTTCCAGGGAAAAAGATGGACTTTCTTTTTTTTAGGTGTTTTTTTCAAGGCAAACGGAGTTAAGTGGCTTGCCCAAGGTCACACAGCTAGGTAATTATTAAGTGTCTGAGACCAGATTTGAACCCAGGTACTCCTGACTCCAGGGCCGGTGCTTTATCCACTACACCACCTAGCTGCCCCAAAAGATAGACTTTCAATGAGCCAGGGGAATTTCAAAATGTTCCTGTTGGAATGGCCAGAGCTGAACAGAAGGTTTGATCTTCAGATACAGGACTCAGGTGAAGCATAGAGATTGGAGGAGAGGGGAAAATATGAGGGACTTGATGATGCTGAACTGCATGTATTCCTGTATAGAAAAATGACACTGATAATACTCATATGAACCTTCTCAATTAACAGAGCAGGAGAAGGAGCTCTTATAGATGAAGCACAGGAGAAAGCTGAATTTGAAGATAAAATATGGTGTAAAATTGGAGTCAATAGGAAAAAAAGGGAAATGTAATGGAAGAAAGAAAAAGGAGAGGGGGAATAGGCCAAGATATTTCATATTATAAGATTTTTCTTTATTACAATGAGCTATTGGAATGATATGGAAGGGGGGAAGGCAAGGGGGGAATGAGGGAATCTTCGCTCTCATCAGAGGTGGCAAGGAGAGGAAACAGCATATATGCTCAAGGGGTATAGACATCTGGAGTAAGAAGAGGGGGGATGGGGGAAGGGGGGGGATGTGAATGAAGGAGGAGAGGATGAACCACAGAGGGAGAGTGGTCAGATATAATGCATTTTCTTTTTTACTTCTTGCAAGGGGCTGGGATTAGATGACCTGTCCAGGACCATAGGGCCAGGTGGATGCTGGGCCTAAGGGGTGGTATGGGGGCTCGGGGCCTCTTGGCCCCAGGGCGGGGGATCTGTCTGCTGTGCCACTCAGCGACCCTACAGCAGAGTCAGAGGGAAAGGAGAGAGAAAATATAGCACATGGTAGTGGAGAAATACAAAAGGAGGGAGTTGTGATCAGCAATGGCAAAGGTGGAAAAAATATGGAAGTAACTTTTGTGATGGACTTATCATAAAGAATGTGATCCACCCAGGACAGAGTTGGTGGTGTTGGAACAAAGACTGAAGCACATTTTTTATTGTTATTATTTTTGGGGGGGGGTGCAGGGCAATTGGGGCTGGGTGGCCTGTCTGGGGCTGCATAGCAGGGTGATCATTGGGTGTCTGAGGCTGGATTTGGACCTGGGTGCTCCTGCCACAAGGGCCAGTTCTCTGTCTGCCCCCCAGCCACCTCTACTATTATTACTATTTTATTTTATTTTGGGTGTTTTTTATTCTTTTTGGGGGGTTTTGCAGGGCAGTGGGGTTGGGGTGGCTTGCATGTCACACAGGTGGGTGATTGTTGGGTGTATGGGGCCAGATGTGGGCTCGGGTGCTCCTGGCTCCAGGGCTGGTGCTCCTTCCACTGTGCCACCTGGCCATACCTACAATTATTACTATTATTTTTTTATTTTAATTTTAACTTTTTCTCTCCCTTTCACTTTATCGCTCAAGTGAGTCTATATTTTTTGGGGGGAGGGGGTATATTGTTTACTCTTAAACAAGAATATTTTATTAATGTATAAAAAACATCTGTACAAAATAAGAATAAATAAATATTAAATTTTTAAAAATTTAAAAAAGAAATAAAAAAAGAAAATTTAAAAAAAAAAGAAATTCAAAAGGCCCCTCCATGAGCAGGGCAGGGATAAAATATTTTGCTGAATGTCACATATAATTTTTTTTAGGGTTTTGCAAGGCAAACGGGGTTAAGTGGCTTGCCCAAGGCTACACAGCTGCGCAATTATTAAGTGTCTAAGATGTATCTGAACCCAGGCATTCCTGACTTCAGGGCCGGTGCTTTATGCAGTATCCCACTTAGCCGCCCCCACATATACTTTTAAAAACAAGCTCTATATAATAGAGATTTACAGCATAATAGTATTTCAAAATATTTATATAATAGAATCTTTTAAAGCATCATCTTTATTGGTTCTTTGCTTTAAGAAATGTTCTCTTTAAGTAATGTTTTTTGAGTCCATATTAATGAAAAAGAAAAATTGTAATTTATAAAAAGTACTTGATCTTTTCTTAACACAAAGGTCTCTTTAAACAAGAGTTTATAGGTGCTTCTCCCGCCTTAAAACTGTGTACTCTGTGCCCCACCTGGATTCCGGTTGAATCTCCTACACCACACTATACTTAAAAGCCTTAGTTTCCTCATCTGTGAAATGGGGATATAATATCTACAATGCTCACAGGATTGTTTTGAAGGTCATACAAATCATATCCAGAAACTCTGCAAACATTATTATTATTACCAAATATATATTACCAAATATGTATTAACAAAATGCCAGATATCATTACGTACTCCAACTCCTCATTTTACAGACTGGTGTTCTAACTCAAGAAATTACTTGCTGGAGGCTATTATGAAGTAGAAAAAATATTAAGTCAAATCAAAACATCTGTGTTCAAATCTTGCTTCTAAATTTACTATGTAACACTTAATGTCCCTAAATGTAATCTGAAAACAAAGGGTTTGGAGAAGACAACCTCTAAGATCTTAGGAACCTACAATTTTTTTCTTAGAGATCACAAGACCACGGATCTAAAGCCGGAGGCAGCCATATAGACCCATTGAGAGTAGAGCACGAATGATTCTAACCAGAGCAACAAATCTTGGGCTCCTTCCAGTGGATCTAGTTCAACCCCATTTTTTATGTATGAGAAAACAGATTCACAGAACAGTGACTTCACTTACCCAAGGTCAAAAAGGCAGAGCTGAGGACAGCAAGGTGGCGCAGTGGCTAGAGCACCGGCCCTGGAGTCGGGAGTACCTGAGTTCACATCCGGCCTCAGACACTTATTAATTACCTAGTGGTGTAGCCTTGGGCAAGCCACTTAACCCCGTTGCCTTGAAAAAAACCTAAAAAAAAAACAAAAAACAGGCAGAGCTGGGACACGACTTTAAGTCCTCAGCCTCTACAACTAGTGTACATTCAACTGCACCATGTTCACTTTTGTTGTTTAGTCATTTTCAGTCACGATAACATTGGGGGTTTTCTTTTTTTTCTTTCCTTTTTTTAGGGTTTGGTTTTTTTTTTTTTTTTTTTGCGAGGCAAATGGGGTTAAGTGGCTTGCCCAAGGCCACACCACTAGGTAATTAAGTGTCTGAGGCTGGGGGCCGCTAGGTGGCGCAGTGGATAAAGCACCGGCCCTGGAGTTAGGAGTACCTGGGTTCAAATCCGGTCTCAGACACTTAATAAATACCTAGCTGTGTAGCCTTGGGCAAGCCACTTAACCCCATTTGCCTCGCAAAAAAAAACCTAAAAAAAAAGAAAAAAGAAAAAAAGTATCTGAGGCTGGATTTGAACTCAGGTACTCCTGACTCCAGGGCTGGTGCTCTAGCCACTGCACCACCTAGCTGCCCTCATTTGGGTTTTTCTTGACAAAGATGCTGGAATGATTTGTCATTTCCTTCTCCAGCTCATTTTATAGATGGGGAAACTGAGGCAAACAAGGTGAAGTCACTTGCTCAGGGGCACACAGCAAGTGTCTGAGGTCAGACTTGAACTCAAGTCTCCCTGTCTCCAGTCCAGCACTGCAACTACTGCATCACCTCCTAGCTACCCACACATGCTCATCTTGCCCTAGTTCTGTCACTACCTATTTGGCCAGCCTTGGGAAAGTAATTTTCCCTCCCTGTGGCTCCATTTCCTCCTCTGTAAAAAAATAAAGAATTTTTGCCCATAAAAGGGTCTTAGAATATATTGTTAAAATATAGAATGAAGTCAAAGTTAGGAGGGACTAGAGAACATAGAACACAATATAAAGTACATAATAGCTAAAATGGAAGGGACATTGGAAATTGTTGAATCCAACCTTCTCCTAATACGGAAATGAAATGGAGGCCCAGGAAGGAGTTAATTGTACAAAATTCCATAGGTAGATAATAAGAGATCCAGGACTAGAAACCAAATCTCCTTTGTCTAAGTCTTTAAAAATAGCTTCAGGGGTGGCTAGGTGGCACAGTGGATAAAGCACCGGCCCTGGAGTCAGGAGTACCTGGGTTCAAATCCGATCTCAGACACTTAATAATTACCTAGCCGTGTGGCCTTGGGCAAGCCACTTAACCCCATTTGCCTTGCAAAAATAAACCTAATAAAAAAAAAACATCTTCAACAAAACAACAGTCATCTTTCTACCTAAAGGTATAGTGGATAGAGCACTGACCTTGGAGTCAGGAAGATAGGACAGGAGTTGTAATCTGGTCTTAGACACTTGACACTAACTAGTTGTGTGACTTTGGGCAAGTCACTTGACCCTGATTGCCTTGCATCCAGGGCCATCTCCAGTCATCCTGATCCATATCTGGCCACTGGACCCAGATGACCCTGGAGGAGACAATGAAGCTGGAGACTTAGCACAGACCCCCCCCCCCATCCAATTCATGTGCTTGTCATGTCATCACCTCCTGGATGTTGTGAATGAAGGACAAATATTATTAACCTCTGACCTTTCATCACCCAGTCCAGCCGGGCCCTTCCCCACAGTGAGTTCAATAGCAGGACTGGAATTGATTTGACTTTTTTGAAATTGATCATGACTTGTATGTCTCACAGCTCCCGAAATTGATTTATATTCTGGGGGTGGGGAGAGTGTCAGACTACAGAAGGCAGTAATTAGTCTGAATTAAAATCACTCAAACTGTGAGAAGAAAAAATCCCGTCAAGGTTTCAGGAGTGTTTCTGTCCAAGCTGGTGTGAAGCTTACCAGTAACTCTGAGTTTAAATTAAGCCCTGATGAGGCCCAAGGGACATTTTGCTATCGATAGATTGAAAGCCTTGTATTTGGAATCTAGTTTTAATGAGGCAACTGTGGGATACATGTCAAATTTTCCATCCTAGCATTCCCAGGATGCATTTTGCCAAGTGTTTTTAGAGTGTTTTGGTTTTTTCCTCCCTATTTTCTCCACAATGATCAAGAGACATCCATTAGCCCCTTCATGCTCTATAATAATGATATGAAGAAAAGGGAAAGTATGGAATTAAAGTACAAAGAAAACAGTTTTTTTTCTTAAAACCTAGAGACAATAGCTTTTTGAAGGACTATTTAGGGAAAGGTTTTACTTTTCTCACAAATGGGATTTCCTACACTAAAATGAAGTCAAATCTTGTCCCATTGTAATAACTGATCCTGACCCCAGAGAAGAAATACAGATTTCTTTTTAATCTTTTCTTTTCCTTGGAGAGGTGGGGACTGCAGTTGAAGAATTTCACATGCACGATCAGAGGTGGTTCTTGTGTTGGTCGGTTGTGTTTAACTAATTTGGGGGGTAGGACATATATCCAGAAATGAAACTGATATAAAAATAAAAAAGGAAAAGATCAATAACACTTTAATTTGCAAGAAGAAAAAAAAAACAATGAGGAGGAGAAGGAGGAGGAGGAGGAGAAAAGGAAGAGGAAGAGGAGGAAGAGGAAGAATCAGAATTTGGAATTTGAAGCCTAATCTTCAGATCCAATGTTCTTCCCATTCTACCACACAGGAAGAAAAGAACATTGATTTTGAGTCAAAGGATGTGGGTTAGAATCCTAAATCTAATTGGAGCAGCTAGGTGGCACAGTGGATGAAGCACCAGCCTTGGAGTCAGGAGTACCTGGGTTCAAATCCGGTCTCAGATATTTAATAATTACCTAGCTGTGTGGCCTTGGGCAAGCCACTTAACCCCATTTGCCTTGCAAAAACCTAAAAAAAAGAATCCTAAATCTGTTATTTACCACCTATGTGGTTTGGAGCAGAAATCCAAGGAAAAGAAAAGATTAAAAAAAGTCTTTGCTTCTTCTCTGAGGCCGAAAAATGGGTTTCAGCTTTGTTATCTATAAAATGAAGCAATAGATTCATTTGGACTTCAATTGACCTCTATGGTCCCTTCTAACTTGAAGTCTCTGGTCCTATGATCTCCCACTGGGCTAGATATAACATGACACCAAGCTGTGGTATTTATTACCTAGAACTCAGCGATCATATCATCTAAGGATATTGATTTTCATCAACATCAGATGAAGTCATGAGTATGAAACTACTTTATAAGCATAAAGCAAGATATAAATTCAAGTTAGTGTACTCTATCAGGGTACCATCTCTGAAAATGCTGCTGGCTACCAGACCAAAGGAAGAGGTCAATAGCTCTTGTCAGGATGAACGGTTCTATCAAATCAAATAATAAAAGTGACGTATTTTGTATGTATTAGAGCGTATAGAAAGCCTCATAGCTATTATGCACTGAGGGGAAAATAGTCTAGAGTCAAAGGAGCTGGGTTCAAATTTTGCCTCTGGTACTGTGACCATGGACAATACACTGTTGTTGGGTGCCTCCTCAGGAAAATGAGTGCAGTTCTAGACCTAGGAGTCTATGTTCTCCATTGTAGAGATCTTAGATTTTCAGAGAATTACAACTCTAGAGTAGGAAGGCCCATAGTTAACCAATGTAGAGAGGTAAAGAGAGGCAGAGGGGAAAAACTACTGAGTAAGGAGAAAAAGAAAAGAGAGAAGGGAAGGAACCTGGAAGAGAGAGAAAAAAGGTGGAAGAGATCACAGGGGATAGAAGGAGATATGGAGGAAAGAGAGGAAACAGAAAAAAAGAAGGTACCACTGGGAATGGAGAGGGACAGAGGGATGAGAATAATGGGGTGGGAGAGAAGGAAGAAAACAACAGGAAAGTACCATAGGCTATGTGGAAAGAAATAAAAGGAGAGAACCACAAGATATTGGGAAGAGAGTTGAGACAAAACAGAGTTTGTCCTTTGCTCTCAAAGACCATGACATCAACAGGGAGGTGATGCCATGACAAGCAAGTGAATTGGATTTGAGTGAAGGAGTGCTGTGCTAAGTCACCACCCTCACTTCCTCCTCCAGAGCCATCTGAGTTCAGTCACCAGATATGAATAAAGACAACTTGAGATGACCCTGAATAGGAGGCAATCAGGGTGAAATGACTTACCCAAGGTCACACAGCTAGTAAGAGTCAAGTGTCTGAGGCTGGGTTCGAACTCAGTTCTTCTTGACTCCATACCCTGAACTCTCTCCACTGCACTGCTGCAAACCCCTAGGGAAGAGCCTGTTGGGATGTAGGTTGACAAATTCCTTTCAAGAACAATGGCTTAGTTGATTTAATCATGGTTCAAGACCTAAAGGAAGTGAAAGGAAGGGAGTTTTTCTGGTAAGTCTGGCTAGAAAAGGGCTAAGGATTAGAAAGTGAAGCTAAGTAGAGCCCGGTCTGTCCAAAATAGCAGATCAAATAAGTCAATCATCAATCAGGATAGAGCAGGCAAAAGTACTGGAGAAGAAAAGGTAAACATAAGGAAGGGACCACTGGGGAGAAAGGGTAAAAACAGGAAAAATTCAATGGATCCCTAGGAATGGGAGCAAAAGAGAGAGATTTTGTGAGGAGACAGGTTCTCCATCTTGAGAGGGAGTTAGAGTAGCATCAGTATACCAGACTGATTTCCTCTCCAGAGCTTCATTTAGAAAAACCTTTGAGGGGCGGCTAGGTGGCATAGTGGATAAAGCACTGGCCTTGGAGTCAGGAGTACCTGGGTTCAAATCTGGTCTCAGACACTTAATAATTACCTGGCTGCGTGGTCTTGGGCAAGCCACTTAACCCCATTTGCCTTGCAAAAAAAAAAAAAAAACACCTTTGAGAACTGTTGATTGTTGAAGGTGCTTCCAATGGGAAGTGTGGCTGCTGTGATGCAGGTTGATTCCAACTGAACTAACTCTCCTCAAAAACATTTTCCTCTCATCTAGACTCCAATCTGTGAGGGAAGGCACTCATAAACTGCCCCTTCTCTGGCATCTAAGTAGAAAGTCCCATTCATCCTCCCTATGGTGCAAAAATTCCCAGCTGTCATATTTCCATTGTCTGAATATACTCCTCTTCCCACTGAGTGTTCTGCTCTCTCCTCATCCCTCCCCCTTTCTATTCTGCTCTACCTTCTCTGACATATGAAACCAATTTAGTGCTCTAGCCTTGGTTATATGATTGTGGGGAGCAGGGGGAGTGGGGATGTAACTAGAGGTAGAGATGAGAGGAATTCTGGAATAAAAGCAATTGATGCATTATCTGACCTCACCGGAGAATATGGCAATTGAACAATAGACTTCCCCCCCTTAAACTTACTAACATCACCATGCTACTGCATCACATTATAAGTCCAAGGTTGTAAGTGAGTGAAATAAAACCCAAAGAGGGTAATTTATAATCTGACCCTGAGGTCCCCTAGTTGCCTTAATAAGACCAATAGTCAAAAAGAAGAATGGTCCTTCTTCTGGTTTCTTTCTCTATTAATTGTATCAAATACAACAATTTCATCAATATCCCAAGTCAGCCTTGGAATTTTAGAACTTATTTTGAATTTGAACTGGTCTCCAAATCATACTCCTTATTTTTCTTTCAAAACAGGATTGTTGGGGGCGGCTAGGGGGCACAGTGGATAAAGCACCGGCCCTGGAGTCAGGAGTACCTGGGTTCAAATCCGGTCTCAGACACTTAATAATTACCTAGCTGTGTGACCTTGGCCAAGCCACTTAACCCCATTTGCCTTGCAAAAAAAAAAAAAACCCAAAACAGGATCGTTCAATGACTGCAGATGAGTAAAACTGTAATTCTTTTTTCCCTGCAAAATGGTTTTGTTAATCATGTTTGATTGTTTCTTGTTTCTCAGTTTCACGTGCTGTGCTTTGGTTGCTGTGCTTTTGTTCTGTTCCCACATTCACTCTATCTAGTGAATAAATTTTTCAATATTCTTTTCTGACTTTTTTTGAGGCCAAGTAATTTTGTTTCATTTCTTAGTTGTATGCTGGAATTGTTTTCCCAGAAAATATTCCATGAAAGCCCTATTATTCTCAATTTTTTTCTTATTATTTCATTAGATGCATCTATAAACTTTTCCAGACCAGCCTGGCCTTTGATACTCTATCTGCTACTAATCGGAAATTATTGTTATGTAATATGCCTATTGGTGAATTTTATTGATGTGCTATGTGCTTATAAGCAAGCTTTGAATGTTTTATGAGGGCATAACACTTGCTAGATGTTAGTAGAGTTAGTATTTTGAATTCACATCTGCTGTTTTTATATTGCTTTGCATAGGGGCTTATTATTTATGAACTGCATAATAATTGAATAGAGCCTGGCTTGTTATAATAATGTACAGCCTTATTGTTCAAATGAATACTCAGGATATTGATGGAAGTTGTTATATTTGATACAATTTCATAAAAAGGTGGGAGTTGAAGCAGTCAATTGTATTGTCTGTCACATGTTCGGAATAGAGACTCACGGAAGCCTCCGAATATTAATGTAGACCCAGTGTATAAAGATTATAAGAATATTATGTAGACCCAGTTTATAAGGATAAAGGCTTTTTAAAGACCATTCCATAGGAATGTGAAGGGTTTAGAATATTATATAGTTTAAGCTACAAGATGAAAGCTAGTGAAACAACTCAGCAAGTCTTTGTGATATTACCTGAGTCATTTGAACATGAATGCCTCCCTGAGGAATTGATAGTAGGAAGTTCTACCCAGGAGCTATTAGTGGTCCATCCTCTGAGGAGGAAAAGCTACTAAAAAAAAACTGGTATTCATACTAAGCAACAGAAGACTTTACTACCTAGAAGCTGAATGTCACAATAAAACTCTGAGATACGACTTCCTCTGAAAATAAACCCCTTTTAGTAAACAAATGCAAGTTAACATTTGACATTTTCTATTTTTTTGCTTGTTTTATTTTGACTTATTTTGTTACATTTTTGCATTTTGCCTTGGTCCCTCCCTAGCAGCCATATAGAAGAGGATGTCAATGTTTGATACAGAAATATATATGTGGAACCAGACAATACACACTTCCATATATCAGTTCTTTCTTTGGAGGTAGATGGCATCTTTCTTACCAGGTCCTTTTATTCCTCAAGTCAATTTATTCTTTGAACAATAGTGCTACTACTGTATACAATGCTCTCTTGGCTCTGCTCATTTCACTCTCCATTATTCTTTTCATTTTTTTCCTAAAAACCAACCTGCTCATCATTTCTTACGGCATATTTCCATCAAATAGCCCTATTTCCATCAAAGTTTGACATATTCTTTAGACAGGAACTATATCTCCTGAAACTCAGGAAGGCTTAGATTTCCAAGGTCTCAGAAAAACTCTAAAGAAGGGGAATGAAGTGATTTGGAAAGGCTGATTAGTGGTGTTATCACAAAATTGATTCAGGTAAAGTGTCATGTGAGGAAGTGGATATGTGAGTGTCTGAGTTTGGACTCAGTATACCTTGGAGCTAACAAAAGTTGAAAGAAGCCTACCCATTGTCCGTGACTTCAGCTCAGAACCAGTTCGCTATTCTATCAGATTAATTTGGGACAAGATTTTGAGAGGCTTTGTTTATAGGTGACTTGCCAAGAATTCTAGGGAAAACAAGCAGAAGATGAAAGAGAATTTGAAAAGAGATGCATTCTCCACCTCAAGGAGATACAGGAAGGACAATATCAGTACATTAGATATGCTTCCTCCCCAAAATTTGTGTTCAGAAAGCCCATAAGTGTTATTGATGACAGGGATGCTTCTATGGGATGTGTGACCACTGTGATACTGTTTCCACATTGGGTAAGACAACTCCTCTCTTCTCTGTATCTCCAAGATTGGGGGAAGGGAGAAAAGACACTGATGAATTGCCCCTCTCTCAAGTCTAAGCAGGGAGCTCCCTGCTTTCTGCTCCCTGTGGTCAGAAATCACTAGCTGTCATTTCCAACAGACTGAAATAATCAATTACTGTTCCCATTGAATGTTCTTCTCTGTCCCTTCCCCCTTCTGTTCCAATTCATCTTCCCTGATATATAAAAGTAATTTAGTACATTAGCCTAGGCTACATGATTGGGGAACTTTGGAGGTGCACACTATACATAAGACAGATCTGAAGTTTAACTTTTCTTGTTCTACTTGGAAATGCTCATTTTATTTGGTGATTTCTAAGATGCAAATAAAAATATATTTCAGAAATAATTGGGGAGAGACAAGGCCAAGATGTAGACTAGCAGGAAGAAATACAGCAAACTCTGCCCCCATTCCAATTTCTCCAAATAGACCCATATAACACTTCATACTGAATCCTGATTGGAAAATCCAAGAAAAAGTCACAGTGAGTCATTCTCCCTGCCCAGATCAGCATAAAAAGACAGGTCTGAGGACAAAAGGGCTGGTACTGGCCAGGACATGGAACATTCCAGTACACAGAAAGTTAGGGCACACAGCAAAAAGAGCTCCCAGATACAACAAAAGGGCCCAAACTTGTTTAGAGTGTAGGAATAGGTGCCAATTGACAGCTTTGTCACTCCCTACACAGCTCTGGGTCCCAGATCCCAGGGGGAACAGAAGAGGGGATCTGTGGCCAGTAATGGCAATCTAGCTGCTTACAAGCCCGAGGCTGTATTTCAAGTCAGAGGAAAGTTCCAAACCAAGCAGCAGTGGTAAGGCCTGCCAAGAGTAGGGCAGGATGTCTTCTGGGCTGGGAAGACAGAGGGAAATGATCACTGGGGAAGGAGGAGAGGTGAGAGATAAATAGAAGAGACTATTAAGGATGGGGAGAGAGACAGGGGGAAGGGACCACTAACCAAGGAGAGGAGAGAGAGAGAGAAACGCAAGTATAAAGACACCGAAAATGAAGGAGAGACAAAGAAGAGAACACTAGACGTTGTTGGGGAGGACAGACAAAAATAGGGAACAGAGAAGAAGAAAAAAGCCATTCGGAAATGGCCATTTGGGACAGGGAGAGGAGACAAAACTAACAGATCACTTAAGATGGGGAAGGGGGAGACAGAGAGAAGGAAGAGGAGAAAGTGGGAGGGGGGAGAACAACGTGGAAAGGATATCACTGAGGTGTGGGGGAGGGGAAGAAGGACAGAGGGAATGGACCACTGAGGAGAGAGAAGAGAGTGAGAGGCAAAGGACCACTTGGAATGCAGAGGAGAAAGAGAAATACAGGTGGGGGACATATTGGGAAAGTGGGAGAGGGAGAGACACAAGATAGGAAAGGAAACACTGAGAAGAGGCTACAATGGACCCTAGGGATAGGAGGAGGAGAGAAGAGGGATGGGAACACTGGGAATGGGGGGTGAGGAGAAGCAGAGTCAAGGGATCCTTGGTGAGGGGAAAAAACACTGAAAAGGAAAGAGAAGGAGCTCAGCAAAAGGAAAGAGATTACTGGGGATTGGGGAAGGGACCAAGAGGAAGGCAAGACTGGCAAAATAGGAGAGAATGAGAGACCAAGTGAAGGGGCCACTTGGGATAGAGGGAGAGAGAGAGAGAGAGAGAGAGAGAGAGAGAGAGAGAGAGAGAGAGAGAGAGAGAGAGAGAGAGGCAGAGAGACAGAGAAGCAGAGAGACAGAGAGAAAGTAACACTGGGATGATTTCTGTCTCTCTCAGTGTCTCTCTCTATGTCTCTGTCTCTGGGTCTGTCTGTCTGTCTCTCTTCCTCTTTCCCCCCATTCTCTTCCCTTTGTCTCTTCCCACCTCCATTGTTCTCTCCCTCTTCCCTCTGACTTTCTTTTCCTCTCCTTCCTTCCCAATGTTCCCTTCCCTCTGTCTCTCCCTCCCTCCTCACTGGGCAGCAATCCCTACTCTCTCTAAGGATTCCTGGGATTTTGCCCTATGTCCTGCTGTTGAACCCTCCTATATATGTTCTCTCTCCCGATTAGAATGTAAAATCCTTAAGAGAACTAACTGGCTCAATTATTTCTATCTTCAATGCTTTTCACAAAGAAAATGCTCACCAACATTTTTTTTCTTCAGCCATTCATTTCTTCAGACTTGATGGTTTACAAAGCACTTTCCTTATCAAGTCTGTGAGGAAGGGAGTGGAAGAATGTGCCTACCATGCTCAGAGGTACCCTCTACTCCTCTTAGTATCCCTTGCCAAGGTGTGAAGCTCCTGGTTCCCTTTCAGTCATTCAAGAAACGTTTATTAAGTGCCTGCTGTGGACCAATCACCGTCCCGAGCATTGGGGTACAAAGAAATACAAAAGACTGCTTTCAGGGAACCCACCTGGAGACACAATTCGGCTCCAAGAAAGCAAGTTCAAGACCATCTGAAAAAGGAAAGACATCTCTTTTTCCTTGGGCCAAGGGTTGAGTTTAGGCATGTAAAGTGGCCTGTGTTTAAATCAGTGGCAGAAGGAAGGGTTCCTCAGTGGGTCCATGAAACCCTGATCAGGAGATCCCAGAGGGAGGAGGCATTCTTCCTGGGGCATATATGGGCCCAATGTAAAGATCTCGATACCAAATTTCCTGCCTCTGGACTTTGAGTCTTCCCCACGCACTGTGCCATCTCTCAGAAGGAAACAGAACTAGATCTAAGTCCAGTGGGTTTCAATTGAGCTCATGCTTTTTTCCAGAGTACATCTCACACCAAGTAACAGAAAATCGATAAGTTCATTAGCTTTTCGGAAAAAGGAGATCCCATTAAGATAATGAAAACAGGACACCAGTTTCTGAGAAGCTATTGCTTATTCTGGGGGGAAAGGGCCATTGAAAGATATCATTCAAGTTGGTTTGTGAGGTGGAATGAAGCTTTGAACACAAGAAAAGGGATGCTAAGCCTGGGGAAAGGCTACCAGATCAGCTTGAATGTAGTAAAGAGTGCAAACAGGCGTGATGTGAAGTATGAATAGAAAATGAGATTGTAAAGGGGTTGAAATGCCAGCATGGAAAAAAATAACTTGGATTTTATTCTGGAGTCAATAGGGAGCTACTCAAGATTTTGGGCCGAGAAGTTCAGAATTTTATCTTAGGAAGAATAATTTGGTAACTTTGTTAAGGATAAATTGAAGAGGGTGAAAGAAGAGGCTATTACAAAAGTCCAAGAGAGGTAAGCAAAACGAATAGGGTGGTACTTGTGTGAGTAGAGAGAAGGGGAAAGATTGCTTGGATGTTGTAGAGATCCATTCAACAGGACTTGACCACTGATTGGTCACGGAAGAGATGAGGGAGAAGAGGAAGTCAAGGATGATTCTGAAGTTGCAAATTTGGATGACTGGGGAAGAGCAAATGAAATGATGTAAGCAAAAATCCTCTGGAACTGGAAAGGTTGATCAAAATGTGACTTGCTATTAGTCTATCTTATCTCCATCCCAGCCCAGGAGAGTGGAGCAAATAGTTGAGCTCCAGAACCAAAGCAAGGACTCCAACATGACCAAAGAGGCTGCCAAGTCCAAAAGGAGCATCATTTTAACTAGGAGAGAAATACCTCCTTGCATTAGGGAACCATTAGTGGAGCTAAATGGCATTCAGCCCAGGAAATTTGCCTGAAAATCTTTGCAGGCAATTGTTCCTTCCTAGGGTCATATTGATTTTCTTGTGCCTTTAGGAGTCCTAATGCTACTGTTTTTAATTGATTGCTCTAGCAGAGGCCCCAGATTGCATGCTTCTTCAATTGAGACACTAGAATATTCATTGGATGCAATTGGACAGCCCCAATTGACTCAAGAGATCTCTGGCTATCTATAGTTACAGTATGGCAGGGACAGACTGTGTTTTTAGGTGGGATCATTTTGGATAACAGGCCAACTGAGAGTATTATGCTATGCCCTGCTATCCCCCTGCATTACTCCCAACCTGAGAAGATTCAGGACTTTGGCATCAATCATTGAGACAAGGACCAGAAAATCTCTGTAGACCAGAGCACTCAGGAAAGTTTGAACAAACCAGCCAGATAACCAATGCTTACAATTCACCACTCTGCTTATTGCTGTGACTCTTACCTGAGTGAGATTAGTATATAGTATCTCTTTGCTAGCAGAACTTATGGGGCCTTCAAGGCATTGATTCAATTCACTTTGCAGGGCTGGAGATGGAGCAGGAGGAGATTAGACTAAGTGGCCAATATGCCAAGGACATTCTCAGAAAGCTCTTTGGTTGCTTTCTGGGTTAGGAGTTTGTCATTCAGAAATGATGATGGGTTTTGTTTGAGGGTTCTGTGTTCCCAGGTAAGGAATACAGATCTGTTGCTGTCTCAGAGTGATATCTGTGTTACTAAAGGTTAAGTTTTCTCAAAGTTTCTTAAATTCAGGTCTTTCTGACTCCAAGGCCAACACACTCCACAGTCAGAGTACTTGGAAAAACCTCATCTATGTTCCACTTCAACCCTATGCAATTTAATTTGTGCCCTCATGACTCACCTGAAACTGATCTCTTCATTGCCAAGTCTTTTTGAAAGGTCTTTTCTCAGTCCTAAGCCCTTTTTCCCCACATGCTGCATTTTATACTTTTAATTACCCTTTCCTCCTGGAGATTTTCTTCTCTCCTAGTTTACCTTCTGCCAGTCTGACCACTCCTCAGTCCTTTTACTGATTCATTATCCACATCATGCCCTATAATTATGAATGTCCCCAAGGTTCTATTTAGGCTTAGAGAGGGAGGGAAACAGAGAGAGTTACAGTCATAATCTCTCCCCCAAATTTCAGTTCCACTCAACAATTGCCTATTAGACATTACAAAAAGGATATCTCCAAGACATCTTAAATCCAATGTCAAGACCTGTTCATTGTCATTGCACCTAAACTTCTTCCTTTTCCAAACTTCCCTGTTTCTAAGGTACCACCATGCTACCAGTCTACCTAATTCATAAGCTCAGCATTATACTCAGTGCCTCACTTTCTCCCCCACATCTAATTAACTGCAACTATTACTGATTCTACCTAAATAATCTCTCACATCTGATCCTTTGTTCTCCACTCACACAACTTACTACAACCTTAGATCACCCACTCATCACCTCTCACCTAGATTATTGTAATAGCCTCTATGTTGGTCCCCTTGCCTCAAGTCTCTCCCCACCTCTGTTCATTGTAAAAGCTGCTGCCACAAATTCTGATCTGACCATATGACTCTTTTACTCAATCAATTCCAAGGGCTCCCAGTTGCTCCTGGGAGACAATGGAAACGCCTATGTCTAGATTTTTAAAGGCCTATACAATGTGGCCCCAATCTAGTTTTCTACACGCCTATAATACATTCCCTCCATAGCTGGGCTTCAGCATCCATCTCTTCCCTAAATCTGTAGCTCAGAAACCATTTACTCAGGAACCCTTTCCTTATCCCCTAAAGGTTAGTTTTTCTACTCCAATTCTACTTTTGTAAAAGAGTGTATATGTATAAATATATATATATATATATATATATAATATATATATATATATATATATATACTATTGCTAACTTTATATTTTGTGTACATATATATTTGTATATAATTAGCCCCCTCATTAGAAAATAAGCTCATTTCAAATAGGGATTTTCATCTTTTTTGTATTAATTTCTCCAGAACCTAGTACACAGTGGGCACTTCATAAACATTCATTCATTGACTGGTATATTTCACTGACTTTGGTGATGATGATGAAGATAATAATAATTGTTATTATTATTTTTATTGACTCCTGCCATAAAATTCCAAATAATATTAAATTTTAATTAATTTAAGAGGATAATGACTGATTTCAGAACTATTTCTATCTAGAGAATGAGAAGAAAGTAATGTAAGAACAATAATTATAGTGACATCTTCATAACATCTTTCTGCAAATTTCCTTAATGCCAATACCAATTTTACAGGTAGGGAAATTAAAGTTCAGAGATGTTCAATGTTCAATGGCCCAAGGTCATAGAACTAAACAATAACAGAGATGAGATTTGAATATAGATTTCTGACTCCATGTCCAAGGTGATATCTATTTTGTCACATTGTACCTTTTATCTGAGAGATTCTGATCAGTTGGGTTCTGATTAATTAGTTCAATTCACCAAACCCATTAGCAAGTATTTCCTAGGTATCCAGCCCTATGGCAAATGCTACAGAAGATGCAACAGAAATATGATACAGAATTGGCCTTCCAGGGACTGAGAGCATTATTAAGGAAACAAAATTTATACATATAAATTTCTTAAAGGTAGAAGATATAATTGTCTCTGAGGGTTCTAGGAAGTTGGGGAAAAGAAAGAGTGATCAGGAGAGGCTTCAAAAAGATGGATGTTGAATTAGGTAGACAGAGAGAAGGGGGAAAGAGCATCAAAGAGAAAAAAAGTTTTAATAAAAGTATGAAGGTGGTAAAGAACATGGGCTCAGCAGAAGGAAGTAAAAAGACCAATGTAACTCTAACAAAGCAGTGGTGGCTTTGTAGCAGAGATTGTGTCCAATGATCCTGAGTGTGTCTTAATCCTGTTATCACTAATTACCAGTTTGCAGATTCAAATACACCCTAGTGTGTCCCCCTGAAAGAGAATGATCCATAGCATTAAGAAAGGCCTTAGGTGAGAAAGAAATATCCAGAAGAACCACGCCCCCTTAGTCCTACTACTGTAGTTGTTTTGCAACTCCCTAGTCTAGGGATAGCTAAGCACAGAGCAAAATCCAGGTCAACTTGAGTGTAGGGTTGGGGTCCCTTTTATGACTGTTTATGATAGTTTCTTTCACCTAGCAGATGAGTACTGATTCTTTTGCACCAGCAGGAAATGGAATGCAGACACCATTGTTGGGATTGGCTCTTGCATCCCAGGAAGGTTAAAGAAGTCTGAGAGACATCCAACCTTTCTGGAGAGCAATTTGGAATTATGCCCAAAGGGCAACAAAAATGCGTATCCCCTTTGATCCAGCAATACCACTACTGGGTCTATATCCTGAAGAGATGATGAAAAGGGGTAAAAACATCACTTTACAAAAATATTCATAGCAGCCCTGTTTGTGATGGCAAAGAATTGGAAATCAAATAAATGTCCTTCAATTGGGGAATGGCTTAGCAAACTGTGGTACATGTATGTCATGGAACACTACTGTTCTATTAGAGACCAGGAGGTGTGGAATTTCAGAGAAGCCTGGAAAAACTTGCACGAACTGATGCTGAGTGAGATGAGCAGAACCAGAAGAACACTGTACACGCTAACAGCAACATGGAGGTGATGATCAACCTTGATGGACTTGCTCATTCAGTGCAACAACCAGGGACAATCTGGGGCTGTCTGCAATGGAGAATACTGTCTGTATCCAGAGAAAGAACTGTGGAGTTTGAACAAAGACCAAGGACTATTACCTTTTATTTAGAAAAAAACTACTATCTTATTGTCTGACCTTGTTATCTCTTAGACTTCTTGTCTCTTCCTTAAGGATATGATTTCTCTCTCATCACACCCAATCTGGATCAAGGTACAACATGAAAACAAAGTAGAGACTGACAGAGTGCTTTCTGTGAGGGGGGTGGGGGGAGGGAAGTAAGAAGGGGGGGGGGGGAATTGTAAAACTCAAAGTAAATCAAATCTTTAATTAAAGAAAGAAAAAAGAAGTCAGAGAGAGGAGGACCCAGAAACTATGTTAGTGTCCAAAAGCCCTGGATGCCATTTTGACAGCAGCTCTCAGGTCCCCAGTCACATGCCCTTGTACCCAAAGTACTTTGTGATACTGTGAAATCACCCGTGTTGTTTGACCACCTACTCTTCTCTCCCATCTCTGTCCCTGGACAGAAAGAACGTCGACAGTTTAATAAAGCTAAAACTATTTTCATAAAGAACCTCACTCTGGTTCTTACTTCAACAGTGTTTGGATGAAACAGACCAGCTTCCTGCCCCTCTCTGCAGCCTGCCAGCTCGGGGATCAGTCACCATGACTTCCACCTCCCAGATCTGCCAAAACTTCTTGTCCGAAGCCAAGGCCTCCTTCAACCACCTGGCCAACCTCTACCTGCAGGCTTCCCACTCCTACCTGTTCTTGGCTTTCTATTTTGACTGGGACTACATCAATTGCTGGGCACCCTAAATAAAGATTGCTCATTCCGGCAAAAAAGAGTAAATAAACACAATGACTATGGTAATGTAAATTTAAAAAAAAAAAACTTTTAAAAAGTCAGTATGCAAGATGGTAACGACCATTTCTAACTCCAGAGAATAAATGAAGAAAAATCTATCTTCTTACTTTAGAGGGGGTAGGGTTGGGGAGGAGTTCAGGTATAAATGATTGTATACATTGTCAGAGATCCACTGGGGAAATTAGTTTTGCTTAACTGGTTTTTATCTATTGGGGACAAGTACATAAATATAGAAATGATTGTGATGTGAAAAGCAAAGGCACTAACAAGACATGAATTTTTACAAAGCCAGTGACAAATTTAATTATATTTTAATTCTGTCTATTTTTTTTTGTTTGTTTGTTTTTAGGTTTTTGCAAGGCAAATAGGGTTAAGTGGCTTGCCCAAGGCCACACAGCTAGGTAATTATTAAGTGTCTGAGAGCGGATTTGAACCCAGGTACTCCTGACTCCAGGGCCAGTGCTTTATCCACTACACCACCTAGCAGCCCCAATTCTGTCTATTTCTTGACTACAAACTGGACCCCACCGGAACACCCAACTTATCATCTGAACCAAGAGATAATATGTAAACTACAACACATACCACCACTTGGTGTTAGTGTGGAGGAGGAAATGGACCTAACAGGAGAGGAAGCATCTTCAAATGCAGATCATACAAGAGTAGTTTGGGAGTACAGTGATGGATGACATCATCCTTCTCCATTCAAATTCTTTGTTTACACTCAAGAGGAACAAAGTGTGTGTGTAGGGCAAGGGTGCATCTAGGTGGCTCAGTGAATAGCTCTAGAGTCAGGAGTACCTGAGTTCAAAAGTGACCTCAGATACTTAATGATTACCTAGCTGGGTGGCCTTGGGCAAGCCACTTAACATTTTTGTCTTGCAAAAAAAAGAAGAACAAAGTCTGACTCCCTAAGATAAGGGTCCCCAGGAGAATCTTTTACTTGGCATAACCCCAAGAGAAAGCTAAAAAATCAAAAGTGTTATAACAAAAGTCAGGATCCTTCATGCCTACCACACTGTAGCATTCAGCTAATTGAATGACTTAGAGTACTGAAAAGAGTGAAAAACAAAGTAAAACTGAATCAAAGAATATAGACATTTTTCTCTTCTGATCTAGGGTACTCATGAGAAGAAAGTGAAAGCAGTTTTAAGCAAGTCATCCCATAGCTACAAAGTATAGTCTGCTAGAAAGGATATCAAAAACTTAAAGGTGTGATGTAAGGATGAAGAGAGAATAATCTGCATCCATAAGAACTCTTCAATAAAAGTTTATATTATCATCTATCCTGAAGGCATTGAATAATGACCAATGAAACTACCTGTATGCAGGGAGCCAGCCTATGACTTTTGGAGTATTTAAGATTTAACCCCAGAAAACAATATATTGGGAATGTGGTGGTAAATAACACACTGCAAACACTTATTGAATGTTTCATACATTCATTTTTTAAAATTTTTATTTACTTAAGACAATGGGGTTAAGAGTGACTTGCCCAAGGTCACACAGCTAGGCAATCATTAAGTGTCTGAGGTTACATTTGAATTCATTTCCTCCTAACTCCAGGGCCAGCATGCTATTCACTGCACCTCGTAGATGTGCCCCATTCATTCTTTTTTAAGATTTCCTTACTTTGGGGAAGCATAAGTTCCCTTGTCAGTTTCATTCTGTCCTTTGCCATACAAAGATCATTCTCCTTTGCAGATAAAATAGAAATGAAATAAGAATTGAATAGGTTTTCCTTCTCTTGGTCATAATTATCATCTTTCCATTCATCCCAAGCAGTAACCAGAGTCTGCCTTAATCCCCCTCTCTTCCCAAATAGACAAAAAGTAACCCTGTAATTGTCCTTGCTTTCTTCACCCATCTCAACTTATTCTGAGCTTTAGTATTCTTAATTCTAGTTTCGCAAGGTCATGTCATACTCTTGTCTTCTTCCTCTGTTAGTCACCTTTATTTCTGTGTTCACTACATATCTCTTTACAGGAAAATTACCTTGCTTCAGAGAGGTGAGAAACTGTGGGTGCAGGGCATGACAATACACTATGATATCCATTGTGTAAATTGGTTTTGCTTAACTGTTTTTAACTGGTGCATCTGTCAGTTCCTTCAGACAAATTTGTTTATTTCTTGCTGGAATTATTTTCTTTTCATTCTTGAAATCTTCACAAACTTCTTGCTTTGACTTCCCTGGAAGAATCTTAATCCATAAAGAAGTACAAGGAACCTATTAGTCATATTCAGGAAGCTAATATTTCACAAAGAGCCCTGAATATGAAATCCAAAATCTTGGGTACTAGTCACTACATTGTTGCTATGTAACTCTGATTTCCTTTCATCACAAAAAAAGGGAGGTGAGCATCTCCAAACTCATTATTATTTTACTCAATTAGTAGTATTTTACACTCAATTATGCATTACAATTTTAGGTTTATCTAAGTCTAAAAGAAGTGAAACCACTCATGTGTAGCTCAATCCCAGGCAACTCCCTTGGTTCAGGTCACCAAACTGTCCTGGATGACTCACTGATGTTAGGGATCAATGGAGTTTCATACAGAGGTACAGAAAGAGATCTAGATGGGCCAATCTTGGACAAGTTAACCTTAGCCATCTGGATGTTTCAGTCCTAAATAGATTTGATAAGGCTAAACACAGAAAAAGGATGTTGATAGAATTCTATGGTGTTGAGAGCTATACTGAGAGATTTTTTTTTTCAGTCATTCTGGTTGTCACTATCTGCATCCTGCCCCCACTCCTCCAAACTCATCTTCTGGGTGAAAGAGTCTGATATAACTGGTCACAGGTATGCACATACAGACACACACACACACACACACACATATACACATGCACATATAGACACACAGAGAGAGATGAAAGTTCAGAGAAATCTGAGTGTAGTAGGGAAGACTTCATAGAGGTGTGGGTTTGACCCCCATAAATTGGCCCCATGTGACAGACCACAGTTCTCCCAATATGGCACCAAAGAAATAGGTAAGAATGTGGATGACTTACCCCATGCCTAGAATATTTCAAAACATGTGTTCTAATGGCAATGATTTTTCACATGTTGATTTATAGAACCTAACTATATGAACTGGAAAGGACTTCGACACATAGATTGTTAGAACAGAAAGGAATCTTGAGGAATTATCTGGTTCAGTCCCATCTAGTACTGCTGTACACACATATACATACCACAAAATGCATTCACACACATACATACTTGGAAGACTTGGTTAGATGCCAGAGTAGGTAGCAATGCCTTAGCTGTGTATGTATTGTAAAGTCCACATAGGACCTCTTCCATCCGGATCAAGGGGAGTGCTAACCTTCTCTCCTTTCATACTTAGCACCACACCCCCTCACTCCAATCCAATTCATGTGCCTGTCATGACATCACCTCCCTGATGTCATGGTCTTCTTTGAGAAGGAAGGACAAATATCACTTGGCAGAAGAGAAAACTGAGGCCCAGGCAAGAGGCATTGTCATAAGTATCCTTCATGTTCAAGGTCAGCACATTTCTCATGTCTGATCAGACAGGTATATTTTATGGCCACTGAACAATATCCTCCATTTCATGGTAAGGCACTGGTCGGAAACCTCATTAGAAACCAAATTACTACCTGCACGAGGTTTACACTAATGTATTGACAGCTAGAGCACTTGTTAAATGAACCATGAACCCAATACCCTTACGTCACTTTCGACTGAATCAAATCCAACTCCCCTGCCAAGACCTACCAGTGTGATATCCTTAATGTCTAGCATGTTCAGGGGGTACCTGAGATCATTTCAGACAAAGAGAAAATTGTGGAGCCATGAAACCATGCAGACTCGATTGGACACACGGCAGGCATACTAACAGGCAGCTCTGAGTTTCTAGATGATAATTGACTCTAATTGACTACTTGGTGGGGCCAACCAGGCAGCCATGACTCTGTGTTTATAGATCTGCCTGCATAGCACTACTTTCTAGTGGCTTGCTCCCTGGTTCTTAAGCATCATAACAAATCTGCTCCATCCTAATGGAGCTGGGGGGGGGAGGGAATTTAGGGAAAGAGGGAGGAAGGTGGATCTCACCAAAAGTACTCTGCAGGAAACAGAGCAGAGAAAATACTCAAAATCCTCTTTGGATTTTCTGATTAAGGTCTGGGAGGAATTAAAATTTTTTCCTGGCATAAAGATGCCAACTGGGCTTCCGCTGTGCTTCCTGTATATATTTCAACCCCACATAATGATGCCCCAACAAACCTTGTTTCACAATAATGGCACTAAGACTTGGTTAGGAGGAAAATTTTTAACCAAACTAAGAATGAAGTTGACAGTTTTAACTACGTAAATTTTTTTTTAGGTTTTTGCAAGGCAGTGGGGTTAAGTGACCTGCCCAAGGCCACAGAGGTAGGTAATTGTTAAGCGTCTGAGGCCAGATTTAAACTCAGGTACTCCTGACTCCAAGGCTGGTACTCTATCCACTGCACCACGTACCCATCCCATTAACTACATAAAACCAAAAAACTTTTGCACAGACAAAATCAGTGAAGAGAGGATTAAAAGAGAAATAGGAAAATAGGAAAATATGGGCATCAGTTTTCATTGATAAAAATTATCATTGGGGGCGGCTAGGTGGCATAGTAGATAAAGCACCAACCCTGGAGTCAGGAGTACCTTGGTTCAAATCCGGTCTCAGACACTTAATAATGACCTAGCCACTTAACCCCATTTGCCTTGCAAAAACCTAAAAAAAATTATCATTGACATCCAAAATATACAGCAGATCAATCAAATGACACTGTCATTCCCCATAGATAAAGGACAACAACAAATAGTTTTCAAAAGACTTGCAAAATACAAATGACCACATGAAAACATTCTCTAAATCATTAATAGCAAGAAAAATTCAAAGGAAATTTGAAATTTCATCCCACATCATGAAAATTAGCAAAGATGACAGAAGATGACAATTGTCAGTGGTGAAGAGTCTATGGAAAGATAAGCTATGAACCGATCCAGCCATTCTTCATGGTTTTTTGGTTTCACATTGTTCAAGAAAAGTGACTTTAACAACATGGAAACAATGTAAAGGCAGACAAATTGCTTTCTGTGGGGGATGGAGGGAGGGAAGTAAGATTGGGGGAAAATTTGTAAAACTCAAAATAAATAAAATCTTTAATTAGAAAAAAGAAAAAGAAAAGTGACATTACTCTTTAATCCAGTGATTTCCACTTCTGAAAAAATATTCTAAAGAACTCTAAAGACCGAAACAGGGGTCCAAAATCTTAGCACAAAATCTATAGTAGAATTCTTTGTGTTAACCTAGAACTGGAAATAAAGTGGGTTTCCAATTACTTGGGGAGTTGCTTAAAACCATGGAATATCAATGTGTGATGGAGGATGGTCCAATAAATGTGCAAGTATTGCCCACTTAGGACCTTTGGTGAATCAGTTCAAAGCTAAACCATCCACTACAATTAAAATTCTTGCCTTCTTGTTCTATTGCCAATTATATCTTGCCAATCCCCATTCTCTCCTTACTCTTCTCATCTGCCTCTTTTGTCCCTATTCACAAGCTGTGGAACAGAGATGTATAAAATCATGGAACCATAGTATTAGATCTATCACAAATTTATGCTACAAAATCTCAGTTGGGCCCTCACTGAAGCAAGGCAATCCATTTAAACAACATCCTGAAGTGGAGTAGTGAATAGAGTGCTGGACCTAGAGTCAGGAAGTCCTGAGTTTGTTCAAATCTGGTTTCAATCACTTATTAGATGTGTAACCCTGGGCAAGACATTTAATCTCTGTATGTTTCAGTTTCCTCAATTATAAAATGGGGGTATTAAGAGCACTTATCTCTTGGGATTTTTCTCAAGATTAAATGGCAATATTTGTAAAGTTCTTAGCACAGTGCTCTTAATAAATATTTTTTATTCATTCATTATTTCTCTTGAATTACTGACACTATCAAATCACTTTTTTTCCCTCTGGATACTCTCTTACTCTCTAGATTTCCTACTCTTTCTAAGCCTGAAGGCTCACTTGGACCTTTTTCTCCTGCAAGCAATTCCAAACCACCTACAGACACAAAATTCAGTCTGTCTAGTTAAATCTAATGGTGATCATTAACAACCCTTCCTTTTTTACCTAAAATTCTTAGCTAATGTCTAATAATGAGTTATATCTAATGGTGACCATTAACAACCCTTCCTTTTTTTAGCTCAAATTCTTAGCTAATGTCCAATAATACCATGGTCCCAAGATTCCCCTATGCAGTTCAACTGCTTTAGCTGTTCTATCCCCTGCCTCAGAACTGAATCAATCAACCCTTTTCACTTTTCCTGTGAACTGTGGATGTAGTGTTGCCCCCAAAGATCTGATGCTGGCCAAGTTCCCTTCTCTAGGGATGGAAAATTGGGAGCAAAGCCAGTGGGGACCATCAGATCATCATGTTAGGTGGGACATGGAACCAGTTTAATTATCTTTTGCTCCTCCCAATATGGGATATAATGTACCCATAAATACCCCAAGACATCTCAGTGGTGTTGTAAGCGGGGAAAAAGGCTCAGGGCCAGATCTCAAAGACCACCCAATGGCAGCATGCCTCCTAACCTCAAGTTTCTGCTCAGTGCTCACTCCACTCTAACATGCATTCCATTTCATTCCAAGTATAGGACAGTTTGTTTCCAGATCCAATTTACCTTTATGTGGCTACTATAGTTGGTTAGTTGGCGGTTGACCCTTATTCTCAAAGAGGACCAAAATGACAACACTATGTTGAGTATGTCCGACTATGGATGATCAAACCAATACAAACTTGGAAGACTCTACCACAGATGGGGCACAAATAGTTGATATTAACATTTGGAGAAGAGATATTTCTAAATTTGCACATCTCACATTTCTTTTGAGCTACTCCAATTTTGTTTTGTTCTTTGATGAGACACACACCATGCTGAGTGGTCCTGTTCTGACTACTATAAATAATTTTGCAAAAACTCAGATGCCATCATCCACCACTCACCTGAGCACTTAGGGCAGATAAGCATACCAGGGTAATCTCCCACAAAAAACTTAAGACCCCATCCATACCCTTATCTACCCCCCACACTGCACAATATCCCATTCATAGATAATATAGAAGGATCAGCCACAGAACAGAGTGCATTCTCAAATCAAGTTTGCAAGGCCAATAGATAGGCTTGTTTACTCAAAGCTTCTACAATTCACTGACTTCCCATGGAAGCCTCTACATCTTAAAGGACCCTGGTGTCTTCCCAGTAACTGAGCACATGCAGTCTGATTTTGGAATAGAATTTTGAAATGTTGACAGCCGGAAGCAGATGGGAATACTGTGCTAGCCCTGATCACATCCCTGTAACTGTTTATGGGTATTGTTTTTTCCAGGCTGTTAGCCTGTCTCTAAAAAAATAAAAATAAAAAGACTCTTAATATTCTCTATAAACATGTTACAAATGAAAGGAAATGTGCCCAGTAAAAAGCCCTAAGTGATACACTGTGGTTGTAAATGCTTTGTTCAATAGCATAAAATGTGCTTGGTCTTAGTTGCAGAGAACCACTCAGCTCAGAGACAACAGGACACCTGGAAAACATTTGACTCCAAATAAGTGACTTGGGAGCCCCATCCTTCCCTCCGCTCAAAGAAATCCCAAGCTTGAATATTAATTATAATATGTTCTACATCACCTACCATGATGGATTTGTACAGTCAGCCTTAGTAAGGGGCAGAGCCTGAAACTTCCATCTTCATTTTTTGGAATCCTTTTCAATATTACCTCCTCAATAAATCCTTCTCTTATCTGACCAGTTTAAGTGCCAAAAATGTTCCCAAATCACATTGTCTAGATCTCCCCTTTGCCTACATTACTTTCTACCTCATAGAGAGACATATTTGTATTACATTGGAGCAACTAGATAGCACAATGGATAGAGTCCAGTCAGTATTTCAGTACTTCAGTCATGAAAACTTCCTTCTCAGCTAAAATCTGGTCTCAGATACGTACTAGTTGCGTGACTGTGGGAAAGTTACCCTACACTAATTGCATTCGTTTTTTCATCTGTAAAATGATCTGGAGAAAGAAATAGTACTCTGAGTCTGGAATCAGGATGACTCTTCTTCCTAAGTTTAAATCCAGCCTCAGACACTTAATGAGCAAGTCACTTAACCCTGTTTGTTTCAGTTTCTTCATTTATAAAATTAACTAGAGAAGGAAATGGCAAACCATTCTATTATCTTTGCCAAGCAAGCTCCAAATGGAGTCACAGAGAATCAGATGGGACTGAACAACACCCAACCAATGTCTACTTTCTCATGGTTCTAAAAGTTTTACAAGAATAAGGTATACAATATGCATACATCAAGAGCAACCTCAGTGAAGGGTCAAGAAATGATTTGGCAGGGTTTTGTAAATCATTTTCCAGAGCAGAACACAACTGACTAAGGTCTAGAGAATATCAGATTCAACTATGCTTCATGTTTGTTTCCTGAAAATAAAAAAAGTATTTGATTTATCAGTGTAAAAAGTGACCATAAATGGCTCTCTTCCAACAAGGTGTCTTTCATGCAAATGTTAAAATCAAACAAGATTTCTGAAAATGTGCAACAAGAGATAATTTTGTTTGATGCCCCTCTGGATGTTCATTTTTAGCAAGGAATGCTTGCCAAAGGCAGTTTCCATTGTCATGGTGGACATTCAGCACAAAATTGAAGTTGAAAAGAGATTCCCTATAGATGGTGAAGTCCTCCAGGTGTTCCTGCTTGCAAATGACATTGCACTAATTGCATTGAGCCCCAGAACATAGCAGAATGTTCTAAAAGAGATCCATGATCACTCAAAAAAGTTCAATCTCACAATCCACATAATAAAAACCAAGCGGATAAAAATGCTTATGATAGGCATTAGACCCCAGAGTTGGTCAATCAGTATATGGTATTTATCTTGGATAGATGCTGCAGATGGGCAATGATCTAGGCCTATAATTGAATAAGAGAAGGAAAAGGATTGTTCTGTCTCTGGGAAAGAGTGAAATAATTTGATATAACCAAGCTTCTTACTGCAACAAGTCTCATCTTTTATGCTATATTATTTAAGTATTACTGTATGGTTGCAAGTCATGGAATACTATAAATGCCAAAAAAATTAAGCTTTAAGTTATTCGATGGATGGTGGAGAAATGTGTAAATGATGTGAATAGTGTATATAGGTTGCATCATGTTACTGAAAAAGACAATCACTAAAAGTGGCTTAAAACCTTACAGACAAGAATAACATCCAGCAAAACTAAATACAATTCATGAGTCAGAAATAATAAGGACTTAAATGAAGATAGTTTAAATTCTGTTGGGAAGAGATGATACATGTGTTACCTCAAAACCCTATCATCATTAGAGTAAGTCTAGACAGGTGGCCTGGGAGTGATCCTGCTATGTTTTAATGGTCTTAAGAATTGAAAGGGAGGGGAAGAGGAATATACTAAAAGGGAAAAAGAGGAAATTATCTCACATACTTGAGGTGCACAAGAAGCAGTCAAATAAGGAGGAGAGAGTGGGAGGAAAAGTTAATTCTTGAACCTCACTCTCACCTAAAGTGATCAAAGGAAAGAAAAATACACAAATACGATTTTCTACAGAAATGCATTTCCCTCAACAGGGAAACTAGAGGAAAAAGACAGAAGAAAGAGATGGGAAGAGGAAGGGTAGATTTAAGGAGGAAGTAGTCCTAAACAAAATAAACTTCAACTAAGGAACTGCAAAAATATTTGTAGTTGCTATTTTTGCAGTAGCAAAGAATTGGAAAAATGAAGGGATATCCAATCAACTGGGGAATGACTGAATACATTGTGGGATATAAATGGGAGGGAATACTATTATACTGTAAGAAAAGATGAAAGGGATGGTTTCAAGGAAATCTAAGAAAATTTGCACCAACTGAAGCACAATGAGATGGGCAGAACCAAGACACCAGTTTATACAGTGACAGTAATATTGTAAAGATACATAGCTTTGTCTTAGGAATCCTGATAAATACAATGATAACCACAATTCCAAAAGACTCATGATAAAATTTGCTACCCACCTTCTCCTAACAGAGATCTGATGGATTCAGGGTGCAAATTAAGACATAATTTTTGGTCATGGTCATTTGTAACCTTTTGTTTTGCTTAACTATATGTGCTTATAATAGGGTTTTGTTTTGCTTTCCTTCTCTGTGGGAGAGGAGAGGGAAGTGAAAGAAGGTGAAAATAAAATTTAACTTTTAAAAAATGCATCCTCGTTACAATGGAGTGCTTTACCAGAGGACAGGAGAGCTTCAGTTCAGTGAAAAATGTTTGATGTGGAAACAAAAGCTCTGGGTTTAAATCCTTGATCTTCCACTTACTACTTGTATGACCTTAAACAAAATACTTGACCTCTCTAGGCTTCAGTTTCCACATATGTAAAATGAGAGGATTAGACTAAAGTATGTCCAAAGTCCCTTCTAGTCCTAAATCTGTGATTATATGATCATATAATAATATAGTAATAGAGAGAGAGAGAGACTATCAATAAAACATTTTCTTTTTAAAATTGCTGAAATAGGTGATGTAGACTTCATTTACCCTAAATGAAAAAGCTCACCCAGAAGAGGAAAGCAAACTAATAATGCAGCTTATATTGTCAAGTGTTATATGTATGTAGATAGAGGAAACACATATTGACATAATAATAATAAATATGTAAAGAAAGCTCATGGTTTACCAATAAAATCATTTACCATGTTGCTGACTTGGCTATAAAACAGTGAATGCTTTATAGCCAGTCCCTCAATTTGATTGATACCTAATTAAAAATTCGCTCAACTCAACTTTAAGTATGTCGAGCTCCTTTGCAGTTGTTGCTTAAACCTATGGAGACCTAATATTATTTAATGGGAGGGAAGCATTTATTTAGTGCTCAGAAATAACCCCCAAAGTTAAAACCCTGAATAAAGTATATAACTACATGTGGAAAGAGAGAAGTAGTATATTACGAAGGGATTTATGATCCAGGAGACCTGAGTTGGTGTCCTGGTATGACTACCAACTCATTTGGTGACTTTGGGCAAGTTCCTTCCTTTCTCTGGGGCCTCTGTTTCTTCCTCATTTCTTCATTCATTCTTTCATTCATTCATGAAATAAACGTTTTTTAAATCCCTTGGTGTATACAAGACATAAGTGCTGGGAATATAAAGACAAAAATGAAAGAGCCCCTGCCTTCAAGGAGCTTACTTTCTATTCAATGGAAGCAACATGTCAGAGAAAGAAAGAGAAAAGGATAAATAAGTTGGTAAACAATTAAACAATGATTTCTTTGCTGGAGGTACTATCAGTTCAGTGAAGCAAATAATCATTTATTAATCACTTACTAAATACTATATGCTAAGCACTGTGCTGAGAGTTGGAGTTACAGAGAAGTGCCAAAACTAGTTCCTGCTCTCTAGGAACTCCCAGTTTAATGGGAGAAACAACGATCCTGATATATGCCCAGTTTACAAAACAGTATTCTTGGCCTTTCACTTCAAGAGGTACTTACTACTATAGTACTATGTGAAGTGATTCAATGGAGAATTCAGAAAAAAAGCGTCCTGGCTCCAGTCCTGAAGAAACTTATACTTTAGGAATGGAGATATGAAATAAATAGAGCAAATGACTAAATAGAATCTCAGAAATGCAGAAGTAGTGTGAACAAAGTGCTAGTCAAAGTTGAGGGAAGAAAAGATTGTTACTGAATAGGGATACTCTGAAAAGAACTGACATTTTTCGTGGACCTGAGTTTCCACAGGCCAGACAAGAGGTTACTTAAGGTGGTGGGAACAGCCTGAACAAAGATTCCTGGAGTACTGAGGTGGCATTTACCACTGACTCAGTAACTTGGATATATTGGGTGATAAACAAATGAATGATCTGGCTTTAGTAAGATGTGCCCATCCTACCAGAAATGTCACAGAATATGAGTGTTGGATCATCTCCTCAAATCCAGAAGCCCTTCCAAACCAACCCTCAATGAGTGACTATCCAGTCTTTGCTTAAAGGCCCAAGGAGACAGGAGTGTAAGATCACAGATAATCATAGAATCACAGAATCCTATGTCTAAAACTAGAAGGAATCTTAGAGGCCATTGAGGCCAACCCACTCAGTTTACAAAGGAGGCAAGTAAGATCCAGAGAGGGAAAGGGACTTGCTTAAAGCCACAAGCAAAAGAGTATTTCAAATCAAGACCTTGGGTCCTAGTGTACCAAGCTGTCCCTATCTCCCAAGGGCAAGTCAGTCCACTTTGGAGTAATTCTGTTAACGAAGTTTTTCCTTAGACATTTCTCTTTTCTAAGACTGTTCAGTATATAGCAGGAGTTCAAGTCTCCTCCCTCTTCTAGTTATCTTTCTGTACGAGGACCGGTTCTGCCTCCTGTGTAACTACAGGCAAGTATCATTATATGGTTCCATTCTAATTCTTCTTAATTACTTTCTATTGGCTTTATTTATAAAGGACCTCTCTGAGCCCAAGGTTCCTCCTCCTCCTTTTTTTTTTAGGTTTTTTCGAGGCAAACGGGGTTAAGTGGCTTGCCCAAGGCCATACAGCTAGGTAATTATTAAGTGTCTGAGACCGGATTTGAACCCAGGTCCTCCTGACTCCAGGGCTGGTGTTTTATCCACTACGCCACCTAGCCGCCCCCAATAGTCCAAGTTTCCTCCTTTGCAAAATGAGTATGTTGATTTAGCTTGCAAGATCCCTTTCATTTCTAGATCTAGGTTTCTACATGTGACCTTTTGAGCCTTCCCTTCCCTGGAAGTCTGTTTTGAACTCTGTAAAATGAGGGGATTGGGCTAAATGACCTCCAAAGGCCCTTCATCTACACTTCAGCTAGTCAATGTCTCCCCCAAAATTTGATGCCCAAATGGAACACAATACTCCCTAAGTGGAATGACAAGAGGATAGGGGACCATAACTTTTCACATAATAAGACACCCTTCCTCTCTCAAAGTTGCCTTTGATTGCAACAGCTGTGAAACAACCCTAACTGGTCCAGTGGATCATTCTGGAAGATTGCAAAAAGTTCCAATTTTCAGTGGTATCATAGAACATTCTTGTTGGAAGAGCCTTTGGGACTGTCCAAGCCAACCTTCTCATTTTACAGAAAAGGAAAGAGACCCAAAGAACTCAAATGACTTGCCCAAGATCTTGTACAGGATCACAAATCTAGAACTGAAAGAGAAGTCAGATACCATTGAGTCCAGTGCCTTCATTTGCAGAGGGGGAATGTGAGACCCAGCTAGGATCAGAACCAAGACACAAACCTGGCATTTCCAGCTCTCCTTTATTACTCTTTCCCCTCCACCCCACCCAGACTCCTCACCTAATTTGTAATCCAAACAGGTCACTTCTGCAGAGGAGATGATGTGTCAGTGGAATGCGCCCACTCAGATTAGGCGCCAACTCAGTCTTAATAAATGCTTCACAGATAAAGAAGTGAATTATCATGCTGCCTCAACTCCAAGAGAATTTTGATAACTTTTTGTGGGCTCAGAAAGCTTGTTTTATTAATATATGGAGTAACAACATCCTGTAAACAACTCATCCTTCTTAGATTTACTCCCGTTAAAGAATGTCCTACTTTAAATGCTCACAATTGACACTTGAACATGAAATACCGCTGCAAATAATGAGGATATTGTAGATGTATTTTATACCTCTCTTTCCCAAATCAAAAGGTCTCATAAATACAGTCTCTAAAAGTGTCAGTGGGGGAGTTAACATAACTGTACAAGCAATAAGCCTGACCTTTTGATGTGATTTATTTCCGACTCGCCCAATCTTTTTTTATTAAAAGTGGCACAACTAAAATAGAATTAAATCCTATTACAGCAGGTGTGTGAACAGATCAGCTTTGCTCCCTGCCACTGGCACACTCTAATCAAAGTTACCTTGTTTCCTAGGGAAGAACCTGATTGAGGTAGTGGGGTGCCTTTGGAAGGTGTTGGATGTCCCTTCATAGCAAAGAAATGGGATCTCTGGGGAAAAACACAGCAGAGCCTGGACATTGAAGAGAAGGGCATGATAAGGTAAAAAAAAATGGCTGGATTTGGTTTTAGAGGACCAGGTTAGAACTCCACCTCTGACTCTTAGATGCTGGGACACTGGCAAAATCACTTTGCCCCTCTGTGCCTCAGTTTCTTCCTCTATAAAAATGATAGGGTTGAATTAGATGGACAGACATTCTTTCAGCTCTAGACCTGGGATCCTATGTGTGCCCCTGAACAAGTCCATTCACCTCTCAGTTTCCTCCTCTGTAAAATAAGGGGGTAAGACTCAATCTCTGAGGTCCCTTTTAGTCCTATGCTCCTTGATGCATTTGAGAAAGTCATCATAGGAAATATCATCTCCTAAAGTTTCCTCAAGGTTACTTCTATCTGGTCCTTAGTCAGCTAGAATTATTATTCAGAAAACCCAGAGGGAAAGCAAATGAAATGTGGAAGGCTGCCTAATGGATGAGAATTTGGTTCTGCTACAGCCCCTCACAAAGCATCATCTCCTGAAGCATGGAGGTATGGAGACCTGCACCAGGGGAAGGAAGTGCCCACATGGTGGAAATGGGAGATCCCAGTATGTCACTGCTTCAAAAACACTTTCTTCAGACCATGCCAGACCATACAGGGGTAATACTGATGTTAAAATTTGCCCTTTCGGGGGCGGGGGGCGTGTAGGGGGTGGGAAGGAAATTTTTAACTTAAAAATATGCATATGTATATGGATGAATGTTGAAAACATTTATAATATGTTTTTGGAAAAATAAGATATCAATAAAAAAACTTGCTTTTTCCGAATTTTAGAAAGATGAATAACAAAACAGAGACAAACAGAGGAAAGTGTCAGAGTCATGCTGAATGAAACAAAGCCCTCCTCCCCACCCTTCCCCATTCCCCAAGCTGCTGCCCCTTCCCCAAGAATCACTGCTCACCAGATTTTACGTCCTTATTCTTCCTATTTCCACTATTCCTTTCCTAGGAAGGAACTACTTCCAACCACTCTCCAATCACTATTCCCTTCCTAGGGAGCTCAGAGGCTTGGCTAGGTGGTCCAATAGATAGAATGCTAAATCCAGGTCAGGAATAAATAAGTTCAAGTTCTGCCGCAGATGCTTACTAGCTATGTGACTCTGGGCAGGTCAATGAACCTCCGTCTGCTTCAGTTTCCTCAACTGCAAAATGTGGACTCCCTCGGGGCCTTCATGAAGATCAAATGAGATAATATTTTTAAAGTACTTGGCACAGTTTCCTAGTATACAGTTGGAGATTAATGAATGTTGTTTCCTTTCTTTCCTTCCTTCCTTCCTTCCTTCCATACAGTCAAGCTACCAAATAAGGGATGAAGCCAGAATGCAAAGTCTTAATAGCAAAAGAGGGAAATATTTAGCAAAGTATTTCTATCATTATTACTGAGCCAATGTTCAGGGAGGACTGGCATCTCTGGTATGAGAGCTTGTCCAGACCTTTTCAGGGCTTCTTATCCACCTTTAGTGTCCACCTGATTCACCCAACTGTCATGTGTGGCTCCAAGAAGTTGGAGTATACTCAACAGTCATAGCCTGGTAAAACTATCTCTGCAGACAGGTTCAATCAAGTTGAAAGTAACAGAAAGGCCTCAAATCTGTGGGTGAGTAAGGGGATGTCTGCCCCGTGTGTGAAGACTTTCTCCAGAAGGATGGGCAATGACAACAATTTGTTTCAATGTCCACGAAGGAGGCTGAAACATATATTGTAGAGGGATTAGAGTTTGACCAGATAGTTAAGACACCAAGGTCATCCACTGCATCTCAGGCCATTGGCGGTCATCTTGACTTTTATGTTATCTATGAACTTTGATGATTCAGGAATAGTGAGGTTATAAAAACTTTGTGCAGCTGGGTCTCACTCAAATCCAATTCATGGCAAGCTAAGACATCACCCATCATCCACTATTTTATCCCAACATCATTGTCTTTGGTCCCCTTCAAAAACAAAGGATGACAACAACATGGGGTCATTGTCAGATGCCTGACCATATCAGATCTTCTCCTAACATCCTCCAGTATTTCCCTGCCTCTAGACCACTTTCCTCCATTCTGTCTGATACCCTCTGCTTGAATCAATCTCTTGAAATAATGATTAGTATGGTTCACTTCCTTGCCTGCTCAAAAATAGCAGTGGCTTGCCATTGCCCAACAGGATCAAGTACAAAGTCCCATCACTTCTCACTGAGTCTCAGTTTCTTCATCTATAAAATGAGAATAGGAAGACTTACTTCATAGGATCAAAGATCTCTAGATCTTTGTCTTAGTCTTAGTCTCCTCATTTTACCGAGAGTAAAAACTGAGGCTTTGAAAGATGAAGTGACTTTCACACAGTAGTCAGAACCAAAATTCAAGCTTACTACTACTACTACTACTGTGCTTACTACTACTCCTCCTACTACTCCTACTACTAGCAGTCCTTCAGTATTGAAGAGGATCATACCAATCAATCAAATGATAGGAAGCATGAGTTGCTCTATTATGTTTACAAATATTCAGGCTGAAGTCAAAAGGAATTCAAGGCTATGTCTTCTAATTCTCAATCCACTCAGCTTTTCACAGTTGTTATAAGGAAAGCATTTTGAAAAACTTAAAATATTGGAAGGAAGATAAGTTATAGGTCACTATTATTCAAGGTTTGTGAGATCTGACCCCCAATTATGTTTCTGGTCTTATTTCTCATAATTCCTCTCTGACTTCTACAAGGTAACTGACTCCTTAGCCACTGAATGTGTCCCTTACCTTCCCATATCTATACCTCTGCTCTAATTTGTCTGGTTGGTCTTCCTACCTCAAGTGTATCCAACCCAACTTTCCTCCAATGTGATCTTTCTAAACCAAAGGTCTGATCATGTCACCTCCCTACTCAATAAACTCCAGAGGCTCCCTATCCCTATTATCTCCTAGATCAAATACAATATTCATTTGTTTTTTCACAACCTGGGTCGTGTGTGTGTGTGTGTGTGTGTGTGTGTGTGTGTGTGTGTGTGTGTGCAGGCTTTCTGCTATACCTAAAATATTCTGTCTTCTCATTTCTACCTTCTGGCTTCTCTGGCTGCTCAGATCTTAACTAAGGTACCCAAGAAAAGTCCCCCCTCCCAACCCAGGGGGCCTTTCTCTTGAGATTGCCTTCCTACAAATATTCAGCCTCTATCTAAGGTGTACCTAGTTATTTACATGTTATTTAGAGATAGTGAAGGACAGAAGAGCCCGGAGTGCTGCGGTCCATGGGATCTCAGAGTCAGAGGTGTGTTTCTGCCTCTCCTTGTATTCCCCAGCCGTTAGCACAGTGACTTGAATACAGTAAGTGCTGGCCAAGCGCTTGTCCACTTGACAGGATTCTACTTTCAGGGAATGCTCCCTCCCCAGCCTGGCCCATCTGGATGTGTTGCTATCCTCCCCTTTCTTCAAAGATCACCCTCTCCAAGAAACTTCTTTTACTCGTTTTAGGTAGAAGTTACTTCTCCCTCCTTAGAAGCCCTACTAGAGTGTCACAGACCATGGCTATGTCTTCCAACTAGGACATGAGAAAAGAGGTTGTCTATCTGGGCATCTTCTTAATGGCCCTGCACATAGCAGGGGCCCCATTTACAGTGCTCTAGGTCCCTATGAGTTCAATTGGCATTTGATGGAGATGTTTCCCAGAAAAGAAAGAAGACAAAGCCAGTGCCCTTCTCAGAGCCGGCTGAGGACACGCATGTTTAACTTAAAAAACCATCAGAGTCAAAAGCTCGAGAGCTGGAAGAGGTCTCAGAGACCAGCTAGGCCAGCCCAACCCCAACCCCTTCACAGAAGAAACTGAGGTCCAGGAAGGGGAAAAACTTGTTGAAGGTCATCCATAGGTCACCCAAAGGCCAGCTTTTACAGAAGAGTAAACTGAGGTTAAGGGAGGAAAAGATAATTGCCTAAGGTCACCCATAGGTTCCCAGATCTAGAGCAAGGAAGACACCTCAGAGGCCAGCTAGCCAAACAACTTCATTCTACAGATGAGGAGACTGAGGCCTACAGAATTGAAGCAGATAGCCCAAGTCAGATGAAAAATGAGACCCTGAGATATCTAATAGCTAGAACTCATTGAAGCACTTTCAAATTTGAAAAGTGCTTCATAAATACTTCATCTGATTTGATTTGAACAACCCTTAGAGGTAGATACTGTTATCACCCCCCCAAATCATACAACTAGTGTCTGAGTCAGAATTAGAACTCAGGTCTACCTCCTCCAAGCTTGATTCTCTATCCTACCAGCCCTACTGTATATTGACCATGAATAGCCCAGAATCACACGGCAGGACAAAGGAAGCAGGTTGTGACCCCTTTGAAAAATCACCTGGTGTTTTTTTTTAGGTTTTTGCAAGGCAAATGGGGTTAAGAGGCTTGCCCAAGGCCACACAGCTAGGTAATTATTAAGTGTCTGAGACCCGATTTGAACCCAGGTACTGCTGATTCCAGGGCCAGTGCTTTATCCACGCACCACCTAGCCGCCCCATCAAACAACTTTAGATCATTAAAAACACCAGGTGATGGGGCCGCTAGGTGGCGCAGTGGATAAAGCACTGGCCCTGGAGTCAGGAGTGCCCGGGTTCAAATCGGGTCTCAGACACTTAATAATTACCTAGCTGTGTGGCCTTTGGCAAGCCACTTAGCCCCATTTGTCTTGCAAAAACCAAAAAAGTTAAAAAATTTAAAAAATTTAAAAATAAAGTTTTTTGATGACTCACAATGTCATCTTTATAGCACTAATGCTATCCTGGTAATATCCTTAGAATCTGAAGGATCAAAATGTCAGTTGACCCAAAGAGAAGACCCACAGTAGGTTGAAGGAGGCCACATTGTTCTCCTAATGATGAGTTTTAGATGTGAAGTAGCATGGCCAGTCATGTAGTTATCAGAACAGCTGGACAGACTCAGTACAGCATTGGCAGGTTTACAGATAAGCTGGAACTTCCACATGAGGAACAACCCTCTAAGTAATGCAGTGCAGCTTTCTCTAAAACTTAGGGTCTTAGTTGGACTGAGAGATGCCCAGGGCCACACAGACAATATATGTCACAAGTGGGGCTTGAACCCAAGTGATTCTGACCCTGAGGTCAATTCTGTCTCTAAAGCACACTGCCTCTAATATCATATGCCTAAGATCACCTAATTCATAAATGATTACTAGTGTTTATATCACAGAATTCAGGAACCCCAGACCTGGAAAAAGAATCCTCCAGTTCGACTGCTTTTACAGGAGATAGCCCTGACAGATAATAAAAATCTGTTTTTTATTCTTCCTTGCCTTCCCAGACATCGCACTGCACAAATTTCTGTCCCACTGTGGTCCTAGGTCCATAACTATTGTCCCATCTTGTATTGACTCATCAGAAATAATGCCATTATTTTTTAATAAACCCATTCCTTCCACCTTTGAATGAGGACTTCAGTTTTAGAAATAAAGTCTGGAAAAAACATCTAAACAACCTTTCAATTGAGATTGAATTTTGCACCCACAGATAGTTTTTGGAATTTTCATTTCTGTAATATTGTCTGATAATTAACTGTGTTGGTGCTCTGAATTGTATTGAGGATATTGGACAACAAGGCAGAGTTTTTTCTCTTCAAAACAAAAGAAAAATCAATTTCAGCTAATTTTGTTGTTGCCATTTTATGAAGTTAAGGTGCTTAATGTAAATTAATGTTTTGAATTTATGTTTTTGATCAATAGGTATAATTATTGATTAGCATCACAGGAAGCCCAAAGTGAACCAGTCATTCTTGACACTGTGGTTTTATGATGTGCAAACAAATCAAAAAGCCCACTGTACTAGAGGCTGTAGCACCTCCAAATTAGTCACTGAGGCAAGGAGGGTAAATCAAGTCTGTCTTTCCTGCCCAACTTATTCAATGGAAAGAAACTGCAATGGAAAGGAGTTGAGGATTGAACAGAAACATTTACTGGATTACATCAAGTTCAACAAACATTTATTAAACATTTAATGTATACAGATTAATATTCATGGAAGGTAAAAATACAAAGCTAAAACAACAGTAGGAACAACTGACAGTTATTTAACAATTTCAAGCTTGCAAAGTACTTTATAAATATAGTCTCATCTAACCCTCCCTGAACATTCATTCCCCCAAGGAGTTTACAAAATTTAACTGGAAGTTGAAACTAACAAGAACAATGTATAAGATAAATGTAAAGTCCTGACCTTGGGTTCAAAAAACCAGTTGCAAAAGGACAGGAAACTCATGGTTAGATAGTCATTCCTTTGAAAAGGACATGGAATTTTTCCATGAACTGCAAGCTTGGTGTGAATCAGTTGTATGTTAGACAGCTAAAAACATTAACCCAATCTTGGGTTGTTACGTACAAGCAAGTAATAGTCCTACTGTCCTCTATCCTGGTAAGGTCTATCTGAAGTCTTACATTCAGTTCTGGGTACCACATTTTAGGAAAGATATTAATAAACTGCATATAGCATATCCAAAGGAGGAAAAACATAATAGTGAAGGGATACAAAACCATAAGGGTATGCTGAACAAACTGCAAAAATGGAGATTAGAAAAAAAGACTTAAGGGGAATAAGCAACTTCAAATGCTCAAAGGGTTGCCATGTGCAAGAGGGATTACATTGGTTCTTCTTGTTCCCTAAGGGCAAAACTAGGATTAGTGAATGGAAATTATAGGGAGACAGATTTCAGCCCAAAGTAGGGAAAAGTTTCTGAACAATAAAAGCTATTCAAAAAACAAATGGGCTATTGAAGTTGTTCCAATAGACTGGATGGACACTTATAGGACACTTGAAGAGAGGATTCCTGTTCCTCTTTTTTAAGAGGCAACGGGAGTTAAATGACTTGTCCAGGGCCACATAGCTAAAATTGTCAGTCTAAAATTGGATTTGAACTAAATTGTCCTTCTGACTGCAAGGTGAGTACTCTATCCACTGCACCACCTAGCTGACCCTAAGATTTGTGCTTCTAGTTGGAGCTTGATTAGATGACTTAAAGGTCCTTTCAGGTTCAAGGATAAGAGGCACAGTAACCTTTGTAATAGGAAGTAGTAACAGGAAGAAGCAACAGACAAGAGTTAAGAATTACAGCCTCTGGCGGCTAGGTGGTACAGTGGATAAAGCACAGGCCCTGGAGTCAGGAGTACCTGGGTTCAAATCCAGTCTCAAACACTTAATAATTACCTAGCCATGTGGCCTTGGGCAAGCCACTTAACCCTGTTTGCCTTGCAAAAACCTAAAAAAAAAAAGAATTATAATCTCGGGGGTGGAGCCAAGATGGCGACAGGAGAGGACCATCTCTTAGTTGCTCTGGAGAAAAACTTATAAACTAAGGACTCTAACTACATTTTCAAGAGACAGAACCCACAGAGGGACCCAGTGAGGCAATTCTCTAACCCAAGATAACCTGGAAAAGAGCGGAAAGGCTCAGCTCCACAGGGTCAGAGGGGTGACCCATCAGTGGGGTGGCCCGTGGGAGCGAAGGAACTTCAGTCTCCCGGAGGCAGCCCCAGGGCGCTGGGAGCCACTGCTCACAGCAGGGGGGAAGTTTCCTGACATATACCCCAGAGAACACCAAGCAGAACTTGGGGGGAACAGCGGGGAGACCTCTGCCAGAGTGAAAACGTGAAGCCCAGGCCTCAGGGCACACAGCGAGCAGCTTGGCTGCAGCAGGCCAGATCCAGGAACAGGAAGCAGAAGCCTGTAAGCAGGAGCCCCCAGGGCATGAGTGCAGAGCCTGGGGAGGGAGCAGAGAGACTGCCAAGCTCTGTCCTCTGTCCCTGGAACAGGACTTTGGGGTTCTGACTAAATTCAGATCCTTATCACAGTCTAGGCCCCGCCATAGAACAGCAGGGCCCCCCCAAAGAACAGCAGGGCCCCCCCAACACTTCAGCCCCGTGGCAGAGGGGGGTGCATATGGTCATTCACAGACCAGGAGGGAAGAGCCTTACATACTGAGGTCCTTGTGGGGGTGTCCCAAAAGCTCAAGAAGCACCCCAAAACTAGGCTCAGGCTGGGAAAACGAGTAAGCAGAGAAAAAAGAGGAACACCATTGAGAAATACTTTTCCTGTGATCTCAAGAAGGATCAAAACACTCAATCTGAAGATGAGGAGGTACAAGCTCCTGCATCTAAAGACTCCAATAAAAACAGAAATTGGGCTCAGGCCATGACAGAGCTCAAAAAAGACTTTGAAAATCAAATGAGGGAGTTGGAAGAAAAACTGGGGAAAGAAAGGAGAGACATGCAGGAAAAACATGAAAATGAAGTCAGCAGCTTAGTCAAGGAGATCCAAAAAAATGCTGAAGAAAATAGCATGCTAAAAACCAGCTTAGGTCAAATGGATAGAACAGTTCAAAAAGTTATTGAGGAGAAGAATGCTTTAAAAAGCAAAATTGGCCAGCTGGAAAAAGACATAAGAAATCTCTCTGAGGAGAACAAATCCTTCAGACAAAGAATAGAACTCAGGGAGATTGCTGATTTTTAAGAGAAATCAGAACTCAATACTTCAAAACTAAAAGAATGAAAAATTAGAAGAAAATGTGAAACATCTCATTGAAAAAAACAACAGATATGGAAAACAGATTTAGGAAAGATAATTTAAAAATTATTGGAATACCTGAAAGTCATGACCAGGAAAAGAGCCTTGACATCATTTTCAAAGAATAACTAGAGGAAAATTGCCCTGATATCCTAGAAGCAGAGGGCAAAATAGAAATGAAGAGAATCCACCGATCCCCCCAGAAAGAGATCCAAAAATAACAACCCCCAGTAATATTATAGCCAACTTCTAGAACTCCCAAGTCAAAGAGAAATTATTACAAGCAGCCAGAAGGACACAATTCAAATATCATGGAGCTGCAAGCAGGATCACTTAGCAGCAACTACATTAAAAGCTTTTAGGGCTTGGATATAATATTCCAGAAGGCAAAAGAGCTTAGAGCACAAACAAGAATCAACTACCCAGAAAAACTGAACATCCTCTTCCAGGGAAAAAGATGGACTTTCAATGAACCAGGGGAATTTCAAATGTTCCTGCTGGAATGGCCAGAGCTGAACAGTAGGTTTGATCTTCAAATATAGGACTCAGGTGAAGCATAGAGAGTGGAGGAGAAGAGGAAAATATGAGGGACTTAATGATGATGAACTACATGTATTCCTGCATAGAAAAATGATACTGATAACACTCATATGAACCTTCTCATTTAATAGAACAGGTAGAAGGAGCTTTTATAGATGAAGCACAGGAGAAAACTGAATTTGAAGATATACTGTGGTGCAAAAATGGAGTCAATAGATAAAAGGGAAATGTAATGGGAAAAAGAAAAAGGGGAGGAGGAATAGGCCAAGATATTTCATGTAATAAGATTTTTCTTTATTACAATGAGCTATTGCAATGATATGGAAGGGGGAAGGCAAGGGAGAATGAGGGAATCTTTGCTCTCATCAGAGGTGACTAGGAGAGGAAACAGCATATATACTCAATGGGGTATAAACATCTGGAGTAAGGAGAGGGGGGGACAGGGGGAAGGGGGGGATGTGAATGATGAAGGAGAGGATGGACCATGGAGGAGAGAGTGATCAGATATAAAACATTCTTTTTTACTTCTTGCAAGGGGCTGGGATTGGATGGCCTGTCTGGGACCACAGGGCCAGGTGGATGCTGGGCCTAAGGGGTGGTATGGGGGCTCGGGGCCTCTTGGCCCCAGAGACGGGGACCTGTCTGCTGTGCCACTCAGATACCCTACAGCAGAGACAAAGTGAAAGGAGAGAGAAAACATAGTTCATGGTAGTAGAGAATTATGAATGGAGGAAGTTGCGATCAGCAATGGAAATGGTGGAAAAATAGCGAAGTAACTTTTGTGATGGACTCATCCTAAAGAATGTGATCCACCCACGACAGAGCTGGTGATGATGGAATACAGACTGAAGCACATTTTTTTTATTATTTTTTTCCAAGGGGTGTGGCAGGGCAAATGGGCCTGGGTGGCCTGCCTGGGGCCACACAGCTGGGTAATTGTTGGGTGTCTGAGGTCGGATGTGGACCTGGGTGCTCCTGGCTCAAGAGCCAGTGATCTGTCTGTCACCCAGTCCCCCCTACTATTATTATTATTATTACTATTTTATTTTATTTTGGGTCCTTTTTTTGGTTTTTGTAGGGCAATGGAATTGGGCTGGCTTGCATGGGGTCACACAGCTCAGTGATTGCTGGGTGTCTGGGGCCAGATTTGGGCTTGGGTGCTCCTGGCTCCAGGGCCGGTGCTCCATCCACTGCACGACCTGGCGATACTTATCATTATTATTATTATTATTATTATTATTATTATTATTATTATTATCATTATTTATTTTAATTTTATTTTTCTCTCCCCTTTATCACTTATGAGGGTCTATATTTTCTTTGGGGGAAGGGGTTTTATGTTTACTCTTAAACAAGAATATTTTAGTAATGAATAAAAATATTATTTTTACAAAATAAGAATAAATAAATAAATTTAAAAAAAAGAATTATACTCTCGGAGCAGCTAGGTGGTACAGTGGATAAAGCACTGGCCCTGGAGTCAAGAGGACCTGAATTCATATCTGTTCTTAGACACTTAATAAACTTAGCTGTGTGACCTTGGGCAAATAACTTAACCCTACTCCCTTACAAAAAAAAAAATAATAGCCTCCCAAGAAGACCACCAAGTCTACATTCTGAGCTTCAATATTTCACACTTGATGCATGTCCCAAACTCATCATGTCCAAAATAGATGCCTGCAAGTGAGCCAGAAAACTTATACATTAGTACATTAGTCTACCAGATAGATAAGTCAAAAATCAGTCTCACTTCTGATTCCACTGGGGCTGTTCTTCTTAGCCTGCAAGGCTTCCATTTTCTGCTTCTCCACCAAGCTGCTAATTGCCCTCTCTTAGAGTCAGTATGTCTTGCTTCCATATAGGGTATATCACTCATTGTTTGTGACAATGCCCCAGGCAAATATACCTAGGTATTTTGTTAATCAGATCTACCTGCTAGGTGGCCCTTAAGGCCTTTTTCTAGTTTGATGCCCCCTCCCCAAATGAAGGGAAATTCCCCATCTTCCTTAGTTGGGTTAGAATGAAACCTTTTGGCTACCATTAGCCTTCTGGCAGGGAGGATCTGCTCATGTTTACCTTAAAGCATCCATTACTAGCCTCAAGAAGGCATTTAGAAATACTAATTGAGAAGACAAATAAATGTTGATCTTTGTTCACATTCTTGCCTTGAAGATAAAGGAATTAGATCCTCTTTATAAGATTTTATGATTCCAGAAAAGGTATATGACACATATAGATACAGTACAAAACAATCAATTACAGGCATATATCATGAGAGTACCTGCACCAATGAAACCATGAATTTTTGTAATATTGAAAAATATGACTATATAAGCAAATCTCAAATGTTACCTGAAGTGTTGGAGGTGGCTCTAATACCCACATTTTCTTAGTTCAGTTTTGATGCTAGAATGAAATGAGTTACTCGCAAGCCATTGAATAGTTAACAAAAGGGGGGTTACTTTGTTCTGACGCAATTAGGATATGTTAACAAAATGTCATTCATTTTCTCTGGTTACAATCCACCTTTGCCTCCATACAGAAATTCATCTGGTCATCAAGACACAATACAGTGAAAAATATGGTGACTACCATGGAATGGGAACTTCCACTAAGTCAGAGGGACCCCAAATGCATTTGGGTGAGACTTTTTAATCCTTAGGTGACCAAGAAGCTGTGTCACAGAAACAAGAACCAATTGCATCATGGGACTGTTTTGTCTCCTTTTAGAAAAACCAATCTCTATTGCAGGAGTGAAGAATGGATGTGTCTAACCAGCCTTTTTGGGAAACACTGGTAGATAATTAGTCCTATCACATGAGGATTCATGGAAGAGGTGGCATTTGAGCTTGGTCTTTATGAATCAACTGATACAGAATAGTTATCCTTCGTTCTTGTGTTTGGAGATGATATTGCTACCTAGAGGTATGACTTTAGCAGGATGGAATGATGCAGGCTGATAGGTGAAAAGGCAAGATGTGGCATGAGGGATGAATTATTGAAAACTCTTATTAAAATAAATATTCCCTGAAAGGGAAAACACACTGATCCATTATCAACATAAATTAACCTAGTTTATCAATTTTCAAGGCCCAGAGAGTAAGAGTCAGAGATACTTTTGACTAGGGTGCAGGAAAAAGGAGAATTTGGGGAAGACCCATAGAATGGGTACTACTAGGGTGTTAGAACTGAGTTAGGGGACCGGTACCTGATGATCCCTGGGTACCTAAAGAGTAGGAAAACACCAAAAGAAAAAAGAACTGAAACATACAATGGAAAGAGAACTCGCTTTGCAATCAGTAGCCCTGGGCTCTAATCTAGCCCATTACTCACTACTTGTGTGACCCTGGTCAAATCACTTCTCCTCTCTGGGCCTCAGTTTCTTCCTCTGAAAAATGAGAGGGCTGGACTAAACCTCCTTTGAAGTCCCTCCCAACTTTAGCCTAATGATCCTAGAAAATTGTAGGAGGCATAGAATCATTGAGTTTAGAACTAAAAGAGGAATAGTTGATGACTCTAGTTTTACAAGGGAGGAAATTGAGGAATGGAAAGGGGGAGAGTTGCCAAAGGTCACCCAGTAAGTTAGTGGTAATGTTGAGACTCAGACTGGTTTTCTGATTTTATAGTCTAGTGCTTGATCCCAAACTGCCATGGGCCTGCCCATAATCATACTCCCAACAAATTCTAGGTGCACCTGTTCCTAAAGGTCCTGACTTTGGGATACAACATCTTCTTTCCCCTGTTTTGTTCTTCCTTTATGATTTCAGCTATAGTTATTAGTAGAAATGAAAAAAAAAAGGGAAATAGAAGAAAACAAACTCTCCCAGCTCTTAGCTTCTCCGGCTTGGATTCAGGGGCCTCGAGGTCACTGACAGGAGCTTGGCTCAGGTGTGGGCTTAGTGGAAATCAATTATTCTCAAACAGTAGGTGGCATGTGCTTTTGGAACTTGTCAGAATATTTGGTTCCCTATTTCTAGGAAACAGCTGGGCTCCCAAGCTCACCATCTCTACCCATGGCGTAAGGCTGAAACATCAGGGAAGATACATTATCTGCCAGCCAGGGTTCTCTCAGGGTCAGGTTTGGGGCTGTGGTGGCCAGTTGGAAAACACATCCTCCCGCTGGCCTGCCCGCTGGCCGAAGAAGTCGAATTCTATCTGCAGGCCTCAGAATGGGCCCCCTTTTCATTAAAAATGAAATTCACAGAATTTAGAGGTTCATGGGGTTGGAACGTCAGGTCGCCGAATCTACCATTAATGCTCTTTCATTTCTCATCAACGGCTTCCTGTGCTCCGGCTTCCTGCCAGGTTTTCTATAATGTGAAGAAAATAGCCACTTCTCAGCATAATCTCTCAGCTGAGAGATTCAAAAATGACAAAAGAGGGGTGGGGGAGAGGGAAGAGAGAACAAGCAGGTGCCCTTCTTGGTTAAATTCATTTAAGTAATGTTCATCTTGTTGGGTGCTTGGGTTTTTTATGGGAAAGAAGTTAATTTCTAGATTTGTCTAGAATTAAAGATAACCACACCCACAAGTCAGAAGGAAGACCTTTAAATTATAGAGATAACATGGTACAGTAAAAATAAGACTGGATCTAGAAACATCAGATCTGGGCTCAAAAACCACCTTGTTCATTAGCAGTGTGACTGTGGACAAGTCCCTTTCCCTTTCTGGGCCTGTTTTCTCCTCTCTAAAATGAAGGAGTCCCTTCCAACTCTAGACCTAGATCCTATATGTGACCTCAAACAGGGCCTCATCTTCCACCTTTAGAAAATGAGAGGATTGCACCAGATTGCCTTTGAGGGTTCTTTTAAAACTAGATCATCTTATCTGATTTCTGCCTCCCCTCTTTTACTCAAGCTATTAGGTATCCTTGAACCTTAGCTCTATCGAAATCCTCTGCAACCCCATCTCCTCCAGAAGACCTTCCCCAATTTACAGAGATGATTTCCATGTCTGTACTCTCATAGCATTTATTCTGGCTCTTTGTTTAATATCGTGGCACTCTAGTCTCCACTGGAGCATAATGAGTCTATTGCCAAAGTACCTGGAAGATTCCTTCTCCTTTGTATCCCCCATACTTCCTTTGAGTTCATAGGAAGTACTCAATAAAACTTCCTGAACGGGAACCATGCCAGGTCTTCTCTCCTGAAAATGGTTTCCTGCCTGTCTATTGAGCTCCTAGGATACCAAGAGAGAGCCCCAGGTTCATTTCACAGTAGGCCTATTATTTGCTAGAAATCTTAACTCTTGCCATTTGCTAGGGTCAGCAAGGCGCTTGCATCAGTATTTTAGTAACAAAGCATTGAAAACCGACAACTGCCACCAAGAACAAAGGCAACAGCAGACATGTGACCCTAGTTTGGGGTTTTTGTTAAAAAAAAAACACACACCACCTCCTAACCCCAGTGTTGAGAATGAAATCTTTCATGTCAAGGGGTTCTAGTTTTAAAGATAGACACACATCTAAGGCCAATAGTAGACTGTATTATTTTAATGGGAAGACTATTCAAGCACCTGCATTTCCTACACCAGGATAGTGGAAACAATGTGGGGATGCAAGCAGATGCATTTATCCTGAGAAGAAAGCAGGTAAACATAGAAGAGGCTTTCATTAAGCTGTAAAAATTGATGGGGCCAATTATCTCTCTCTTGAAATGTGGCCAATGGAGGCAAGAAGAAACAAATGACTCTGAAATGGAAATGGGTCACAGACATCACAGCAAATAGTGTCTAAACAGCTCCAGGATTAAATGTGGGGGGAAGCAAGGTCCTTCTTGGCTAGGGTGATGCAATTAAATTTACCGAGTACTTGCAATCCTAGACTTAGTACTGGAAAGGACCTCAGAGACCATCTAACCTAACATCCTCATTTGACAGAGAAGGAAACCAAGGCTGAGAGATGAACTCTAGTCTAACACCCTCATTTGACAGAGAAGAAACCAAAGCTGGAAGATAAACTCTAGTCTAACACCCTCATTTGACAGAGAAAGAAACCAAGGCTGGGAGATGAACTCCAGTCTAACACCCTCATTTAGCAGAGAAGGAAACTGATGAAAGAAAAAGCTCCCTAAAAAATATGAGTTGTCCCAAAGAGGGATGAATTTTGCTGGAGGGCAAGTGGAGACTGAATGATTTCTTATAAAATATGTTCTATAATGGATTCTTGTTCACATGTAGCTTATGCTAGATGATTTCTGAGGTTCCTTCTGTGATTATTTTTGTACAGGGAAGGAAACTGAAGCTCAGAGAGGTTGTGGCATTCCCAGTCATTAGATTTCAAGTTGGAAGAGACCTTAGAAGCCATTGACTTCAACTCCCTCATTTTATAGATAAAGAAACTGAGGCACAGTGAAGTGTCTTGCCAAAGGCCACACAGAGTAGTTCAGGTGGTAGTTGAACCCAGATCTTTATGACTTCAACTCCAGTGCCCAATATATTCTATGATGCTGTCTCAAGTGACATGAAACTTTCTAGTACTTAATTCACTTCTTCCACCCTGAAATCCTTCACTCTTATCTTGAAACCATACTGAAGCCATCATTCCCAGCCCATTCTTCTCCCTCCCTCACCTGGTCCTTCTCCCTCCTTCCCTCCATATCTCAGTTAGCAAAGAGTAAAGCTGTCCCCCAAGTTTTGAGGAAACTATGCATTAGTTCCTCTTATGTACTCACAGTTAAGTTATGAATTCAGTTCCATTTGTCATCTCTATGATATCTTGTAAATGTAGGACTTTCTTTCTGCTTTGTTTTAGACATAAAATTCATGATGCCAACTACCAAGCCTCATTGAAGCAAAGAAAGAAAAGCAACATTGTCCTACTTCTTTCTCTGCCTTGTAAATACCCAAGAGTGCTTTATGGGGTTTGTAAACCAGTGGCTTTGATATGTACTACAGAAATCTCAAGCTGCTCTGCCCTTTATTATTAAAAATGTACAGAAAGAAGGTGTACAATGCTACATGTGCCCAAAATGCACTCCCCCCCTCTGTTTGGCTGCTGAAGATTGGGAACATGCGATTTTTCCTTTTATGTTTCTTTTCTTCTCTTTTACCTTCCCTTTTATCTCTCTCAGGGTCATTTTTCTTTACAAGAAAAACCCATTGACCTCCTCTATGCTTGGTAACTGCATGCAGCCCAAGAAATGGAGTGTACATCAGCTACTGAATTGTCATGAAGACAATTTCCCTTTATTACAGTGCTGCATATGAAGAAGTTTTGAGCTTTATAAATTAACTTTCTGAATCACTAACTGTCCAGGAGATTTTTTTTTCATAAGTCAGAAATCAAGTAGTCTGCAAAGTAATGAGCTCTTCTACCCTGAGTATCAGCTTTTTGCTTTTGAATAGCTTGTTAAAACTCCTTCCTAACAACCAACATAGGGAACTTATAATTTGTTGTTACTAAAACTTTATTTTTTTCAAGAATTTTCTACAATTGTATTTTCAGCTTTAATATTACATCAGTTCACTTTCCTTCCTTCAGTAAATACTTATTGGGATTCTTCTATGTGAAAAGTTCTTTGGAATTTGACTTTTTAAAAAAGTAACATTTGAAGTATACTAGGAAAGTTACCATTAAGCACTCTCCGCCCCCAATTAGTCACCATGATAATTCTTTCTGTATTAAAAAATTCCCCCAATTTTTATCTCCTCTGTGAAATATCCTTGGAGGATATTAGATTGTTAATTTTCACAATGGACAGGATACAAAAATGGCTGCTTACCATTCTAGGAATACATGTGTTGGACTCAGAATAAAGAAAACTAGAAAAGGCAAAGAGAACTGCTAGCATTGGTGGTTTCAGGGGAACAGGAGTTCTTTTTGGGTAAAGACAAGAGCATAGATAGGGAGAATGGAGACCATACCTCTTCTCACATGACAGTACTTTGGAAGTACCAAAAATTTGCAGACACTCAGAACTAGCTCTGAAAACAGCAGCACAGAAAAGCCCAAAACTTGGCACAACGCCTCCCCATAACCAAGTAAGCAGAGTCCAATTTTAATTAAAACTAAAAGTCAAAAAACAGACTGGAAAAATGAGCAAATAACAACAACAAAATTACTGAACCATATAAACCTTCTTCAGGGACAGGGAAAATCAAGACATAAACTCACCAGAAGATAATAATGTGAAAACAGCTACAAACAAATCCTCAAACAGAAAGGCTAACTGGATCCAAGCTCAACAAGAAGACATAGAAGAGAGGGCAGCTAAGTGGCACAGTGGATAGAACATCAGCCCTAGAGGCAGAAGAACCTGAGTTCGAATCCAGTTCAGACAATTGATATTTATTAACTATATGCCTTGGTCAAGTCACTTAATTCCATTGCTTCACAAATAAATAAACAAATAAATAAATAAATAAATAAATAAATAAGCAAGCAAATAAAGAAATAAAGAAATGAAGAATACCTGGAAGAGTTAAAGAAAGAGATAAGATTGGGAGAAGAAAAAGTTGGAAAAGAAATAAGATTTATACAAGAAAATTACAAAAAGAGAATTGATAGCTTTGGAAAAGAGGAACAAAAATACTGAAAAAAATAACAGCTTAATAACCTAAAAAACATCTTAAAAACAGAAATGGCCTATTGATAAAAGAGGCACAAAAATTCCCTTAAGAAAAGGACATCGTAAAAAACAGAATGAGCTATTTTAAGGGGAAAAGGTATAAACATTCACTGAAGAAATTTTTTTAAATTCCTTAAAAATTAGAATTGTGCAAGTAGAAGCAAATGACTCCATGAGATATCAAGAAATAATAAAAAAAATAGAAGACAAAATGAAATTATCTCATCAGAAAAAAACAAGTAAACTAGAATTTAAGGATTATTGGACTACCTGGAAGCCATGTTCAAACAAAGAGCCTACACATCATATTTCAAGAAATTATTAAAGAAAAATGCCTCTGGGGTGGCTAGGTGGCGCAGTGGATAGAGCACCAGCCCTGGAGTCAGGAGGTCCTGAGTTCAAATCCAGTCTCAGACACTTAATAATTACCTAGCTGTGTGGCCTTGGGCAAACTACTTAACCCTACTGCCTTGCAAAAACCTAAAAAAAAATATGCCTCATTATCTCAGATCCAGAAGGTTAAATATAAATTGAAAAGAAATCTACTAATAACTTCCTGAAAGAGATCCCAAAACGAAAACACCCAGGACTATTATAGCCAATTCCAGAGCTCCGAGAAAATACCTAAGCAACCAGAAATAATTCACACATGTGGAGTCAAAGTCAGGTTCACACAAGATTTAGTGGCTTCCACGTTAAAGGAGAAGAGGGCTTAGAATGCAATATTCCAGAAAACAAAGGAGATAGATTACAACCAAAAATCACCTACCCAGCAAAATTAACTATAATTCTTCCAAGGAAAAACATACATTTAATGAAATAGAGGACTTTCAAGTTCTCCTGATGAAAAGACCAAAGGTGATAGAAAATTTGACATTCAACATGATACTCAAGAGAATCATAAAAAGGTAAATAAGAGAGAATAATCAATCATAAGGGTCTCAAAAATATTAAACTGGTGGCATTCCTATATGGAAAGATGATACAACTCCTAAGAACTTTATCATTATTGAAGTGCTTAAAAGGAATTTACATAGACAAAGGGCATGATTGTGAGTCAATTATGTTTAAATGATCTCAAAAAAATGAAGAAATGAAAAAAAGAATATACTGAGAGAAAGGAGGAGAGGGAAAATAGGGAAATTTTTCTCACATAAAAGAGATGTAGAGGAAAAGTTTTTACATGGAGGGCAAAGTGGTGGGGGAAGGAATGGCAAACAATGCTTAAACCTCATTCTCATTAGAATTGGTTCTATGAGGAAAGAAATACACACACACACACACACACACACACACACACACACACACACACAAAGACACAATCAGCTGTATAAAGAAATATACTTGCCCAATTGGGATAAAGGAGGGATAAGGGATAAGAGAAAATGAATGGATAATAAAAGGGAGAACAGATTAAAGGAGGCAATGGTTAGAAGCAAAATAGACTTTTGAAGAGGCACAGGATAAAAAGGGAGAAGATACAGAAGAAAATGGGATGGAGGAAAAATACAGTAATCATAACTCTGTGCCTGGGATGAGCTAACCCATAAAACAGAAGAGGATAGCAGAATGGATTAGAAACCAGAATCCAATAATATGATGTTTACAAGAGACCCACTTGAAACAGAAAAATATACATAGAGCTAAAATAAAAGGTAGAGCACAATCTAAAATGCTTCAGCTAACTATCAGGCATAATTGAGTTATCTGCAATGGAGAATACCATCTGTATCCAAAGAAAGAATTGTGGAGTTTGAACAAAGACTATGACCTTTAATTAAAAAAAACTGTTACCTTATTATGTAATTTTGCTATCTCTTATACTTTATTTTTCCCTTAAGGATATGATTTCTCTCTCATCACATTCAACTTAGATCAATGTGTACCATGCAAACACCTTCTGTGGGGGGGGGGGAGGGAAGCAAGATTAGGGGAAAAATTATAAAATTCAAAATAAATAAATAAAATTTTAAAAAATGCTTCAGCTAAACTTAAAAAAGGCAAGAGTTTCAGTCTTTTTTTTGCAAGGCAATGGGGTTAAGTGGCTTGCCCAGAGCCACATAGCTAGGTAAATATTAAGTGTCTGAGGCCACATTTGAACTCAGGTACTCCTGACTCCAGGGCTGGTGCTCTATCCACTGTGCCATCTAGCCACCCCTGAGAGGGTCAGTCATGATCTCAGACAAAGCAAAAACAAAAATTGACTAAAAAGGTACCATAGACAATGAAATAATGTGAGAAATTTTTATAGGAAGTTTCTGTGCTAAAGACCTCATTTCTCAAATATATACTGAATATAGAACTAAATAAAATTTATAAAATTAAGAGCTACTCCCCATTGATAAATAGTTAACAAATTCAAACAGGCAGTTTTTGGGGGGGGGGGGAATCAAAGCTATAGTCATGAAAAAATGCTCTGAATTACTATTGATTAGAGAAATGCAAATTAAAACAACTCTGAGATATCACTATGAGAAATGACATATGTTAGAGGGGGATGAAAGAAAAACGGCAATAATAACTAATATATTAATTAACTGCTGTTAGAATAATGAACTGGTCCAACTGCTTCTGGAGAGCAATTTGGAACTATAAACTGTACAGGTACCCCTGGACCCAGCAATACCACTGCCAGCTCCGGACCCCAAAGAGATCAAACAAAAAGGAAAAAGACCTAGATATACAAAAAATATTATAACAGCTCTGGTAAAGAATTGGAAATTGAGGAGGGGCCCATCAATTGGCGAAAAACTGAACAAATTGTAGTTTTTGATTTTGTTGGAATACTATTACCCTATAAGAAATGACAAGGGAAAGTGGTTTTAGAAAAACATGGCAAGACTTATATAAACTGATGCAAAGTGAAATGAGAACCAGGAGATAATCATGCAAAGTAAGATCAATGATGATCCTCTATGGAAGGCTTGACTACTCTGATGGATACAATGCAAAATAACTCCAAAGGACTGAGGATGAAAAGATGCTTTCCTCTTCCAGAGAGAAAACTAATGAACTCTGAATGCAAATAATTTTCTCACTTAAATTTTCTTTCTTTTTTTGGAAATTTGGCTAATATGGAAACATTCTGTATAATTTCACATATATAATTGCTATCACTTGTCTTCTCAGTGGGTGTGAGAGGTTGGAAGTCAAAATTTAAAAAGAAAATATTAAAAATATTTTAAAAAAAAGAAAACATCTAGATGAATCAAAGTGCTGATATAAGGCTCAAATTGCTTGGCAAAGGAATGGTTGCTTTATATTTAAGGAGTTTTTTCCCCCTATTAGCTAAGTAAGCCAACTAAGTTACTGGAGCTGGCTTAGCTTTTCTAAATTGTGTTCAGATCAGCCAGTGTTGAGTCAAGTGTAGGGAAATCAGTCAGGTAGGTATAAGAAGGATTGGGTTTCCAGGTCCATCAATTTTGACAATTATATTGATTTCATACTACCTATTGCCTGATTTTTTTTTCTTGTGGAAGCAGAAGTAGGAATGATACACAAGTTATGCTTTAGTTTGGGGGTTTTATTTAAGGATATGGAGTTTTTACCTGTAAAAACCCAGTCTTCTGGTTCTCTGCAGGTTAAGACAAAGGCTTCTTGAAGAATTGGTCTTCTGCATGGCATGCAAGAAGAAAAGTAACATCATGGAAAAGAGATTTCTGGACAAGACAGGAGACCTGTTTCAAGAACTAGTTCTTCTACTTCCACCTATTTGATCATAAGCAAGTCACTTTTCCAATGCCTCCTAATTCTAGAGCATTCCTTCTGTTGATTGTATTCAGTTATCCTCTACATAACTTAGTTGTATATATGTTTGTTGTCTCTCTGCTTAGAAGGTAAACTCCTTGAAGGCAGGGATTTTTTTTTTTTTTGCCTTTCTTGCTTCTCCAAGGCTTTGCACAATATAGTTGGTGCTTGACTGAATTTCTTTGGTTCTCTGTTCTAATCTTACAGATAAAAGGTTAGACAAGGGTAAGAGTTGGTTTTTTGTTTTTTTGCAATGGGGTTATGTGACTTGTCCAAAGTCACACAGCTAGGTAATTATAGTGTCTGAGGCTTGACTCTAGGGTCAGTGCTCTATCCACTGTGCCACTTAGTTGCCCCAAGAAAAGGAGTTCTTAGCCTGAGAGCTTGTCAATGCATAAATTTGACTTCTTTAGGATTCTGCTAAACATGCTGATAATTGGTGTCTTTTGTAATCCTCTTTTATTTTATGCATTTAAAATTCTTATTCTGAAAGGGGTTCCTAGACTTTACCAAAACTATCTGACAAGAGGGAACCAGCATATAAAAAAAAACTTTAGTCTTGGACTAGAAAATATCTAAGGTCCCAGTTACTTTTAAAGCTTATGACCGAATCATTTTTGCTTACTTTTTAACTGTTAAAAAAATGAATTAGGGGCGGCTAAGTGATGCAGTGGATAGAGCACCAGCCCTGGAGTCAGAAGTACCTGAGTTCAAATCCGGCTTGAGACACTTAATAATTATCTAGCTGTGTGGCCTTGGGCAAGCCACTTAACCCCCATTACCTTGCAAAAAGCTAATAAAACATAAACTATTTTTTTTACATGTTCACCACATTCAAGGTACTATGCTAAATGATGGGAATACAGAGAAAGGCAAACCACAAAAATTTTTCTGCCCTCAAGGAGCATCAGTTCTGATCTATGTAAATATCGGTTACATACAAGATCTCTTCAGAGTAAGTAGGTAAAGATCATCTGAGAGGGGGAAGGACAAAGAAAGACCTCCTACAGAGGATGGGATTTGCATTGCCTTGAAGAAGGGCCCAAAACCAGTAGGTTGTGAGGAGATAGAGAGCATTTGAAGCTTGGGGGACAGTAAGAACAAGGACAGGGGATTGTAGAGTGTAGGAAAGTAGTGAAATAGCTATATTATATACTATGAGGTCTCTAAACACCATTTTTTGCATTTCAAAAGGGAAAGAAAATTGATTTGAAAAATAATAAATCCATTTCCGGTCTGATGAACCCATTAATTCTGCAGATACATCCCAGGTTGTTTAAATGCTAACTTAGGATGTCCATGATAATACCCATTAAGGTGTCCCTATAGTCATGTAGCTTTCTACAAATAAACAAAATCACTATTTATATTTAGGATCAAAGGTACATAGATTTAGAGCTGAGAATGACCATAGAGGCTACTGAATCAAATCTCCCCATTCTAAAGATGAGGAATTAAGTGACTTAACCAGGATCATCTAGTGTATGACAGGATATGAAGTCAGGAAGACCTACCACTAAGTGGACTCCCCAAGATACACAAAGCAGTGTTTCCTTCAAGTCACCCCTTGAACCTCTAGAAGTATTAAAGTGATACCTTTAATCACTGTATATATAAAATAAATTGATCAAAGGGTATAATATCCTTTGGAGGGCCTACTTTGCTCCATGTACATTTTTTCAAAGGGCTAGATTACATGTGAAGTATAACCTTTTGGGAGCAAATATACTTTAAATTTGTTGCACAATTTGCCGAGATTTTTCAGATCTTCTCTGTCTCTTAATGAATTGCCTATTGGTGGATGAAATCTAGTGTATTCCCATTTTCCATTTGTTCTGTATCCCTTGATTACTTTTTTTTTTTTGGTTTTGTTTTTTTTTTTTTTTTGATTACTTATTAATCCTAGTACTCAGGTAATCTTATAATCTTGTTTGGATAAACCTTTGGTAAAAAATGTCCCTAAGGCAAGAATACATACACACACACACACACACACACAAAACAACAAAAACCATTCCATAACTGCTCTGCAGTTCCTTCCATGTTATACCAGCAGGTATATTTTTAATGTGTTTCCATTGGGTCATCAGTTCTACATTTCAAAGAGAAGGATCTGAATTTTTCCATATGTCAGTTTTTCTGCTGTGTGAATTTAACCCCCAACCAAATAAGCTATTAATTCACAGAGAAAATTTTTTGTTCTGGAAAAGAAATGCTTTTTCTGAGGGAGGAAAATTGCACTTCAAAATAAATTTGAAAAAAAAAAACACTAAAAGAAAGAAGGCAGTTTCTTCTCTCTTTTCCTGAGATTAGCTTGCAAATGTTTACACAATATAAAATGTATTGGTAGACATGCTAAAACTGCTAACAACACCTAAGAGTCAATCTGGGAGATTTATCATTTAGGATGACACTTAGAAGTCTTATGTGCATCTTCTGCAGGTCTGACTCTTGACCCCTTTCCATCCTAGTCATCTGCCAAGGCACATTTTCATTTTCTTTAGACTCTAAAGGGGACAGCTCTCAAACCATGGTTCCAAGATTATCATCTCCATAATTAACCCAACTCCTAGCACCATGGGGAATGAGAATCACTGGTTATGTCTTGGATAACCTCAGCAATATCCCACCCTCTCCTCCCACCCCAACTTTAGCTCTGCTGAAGACCACCTCCTCATAAAGAAATCTGGGGAATATGGAGTTTCAATTTTCTTTTTTGAAGAAAAGCCTTACAAGGTAAAAATAGCATCTAAATCCAAACAACAAAAATACTGCCAAGTATATACTATGTTTCTACAAACCTTAAACCTCCCCCCCACACACACACACACACTACAAAAAAAGCTGCTCTTCTTTGGAGGTGGGGTGGGTAGATGGAAAAGGGATGGATCCCAACCCATAGTTGTTGTCAATTCTCTTAAAACTGCCACAGTATGAGAAGACTCAAAATATACTCCAAATGTAAGGACTATAGAAAAAGCAAATATTCATGGACCCTGGTTCAGCAACATGCTTAAATCCACCCTCAGAACAACAAAATGTGGTAGAGAACAAAAAAAATATCACTATTCTCAGGAGAAACTCAATTTTCTAATCTCTGGTCATTTGGAATACTCCTATAATCCTTTGTGGATTAGGCAATGTTCATTCTTAAAAACAAGGCTTTCAATCCTGCATATTTCTTAGCGACTATTGACAATAGCTGTGCATGTCTTGGCTTGTCCAACTAAAGATCAGAAGCTTCTTTGCTCCTAGGACCTACTCCTGAAACAAGGGAACCCTGGACCTTCAGTCATTCACATCTTCAGTTCCTGCACCTCATGGTCTAGAGGGCTATGGGCCCCTGAAAGAGATTCTGGAAACCATGCCCTTGCAGTCATCTCTAATGATGGTAATCCCTTAAAATCAAGTCCTAGGAGATGAACTTTGTGAAAGTACCCTGGAAGTGTAGTTGGCACTTTGTGATTAAGCAAGGCAACTCTCATATACTTGGCTCCCTGCTGCTTATGTGCAGGGATCCAGTCCTGGGTGGCTGCATCTAAAGATGCTAAATCATGGTCCCTCCCCCAAAGTCTCCCAAAAGATCTCTGGTATTCCTGATTTTGCCAACCTGTCTTGGAGCTTCCATGTTCCAGGTCTTAGTGGAACAATGCTGCCCATTCTATTATGAGCCGACCTCTGGCTTAACCACAAGACTCTGACTTTACTGGATTTCTGCCTGGTTGCCTGGGGTTGCCATGTCTGTTCTACATCAGATCTGAATAGCACAGTATCTGGGAATAGCACAGTATCTGGGAAAAGAACATATCTGAAAAATGCTCATCAAATAATGGGAGTGAGTGGGATTTATCAGTTTGGGTCTTACATCAGCCCACCCAGAAGTTGGTAGCCAAAGAGTTAACTTAGTGACAAATAAAGAAGTTAGTAGTAAAGAATGCAACTGGGCAAATATTACTGCTGTACTGCTGCCCCCAAAAAACAAGAATAATTAAATTTCTCATAGATATTTCTTTATTATGTTTTCCCATCTGAATATTTTAGAGAATAATTTAAATGTAATGTGTACTGACAGCAAACACAGTATCAAATATTAGCTTTATAATATTTTTTCTTTTCTCACCCTTTATTCCAGTAGGAAAAAAATATTTAGATGACCTCAAAGAAACAATTATTATGCTAATCATAGTCTGTAGCTCATACTCCAGAGAAAAGAAAGCAACAAAGAAGTCAGAAGTCTATTTCTCCTCAAATCATTTTAATTCTATTTTTCCACAGCCATATAAATTTTAAGTATGAAAGAACAATGATACAACTATAGAATCTAGGTTTTTGTCCAAAGCAGCAGTAGCGTACAAAACATAGAAAAGCTAAAACCTCAGCAGGAACTTCAGAAGAAGAAGGACAGGGAAGATCTTGAGGAAGGCATGAATTCACAAACTACAGGTCACAAAAATTTGGGGAATGAATAAAGTGGAACATCACACGTTTCAGGTAGAAAGCATCATTAAAAGATATAAAATATGCAAAAAATTAGGACTAGCGAGAAACTGTTAATTATTGAGAATACAATAGAAACTAGCAAGATTAATATTTAACCATAAAGAGAATGAGGCTGAGTGGCTGGGGAGGGATGAGTAGACATTCCTCAGTTAACACTACTTCTAGGTTTTACGATTTCACCTTCTTGGTTTCCTTCTTGCCAGAGCCTTCAGTAGCTGACTCCGCCTTTCTTTTCTGGGTCTAAAATAGAAAAGAAATTTAATATTCTGCTCCAATAAGCACATGAAAAACCTGAACCCATCATGTTAAATCTAGGATGTAACTTTAAAAAAAATCTTTAAAACATGGTTATTTCACTTGAAGGTTAGGAATGCATGCAGTCAATGTTCTATGTTGTCCAAGAAAATACACAGACCACAGCAAAAAACCTCACCAAGTATTTTTTACAAGAAAAAAAAAGCCCACATAATAACCTTCAAATAATAGTCACTCTTCATCCACCTACACTATACTTTTATCTATAAGAACCACTTTATTTTCATCAAGTACATTTCTTGAGCAAAATTTAATTTAGAAGAATGTGCTTTTACAACTCTGAGGGTGGCTCTGCAGACAATCCCAAGTTCTCTCAGGTAATGCAATTTATTAAAATATTTCAGATTGTCTATACAAAGTCAAGAGTCTTATTCAGAAGCCAGGGGAAGCTGATTTCACAGAGAATTAACTAATGACTAAAAATAAAGGTTCACGAACTGTTGGAGGTTCTGATTTACACTGAGATGGCAAACAAGGACCAGCTTAAAATAACTGAGCAGGAATTCAAGTTTCCATTCAATCCCCCTGGTTCCATGAACATAGCACTAGCATCATTCAAAGGGCATAGGAGCATAGACCCGTTACCAGAAATCATGAGTCCAAACTCTATTCTTTTACAAATGAGGGGCAAAGAAGTGAAATTATTTGTCTAAGGTTCCATTGGTAGTGACAGAGCTGAGATTTGAACCCAGGCCAGAGGGTATCAGAGGATATCAGATCCATTACTCTTTCCAATGTGACCAAGCTACCTCTAATTATTAGGAATCTTTTGGAAGACTTTTTTAAAATCACTGAGTCCTATTAAGAAAGAGCTAGTAAGTATGTGCTTATTACAGCACGTGAGTCTCATCAACAAAGACATTTACTTTTTTGTTTTGTTTTGTTCTTTCAAGGCAAATGGGGTTGAGTGACTAGCCCAAGGTCACACACCTAGGTAATTATTAAGTATCTAAGTCCAGATTTAAACTCCAGGGCTGGTGCTCTATCCACTGCACCACCTAGCCATCCCTTAGACATTTACTTTTTATAAAAATTGTATAAGCTAATAATTCTTTTTTTATTAAAGATATTGAGTTTTACAATTTCCCCCCAATCCTACTTCCCTCCCCCCACCCCCCATGGAAAGCAATGTCAGTCTTTACTAGGTTTCCATGTTGTACATTGATCCAAATTGAGTGTGATGAGAGAGAAATCATATCCTTAAAGAAGAGACAAAAAGTATACGAGATAACAAGATTAGACAAGTAAGATATGTTTTTTTTTTCTGACAAGTAAGATGTTTTTTTTCTAAATTAAAGGGAATAGTCCTTGAACTTTGTTCAAACTCCATGGTTCTTTATCTGGATACAGATGGTATTCTCCATTGCAGACAGCCCAAAATTGTTCCCGATTGTTGCATTGATGGAATAAGCGAGTCCTTCAAGGTCGAACATCACCCCCATGCTGTTGATAGGGCGTACAGTGTTTTTCTGGTTCTGCTCATCTCACTCAGCATCAGCTCATGCAAATCCCTCCAGGCTTCCCTGAAATCCCGTCCCTCCTGGTTTCTAATAGAACAATAGTGTTCCATGACATACATATACCACAGTTTGCTAAGCCATTCCCCAATTGAAGGACATTTACTTGACTTCCAATTCTTTGCCACCACAAACAGGGCTGCTATGAATATTTTTGAACAAGTGATATTTAGACCCAGTAGTGGTATTGCTGGGTCAAAGGGTATGCTCATTTTTGTTGCCCTTTGGGCATAGTTCCAAATTGCTCTCCAGAAAGGTTGGATGAGTTCACAGCTCCACCAACAGTGTAATAGTGTCTCAGATTTCCCACAACCCTTCCAACAATGATCATTATCCTTTCTGGTCATATTGGCCAGTCTGAGAGGTATGAGGCGGTACCTCAGAGAAGCTTAATTTGCATTTCTCTAATTAATGATTTAGAGCAATTTTTCATATGGCTACGGATTGCTTTGATCTCCTCATCTGTAAATTGCCTTTGCATATCCTTTGACCATTTGTCAATTGGGGAATGGCTTTTTGTTTTAAAAATATGACTCAGTTCTCTGTATATTTTAGAAATGAGTCTTTTGTCAGAATCATTAGTTGTAAAGATTGTTTCCTAATTTACTACTTTTCTTTGGATCTTGGTTACAGTGGTTTTATCTGTGCAAAAGCTTTTTAATTTAATGTAACTGAAATCATCTAGTTGGTTTTTGGTGATGTTCTCCAACTCTTCCTTAGTCATAAAATGCTTCCCTTTCCATAGATCTCACAGGTAAACTAGTCATAAGCTAATAATTCTAAGTACTACTTTAAATTTGCTTTATTCTTTTTCCCCCAAATTAAGATTAGGAATCTAAAATTGACTCTGAACTGTTTTAAAATAATTTAAAAAAAAACACCTTACCGTTGGCCCTTTTACTCCACGTTTCTTTTTTTCTGCTCTTTCTTTTTCTTCAATTTCCATATTTTCTTTTTCAATCAGTGATATGAGAGTATTACAGCGTCTCTGGAATTCCTAAATCAAAATAAGGTTTTAACAACACCATTCATTTCTGCAACATAGTCTAAGTAAGTCACAAGATTTAAAGCTGAAAGAGATCTTAGGAGGCTGCACAGTCTAAGACCTTCATTTCACAAAGAGAGAAACTGAGGCTAAAGGAGAAAAAAAACTTCTGGGAACTCAAACAGGCTCTAAATGCAGTCTTCTTACCAATATGGTCTGCTGTCCTATTTCTACAGTTAGAATGGAAAATGGTGTCCCCAAGAAATTTTAAACACGCTTTCTCAATGGCAGCTTGGAGGTTCTCTCCAATGAAGTGTCTCAGAGATCTGTGCTTAGTCTTGTACTATGAGTAGTTTGGACAAAGGCATAAATGACCCAAAGCTAGCTAGGAGGGCTAGTGAACTTGCCAGATAATGGAATCAGAACATAAAAGAGCTCCACAGGCTGCACTGCAAGGGCAGATCTGCTAAGATGAAAGGGAATAGGAATAAATGTCAATTCTTACACCTAAGTCCAAAACAATCAATGTTAGAGGCACAAGATGGGAGAGGTGGGGCTGGACAGCAGTTCATCTGAAAACAAGCTGAGGTTTATAGTGGTCTATGAGCACAAGTGAGTAAACAGAGTAATATGGCAGCTGAAAAATCCAAGGAGATCTTAGGCAGCACTACAAAAGGTAAATTGGGGGTTCAAAATATGCCCACACTGTCAAGCCAAATTGATATACCCCTTTGTTCTGCTGAACTGGTTTTTGCCAAATTCTTCTTCACTCTTAATCACAAAGGATGGCACTCTGGGGAGGGGAGGAGGAGATATTTGCAAATGAAGGTAATGTAAAAAAGAAAAGAAACCAATAAGAAAAAGTTTCTGAAGAAAGAGACAGTTCCTAGGCTCAATGAAGTGCTAGTCACACTGTCTTCTGCCCTGGTCAAATCATGACTACAGAACTGGATTCAGTTCTGGGCATCAGAGTTTAATGGGGAAATCAATAAACCAGAGAGTCTCCAAAGGAGAGGGAGAAAGATGGCCATAGCATATGAGGAAAGGATGAAGATATTCAAGATGTTTATTCTAGAGAAAACAAGACTTAGAGAATTACTGTGTTCAAGTATCTAAAGGGCTATTCTATAGAAGGAAGATTAGACTTGTTCTGTTGGGTCAAACCAAGACTTATGGGTAGAAATTGCAAAGAGGCTACTTTAGTGGATTGGGCAGCTTTGGGAAGTAGTGGACCCACTCTCACTGCAGGTGTTCAAGTAGAAGTTGTATGATCACTTGTCATTCAGACAGCCAGATGGCTAAGTAGACAGAACACTGGGCCAAGAGTCAGGAAGACATAGAGCCCTAACTAGCTAAGTGACCTTGGGCTAATAACTTATATACCCCTGTCTTAGCTTCCACATCTGGAAAATAGGGGAAATAATAACACCTATCTGCCTGGGTTGTTGTAAAGATGAAAATGAAACATTAAGCATTTTGCAAACATTAAAACATGCTTTAAAAACTAGCTGTTTTGTTATTGTTTGGCTATCAATTGGACAAAAGAGCCTCTGGGGGTTCCTTCAGTCCTAAGATTCTGTGTGTTAACCTTGACAACAGCATAAAATATCAGCAATGAATTTACAAAACAGATTTTTACAAATGGACAACAAATTTACACACTATTCATGAAACCTGGAAAATAGCATGCTATTAGCCCTGTCTGCTGCTTTTCTCTTGGGACAAAGGAATGGTAGTCTCTGTCAACTACTCATTCAACAAACATTTATCCAGTGAATCTCATGTGCCATGGTGCTAGAAACTCACAGGATCTAAAGCTAAAAGGTAAGTGAGGAACAACTCTTCCTTTTCAAGATAAGGAAAATGCATTCTAGAGAGCTTAAGTGACTTTCCAAAGTTATACCTAAGTACTAGAGATGGGATTTGAACCAAGCCTACAAATACAGTCATATTCCATCACTCTGGATCTAACAAAATGAGCATAACTATACACAGTATTACATAATACTTTTAAAAGTTACCAAGATTCTTGGGGCAGCTAGGTGGCGCAGTGGATAGAGCACTGGCCCTGGAGTCAGGGGTACCTGAGTTCAAATCCAGCCTCAGACACTTAATATTTACCTAGCTGTGTGGCCTTGGGAAAGCCACTAAACCCCATTTACCTTTCAAAAAAAAAGTTACCAAGATTCTTGTTAAATGAGGAAATCTTGGAAGAGGAAGCAAGAGATTGGGGATTTTGAGAATGGATAGGAAATCCAATAAGTAAAGAGAAAAGGAGAGAATTCCGTTAATAGCATGTTTCTTATTGATAATAACTACAGTGTATTACCATCAGTGTTCTAAAACATAAACCAAAGTGATACACAACAAAATGGTTAAGTATTTTCAACAACCCTGTTTTCATTATTTCATTCTAGAGCTAAGTCCTTAACTAGGGGTCCATGAACTTTTTTTTAATATTTTAACAATTGTATTTCAGGATAATTGGTTTCCTCTTTAATCCTATGCATTTTCCTTGATGCATTTACAAATGTAATTCAGATTAGAAATTCATAGGCTTCATCACATTGACCACCCAAGGTGTTCACGGTTTATTGTTGCAAAGATACTGAAGTGGTTAACCATTTCCTTCTCCCGCCCATTTTACAGATGAGGAAACTGAGACAAACAGGGTAAAATGACTTACCCAGGGTCACACAGCTAGTAGAACTGAACTCAGGTCTTCCTGAGTCCAGGCCAATCCCAGGTCAAGTTCAGGTTAGAATTATAACCAGAAAAGACCATATTAAAGTTCATTATAAACTTAAAGGTGCAGTGCAAATGTGGGTTTTTTTCCCTTTTGTTTTGACTATTATGATCATCATTACTTCATTCTTCTAATCTTTTGATGGAGTTACAAACAGGACAAATCACTGTCCTGCTATTATTTGTTTACATTCAGTATTATGTGGATTACTGCACAGTGAAGAAAACTGATGCTTTCTTTTTTTTTTTTGGTAATTAACTACAAGCAATGAGTAGAAAGCATCTATGAGACAGCCAGGATCACAGGAATGATATGGTCCTCATGCTGATCCTACTTTTGCTTTCTCCTTCTAAATCTCTGTATTTTGAAAGCTATTTAGTCCATGTAGTTTGGAAATAATGAGTATTTGTATGTGGCCACATCTATTGAAAACACTGTTCTTAAATTTTTAAAGATCAATGTTAGATCCAGGAGTTGTAAGCCACAGTTTATCTCTAACAGTGTTCTAGTTCTTGGAGAGATTATTTGCTGAAATCTCAAGTATGCTTTCAGGTCTGTATTTGCGGTAAGGGGATTGGTCATCTGTTAGTATCTAAAGTAGTGACCTTCTGCTATTGAAATTCCCTCCTGCAGAGAGGCTACAATATCCATGACTGGAAGAATACTCTTGCTGATAAAGTATTAGAAGCATTTTTAAAAAATGAATTCGGAATCCATAAGTATATGGGGAATCTAGACAGTGCAGTGCACCTGGAATGACGAAGACTCATCTTCATGAGTCCAAAATTGGCCTCAGATGCTTAATAGCTATGTTACCCTGGGCAAGTTCCTTTACTCTACATGCCTCAATTTCCTCATTTGTAAAATAAGCTGGGGAAGAAAATGGCAAAACATTCCAGCATCTTTGCCAAGAAAACCCCAAAAAGGAGCCATCAAGAGTCAGGCATGACTACAAGGTTATTCCAGGTTGACCATTATCTTGCTAAAGAATTTAAATTTCCTTACCAAATGATTTTCATACCCTCCCTCAAAAATAAGCACATAAACTAAACAGCATGTTTCTTTAATTTATCTATTATTAAAAGGGCCAAGTTGAGAGCAGATGATGAGATGTGCTCCTCAGTTTCCAGGGAATTTAGGTACACAGCAAGGTCAATTCTCAAATGATTAGGTATCCTCCTCTGGCTATTATTATTTTCAATAAGTAATAGATGCCTGTACCAGCAGATACCTTCAGAGAGGTTCTGTCTCAGATACATATTCATGAGTCATATGGATGAGTCAGAAAGAACTAATACTTTTAGGGGAAGTATGCTATGCAGCAAAGTAAAGCATCTCATTGGGTCTATAAATAGACTGCACAGTAAGTTTGAACCTTTGGGCTTTTCAACTGATCACTAATGATTCAAGGCACAAAAAAATAACCAGAGAAATGCGAGTGGGGATGGATGCATAGGGAGGTGGCTTTCATAGACCTTCAATTACAGGTAATGTCACTTTTCTCTAATGGTACCCACCCTAATATTGATCCCCACTCATAAGTGATCCCAAAACTAAATAGATGACTCTATAAACAGAATCCTGGCTTATACATTGAGTCTCCTGCCAGCTTTTTTAAAAGGAGAAAGTACTGGTATGGCAGTGAGTCTACCTTTAAAAAAAGGAGTGTATATAAAAGATCGTGAAAAATATCTTTTGGGAGAATGTTTTAACTCCCTATAAACTCTACTCCCTTCCATGTCCCTTTGAGCCTTTTATGCTAGCTAGATGACCCAGTAAATAGAATATCAGTCCTACAGTCAGGAGGATCTGAGTTCTAACATTGCCTCAGATATTTACTTGCTATATGACCTTAGGTAAGTTCACTTGACCCTAATGGGGTCACTAGGAGTGGGGTAACGACTGAAAAACAACAACAATCTTTCTGAGTGTTCGGTGAATGGATTGTGCAGCATCTACCAGCTCCACCATCCCATAGTCCTCCTATCACCCAAAAACAAGGCTTTGTCCCAAGGGGCAAAAAATGGGTGGCTTTAGTTGCAGGGAAAAACAATACATAACAACAATAGCAGCAATTCACATTGCCACAGCACTTTGTGTTTACCAAAGCATGTTCCTCAGCACAGCTCTGTGAGTTGATTAATACATATGCCATTATTTCCATTTTAAAAGTATGGAAAATGAGTCCCCTTCCTCAGATCACTTGACTTTTCTCTGCCATGATATCACAACTAGTCTAGCCCCAGGCTTGAGCCCATATCTTCTTGTTCTTAGCTGATGTTCCTTCCAACAATATAAAAACGATAAAACTGCAAAACTACTATCAGGAATGCATTTACTATTCTACAAGGATTTCTGGAAGAAGGGACAATTCTAAAGGTAATGCTAGTGGCACTGAATTTAGATGTGTCTGACATTCCAGTTCTGCAGCGAAAAGTTATAATTCACTAGAGCTTATGGCAAACTCAGCATCCCCTCCAACTTAAAGATGGACATCATCTCCCTCAAGAAGTCATTTTGCAAAATACTTTTTAAAAGTTTTCTTGTATACCACTTCTGTCTTCACTCCTCTACTCAACATTGCTGAATGGCAAAAATTCAGAAGACAGTTTTGTTTCAAAGCTGACCACTAATAGTAGAAACCCCACCTTCTCGCTGCCATCTAAAAGGGCACGATTGATGATGTACAATGTGTAATATACTACACTAGACCTGTCCAACATAGGGAATTCCTGGCTTCAAGAAGCTTATAATCAAACAGTGAGTAAAAGAAGGAAGAGAGGACACGTACTCAGAGAAATATGAAAGTACAAAGTAAAAAGGATCAGGAAAGATCATACCTAGTTTGTGAGAAGAGTCAAGCAGGGAAGAAACAGCCCAAAACACAGACTAGTCAATCAGCAAGCACTTAAGTGCTTACCATGTACCCGGAAGGGCACATAGAAAGGTAGCTAGGTGGATAGAGTGCTGGGCCTGGAAGTCGGGAAGACTCCTCTTTCTAAATTCAAATCCAGCCACAAACATTTCCTACTAAGTGACTCTGAGTGAATCCTTCACCCTGTCTGCTTCAGTTTGCTCGTCTGTAAAGTGAGTTGGAGAAGGAAATGACAAAGTCTTCCAGTATCTTTGCCAAGAGAACACCAAAAAGGGTCACAAAGAGTCAGACACAACTGAAAAATGATTTAACTAATGTACCAGGAATAATGCTAAGCACTGAGAATATGAGGCTCAAACAGTCTGCCCCCTTCAAGGAGTTCACATTTTAACAGGGGAGACAATATGCCAACAACGAGATACCTGTAAAATGTAATGTAAGCCATGTAAATGGGAGGGAATCTATGAGGGAAGGCTCTAGCAGAGGGCGAGATTGGGAAAGACCTTTTGTAGAAAGGAAGATTTGAGGAAGTCAAGAGGTCATGGGTAGGAGGGAAGCATTCTAGGCAGATGCCCACAGCAGGGGATGGAGTGCCATGGTCTGAGCAAATATGGATTGTCTTTCCATCATCTCAGCTGCTTTTTCTGTAGACTTTTCCTCTTTGAAGATTTTTTTGTTTCTTTGTAGATATTTTTCCAACCTCTTTAGCAAAGTAGGGAATCACTAGAGTCAGCATCAGAAGGAAACTCATCTTCATGGGTCTGTTCTTCAGTAACTGACTGCACCTTCTATCACCTTTTTCTCCCTCATTCTCTAAAAATTGCTCCCAAGTTGATTTTTTTTAAATTTCAGCATTTTCTTTAAGACCAGGAACCCATTCACTTTCCATTTTCATGTCACCATCTTTGCATTTCTTTTCTTTTTCTTGAATTAGCTGCAAAAGTAGCCTGGCCTTGGCAATCCATTTCTGAACATCTTTCTGACTTTTCTTTGAGTTCACATCTTCTGTTCCAGAGGAAGCCAAATAGGCTTAGAAAATCATGTCAAGAAGTTTGTCTTTTTAAAAATCATGTTTTGTGAGAGAATTTTTTCATGATTACTCTGACCACAGATAATTTCTGCTAGCTATGTTCCCATCACAGCAGATGTGATGGGATTTATCCAACGGCATGTCCATCGGCTATCTAAGACTACATCTTTTGGTTTATCATCAAATCTAATGTGACCTGGGATAAAACTTTCCAGATGTTGTTACTGATTGCTTCAAAATGATAAGATTTCATTCAAACCACCAAAGCTTTTGAGCTGGGTCTTAAAGGATGAGAAAAAATTGACAGGCAGAGATGAAGTGAAAAGAAAGAATACAGACAAAGGTGTGGAGGTAGGAAAGCATGAGGCACATGAGTAATAAAGTAAGCTTAATGGTAGTCTGGAGTATGTATAAGGAAATAATGGGAGATAAGACTGGAAAAATAGGTCAGGGTTAGAGTACAGAGGGGCTTTAATATCAGGCTAAAGAGTCTGAACTTTATTTGATAAGCAGGTGGCAGGAAGGGGAAAGAAAAGAAAGAATCAGAACTGGATTTGTTGGTGAGAAAAATGTCGAAATTCAATTTTTCAACAGTAAAATTTCAAGTTCTTCCTTCATCTTCCACATGTTTTAGGAAACTTATTTGCTAGTTACAGGACAGCTAGATAATACAGTGGATAGGGCACCAGCCCTGGAGTCAGGAAGACTCATCTTCATGAGTTCAAACCTAGCCTCAGATACTGACTAGCTGTGTGACCCTGGGCAAGTCACTTCACCCTATTTGTCTCAGTTTCCTCATCTGTAAAATGAGCTGGAGAAGGAAATGACAAATCTTTGCCCAAGAAAAACTCCAATGGGGTTACAATAAGTCAGACAGAACTGAAAAACTCCTGAACAACAAGCAATATTTGCTAGCTAATAATCCTGAATTCCAATTTAGGATACTGAAATTCACACATACATCTTTAAAGTAAGATAGAACACCAGCATTGTGCAACATTGCTCCTTAGTGTGAGCCAGAAATATCAACAATGGAGGTGCCCCAATTCCAACAGAGTCTACCCCAATACTCAGTCTCAAAGACTCAATGGAACAGGCACAGAAAACCTGGGAGACTTGAAGTGACTTATTGAACAAGATTAAAGAGACTCAACATTACATTTCCTATGTACTAAAAATCCTAGACACTAAAGCCTGCCTAAGTCTGAATGACAGAAGGCCTGGAGGAGTCCTGGCTGAACGTCAAGGGCAGATGAAGGAGGAAGGGCAAAGAGCTACAGAACATGCACCAGGACAGCTGAACTTGAAGGGGAAAAGCTCTTTATAAGAATCTCAGTTTAGTTCTTCAATTTTTAGCAAATGAAAATGAATGTTCTCTCTCTCTTTCCTCTTTTCTTGTCTCCTTCTCTCGTCTGTTTCTCCTGTTTGCTCATCCCAATAGTCACTCAACTCTTCATTTCCTCCTCCTCCACCTTTCTTTTTTCTCTGCCTTGCCTTCCTTCTTTCTCTCCTCTAATTCTCCCTTCCCCTTTGTTCCCTCCTCTCTTCTATATTTCTCTCCCCGCTTCTTTCTCTCCTTTCTTGCCTTCTCTCTATCCTTTCCCTCATTGTCTCTCTCCCCTTCCTCTGTTTTTCCTTCTGCTTTCCCCACCCCAAATCTCTAATGTACTCACTCTCTCTACTCAACTTTCTCTCCTCCTCTGCTCCCTCCCTCTTTGTTTCAGAAGGACTTTAAAAAAACCCAAACATATACACAAAATCTCCCAAATTAGAAATTCTCTGGAGCATTTTCCAGGTCAATGGCTAACCTGTCCCTTCTCACAAAAAAATTCACAGTTGTTCTCAGGGCCACAAGTACTTAAGTGTGAGCTCTCGGTCCAATAACTCTACCCTGCACTTCTCAGAAAAGACAAAATGTTCTGATACTTCTATTCAACAACTGCTGCTTGAACGTTTTTAAAAAATCCACATTTGTGGCATGTTGTATCACCTTCCAAAAAAGATGATGGAGAGGTAGGAAGACCCTAAGGTGACTGTTGTGGGTACATTTATAACCCTTCTCTTCCCATCAGCATCCCAAATCTAACCCTATAGCCATGTGACAACACCAGTCTCAAATTGCTGAGTGGCTCTTCAAACTTACAAATTAATAAGCACTGTGGGAGCAATGCCTGCCCATCAGCGACACCCCAGAAGTTGTTTCAATCTTTTCATTTTGCACTCCTCACACACAGCCCATCACAGGACTTTGCAATATTTCTTAATTCCTCATAATCAATAACTAGTCTGAATAAGGACAACATTACCAAATTAGGAAAATGAGGTCGAGAACTGTGAAGTTGATTGCGCCAAAATTCAGAACTCCAACAGATACTAAATTCTACATTTCACAAGCAGTCAAAATACTTAGACTTTCAATTGTCCCAAAGACTACTATGTTCCCATGAACATAAAAGGATTTTGCAGGGCAGCTAGGTGGCACAATGGATAGAGCACGAGCCCTGGAGTCAGGAGGACCTGAGTTCAAATCCAGCCTCAGACACTTAACAATTACCTAGCTGTGTGGCCTTGGGCAAGCCACTTAACCCCACTGCCTTGCAAAAAGCTAATAAAAAAAAGGATTTTTCTTTATATTTGGTAAGAAGCCAGTACAAAGTCTTTACTATTAATGTGTACTCTCCTATTGTCCAACTTTCATCTAACCCTTTCTGATTTCTGGACCCCCTGTTGGGCAGGCTGGGGGAAGCCTCAGGATGAGTCTTTTCTAAGAATCATCTCTGTAAATGCATAAAATAAAATATATTAAGATTACCATGGAAACTGATCATATTGAAATACAATCATCAAAATAACTTCAAACCAAGTTCATGGACAACAGGTTAAGAATTCTTTTTAGAATGTGCTGCTTTTTAAAAAAAAGTAACAGAATTAGGTACTAATGCACCAAGCAAGGAAGCTCAAAAGACCATCATCCTTTTCCCTTTTATGTTGTATCACCAAACAAGCTACAAGTGATAAGTAAGACTCTCAAATGAGTTATAGGATTTTAAATCTGGCTTTCAATTTTCTGGAGGAAAACTACAAGGAAAATTCATCCTTGACCAAGCAGATAGTTTATAAAATACTCTTGTGCAATGAACTGATAAACAAGTTAAAGTTTAGACTTCATTGTGAACCCTATCAAAGTGGAGAAAGTTAACACAAAAGTATACCAGTAAAATAAGAAATTCTATGTTCACTTACAGTTCTAATGGGGAATATTATTATTTTCTTAATCTTCATTAAGCTACAAGTTAATTAATAATAAAGTTGTGATTTGTAAACAAACCAGTAATAACACTAAAATCTAATTGCACTGTGGGCAGCAATATTACTTTGTGTGACTCACTCTCAAATTCCATTAAAAAAAGGAAATGTTCATGTTAATACAAAGGACTGAGTCACTCTTTTGAATGGCCATCACTTGACTCAACTGCCAGCATCTACACCAGAGACAATAAAGAAATCTATGGCTTTTTGAAAAGGCTCATCCTGGCCATGTCTCCAAGCTATTGCTCAGTGAGTGAAATGACTCATAGGCTGAGCAGGGTAAAGAGTTTGAAAAAAACTCTAATGAGTCAAAAGGGGCCTTCTGAATTCATGCCAAAAAGTAAGACAGCTCTTGTTTGGGAAGAGAAAAGTAAAAAAGTTCAAAATTTAGAAGAAAAAGAAAATACTGGGGATAGCTAGATGGTTCAGTGAATACAACATTGGTTCTGGAGTCAGGAAGATCTGAACTCAGATCTGACCTCAGACACTTACTAGCTGTGTGATCCAGAATAAATCACTTAATCCTGATTGGGAGGGAGGGAAGAAGGGAGAAAAAGAGGGAGGGAGGGAGGGAGGGAAGGAAGGAAGGAAGGAAGGAAAAAACTGGGGGAAAAGGAGGTAAGCACAATGGATAGAGATGAGGCAAAACTGAGGGATGCTACTGATTAACTGGCAGGAGATTAGAAACCACTCTTTTCCCTTGATACATTTGGAAGAAATAAAGTCAATCAAGAGGATTGCTCAGTGGTTGGTCAGAGTAATGATCTTCAAATATACAGATCTAAACAAATGTATACCTTTGTTCTCTCTAGTATGCATGCCTATCACTCTTTTCTGGATCCCAATAGGTTACCTTATTAAAAAGAATCATAGATTAAGAGCTACCTAGAGGAGCAGCTAGGTAGCGCAGTGGATGGAGCACTGGCCTTGGAGTCAGGAGGACCTGAGTTCAAATCCAACCTCAGATACATAATAATTACCTAGCTGTGTGACCTTGGAGAAGTCACTTAACCCCTACTGCCTTGCAAAAAAAAGAGCTAGAGGAACCTTAGGGAACACTGAGACTAAGCTCCTTACACTTTACAGAGGAGGAACCTGAAACCTGGAGATAGGTAGTGAATCACACATTGCCACCAAATTTGTAAAATGAGGACTTCGATCTGGGTCTTCCTCACAGCAAAAGCAGTGCTCTATCTACTACACCACACTGCCTATCAAGGTATCTATATAAGAAATTGGATAGTAAGAAGAATTTGCTAACAATTAGGAGAGTCCAAAGGTGGGAACAGGCTGCCTTGGGAGGCAATAAATCTTTCAAGTAAAGGTTGGATACCTCCTGCTATTGTTGTTGTATCTTTTTTAGTCATTTAGACAAAGATCCTAGAGTAGTTGCCATTTCCTTCTCTAGCTCACTATACAGATGAAAAAAGTAACTAAGGCAAACAGAGTGAAGTGATTTTCCCAGCATCACAAAGCTGGGAAATTATCTTAGGCCAGATTTGAACTCAGGTCCTCCTAACTCCAGATCTGCCACTCCAACTCACTGTCAGATACACTATTTTGGGGGAACTCAACTATAGAACAAGTTGTACTAGATGTAGATGGTCATCGTGTGCCCTTCCACATTGAGATTTAACGATTCTTTAATGTGTGTATGATTTCAAATTCTATCAAATATAGTCTTGCTCTCAGTCTTTTGGGTTACTTAAGGATGACACAGTTAATGTAAAGGTTTGAAAAATCTAGTATGAAATATAGAAGAACAAAATGTTAGCAATTCCTTTTCTCATAATGATTTTGAAATATTCCATTTAGGTTTGACAGTCTTTGGAAATTCTAAGACTAAGAATCCATCTTGATATGTTCCTCTTGGAAGAAAAATGGTCCTGCCATTTGTATGCTCAAAGCTTTTAAAAGACTTACCAGTTGATCATATCCTTTCTGCTTGTTTATGCAGTTCAATAGAGACTGATTACTTACTTAAATACCAAACAAGTTCTCAGGGAAAGAAATCACAATCTTTTTAGTTTGGAGAAATAAAACTGAGCCTCATTTTCCCTTTTGTGTAGTCAGAATTCTGAATGGTAAAGAAACTCAAAGTAATCTCCAACCTTTAGATGAAGGCCTTCAGAGTGAGGCAAATTTAGAACTGAAGGTTGATGCTTTGAAGTACTCTGAGACTTTTCGTTAAGTCAGAAACCATGGATTCAGTATTTGAGATTCTTGAATAAATTAGAGCCACTGAGGTTTTATAAAATCTACGAAGGGTTTCAGAGTATTTGTTGGTGTCTCCGGGCAACAGAGTAGAATGTTTTTTAGCAAAATCCTGTTTTCACCAGACAGATTCTATGTGAGCTAACTTTAATTAACAGGAGGATTTCAATTTCCATGTAACAATATACTCAAACAATGAAGCCAACTGCATCCGCTGGATTTGTGATATAGGATTCTCAACAAAACCAAGTATCTTAGAAGTCCAGAAATAGAGAGTTCTTTGCCAGGATTACACATAACAGTCACAACCTATTAGAATGCCATTATTAAAACTAGAAGAAAATCACAAAATATAGGAATTTTTTAGCAATGCAATTTATCTAGTCATCCTTATTTCACAATGCTCCCTATATATGGTGTATATGGAATATAATCCATATTCCAAATGAAGTCTATCTTATACATATAGAATAAACACAAAAATAACCATGAACTACGAGTAAGTTAAAAAAAAAGATTACGACCAAGATGGAGTTGACAGACAAAATTATAATAGAAATACATACACATAAATAGATATGTGAAATATAAATCTATAGGTGTGTGAATATACACACACCATAGAACCATCAAATCTCAGTGCCATAGAGGCCCTCAGAGACCATCTACATCTAGTCTAATCTGTACCTATGGATGAAATGCCCCCCAATATAATTGCTTAATTGTATTCTCCCTGGGTTCAACCCTTCACAATCAGAGGTGAGACTCAGCTCTGCCTCACCTGCTGTCTCCCTCAGCCCATATCCCTAGAACAGTGAAGCTTGCATTTAGACTTCATCTGGAAGACTATCATTTCCCCAAACAGATTGATCCCACCTTCCACCTGTTAGCAAGTTCTCTCTTCCATGTAGACAAAATCTGTTTCCCTGAAATTTCTACTCACTGCTCATACTACTACCCTCTGAGACCAAGCAGAACAAACACAATCCCTTCTTCCACATTACAACTCTTCAAATATGTGAAGACAGCTATCAACTTCCATACCACACACACACACCCCTCCTAGATTTTCTTCTTTGAGGGATGAAACATTAGCAATTCCTTCAGCTGAGTCTCCTAAGTCATGATATCACTGTCCAGGTGTTCTCCTAGCTTGTCAAGGTGGTACCCTGCTCTCTAAATATAGCCTTGACAGTGAGGCTCTACCTTCCCTCACTTTGGACCCCGCTTCTCTCAACATGAAAGTTATAAAATGAAACATCAATCATTTTGCAAAGAAAACTTCCAAAGATTCCTTCTCAAAGGTAACAAAAGACAAAGAGATTTTCATTCTTTTCCAGATGCAAAGCAAAGCACTACTCAGAAAATACAATGAAGAGTTAAATTTGATTTTTAAAAGCTTTTGCTTTCAATTTTGAACATATAATGCAGTTGACATCTGCCTTTGGAAAAAATAAAGAAATGAGGGAAAATTTACATCTGTTGGTAGAAAAAAATTGTTCAGAGGGAAATGTTTTGAAGGAGCAGAAGAGAAAATGGAGGCAGGCAAAGCTGATTGTTTGCATGGAACATTGCCGACACCTAGTGGTTCTTAAAGTGAACTGCCTTTTTTCCTCTTCAAATAATGGTGCGTAGTAAGAGTCTGTCTATACACTTTGCTTACAAAAAGCATACAAGGTTTTCCCTGAATTTTTTAATCCGCTTCAACATAAGGCTTTGATACGGTGCTGCCAGAGCCCAAAGGGGAATAAGAGTAGAAATACAGACACAAGCCATCACTGAAATAAGCTTCCTGCCATAAAACCCTGAAGAGATGATTGGCATTCGGATGGCTTCACAGAACAGTTGAACCTGCTTGACATGATATGGTTGCAGGCCTTAAGTCCCATATGCCTCCCAGTGGGAGAAATGTGGCTCTGGGAGGCTGTTCTTTTGCAAACCACACCAAAGAATAACTAATCACTAATGCTTGTTGACTAAGCTTAGAGGAACCTCTAGGTGCCCCTCTCCCTCCCTCTCTCTCTCTCTCCCAGACTCATTCCAGGCAAAGAAGAATTTTATTCTCCAAGGCGAATAAAGAGAATATTCACACTGCATTATTCTTTAATAATCAATTTCCAAGTTAGTCAAAACATTCTGTCCTTAATCTTAATGAGATGGACTAATCATTCTTATTCTTTCTTCATTAAAGATACAGAATAGCTGACCACCCATGTCTCACCAAGATAGAGAGGTAGAGAGACAAATTATACATACAGATTGAGAGGTAAGTAGGGAGACAGACAGGGAAAGAGAAAGAGAGGTAGAGAGGTAGGTAGGTAGGTAGACAGGACAGATAGACAAAGAGAGAAAGAGACAGAGAGGTAGATAGAGACAGAAATGTGGTTAAGTAGATAGATGGACAGTCACAGAAGTAGACAGAGACAGAAAGGTAGATAAGACAGAACAATGGACAAATAAACAAAGAGACAGAGACAGAGAGGTAGAGGCAGAGATTGGCAGATAGGTAGATAGAGAAAAACAAATACAGATGCCTTTCCACATTTATTCTTTTCATATTCACATATTCTTAGAGGTTTTGGGTTTTTTTTTTGTTCTTTTTGTTCCATACCTAAGGCCAAATGTATATCTATTCTATGACAAGAAATGGAAGCTACTATCATCACTTGAAGCAGCTGATTTCTAAAAGTCCTGAATGGCCAGGAGTCTCCTGAGTCTCTGGGTACAACCTCATACCTGGCTGCCTATGGGCTGCGGGGACACACTTCTCTGGGTATCTGCACATTATCTATAATCCATCAGAAACACTTCCTGAATTGCTATTAGCCCAAGCAAGCACAATGCATAGAAATCCAGTAAGACACTCACTTCACTCATCGCAAGACAAACTCCATTGAAACATGAAGCATTTGATGCTAAGTTAGGATGCATGCCTTTATAAGTCAATTACTCATAATGATGCTAATTAGAGAAGTCACGAACACCATGAAATAAAAGAATGTGGCATGTTTCAGAGAAGCACAGTATTACGGAAATAATACTGAAGAGCAGGCTCAGAAGACCTAGATTCAAATGCTGAGTCTGGAACTTATTGATTGGATGACTGTAGAAGGGTCACTTCACCTCTCTAAATCTCAGTGTCCTCATTTGTAACACTTCAAGACTCCTTGATATTATCTGTGAAGGGGTACTCAGTAGATGGTAGGTAGACATGACTATGGCCAAAAACAAACAATATACTTCATTCCCCTGTGGCCAACCAGGAGGCGAGCCTCTCTAGAGTTAGGAGGGTGGACTTCAGCAAAAAGGCATCCAATCTCACTGCGATGCCCATGATCAAATGCCCTTCCCAGCTTGGCACTAAATGCCAGAGCTGGCACAATCTTCAAAAACACTCAAAGTTATCTTCTATGTCCTGATCAGACAGCTTAAGATGACTTTACTGAGGGTGACCACATCTGTCAAATGGGGACAATAGAGACATTCCTAGAGTGCTTTAAGGTTTAGCAAAACAAGCCTTTTCTCCTTGGGGACCTCCCAACTACTTCATAGATGAAGGAAAAGGCTCCAAGAAATTAGGGATTTTTCCCTCTTCCTCCCCTCTTCATGATCACATAGCAAGCATGAAAGGCAGGTATAACTGGAATCCAGATCTTCCAGGCCCCATGTCAGTGCCTCTGGCAATGGTTCTGACACTTATACTATATTCCTTTTAGAAGGTCATTGTGACAAAAGTACTTTGGAGACTATAAAAAATGTTTCTACAAATGTGGCTAGTTATTTAATTTTTAAATGACTTAATCTCCTACACACTAAAATTTCAATTAAAAAAAATGAGGATTTTCCGTAGAATAGCCAAAATCTTTGTCCCTCCCCTCAAAGGAAGGTGAGAATGTGCTCTAAAATAAGCAGGCAATGTTTTATATTCCACCCAAGCTGGAGCTAAGATTGGGCTCTTCAGAGCACCAGCCACTTGTGAAAAATGTGTGCCATTTTAGGAGATACTACGGAATCAATGTTTGGGTTGCTGGCTTATTGATTTTGTTTACTTTTGCCTGAGAAATCTTAGTTAATTCTTTGACTTACTAGATATCTGGCCGTTTGTATGTAAAGTGTTTCACAATGTCAACTATTATGACTATCAGTTATCATGGGTCCATTTATTATCTCTACAGAGTCCATTCCCAATATTCTATAGGCATGTCCAAAAATTTGCATAATGTCCCATTTCTGTCAAGGGCACCAATATCATTCCAGTCTACAAGCTGGCCATCTCAGAGCCATCCTCAACCTTCATCAATTACTAAGTCTTGTGGATGCTATTGCTGTTCAGGCATGTCTGACTCTTCGTAACCCTTCTATCCTCCACTATCTCTTTCTTGTTTCTTCCCTTACATTCACATAACTACCAACTGAGTTCAGGCCCTTCTTACTTCTCACCTGGATTATTTTAAGAGCCTGCCAATTGGTCTCCCTACCTCCAGGGTCTCTCCCCTTTGTAATCTATTCTTTCCACAGCTGCTCAGTTGATTTTCCCTGAAGCTCTGGTTTGATCACATCACATCTCCTGCTTGGAAGCTTTACTAGCTCCCTATTGCCACTATAATAAAATTTAGCTCATCTGTTTGGCATTTAAAAGCCTTCACAATCTAGCTCCAACCTTTCTCCAGTGATTTCACATCACTGTCTCTCACCTATGCTCTATGCCCCTGCATACTGTCCTATTGCCATTCCCCCAGGAGTCATTCCATCTCCTGTCCCTATGCCTTTGCAAAAACTGGCATACATTTATGCCTTCCTCACACATCCACCTCTTAAAATTTCTGATTTGCTACAAGACTCAAATTTATTTGCCACCTCTTACAGGCAGCCTTTCCTGATTGGTAGTATGCCCAGTTCCTGAACTGTCTTAATTTTTATTTTTGTATTTCTTACCTAGCTACATGCTGCCATTCCCCCCTCACTTCTAAAAAATGTAAATTCTGGAGGTCAAGGCCAATTTCATTCTTATCCCAAAACTTAGAACAGCACCTAGAATACTTAATAAACATTTGTTGAATTATAGTAGCTATTTATATTAGCTGGCTACATTGAGAACAGCATAGAAAAAAGGTTATCTTTTGCTTACATGTGTTCTAACTTCTAATGTCTAAAGAGACTCTACATTTGGTCAATGCAACAGATACATACCATGGCAGTTCTGGATTTGATAAACCAATCAAATCTAAACTGAGGAGCATTGCGCACACACTGCCGTAATTCTTCATACACATTTTCCTTGTCAAAACCCATTTTATGTAGCATACAAATCAAGAATCTATCTTCTTCTTCGGTGTAGTTCTTCCCTTTGTTGGTTCCATACTGAATGCGCAGCTGATGAAATGGTGCCTTATATCTTGCAATCTGAAAACAAGACGACAAGTATGTCTATCTGGGTACACAAGTACAAATGAAGTTTAATCACTACCACATTAATAGCAGTCTAAAGATTCCAAAGGGGAAAAAAATACTACTTTAGCATCCAGAGCTTTCTTGATACTGATGCGTCGCTGAATTCTAGCTTCTCCTCGTTCAATCTGAGCCATGATTCTTTCAATATCTTGTAGCTCATTACAACGCTCCCAAAATACAGCTGAAAGACAGATATTTACTTTATCACAAAAACTTATCACCCACACTATATGCACACAAGAAGTGGACAAATTGGATTTAATAGCATTAACTAGATTGGAAAAGAGAGAACATCAATGGAGTAAAAAGAATATATGTTTTACTTACATGGGTAGATAGTATAATGAATTATGAACTAGCCAGGATCTGAGACTTACCTGTAGAAGGCCTCAACAGTTGTTTTTACCTTCCTCAAGAGATACTCTAGTTAGACAACAGATGCAACAAATGAAAAATGATTCACACTTCAAAATTTCATCACAAATTCCCCTTCCTTAAAACAAACGGAATCTTTCATGATGGCAAATAAAAAGTGATTCGGTATCCCAGGATCTCAGACACTGAGGCCCCATTATATGACCTCATTTGATCATCACAATAAGCTTGAGAAGTAGATGCTATTATTATCCACATTTTACAGTTAAGGCAACTGAGGCAGAGTGGTAAAGTGATTTGCTCAAGGTCACATGGCTAAGCTGAAGCCAGATTTTAACTCAAGTCTTCCCTTCTCCAGTCACAGTGCTCTTATCATAGAGATGTAGAAATCTAACATACACTATGACTACCCTAAGGCCCTGACCTATCTAAGCATTCTCTGTGACTACAAAATGACCCTGACCTACCCTGTCAAAAAAGATAAAGAGGAAGGATCTGCAATAACCTACTCTGAATGAATCCAATATGATCACTGCTTCTTTCTCCCAGGCAATCCCCTTAAAGATGCATTCTAGAATATTGCCAGAAATAGAAGTCAAATCTATGGGTTCAAAAGTCTGCATATGCCCCTAAGATTTTTTTTAAAAAAAGGGGCCTTTTTCCTCCTTCAGTCTTGTTCTTTGAAATCTTTCAAGATCACCAAAAGCAATGCCGTACTTAATCCTATCAGTCAATTCCTTCTGTTCAAGCATGCCTGGAGGTCACTGAAGATAGCTGGAAGCTTTCAGACCATCTCTTCTTTCATCTTGGGTGGCCACTCCTCCAAAGTCAAAGTTCATTCACTGCCAACTCATTCTAGATTTAGGTGCTCCTAACACTGTTCTTGCAGGACCATACTAATCCTCTGAATTCATCCTCAGCCATTTGTCTTGATTTTCATCTTTTACTTTAAGTCTTTTAAAACTCTGAGTTTATCATTGTATTCTCCAGGCACCCCAGCTAACCAGCTGTGCCCTTCTTCCTCCTTAACAAAATCATTTCTGCTCAGACCTGGAGAAATTCATTCCTCCTGCCCTTCCTCTTTACAATATTAACCTATTGGAGTCAGGTAGGTGGTTCAGCAGATAAAGTACTAGAATTGGAGTCAAGAAAAGATGAATTCAAATTTGGCCTCAGGTGCTTACTAGCCACGGTGACCTGGGCAAATCATTTAATAGGGATAACAATGGTGCCTATGTCCCAAAGTTGTTAGAGGATCAAATGAAAAAGCATCTGTAAAGTGCTTTGCAAAACTTAAAATGATTTATAAATGTTAACTAGCTATCACTATTATTATTTCTCATTGGTGAAAATCCAGTCCAAAACAGAATTCCCTTTATTATTTCCTCCTTCATTTGAAGGACGAAATTATTAGTAGGGTAAATTCCAAATTGATCAGATTTTGGCAGAGAGATAAGGCCAGATGCCCAGAGACTTAAAAATTCCTAATACTATAGTATCATGTTTTTGTGACATGCTAGATCTGTTTCTCACACTCATCAATTCTTCCTTCTGCCCACTGCTACATAAATTCCATTTCTATGCCTGGTGATCCTTATCATGTTCCTCCCTGTCCAGTTCCCAAATTTCTTCCATGAGTTCTTTTTTTTAAAGGTTTTTGCAAGGCAAATGGGGTTAAGTGCCTTGCCCAAGGCTACACACCTAAGTAATTATTAAGTGTCTGACACCAGAGTTGAACTCATGCACTCTTGACTCCAGGGCTGGTGCTCTATCCACTGTGCCAACTAGCCACCCCAAACATGAGTTCTTTTTTTTTAGGTTTTTGCAAGGCAATTGGGGCTAAGTGGCTTGCCCAAGCCCACACAGTTAGGTAAGTATTAAGTGTCTGATGCTGGATTTGAACTCAGATACTGACTCCAGTACTCTATCCGGTACTTTAGAGCCAAATTCTAGAAGTCGCATTTCTCAAAGTCTCAATGAGATTTACTTCCTTGCATTAGAATCATCCTGTTTACTACCCATCCTTTCTGCATTTGTATGTAACATTTGAAATCTCAGATTTTACTACTGACTCTTTCTCTGAATGTTAAGACACAAGTCAGAAATATATTGAGGCTTCAGGCCCCCATTAGTCCAGATCTGAACCCTCAGAGTTAACTAAAACTAGATTAACCTCCAAGGGTAAAAATTCAGGGCATAATGTGTTGCATTTCTTGCTTTCAATATTTAGCAGGTATCACAGTTTTAGTTATTAACTAATTACTGCAGCACTTTTAATAATCCCAAGCTTCTCCCAGAAATAAAGACCTATCTTTTAACATCTGTATTATTCTAATGATATAGCATAGGTGCAAGCTTTGGAATACCATGGTCCCTGAAGACCATGTTACAGGTTACCCAAAGGGTAAAGTAGAGAATCATTGTGGGCATGTAGCATATTAGCAATAAAGAACTGTGTACCAGAAAAGAAAGCAGGCTAGTCATGTGACAAAGGCTAACCAGTGCTCCACCAATCTATCTCCAGATGATGTTAAAAGATCTAGGGGCGGCTAGGTTGCACAGTGGATAGAGCACCAGACCTGGAGTCAGGAGTACCTGAGTTTAAATCTGGCCTCAGACACTCAATAATTGCCTAGATGTGGAACCTTGGGCAAGTCACTTAACCCCACTGCCTTGCAAAAAAAAAAAAAATTAAAAAGAATCTACAGAAATACCCTCAGGGCACTGGGTGAATTCCCTTTGGACGGCTCTCAAGAGAACTTGGAGGAGAGGATGCCATCTGCACTGTTGGAGGGAAGCCTACACGGATGAGATCATAGATGCCAAAATATTCTAAATCAGATTCATATGCAGAAATTAACATCCTCCAAAGGGAGCTAGTTTAATATTCTACTTTCGTGTAAGTTTTCACACCTGTAAGTTAGAATGATCTTTAAACAAGACAAAATCCTATTTGAGATTTAAAATAAAAAGAAATGAGTAAAACTTAGCTGAGACCTTGTTTCAACTGATGTACAAACCTGAATATTCAATGACCTCCTCAGGTGATTTTCCCTCCACCTCTCGGGCAATATTATCTATATCATCACGCCCATACTTCTCATTAGCTTTAATAAACTGGTTAAAATCTCGTTTGTTCCAGTTTGTGAATCCCTGTAAGCCAAAAGAAAAATATCACTATTAACTACTGTTAATCAAAACCAGACTCGGTGTTCTTTGCACATTATTGTTAATAACGTGGAATCTGTTGAAAACACCTTCTGTTATATATTTTTAAATTTGAGAAATATGATAGTGTTTATTCCAGAATCAAGATTTGAGAGTTATTGTAAAACTAATGCATCTCTTTCATCAAGAGAAAGGAATCCTTCTGATGAATGAAAAGTTAACTGACAACTCTAAATCAAAAGATATTTGTAATTTTTTAATTACAAAACTTATTAATTTCCTATTAATAAAATTTTATGGACCAGTATCATTACTGATCAAGAAATGCTGCACAGTAATAGTCAAGGTAAGGATGACTATATGGGCATTAGGTGGCAAATAGAGCACTGGGGTTGGAATTAAAAAGACCTGAATTCAAATCAGCCTCAAACACTTGCTAGCTGTGACTCTGGGCAAGTCACTTAATCCAGTTTACCTCGGTTTCTCATCTGTAATAAGAGCTGAAGAATGAGTTGTAATATGAGGCAAACCCCTCTAAAGTATCTTTGCCAAGAAAACTCCAAATTAGGGCCATGAAGAGTTCAATACAACTGAAAAACGACTGGAACAATGACAAAAGTAAGAATAATGTTAATGATACTTCTTTGAATTTTCAAGAAAATAAAAGTATCAAATGTAGCTATGCATAGTTGATATGGTACAGGATGTGCAGTGAGGAAGATCTAGCTGTGTTAATGTGAGGAAGTCAATTTCTGAGTCTCTTTTCTAATCTGTAAAATGGACAAAATAATAGTACCTCCTTCACAGGGTTATTGTGAGGATCAAATGACATAATGGATATAAAGTGCTTTGCTAACCTTAAGGAGTTATAGAAATATGAGCTTTTAGGAAAACAGTATTTTCATATTGCTACATTCAAGCAAATTATAAGGAGATACTTGGCAAGAATAAGGAGTGCTGAGTTTTCACATAAATGTACCTTCAATTACAGAATTCTGTTTTCTTATTTTAAAAAACAATCACCCATTAAGTAAATCATTTTCTAACTTCAGTTAAAATGCTGGAGAAACGTTCCTACATTAGACTGAAGACGGCAGCAGGGCTTGGAGAGTATTTGCCTATGGCAGATGTCAATAAATTCAACAAACCCTTTCCTTGTCCTTTAAGGACAGGAAAAAGTGAGGGAAGAGCTGCTTCTCCCAGAAGTGAAATATTGACAAAGGATTTACATCCAGACAATAGATAACAAACATGGTTTCCTCTATATATGTTTTCTCCCTACTCCAGCTACAGCAGAAATGGTTAAGTATGCAGCAGAAAATGTTGTGAAAATTCTAAAAGACTTAGGATAGAAAATGCCATCCACATCCAGAAAAGGAACTACAGAGTTTATGTGCAGACCAAAGCTTACTACCCTCAATTTTTAAAAATTACTTGTATATTATTTTTTTCGCTCTAATTTTTTTCCTGTTGCAATCTGATTCTTCTTTCACAACATGATTAAAATGGATATATGTTTAACATAGTTATACATGTATAAGCCTATATTATATTGCTTTCTTTCAGGGGGAGAGGGAAGGGAGGGTAACAAAAATGTGAAACTCAAAACCTTACCAAACAGATTGCTGAAAACTACTGTTGCATGTTGTTGGAAAAATAAAGAAATAAAATATTTTTTAAAATAAACAAACATAAAAGAAGAGGTGGTGAATATGGCAAGATATCTCAGAAAGGCAATAAACAAAACCCTGGATGCATGAAGGCTTAGCAGGGTAGAAGCACGCCTGGATTTAGCAGAAGCCCCTAGGTTTCCATATTGCAGGACTCACAATCAATCAACATTGATTAAAGTTCCTCCTATGCCCCAAGCATTGCACTAGAAAAACAAAGACAGAAACATGAAGCAAACCCTATCCTCCAAAATATCACAAAAACTTTTTTTAAATCCACAAACTGTTTCATTTTGTAGTTTGAAATTCTGGATAAATTTTTCGTCCATTGGAAACCAACAATGTTGAATTGTAACTGTTTTTCTAAACTATGGTAAGTCTATTAAGCTTATGGATATTTTTTAAAATGTTGTTTTAGGCAGCTAGGTGGCTTAGTGAATAGAGCACCAGCCCTGGAATCAGGAGGACTTGAATTCAAATCCAGCCTCACACTCTTTATAATTATCTAGCTGTGTGACCTTGGGCAAGTCACCTAATCCCATTACCTTACCAAAAAAAGTTTCCCTTCAAATGTTAAGGAACACTAGGGAAATATGAAGCAGAATTGACCCCCCCAAATCTTTGTCACTCTCTACATATTATACCAAACCACTGTACCTAAATCAACTGAACTCAAAAGGATATTTGAAAATGGCAAAGGTAGAAATATCATACTGTCTCCATAACTTCTTCACTAAAACTTCAGTGTTTTTTAACTGCTCAGAATTGAGGAAGAACTACTTTTGGTATTAATTAATATGTCTTAAAATTCACAAGAGAAGCATCTTTACATATTCACTCACCCAGCCCAGGTTGAGTAGGGTAAATATTTAACAACTGACTTTCTTAAGGAAAATAAAATCCCCTGGACATATCTATAAGGTTAAACTATGTTACTAACAATTTTTCCCCAATCACTTTCTAGACTAAACAACAAATCAATAAATCAAGCCCTGACTTTTTTCTGAGGTGTAGATAAATGCTCACACTGAAAATCTGACAATCAGTGCACCAACAAAAAGGAGTTGGCTGTAGCACATCCCTGCACTCACCTTCCCCTCCCTATCCCCTGCCCCATCCACTAAAAAAAAATCTAATTTTTAAAAATATACCATGGATGGCAAAACAGCTCAAATAAGCTAGAAAAGATTTAAGAAAATCTTAAACCTTGTGCTTCCACTCTGCCCATCTTTCTATTCCTCCCTCCTTTTTTCTTAAAAAAACCCCCAACAAACTGTAGTTTTCTTTTAGGGCAATAAATTCAACTACTGAGAGTGATGAGGAGACCTCTTAACTTCTATATTACTACTTAAGCTTGCTCCATTCAAATGCATTCAGCAATCCTCATTCATAATATAGCAACTGGGTAAGCCCAGTAGAATTTTTAAGAACATAGCAGCATAGCTTCATTTTTCTGTGTTGAGGGAAAAAATGAAACTAAAATGTAAATATGACAGTGTTTTAATTCACCTCTGTGAATGTTCCAGAGATGCTGTAAATGATGACTGTACTTTCAAATGAGACTTTTGCACCTATGGGTGGCTCAATTTGAAGAAGTACATTAATGATGTACAATGAAACATACAGCAAATAAAAAGATCCACTGTCAGGAATGGTCTGCTATCTAATAACAAGAGAGTTTTCCTATTGCAAAGCCTCATACATAAGTAGATATTCAAATATTGATTCAGCAAATGGATAAATCTTGCTGTAGTGGGAATAGATCATAGAGAAGCCTAAAAGGAAAAAGGAATAAGAAAAGTGAAGGGAAAATATCAGTCTGAAGAAAGAGACTTTGCAAATCTTTGAAATAGAAGAATGGATGAGTTGAGTAGAGACTAAGAACATTACATAGGGAAATCTTATCCAAGCTGGGAAAGGGAAAGGTTAAACAGAAGGGAGAGACCATAATAAAAGAAAACTAAAAAAATTTAGTTTAGGGGTTATGAAAATGAGAGGGAGGGAAACCTCAAGGAAAAGAATGGGTTCAGGTTAGTATAAGCAAAGAAAATGGAAGACACTAAGTTATGTGCTGACTAAAAAGAAAAGGTAAATATATATGTGTGCATGTGTGTGTGTTTATACACACACATTCTAAAAACATATTCATAAAATAGACAAAGTAATAATCAATGAACAAAGAGCTTACATATATATGCACTATATATATATATATATATATATATATATATACATATAATTCTTCTATACCCATGTAAATTTATATGAAATATATACAAAATTTATGGAAGAAAACAAACTTCACAATTATAATCCTAAATGTGAACAGATTAAATTTTCCCCAAAAAAAGATAAGAAAACAAAATCTAAGAATTTGTTCCCTACCAAAAATAAAATATTTTAAAAATACAGAGATATACAGGGTGAAAACAAGGGAAATAGAAAAAATTCTATTTCGCTTCAGGCAACTATAAAAAGCTGGAGTTGCAATCATGATCTCAGATAAGGCAACACTAAAAATTGAAAAAGTCAAGAGTGACAAACAGGGAAACTGCATTAGGCTTAGGGGCACACCAAGACAATGAAAATAGCAACATTAAATGTATATGTATGAAGTCACATAGCAACTAAGTTTTATAAATCATAAACAAATGTAAAAAGGCAGAAAATGTCTCCTTTTACAGATTTCTTGCTAAAAAATGAGTAAAAATAAAGGAAATGAGCAAAAGATACAGATCTAAAGAAGATGAAATAATGACAACGGGTCCAAAAACCATAGAAACAAGAAGCAATTATGTCAAATAATAACAATGAAATAGTATACTAAAACTTTTGGGATGGTAGTGTAGCAGTCTTCAGATGAAATTATTTCTGAAAACAAAATAGTCAAAGAATAATCAATGAACAAAGCATTCAATTAAAAAAGATAGGAATTAAATTAGCAACTTGAAAACAAATTCAAAAAAAGAAATCTTTAATCTGAGAGAAATACAAACTAAAAAATTTTGGAGAGACCATTAGAAATCAATGACTTTTAAACCTCAAAGACAGAGGATCTTGGTGTGGTCTCTTTGAAAGCCAGTCTGGAAGAAGAGGAACCAACAGTGCAAGTATTTTGATTCTTAAAAAATTGACTGAATGACGTTTAAGATAAAGAACCAGGGGCAGGTAGGTTGCCCAATGGATAGAGCACCGGCCCTGGAGTCAGAAGTTCAAATTTGACCTATGACACTTAATAACTGCCTAGCTGTGTGACCTTGGGAAAAGTCCATTTAACCCCATTGCCTTGCAAAAACTAAAAAAAGGTACCATCTTATTATTTTTCAACTATGCTATCTGGGACACACAATAAAGCAACAGTGACATGAAAACATCATTATTTTGTTTAATTGGAAAAGTTCTTGATTTGATAACTGTGAACTTTTAATTAATCAGTGACCAATGACCACTTTTGAAAAAATTATATTTCCAATTGAAGAAGGCTGAGACATAAACAACATTGCGAATCTTTCACAGTCACACTCAAAATCTTCCCAGAAAGGATAAAAGATTTCTAAGTTGTCCTCTGAAAATTAAATAATCATTTTAGAAATAAAGATTGATGAATAGGGTGCATTTAGAGGTATGAATTATTACTAATCAGCATAAGCAATTTAAATATAAAAAATAAAATTGTAATTGTCTATCAGCATGATTAAATGCCTCTAAAATAAGAAAATGTAAAGGTTCTTCTAAAAATGATTGCTGTAAAACATGTTTCAGATTTCACTGGAACTCCATCATCAGCATGTTGGAGAGGATTTGTTTTATAAAATCTTGAAAGGATTCAGAGGCCCAAGCCTCTTGTTTTACAGATGAGGAAACCAAGGCCCAGTGAGAAGAGTTTTCTTGGGCATTCAGAAAACCAGGTAGCAATAAGGGTTTTATTACTAGGGCCATGCTCTCCTGAGAGCTGTGCAGGGCTAAGCTAAGCCAAAGAGAACCTTAACTGGGATACAACCACTAGCAGATGATGAGCAGCTCAAACACCCAAGGATGCCTGCTAGAAAAGAATATTGGCAATGTGCCTCTGTACGGTCAGGCAAAGGGGCTCTGTCTCTTAAGTGCCTCTATTGTGCCTTGTGACTTTCTCAGGGAAGAGCTTACAAGTCTATCATATACAGAAATTTTTACTTGAGTGAGAAGTTTTTCTTTCTCCTCAGTCTCCTCAGCTGTGTGAGGTTCAGCTTCATCAATCTTCTTCTGCTCTTCCTTCTGAGCCTGAGTGGAATTGGGAAGTTCAGGATTTCTCGGCACCTACAAATCAGCAAAGTAAAGAGTTAATGAGTCAACAGTTAGGGAGCGCTCTTCTTGTGGCTCACAACCCCCCAACAAATCTGACTGGCATCAAGTCTCAACCCAAGGAGATGGCTTTTTGTCACATTTATTACAAAAGGAGCCATTTCAGCTATCATGAAACTCTCATCATGAAAATCATTTCTTAAATGTGCCATACAATGATTGTACTAAATTCTGGATTACCTCATGATACCCCAGATTGGTTTGCATCATGTGATCAATTATGTCTCCTCCATACACAATAACCTATAGGATCTCCTATCTCTCTAATAGAGAAATCTTAGAACATTAAAAGTGAGTATTACCTTCCCCAGATTAATATCAGCATCACACAAGATATTCTCAGTTATCCATTATTTGTCCCCAGGTCCCCAGATCAACTTCAAAAATAAAATTTCCACAGTATCAAAACCCCTGCCCTTGTCACCCAAGGCTTTGGGTGAGAAGAATTAGAAACCAAGACTCAAAGGGTGTGTGTCTGATAAGTTAGCTACCCAAATGCAGAGGATACTCTGCTAGGCCCTCACTGTCTATAACCATTCTATTATTTTTTTTTAAAAACTGGAAAGCTTAATACTGCAGGACAGTGATAGGTGGCTGAAAAGACAAATAGTTGAGAAGATGGCATAGAGGAACAGTCAGAAGACTGTTGGCATGGAATCACAATGCTGACGACAGATATCAGAATAGCTGGCAGTAGCCAAAGGAGAAAAGAAGCAGAGACAGAGATGGCACTGGCTTAAGCCAGCAGAGACAGGGTAGGAATGGAGTTTGGAGGCAGGAGAAAGGCAGAGCAAATGACAAACACTCTGATGGTGGAGAAGCCAGAGTGAGAGATAGAGACAGGACAGCAAAGCTCAGCCAAGGGAGGCCAAAATTCCCAAGAGAAGGAGGGTACCACAGTCACAGCAGGGACAAGCATCGTGTCCCCTTATACACCTAGTCTGAAGTGTGATAACAAGTCATTAACCCATCTCTGTGTCTTTTATCTATGACAGCCAGGTTTATACCTACATCTAACAAAGAAGGGGAACCATCATTTAAGATGGCACTTCATGAGACTGTAAAAAGTTTTCTGTCAAAAAGAAAAAAAGCTTAAAAACTAAAGGGTGTCCTTAAGGAATACAGAATGACATTCCCTATGGGTACCAGCTAAGCCTCTTGTAATGGGATTCTTTTGTAAGTGAAAGTCATAGAATATCATATTGCTCACTTTCCAGGTGTGATGCATGTTTGATGCAGACATGGGGAGTTGGAAAAGAAGTCCTTTTTAATTTAACACCCAAGTGACCACTCTCATCTAAGCTTAGCACAGAATCATAAAAACAAAACACTTGACCTTTAAAGGCTGAATGTTATACAGCAGAATTAAGAGAAGCATCAGCTGGGTTTAAGATACAGTAAAACTAAACTCTCAATTTTTTGTTTTTTAAAAAAAAGGAAATCTGTACATGCAAGTGTTCACCGATAATTTAAATATTACTCTGAAATATATGATACAAACACTTCCCCCTTTGACACGTTCTGGTTATGCCTACCTTTCCCACCTTCCCACACTGTCTTTCCTTGGGCAGCACTCACCTTTCTAGAGCTCATCCTGCCATTCTCATCTTCAATCTATTCACTCAGGCCTGGAATGTATGGCCCCTTCCTTCCTCCCCCACCTTCACTTGTCCTCAAGGTCAGGCTTGGTTATTCCCTCCTCCATGAAGCTTTCCCCAATTATCTCTACCACTTGCCCCAGAAATAATCCCCCTCTCCTCTCCGTACGCTTTTGTAAAACTTTTTTGGTTCCTATCAAATGCTATTTAGCATAGTCTAATTTATCTTAGTAACTTCTGAGTCTACGTGCTGGGATCAGAGGCAAAGAGCCAGAAAACCCTTAGAGGTTATGGAGTCCAAGCCCCTTTTTTTTCAGAGAGGAAAACGGAGGTGCAAGGAAATAGATTCTAAATCTTCTTGAGAACAAAGACTCTCTTATTCAGTTTTTTATTTCCCTCCTCAGGATGCCCAGTGGTAAAACTTAATACACGTTTTTGAATATAACTAAGAAGAATAAAATTCTTAATTTCTTACCTTAGGATAAAAATATTGATATGTGTAGGGAAGAGTGGATCAAAAAACCATGCCGGCATATTGTAAGATCTACTGGGACAGGGCTGGGCCCAGGTTCAAAAACCACCAAAGAATATCAGCCCCAGAAAAAGCATGCAAATAAAAACCAAAACCCAAAAAAGCAGGATGTGGCAGGATGCAATTCAGGGTGGCCCAATGGGATGGCCCTTTCTCCCCCACAGTTAAGTTCTGCTCCTGGTATATATAGCTGCTCTATGATTCTCTTTTGGACAAAGAGCTAACTAACTTGCCTATACAGAAAAGGAACAAAGTAAAGAGCTTGTAATATCAAACATTCCAATAGAGTAATAGCTGAGAAACATGAATAAATGGTTTTGGTCAATGATAAGAGATATGAGATCATTTGGCAGAGCTAGGCAGAAAAAGAAACAAATAAATAACAAGGTCAGAAAAAGAGGTAACACAGAAAATGACGAGGACAAAAAAACACAAATATGAGTCCAAAGTAAGAAGGTCAATTCATGATGGGATGACTGAGTACCTGACGGCTTTGAGAGAGAGGAGGGCAGGACACATGGCCCTTTGCCTGCTGGACACCGGACAAAAGGGAGAAGAACCTTGGTTGGCCCTGCTCTCTCCTGGCCAATAGATCTGCTACCCAGTTTCCCAGATCATGGGAGAAAGCTACCTCAATGACTGACTGAAATTTCCAACTCCCCTTCTAATAAGGATGAGGATGAGGGTAAAAAGAAGGGCTCATGTCTGGAGGGGCAACCTAGCAAAAGGCAATTTGTATCATGCTCTACACCCCTGTTTAGAAATCCTGACCATTTTTGGTGTTCTGGACCCTTTTGGCAATCTGAAGAAGCCTAAGGATACCTTCTCACACACACACACAAAAAAAAATGCTTTTAAGTGCATAAAATCAAATGTGAAGGATTTATAAAGGAAACAAATTATTTTGAAATCGTTGCCAATTTTTAAAAACACAACTTAAGAGCCTAGCTGGATAAAAGCATTTGTTCTACCCTGATTACAGAGAGCTCAGAGAACCCTATATCCAGAATTACCTGCCCTATAGGGATGGGAAAAGTAGCTAGAAAATTCTGTGCCCACCCTCCACCTTCACCAACACAATAAAATGCATACTTTTCACTTTGCAAACAGTCTATATACACTGCATTTGGAGGATGGATGGAGGGGGAGGAACCAGACCTATGATTTCATGGGAATAGAGAACTCTGTAAAACCTCTACCAATGTAGATGGGCACCTGACTTGAAACTCCTAGGATTAGATGTCTGGAGTTAAGAGCAGGGAAATGACTGGAACCTGGAGCTCCAAGGCCAGCTCTCTAGCCACTATCTACTCTGCCTTGTTAGCACTGCATTAATACAACCTACACAGAGATGTCTGATTCATCTTCCCCAAATTATACTTTCACAATATCTTCTCTATCAATCAGTCAATCAACGACATTTATAAAATCACTGAGCTAAACTCTGGGGACACAAAGGGCTGGCTGCCTTAGAGGAACTTCTGATCTAGAGAGGAGGGACCATAATTTCCCATCTAAACAGGATCATCTGAGAGACAAAGCCCCAGAAGTTTGGGGAGGGGGTCAGGAAAGGTAGTGTGAGAGTTGAGCTACATAGGAGCCAGAGTTCTAAGAGGTGGAGGTGTAGATGGAACAGTAAAGCCTGTTAAGTTATGTGAAGATGAATAATGAATAACATAGCTAGAAAGAGGGGAAGGGGGATCAGTTTGTGAAGGGCTTTTAATGCCAAACAAGCTTTCTATTTGATTCTTAAGTAATAGGGAGCCACTGAAATTTACTGAGAAGGTGAGGGAGTGACATGTTCAGTTCTGCATTTTAGGTGCAGTTATATGGAAGATGGTTTGGAGACCAGTTGGGAAGCTCATGTAGTAGAGTTCAGGTGAGAAATAATAAAGGGCCTGAAGTATGTGAGGGCAACATGTGAGAAATGATGGGGAGATAAAATCACAAGCTTAACCAAGTATGAGTTGGAGATAACCCCAGGACAGCCAGTTTAAAACATCCAATAGGTTGTTTGTGGTATTCAAGGTACTGTACAAACAAATGCCGCCTAATTCTTCATTTCATTTCTCTTCTTCACTTTTCTTTAGCTCCCGTGGTTCTTCCCAGGTGAGTCTCCTCCCTGCCCCCTAACATAATAATAAAACCACAGAATGTGAGAGCAAGAAAGAGCCCTGGAAGTCATTTAAAACAACCATTTCATTTTAAGGGTGACAAAACTGAGGCAGGCTGAGGTTGACTTGCTCAAGGTTACACAGTTAATTAAGTAGGTACTCTCCAATGTATCACCTTACTGCCAGAACTGAAAGGCTATAAAATATCTTCCAAGGACATAGAATATATTCTTTCAAGAAAATATGAATATCTAAAATAATGAACCTGTTCATCACTAAACTTCTTGGCAGTTAAATTCCAAAGAGAGTAAAGAAGTTTCCCTAACTTACAACGGAAATTTTAAACCAAGCTATCTAGTACTAAACAGTTTTAAAAACTTCCAGTAAATAGTCTAAAAACTTCCCCCCAGTTATTCCCAGACCAAGTCACTTGGTTTCCTCATCTTTAAAATGGCAATAATAGATAGCATCTACCTCTAATGACAACCAGGAGAATAAAATGAGATAATATATGCAGAACGCTTTTCAAACCTTAAAGTGCCACATAAATGCTAGCTATTATTATTCTAATTGTCATAATGGAAAAGACTTAATCAAACAAAATAAAATGCTTATTCTTATTTAGAAATTCCACATAATCAAAGATCCTACTCGAGTTAATGAAAGTAGAGTTTAGAACAATGAATATTTAATTCAATGGATTCTGGGACCTGCAACAAAAAGCAGCATCAATTCTGAGACTAATGATTTCATTTTGGACTCAAGCATATATGTCTCCCACTAAAGCCTCATTATGGGAACAACACTGAATGCCAGACTTGCTATCCATATCTGATGGAAGTTAGTTCTGTGACTTTCAGCAAGCTCCAAAAATTTCCCTCAGTACTTAAAGTAAGCAGACCATTCACAGATTCTACTTCATCCACTTCGTGATGGTATTTGGCTCCTAGTGAAGTTAAACAATTACAGCCCAACTCCTTTGAAAATGCCAATCCGGTACTTCAAAGGAACCACCAATGTTTTGGTAGGTCTGTCATCATTCTGTTCCAAATATCATACAACCACAATCTCCGAAAATGAGATTTTAAAAGGAATCTCTGACCACAATTTGGATTTCTAGGCAGCATTTGATGATGAGTTATGGGACAGGGAGAGGCAAGGGGCCTTTTTTGGTCTTTTGCCCTATGCTGGCATTTTAGTCAGCATTTCATAGAAACATGAGGCACTGGATTAAATGTGATGGCACATAAAATGAAAACAGTAACCAGAAATCACCCTTTGAGTTGTACCTCTGCAAAACTGGCTGCCTACACTGCCACATCCCCCCAAACTCAAGAACATTACAGAACTGCCTCCCTGTGGAACAAATGCTGTTGGCCACTCCTAAGAATTTTGATAGAGAAAAAATGTCAAAAGGTGTTTACATTTCCCTCATCTACAGAGAGGAACCCAGACAAACCCTTTCACTCCACTTCTCAAAGCCGACTGTGCTATTCTTTCCCTGAAGATATTTAAGTGAGGTTTCAAGAGGAGCATAAAGTGAATAAATTTCAGAGGTTGAACTATCATATGGATCTAGGTAATTCTCCTGACTAGTATCAAGAAGTAGATGAGCAATTTGGCCAGCGGTTTCCATTGCAGCATTGGCAGTAAGGAAGTGGTCCTCTGACACATATTGCCTGAATGACCCTGGATAGGTCATCTGCCTTGGGTACCAAGAGTCTAAGTCACAGAAGAGTTTGCTGACCTCCCTGGATACTGGGAGGGCTCCCATAGTGAAAAGAAATCACAGGTCTGGGACCTGTGATTATTATCTTACTGAATCATTTTTTGAATTGAAAAATAACAACAAAAATGAATTGAATTTTGTCAGGAGTTAAAACATCTGGGGAGTAAGCTGACCACCTGAGGAGTGTATTAACCACATAGCCTTCCACTGGCTCATTAAGACCAAAATTAGAAGGAAACATGCATTTCTAAAACTAAGCATTCTGCTCTTGAGCCATTTATTAGAATAACAACTCACATTTACACAGCACTTTAAGGTTTAAAAAGCATTTTCCTTACAAGAACGCTGTGAGGTAGTTAACATAGATCATTATCCCCATTTTACATATGGAGAAATAAAGTCTGGAAGGTGATTTGTATTCAAGATGACAATGACAGGAAACATCTGAACAAAGACATGAACTCAGGTATTCTCAGTCCTGTGTTCTCTTTATGACATCAAACTACCTTCATTTGGGGATTTGGGGATCTCAGGTCTGATTTATTATCATATCTTGATTGTAACATATCAAACAACATGTTTCAGTGGGAAAATACATTCTGCATTCCAAACAAAGTCTATGGAAATTGAGAGTTTAGAAAAGAAAAACTAAATAGTGAAATCGAGGCTCTCCTGACTTGAATCTCAACCACAAGGCAAGTAGGGAAAAGTCTCCTGTTGCCTGAGGGCACCAGAGAGACCAGGACTCAATCAATAGCTAATCAAACAATTTCTAATCAACAGTATCAAACAATAGCTAATGGTAATTAAAGATTCAAACATTTGAGCAGTTAAAATTTTGGCCATTAGTAAGGACTATATATGATCTCTGAGCATTCTGCCCATTCTGAATTAGTGAAAAGAAATACAAATCTAAATGTGGCATTATTAGGCATTTTGTGATTAAAGCTCAGTAACATATACCTCAAAACTAAAAGTAAAATAATTCCCCCTCAATCACAAACACTAAAAAAAAATCCAGGACATAGCAGGTACCTCATATATGCTTACTGACTGATCTACCTTAGAAAAATCTGGAGTCATTTTCTTCCATGACCACCAATATACTGAAAGGGAGGATATATTCTATTTTGGAAAAGTTTACTCTTAGCCCTTAATTAATCAAGGTTAGCCTTTCAGTAATCAAATTAGTGAAAGAACAGAAAAAATCTTCATCTTAAGATATACGCAATCACATAAAAGGAAAGGTTTTTGTGAGACTCACCAGAGCGAATAATTTCTGCCCAAAGAAGTGGTTTCTGAAAGCACAATGGAAGTGTTTCTAGCAAGGGTCACTACCCAGGAACCCTGGACCAAAACTGGCGATGGCTAAGATCTTCTGATCAAATCTCACCCTACTTTAAGACTAACAGAGAAACAGCCCCCCAAGTCCTGGTCTCTCTGGTGCCCTCAGGCAACAGGAGACTTTTCCCTACTTGCCGTGTGGTTGAGATTCAAGTCAGGAGAGCCTCGATTTCACTATTTAGTTTTTCTTTTCTAAACAGAAGCAGTCCTCGACTTACATAGATTGTGTTTGGAATGCAGAATGTATTTTCCCACTGAAACTATGTGATAAATGGGGTTTAGGTTCCCAGCTCAGGCCAACAAACCCAGCCTATTTCAGCCATGACTACAGAACTGAACCACTGTTTATAACCTCGTTTCTATGGGGAAATGCATTCTAAGTTCCAACTTGGGATGCCAAACGCACATCTCTCTCTAATGTGACCCCAGCAGTGGGAATTCCCTCAGCTCCAAGCTGCTGGTGAAACAGGGGAGCTCATTAGAGCAGAAAAGAAAGCCAAGGCTTCTCAGGACTGTAGAAGAGGCTACAAAGTGGTGGGGGATAGGGGGGGGAATAGTGGCAGAAAGCCCCACTCTCCCCTCTTCTCTCCTGCCAATTAACTTTTCAGGCAGAGAGGAAAAGGAGAGAGCAACAGTGGGGCCTACAATATTCTACCTCCCCTCCCCCACCCCACTTCTCATTCCCCCTCAACACCACCTCCCTGGGCAACAACAGACATCATCCCACAGTCAGGCAACTGATGGAAAGGAAGGGAAGGGAAGAAGTCAGAGAATGGGGGGAGAAAATGAGTGGGAAGAACCCCAAAGCCATTCTTGGAATGCCTGACTTGGATATCCATTGGGTGCCCCGAAGTTGAAACCAAAAGTTAATAAGTTAAATCTAAGACTGGTCTCCAAATTCAGTGGAGCTCACTGGTAAGCACAGCTAAGGTTCATCAGAGATGACAGCTGCACTCTAGGAGTTTGGGCTAGTCCAGTGGGGGATGAAGGATGGCTGTCCATGCAATGTTACTGGCTCCCCAGCACTCCTTAACTGCTCCACTGCTCTTCCTTGTGCCCCCACCTGGAATATTCCATTCCCCATTCATCAGATCACAGTTGTCATGCTCACAGCTGGGTCATCTTAGGGCTACAGAAGGTCATGTGGCCAAATCTCAAGGTGAAATGGGTCATCCCCACTTTGAGATATAGGAGCAAGTTCAAAAGTCAAATGCTAGTCCATTGTTTCAAGTAATCCTTATGATCAGCAAGCTAAATAGCAAATTTTAGAATGTGATTATTAATCCTTCAATAGGTTTTTACCTCCTTAAATTTTTAGGCACCTTTGTTACAAAGGTTTTGTTTTGGTTTTTTGGTTTGTTTTCAGTAGAGAAGAGAGAAATGGGAAGGCAGGAAATTGATTTATGTTCACTAAAAAAAATAAAATGGAATTTTTTAAAACCTGACTTCTCATATTGAGATAAAAAAAAACAAAATGATGTTATAACTAATTTGATGATATTTATCTGATTCAGTTTTTAATAAAATGAGGGACTTCATATTCAGGCCCAGGCTGAATTGTACTGCCTCTACAGTACCAAAATATAAATCATCAACATCCATTCCCACTTCACTAACTTTCTTTGCTTAAAAATTCCTTCTATATCCGTTCTCTTAAGAGTTTTCCTTTTCTTTGTGTGTATGTGTGTGTGTGTGTGTGTGTGTGTGTGTGTGTGTGTGTGTGTTGCTAGGCAACGGGGTTAAGTGACTTGTCCAAGGTCACATAAATAATTATTGAGTGTCTGAGGCTGGATTTGAATTCAGGTCCTCATACCTCCCGGGCAGTGCTCAATCCACTGCACCACCTAGCAGCCCCTCTCTTACGAGTTTTCCCAAGGAGCAATACTGCTTTTCTTGCTCATTGTTTTAAAATCTGAAGATATGTCTTATTCAGCCAAGTTGGTTTCAAGAAATTCACATTTCTAACTATTTCCTCTGCTGATCTCTAAACAGCCCCCCTCTGATCCTGAACAGGCCAAAAGTTTTCTGAAGTATAAGCAAGGCTGTAGGCAGGCTAGGGTCATCTTGGTTAGGTTCCTTTTTCAATATTTCACCACATTGCAGGCTGATTTAAAAGCCTTCCTCCAAGTGACTCCCCAATTAATAAATCGTCAAAGGATACAAATAGGTAGTTTTCAGATAAAGAAATTAAACCTGTCTATAGCCATATGAAAAAACTCTCTAAATCACTATTGATTAAAGAACTGTAAACTAAAACAACTCTGAAGTATCAACTCGTACATGTCAGATGGACTAATATGACAGAAAAGGAAAATACTAAATGTTGGGAAGGATGCAGGAAAACTGGTACACTAATGTACTTCTGGTGGAGTTGTGAACTGATCTTACTATTCTGGAGAGTAATTTCAATCCATATCCAAAGGACTATAGACTGTGCATACTCTTTGATACAGAAATACCACTACAAGGCAAAGAGATCATTAAAAAGGGGAAAAGACCTACATGTACAAAAATATTTATTTATAACAGTTCTTATTGTGATGGCAAAGAATTCGAAACTGAAGGGATGTCCATCAATTGGGGAATGGCTAAACAAGTTCTGGTATTTGAATGCAATGGAATACTATTGTGCTATAAAGAAATGATGAGCAGGTATATTTTAGAAAATCCTGAAAACACTTACATGACCTGATACTAACAAGTGAGCAAAACCAGGAGAACATTGTACAGATTAACAGCAACATTGAGCAATGATCAACTGTGACTGACTCAGCTCTTCTCAGTAATACCATAATCCAAGACAAATCCAAAAAAACTCATGATGGAAAATGTTATCCACATATAAAAAAAAGAACTCTGGAGTCTAAATGCTGATCAAAGCATACTATTTTCATTTTTTAGTTTTTTATTGTGACTTTTCCTTTTTGTTCTATTTTTTCTTTCACAAGATGAATAATGTGGAAATATGTTTACATGATTGCAAATGCATAAACTATAGGAGACTGTTTGCCATCTTGGGGAAGAGGGATGGGTGGGAAGGATGTCTGAAATTCATAACCTCCTTATCATTCCTATTAAACTGACCCCAAAAGCAACTATGCAGTCCCCTAAGAATTATCCACAAGCATAAACATGGAAACCTCATATATAGGCTTCAATCCAAATTTCCTTGACCTTAAATCAGTCTTCCTTTTAATTACATACACAAATCCTTCCATGAAGCTTTCATCATCCAAATACAATCATCACAAAACTGTATATTGATATCTTGTCCAAGCAGTACATAATGTTCCATTCATCCCATTAAGTGACTGAATTGGGGATCCAGGCTCACCATAGTCACTCAAATCTCCTTTTCATTTTATTAACACAGACAACCCTTGCTAATCCCCAGATTCAAGTGAACTGCTACTTTTACATCCCAATAAAGTCCATTGTTAGCTAAAAAGGGGCGGAAAAAAGGAGAAATTACCTTATAACCTATAGTCTTCCGATAATAGAGGATTTCTTTTTCCAGAAGCTCAAATAAACGTGGTGGAAAGAATTGAAAATCTTGGATGTTTGGTTGTTTTGGTGGTCGGGGGGCCTGTAGAAGTAAAACAAATGCATTAAAAATGAAAAAATTCATAATGATAAACAACTACATAAAGAAACTTTACTCATTTTGCTAAAAAAAAGAAAACTATTGTGTATTGGGGAACCACTTTCTGACACTTATGTTAGGAGACTGGGTTCCATCCCCTTCTGATGATATGTCAGAGCAAGCCTTTGGGGGCAGTTGTTGTCCAGCTCAGAGAAGTATGATATGGGTGGTGTATGCCCTATTCTACATATGGTTAACAAAACACGTTCAGACTACAGAGAGCTAGCTTCACTTACCTTTGGAACCTTTGGCTCACTAACACGTAAAGCCTCCCTGAAATAGGCATCCACTGCATAATTGGCCTTCCGTTCTCGCTTAGGAGGTTCTATCCATTCCATCATGCTGAGCTAGATGAGAAACAAAAAGCAGATATTTAAACATTTCCAAAACATGCTTAGAAAAGAAAGCATGCAAAGATTCCAGAAATAAGAGGGAACCAAATCAAACCCAATGAAAAAGCTGTGAACGATATTTCGTAACCTACAATGTCCCAAGAATCTCTGCTTTGATAATAAGCCCAGTTAGAATTTCAATGGAAAAGCTTTGAAAGTTAAGCTAAAATCCTCAATTCCAAAGGAGTTGTCCAGGACCTCTGGGGTATTGATATGAAAAGATTCTTCAATATTATGAAATAACCTCAGTGACAGATTCAGTGGAACTAATATATACAAATATAGGGTTAGGGTTAGGGTTAGGGTTATATAGTATAATATAAAGAAGAAGAGGTTCAAAGGATAAACAAAGACTATGGGCCATATCACAGTAAGAGTTTTTCATACATCCTTTGAAGTCAAGAGAAAGAAGTGAATGGAACAAGGATCATAATCAGCTGGAAAATATAACTCAGAACCCCTTACCCTACACCTTACCCTGCACCTCAGCAGGCTCTCTTCCTCTAGGGTTCAACATTGTCTTTATCAGATCATCCAGTCCAGGTCCTTGATGATCTATCAGCTTCCAGGTCACTTCAAAACACATATAAATGGTCCCTCAAGGCCCCCTTGGCCTCCCACTTCACCCAAATTCCTCAACTCCCAAGTTGACTCTACCTCAGACATTCACAGGAATGATCTTATCTTAGACCTCATCACCATTCACAACTGCTCCCTCCATCGTCTTCAAATGCTGAAATTTCCCTCTCTACCCACCCTGCTATCCTTTCATTGCTCCCTCTGGCTCACTCATAAACCAATACTTCATCTTTGTCACAAATTTTAGTTATTAGCAACAATAATAACAGACAACTTGTATATAACTCTTACTATGTGCTAGCCTAATCGATTTATAATTATTATCTCATTTAAGCCTCACAACCACCTTGGGAGGTTATAGTTTATCCCTGTTTTACAGATGAGGAAACTGAAACAAGTAATGAATAAGTGAAGTGACTAAGAGCTGGCCTTTATGTAATACTCTAATGTTTGCAAATGGAATTATATACATTATCTCTTTACAGTCTCAAACAACCCTCTGAGGTAGGTACTTCAACTCTCATCATCCTCATTTTAGAAATATGGAAACAAAGTCAAAGAGGTAAAGTGACTTGGCCACAGGTCTCAAGTCAGGATAATGACTCCACTCACCACGCCATGTCACTTCAGTTGAATTACCCCTCTTTCTCTGTTCCCAGATCACTAACCCTATTATGGCCTCACTTCCTTCCCTTCAGACCCTTGATTCTGCAGTTCTCCAATTCAACTATATACATTCTTCCCATCCTGAGTGCCTTGTCCTCACACCACTCCTGAGCTGTATCACATCCTACTTTTCTCTCATCCTGCAGAGATGCATGTAGTAGGTAGTTAATAAATGTTTATTGACTGACTGACAGACACTGTTGGAGAAATCACATCACTGTGTCGATTCCCTACAAATTCGGGTTCCCTGCTCTCAGTTTGGCCCTTACTTCTGCAGAACAAAACCGCTCATCTTTCTCACTCATTGATCTCGGCAGCTGTTGTAAATGGTCTTTTCAAGTCTCTTGAGTTCATAATTTTTTTATCAATGTTGCAAACACCCCACAAAATAGCAGCTTTCTAGGGACCACTTCATTTTTTTCTCATTTTAGTCTCCAGGACCTAGTATAGTACCTAGCACACTCAGTTGTTCAGTCATTTTTTGATCAGATATGATTCTCTGTGACCTTTGGTGTTTTCTTGGCAAAGATACTGAAGTGGTTTGCTATTGCCTTATTTTATAGCTCATTTTACAGATAAAGAAACTGAGGCAAACAAGATGAAGTGACTTGTCCAGGGTCACAGTTAAGCATCTGAAGCTGAATCTGAACTCATAAAGATGAGTCTTCTTGATTGAAGCCCAATACTCTATCCCCTGAGGTGCCATTTTGTTGCATCCCATCCCCACCCCAACGAACAGTGAGCATCACAGTGAGCATTTATATAATGCTTCTTTAATCTTTTGTTGAAATGGAAAGATGATACCCTTCTCACTTTGGGTCTTAGTAATAGGTGAGATCTACTATGATTCTGAAGACAAACCTCACAAGAAATGGTCAGAGGATTCTGATATTGGACAAAAATGACAGTAAACTCAGGGTACTCTGGGACACTCCTGTCCTTTCTCACCTCTCTCCATTGGTTCCTTCCTTTTTATCTTGAAAAAAAGCACAAATCTTTCTCATCATGAAGAAAATCTCCACTCATCCCTGATGATAGTTGCACTGACCATACTAATATTATTTCCTTCCCTTTGTGCTTAAACTTCCAGGGAGTTCTAATAATTTAGCTTCTGTCCTCCATTAAAATATTTTTTCAACCACCAAAAACTTCCTCCTAGCTAGATCCAATGATGGTTTCTCTGTTCTTGGGTGTTTTCACTCCTTCCCATTAGACAATGGTGACCACGTATCACTTTTCTTCTTTACAATGCCACTCTCCTTCTCTTCTCTCTCCAACTTCCCTCTTTAGTAAGTCCTCTTACTATCCCATCAAGCTTGTAAGACTCAAACCCTAGTCTTCTCTTTTTCTGCCTCTAAACTTATTTCTTTAATAAAAATATTCACTCTCATAGGTTCAGAAATCATCCCGAGTGGTACAGTAAGATCACTGTTCCAAAGTAGAAATGCATCTCAAAAGCCATCTTCTCCAAGCCCCTCATTTTACAGGGAAGGAAACTAAGGGCCAAGAAGGTAAAGGGATTTGCCTAAGGTCCCACACATAGGATCCTAGATCTGTAACTAGAGGGGACAGCAGAGGTCACATTTTATAGCAAAGGAACCTGATGAGGTCCAGGGAAGTGAAGGGGTGTGCTCAAAGTCAAAGAATCTTAGATCTAGAGTTAGAAGGAGTCGCAGAGGAATCTAACCTCCAACCATTTCACTTTACAAAAGAGGAAACTGAGATCTAGAGAGGAGAAGTCACCAAGGTTGCTCAGGCAGTAAGCATCAGAAGGAGAATCTGAACCTAGGTCTTATGGCAGAACCACAATAGTATCTATACCTCCACTACCCAATTTCTATTTTCAGCACTGACCTCTTAGCCTCTTTTTAATGTGAACTCTTAGTCACACCTAAAAAGTCTCAAAAAGGGAGCTCATTTTCCACCCAATACAAGATATGCTTAGCCTAACCCATGAAAATCAACCTCATTACTTTATTGGCACACTTCATATTGTCAAGGCCTGCATTTAGGCAATATTCCTTCTTCCCAGGGGAATATTCCACACATTTGGAGAACCCTGCTAGCAAAATGGAAGTCACAAAATTTCAATGTAATCTTGGCTCAAAGTCTTGAGAGAAAACCTCCTGCTTATTTATTCTCAGGTATATAAATGACTTCTTGCTTCTTAAATATTACGCCATAATTGATGTGATGACAAAATGCTTCGGCTAGAGCTTTAGATCCCTGTATGCCTGGGGGAGATAGGCTCTGTTGCTAAGAGAATCAGCACCTTTCCATAAAGTAACCAAGTACATTCAAATTAGCTAAGTAACTTTTTGAAAAATCATGTTTGCTTCCTAGGAATGAAATTGAATGTTTTTACTGATTTTTTAGCCTCTTGCAAAATTAATTTTTTCTCTCAAATATAGAAAACATTTTTAGTAACAATAAACCCCTGGGAACGATTTTCAAATTCATAAAAGTCATATATAATGAGTAAAGGATAGTATAAAAAGAAAATTTGCTCATTACCAGGGTAATTCTACACTTAAAATGCAGCTAGTTCTCCAACTCAACAGGAAGTCAAGAGCCAGGGACAGTGACTGAGTATGGTCAATATATTGGTTGTGCTGCAAATGAAAATGTGCAATCAATTTCTTAATAAAATTGACAAATATAAGAAAAAAGTTTTAGTATTCATTAGGCTAGTTCCCAAAATGATGACTTTAAATTCAGACTAAAAACTGCCAAGCATTCACCTGTCCCTGGGTTCCATTATATGGGGCTGCTTTATAGATGACACAATCTCTTTTAGCATTACTTGAAATCCATATATTGGACTGGAGTCAGGCTATAAAATGATGGTTGGAATAAAACACCTTCAGACTCCTCTGGGGCATCTTATATCAAAATGTCTAACCCAGAGATATCTCATTCTCAATATGTCCCAAACTGAACTCATTATCTTGAACCCAAACCCCTACCCCTTTCCTCCCAATCCCTTAGGCTCCCTACCTCGGAGTCACCCTAGCCACCTCACTCTCCCTCACACCCTCAATTTCATCTTTGAAGCCTCTTTGAAGCTCCCTGGTATCCTCTAATAATGCCACCACCCTGATGCGGGACCACATCACCCTGTGCCTTGAATATTACAATAGCTGCTTCTGGTTCTACCTGCCCTCTCCAATCCATCCTCCTCTCAGCTGCCAAGGTGAGTTTCCTAAAGCTGAGGTCCAACTATGCCAGCTCCTACTCCAAAACCCCAGGTTAATAAGATTTCATTTCACTAATTAAATTCTAATCTTCTGTTTGGCAAGGCCCCTTCCTACCTTTTCCCGTCTTCTCACACTTTTCTCCCCTCCACGTACTCTGGGATCCAGTGACACTGGCCTCCTGGCTGTGCCTTGCAAAAGACACTCCACCTCCTGAATCTGGGTATTTGCTGGGGCTGTCCATCACGCCTATAACTCTCACCCTCCTCATCTCCGCCTCCTGGTTTCCGTGGTATCCTTCAAGTCTCAGCTCAAGTCCCCCTTTCTGCAAAAAAGCCTTTCCCAGTCCTCATTAAGTCTGGTGCCTTTCCTCTGAGATTATCTGCAATTCATTCTGGGCATATATTGTTTATATATAGTTATTTGCATATAGTCTCTCCCATCAAAGGATGAACTATCCATAAGAGATCTTTGCCTTTCTTTGTAATCCTAGGACTTAATACACGGTAGTGAACATCACCCAGTAGGAACTTGGTAAATGCTTGCTGACTAGCCCTGACTAAATGTTATAGGTTAAGTTCTAATCAAATTTCATGATCATGAAAAGTCTGACTTGGTTGTTTAAAGGGTAAGGCATACAAATGCTGGGATCAGCAGGAACCTGGACTGAATCCTCAGTCAAATGCTTGGTAAAATATATGAACATGGGCCAAAGCACTTGGTTCTCTGGGCCCCAGGTCTTCATCTCTTAAAGAAAGGAGCTGGCTTGAATAGCTTCTAAAGCCCCATTCAGCCTCAGAACCATAATGTGATGATTTATATGGAGTCCTATATACTTTTCATTTGAAAGTAAAAATATATATTAATAATATAATTACAATTCTTCCATAAATAATAATGGAACAACTTAAGGAGTACAAGACCCCAAAAGATGACCTGGTAGACTGGGTCGGAGTGTTGAGCTTGGAAGCAGAGAGCCCCAAAGTCTGAGCATGCTTCTGCCCCAGACAAGCTCCAGAACCTGGGGTGCCTCAGTCGAAGCCCCAAGACTGCTCCACTGATTCACGATGCACAATGGGCTGGACTGGTGGGAGAGTTCCCCAAACTGAGGAGCAAACAGGTCCTTTGAGGACTCCTGGGCATAAGGTACTGAGGATGCAGAGAAAAATCAGGAAGCAGTCCTTCTTTTCCAGGAACTTCTGTTCTATTGATGGGTACAAATGGACACAGAAAAGGAAAAGCAAGCTAACATGAGGAGACAGAGATGACAAATAATCCAAGGGGATCAGGGAGGCTTCATGGAGGCTTAGGTTAAGCCTTCAAGGAAAAGAAGAAATCTAAGGAGTCAAGGCAAGCAGGGATATGCAATAGAGAAATGGGAGCCAGCTGATGCAAAGGCACAGTGATAAGAAACTAAATGCAGAATCCATGGAACAGTTTGTAATTTGTCAAGATTTAGAACTGTGAGATGGACAGTGATCTGAAATGTCTGGAAGGGTTGATGTTATGGGGGACTGAGGTGTTTGTACCCTGCCCCGTAAACGAGAGGCTGCTCTTGAACAGAGGGAATGATGTGATCAGATCTATGTCTCAGGAAAAAAAAACTGCGCAGATGGACCAGAGAAAACTGGAACCAAGGAAATGATTTAGAAGACTATTAAACCAGTCCAAGCAAAAAGTAATGAGGGCTTAAACTAGGCTGGTGGCCAAAGAAGTGAAGAAAAAGAAAGGAATGTAAGAGATGGTTAAAAATAGATGTTAATAAAGGACAACTGTGCAACTTGGGTCCGTTTGGTCTCACATCCAAAGTTACCTTTTGTTTTTCTCTATAATCTTCACCTTCAAAGTTGTACAAACTTGTTTCAGTGTCCATGGAGAAATTTCTAAGAGAGTTCTCTCCCATTTTCTGCAACCGTTCATTCATTTCTGCAGTCTAAACACAATAAAGCATGCTCAGATGGCCAAATACTTTTTTTATCTCTTATCAACATTTCCCAACTCAATTTTAGACATTATAAAATAACTCTTTATCAAATATTAACCTGCATGAAAATTCTATTTGTCCCCAAGTAGTCTTCAATCACTATTGACCCATTGTTCTCATTTATGCATTCCTAACAACCTTCAACCAATGGCTGCATATTTATATTAGAAGCTGTTCAATTCATTTTCTTTGAATCAATTTATTCTATTAAGAGATAAAAGCACATTTGAGGCAAGATAGTACAATGGTAGGATACATGCTACCATAATATCAGGTAAAATTCAATCAAGGACCTTAGAAACAGAAATTCTATGATAACTGAATTGCCTATAAAATTATAATAGCTTATCAAATTACTTGCTGTCATAAGAGAGGGTGGAAGGCAGGGAGGGAGAGAGAAAATGTACAATTCAAAATCTTAATAAAACAAAGCAATGTTGAAAACTATCTTAATGTGTAATTGGAAAAAAGTAAAATTAAAATTAAAAAATCATGATAGTAAAAACTATATTATTCTGACACTTAAGTAATGTTCTCATTGTTTTATATAATAGCAAAAAAATTAAATAAACACAAATGGAAAAATATAATACTCAACAAGCAAATCTACATTGGGTTGTAGCTGAGATCTGACAGGATGAAACCAGTGACTGCAAAAATATCTGTGGAAGGGTCTATCTTAGCCACAAGGAGGACCAGAGGTCAAAGTGGCAAGGGCTGTGCTATCCTGTATTCTCTTTATCCTAAGCTGGGCACCATCCCATCCCTTCCTTCCGATACCTTCAGAGTTGATCCCTCAATTCCCTCAAAGTTTTCACACTGTCAACTCAGATGACATCTGTGTATAACTGGTCTATTTCAACTGTTTTCCCCATCTTTGCTTTCTCTACTGCCTTTCTTATTTCCTCTAGAAATGCATTCAAGACTATGGATGTTTGGTCTCCTTATTGGTGAAATTTGTTCGAAAACCAATGTGAAATGAACTGTCCTATGTGGTCTAGGCAATTCAGGCTTAGGTAACTATTGCATGTAAGTCCCTTCTAATTCAATGATTCTATGAATTAAAAGTATTCTAATATATCAATAATGAGTAACTTCAAATACAGTGCCTCAAAAATCTTTTTTTTAAAAGTTGTTGCGGGGCAGCTAGGTGGCGCAGTGGATAGAGCACCAGCCCTGGAGTCAGGAGTACCTGAGTTCAAATCCAGCCTCAGACACTTAATAATTACCTAGCTGTGTGGCCTTGAGCAAGCCATTTAGCCCCATTTGCCTTGCAAAAACTAAAAAACAAATAAAAAGTTGCTGCAATCGAACCTGGCAGTATAGTATTCAATAAATTAAGAAACACCAACTATTCCTGGATTGAATCCTTAACAAGGATTAATGGGAATAATAGAATGCAGACTAGTAGAAATTAGGTTAATATGAAAATTCTCTGTCATATCAACAATAAGTTCCAGATGAATACATAAATGGGTGAAGTTCATAGCAAGGCCCTGGGAAACTAAGCAACAACCATGGAATATAAAGAAAAAGGATCAATAGATTTTTTGTTTAAGTTGTTGTCCTAAAACATCTATTTTTTTCATTTTTGGTGAAGACAGGGTGGTTTCCCTGTAACACTTTGGCTGACACAAAGCAGCCATTGATGGCTGAACCAACTGTTGACCACCATGGAAGTTCTGATCTGCCCCATTTTCCAACTTGCACTGTCACTGGTTAACCTCTCCTTGGGCAGCCTACTGGTCCCAAGTCCAAAGGATTGCTCCAAGATGTTCACCATATTGGTAGCAAGGCTTGGGACAGATGCCTCATGAACTTTAGCAACTCAGAGTTCTAGTGATCCAGTGACCTCATCTTCCCCCAGAAGCAGGAGCTATAGACAGGTCAGTCTTAAAATTCATAAATGACAAAAATGATTTGATTTACAAGTAGATCAATTTCCTACTTTTTTCAACAGGTATGTTGAGTTTTCATTTCCTCCCCCAAAAAGCAAAGCAAATTGTCCCTGATTAAAATAAACAATCAAATTGTCGTAATAAACATAAAACAAACATAATCAAGATGCAAAGTTCCATTTCTAAAGTCTACTTTAACTGACCTTCTTTTCCCCTCTCTCTAAAATAGTTGTAATGTCTTCCTCTGTCAGTTCACTTTCTTTGGAAGCAAAAACGTGTGTGGCTCCATGGCGTATCATCTGTAGCATTTCGTCTTTTGCCAACTTGTTAGATTGTTGATCAATGAGTCTACCTAATATCAAAAGTAAATGGTGGGATCTTTAAGTGGATTGTACTACAAAACCCATACAAGAAGGGGCTTTTGTGTCTTTATTTCTTTGGTGCTGACCTACTCCATCATTGTGGAGAGCTCACTGTATCTAAACTCCCTGTATCTGTATCAGACTACAAGAGTTACTTCTTGACTCTGAAAATCATTGAACGCAACATAAGGTTAAGAGACTTATTCACCCTTCCAATTTGGGATATGTTATTGGTAGGACTCAAACAGGTCTTCTCTGTCTTCAAGGAGACTTCTACCTACCTACATTCTGTCTCTCAATCAAACACTATCATATTTAAATCATGAGTAAAGTTTGGGAAGCTGAGGAAGTTGTCCAACTTCAATTTTTCCTCAAAGCTATCTCTTGTGAAGTGTCCCTTCTGACTCATTTTCCACTTGGCATTATACCTTTGTCTAACTTTCTTTTAAAACCCAGAGATTCAGGGGCGGCTAGGTGGCCCTGGAGTCAGGAGTACCTGAGTTCAAATCTGGTCTCAGACATATAATAATCACCTAGCTGTGTGGCCTTGGGCAAGCCACTCAACCCCATTTGCCTTGCAAAAACCCCCCAAAAAAATACCCAAAAAACAAAAAAAAAAACCTAGAGAAGCAAGATTTAAGGGGGGGGTCTAGAACTTCCTCTGAGAGCAGGCACTCCAATTATAATTATAATTGTTTGCAAAAAAAAAAAAACCAAGCCATCAGAACAGGTTGTCCCCTGGATACCAGGTGTTCCAAATCACATGCTATTACAAATAAAGGTTATCAGGTTAGCTAAGGTTCAAATATACAATCTGCATATCAAATGTCATAGACAGATAAGACAGCTTTAAATAACTGAGTTTTCAAAAAAGTATTTGTCAAATTAGACTGTCTTATTTCAAGCTGTGACCAATCTTATAAAAAAAGACATCTTTAAAAGTAGAGGTTTTGAGAGTGCAAATTTTTGCAAGAACCAACTAAGTAATTATAGGGATATTATAATATATATGGATAAACATAAACACACACAGTTATTAATATTATGGAAAAGCATTTGATACCTTGTTGTATAACAATAGAGTCAAGCCTCAGTTTTATCTCTGCTCTTTCTACAATCCTGTCTTCAACAGTGTTGTCAGTAATGAGCCGGAATACCCGTACGGGCTTCTTCTGACCAATACGATGAGCTCGATCCTGATGGAAATGAACCATATGGATATTACTGGGGATTCTGGATCCAATTTCTAGTATACTTGAGAATTTAGGTTCTATGAGATAAGCAGAACCAGAAGAACATTGTACCATCTAAACGCAACATGGGGATGATCAACCTTGATGGATTTGCTCATTCCATCAGCACAATGATCAGGGACAATTTTAGGGGATCCGAGATGGAGAATAACATCTGTATCCTGAGAAAGAACTGCGGAGTTTAAACAAAGATTAAAGACTATAAACTTCAATTTTTTTCAAAAAAAAAAGTAGTCGGGGGTGGCTAGGTGGTACAGTGGATAAAAGTACCGGCCCTGGAGTCAGGAGTACCTGAGCTCAAATCCAGCTCAGACACTTAATAATTACCTAGCTGTGTGGCCTTGGGCAAGCCACTTAACCCCACTGCCTTGCAAAAACTAAAAAAAAAAAAAAAGTAGTCTTATGTACTACATAATTTGCTATCTCAAATATTTTATTTTATTCCTCAAGGATATGATTTTCCTCTCAACACATTCAATTTTGATCAATGTTTAGCATGGAAACAATGTAAAGATTATCACACTGCTTTCGGGGGGGGGGGGGAGAAGGGAGGATGGAGGAAAAATTGTAAAGAGAAAGTTAAGTAGAAACTACTGTTGTATAAAATTGGAAAACAAATAAAATATTTATTTAAAAAAAACAGAGAATACAGACTCTACTGAGCTCCTTGCCTCTGGTCTCTCTCTATTACAATTCATTCTCCACTCAGATGCCAGTGTTATTCCAAAAAGAACAAGGCTGAATATCTCTCCGATTCAACCTAGTCCTCCCTCAATAAACTTCACTGGCTCCCTATTAACTTCTAACTATCTGGCAGTGAAAGCTTTCTATCAGGCCCCCTTTCTAGCTTCTTAACCTCCTTATACAGGACTCCCCCCCCCCCACACACACACACACTCTATTATCCAGTCAAACTGGCCTTCGTTGCTCACAAATCCTCACAAATGACTCTTTATCTCTAGTCTCCAAGTCTTTACACTGGCCTAGAATGTTGTCTCTCCTGACTTATGTTTCTTAGAATCCCTAAATTCCTAGCAAGCCACAACCACAAAACTTCATCTTCCACTGGAAGCCAGTTCTGGTATCCACCATGACAAATGTGTGCTGAATTATGGACATGTTGCCTCCCCTGCCTCGCCTTCTTGAAGTTGAGGGCCACTCCCACTTTTATTCTTTATCCACAGTGCTTTCAAGGGCACAGTATCTGGTGAGTTGTAAGCCCTTAATAAGCGCTTGTTGATTTGGAAGAGTATCTATACTTGGTCAAAAGCAGAAAAAACTGAACTTCCATCTTTTTCCCTTCAGAAGGAAAAGTGTCTGCTGCCTATTCCCAAGGCTCCCCATTCACAGGAGGTATATTCTAAATGGGGAGAATATAAGTATCTGTTAATACTTTCTAGGAGAGAAAGAAATCAGGAGAGAAAAAGGTAAAGGCTCCAAGAAATGAGACTGAGGGAGGCTAAATATACAAGGCAACTCATTACAAGTAAACTGACTTTCACACTAACAATAAATTCCAAATGCCAGTAACAAAAAGCAGGTGGACTTTCAACAAAAGAGCAAAAATATATGCACAGAGCCAAACATAGAAGCCTCCTAGTTTCCCTTGTTTAACTAAGGGAGAATTTTTAATGTAATTTGAACCTGGAGGGAGATGAGACAAGGTTGATGAGGGCTTAACTGTTCTGCAAAGTGAGATGATTATGTGGGGGGTATGATCGAGGGTTCAGGACAAAGGCAAAGGACACACACCTTATCAGTGATCTTTGAGTAGTCAGGGAGAAGCTAACCTTTCAAGGGCTTCTTAAAGGCCCACAAGCTATAGAAGCAGGTAGCTTAAAGGGAAAGTGGGAGTGGGGGTGGGGGGTAAGGGGGACAAGAGAAAAATGAACCACCAAACCGAGATAAGCATAGATATATTTGTAAATTCTATATAGAAACACTATCTGTCACAAAAGTAGCTCTATTCTGAAAAAGTCTTTTTTTGAAGTATCATAAAAAATACATTAAGAGAAGCAGCAATTGATAGAGCACTGGCCATGGAGCCAGGAAGACCTGAGTTTAAGTCCAGCCTTACATACTTGTTACAGACTAGGTGTGTGACCTTACACAAGTTACCTAACCCCACTGCTCCACAAAAACCAAAAATAAGAATAAAAATAAAAAAATAAAGTACAGTAACAAAGTACAATATCTTCTTTCTAAATTCTAATCCTAATGGGAGAAAAGATGTTGGGAGACTAGCTTACAGTTTTCTGGTAGAACTGGTAGAACAGTTTCCAGATAACTGTGAGATCAATAGGGCAAGGACTGGTTTGGCTCTTTGGATGCTCTCAGATGTGGAAAATCCCTCCAGTAAGGCAGATCACAATTCATCCAGAAGTTCCTGATCCACTGGTAAATCAATGAGCATTTACTCAGCTTTCAACTACCATCGACATCCTCCTATTAGTCCACCACAGAGGCTGGAAGTGGGGGAAGGAGTTTTGATATTACATAGCAGCATGAAAACTGTACATGATCATCATGCCCATTTTACAGATAAGTGACTTAGCCAGTCACATCGTTATTGAGAATCAGAACAGGGATTCAAACCCCAAATCTGTTCTTACTTTTACTCCAAGGCTCTTTTCTTTCACCACACTGCAATTTACTTTGGATTCTTAACAGAACTATCCACAACTGTAATTCAATTTGCTGCATGATGTTGGGTCCAAGTTGCTAGGCCTCAATTTTCACCTCTGTAAAATGAGAGGGTCTCTGAGGGCCTTTCTGGATCTAATTTTAGGCATATTGATGTGCATTATTGATAGGTTGATTTTTTTTTAAAAATCAATAAATTGACAGAATTCATGATCAGGGATTTTTTACAAACCTGTTACACATGAGAGGGGTAAACCAGCTGTGTTTTCATATTCATAAAATTCAATTTTTTCCCAATTTTACACTTTTTTAGGCAAGTGATATGGTAGATAATTTCACAGATTTAAAATGATAGTCAACTCTTAATTGTACTATTTATGGAATGCCCATGATGATTTGGGGAAGCATTTTTTTAGCTTCAACTAATATCTTTTCTTTAACCTAATTCTGGGGATCTTGGACTGTGAGGCACATGGTCCAGAAAACAGATGCCAAATGTCCCCCCCAATCTGCTTTCAGAACCTGCCAGAAAACAATCCATTCCAAACCACCCCAGCAGTACCAAAGAAAGCATTCCCTCTTCCTCCTCCTCTCTGTACCCTTCTTCTTGACTCCCTCCTCCCTCCACCCACCTCCTTCAACAAACTCAGGACCCTGAATAACCAGGAAGGGCTCTAGTCAAGTCCTTTATAAAAATAGCTAATTGATTTAAGTAGAAAAGGAACAAGGGAGAGAGAGCCAACTAGTAATGGCCTTCACAATCAAAGAATGCAATCCCTCAAAGGAAAAGTGGTCTGCTTTGCCAATGAAAGATATGGGAATGGTGGGGGAAGCCAGTTAAAAAAAAAGAAACAATGCAGACAAAGGTTAGAAGAATGGGAAAGTAGAACGTAGCCCAAAACATTGGCACTCCTTTGCCTTGAGAAAGCAAGGAAGAGAACCACTTGGGCCAAAGGCTTTGAAAAAGCTAATATAGGGAGTGTCTAGGCAACCATCTTGCCTACCTCTAAGGTAATACTAGGACACCATCACTCAAAGGAAAGACTACCAGATGAACCACAGAACTGGAAGGGACCTGAGAGGTCATTAAGTGTATCTCCCTCACTTTACAGAATGGAAAACTGAGGCCCAAAGAGGGAAAATGGCATGCCCATGATCAATGTAGTAAATGGCAGAATTCCAATTTTGAACCCATGTCCTTTGACTTCAAATTTATCTATTTTCCTACTACAACATATTTCTAATCCACAGGAACTCAGAATCAAATGTTTCATATTCACCCTACATCTCAGAAGTTCCCCCCCCATAAGGATGATGAGGGATCACCAAACTTCAGTACCTTGAGACCAATGAGAAAGATTGTCGGGTATTAAGGCCCAGGGATGTGTTTACTGACAATCTCGGTTTACCAAAGAACCATTCCAGTTGTCTACTCAATGACTTCCAAGGGTAGATAGTCACTATACCCTGCCCATGCAAAAGAGCTCATGTCAGAAAATATCTTTGCTCTGTAGATAGGGAGAGGCAGCTGGCTGGAGGCCCTGGATGTGAGTCCTTTACCCTTTCCAGTCCACTGCTAACCATAAGAAATATCTTCATTTCCTGATACCACAGCAGCTGGACAGAGATGAGAAGAAGCCTGGGAGGGTACTGCATAGGTAGGTGACATTAATGAACAACATGGCAAAATGAACAGTGAGTAATGTCACAAGCAGATTATCCACAAATGGATAACAAAGAGTTGACCATAATCCAAAACTCTCCCCTGCCTCACATTCAGAGGTATGCTAGAGCCAGTTTAAACCCATATGATGACTAAATTTTCACTGTGATCACTTCCACCTCAGAAAGAGGAGAAGGTTCCATCAGGGCTGGAGCTTAAGTATTTTTCTGATTATCCAAACTGGAGAAAGTGATAGAGAAAATGTTCATAATAAAAATTAACTTTTTTAAAAGTGTGTTTGTGTACATTTTTTGGGAGAATCAGTGAGTAAACAATTACTAACAAACTCCTTCCTTGCAATTCAGACTACCTCAGAGCATTGGGAACCACATTACATCCTGGACCATACCACCGGACCCAAATGAACAGATCCATTTCAAGACAACTTACCATAGCTTGCAGATCAACCTGTGGATTCCAGTCTGAATCATATAATATAACCACATCCGCAGTCGCCAAATTAATTCCAAGACCTCCAGCTCTTGTACTCAGCATAAAAATGAATTTGGTACTGTTAGGAGCATTAAAGGTATCGATGGCTTCCTTTGATTAAAAAGAAAGACCAAAAAACATGGTGTCACAATAGCAGCAGTCTCTCTCTTTTTTTTAAGGTTTTTGCAAGGCAAACAGGGTTAAGTGGCTTGCCCAGGGCCACACAGCTAGGTAATTATTAAGTGTCTGAGATCGGATGTGAACCCAGGTACTCCTGACTCCAAGGCCGGTGCTTTATCCACTGCGCCACCTAGCCGCCCCACTGCGCCACCTAGCTGCCCCAACAGTCTCTAAAATATACATACAAGAGGGCAGTTAGGTGGCACAGTGAATAGAGCACTGGCCCTGGAGTCAAGAGGACCTGAGTTCACATCCAGCCTCAGATACTAAATAATTGCCTAACTGTGTGACTTTGGACAAGTTACTCTTAACTCCATTGCTTTAAATAAAACAACAAAAAAAAGATATGCATACAATTATTCAAACTCACTTTATAATACTTTCTTTCATTTTCAAAATGTGCTTCTACATACAGTACTATATATGAAACCATAGAAAGCAAATCAGAGATATTATTCCTAACCTTTAGGAGGGGGATCGTAGCCTTTTGGAGGTACTGGACTTCTTAGGTAGCAAGGGGAATGCCAATAGCCCTTTTTCAGAATTATATTTTTAAATCTGCCAAATAAAATCTTTAAGATCAAAACTGGAAATGGTCTTTTTTTTCCCCCATCAACATCTATAGCATTCAAAGATCCCAGGTTGAGAATCCCTTCTCCAGGAGCATTCAGCAAGAGAAATGACTACACAAAAAGGAGACACCCAGACAGCTTGAGATGAATAAATACTAAATTGTTGCTTTGTCTATACAGCATCAGGATGGTATTGTGGAAGATCTGAATCATGGGCCAAGGAGAGGGGAAGCCAATCTAGGGTGGGGAGGGGGAGGGAGTGGCAGTGGAAGAATAGCAGAAACATCAAACATCCATCCTACCAGCTGCAAAGTAAAAGAAATGTCATTTCAGAAGTTGGTCACCCCATTGACAAGAGAGACAAAACTCGAGTTGGTCAAGATGAGGTGTTTTATCTGGGGACACAGAAGAGTCAAGATTTAACTTGATGGTCTATGCTGCCCACCTCCTGATGGAGAGCTGATGGGCTTAAGATGTAAGAATGAAATATGAACCAGTGTGGGAACTTTTTTTTTTGTCTGCCCTATGTATATTTGTCATAAGGAATGGATTTTCTTTCTGTCTTTTAAATCAAGTGGGGAGGGATGAGGAAAGAAAATGTATGTTTGCTATTTGAAGAAGGAAAAAAAGAAAAGAGAAGGGAAGAAAAAAAGAAAGAAGCTTCAGAAGTCAGGAGTATGAAGAATAGATGCATAAAGGAAAAGGGGAGGAGGCTTCCCTCTGGGCCTACTGACAGGAGGTAAGAGATAAGAGTTGGTCAACTGTCAAAGGACATTTAGTGGAGAGGCTGTTCACCAAGGTCACAGTTAATCTTGGTCCCAAAAGTTAAATGATAAAGAATACCTTCCTCTCTATCCAGAGACCCATGGGATCTCCACTGACTTGGCTAGGTTGACTTGATAGGGGAGGATTCTATGGAGTGGTGGGAGTGATTAGGAAGAGACTGTTACAAACCACAATAAAATACTGGTGAATGCACATGATTTATGTGTGATTTTGTCAACTTGGAAAACTCTTATCAGACCTCGGGGCTAAATCAGTAGGAGAGGATTCAGTGAGCTACACGAGGTAGCTAGGAAGGGTCACTGAAAGAGGTTTTTCAAAATGGGTCTTCCTAACCCTAAACTCAGCACTCTATCCAATATACCAAACTTCCTCTTAATAAAAACGACAAAGTTACAAGTAGTGTAGTCATTTGTGGCTCCCTGACAAAGTCATTCAAAAAGGCAGAGTCCAGATAGAGGTGAGGAGTTCAAGTGAAACATGTCTGTGACAGAGACTCAACTAGGAATTTGTTCAGAATAAAGCCAAAAAAAAATGTTGAGTCAGAATTCAGACAAAGCATATGGTCTTAAGTGACAGAAGATACTTCTTTAGGGATGGGATCAATAGTTGTAATTTCATTAGTTTGGGTAATTTCCAGTTGAGGACATTGGCACTTTGAACTTCTCATTTTAGAGAGATGTCGAGAAAACTGAGAGGTTAAGTGACCTTCCCAGGGTCATGTAGCCAATATGTGTCAATGGAAACCTTTGAACCCAGGTCTCCCCATTTCAGAGGCAAGCTCACTAACTACCACGCACCACTGCCTCTCAGATAACCTATAGAACACCTTACAAAACACATCCCTGATCAACCACCTTTGAACAAGCAGTTTCAGTTAAGGGATGAATGTGAACTGCATCAGACTGCAAAGGGTTGAGGAGTGATGGAACGGCAAATAGGCTAAGAGGACAATTTCACTGAGAAAGGGAGGAGAGATGTGGACTACCTTCAAGGAATGTTACTGTCCTGGGTGAAGAAGACCTGGGCACGATTGAAGGCAACAGAGAAGCAACCAGTAGATAGGGAGAGGCTGAAGATTCAAGACAGTAAGGGGATGACCAAGGAAGCAGTATGATGGGATGACAGGAAGGAACAGGATTGAGTGCACAGACAGAGGAGCTGGCCTTTTTCAGAGACTTGGGGAAAGGAAGAGAGAGGGAGAGATAATGCCAAGGGGATCTAAATTGAAGAGAATGGGAGAAGAGGAAGCTCCCACTGAACATCCTCTGTTTTTTCAGTTAAATAAGAGATAAGATCCTCAGCTGAGAGAAAGGGAAGGAAAGGGGAAGTGGGAGGCTTGAGGAGGGAAGAAGTTTAGAATAGCTTCTGAGGAGATGAGACAGAGAGTCAATCTGAAGGTCTCCCTTGCTCTAATGTGAGCCCCACAGAGATTGGCTAACATGAATTTGAAATGTAACTCATCAGCACAGTTGTGAGATTTCCTCTGGTTTCTTTAATGGCTCCTGAGGAAGGACAGAGGAAGGAGGTTGCCGGAATAATCCAGGGCTGATGTCCAACAAATAAAGTCCAAGTAGGGAAGCAGGAAATGGATTCAAGAGCAGAAGACAATGGAGAATTGAAATGACTAGCTAGTGGGTTGAGGTAAGAAAGGGAGGAAAGTGATAGCAGAGCCTGAGAAAGTACAAGGGGGTGGAGGGATGGACATCCTGATGAGAGCAAAGAACAAGTTTAGGAGGGATAAAGAAAATAGGCAGTTGGAGAGACAGTTATCTTCAGAGAAAAGAATGTCAGAATTTCTAATTAGGAAAGTGGGTAATGGCAAGATGCAATGTGTGGTCCTTTCTTGATATGGCTGGGTTGGAAGAGGTCACAGGGCTTAGGAAAGTGGGAGGAAATTGGGAGTTTGAGAAACCATTGACATAGATATTAAAGTCCCTTAGCATATTAGTCTAAAGGTGGAAGCTGAGGAGGAGAGAAATGTAGCATTTCATATGCTGAACTCCTTGGGAAAGGCAGGAAAATGACTTATAGGTGGATAAACTATAGCCATTACAAGAAGGATACAAATTACTGGCAGAGGCAGGCATAGACCAAAGGTCTCCCAGGTCTTCCAGCTCCTAGTAATGTGTCGCCAACACTACAGGATTAAATGTTTCCAATGAAAATAACAACATCCTAAAAAAAAGTACTTAAAAGTAGAAAAGACATTGCTTAATGGAGCTGTCAAGGCAGACGCATGCTTAATCTTTCTCACCTCCCTTTCCTCATGTGGAGTCTGTCCATCCAGCCGACAGTACTCATAACCCCGCCACATGCAATAATCCTCCAAGATATCCAGTAATCGTGTCATCTGACTAAAAATGAGGACTCTTGACCCTAAAACATTTTCACAAAATAAAAACATGCAAGATTAAAAAGGTGGTTTCAAAATGAGAACACGATAAGCCACACAAACGTACAGCATACATTTTGAAGCACTCAAACATCTGATGCAAAAATGCATGTCCATGTTTTAATTCATTAACTTTATGCCAGGGACAAGGAAGGCTCCAAACTAGACAATGTTATTCCTGTACAAAGGACTGGGAAACATATACTGAGGAAAAGTAACACTCTGCTTTGTTTTTCTCACCCTGTTCTTTGAGTTTTGACAAGAGTTTATCCAGGGCCACCATTTTCCCACTGTTACTGACAAGATGGGTGTCCGTTGTATATGGTGGGCCGGGTTCAGCACCATCAAACAGGTAGGGATGATTACAACATTTTCGCAATTGCATGAGAATATTCAGTAACCTCATTTTATCCATCTTTCCCGCTGAATTTAAAATATCAATATCCTTCATCAGGATTCGTGTGTACCTGCGATTTTAAATTTAATTAATTACATGATTTCAAAGAAGGTTCACTAATATCATAAAGCAATATTTCCTGGGAATTTCTGTTTTAAAATAATGATAGGAAAATGCAGGGCAAAGAAAAAAGAAAACCTATGGAAAAACAAATGCAGATTTGAACATTTAAACTATTTTTCTGTCATTTAAACCCATTTCTCCTGGTTTTATTCAGTAGTTATATACTATAAAATGCTTTTTCTTATACTTGCATATGATTATCAAGTTCCTGGTCTTAGCTTCCCTTGTTTGAACTAAACATCCTCAGTTCCTCTAATCCTTCCCAAGGTCATTTCCAATCCTGTAAACAATTTCTTCTCTTGACCTTTACAAGTCAAAAGGGGATTAAAGACCTGATCAACAACAATCACAAAGGCTCATGTTTTTGTCTCATTAAGGTGAATGAGATTCTGTTCTTTTTTTAATACCATTAATAGGTTGCTGTCCTGTCCAGCCTGTGGTTCATTAAGACTCCCTCTCCATTTCCTCTCTACTTACTTACTGCAGGGCTAATCATAGCTCATCATCCATTTATGTAATATCCACAATCAGTTTTCTTACCTTTATAGGAAAATTTCATGTCAAGCTTATTTAAAAATTTGAATCTGAAATGTTTTTATTTCCAAAAATAAAAAACAAAATTAAAACACTACAAGACATAGTTCAAACAAACAAATCTGACTTGAAAAAATATATGACCATTAAATGAAACGAAAAAGCTTACCATTCCCTTTGCATCTTACTTAGGCCAAGGTAAATTTTTACTTCCTTTTTAGGAGGTAGGCTCTTTTCTACTTCAGCTTTTATACGCCGCAACAAAAATGGTTTTAAAACCTAAAGAGTGAAGTTTTTCGTGAAAGTTTATAAGGCATTTAATATTGCAAGTTACAGATTTTACATGATTTTAACCAACATTCTGATTCTGAATTTCCTTGCTTCATGAGAACTGACAAGACCCAACTTTTCCAAACTTTGGGGCAGTTTGCAAGCCAGCTATGAAAGATTAGGTGTGTAAACGTCCTGTTTCCCTACTGGGATTTACCCATCTGGAGCCAATGGGTCAAATGAATGGCTCATAACCATAATTTCCTTTCCAAATACCACATCTTAACTGTAAGATGCCCCAGGGCCTATGTTATTAAAGAATAAGCAGTTAGAAAGCCTCCAAGGAGAACCTGAAATATGATTTAAGTACTGCTAAGTGTGGGGCAGTGCAGCATAGTGGAAAGAACATTGTTCTTGGCCCCAGGAGACCCTGTTTTGAATACTGTTTCATACTGGCTAGACATTTGCTTGAATCCCGGTTCATACTAGCTAGACATTTAGGCCTTGCTTTTCTGTATGTCAGATAAGGAAAGCTCCCTCTATATTATATGAGAGTAATACTCCAGAAACCATCTATATCAAAGGGTTATTGTGAGTGAAGCCCCCAAAGAACTGTGAGAAACATACAAGGCTCTGGGGGCCAACCAGAAAAAAAAATCAAAGAACTCCCCAATATGTAAATTAGTTCAAGGGCTTCTCTTACTTGGGCAATCTGAACAGGTCTGGACTGAAATAAGACTTTCCCAAGAGGATTAGTAATCTTGGGTAAAAATGGGTGACAGCAAAGTCAGGAATGACCTGACTGCTCCATATGAAATATGCCCAAGGTACTGATGGATGGGACCATAAACTGTTCATCCAACTAATAATCATCAATCAATAATAACGTCAGCAAGCAGTCATCTAAGAATTTTGACCTTATATTTGAAATCACATGAAATATTGTTTTAACTTCATAGCCCCTGTGAAGGAGATAATGCCAATCTTATTAATCTTACTTTTACTTATTGAGAAACTGAGTCAGGGAAAGGGCAAAAGAAATTGCAGAACTTCCTCACTCCTAGCAAGTGGGGGGGGGGGGACAAGCATGTGCCCGTTCTTATCTCTCCAAGCAAGTACCTAATGGCTTCTCTCACAAATTATGAGGGAGTATAGCAGCATTACCTTGACCAAGAATTACTTAAAAAAAAAGACCCACATTGTCCCTTTGGCACATATCCCATTGGTTATCAGGCATTTAGTTTCATAACACTACCAATTATTAAGAGTTTCAGTTTTTCAATGTCAAATCATAACTGTTACAGCAAGATGACTTTCCCAAATATATCCATCCACATAATGGGTCAAGAGTTCCCATTCAGCATGGAAAAATATATAATTGTGAGGGAAACAATTAGAATAACATTTGCATGAGCAGGGAAACCAAGAAATTTTTGGTTAGCACTGAAGTAATAGTAAAAATAATAATAACCCTTAAAGATTCCCTAAGGATTGCAAAGTGCTGTACATTTGTTATAGAATGCTCTACAATTAGAGGTAGGAATGCAGGGTCAATGGTGGGGAGAGGGGAAGCAGGAACCAACCCATATTCTTTCACATACCCTGTTCTAGCTCAAACTTTTTCTGTGCCAAGTCAGAGAATCTTGAGAATTTCTAAACTCAAGTCTGATAGTTATTTAGGACAAAAGCTGTTATCCAGTCCAAGACATAGTTTGGTAGCATTAAGCCTAGCTTTTGTTAGCTAAATGTGGTGGGGAGCCTCTGACTAGGATGAAAGGGATTTGCTTTAATTCAGTTTGTTTTAGTTAGGGAAAGACTATCTAATCACTTTGTCATAGAAAACCAGAGCTAGGATGGCTTGACAGGTAGCCCTGTAGAGTCTAAGCCCAGAAGTTGGTAGCAGGGAATAACAGAGACAGAGATTGAAAAAGGCATTCTCTGGCCTGGCCATTGCCCCTCCACTCCTGTTCCCTGGATAAACATGTCTACTCTTCCCACTAATGATATATAGATATTTGGTGGAAAAGTGTACCCCAAATTTATAAAGATAATATTCTACTGTTATTTTTTCTTATTATTCCATTTAATATTCTTCTTACTATAGTTCTTCTTACACTACTTCTTACCATACTTGCTTTTTCATTTAATGTCAATGCATTGAACGAGCTTCCTGTGGCTGCCTAGGAAAAGTAAACACATCAATAAGGACTAATGAGCAAGAGTTTCCAGGAAAGGTGGTCCCTTGGAGTACCTTGAACCTGGACTCCATTTTCCAGCAGTTTAACAAGTGAAAGGGGTTTACTAAGGTACTATATTATGGGGAGATTCATTGGCTTACCCCTTTTAAATATAGTAAGGATCTTATAGAATATATTCAATCACAATTTAGCAAAAGGTTAACATTTATGTATTGCTTTAAAGTTTGCAAAATATTTTACACATATTGTGAGTCTCACAACCCTGGGAGGTAGCTACTTTTATTATGCCCATTTTACAGATTGGCATAACACTGAGGCATAGAAGAACACACTCTTATAAAATGCTTACTACACACCAGGTACTGTGTTAAGCATTTTACAAATATCCTCTCATTTGATCCTCACCAATAATCCTGGGAAGTAGGTTATTATTTTTTATTTTATTAGCTACTTACTATTAATAGCTGTTATTTATAGCTATGGAAGCTGAGGTAGATAGAGGATAAGTGATTTGCCCAGGGTCCCACAGCTAAGAAGGGTCTGAGGCAAGATCTGAACTCGTCAAACTGACTCTAGGCCCAGCACTCGATCTACTGCTCCACCTCATGGCCTCAAATGTCCAGCTATTCAAGGAGCACTGCACTAAGTACTGAAGGGAGTCGACAGATGCTTGGGCATTAGCAATACCAAGTCCAAGTTGAGTGTCCATCCTACTGGCCACTCAGCTGCTAGACTTATGTGATCCATGTGGTTTCATGGGGGGAGTTCCTCAATGAGAAGAGTCCAGTCAGTCTTAGGAAAAACTTCTCTGTCTTTGGGGGAACACTTAGGTATAAGAGTCAGTCTCTCTTCAGATCTGTATTATTTGAGACACTTTGTTTTTTTAAGATGTCAATTTATTCAATAGAGAATGGACCAATGAGAAAAATGTCTTCAAGTGGCCACAATCTTCTCACTGAGAGGTTTAGTGACTTGTTGAAGAGTCACACAGAGAAGTCCCTGGGGAGGTATTTGAAGTTGGACCTTCCTGACTCCAGGTTTGACAGGCTAGTCCCTGTAAAATGAAGGACACTGAGCTAGAGGATCGTCAAAGTCTCTTCCAGCACTAGATCTAGAATCCAGTATGTGGCCCAGGCAAATCATTTCCTGGGCCTCAATTTCCTTCTGCTTCAAATGAGGGAGGTCTTCTTGCTCTAAATAAATGAGTATATTGGGGACCATAGGAGCAGAATAAAGGTTACACATACTACCTAAAATAGGGACAAATCGAGCCTGCTCAAAGACACAACAAAGAATGGAAATGTTGGGAATAATTGAGATGATATTTTTAAAAGGCTTTGCAAGCCTTAAAGCATGGTATAAAAAATAATTATTTTCCTTATTATTAATATAACAATGGTAATAAGGTAGGAATTAGTGAGAACATGTGAGGCCTTCCGTGGGAAAGAAGTTATTGAGGGCAACATAATGAGGCTCAAGACAACCGACAGAGATGTCACATGTTGAGAGCAGCAACTCACGTTGTCATGACAACAATAATCCCAGCACCACCAGATGTTCAAGCCAGGGACGGAGTTAGCCAGGTTATTAGGCTTATATTGCTACTAAGGGCAAAAAGAACCGAGAATTGGAGTCTGCCACAGAGAGGGGCACACTCTATGGTAATGAATCTTTGCCTCAATTGTCAGAGGATGACTGGTGGCCAGAGTATGGGATAATTTGAAATCAACAAAAAAATAATTCAAAGGAAGAAGTGGGGGAATGACCTCCAGGGACCCCAGTCTTGTTCCTTTCTGTTGAAAGGATGCTATTAGTCATAACCATGGAATGGGGATGCTAGAGCAAGGGATGACCAAGCTCACCCATGGCCCTAACATGCAGTGATGCTTATGGACATCTGGGATAGAAAATGTCTGAGCTAGTGAGAACAGATTCTCCCAGAACCCAATTACAGTAAATATCTCCAAGACGCGTGAGACTGCTAACAGCCAAGACTGCATTCATGGGTGGGTGGGGAGGAAAGTGCCAACAATGAGTGGGACTTGGGCTCCAGGTTTTTTTAATTCTAGAAAAGAAAGATGAAGGGTTATCATCCTACAGCTAGTAGGACATGATGGACAAATCTGTGTCTGTATATGACTTTCCTGCCAGGGGTCACTCTGATCATGATAGAATTTTCAATTAAATTACCTATGAAGAGAGTTTGGCCAAGAAACCTGAGCAGGTTAGAACTTGCATTCTCCTCCTCAGAGACTCTCACACACTCACTGATGAATATGCTGGGACCCTTGAGGTCTGGGCCTGGTGGAACCTAGGAACCCCACAGAGTCCATATGAGGTACTGTCAGGGTCTTCAGGAATAGAAGGCTACTTCCAGCCTACCCACAATGACCTCAAAGCCATATTTCAATATCTAAGCTTTGGAGTCTCAGAATATGGAGAAAAGCCTGAGAGCCTCAAAGTCATCTGTGACTACAAGATTGGTTGAAAGAGATCTCCCACCTCACTATGGTGCAGGCTAAGAAGCAGTAGCATGCCATTCAGGGTCACTGTCAAGATGATTCTGACAAGGTTCTGCTAAGGATGCAAATGGAAGCAGCAGACCAATAGGAAGCTGCCATTTAACAAGTATTTTTGGGGGGGGGATTGAAGGCAAGGGGGTCAAGTGACTTGCCCAAGGTCATACAGCTCGGTAATTATTAAGTGTCTGAGGCTAGATTTGAACTCAGGACCTCCTGACTCCAGGACTAGTGCTCTATCCACTGTGCCACCTAGCTGCCCCTAACAAGCAGTTTAAAGACTAAACAAATTACTAAGGGAGAGGGCCAGTGTTTAAGTCCAAAAATTCAGAAGTACTGAAAGGAGGGGAATGAAGACTCCTAGTCTTCTCTGTAGATATGGATGATCCATGGGTATATATTGCAAGACTAAACAAATTCCTGGTATGGGAAAAGAGAAGGAGGAAGAAGAAAAGGAGGATCGGTATTCCACTTTAGGATTTGCATATATTATCTCATTTGAGCAACAATGTTAGGAGGCAGGCTCTTAGCAGTACTCCCATTTTACACATGGGGAAGTTTAAATGACTTGCCCAGGTTCACACAGTGGTGATAAAAAGGTTTTAAGGTTTATAGCATATTTTGTATATGTCATCTCATTTGCTATTATCATCCCCATTTTACAGATGGGAAAACTGAGGTACAGAGAGGTAAGTGGCTTGTCTGGGGTCATAGGGACAGCAAACCCTCTTATACATAGTTTAAATGAAAAGGTTCTATCATGTTCAGAGGCAGGGAAGCCATATACAGAGACGTGCTTCTCAATCATATCCTACCAGCTGCAGGCCAGTACCAACCCATCTCTTCTAGAACTAAAAAGCTGGTGTGCCTAAATCCTACTCATTATTGGCACTTCTCTCCCCACCCTCCCAACAATACAGCTCAAAATGCTAACTTTTTCATCTGAACACATGAGACAACAGTATCACACATCTCAGAGACATTTGTTATCATTGTGGACTGGTAGAATCTGCTTCTCACTAGCTCAAGTATTCTCGTCTGCCATGGATGTGCATAAGCATCACTAAATGACCATGGGTGAGATTAGTCATCATTTGCTCTAGCATCCCCATTCCACAGCTATGACTAATGCCATCGTTTCAACAGAAATACTGGGGTCCTTGGCATGATGCGAGAAGAAATTGGGTGTTGGTATCCATTATAGGGTTACAGAAATCAACCAAGTCTGTGCCACCTGAAGGGAGGATCCCTGCTTAGTAAGCAGGGCAAGGCTGAAGTCTGAAGCAGCCCCTTTCAGCCATAATACTCCACGGGTGGTGATGCCTGGAAAACAAAAGGCACTTGCAGAGCCTAAAAGAAGCTAGAGTCGTCTGGGACTCGGGAGTGGCCAATAGAGTGTAGGGTTGCCAACCACAAACTCAGGAGGGCCCAACAAGTGGTGATGCTATCAGATCAGTGGTCCAGTTTCCAGGTGAGGCTCTGGGAGAAAAGGGAGAAGTCACTCCTCTTGTAGCTAATTATTGGGGCAGAATTGGAGTGCTGTTCCATGTTCAAACACAGACCAAGCCATTAGAGGGCATGCAGGATGCTTTTGATTACTAATGGAAGGCATTCATTGACACACATTAAGCACCCATTATGTCAGATATTGTAGAGAAACAAAATCAAAACTATCTCTAATTAACTTGAGGTTAGGTAGTAAGTGGCAGGGGTGGGGAAGGGAGTAGCACCAGAAAAGGCCTCCTACAGGAGGTGGTGCTTGAGTGTGTGATCCTGGGCTAATCACTTAACCTCTGTTTGCTTCAATTTCCTTATTTATCAAATGGAGATCATGACAACAAGGTGCTTGGTGAACTTGTGTAAAAAGCATATATTCTCGCTATTATGCACAGGCTGCATGTTTCTCTGTGTCTATATATCTGGTCACTGAAAGTCTTGTGATGCCATATGCTTTTTAATGCATGGAAATTTGGGGGCTCAGATGAATATAGACCATATTGTCGTATGTGTTACAGATGACAGGTTATTAATTCTATTTGGTGCATGCATGCCCTGAGGACAGCTGTATTCAGTTTTAGTTGTTGGGATAGAAATAAGGAAAATTTGGGGATAGGCCTGGAGAAGTGATAGTTCTTTCCCAGACTCTGATTTAGAGGACAGGAAATCTAGGCATCAGTCAAAATTTTGAGAAAGCGGATTTCAAAGGGTTCACAATAAAGATATATATGATCCCATAGACTAAAATGCTAAAGGGGAAAGCAGTCTATAAAGGAAATTCTGAAGATAAAAAGGGAATCATTCCATTGAGGAAGAAAACTGGGATTGGTCGGAAGAGAACAATATGAATGCACAAGGAGCTCACCAACCACCTTTGATTTGAAACAAAAATGTACAGATGATAGAGCAAAGTCAAGTAAAGAAGAGGCACAATTCTGTAAAAATAGCATAAGGAATGTTAAAGCTCAGAAAGAGCTGAGACTAGTAAGCAAAGTTAAGGACAAAAAAAGGGGATAGGGTGGAAAGGAGGAAGCTATTCTGGGAGAAAAGGCAAGATCAAAGAAGGGATAGCACCTTAGCTTGGGGTAGCTGATGATGATAACTCTCATGTTTTCTGTTTTCTCTGCAAAGAATGACCTTGACATGGGAAACAATAGAATAACAATTGCCCTCGATTAATCAAGTCACCAGTCAAAGAAGAACTACACCCTTGGATCTTGAAAGAATGAGTAGGTGTGATTGCCAAGTCATCATCAATGATATTTGAAAAATCATGGAAAATAAGACAGGTACTACAATAAGATTGAATGTCATTTTGTGTTTCAAAAAAAGAGAATGAAACAGTCTACAAGATCCAAGTCAGTGAACTTGACTTCAATTCCAAGGAAAATTCTAGAACAGAACATTCAAGATATAGTTAGCAAACATTTAAAAAGGGAAGAGGCCATGACAACAAGCCAAACCAGCTTCATCCAACTAAACTGATTTCCTCTGTTGACAGGATCACTATAGATGCAGTATGACACAGTGGATGGGGAAGTAGCCTTGAAGTTAAGAAGATCCAAGTTCAAGTCATCACTCCAGTGTATACTGGGTATGTCACCCTGAATAAATAACTTCACTACTTGATACCCCAGGCAACCCTATAAAATGAAAAACTGAAAAGAAAGTGCCACCTGCATCAGGAGAGGCACTGCTCCCATCTGGGAGTTCCCCATTTCAATGAAAATTCAGTTCTACAAAATTAAAAGATGAGATTTCTCTTTAGTTTTCAGCAGAGCTTTGGATAACAGCTCATATTCTTCATGTGGAGATGAAGAGTAATAGATTACACGCTTAATACAATCAGAGGGATTCAGAATTAGTGGAATAACCAGCCTCAAAGGAGAGTAGTTAATGGCTCAATGTCAATATGGTAGAAGGTCTATGATAGAGGAATTCCAGGGATCTGTACAAAGACTTGTGCTGTTTAACATTTTTATCAGTAACTTGGATAAAGACCCAAATGGCATGTTCAGCAGATCTAATAACACAGAAATAGAAGGGATGGCTAACACAGAGAATGGCAGAGTCAGGATCCAAAAAGATCTTCAGGGGTGGCTAGGTGGCGCAGTGAATAGAGCACCAGCCCTGGAAAACCTGAGTTCAAATCCAGCCTCAGACACTTATTAATTACCCAGCTGTGTGGCCTTGGGCAAGCCATTTAACCCCATTTGCCTTGCAAAAATCCTAAAAAAAAAAAAAAAAGATCTTCATAGGCTAAAGCACTGAACTGAATCTAGTAAGATGAAATTTAATTTTAAAAATCTATATAGGGTGGGGCAGCTAGGTGGCACAATGGACAGAACACCAGCCCTGGAGTCAGAAGTACCTGAGTTCAAACACAACCTCAGACACTTAATAATTACCTAGCTGTGTGGCCTTGGGCAAGCCACTTCACCCCATTGCCTTGCAAGAAAAAAATCTATAAAGTCTTGCACTTGGGTACAAAAAACAAGAAACAGTTAAAGGAAGCATGGATAGGCAATAGTTGTCTTGAAAAAGATCTCTGGGTCTGCAAGCTTGAGATGAGTCAGTTGTATGACAGAGTAGCCAAATGAGCTAATGCAATCTTGGGTCACATTCAGAAGGACCTAGTATCCAGGACTAGGGAGCTGATAGTCCCACTGTACTCTGTCCTTATCAGGTCTCATCTGCAGTCTTGTCTTCATTTCTACGCACCATGGTCTAAGAAGGTCATTAATAAGGTCGAACATATCCTGAGAAGGGTGCCCAGGATAGCGAAGGACCTTGAGTCCATCTCATAGGAAGAGTTAGGTACATTTAGCCTGAACAAGAGAAGACTTAGGAATTTCTATTAGCTATGTTCAAAGATCTGAAGGACTATCTTGTAAAACAAAGACTACCTGGTTGGGGATCCCAAAGCCAGTAGCAGAAACTATAAAGAGGTAAATCAAAGTTTAACATCAGGAAAGGTTCCACAACAATTAGAAGTAACCCAAAGAGGAATTGACTACCTCGAGAAGTGGTAGGTTCAATCACCCTGCTCAGAGATTTTCTATTGCCACTGGACACCCACTTATGAGGTATGTTAGATATGTTAGAGTTAGGATTCTCTTAGTGGAAGGGTTGGACTGGAGAGCTGAGGAATTTCCATCTCTCTAATTGTGTGATTCTGAGCTAGACTTCTGAGTGGATAGAGTCACAAAATATTATGAGCTTTGGGGAGATTTTCTAGGGCCCCATATATTCCATATGTAGAGAAAAAGATGGGAATCATTTTAGAGTGAACAGGGAGAACAGTTCTGGTTCTGGGATGTCACTGAGGAAATTCCTAGCAATCTAAGTCTTCACCCTCTTAGTTAATTCTAGTTGTAGGCATTGTGAGATTAAGTGATTTGTCCAGGGTCATACGGCCAGTAAGTGTCAGAGGTAGAGATTGAACCTGAATAGTCCTGGCTCTGAAGTCAGTTCTCCATCTTCTGTACCATACGTAGGGAATTAAATTGGGCACTTAAAAGTTGACAATATTGAATATGAAAATAATAAAGAGGGAAAGGTAATAAGCTAGTCAGGACAGGCAGGGGTACCCAAGAATATTCTGCCTGAGAAATCCTAAGTAGGCATCAAGGACAAGAGATTTAAGAGAATAATTCAGGTGTGATTTTATATTCATGTTAAGGTTTAGTCTGCTCTATATTTATGAAAGTGGAAATTATCTTAATCATTTTACTAAGGACACTGTGTCTAGCAAAAATCTGACACCATCACTAACATCTCTGCACCCAAGAAATAGAAATCCAAAAGACACTTTTAGGCAATGACTGCTCAAGACAGGTAGCTAAGGGGTATACCAGTCAAAGCAAGTGATTGCCCATTTCTCTGTCCCCAAGTTTGAGCTGATCGTATGAATCCATTCATTTCATTTATATGCGCTCAATTACCTTGATAACTATTACTTACTGCATGTAGTCTTTCCACAAGTTTTTGATCACCAAGACAATTTTTAGTGTCAAACCAGGAATCAAAATCCTAAAAAAGAGAGAAAGAATCTGAAATTAAGTATATAGCTTTCTCAAAATTAAATTCACTTTATTGAAAGAGTTGAGTTCACAATTAACTATAAATACAAAGGAGAATAAGATAGATGCCATAGGATTATGGAGACCCAAGAAGAAGGAGAGAGAATAACTAGGCTGCAGGGCAACAGGTGGTGGAGGGACGTCAAGGAGGGCTTTGAGTAAGTAATGGCATTTAAGTGTGAATGATGGGTAGGATGACCCAAATAGAGATGAAGGGAATGACACTGCAGGCAGAGGGGCCAGCAGGAGCATGGATAGTTGGAATTTCCAAGGAATTAACAAAATCTTGGGCCTCCACAGTCCAATTTTGTTCCTAATTGAGGTTCAGCCTAAACAAAATGTAATTAACTACATGAACAGTAATAGTAACTTGCTGATGTAGAAAAACAAAACTAATCATGGAGACACGTGGATAAACAAGGATTAAACAGGTATTAAAATAGGAAAAAATGGGTAGTCAAATTCTGTATTTGTCTATAGGGAGTTCACTTGGGCTCTGAGGAGGATCAGACTCAAAAAGCAAGGGAAAATGTTTGTTATTATATCATGAGCCTTTCAGCACCCAAATCCTAATGGCTTCATGAAATGGATATTGAAGATCATTTCAAAGTGATGCTACACAGTGCGTTAGCCTGCTTGCCAAAGCACTATTCAAAACAAGTCAATGGTGTTTTTAATGTTAAATTCCTCAATCATAAGCCAGGGCAGGCTGGCACAAGAGGTGACCTGGGTCTGCTTCAGATAAAATCACCTAAGTTGGAGTAGCGTCAGGTCCCATGCAATTTAGGGACTGGCTAATCTTGGAACCCTAAGATAAAGAGGAAAAAAATAAAGATCTTACCAGGTGTAACCATTTTAAGATAGTTAAGAACAGCTTAAATTCTTAAAACAACCAGAAACCGCATGCAGATTAAAGTACCATAAATTCAATCAAATTCTACTTTAATAAATTCTGTCTCCAATCTACTTTTGAAATCATATCATCTAACTTGTAAACAGAGGTTTCTGAACATGAAAAAACAAAAGCACATGGTTTAAACTTACATCTGCCGAATTGAAGACATCAGGCAACAAGAAATTCAGTAATGCCCAGAGCTCATGCAGATTATTCTGTAATGGCGTTCCAGTTAGTAACAGTCGGTTTGTGGTCTTGAACTCCCGAACAATCTCAGAAAGCTGAAGAGATAACAGGTAGATCAAGAGTTCACATTAGGGCACTAAGAGATTTGGTTCTCCCTCTCTTCACTCTTTACCCTCCAAGGAAACCACCAAACTGAAGGAAAGAAACAAGTTTGATATGGAAAAAATCATCAAGAAAAATGATCATTGATGGCGACAAGAAGGGATCAAGTCTTAGGAGCTCTCTGATAAAACTCATAAGCTAAGGACTCTAACTAAACTTTCCAGAGACAGAACCCACAAAGGGACCCAGTGAGTAAGTTCTCCTACTCAAGGTAACCTGGAAAAGAGCAGAAAGCCTCTGCTCCCCGGGGTCGGAGAGGCGGCCTTCCAGAGGGGTGGTATGACAGAGCCAAAGAACTTCAGCCTCCTGGAGGCAGCCCCAGGGCGCTGGGAGCCACGGCTCACAGCAGCGGGGGAGTCTCCTGAGCTGCACCCCGAGGAGCACCGGGCACAAAGTAGGGGAACAGCAGGGGACCTCTGCCAGAGCGAGCACATGGAGCTCAGCCCTCAGGGCACACAGAGAGCAGCACTGCCACCCCAGCCCAGATCGGGAAACAGAAGCAGGCTGAGCCGGAAAGCAGGAGCCTCCGGGGCATGAGCCCATCGAGCTGAGGGAGGGGAGTGAAGAGAGACTGCATAGCTCTGTCCTCTGCCTCTCGAACAGGACTCTGGGGCTCTGACCACATTCAGATCCTGCTCGCAGTCTAGGCGCCCCCATAGAACAGCAGGGGCCCCCCCACCTCAGCCCTGTGGCAGAGGGGGGCGCTTATGGTCATTCACAGACCAGGAGGGAGGACAGAGCCCCACACACTGAGACCCTTGTGGGAGTGTCCCAAAAGCTCAGGAAGCACCCCAAAACCAGGCCCAGGCTGGGAAAATGAGCAAGCAGAGAAATAAGAGGAAGACCATTGAGAAATATTTTGCATATGAGCCCAAGAAGGATCAAAACACTCAGTCTGAAGGTGAGGAAGCGCAAGCTCCTGCATCTAAAGACTCCAAGAAATACAGAAATTGGGCTCAGGCTATGACAGAGCTCAAAAAAGACTTTGAAAATCAAATGAGGGATTTGGAAGAAAAACTGGGAAAAGAAAGGAGAGAGATGCAGGAAAAACATGAAAATGAAGTCAGCAGCTTAGTCAAGAAAATCCAAAAAAAATGCTGAAGAAAATAGTATGCTAAAAAACAGCTTAGGTCAAATGGATAAAACAGTTCGAAAAGTTATGGAGGAGAAGAATGCTTTAAAAAGCAAAATTGGCCAGATGTAAAAAGACATAAGAAAACTCTGGGGAGAACAAATCCTTCAGACAAAGAATAGAATTCAGGGAAATTGATGAATTTACCAGAAATCAGGAATCAATACTTCAAAACCAAAAAAATGAAAAATTAGAAGAAAATGTGAAACATCTCATTGAAAAAACAACTGATATGGAAAACAGACTTGGGAAAGATAATTTAAAAATTATTGGAATACCTGAAAGTCATGATCAGGAAAAGATCCTTGACATCGTTTTCAAAGAATTACTACAGGAAAATTGCCCTGATATTCTAGAAGCAGAGGGCAAAATAGAAATGGAGAGAATCCACCGATCCCCCCAAGAAAGAGATCCTAGAAAACCAACCCCTAGGAATATTATAGCCAAGTTCCAGAACTCCCAAGTCAAAGAGAAAATATTACAAGCATCCAGAAGGACACAGTTCAAATATCGCAGAGCTGCAGTCAGGATCACACAGGACTTAGCAGCAACTACATTGGAAGCTCATAGGGCTTGGAATACAATACAAGGGAAGGCAAAAGAGCTTAGAATGCAGCCAAGAATCAACTACCCAGCAAAGCTGAATGTCCTCTTCCAGGGAAAAAGATGGACTTTCAACGAACCAGGGGAATTTCAAATGTTCCTTTTGGAATGGCCAGAGCTGAACAGAAGGTTTGATCTTCAGAAACAGGACTCAGGTGAAGCATGGAGATTGGGAGTAGAGGGGGAAAATATGAGGGACTTGATGATGAACTGCATGTATTCCTGCATAGAGAAATGACACTGATAATACTCATATGAACCTTCTCAGTTAATAGAGCAGGTAGAAAGAGCTTTTATAGTTGAAGCACAGTAGAAAACTGAATTTGAAGATAAAATATGGTGTAAAATGGAGTCAGTAGAAAAAAGGGAAATGTAATGGGAGAAAGAAAAAGGAGAGGGGGAATAGGCCAAGATATTTCATATAATAAGATTTTTTTTGTTTTTTTTTTTTAGGTTTTTGCAAGGCAAATGGGGTTAAGTGACTTGCCCAAGGCCACACAGCTAGGTAATTATTAAGTGTCTGAGACTGGATTTGAACCCAGGTACTCCTGACTCCAAGGCCGGTGCTTTATCCACTACGCCACCTAGCCGCCCCGAGATTTTTCTTTATTACAATGAGCTATTGCAATGATATGGAAGGGGGGAAGGCAAGGGGGAATGAGGGAATCTTCACTCTCATCAGAGGTGGCTAGGAGAGGAAACAGCATATATACTCAATGGGGTATAGGCATCTGGAGTAAGAAGGGGGGGGGGACAGGGGGAAGAGGGGATGTGAGTGATGGAGGAGAGGATGGACCATGGGGGGAGAGTGGTCAGATGTAACACATTTTCTTTTTAACATCTTGCGAGGGGCTGGGATTGGATGGCCTGACCAGGACCATAGGGCCAGGTGGATGCTGAGCCTAAGGGGTGGTATGGGGGCTCTGGGCCTCTTGGCCCCAGAACCGGGGATCTGTCTGCTGCGCCACTCAGCGACCCTACAGCAGAGTCAGAGTGAAAGGAGAGAGAAAGTAGAGTACATGGTAGTGGAGAAATAAGAAAGGAGGGAGTTGCGATCAGCAATGGCAACACTGGAAAAATATGGAAGTAACTTTTGTGATGGACTTATCATAAAGAATGTGATCCACCCGTGACAGAGTTGTTGGTGTTGGAACAAAGACTGAAGCACATTTTTTGTTATCATTATTTGGGGGAGGGTGCAGGGCAAGTGGGGTTGGGTGGCCTGCCTGGGGCCACATAGCAGGGTGATCTTTGGGTGTCTGGGGCCAGATTTGGACCCAGGTGCTCCTGACTCCAGGGCCAGTGCTTTATCCACTTTATCCTAGCCATGCCACCAGTGTTAATTTAAAAGAGAAACATTCAATGAATTCCGAACATCCTTTGAATTAACCCCATTAAACTTTCATCTTATCTTCAAAGATAAGGCCAAAAAAAATTTGATTTTCCAACAAGAGTGTATCACTACTCAAACTCATATTTAGACAGATTCATTATGACTATCATGATCAAAAAATAATGGCTTTTATAAAAATTTCAAAAAAGATATAGATCACTCACTTACCTTGGACTTTTCATTCTTGATTCTGTGAGCTTCATCAATGACTAGGTATCGCCAATTAAATTTTTTGAACACAGACTTTTCTTTAATGACCATCTCATATGATGTGACACAAACATCCCACTCTCCTGGCATCATTACATCACGAATGAAAGCGGCCTGTTACAGAATAAATTTCTTTCCATTAGAATATCATTGTCAAGACAGTTGTTAAAATCTTACCAAATCATTCTTAACAAACATCAGAGGATGCTTCTGGGAAAATTGAATAAATATATGGCAAAAAACAATGTGTTTGGACCCGCACATTATACAACAGAATAAATTCTAACTGAACAAGTGATCTAAATATTTTTTTAAATCATGCAAAAAATGGCAAGAAAAAGGAAAAATATACTTGCTTCAACTATAGAGAGGAGGGAAAGTTTTAATAAATAAATAGAAGTCAATATTAGAGACAAAAATCAACAAGCTCAAATATATAAAATGTATAGGGTTTTTTTTTTAAAAGAAAGAGCTTTAAAATTAAGAGAATGAAAACAGATTGTTTTTAATATGCCAGAAAAAAAGGTGTGATACTCAGAATCTATTAAGGTAATATTACCCATCTGGAAGATTAATAACAAAGGAACCCCAATGAGACAAAAGTCAAGTGACATAGACAAATAATGAAGGAGTAATTAATAAGCTCATGAAAATATCCTCAAACTTCCCAATAATCAAAGGAATGCATATCAATACAACCTTAAAATGATACCTTATATCCATCAGAATATCAAAGACATAAAAAAATTATTAAATCCAATGTTGTAGTGGCTGCAGTGGAAGATTTTGGCACTAAAAAATATAATCACAATTTAAAATTATAAGGAAATATGGAAGGATCTATATAAGAAAATACAGAATGAAAAAGAAACCCAAAGCTAGACATATTGACCAAAGACACATATGAAAGGAAAAAGAGATGAAAAGGAAGGCAAGAAAACAGGACCCAAGGTGGCAGACTGAATTCTCCTAGAAGAAAAAAGCATCTTCTTTGCTAATTCCCATGGTTGGGACAGAAAGAAAGATGTTTATTTTGAGACTGCCTCTCCCTATCTCATCCAAGTTAAAAATACAGTGATCTTTCATGGGTCCAATTCACACTGCTGATTGTCACAGAATCTTTGACCAGATCCACTTTGTGACTTGGGCAGGTTCTTTTGGTTCTGCCCTTTTACAGACTAAGGGATTTTGGGGGAGATTTTTTCTCCTTGTCTTATGCCTCCTGGATTGTTTAGTGGTTTTTTTTGTTTGTTTTGTTTTTTAGGTTTTTGCTAGGCAATGGGGTTAAGTGGCTTGCCCAAGGCCACACAGCTAGGTAATCATTATGTGTCTCCAATATGAACTCAGGTACACCTGACTCCAGGGCTGGTGCTCTATCCACTGCACCACCAAGCCGCCCCCTTGTTTCATGTTTTTTAAATCCAAAGGTCAAATATACAAATATTTTCAGTTAACAAAAACCAGTTTTAACAACTAAAAAGGAATTACATCTATATCAGTGACTCCAATCATTTTGGAACCTTAATTCTGAGAAAATGTCCTCCTCTAAAAAAGCAATTTTTTTATTTTTAACCAAAATTTGTAACAATGGATTAAATGTTCATGGCCCTTGGTGAGGAGAAGAAACTGAAAAAAAAAGAGGAACGAAGTTTAGAAAGTTGGTATCAGCCTGAACTATGAAAAGGGAGGATATCAAGAGGAAGAACAGGATATCAGAAGCCCAAAAACATCCAAAAAGAAGAGTAAAGGATGAGTAGAAGCAATGTGGAAAGGAGACACAGTAGATAAGGTCAAGATGACAGATTCAAACAGAACAGGAGTGGAGGAACCCACTAAAATATCTCAAATAACCAAAAGGTTGATTATTAGATTAAATTATGGAACAATGTCAAGAACTAGGGGGAAAGGTAGGAAAAAAACCAGCATCAGAGTAAGGAGTAGGCTAGATTCATGGCAAAGAAAATAGCTAAAACATCAGGGCAGTTTTTGACCAAAAGTGAGTCCTTCTTCTACCCAGGATCTAGAAGGGATCTACAAAGATAGCTCAATGCCAGACTCAAGAGCCTAAAGAGCACATAGAGGACGTGACCTAAATGTTTTCAATCCCCAAGCAAGCCAGTTGTAAGGGAGAAGACATCAAAGTTCATATACCCTGAATGCTGAACCTGACATAGGTCAAAAGAAATCATCAGAAATTAACATGGAGCAATAGGGCTATACTAAGAAGGATCTGCCTAATACAATAAGGCTGCTGAGTAACTGAATTTAACTCTGCTCTACAGTCTTTATTTTTCACGGACAATAAAAATTGGCTGGGAACCAAACTAACCATGAAAGTTCACTCAATTTCCAATCAACTATTCATTGAAAGTCTCCAGGGTTCAAAGGGATTGGTTAAATTTAGGAGAGAAGATGGAAAAGCCTGGATTAGGGGAATCTCCATTTTGTCACGGTGAAAATCTGGCTTTGTGACTTATGCCATCTGCTGGTTCTTCCAAGTTTTGCACAGCATTTGCATTTTAGTTTTGTGGGGGTGTTTTACATTTCAAAGAAATAAAATTCTGCTTTGAGATGTCTGAACTTGAGGCAGTTAGAGAATTTTAGATTTGGGGGATGCCTTAAATCATAAAAGTTCAACCCCTACAGTTTTTCAGCTACAGACTAGAAGGGAAATTAATTTTCCCAAGATTCTACCTAAAATTAGTGCCAGAGCTAGGTCTCAGAAATAAATTCGATTCTCAATCCCTTTTTTGTACATATATAGGTCATAAAACTAAGGAGGCAATCACTAATATGCATACTTTAAAGACTGGGTTGGCAATGCACATGGATGGTGCTCGATCAATTTTTCCTATTAATTCCCAGCTATACCAGAAAACATCTACTTGTGCATTGCTGAAATAATGGCTTTTGAAAACATTGGGGGAAAAGCATGAACACAGAGACCCAAGTAGAAGGAAATCATAATCCTTGATAAGTTGACATTTCTGTAACGTAACAATTCTCCCTAGTATTCCTATGTTGTTCTCTGCATGTCTCGGGAGGCACATTTGTTATTATGCTAGTGATGTCTAAATGCCAGATTTCCCCTAACCCCAAATTCCAACTACTAGTGGAATTATTGAGGTAGGGTCTAAAGGTGATAGAAGTGGTATTAAGTTACTTTGTGCAATTGGCCATGCTTTCTGTCAAGGAACCCTCCTCTGATCAGGGTAGAAGGAAAAGGTAGGAAGGGATTCAGAGAACTATCCAAAAGTTACCGTTTCCGAATGCTCCATTGTACAAGAGCTCATAGACTGATCTGTTTGTGATGTTTAAAAGATTATATCAGAGGAAGATTCATATTAGCAACACACAGACATTCTGGAGACCTGAAAGACTGAATAGTCCCCCACACACACACCTTTCAGGTGCCTAATTTATTTCTTGAGGCTGAAAAAGAAAAAAAAGAACCTTCTATTCCTTCAATTTCCAAATTCATAAATTGGATATTTCAGTATATGAATGAGTAATAAAATTAAATCTAAATCAAATACCTTTTTTCAAGGCAAAATGGAAAGAGAATTACATAATTCATTGTGCTTCATACTTTGGAAAATATCTTTTTATAACCCACACAGAATAGGGTGAATTCTTAATCTGAACTCTGTTCTCTAGAGGTATAATTCTGAAACATTAAGAGCTATCCATGTTCTCCAGACTAATTGTTTGGTTCAATGTTTGTGCATAAGTGATTATAAACCAAAGTATTAAGTCACTACTTATTGAGAATATTTCTGGACAGATTTCTGGGTTCCCAAGATTAGCCCAGTGGCATATTGTACACAGTTGGAAGGACTTCAAATATCAGTGCAACTGAAACAAACTTGAGGCTGCTAGTTCAGGAAAAGTCTAACTAAAAATGAGAAAGTTGACCATTAGGTCAACCATTCATCATGAAAAGTCATGGAACAGGTGAAAATATAAAAATGACCATTGGTCTTGCTGGGTCCTCTTTAGCTTCTGCTGTGATGATGACAGAGGAGTAAACCAAAAAAAAAAAAAGATTCTAACAATCGAACTATGGCTCTAGAGACCAACTGGTCCCATTTTACAGAAAAAGAAGCTGAGTCCTAAATAGCGGAAATTACTTACCCAAGTTCACCAACAGGAGCATCCATCTAGAACTAGAAGGGACCTCAGAGGCATCTAGTCCAATCCCTCATCTGACAAATGTGGAAATTGAGGCCCAGAGAGAGGAAGTGACTTCTCTAAAGTCATCCACAGTCGTTATATTAGAGCAATTTGAAACCAGATCCTCAGATTCCAAAGCAAGAGTTTTTCCCACAAAATGGCAGAGAGAAGACAGGCACTGTTCTAAAGTCTCCTGATCTCTTCCCCATCTATCACATGAAACAAACCTCTTAAAAGAAATCTGACCCACAAAACCCAGAAAGAAAAGCCAGGAGAAGGAATATCTACCTCAGGATTTGTCTCCAGCAGCAGGTTTGGCCGAATTCCGGCAGGTGAGTCTGGGCTCAGAGGGAGGCTCAGGCCCAATCAGAGAGATAAGCAGCTGAATTGGAGCCGGGAGTCTGAGGGCCCAAGAACTGGACCTGCTGGAACAGCGGTGGGGCTAGACCGCAGGGGCTTGAGTCAACTAGGGAGCAGAGGCACTGGTGTTGGTGCTGTCCCCCGGGGAGCTTGAGGACAGGGCTGGGGGGAGAGTCCCAGTGCAGTAGAGCCGCGGACATCATCCCTGGGCATCTCTGGTCTGAGGAACTCAGAGTCCCATTACAGCTCAGACCTCCTCCCAGAGCAAACAAATGCAAACTAATTCTGCCTCAGGCACAGGTGTGTGAGCAGAAGAACCAGCCCAGCTGAGGAATGACCTCAGGCCAGGGTAAAGCCCACCACTGATCAAAGACAAAAGAATTCAATAGCTCCAACTCCTCCCTTCAAGCAAAGGGAGAAGGCCTCAATCAAGGTCACACACACTCCAGAGAAAGCAACCAACACCTCCTACTGGCTAGCCAGAGAAATTGCACTCAGTGAGTAAAGCCTCTGGTTATTCCCAAGCCCCTGTGAACCAGCCCCTCCCCAACTAAAGGTCTAAGCAAAATGAAGAAGGTTCAGCAGAAAGGTGGATGCATAGAAAAATTCTTGGAAGGGAAAGACCCTAACTCAGCGAGACCTGGAACCTCTGAGGAGAATATGATCTGGTCTTCAGCACAGAAAGACTTCCTTGAAGAAATAAGGAAGGAGCTTAAAAATTTGGGAGAGACAATTAATACCTTGCAACAAGAAAACAAAACCTTAGAAAGTACAATTGGAAAATACAAAAGGAGAATAAATCTCTGACATCATCAATTGGACAAATACAAAATGAGAATAATTCTCTCAGATCCACAAATGGACAAATGCAAAAAGAAAATAAGTCTCTCAAAACTTCAATTGGTCAAATAGAAGGCTTTCAAAAGTAGAATTGAGCAATTGGAAAAGGAATTGCAAAAGGTTAATGAAGAAAACTCCTCCCAAAAAGAAAGAATGGAGTCTACAGAAACTAATGACTCCATGAGACAGTAAGAGTCAGTTAAACAAAATCAAAAAATAGAAAAAAATATTAGAAAATGTAAAATACCTCATCAACAAAACCACTGACCTCGAGAATAGATCAAGGAGGGGCAACCTGAAAATTATAGGACTTCCTGAAAACACTGAAGAGAAAAAAAGCCTGGACTTAATATGACAGGATCTAGTGATAGAAAACTGCCCTGATATCATGGAATCGGGGGGCAAAGTAGTTATTAAAAGAGTACATCAATCCCCACCAGAAAAAAAAAAAATCCTAAAATGAAAACACCAAGGAATGTTGTGGCCAAACTCCAGCACTATCAGATAAAAGAGAAAATCCTGCAAGCAGTCAGAAAGAAACAATTTAAATATCAAGGAGCCACAGTAAGGATCACCCAGGACCTGGCTGCATCAACATTAAGGGATCGAAAGTCCTGGAATGAGATATTTCAAAGACCAAGGGAGCTTGGAATGCAGCCAAGAATTCACTATCCAGCAAAGCTGAGCCTTCTCTTCCAGGGAAAAAGATAGACATTTAACGAAATGGAAGAATTCCAAAAATTTCTGATGAGAAGACCAGAGCTAAACAGAAAATTTGGACATCAAACAGGAGGTTCAAGAGACACATGAAAAGGTAAAAAAAAAGGGGGGGGGCGGTAAAAGGGGAAAAAAATGCTATCCAGTTAGTTGAAACTGGCTATATCCCAGCAAGGCGGAAAAAAGATTCTCATAAATCTTAAGAATTGTAACTCTAACAGAGAGAATATACCTAGCCAGAAATGATGGACATTCATGACCTATCCATGAGATTGCTATCTAATGGGATGTAACTGGCTTTAACCCCACTTGGGAGAAAGACTCTAATAACTCTCAGGAATGTTGACTCTATTCGATAGAATATACTGAACTAGAAGGGATAGACACTCAGAATTTTCTATGACTTAGATAGAATGATCTACAAAACACTACCTCCTTAAAAAGGGGGACAGGAAAGAGACAGGAGGAGGGAGGGGATTGAATGGGGTAAATCTCATTACACTAAGAGGTACAAAAAACCAATGGTAATAGAGGGGAAGAAGGGAGCAGATGAGAAATACTTGAATCTTCACATTAGACTTGGCTTAAAGTCAACCTACACATAATCAGTTAACTTATAAAACATCCAACCTTTCAAGTATTAAAAGGGGAAAAGGGGATAAAGGGAAGGGGAGTGGGGGGGAAAGGGGGAAATAACAAAAGGAAGGGAAGGGAAAAGGGAAAAAAGGAAAGGGGAAAGAAAGGGGAGGGGTGATATAGGAGGGCAAACATAATGAAGGGGGTGGTATTCAGAAACAAAATACTGGGGAATATGGATAAAGGGGGAAAGGGGAAAAAATACAAACAGAGGGAAGATAGCATGGAGGGCAATAAAGAATTAGTAATCATAAACTTGAATGTAAATGGGATGAACTCTCCCTTAAAACATAAGCAAAGATCAGAGTGGATGAAAAACCAGAATCCTACAATATGCTGCTTACAAGAAACTCATTTGAAAGAGAGAGATACATATAGAGTAAAGGCAAAAAGTTGGAGCAAAATATATTTTGCTTCAGCTGAAGTAAAAAAAGCAGGGGTAGCAATCCTAATCTCAGACAAAGCAGCAGCAAAAATAAATAGCATTAAAAGAGATAAGGAAGGAAATTTTATCCTCTTAAAAGGTACCATAGACAATAATGTCATTTCAATACTCAATATATATGCACCCAAGTGGGACAGCACCCAAATTCTTAGAGGAGACGCTGAAAGAACGACAGGAAGACATAGACAGTAAAACTCTACTAGTGGGAGACCTCAACCTCCTGCTCTCAGATATAGATAAATCGAATCATAAAATAAACAAGAAAAAAGTTAAGGAGGTAAATAGATTGTTAGAAAAATTAGATATGGTAGACTTATGGAGGAAACTAAATGGGGATATAAAGGAATATACCTTTTTCTCTGCAGTACATGGAACTTATACAAAAATTGACCATGTACTAGGACATAAAAATCTAATGATCAACTGCAGAAAGGCAGAAATAGTGAATACATCTTTCTCAGATCACAATGCAATAAAAGTCATATGCAATACTGTGCCAAGGAGATATAGACCCAGAACAAATTGGAAACTGAATAACCTCATTTTAAGAAATGAGTAGACCAAAAAACAAATTATAGAAAGAATTAACCATTTTATCCTAGATAATGATAATAATGAAACAACATTACCAAAACCTATGGGATCCATTCAAAGCGACTCTCAGGGGATATATTATAGCTCTAAATGCTTACATGAATAAGTTGGAGAAAGAAGAAATCAATGAACTAAACATGCAGCTAAAAACATTAAAGAAAGAACAAATCAAAAATCCCCAATTAAATACCAAATTAGAAATTCTAAAAATTAAAGGAGAAATTAATAAAAATGAAAGCAAAAAAACTATTGAATTAATAAATAAAACCAAAAGATGGTATTATAAAAAACCAATAAAATTGATATACCTCTGGTCAATTTAATTAAAAAAAAGAAAGAAGAAAACCAAATTGCTAATATCATAAATGAAAAAGGTGAACTCAACACCAATGAGGAGGAAATTAAAGTAATAATTCGAAATCATTTTGCCCAACTCTATGCCAATAAATTTGATAATCTAAATGAAATGGATGAATATCTACAAAAATATAAGTTGCCCAGGTTAAATGAAGAAGAGATTAAATACCTAAACAACCCTATCTCAGAAAAAGAAATTCAACAAGTCATTGTTGAACTCCCTAAAAAAAATCTCCAGGGCCTGATGGATTCACAAGTGAATTCTACCAAACATTTAAGGAACAATTGGTTCCAATTCTATATAAACTCTTTGGAAAAATAGGGAAAGATGGAACTCTGCCTAACCCTTTCTATGAAACCAATATGGTGCTGTTACCTAAACCAGGAAGAGTTAAAACAGAGAAAGAAAATTATAGACCTATTTCCCTGATGAATATAGATACAAAAATCCTAAATAAAACCTTAGCAAAACGATTACAACAAGTTATCACTAGGATAATACATTATGATCAACTTAGGATTTATTCCAGGAATGCAAGGTTGGTTCAATATTAGGAAAACTGTTAGTATACTTCAATTATATCAACAACAAACCCATCAGAAATCATATGATCATATCAATAGATGCTGAAGAAGCTTTTGACAAAATACAGCATCCATTCCTATTAAAAGCACTAGAGAGTGTAGGAATAAACGGACTGTTCCTTAAAATAATTAGCAGTATCTATCTGAAAACATCAACAAGCATTATATTCAATGGGGAGAGGCTAGAGGCATTCCCAATAAGATCAGGGGTGAAACAGGGGTGCCCATTATCACCACTACTATTCAATATTGTATTAGAAATGTTAGCATCAGCAATTAGAGAAGAAAAAGGAATTGAAAGAATTAGAATTGGGAAGGAAGAGACAAAACTCTCACTCTTTGCAGATGACATGATGACCTACCTAGAGAATCCCAAAAAATCATCCAAAAAACTACTGGAAACAATGAGCAATTTTAGCAAAGTTGCAGGTTATAAAATAAACCCTCATAAATCCTCAACTTTTCTTTATATGTCTAGCAAGATACAGCAGGAAGAGCTAAAAAGTGAAATCCCATTCAAAGTAACCTCAGACAATATAAAATACTTGGGAGTCTATTTGCCAAGACAGAATCAGAATCTTTTTGAAAACAATTATAAAACACTTCTCAAACAAATTAAATCAGATTAAATAACTGGGCAAATATCAACTGCTCATGGACAGGTAGAGCTAATATAATAAAAATGACAATTCTACCAAAACTAAACTATCTGTTTCGTGCCCTACCAATCAAAATTCCAAAAAATTACTTTAATGAGTTAGAAAAAATTGTAAGTAAATTCATATGGAAAAATAAAAAGTCAAGAATTGCCAGGAGCTTAATGAAAAAAAGTATAAAAGAAGGTGGCTTAGCCCTACCTGATCTAAAATTATATTATAAAGCATCAGTCATCAAAACTGTTTGGTATTGGCTAAGAAATAGAGTGGTGGACCAGCGGAATAGACTAGGTGTAAAAGCAGGAGATGATTACAGTAATCTGCTGTTTGATAAACCCAAAGAGTCCAGCCATTGGGATAAAAACTCCCTCTTTGATAAAAACTGCTGGGATAATTGGAAGTTAGTATGGAAGAAACTTAGATTAGACCAACACCTCACACCCTTTACCAAGATAAGATCCAAATGGTTACAGGACTTAGACATAAAAAACAATACTATAAGCAAATTAGAAGATCATTGATTAGTTTACCTGTCAGATCTATGGAAAGGGGAGCAGTTTATGACTAAGGAAGAGTTGGAGAACATCACCAAAATCCAATTAGATGATTTTGATTACATTAAATTAAAAAGCTTTTGCACAGATAAAACCAATGTAATCAAGATCAAAAGAAATGTAGTAAATTGGGAAACAATCTTTACAACTAATGATTCTGACAAAGGACTCCTTTCTAAAATATACAGAGAACTGAGTCATATTTTTAAAACAAAAAGCCATTCCCCAATTGACAAATGGTCAAAGGATATGCAAAGGCAATTTACAGATGAGGAAATCAAAGCAATCCACAGCCATATGAAAAAATGCTCTAAATCATTAATTATTAGAGAAATGCAAATTAAAGCTTCTCTGAGATACCACCTCACACCCCTCAGATTGGCCAATATGACCAGGAAGGATAATGATCATTGTTGGAAGGGTTGTGGGAAATCTGGGACACTATTACACTATTGGTGGAGCTGTGAACTCATCCAACCCTTCTGGAGAGCTGTTGCCCAAAGGGCAACAAAAATGTGCATACCCTTTGACCCAGCAATACCACTACTGGGTCTATATCCTGAAGAGATGAAGAAAAAGGGTAAAAACATTACTTGTACAAAAAATATTTATAGCAGCCCTGTTTGTGGTGGCCAAGAATTGGAAATCAAGTAAATATCCTTCAATTGGGGAATGGCTTAGCAAACTGTGGTATATGTATGTCACGGAACACTACTGTTCTATTAGAAACCAGGAGGGACAGGATTTCAGGGAAGCCTGGAGGGATTTGCATGAGCTGATGCTGAGTAAGATGAGCAGAACCAGAAAAACACTGTACGCCCTATCAACAGCATGGGGGTGATGTTCAACCTTGAAGGACTTGCTTATTCCATCAATGCAACAATCGGGAACCATTTTGGGCTGTCTGCAAAGGAGAATGCCATCTGTATCCAGATAAGGAGCTGTGGAGTTTGAACAAAGTTCAAGGACTATTCCCTTTAATTTAGAAAAAAAAACAGATATCTTACTTATTGTCTGATCTTGTCACCTCTTAGACTTCTGTTCTTTAAGGATATGATTTCTCTCTCATCACACCCAATTTGGATCAGGGTACAACATGGAAACAAAGTAAAGACTGACAGAGTGCTTTCTGTGGGGGTGGGGGTGGGGAGGGAAGCAAGATAGGGGGAGAAATTGTAAAACTCAAATAATATCCTTAATAAAAATTAATTTAAAAAACATATGATCAGATGATTCCCTTCAAAGTTTCAAAGATGATTTTCTTAGAATACAGAAATATTCAATTTTGGAGAAGATATGTGAAGTCTCTCCCCACTCCAATCCATTCCTCATTCAGCTACTAAAGTGGTTTGCCTAACGTGTGGATTTGACCAGGTCATCACCCCCAATCCCACTCAAGAAATTCCAGTGGTTCCCTATTACCTCAAGAATCAAATACAAAAAGAAAAAGAATCAAATAAAAATCCCCTCCTTGGCATTCAAAATTTTTTATAACAACTCCCTCCTATCTTTCTAGTCTTCTTGTAGCTTATTCCCTTCCATACTCTTCCATCCAGTAATACTGACCTTCAGGCTGTCCTACAAATAAGAACTTCTACCTCTTGACTCCAAACATTTTTTTCTGGCTGTCCCCTATGCCTGGCATGCTGTCCCTCGATCTTTAAGCTTCCCAGACTTCCTTCAAGTCCCAACTAAAATCCTGTCTTCTACATGAACCTCTGTCCAACTCCTCTTAATTCTAGTGTCTTTCTCCTGATAATTATTTTCTTTTCATCCAATATGTAGCTTATTTGTATAAATGTATTTGCTTGTTGTCTCCAATTAGATTGTGAGATCCGTGAGGGCAGGGACCATCTTTTTCCTCTTTTATTTATCCCTGGAGTTTAGCATAGTGCCTACTATATAGTAGGGATTTAATACATGTCTACTGACTAATTAACAATACACTGTTGGTGGAGTTGTGAATCTGATAATTCTCCTAAATAATATGGAATTTTGTAAGAAGAGAAACTAAACTATTCAAATCCTTTTATCCAGCAATGGCAATATTAGGTAAAAATTCCAAGGACATCAAACACAAAAAATTAAGTCTCATATATACCAAAATAATTAGAATGGTACTTCTTCTGATTGACAAGAAATAGAAACAAAGTAGGTATTAATCAAATGGGTAATAATAACTAAACAAGTCATGGTATATGAACATAATATAATATTCCTGTGCAAGAAGAATACCAAATACTGATCCAACCATCCAATATAGTCTTATTTTACTTGACTGCAGTTTGTTAGTAATGACTTATGAATGCTAGGAAGGGTGGAGAAACAAAATTACTTTAGTTTTGTGGAAGATTGGCCTTTATCAATGATCTGCTTTCCTAGTAGTGATTGCTAACTTTTATATAGGTGTTAACATCTGTTTCAGGAACATGGCAGTATGTTTACATGTTCAGTTTTGTTTAATTCAGTGACATTTCTAAGTTGATTTGTTTAAATAAATTGAGCAAATGATAAAAAAAAAAAGAAATAATACCAAACAGACAACAGAGAAGCATGGGAAGACTTATATGAACTGATATAGGGCAAACTGAGCTAAACCATGGAACAAATTGATGACAATAATGTAATCAATTGTTATAATATTAACAAAAATAACACTAAACTAAGATTTTCTATAACCATACTATCAGATGCTGTCACTGTGTTGTTACAAAACCAGTTGGTATGGGGCGGCTAGGTGGCGCAGTGGATAAAGCACCAGCCCTGGAGTCAGGAGTACCTGGGTTCAAATCTGGTCTCAGACACTTAATAATTACCTAGCTGTGTGGCCTTGGGCAAGCCAGTTAAACCCCATTTGCCTTGCAAAAAAACCTAAAAAAAAAAAAAAAAAGAAAATTAAGGACAAAGTGGGCTAGCTAGATGGTGCAGTGGACAAGCACTGACCATGGAGTCAGAAAGACCTGAGTTCAAATCCGGCCTCAGACATTTAATAATTACCTAGCTTTTTGACCTTGGGCAAGTCACTTAGTCCCACTGCCTTGCAAAAAGAGCAGAGGAGAGGAGAGGAGAGGAGAGAAAATGAAGGACAAACAAGGCCTTCACCTTCCCCAATTCACAATTATCCTATGTAACAAAGAATAAAAAAGCAAAGGGAAAAGGGCTATTCAGGAAAACAAAGCACCTTATGTAAACTAAATCTGATAATACATATAGTGTTCCACAGCCATAGTACCCATTCTGAAAAAAAAGGAGAGGTTCATTTGATCATCATCTCTTCACAGTTAAGCATGACCAACAAAATTTCATAGTGTTCTTTTGGGGGTTTTATTTCTCACTGCTCTTTCATTTACATCATATATATTGTTTTCATGGCTCTGCTCACTTCACTCTACATCAGTTCATGTAAGTCTTCCCATGCTTCTCCAAATTCTTCATATTCATCATTTTTTTTGCAAGGCAGTGGGGTTAAGTGGCTTGCCCAAGGCCACACAGCTAGGTAATTATTAAGTGTCTGAGGCCGGATTTGAACTCAGGTACTCCTGACTCCAGGGCCGGTGCTCTATCCACTGTGCAACCTAGCCACCCCCTGTATTCATCATTTCTAACAGCACAGCAATGACTCAGTACATTTATGAACCACAACTTATTTTAGCCATTTACCAATTAATCAATCAAGAAGTATTAATTAAGCACCCATGGTGTGCCAGCAGGCACTGTGGTAGGGATAAAAACAATCCCTACTTATAAAGAGCTTACATTCAAATGGGAGAGAGCTCAAGTACATGTAAAATATATAACATGAATAAATTACAAAGTAGTTAAATACAAATAGTTTAAGAGGGAGGACACAAGCAGTTTAGGGTAAACAGCAAAGTCTTCAGGCAGAAGACAGTGCATGGTATTGAGTTGTGAGGTAATTCAACCATTCTGAAGAGCAATTTGCAACTATTGGAAAGGGGATATAAAACTGTATACCCTTCAACCCAACAATATCACTAATAGGTCTATATCAAAAGGGATAAAAAAAAAGGGGGAAAGGATTTACTTGTATGAAATTATTTATAGCAGTTATTTTTTGTGGTAGAAAAGAATTGGAAATTGAGATGTCAATCAATTGGGAAATGGTTGAACAAGTTGTGATATATGATTGCAATGAAATACTATTATGCCAAAAGAAATGATGAGCAGGGGTGGCGTAGTGGTGTAGTGGATAGAGCACCGGCCCTGGACTCGGAAGAAGCTGAGTTCAAATACAGTATCAGACACTTAATAATTACCTAGCTGTGTGGCCATGGGCAAGCTACTTAACCCCATTTGCCTTGGGGGAAAAAAACCTAAAAAAAAAAAAGAAATGATGAGCAGGATGATTTCAGGAAACAAAAAAAAATTTAAATGAACTGATGCAAAAAGAAGTGAGAAGAAGCAGGAGAACTTTGTACACAGTAAGAGCAAGATTGTAAGATGATCAACTGTGAATGACTTAGCTATTCTGAGCAAACCAAAGGACTCATGATAAAATTGCTATCTACCTCCTGAGAAAGAACTGATGGAGTCAGAAGGCAGATCAAAACATACTTTTTAACTTTCTATATTAGTTTTGTATTTTTTGGTCTTTAATTTCTTTTCTAGATCAAATTGCCTGCCTTCTCAAAGTGAGGGAGAAAAGGAAGAGAGGGACAGAATTTGAAACTTGGAATTTTTATAAACGAATGCTAAAAATGTTACTTATGTGTATTTGAGAAAAAAATGTTTTTAATTCTCAGAGAAAAAAATAAGATGGATCATGAGTTGCATCTTAAAGGAAGAGAGAGAACTTCTGTGATAAAAAAGAGGAAGCATATTCAGGCACAGAGATGAGAGTTGGAACACCTCGTATGATGAATTAAGAGATCAGTATGGCTAAATCCCACAACATAAGAGGGGGAGTGATGTCCAATTATTCTAGGAAACTAGGTTAGAATCATATAAAATGTAAGGCTTTAAAAGCTAAACTGAGGAGTATATATTTTACCTTAAAAGTGATGGAAGGGGGGCATCTAGGTGGCATAGTGGATAGAGCACTGGCCCTGGAGTCAGGAGAACCTGAGTTCAAATCCAGCCTCATACACTTAATAATTACCTAGCTGTGTGGCCTTGGGCAAGCCACTTAACCCCATTTGCCTTGCAAAAAAAAGTGATGGAAGCCACTGGAATTAACTGAATAAGGAAATGACATGGTTAGATGGGCATTTATGAAAAATGGCTTTCACATCAATGTGTAACATGGATTGGAATGAGGAGAGACTTGGGGCAGAGAAAACAATTAAAAGACAAATGTGAAAGTTAAAATGGCAAAATGTCCATTTGAGAGGCGACCACGACCTGAATGCAGGTTATGGCTAGTTGTATGAGTAGAGAGGAAGTATTGGTTATAGATGTTATGAAGGTAGAAATAGCAAGATATGGTAAATGATTACAGAAGTAGAGTGAGAAATCAAGGATAATTCTAGGAATGAACCTGGGAGACTAGAAAGAAGATGGTGCCTTTGAGAGAAATTAAGAAATTTGAAGGAGGGAAGATCTAGGAGTAGAAAGATAAGTTCATCTTTCAACAGTCTGAGCTTAATACTTCTCCTGCATATCCAGTTGTAAATCCTCAGAGGAGCAACAGGGGCTGAATCACAGATCTAGGAATCACCTTAATAGCAATAATAGTTAACCCATGGAAGTATATAAAGTCAATGACAGGAAATGTGTCTAATAGAGCAAAGAGATGAGAGTTGAGGCCAAAACCTGATGGAATGCCCATAGAAGTCTTTAAATTGGGGGTGACAAACTGAGAGAAAATAGTGTCACAGAAACCCAGTAAGAGGACTGTATCCAAGAGGAGAGGGTAGTAAATGGTGGTCAAATGTATCAGATAGGGTTAGGGCTGGACCAAGACTATCAGATTTGACAATTTAAAAAGATTATTAGTCATTTTGTAGAGTATTTTCATTGAGTCCTGAGGTCATAAGTCAAGTTATGATAAGGAGTTATGGAAGAGTAACAAAGGGCAGCAGAAACTGAATATTTTTTAGAAATTTGACTAAGAAAAGGAGGCGAAACATAGAACAATGGCATGAGAGGATGGCAAGTTCTAGTTAAAGTTTTTTAAGGATAGAGAAGAGTTGGCCATATTTGAAAACAATAGGAAAGAAAGCAACTGAGAGGGAAAAGTTGAGGATGGGGTAGAAGGGAAGATCAAATTTGCTGGAAAAGATGAGAGCAGTGAGATGAGATGAAGGATATAAGAAGAAAGGTTCTTTCAGCAAAGAGAAAGGCCATCTTTTCATTAGAGATTGAGGAAAGGAGCAAGTAGAAGATGAAATCAAAGGGATTTGAGATGAATAAAATGAGAAAAGAGGGAGTTCACACTGAATGTTTTCAATTTTCTCAGTAGAAGCAAGGTCTTCAGTTGAGGAAAGAGAAAGAGGGTTGAGAAGGCTTGAGGAAGGAAGAAAATGTCTAAAATAAGTTCTGAAGGAAATGAAATGGAATTCAATGAGATTGTCTTATTCCAGTGAGGACCTAGTTGAGGCTGGATAATGTAGCACATTAGTGCTGTCGTAAGATATCCTCTAGCTTCTTCAGTGGCTCATGATAAGGAGTAGAAGAGGAAGACTGTGGTAGAAACCCAGGTCCTAGGTTTAACAAAAGAAGAGTGGCTGCAGGGATTCCAGAGCTGAGGACAGTGGAAAACTAACATGGCCAACTAATGGGTTGAGGTTAAAAAGGGAGGAAAGTGTTGTCAGAGCAGGGGCAATGGTCAATCAGGTGGAAGGAATAAAAGGGGTTTTTTTTAATTAATTTTTTAATTTCTGAATTTTACAATTTTCCCCCTAATCTTGCTTCCCTCCCCCCCCATCTTCCACAGAAGGCAATCTGATAGTCTTTACACTGTTTCCATGCTATACATTGATCAAAATTGAATGTATTGAGAGAGAAAACATACCCTCAAGGAAGAAATAAAGTATAAGACATAGCAAAATTACATAAGATGACTTTTTTTAAATTAAAGGTAATAGTCTTTGTTCAAACTCCACAATTCCTTCTCTGGAAACAGATGGTATTCTCCATCGCAGATACCCCCAAACTGTCCCTGATTGTTGCTGCACTGATGAAATGAGCAAGTCTATAATGGCATACAATGTTATGGTGCACAATGTTCTTCTGGGAACAGAAGGTTTTCATGGGTTTCTGTTTTGTTTCCAAAACTGCTGCTATAAATGTCTGGGGGCACATGGAACCTTTCCTTTCTTTTTATCATTTACTTCCTTAGGGTATATTGCTAAGCATGTCAAGAGACATGGACATTCATGGAACACTATTGTTCTATTAGAAACCAGGAGGGATGGGAATTCAGGGAAGTCTGGAGGGATTTGCATGAACTGATGCTCAGCGGGATGAGCAGAACCAGAAAAACACTGTACACCCTTAACAGCAACATGGAGGTGATGATCAACCTTAATGGACTCACTCATTCCATCAGTGCAACAATCAGGGACAATTTGGGGTTGTCTGCGATGGAGAATACCATCTGTATCCAGAGAAAGAACTGTGGAGTTTGAACAAAGACCAAGGACTATTGCCTTTAATTTAGAAAAAAAACTGATATCTTATTGTGTGATCTTGCTATCTCTTATACTTTATGTTTCTATCATAAGGATATGATTTCTCTCTCATTACATTCAATTTGGATCAATGTATACCATGGAAATAATGTAAAGACTAGCAAATTGCCTTCTGTGGGGGGAGGGGGAGGGAAGTAAGATTAGGGGAAAAACTGTAAAACTCAAAATGAATAAAATCTTTAAGAAACAAAAAAGAGGGGCGGCTAGGTGGCGCAGTCAATAGAGCACCGGCCTTGGAGTCGGGAGTACCTGGGTTCAAATCCGACCTCAGACACTTAATAATTACCTAGCTGTGTGGCCTTGGGCAAGCCACTTAACCCCATTGCCTTGAAAAAAAATCTCAAAAAAAAAAAAGAGACAGAGATGGACATTGTAGTCACTTTTTCCACATCACTTCAAAATTGCTTTCCAAAAAAGGCTAGATGTCTCCCCAACACCATTCCAAAATTAGGATTTTTTTAAATATGAGAATTGGAAGAATGAGAAACATCTCAAAACCTGAAACTAATATTCTGGAAAGAAAATAACAGGTTACCAACGTTTGAGTTATTTCAGACATTACCATCTGTGTTTCTAGTTTGAACCCTATGACCTGGACAGATGTCCAAATAAACTCCAAATTAAAACAAAGGATATGGAAAAGATATTAAGTGTAATTATAACAACTCCTACCCAATCAATGTAAATAAACTTTTGAAAAGATATACATACATATATATATAATATACACATATTTACATATCCTATAGGTAATATATAACTATATATTTCTATAGGACTATAGGAAATGGATAAAAGACATTGACTGCTCTTTCTTAGAAAAGCTTAACTAATATTTTAAAAAAAACACCACCAGAACAAAGAAGTCGAAAGAGTCTCCATATTTTTTCAGTCAGTAAAGCCTTGATCTCATTGCCAAGCAGAACAAGTCAGGGCAACACCAATGTGGATAAACTCCTTGACAAAATACTGCAAAGAAAGATGACAAGATTGGAAGCAGAATCACCTCATAAAATAATGTAAAATCTTAGGGAAAAACACCTAAACTAAATCATTATGCATTTAAGAAACTAGAAAGCAAGATACAGATGAATTACAATCTCTGTCTGTATTGTGATGATATATTGCTATTGCTACCTGTTCTTATCATCACTGTCAAATTTAACAACACATTTGGTAAATTCTCATAAAGAAGAGACAGAGACTTATAGATGAGACAGTTGTACAATAATAATTATTTAAAAGTGCTTTCATAATGGATCCAAAAAATAATCATTGATGGATCAGTATCAACTTGGAAGGATATTGCTATTAACTCACAAAAGGTATCCATGATTTGACCCTGGACTATTTAATTTTATTATCAACAACTTAGATAAAGGAAGAGAGGCATATTTATCAGATATACAGGTGATCAAAAGATAAAAGGGATAGCTAACATATGGGATGACAGTGAGAATAAAAAGAAATCTTAAGACTGTAGCACTATACTAAATCTAAGAAAATGAACAGATGATGGGGACATGTAAAGTCTTACACTTGAGTTCAAAGAAGAACAAGGGGGCAGAGTATAGAGAGACACTCAAATTAGTCCAGGAGCTCTTGTGAATAGTGAGCTCAGACTAAGTTCACAACTTTTTATGGTAGCCATATAAGTGAATGCTATTTTAAATAATTAAAAGATAATGTAGACATTAAAAGAGGTGTACAGAAAGTCTAAGGAGGTGGCTAGGTGGGGGGTATGGGGTAAGAGACACTAAGAGCAGTTTTCAAGTATTTGAAAGTCAAATACCTAGAAGACAGATTTAGTTATATAAAGTACAGATCTGGAGATGGAAGAGATCTCAGAAGTCATGTTCTGTCTGACCCCAGAGGGCAGAATGAAGAATAATATAGAAAAGTGACAAAGAGGTACTTAAGGTTTAATATCTGGGGGAAAACATCCAAACAATTAAAGGTTATCCAACAGTGTAGAGAGCTTCTTTTTAGGAGGTCTGGGACCTCCTCCAATGCCCCACCATCCCCCATCTGCTTATTTGTTTGGAATGCTGTGGAAAGCATTCTTGTTTAGGCATCAGTTATAATATCAGTTATTTAAGTCCCTCCAGAATAATGGAACCACCACAATTAGACTAGCTCCTCAGTACCAAATGAGAAATCAGAATTGGCATTCAAGAAAATAAAGTTCGAAAGAATTAGCTACAACTACAGGAGAAATTCATAAAGGAGGCAAAATGAAATACTGTTAGAATTCCTTATTTTCTATGTAGAGGTGGAGGCCTATATGGGGTACAATGCATAAACTGCCAGACTTCTTCAATGAATGGTGCTAATCTGCTCCTCCCCCACATCAATTTGTTGTCTTCATTAAAAGGAATGGTTCTCTGGGTAGGACAGAGAGGAAGGATATATTCAAAAGTGAAGGTGATATAAAATAAAAAAACATACTCTTTTACTTAGATGAAAAATAAGATTTTAAGCACCAACCTTGGAGTCAGGAGTACCTGGGTTCAAATCCAGTCTCAGACACTTAATAATTACCTAGTTGTGTGGCCTTGGGCAAGCCACTTAACCCCATATGCCTTACAAAAAAACCTAAAAAATAATCATTTTTTAGTTCTTTTATAACTCTTGTTTCATTTATTCCAAGAATTCTGCTTGAGTTTATTTCCAGGATGCATATTTCTTTGAAACTTTGTCTATAGTTATTTTAGTTATTCTCTTTTTCTAAGTTTGTGTCTTAAGGCTTCTTATCACTCTAATAGTGCTTTATGATGGCATCCTTTTTGATTTGCTCCTTCTCCCAGACTGGGTTCTGTACACTTTGAGGTAGAGGGCTATCTGGCCTGAGCTCCTGTTTTCTTGGGGTACTAAGTGTTGTATTACTGGAACTCAGGAATAACTCAAACTCAGAACTCACAAGTTTTTGGTGTGATACAGGTTAACAAAATGTGATTGCTGCTCTCCTGCTCTGGGTTCAGCAAAGTCTTGATCCAAGTTCCAATAGACTGATTTTGGACTAAATCACTAGAAGCCAGCAAGGAAGCTCTTCTGATTCTGAGGCACAGAACTGCAAACTCCTGCTTGGGCTGGGATTCCTGCTATGGTGATTACTGTGCAGGCTTCAGATTGGGCTGCAGGCTGGAACTGAGACTCTGCCCTGCTCCTGGCATCAGAGTAACACCACTACTGCTTTAGTCTGAACTTATTTCCTGCTCAGTACACAGCCTAGGTATAATATACACAGTATATAGTCAAGAGTCTGAGACTGCTCCATAGTCCAGAATGCTGTCCCTGGATGCAGTCTCCTCAATCCAGAGCTGGGTAGTAAGTGACAGAGTTGTCAAATGCCACTTGCTCCCAATCTCTACACAAGATCAAGAATCTCAGATCCTGTCTTGTCTTGGACACAGCTTCAGCTTCTTTTAGCTCCTAGGCAGAAAGGCTTCCTTGTGGCACACTCCTGGCCAGATCCCATCCTCTGGGATCACGAATCTCTCTTCCATCTCCCTCTATCAATTTGGTCTATTCAAAATGACTTAGTGTTAATTTTTTCTTGGATTTCCCTAATCAGAATTTGGTTGGACACATTTTCTTGATCTTTGTGGAGGAGTTGGGTTTTCTTCTTCATGCTACTCTGCCACCTTGGCTCTGCCCGTGACTGTTCCATGCTTCATCTATGTACATTATCAAACTATAAGACTGGTGTCTAAAAATAAAAAGTGCTGGATTCAGATTTGGGTTAGAACTCTGGCTCTGCCACTTACTACTCATGTGACTTAAGGCATGTGACTTCCCCTCTCTGGTCAGTTTCCCCAGTAAAATGAAAGGAATGGATTAGCAAGAAAGCCCTAAGGTGCCATTCAGTTCTAAATCTATGATTGAATGATTCTACATACTTCTATAGTCATATTCCATATTCCTAAGACAAATTCGATGCAATTTAACAAGGACTTCTATTGAACACCTAATACACATAAGGCACTGGTTTAAGTGCTGAGGATACAATGAGAAAAAGGAAAAATGCTTTGTGTCCTCAAGAAGTTTACATTCTACTGGGAGCTCCCCAGCCACAAGATAATTGGAGAAGTAAAAAGAGTATTAACAGCTGGGCAAATCAGGAAAGCTTTCCTCAGGGGGTGGCACCTGAGTTAAGCCTTGAAGAGAGCTAAGCACTCTACAACAAAGGGGTTGGGGAGGGGTACATTCCAGGCAAAGAGGCATACTCTGTGCCAAAGCATGAGGGTGGGAGATGGAATACTATACTCAGGAAACCAGAAGCAGGAAAGTCTAGCTTGAATGTAGAATGAGAGAAAGATAGCAGTGTGCAATATCTCTTGAAAGGTAAGAAGGAGCCAGACAAAACTGGGAAACAATTGCAATGCACCAGGCTACCCAGTTATAAATAAAAATATTCTTCCCTTGCAAATGAAATCAAATCTAAGCCAAGCAGCACAGCAAATGTCCAAGTCATATACATTTACAAAGTAGTTTTTGGCTTCAAATGCCTAAAATACTGCTTATTTCAAGCTAACATCAACACTTGAGCCAAAGATAACATTTTGAGGAATAGACACGCCCATTCTGGTAAGATACAGCAAATAGCTAAACATGAGTTCAATTTTAAAATGTTTAGACTAATTATCCACTAGTTTAAAAAAATGAATTGTGTATGAGAGGAGTCATATGGATGGATGGAAGTAGAAGGAAACCAAACCAGGAAAACAAGATAAATATTGACTACCACAATGTAAATGGCAAGAAAGTAGGTGAAAAAAAAAGAAGCTGAGCACTGTGGGATTCCAATGCCTTAGCATGACCCTAAAGGAGAGATATGAGAGTGCACAGCACCCTCCCTTCTTTGCACAGGTCGGGGGATATGTGTGTGTGTGGATAATAACAGAGTTGGTTGCTGTGTTGGTTAGTTTTTACTGAACTATTTTTCCCATCTTTCCTTTTTAGTCTTCATTATAATGAATAGTTCTCTGTTGTGGGGAGGAGGGATTTTATTTTAATTAACAAATTAAAGTACTAGAGAAACACAAGATAGCAATAATACAATTCTAAAGCAAAAGAAAAGGTGTGTAGCACTGTTCAGCTAGTTGTGTAGTTACTAGGAGGAATAGGAGCAGCCCCAAAACTACAACATGAACATACTGGTTTTTCCAAGCACCATTAGATTTGGATATACCTAGTTCTTACTTACTCTTGCATCCTTGTCCCCAATGAGACAAACAGCCCGGAGAGAGGGCACCCAGCGTTTAAATTCATTCATCCAGTTGTGTAGAGTAGACTTGGGAACCAAAACCATGTGAGGTCCAGGAATGTTGCGATAGTGTTTTAGATAGCCAAGCAATGCAATAGTTTGTAATGTTTTTCCAAGACCCTGCATTAGCAACACAAGAAGAGAAAAGTCATAAAACTTAAAATAATGAAACATGTTATCAGCACTAACAATGGAACTGAATATTTGCCCATTCTCCCACATGTAGAAGGAAAAAACAATTAAAAATACATCAAGGGGAAAAAGTCAACTTTGATTCCTAGATTCTTAGTATTTCCTGAATCAACAAAAGAGAACTGCAACAAGAAGCCAGGAGACATTGGAGTGGAAGAATTTTCAACACATTCGATCCAATCCAAGAGGCATCACGTATATAAATACTATATACAAACCAACAGGCTAGGTAGGGGGAGGGAGAAATAGGCTATTACATTATACTGGAATTATAGAGGGGACATTCCAAGACTTCTTTGGTTAGAAAAGATTGAAGCATGGCTCCAGAATCCAATAACTGAAAGTATGCCCACTGAAGGCCTCCCAGAGGCACCCTTAAGGTGATGCAAGAGTCCTGAAGGCTCTGGCACAGCTAAGCCACAGTCTTACAATATAGTCCAGGTGAAAGATAGACCATCACTTATGGGAGCAGTCTCTTTCACACAGCTTATTATCAAAAGGTTCTTTGAACTCCACTATTTCAGAAAATGACCATGTAGACTTCGTTCAACTCAATTAAGCACCAACTGTCTACAAGGAGTTGTGCTTAGGCACTGGAGAAACAAAGAAAATTATAAATTCTGTGACCTCAGAAATCAATATGGCCTCCACCAGATCATATTGGAGCACCACTAGATTAACCAGATCAAATAGCCCCATTCCTTTTTATAATAAGATGTCATTTCTTTTGTCTAGTACCCAACCTTGAGATGATGCTACCTCAAAATCTGCTGGTTATTTACAGATTCATCTTTGTATATCAAATTCTGGGTCTTCCCTGCAGCTCTAAAACAGAACCAAGACAAGGGAAAGGAAACCCCATAGTATAGGTTAAAGAAGGCAGGAAACCTGCCTCTTTCACTTAACCCTGGACAAGTCACTTTGGTTCTCAGAACCTCAATTCTCTCACCTGCAAAATGGGAATAATAACACACTGGGTTGTCATGATAATCAAGTGAAATCATATTTGTTAAGCACTTTACAAGCTTTTAAGCACTTTAGAAATCAGGGACAATTTGGAGCTGTCTGAGATGGAGAATACCATCTGTATCCAGAGAAAGAACTCAGAGTTTGAACAAAGAGCAAGGACTATTACCTTTAATTTAGAAAAAAAACTGGTATCTTATTGTCTGATCTTGTTATCTCTTAGACTTCTTGTCTCTTCTCTAAGGATATGATTTGTCTCTCATCACAACCAATTTGGATCAAGGTACAACATGGAAACAAAATAAAGACTGATAGATTGCTTTCCGTGGGGGTGGGGTGGGGGAGGGAAGCAAGACTGGGGGGGATTGTAAAACTCAAATAAAATCTTTAATAAAAAAAGAAAAGAAAGAAATGCTAGTTGTTCATATTACATATGGAACAAGAGGTCTTGCTGAGAAACTCAGGAATTTTGGAGTTTGGAAAATCAGTCAAGAAGTTACTTTTACTATTTTTTACAAACTTTTAATATTGTGCTACATCACAAGGACACTATAAAATAGCCAGCTGGGGGCAATAGACATATTTCTCCATAATCAGGAACTATTTCTTCCCCCAAACTTAAACAGAATTTTGTCTTATGTAAAGCCTTGGAAAGGAGAGGGAGTCACTACAATGACCCCAAAGGATTCTGTGACTAGGCAGATATCTCAAGGAAGTTATTGACAAAAAAGAAGGCTCAATCTATATCAAACTATTCAAAGCATCACTCTTCATAACAGCCCAGAACTGGAATCAGAGTAGATGCTTATTGCCTGAAGAATAGTTAAACAAATTATGGTACATGAAAATAATGGAATGTTAGAATGCAGCAAAAACCAACCATCGTGATAAATACATCATCTATGCGTTGGGAGATTCACCTGAACCAATATAAAATTAGGGCTAGTAGTAAAAGGAAAAAGACACACAAATGACTACAACATTATAAATAAAAAGAACAACCAACCCAAAATAAATGAAACTGCATATCACCACATTATAAAGAACAAGTCTGACCCCAGAAAAAAAAAAAACAGAAGATAGCTCCTCCCCCACTCCTTGGCAAAAGTGGGGCTCAACAGATAAAGAATACTGAACTTAAGGTCAGATTTCTTTAATGTGATCATTGGTTTTGCTCAATTAGTTTTCTTCTTATTCCTCTTCAAAAAATTTCTTTTTCCTAGCTGTGCGACCTTGGGCAAGTCACTTAACCTCACTATCTTGCCAAAAATCAAAACAAAACAAAAATTCCTCGTTATAAGGGATGACTCTCTGGAAGGTGGGAGAGGGACAGATTCAGGGGGGAAATGTAGGCACAGTAAAAACAAACAATAACAATAAAAATGAATTTGAAAAGAGAGGGAATCCAGGACTCACTGTTTTGCCACCAGTTCCTTTGGTTCCTTACCATTTCATCAGCCAGAATGCCATTAACTCCATTTTCATAAAGTGAGATCATCCAGTTCAGGCCCCTAACCTGATAATCTCGCAGAGTTCCTCCTTTGACATCTGCAAATTAAAATTAGATCAACCATCTTACCATAAAGTATCTTTCTCTTAATGGCACCAAGTAATGTCATCCTTAAACCAACCCGGAAAAAAATCATTGAGGCTATGTAGTACTCACATGATGGAGACACTTCGAATCGAACACAAACATTCGATGTCTTTCGACTTTCAGACAACAGTTCTTCATCTTCTTCTTGTTCCGTCCGTCTGTGGCGATAACTGAAAGGGACAACGAGAGAACTACCTGCCTTCATGTTCAATCTGAACTTGGGCTTTAAAAATAAATGAATGATGACTTCCTTGTCTCCTCTGAAATTTATTTGGACACATCTGCATTATGGCTAATCCTGAAATAAATCATCATTAAGTCTGACTTCAGAACTTCTGGTGGAAAGAGTTCTTGCCAGCTCCATAGCATCATAACTAAACTTACCACAATCTACTCATATGGGACTGTCTAACATATGACTAAAAAGAGAAAGATGCAAACATACTCCCCAGCTGAGAGAAGGCATTGCTTTTCATCACGCTTCACTCGGGGACGTCCCACTTTCACCTTCAGAGGGGATGTTGGTGATTTCTGGGCTGCAGGCTGAATGAAATGAGCAAAAAGCTCGGTCTGCTTTAATAGAAATTCAAATCTTTTTGCTCGATCTGTTTTCTAGAAAGAAAAATAACACATTTATAACATCTTTTAATCATTGTTAGAAACAAGAAAATTTTGCTTTAAAGGTCTTCAAGTCATAATATAATTATTTTCTCTTTCTCATTTTTAAAAATCCTTTAAGACAACAGTCAAAGAAACTTATCGGTGCTACTTCATAAAGACCTCCCCCAGATGACTTCACCAACAAAATGTGAAGAGATTGGATTTGATGACATTCAGGGACTCTTTCAACTGTAAGATCATTTCATTCTTTCAGGGCACTGGAATATGTTTAGTAAATTATTCCACCTCGGACATTTATTGCCTATGTGAGCTTGACAGGTTACTTTCCCTGGAAAATAAGGGTTATCCTGCTGCATTACCTCTGAGGTCCCTTCCAGCTCTCAATCTATGATCCTATGATCTTTTCAGATCAATTAAGTTAATAACCCACTCACTTGAATGACTTCATAAACCCCTGAAAACAAGCAGCACAGCCTTCTTCAATAGTTAAGACCAAAAGAAAATCAACTTTCTGAAAAAAACAACGTGGTATTTTTCAATTCCAAACTAATGAAACTTGAATTCTACTCTCATTTACCCAGCACCATATATAATGTACTATCTTATAAAGTGCCTAACAAACATTATCAGATTTGATCTTCTCAACAACCCTATCAAGGAGGTACCATTTTACAAGGGAAAAAACTGAAGTTCAATCAGATCACAGAGCTAAGAAGTTCCTTGAAATGGTACATAAATAACGAATTCTCTGAAAGACTCATAAAATCTGTTATGAAATTAGGAATGTTAGTCATTACTTTTTTTTTTTAGGTTTTTGCAAAGCAATGGGGTTAAGTGGTTTGCCCAAGGCCACACAGCTAGGCAATTACAAAGTGTCTGAGGTCACATTTGAACTCAGGTACTCCTCACTCCAGGGCCGGTGCTCTATCCACTGGGCCACCTAGCCGCCCCAAGTCATTACTATTGATGAATAATGTAATGCCATATGCTAAATTCTTTTAGGAGTAGACTATAACTAAAACCAATACCAGAGGTGGCTAGGTGGCGCAGTGGATAGAGCACCGGCCCTGGAGTCAGGAGTACCTGAGTTCAAATCCAGTCTCAGACACTTAATAATTACCTAGCTGTGTGGTCTTGGGCAAACCACTTAAGCCAACTACCTTGCAAAAAAAAAAAAAAATCTAAAATAAAAAAATCAATACCAGCCTATTTCTTCTCCAAAGTGTTTCAATAGCATTTCCCTCCTTTTTTTTTCCTTTTTGCAAGACAACAGGAGTGAAGTGACTTGGCCAATGTCACACAGCCAGTGTCAAGTGTCTGGGGTCAAATTTGAACTCAGGTCCTCCTGACTCCAAGGCCAGTGCGCTATTTGACAGAATTTTCTAAATTGACGAACATTTCTCCATTCAGATACACTCACGGGGAAGTGTGTATTACACCAACAGATAGGCATTTTCACTGGCTGTCCCCCACACCTGGAACACTTTCTCCCCTTTCTGGCTTCCTGACTGCCTTCAAGTTCCAGCTCCAATCCTACCTTCTCTGGGAAGCCTTTTCCAGATCGCTCTTTAATTACTCCCTCTTTGCAGGATTACTTATTTCTCCTTTATGTGGTTTCTTTGTACCTAAGTCTTTCCCTGCTGTCTTCCCTGTTAGACAGCTGCTCAAGAACAGGGCCTGTCTTTGGTCTATCTTTGGAGCTCTGGCTCAGAGTCTGACACCTAGTAGGTATCTAAGAAATGCTTCTTGGATGACTCATGAGGTCATTCAGTGTATTAAAGCTTGAGACATCACAATACCTGAGAGTAATTCTCAAAACATTAGATTGCTTCTTGCCACAGGAGAGCAACACAGCATTAGCCTTTGCTAAAAAAAACTCCTCCCCTATAGCCAGATCAGCTGTGTCTTTCTTAGATTCAAAGGGACTTGGAGCATTTAGGAAGGAAGGTCACAAAAAGGAAAGCACCCGGAAAAACCTATGTGGGACTCTGCAATTTAAACATATTCAAAACAGTAGCTGGAAGAAACTGGAAATGTTTCCATTTCATTTTGCACCCCCCCCCCCCATCATTCACATCAGCTGTCCTGGACAAGGCAAAATCAGAAAAATAAATGTGTTTCCCCTTTTTTTGAGGGGAGCAATCATCACTAAACAAAGAGCTATAATGCCATCATCTTCAAGTAGCAATCTGAAACAACCCCCCATACATACACACACACACACACACACACTCTCTCTCTCTCTCTCTCTCTCTCTCTCTCTCTCTCTCTCTCTCTCTCTGTCTCTTCTAGCTTTCCCAAGCTAATGTTTTTATTTAGCAGCCTATCTCTCTCCCCAAAAAAAGTGAAATTCAATGATCCCAGGGATAATAATAATAGTAATAGTTAACATTTATGAAGTACTTACAATGTAAGTGCCCATTACAATTATCATCTCCTCTAATCCTCACAGCAACCCTGGGAGCTTCAGTTGAGAAACTAGTCAAAATTGAAGTCCCCCTCTCCCAATGGATTCTAATACATGAAAATGAAAATGTAATCTGAGAAATGTGGAAAACAGAAAGTTACCTTTCCCTAGGAACATAACTCACCTAGACCATGATATTTCTTTCAACTTACTACAATTCACTCACAAAAAATACACCAAAAAGTGTTCTGGGAATGTGTCAGTTTCCTCAGCTTTAAAATAGGGCTAATAACAGCAACTACCCTGAAGGGTTGCTATAGGACTCAGAAAGAGATCCCCCAAGTAAAGAGCTTTGAAAATGCTGGTCATTATTATGAAAACCCTGGCTATTATTATTTAATGTTGCTACAGTGAGGTCCAATGGGGTCTTAGAAAAGAGACATAGAAAGCAAGTCATAACTTCAGTTTTACTGTCCTCTACTAGAAAACTGGGGAGCAGCTTTTGGGGGGAATAGAGCAGCACTGGTATAGAACGTAGAACCAAAGAAGTTTGGAACCACAAGGGATCTTAGGGCTCCTGGGAAATTATTTGATTCTCTTATCATCTCACACTTTTATTCGCTCCCTTCCACTACACTAAGACAAACATGAACCAATTCAATCACACTCAAGCTAAAGCACATACCATTTTCTCTTCATATTCAGAATCAATTTCCTTTTCAGATCTGCAAGTTTTGGGAGGAGGTTTCAGTTGAAAAGGAGAGCTGTTTTTCTGAAATTTATAAGAACAAACAAGATCAGATGACAAGGTAAACAGCAACAACAAGAGAAATAGTCTTAGTTGACTCATAAAAAAAGAAGTAAATTGATTTCAACAGACAGAAAGTAAAAAAAAAATCACTTAGCTGTGTGACCCTTGGTCAAGTCACTTGACCCTGTTTGCCTCAATTTTTTCATCTATAAAATGAGTTGGAGAAAGAATGTTAGCCCAGAGGGCCCCAAATGGGATAAGGAAGAGTATGATCCAACTGAAAGCACCAGACCCAGCCCAGGGGGCCTAAAGGCACACACCTTTGAAGTAGAATCTCCACAAGGAAAAGTACTCTGAGGACAGGAACTGGGTTACCACCCCTAATATGAATTTTTTGTCATTCTTTCCAAAATATTAGATCGCAGAAATCATAATTTAATTAATTTAAAATGAATAATGTTCAGTATATTCTAACAATCTAGAATATACTGTTTAATTGATAATAATCCAAAGTTAAAGAACATGATTAAAATGCAGAAATTCTGATTTCCATTTATGTAAATTAAGTAGGCTCTTAGAAAATCAGAGTTATCATTTTTATAAATTTATGTTTTGATTAGTAATTTTAAAAATGTTAGTATTAAGGCAACATGAAGAAATCAAAAGCTGGCAAACAAGTGGCTGAGGCCAGGAGCCATCTTTTTTTTTTGAATCTATATCTCTAACACCTGGTACAACACCTTTCTCATTGGAGGCACTGCACCCATTGCTAGCAAAGAAGTACCCTTAGGATCACCACTGCTGGGCAGTAAAGAAAGAAAAGAAATATCTCATCTAAGCAAGCAGGCAGGCAATAAACAGTTATTAAGAACCAGAGGGTCCAAAGAATACCAAAAAGACAAATTCTGCTGTCGCAGAATTTCCACATTGTCACATTTCATCTGTTAGACAAGAACTAGAGGGGTGGCTAGCTAGTGTAGTGAATACAGCACCGGCCCTGGATCAGGAGGACCTGAGTTCAAATCTTGCCTCCGACACTTATTAATGACCTAGCCCTGGGCAAGCCACTTAACCCTTGCAAAAACCTAAAAAGAAAAAAAAAACTAGAAAAAAAAAGAACTAGAAGCCCATCAATGTCTGATGACTGTCATGGTTCAGTCATTTCCTCCTATACTCCACTATCTCTCAAAGTCTGTAGAAGTAAGGAATGGCTAAATAAATTGTAGGCATCAAGATGGAAGCTGCAGTGGCTTCTGAAGTCAGGAAGATTCCTAGGTGTGTGACCTGGGACAAGTCACTCTGCTTGCCTCAGTTTCCTCATCTGTCAAATGACAGAAAAAAATGTTCATACAAAGATTTATTTTGACCTAGTAATTTCTAGAACTTCTCAGTGTGGAAGAATACTTAAAAGAATAAGGAACCCTTGGGTTCTAGCCCTATTTCTAAAGTGAAGAACAATGGGGAAAGCAGGTCCCACAGGTTCCAAGTCCTTAGAAGTTGGAAGGTGAAATTCGGTTTTCCAATTTCATAATACTAAAAATTGCCACCTTCCTCAGGCAAGACTATAAACATACACTCAGGAACTTTTACTCAAGGAAAAAAGGAAAGTCTTAATATAACAAAGCAATTTGACTCAATGAGCTTTTGCTAACTTTTCAGAAGTATCTGAAAACCCCCTGATAGTTTATAATGCTAATTAAAATTCTGGATCTGGGAGCAGGAGAGACCAAGTTTCCCTTAATTAACTTGCATTCCCTTCCCAAAGTATTTGTTTAAACCTATCAGGTAAATTTGGTCTCCCAAAATATACATGTTGTTTTCAATGAAGTTGTAGATTGGGGGTACCATGCAAAATGGAGGGGCATGGCACCCAGAGGAGGAACTCAGGAAAAGGAAACGAAAGAAATGAAGAACACAGAAGGGGGGAGGCAAGACACCATGATTATAATCCCAATTTGATAAACTAAAAAGCAGTGCTTTGAACCTTTGAACCCCCCCCACCAAGAGATGATGCACCACCTTCCTCCAAGAGAGGAAGTGCAGCTTGGAGGAGAATGTGGCCCACCCCTTTTCACTTAACTGTGTATCTTAGCTGGTAGATAAATGCTGTTAATAATGACAAAACATTTTTTCTGATATCTAAATAGGAAAAAAATCCAGGCCTTAATGTGGTAGGGTCAACTTTTAAATTTTATCTTTAAATATTTCAACTAGCCAGAGGCTGCAATGCAGGGTCCTCATCATACTCTCTTTTTCTTTTCTGGTCAGTTCACTTTGTGCCTCTAAGTTTCAGTTTCCCCATCTGTGAAATGGGGATAAGAATCTATGCACTACCAAACTCACAGAGCCATATTAAGGAAGTGCTTTCAAAACCTTAAAATCCTACAGACACAGGCATTATTGTTTTTTCCTGGGTATTTTTGTTCCTAAAAATACCCTCTCTAATAGGGCAACTTCACCTCCCAAGAAAACACATCCCAGAAGCAAGATTGCCTCCAAAATCTGTAATCAGTCAAGAGAAGTCAGAAGTCTCCAAAGGTTATGTAACACGGACTTGTTCTTCCTGTGCTTAAACCCAGCACATTTACTGTTACTTTGTACATAATTTTAACAATATTAGTTAGCAGAGTGTTCCTTAGACAACAGACAGCTACAAGTGACTCTATGGTCCACCCACCAAAGCTTGGGAAGGCCCAGCCTAGCATGTCCTCATATAGAACTGTTCCAGTCTTCCTAATCCGATGGTTTGGTCCCAGTCCCTCCAAAAATCCTCCCCGGGGGACCCTCTGCTGAGTCTTGAAATTGGGTCAGCAGTGAAGTTAAATCGCCCCATTTTCCTTTCCCCCTTCATTCATCCATCACTTGTTATCTTGCACACATCTGGAGCCCAGAATCATCATGGTTAAGACGCTGCAGGCAACTTACACTCAGTATGCAATTCTCTGGGCCTACATACTGACATACAACACAATATTATATATACCTGATGTCCCCAAAGGCTAATTGCAGTTGAAAATCTTTTTTTTTCCTAAGAATTGAGTGAAGTGGCTTGCCCAAGGTTACAGAGCTAGGCAATCATTAAGTGTCTGAGGCTGGATTTGAACTCTCATTGTCCTGACTCCAGGGCCCATGCTCTAGCCACTGTGCCAACCCAGCTGCCCCCAAAACCTTTTGTTAAATGGTTGAAAAGTACCCCTAAGACTTTTGGAACACACTGCAAAACAGGACCAGGGGGGTTCACAGTTCCCAAAACCTTGTCCTTGGTTTTTATAAAGATGAAAGCAGATGGCAGGACCCAGCCACAGGCTTTCCCGATTCGGCACCATTTGAGAGATTGTAAAGTGTGATCTGAAACTTAGGCATCAAAAGAACTGAGGAGCAAATAAGAGGCCTCTGGATGTTCTTTGGAATCTTTATGAAAAAAACTTTGCTCCCTGCTGCTATTTCCAGCGAAACACACTCAGGTTGGATTTCTTGGAGCCTCCTTTGAGCTTTATCAAGGGTCAAGTGGCAAAAGAGTCCAGTGTCTCACTAAGGAGCCTCCTTTTAAGGCCTTCAAGCTTCTAACAGGTTCTTTGGGGGGGGGGGCTGCAAGGGAGATTGGGATAGCTTGGCAAGAGGAACCATACTGATTGCCTTCAAAGGGCTGCTATTTGGTCTTGGGGATTCCTAGGCCCAGCCCGGTCACTGGAGAGCCTGGGAGCACTCCTCAATGGCCCTCCACAGTACAAATGCAAGTGTGGCGCACCTTAAAAGGGAAAATCGCAATGTAAGGCCAGACCACCCCAAAAGCCATGGTGGATCAGCAGCTGCCCCCACAGTGGGCAAATGCTGGGGCCAACTTGGAGCTGGGCTTCTGACTCAGATCTCTGGGAGCCCGGGCCCTGAGGCCGGAGGGAGGAGGGCCAGGGAAGCATCCCTTCTAGAAGACGAAGCCCAGAGCAGACACCGATCCTCACAGGAGCTGGCGAGGAGCTGGCGGGGCTCATCACCCCAAACATCTGGCATTCAAGGAAAGCTTCCACTGCGCCTGTCCTAGGGGCTGGAGGAGGCTGAACGGGGAGGGAGGAGAGGGGGGGCCGAACGGGAAATCGGGGGCAGAGGGGGCCCAGAAAAGCCGCGACGGCGGGGGCGGCCGCTGCCCCCCTCCCTTCGAGGGGCTGCAGTCCAGGGTGGCCTGGCTCGGCCACGGGGGGCGGGGAAGGCCCAGCCCGGGGAGGATGTCGTCTCCCCATCCCCAAGGCCGGCCGGGCCCCGGCTTCCCCCCCCCATTGCGAGGGGGCTCGGCCTCCGCGCCCCTGCCCAGGCGGCCTCTCCCCGCCCCGCCCCCTCCTCCGGGCCCAGCCGCCGGCTCCGACGGTGGGCCCGGAGGGGGGCACCCTGCGGGCATGGACGCCGCGGCGGACGCACCCAGGCAGCGCCAAGGCAGCGGCCCCACCCCCCCCACCCCCCGTCCCCCGGGCACCTACCTCGTCTCCGTCTTCGTCTCCCCGGTCCCTCAGGCCCGCTCCCGCCTCCCGGGCGGTGGAGGGGCCCGGCTCCTCGTCTGCTCCGGCCCCGGGGCCGAGCTGCTGGGCTTCCATGGCGCGGCGGGGAGGCCGCGGGTTCGAGGCTCGGGCCGAGCCCGGGCAGTCGGGCAGCAGGAGAGCGGGAGCCGGGAGTCGGAGCGCACAGCCGCCGCCCCCTTCTCCTTCTCCTGCCCAGTCTACGTCACGCTTTTCTCCGCCCCCCGGGCCCCCTCCCGGCGCCCCCCACAACAATCGCGAGACTCCCCCCCTCCCTCCCAGCGCTCGAGTGCTGCCTCCACGCCTGGGGAGGGACGAGAGCGAGCGCTCCTCGCCCCCCCTTGACCCCCAGCGCAGGCGCTGGACCACCCGTCGAGGGGGAGGGGAGGCGGGGGAGGGGGCCCAAGTGAGGTCCGGCTCCTTGCCTTTCTGTTTTGCTTGTTTTGTCACCTCCCAGGGCTCCGATTCCCTGCCTGCAGAGCTCCGCCAGGCCTTTAGGCCCACACCCGAAGGGACTAGGTGGACACCCCCAAAGCCCAGAAACTGGCTGGGGCCGCCGCGGCCCCAGGGGGCTATGGGAGTCCCACCTTCTCCTGCTTCTCCTGGCAAAAGCAGGCAGAAGATAGGCAGAGGAGCTGACACCCAAAGGCCTCCCAGCCATCGCCTGGCTCCCAACTGAAAAGCCACCCTTCTGCTCCAGGAGCAGAAGACTCACTCCTGGACCCGGAGGGCCCCGAAAACCTCACATGGACAGTTGCAATTTGCATTCTCCGGGCCCCCGTGGAGACTGCCCCAGTGACCAGTCTCCCAAAGGCCTTCATTTCCATTGTGAACCCAAAATAGGTGCATAAGGATGGCATCCTGACTTGACTTGAACTCCTGGGCTTCCCCCCCCCACTTTCTGTCCAGCCTTCGGAGTTTAAATGATCCAACAGTCATTATAAAAGGTTTAAAAGTAAGCAGTGTACCAAAAAAAAAAAAAAAGCAACAGATTGAAAAGTTAAGAGGAATTAATTAGTTCCACCCTGGGGACCTTGCCAGCTTCCAGGGCAGTCAAGCTTTCTAATCCAGTCTATCATCCGTTTATTAAGCCCCTGGTGTGAAGAAGATAACCTGGACCAAAAGCTAACTCTGGAACAATTAAGAGGACTTGTACTGAAATGGGATTTCTGCCAAGTCCCTTCACCTCTCTGGGCCTCAGTCTCCTCCCGTGTCCAATTGAGGACTAGACTTCTGAGGTCAGGCACTTTAGGATGGGAGCAGAATGACATGAGAAATATCTTTTCCCCACCCTCGCCTAAAAAAAAAAATACCTCCATAACCTGGCAAAAGTCTAAAATTCCAAGACTGGGGAGAGATTCAGTGCTTTCACAGCAAAAACATAACCAGCCAAGGAAAGGGGAAGCTTTCATGATTATAATAAGTGACAACAATTCCCATTTATTTCCTTGGGCAGCTTTTGGTTGTGGGAAGGGGGCTTGGAAGATTTGGGTGCCTAGGAAAGGTGTCCCCCAATAATGAGCACAGACAAGACAAGCCTCTCTCAGGAAAAACCAGCTTCAATTCTTCCAACTCAGTCATTTTCTCTCAAAAATTCCTCCTGCTCAATCTGGAAACTCACCAGATCCCAGTTCCTTAGTTGGGAGCAGCCCGAGCATCACAGCTTAAAGAGAAGGGGAATGCATTGAATAGGAAATCAAAGGCAGGAGTATGGTTTCTGGCTCTGCCTTTCACTGAACGACCTTAGGACAAGTTGCTTCCCTTCTCTGGGCCTCAGTTCCTCATCTGGAAAATGAAGAGCCCTTCCAGCTCTCAGTTCTTTGATCCCACTATTATACTTCTTTTCTTCTCTGTAATTCATTTCCTTACAAAGGCAGGAACCTACCCTCTTTTCTCTGAATTCCTCTAAGCCATTACATTCAGAGAACAGTTTCATCAGCCAGGTTTCCAAGTTCAGTTTGGTTTGGTTTAATCACACAAAAGTGCTGTTATGGAATATTCTGGCATACGTGGGACTTGGTTGGATCCATCTTGAAATTTTAAGATATTTAAGGTGACCTTAAGCCACCTTGCCAGAGCCAGACTCAGCTGAAGAACCTGGGAATGTGTTTTTAGGAAAGCTTGAGTCCAAGAGGGTTTAGGAGGTGACAGCTGCTTTCAAAGATCTAAAGCCAGGATGGGGGGACCTTTTTTCTGCCATAGGCCACTTGGATATCTCTATCATCATTTACAGGTCATACAAAACTATGAACTCAAAAATTAGCCTGGTCTATTTGGTTAAATATTTAATTCATTCACCTCTACAAAGCACCTAGATTTGTTGAATTTCAAGTCCTTCATTGAATTTCAAGTGCCAACCCAAAGGATTTCTCAAGTATGTCTTATCCAGTCGAAGGGCCCAATGTTCCCTGCCCCTGATCGAAAGGGATCACATAAAAAGGGGAGGTTAAGTTGACTTCCCCCTCACTAAAGGAAGAAAAACAAAGGCAGGAGGACCACTGGCTAGGGATACTGTAGAGGGGAAGTCTTACTGCTAAGAGTTGAATTAAAAAAGTAATGTCTCTTCCAACTCCGATATTTCAGGGTTCTCTGACTTCCTCCAGGACAGCCAAGCTTGGTTAGAAGTTAAGTAAGTAAAGGTAAGTAAAGTAAAGCTTTAAAGCTCTAAGTAAAGCTCCTGCAACAAGGTCCAACACCATACACCCTAACAAGCTGCAATGTCATAAAATCTTACCACTCATTTTTTGCAAGCATAATTTTATATAATTTCTCATTTAATGAAGGTCATAGCATGTCTTCCCCTGACAGAATAATTTTCATCAATACTACCAGATACCTGTACCATCTTTAAGGAAGATCATTTGCATAAAACTAAAATCAAGTTTGCCAAAGAAGTTAATGCAATTAGACTCAATGCAGCTGGCAATCAAGAAATTTCATTGTTACTGAGCACAGTCTAGGAAGTAGGAGAATAAAATCTTGTAGCTGTTCACAAAAATGTCTCTGTGTATGTTTTTTTTAACTATTTTAAGATTTTATTCAATCCAAAGATTGTGTTTTTTAGCTAATTCCCAAATCAATTCCAAGGTCCTTTCTCATAATTCCACAGACATAGTATGATATTTTTTAAAAGCACATGCAATGCACAGCTACACCTTCAAACTCAGAACTGGGGACACTGGGGACCCACTAACTTAGTCCATTCCATAACATCTGTTATACTCTTAATAGTAGATGATGGTTCAACCTGGGCCATGATTTCACAGGGGTCATCATCCTAATCAGTTTCTGCACATTGATCTGAGGTCTAGACTTCTGGAACCAAGCAAACACTTCAGTTCTTAGAAAGATTTTTTGAGCTTTACAATTTTCCTCCTATTCTTGCTTCCCTCCCCCCCCCCGACCCAGAAGACAGTCTGTTAGTCTTTACACTGTTTCTGTGGTGTACAAAATAGTTCAGTTCTTAATGAATTCTTGTGGCTGTGATAACCACTAATATTTCTCACCCCTAAAGCTGAGGAGCTGAGTTAGAATTTGCCTTTTTTTGCCATTTACCCCTTCTGAGTCCTTCAGGGAACTCTAAAGTTAAGAGACCCCAAGGTTCATATTACAATCTTGATACCAGTGAGGTCTCTGTCCCCTGTGTTCTCATCCATAATCCTCTCAAGGCCCCTTCCAGTTTGAACTCTGACCATTAGGAATCTGCCCCCACAGTTCTACCAGGGAAAATACTAAATATGCTTTCCTCCTTCTTGATCATAACTTTTCACATCTATTGTGAGTTCTAAGGAGGCTTCCACCAGTCATAATTGGACAGCAGGCCTACTTAGAATATTATCACTTGTTCTGTTTTACCCTTGGGCCTTTATGTTTGTAAAGTTCATTTAAGCCTCCTGATGTTACATTTAGAATTGCAAATATGTAGAGTTGGGGGAAGGAGAGAAAGAGGGTGGTAGTGCCAAAAAGAAAGAATTAATTTAATTATAGTTATTTAATAATATTTTAATGATATTAAATAATTTTATGTGTTGTCATCTGCTTAATTTCCCCTTTAGTTGTTCAATGGTGCCTAATTCTTTATGATTTCATTTGGGTTTTTTTTTGTCAGAAGTAAAGACACTGGCGTAGCTTCCTTCTCCACCCTATTTTACAGATGAGGAGACAGGCAAACAGGTTAAATGGCTCAGGGTCACACAGCTATTAGTAAGGGTCAGAGGTGCTGGACAAACTCTGGAAGAGAAGTCTCCCTGACTTCAAGCTGGGTTCTCTATTCACTTTGCCATTTAGCTTGCCTCATTTGTCTTCCCCAATAGATTGTAAAAGCTTAAAAACACTTTAGTTTTCATCTTGATCTTCCACAATTGACTGTAACTGCTTAAAAACATTGTAGTTGATATCTTTGGGTTTTATGATCAAGATTTCACTCAGTCTCTTGCTTCACCACCCCCTCCATCCGCCAAGAATTCTAACTTTTTAAATGACCAATTTATCTACTAGTCCAACCCTTGAGATATACTCACAAACTTTTTCTATGACCATCCATGGACAAGGTACAAACCAAACTTTTCTATTTACAGGAATAGTGAAATGTCCATGTTTTGACAGTTTAGTCTAATGGGCCATTTGATGTTGCCTATTTAAATCAGTTGATTGCTTAAATAACTGCTATTAAACCTTTTTCTTTGAGAGCCTTCTTGTGTTCAGTTGGGGCCCTGCCTTCAGAGAGCTTATAATATTGAGGCCATGGGGTGGCTAGGTGGCGCAGTGGATAAAGCACCCGCCCTGGAGTCAGGAGTTCCCCGGGTTCAAATCCGGTCTCAGACACTTAATAATTACCTAGCTGTGTGGTTTGGGCAAGCCCCTTAACCCCATTTGCCTTGCAAAAACCTAAAAAACAAAACAAAAAATAATATTGAAGTCAAATCTATTCCTGCACTTTCCCTTATCTCTCTCCTTTTCACATCTTCTTCATAATCAACCATGCTCAGATGGGTCATTCATGTCCTTCTGGTCACCTTGGTATCTATGGACATTTGTTAAACTGAATTTCCAATAAAATGAGTTAAAATACAACTATACTAGGTGTTGGTAATGTGTCAAGGACAAGTATAGGACAATTCCCCTCCCTCTCTTTTTCTGGACCCTTCTCCCTCACCTTAGACACTGCAGCCCAAGATTAACATCACTTTTTTGTTATTTTTTGGCAGATACGTCTAGCTTATGATTAAACCTCATAATGCGCTCACAGGCAAAATGCCCTTCGTTTTTCCCTCTTTTAATTTAACACAAATACATCTAGCCATGTTTTTTCCCCTGGCCTAGAAATGGCAGTTATTTTTTTGTAACCTTTCAAAGTTCATGACTTCACATTTTATTTAGCTCCTAATAGGCAATTCCCCTCACTACTTCCTATCTTCTGAGAAAATAAATGATCAGTGCAGACAGAAATTTATTTAGACACTGTTGTTAAACATAATTAAGACTTCAACTGTGAACTCATCCAACCTTTCTGGAAAGCAATTTGGAATTATGCCCAAAGGGCAATAAAAATGTACATACCCTTTGATCCAGCAATACCACTACTGGGTCTATACCCTGAAGAGATCATGAAAAAGGGTAAAAACATCACTTGGACAAAAATATTCATAGCAGCCCTGTTTGTGGTGGCAAAGAATTAGAAATCAAGTGAATGTCCTTCAATTGGGGAATGGCTTAGCAAACTGTGGCATATGTGTGTCACGGAGCACTATTGTTGTATTAGAAACCAGGAGGGATGGGAATTCAGAGAAGCCTAGAGGGATTTGCATGAACTGATGCTGAGGGAGATGAGCAGAACCAGAAAAACACTGTATACCCTAACAGCAACATGGGGGTGATGATCAACCTTGATGGACTTGCTCGTTCCATCAGTGCAACAATCAGGGACAATTCTAGGATATCTGTGATGGAGAATACCATCTGTATCCAGAGAAAGAACTGTGGAGTTTGAACAAAGACCAAGGACTATTACCTTTAATATAGAAAAAAAAACAACCCTGATATCTTATTGTCTTATCTTTCTATCTCTTATAATTTATGTTTCTTCCTTAAGGATATGATTTCTCTCTCATCATATTCTGTTTGGATCAATGTATACATTGGAAACAATTTAAAGACTGGATAATTGCCTTCTGTGGGGGGTGGGGGGAGGGAAGTAAGATCAGGGGGAAAATGGTAAAACAAAATAAATAAAACCTTTCTAAAATTAAAAAAAAAGACTTCAACACAAAAGCTTTTGTATTCAGGGAGTTGATCCCCAGAATAATTAATATACGTGTATATTTTTATTGCAAAATGAAAGTGTGGCATATGAGATAGAGTGCCAGTCCTGGCAAGAAAAGGTTCTGAAGTCCATTTGTACCCTGGCATCTAGGCATACTGGCATTGAATGACTATGTGACCCTCACTGAACAAAATAAAACAAACCTCTTACTAGTGCCCCAGATTACTATATAAACCATATACCTTGAAAAAATACAGCTATTGATTTGTTTTTGAACTGTTGGAGTTTCCTATAACTGGTATAAATTGAATAAAGAGGGGACTTTCCATGTGACTGGAAAATTAAATCATAAATTAATTTTTTTAGATTTTATTTAATTTGAGTTTTATAATTTTACCTCAGTAATAAATTAAGTTTTTAAAAAATAGGAAGGGGGTGTTAGGTCTGTATTATTACCATTGCTTAGAGAATCCCGTGTAGAAAACTCCACTACTGATTTGAGTAGTTATCTCCCCAAACTGGAAAGCTCCTAGAATGTCTTGGCTGCAGTTTTTCTTATCAGTCTCTTTTTATCAGTTCCAGCTCACTACTATGTATATTATTAGATAGTCATATTTTCATTACAATGACATCTCTGTTTTCCAGATTGGACTCTCCCCAATCCCATATCAAAAGAGCATAATTTGTTTCTTTTTTTTATTTTCCTGTTTTGTGGGGAAGATTATCTGGTTGCTGTGGGCAGAGGGAGTAGAGAGAAAGAGACCAGGCAGGAGGGAAATTTCAGTAAATGAAATATTTATGTGATAAGGAGGTGGAATGGGTGGGTAGGGGCTGTAAGAAAGGAGAGGGGAGATAATGAATACCAGATATTTCAGATAGATCACCAGACATATTTAGTGATTACAAAAGGGGCGGAAGGTTGGGGGGGGGGGGAGGTGACCAGAGTTATTTTAATGAGCTGTTAAGTTTAAACTGAGATGGGGATGTGTGGAGGGGAGAGTTGTAGAGTGATACAGTATAATTCAATAAGCTAATTGTGATCAATGAAATTGTGTGAGACATCCCAGGTGATGTTTGAGCTGTGGGGTGGGGGGGGTGGTTAGAGAGAAAGGGGGGTGATGATTTTAAAGCATTGGACAGTTTTGAATATTTTTGAAATAACATTCACTTTAAAACTTTAGAAATGTATTAGAATAATTAAACTAGGAAATTAATTGAGCAATCGAACTGCTTTCCCCCTTCCCCCCACCCCCAGCCTTTTTGATCTGCAGGCAAGCTGTTCATGTAGCCAGAGTTCAAGTGTGGCTTCTGAAGGAAATGTTTAATCATGTGTGACAGACAGGTTGAGGGCTTAGAGTGGTTTTGCCTTGGGGAATGCCAAGATTGCAGATTCCAAAGAAAAGAACTGAACAGGGAACCATGAAGAAGCAGTGTGGGTACCTTAGAATTTTAGAACTAGAATGTTAGAGTGGAAATGGGCGGATTTAAAGTAATGGTAGGGACCTCAGACCCCTTGTAACTTGAGTACCATGATCATATAAGGTTGAACAGTAAACAGAGGAAAAATTTGAGCGCAGAATTCCAGAGCAGACATTCTTTTAAAATGTTTTTGATATTTTATTTTATTTTTCAAATTATATGCTATGGTTGTATTTTAACATTCATCCATTTGCAGATTTATAAGTTCTATATTTTTCTTCCACCCTGCCTTCCCTTTTTCACCTTGATGATGAGAACAGTCTGGTAAAAGTTTTACATATACATTTGTGTTTAAGATATTAATGATGATGATGTTTGTCTTTTCTCAAAGAACACCGTGACATCAGAGGGGTGATGCCGTGACAAGCACATGAACTGGATTGGAGTGAGGGGGTGGGGGGGCCTGTGTGAAGTCAGCAGTCTCATTTTCTCTTCTAGAGTCATCTGGGTCCAGTGGCCAGACAGGAATCCAAACCAGTGAAGATGACTGTGGTTGTGAGGCAATCAGGGTGTAATGACTTGACCAAGGTCACACAGCTAGTAACAGTGAAGTGTCTAGGGGTGGCTAGGTGGCATAGTGGGTAGAGTGCTGGCCCTGGATTGAGGAGTACCTGAGTTCCAATCCGACCTCAGACACTTAATAATGACCTAGCTGTGTGGTCTTGGGTAAGCCACTTAACCCCATTGCCTTGAGGAAAAGCTAAAAAAAAAAGTGAAGTGTGTGAGGCTGGATTTGAACTTGTGTCCTGCATGGCAGGCCAGTGCATTACCTAGTTGCCCTGCACCACCTATTAGTCCTTTTGTAAGAAAAGAGAGAAATCTATGAGCAAGAAAGGCAACACAAGAGAAGGTTTCAAAAAGTGAACATGTGTACATTTAGATGCCCTGGTTTGTTTCGTTTTGTTTCTGCTCTGGCCGAGGCTGGCATTGTGCATGACAGATCTGCCAGGGCCAGCCTCCATCAGAGGTGCCATTCTCTTGCCTCCCAGTTCCACAGGGTCCCTTTGATGCAAACTTCTTTTTGCCCAGCAGAGAGGTTTAGGTTCAGTTAGCCCAGCAGTAGGCTGGCACGTCCTTTTGGGGTGGTGGGAGGAGGGCAGGTGGGAGAGGAAGGAGCTGACAATTGACTCATTTTGTTTGCACTTCTGGTGAAGGAACTTCTGCCCGTGCGGATGGGGCTTTTTCAGGATTGGCCCTTAGAGAAGAGCCGGAGGCTGCCCCGGAGCAGCGGCCAGGCCCCCCCCCCCCCGGTGAGCTGGGACGGCAGGAGCCGACTTCCAAGCGTCCTTGTCTTCGGCACGGAGGGATTCTGGCCAGATCGCCCAGTGCCACGATCCCGGCGCGGGGCGGGGCCGCCGCGGGGCTCCGCTTGGCGGCCCGGGCTGGCCCGCTGCCGTGGCGGCGTGCGGCCGCGCGGGGGCGCCGCTGTGGGCGGGCGGGGGGCGGGGGCGGGGGCGGGGCTCCGCAGCGGGGCGGCGCTCGCTCGCGTCGAACGTCGCCCCTCCTCCTCGGCCCTCGTTCCTACTTCAGTCGGAGCGCGGCGCCCTGGCGGTGTCGGCGCGGCGGCTCGGGGCAGCGGCTCCTTCGGCGTAGTCGCTCGTTCGCTCGCTCGCTCGCTCGCTCCCTCCGTGGGGGCAGGCGAAGCCCCAGCAGGCCGGCTGGCGGCCAGACGGGACTACAGAGAGGGCGGCGGCCCGGCCCAGGACGGGGGCGGATGGCCGTGGCCGCCGGGCGACAAGGGTCGCCCCTCGGAGCCCGGCGCCTCGGCCCGCCCGATGGAGCCCCTTCAGTGGCGACTGCGGTACCTCACAGTATCCACCTCAGCGCAGGCGAGAAGGGCCGGGGAGGCGGAGGAGGGGGAGCGGGGAGGGCAGGCGCGCGGCCCGCGGGACTGGGGGGCGGCCGGGCGGCGGCCCCGGCCCGGCTTGCAGCTTGAGTGCCTTGACTCCCCGCTTCATACCATCGAGGGATGGGAGGTGAAGGGCCACGAGCGCGAGGCCTGCCGCTTGACCCTGGTGCAGAGGAGCTCCCGCTTCGAGTGAGTAGTCTTGGGGCTCGCGCTGGGGGGAGGGGACCCCCGCGGCCGGTGCCGGCCAGTCCGCCTGGCCACGACCACCGGGCAGGGCGCCCGGGGCCCAGGGGCGAAGAACTGCGGGAAGTGTGCCTTCCCAGGGCGGGGCGGCCGGGCTGGGGAACCCTGGGCATGTCCCTGTGACAAGCCCCACAGCTGTGCCCCAGTAGGAGACTGCCCCCCGTGTCTTGCAGAGGTTGAAGCATTCGAAGAGGGGGGTCGCTGGACCGAAAAGAGGGGTTTTAGAGTAGAGGGGATGCCACCAGGATTGCATTGGATTGCGTTCCAACCCAATCATTTTGCTTGAGGAAACTGAGGCCCAGAGACGTTAATTGATTCAGGGGGTCGTTAAAAGTGTCTGAGACAAGATGGGAAGCCAAGTTTGCTTGATTCTTTAAGTCCAGAGCTTTGTCTATTTTACACCTTGCGGCCAACCTCACTCTAGTGAGGGTGGAACCAGGAGAGGAAAAGGGAGCAGAGGTGTAATAATTACAGCAAGTGTGATTCTGATATCTCACTTGATGTTTGCAACAGTTATGGGTGGAAACTGCTATTGTGCCCATTTTACAGATAAAGAAACAGGCAAATAGAGGCAATTAACAACCACGTTTTAAAATGATTTTTTTGAACTCGGGCTCCCCCCCTTTCCAAGCCTAGGGCTAGGACGCCATCTTGTAGATTGGAGCTAGCGCGCCAACTTGTAGTTTGGGGCTAGCGCGCCAATTTGTAGCGTGGGGCTAGGACGCCATCTTGTAGATTGGAGCTCACGCGCCAATTTGTAGCGTGGGGCTAGGACGCCATCTTGTAGATTGGAGCTCACGCGCCAACTTGTAGTTTGGGGCTAGCCCGCCAATTTGTAGCGTGGGCCTAGGACGCCATCTTGTAGCTTGGGGCTAGGACGCCATCTTGTAGATTGGAGCGCACACGCCAACTTGTAGTTTGGGGCTAGCCCGCCAATTTGTAGCGTGGGCCTAGGACGCCATCTTGTAGCTTGGGGCTAGGACGCCATCTTGGAGATTGGAGCGCACGCGCCAACTTGTAGTTTGGGGCTAGCCCGCCAATTTGTAGCGTGGGCCTAGGACGCCATCTTGTAGATTGGGACTAGGACGCCATCTTGGAGATTGGAGCTCGCGCGCCAACTTGTAGTTTGGGGCTAGCGCGCCAATTTGTAGCGTGGGGCTAGGACGCCATCTTGTAGCTTGGGGCTAGGACGCCATCTTGTAGCGTGGGGCTAGGACGCCATCTTGCATAGCCTGGAGTGGTGAAGGCCTTCTTGCAGCCTGCAACCAGGTGCTGGGACACCATCTTTTAACCTTAGTCTATGACTCCCGTTTTTCCCAGCCTTGCACTGTGCCACCCTCCACCCATCATGGCCAGTTTTCCAATGAAACTGAGTGAAGTAGGGAAACACAAGCTACCAAAGTTTGTCACAAGGATAGGAAAGTTGGAGATGAAAAAATTAAAGATCCACATTTTCAGTGTTAACAGAACAGAAGTTTTGAGACCAAAAGTAAATGTCCCTATTGCACTTCATTCTAAAAATAATAACAAATTGCTTTTCTTTATTTTCTCTACCTCCCTTTTCAATTTTGTATGGACTTGTAATTTCATTTAAAAAAAAAAGAAACCTTTGCACAAGGTAACTCCCTCTACCATGGGACATCAACCCTTCTGTGAATCCTAAATCTTAAGAAAGTTGATGATCCTTAAGTCACTTTCTTTCCTTCTATGTCATAGAAGGGACTTTGAACCCAGAATTTTCTGACTCAACTGTGGGCTAGCTCCAAGCACTTACCCTTTTATATCCCCTCATTATTTAAAGTATTTCCCTCATGCCCCTATGAAGTAGATAATTCAAATATCCCCATTTTACAACTGAACTAACCAACTAAGGAACAATTCACATAATGATAACATCTGATATTACTATATTGCTTAGAGGTTTATTGACTTTACAGATCAGGAAACTGAAGTTCAAAGAGAGGTATCTCACTTTATTATATTTTCTTACCCTTTAAGAATTGTGCAAAATAACCCTTACAAGATGAATAGTGCCAAGAACCATTATCCTCATTTTGCAAGTGAGGAAACTCAGGGATTTGAGGAGGAAAATGATTTAACCAAACTCAGTAAGTTGCAAAAACAAAATTTAAAGCCCAGTCTCCTGGTTTCAAATTTTCTATCATCTTAGTCTCTGTCAGTTACTGTGTCAAGACAGGAGAATAATAACAGCTTTCCACCTTGCTTTACCTTTTCCATATATGATGTGAATAAAAGGAGATAATACATGTGGAACTGTTAGGAAGAGCTTAAATAAAAGTGCTTTAGAAACTCTATGTTGTTTTAAACAGAGCAAACTTTCCCTTCCTGTATTCTGTGCAGCTTGGTCTACAATTGCAGTGCATTAATGAGAAATTAGAAATTCCTTTAGATTGACACTTCTGATACCACAACAGTGGCTTTTTAGACATTGTGCTTTTATAGTGTAACCCAGGGGGTCACACAGCCAGTGTAAGTATTTTAACTGGGACTCAAGCCCGGGTCTCCTGACTTTGAATTCCATGCTTCCCTTCTTCCTCACCCCCCACTAGTGGAAGACATAAATAACCCCCACAAAGTTCCTGGGGGCATAATATCCTTAATAACCTTGTTCAACACAAAAGTAGGAGCTTGATAAATTACTAGTGACTGATCAAAAGAACTGTCCATGGCATTGCCAGCTTTCATTATATTGCTACCTTATCTGTACTCAAAATAGCCCTCATAGTGACCACAGTCATCACCATTTCATGTGCCCAGTCCCCTATTCAGACTCTTCACAGATCTTCATGGTGACAGTTAAACATCACATTTATTCTTCAGAAGCCAGTTTCTACTCATATCATCTCTGCTTACTCCTGTGTTCTCTGGTTATTTTCTAATCAAGTACTGTCCAGTCCTCCTAGAGCATACACTGCTATCTATACTGTCTTTTAAGCATATGTCAGATGTTGCCCATCTCTCACCTTGCCAGCCCATTCAGGGGGCCTCATTCTAGACTGTAACTGGCATGAACTGACCCTCCAGCACTGGCTTCGTTAGATACTGATGTTGTAGGGTCTGATCACTCAATTCAGTTTTGATAGTTCAGGGCTACCTGTGAACTTGGTACTTTCTTGTGTAATTCTCATTCATATCTCAGCAGACATTCCCTAAATTATGGCATCACAAATAGTATTATTTCAGGATGGCTAGGTGGCACAGTGCATAAAGCACTGGCCTTGGAGTCAGGAATAACTGAGTTCAAATCCAGCCTCAGACACTTAATAATTACCTAGCTGTGTGCCCTTGGGCAAGCCACTTACCCCCACTGCCTTGCAAAAAAAAAGAAAACAAAACAAATATTATTTCATCCTACCTTGATCAGATCACCTGATACCTTAATTGATCCTACAAAAATTTCAACAGGTTGTTGAATTATCAAATAAAATATCACTTCATTCACTTATTAAAGAACTAACTAAAGATAATTTTTCATGTAACTGGCATCTCATTCAAGTTAAAATGTGGTTTCTTGCTGGGATTAACATAGTTCAGACTTTCTCAATCTTACACAGTTTGCCTGAAAGTGACTAGCACCTGAATGACTTTAGACTACCCAAAATTACAAGAGCTCTGTTTACACCAGAAAGCTATTTCATTATTATTTTAACAAAACCAAGCTGGTTTTGCCCAGCCTTTGCTTATGTACTCTCCATAGGATGGAAGTACTTTGATTAACATGGAAAAGGTTCTTTGGCTGGCTTTGATTCTCCTTAGAACAGTAACACTTGATCTCCTTTATAAAAGGTGATCACTACTTAAATAGATGTGGTATTTAATACAAAGTTCTTATTGCACGTATATCTCACTTGAATTCTATAAGATATTTATGATGGATTACATCCCTCCTTCCCCACAGGCCTAGGATCTTCCGTGACTTGTCCAAGTGGCATAACTAAGTGAAGGAGTAAAAGCTCCTATTTTTGGGTTCTTCCCATTATGCCGAGCTGTCTCACACATATTGATTCACATTCAGTATTTACTTATTATTGCATTCACATATTGTAACATTTTATGTGTTATGTCATTAGTTCATACTATATTTGCAAATCATCACTAATAATATAATATTGGATGTACATTGTAATTAATGAGATTTCTATTAATAATGGTGTAATACTTGTATGTAGACTATTACATCCTTCCAAAAATTAGGTGTATTCATTACCTATTTCCTGAAAGTAACTCAGAAACTGAATTAGTAAATCAGGTTTGTGTATGGTGACTGTGCAGTCAGGGCAAAAGAGCTGAATGGTCTCAAAGGTATTTCCTGGAGACCACGGTAAACTATTCCACCGTGAAAAAACAACATTCTAGTGACCAGATAGTTATGTCTGCAAGTTACAGTGTCTCTTGGACATTTTTTGATAAAAACCTGAATTTTACTTGTCAAACCCCTTCTTTCTGAACACCATAAAGACCGCATCATTTATGGTGGTTCTTGTCATTAAAATTAAGTATCCTTTACTTAAATATGCTTAACATGCTATAAATTCCAGAGGTGTACATTATGATTATTTTTCAGTTTAAGCTGATTGTGTTAAACTACATTGAGAAGTTCTTATTCTTATCATTAAACTTTCTTGAAATCTTACTGGTTGGGGAGATGTTTCTAAAAGGCTTTCCTATTGACTGTTAATCCCATCCATGATATGCAGTTTCTTGTGTCTTATGTAGCTTGAAAAGACAAATTGCATTCAGAAGGTTTTCTTGCTAAGCAATAAGATAGGAAGAGAGATCTTTGAGTCCCCCAACAAGGAATAATTTCCAAATCCTATACCAAGTCCTCCATAGATTATAATGTAGAGCTGACCCTGGACTCTCAGTGCTTTGCTCTGGAAGATCCTACCTACCAGATGACCAAGACTTAGACCACAAGCCTGAACAAGGCTGTCATCTTCATCTGAGGATGAATTAAATGTAGAAAAATCAAAGATATTTTTTTTTTTTGCAGCCACCCCAATGCATGAGGACCGTTTTTTCAACGGGTGGATGTTTTGATGAAATCACGGATCTTGGGAGAATTGCCAATCTAGGTTGGTTTCCCATTGATCCTTTCTCAGGCAAATAAATTTTTTTGTTTCAGACTATTCTACACCCTCTTGGTAGCACTGCCTAACTGTATTGCTTCCTTACTACATTCTTTTATCTTTTTCAACTTCGACTTTCTCCTTTAAAAGGAGTATATAGAGTGGTGAGGCTCACTTCTAGCTGCACTATTTCTTGGGCTTTAGTTTTTACCACACGGCTATCATATTGTTTAATGGTGACCTCAGATTCCAGTCCCATTGAAGTGTTTATGCTGCTTTCCAGCACTATTCCGAGTGTACATTCTTTTTACTTCAGAAGTGTTATATCTAAGTAAAGTTAATATAAACCAACAGAGCTTTTCCTCGCCCTTCACTTTTTACCTAGTTTCTTGTGTCCATCTGGACTTAACAAACTTCTCTTCTAATTCCTTCAAAGACTTTCACAGTTAGTCTCATGTTAGAAGCATCCCCAAATTAGGCAAACAGAATTGTTCCCACAAATCTAACTAGGCAATTTCCCTCCTCCCCAGGATATCCTTGTAAAACTTAACAGATGTTTTTTAAAAAAGAAAGAAAACAAAAAACCTAAAGAAGAAAAGCATAAGACAAAATGGAAAATTAGCCCAGAAAACCAATTTCACTTTTAAATTAGGAGATTTGAACAATTTAGCAAATCATTGAAAGATGGCTCAAACAATTGCCTAGCAAAAGGTCAAAAACAATAGGTGATTACAGGTCATCTATATCATAAGTAGTTCTTGTATCTTATTCTAGGGGAGTCAGACTCTGTCCAATCTTTTATATGAATACATATACCCCATCCAACATTCTCATGTTTAATTAATTAAACACATAATTTACAGGGACATCTGGTCCCATAGGAAAAAATATTATGATTTGAATCTTAGAGAGATTGGCCAAGCTATGATCTTACACCAGGCTTTTTGTGATCTGATTACGATGACCTAACATTATGAAATAACAGTGGTTGGGACAATGTTATGTGGGATATAGAGGTATAAAATTTTACTTAATAAGTTTTTAGTCTAAAGAAGTGAAAGATAAAAATTTCCTTGGTCAGTTTGTATATTTGGAAACATGCCATGTGACTTAGCTTGTAAACATTTATAGGGCGAGGACATGCAATAGTGTTCTTTATATCATTACTCTGCTGGGAGTTGTCAAAAATGACCCCTGAAGGCCAACCCTTTGAGGCAGTCCTTAGCTGTCAGGAACCATGTTCAGGAAGTCTAATAAAACAAGATCTCGTGGCCATAATCCTCTAATGAATGTAAATTCTCAATGTGAGTTTAACATTGGCAAAGTGGTACAGGGTACTGGAAAGAGCATTTGATTTGAAGTCAGTGTGGATCTAAGGGTCTCAGTTTTTTACCTTGATAAATTGTATGATCATCTCTCTGTGCTTCAGTTTCCCCATTCATAATGATAATAACATGTTAAGGATAACATGATCATGATAACCTTACTTCCTTCACAGTGCGGGGGAGTTGAGGATCAAATGGGGTAATGTATGAAAAGAAGTGTGTCACCTTAAAGAATCACAGAAATGGGGACTATTTGGTACTTTTAACATTTTTCATTGGTTACTGCTCTTAGTTCCATCCTTCTGTTTCCTAGGATATTAATCGACTTTTATGAAAAGGAGGATCCTGTACAAGAAGTCATTCCTATTAATAAACACTTTAGATGTATACAAGGTACCAATTTTGTTTACTTAGTTTCATAATTTTCCCTCATCAGTTATTACTGTGTTATTTGACATCATATATACTCAAACCCAATCACAGTAATTATACAACAGTTAGACAAAGATGCTTAAATTCACCATTAGCAGAATGTATGGCTTTGAATGATTTGTCTAAGGAAGATTTTAAGTGAATTGAACTCTCTACATCTTCACCTACTTCACCCTGTGACTCATTCTTAGTGGCTCATTTTCTAGGCTTAAGAAGGGTATTGTCCTTGGTCAGAATCTGGAGCTTCTCTCTTTTGAGAGCTCACCTCTCATGACCTGCCATTATCATCTCTGCAATATTCCTCACATTTATCCCCTCCTTTGTTTCCTACTACCAGCCCTTAATACCTCCTGGCTGAACAAGGGCATTTTACTTCTACTAGATGTTTTCAGATCCTCCTCAAACCTGTACTTCACACCAGAGGTAAACTAATCTTCTTTACGCTCAGATCTGGCCACAACACAGAAATCTTCAGTGGTTTCCTTTTGCCTAATGTGGGAAGATCAGATTCTTTGATCTGGCATTTGAGGCCTTCCAAATTGTGTCATAACCCCTACCTTTCTAGCCTTATCTCACATAACTTTCTCCTCCACACAATCCATACTTCCTTTAGTTCAAACTTCTCTGTCCTTTGAAATTACCCATGCTCTCACTTCTACCAACTTTTGCTCACAATGTTCCTCTTAGCTTATCCAAACATTTCTTCTGCCTCATTATGCAGCAGGGTGCCCAGCATACAGTATGCATTAAATAAATGTCTTTTGAATTGAAATGAATGCTGTTAGCCCCACATGCAAATTGAACCTGCTATATTCACTGCTCCAAACCATGGGTCTCTCCCAGCCCTGCCCCCCCCCCCCAAGCATCAGCTTGTTATGTATCTTTTGCTGTTCCTCCCCACCATGGTAAAATTCCAAAAGGCTTAGGGGAGAAGCCCAGCCCAACCAAACCTCATAATCTGTAGTCCATATTTGTTGCACCTTAATACTGATGAATTCCAGGGAAAAGGTGTTTGGGAATCTGTTCTTCTGAATTCCTATTTAGGGATTGAACAGAAGCTGTTTCATTTTATAGTACCTGATAATTTGATAACCTCAAATTGAATTGAGCTAGGCAGTTGAACAGTTGAGGATGGTTTTACAGTGTCTCCTTTGGGCCCACCTGATTTAGCAGGCAGGAAGAAGCTTAGTGTACCAGTTGTTGCCTCCAGGGATCTTTTAAGAGAGGCCTGGTTAGAGTAAAGAGTAGGTTACTGAATTCTCTTCTATGAGTACTGCTATCAGCTAAGAGAAGGGAGCTATTTGACTAGCCAGATGTTTTTAAACCTTGCTTATATGTAGGTTACATCAATTGGGCTTTCCTATATTGCCCCTACCCTTTTTGGGGGGGGTGGGAGAGGGAGAAGGCAAAGAGCTCTTAGAGCTTGCTCTGCTTCCAGGAAACTGTGTTCCTCCTGCCTCAAAGATCGATCCTTGCCACTTCCAGTTCTTCAAATCACAGATTTCAGTTATAAGAAATGGCTTGTAAATTTTTAAAAATTGTAATATTTCAGCATTTCTCCTCCAGGATTTAGAAATGATTATCAGTTTAGTGCAGGACTTCTTTTTTTTTAATATTGATATATAGTTTTTCTTTTTTTCTACTAGTCTTTTTAAAAAATTTATTTAAATTTTTTATGTTTACAATTTCCCCCCAATCTTGCTTCCTTCCCCCATCCCCCACCCCCCAGAGAAGGTAGTCTTTATATTGTTTCCACAGTGAAGGACTTCTTAACCTGGGGCCCATGGACCCTCAAGGCATCCTGTGAATAGATTTTAGGGACTCTACGTACTTGGATAGGAAAAACAACTTTATTTTCTCTAACCTCCAAGTGCAGTTTAGCATTTCCTTCCATTATGAAAGTTTTTTTTAAAAATGTATCTTTTTGAGAAGGGGTTTTGTAGGCTGTACCAGACTGTCAAAGGAGCCCATAATACACAAAAAAACTTAGGAAACCCAAGCTTTTATTTTATTACTTCTTTCATAGCTTATTTACTTCTAATCTGGCTATTATTTATACAAATTATACTTTTGAACATTGCACAGAGTTAGAGGAAGACACTCTATAGTGCTTGTATTGATTCTTTTTTTGGGGGGGAGGGGGAGTGATAAGTGACTTACTTGCCTAGTAAGTCTCTGAGTAAGTATCAGGCCAGATTTAAAATCAAGTCTTTCGGGCTGTAGAGCTGGTACTCTATCCATTGTGTACTCAGCTGCCTTGCTTGTATTAATTCCTGGTGAGATTTTGATTTTTATTGTTTTGAGGAGTGGGTCCAAATTCATGATTGTCTTTAGAACATCGAAACTGGAGAGACTCAGGAGCACTCTTCTATCTCATAGTCTCTTTAATTCAACCATTCAATTCAAAAGATCATTGTTTACTAGCCTCTCTTGCAGAGCTCTGTGCTGGTACTGGGTGAGAGACAAAGTTGAGATGACACAAGGTCCCAGTCTTCATGAAAGTCAGCTTTTATTCAGGAAGATAAGGAATGGTGAATGAAAAAGGACTGACATTTCTATACACAGTATACCATAACATACAGTAGGAAAGTATGAAACAGAGGACTACAGGAGGCAGAAGATTAGACATCTGAAAGGCAAAGACATTACTGAGGAGCAGGAAAGTCTTTGTGGAAGGAGAGGGTACAATGAGGGGCTTTCAAAACCAGGTAGGAATTCAGCAGACAAGGAGGGGCAGACATCAGGGTACAGGGAGGAGTGAGCAAAGACTAAAGCAGCAAAGCTCAGGGGGCATAATAGAGCAGTTTGTTTGGAAGCTTGTGCACCAGGAAGAAGTGATCCAAGATAATATTGCAAAAATAGGGTGCTACCAGTGATGGGCCTTTAAGACCAGAAATGGGAAATTTTAACTCTGCTTGTTGGGCAGTGAGGAATCCACTGAAGATTTTTTGAACAGGGGAATTTCATGATCTTTGCTCAAGGATCAAATAGATGCTTTTGCAGATGATAAAAGTACCATGGCAGAAACAACATGAATAGTCTGTCCAATGCTAGAGGGGCTATGATCAGGAGGCTTTATATGGACCTTACAATACAGTTAAGGGGATCAGACATAATTCACAGTAGTATTCATACACATGCATTTAAAAGACCTAGGGCCATGAAACCAAGTTGACAAAAATGAGGAAGGAACAGGCAGTTACCATAGTTCTAAGGTTGGCCAGAGTCCAAAGGTTAGAGAACTTGACAGTAAGCAGCCAGATCCAAAGGAGAGAACCAAATGATCCTCTAGAAGAGGCCTGTAAACTTAACTGGCTGCCTCTTGAATATGCATAGCTCTGAGGTCATAGGTGCTAAACATAGCCAGAAGACAGTAGAAAAACCTTCAGATGAACCATGCCCCTAACTGACTTGGATCCCTACGATCCCCATTATATCAATATTAGGCCAGTACATTCTGGCTTTCGGGCATCCCTTATTAAAATTTAGTCCTAATAGAAATCTGAAGAACTAATGTATTAAATCTGGTTATTTGGCTAAGGGGAATTACAGTTTCCTTCAATTCATACTGGAATTATTTCCCCCTACTGTATGAACTTGTATTCAGGAATTTGCCTTGTTTTGAAGATTTGCTTTGATTATCTATTCAATTAATTTTTCTCTAAGTTGATCTCGGTGCAGTCTCAGAAACCTGGATACCTTCCCAAAAGGTCAAGGGGTTTCTGAAAGACTTTCAAGACCTAAAAGTGATTATTGAAGTCAGGAAGAGTTTTTTTTTTGAATTGGGTTTGTAATTCTTTTGATGTTTATAAATTATTTTTCCTTCACTAATTCACATTTTTTTTTTTGCAGAAGCAGAAGAAACATTACTAATTGACATAGCGGCCAAGAGTGAGTATTTTCTCCAATAGAATAAATCTAACCTCTTAGTCTCTCTTTTCCATTTTTTAAGACGTGTACAGATTAGTATTAGATCAAATGCAAAAGAAATCAGGTGGCAAGCCAGAATTTTAGTAAAAATGGAAAACAGGCTTATCATTGAAATGTCCTCAGTCACTTAAATTCCTTGCCTGGGATGCCCCTTTTTCCTTTTTTATTTTTAAATTCCCCCCCTTCCTCTCCAGAAGTCTGTATCTAGGCCAGAGGGAGCTTTGTCCATTTCTTTGCTTTTCTTTGAACTTTTCAAGAACACATTCCTCTTTGACTTCCTCTGCAAGCTGTTCTTAACTGTTTACCATTTATCATTGTAATGTGTTTTGGGAAGGAGAAAAGTGAACACTTGGGAGGTTGCTGTGGGCTAGCAGATCTGACCACTGAATCAGAATCAAATGGGCTGACTGTTCTTCCTAACCTTGGCAAAGGGGTGCATGACTTTGTGCTAGAAGAAATGTCATATATATATATATATATTTCTATTTAGACACAATTTCAGCCTTTACCAGTGTCACAGTGTAATGGTTTGGATAGCCACAACTTCTGTAGACCCCAGTTCTGATAAAAGGATTCTCCAGGCATTTTGGAATAGCATAGCTGTTCTTCCCATCTTTCTCTTCCTATAAGACTTGAATTAAATAAACCCAATTTCTGGCCCCTGTTTGCAGATTTCCAAGGGAGAACATAACCTACCCATGTGTTCTTCTTAAAAAAAAAAAAGAGAAGGGGGAAAAAGATGAAAATAGAGCAAAGGCACCCTGAATCTTTTGCCACAGCAGCAGCAGCTTATTTCTCTATCAAAATGATATAGTAGTGGTAGAGGTGCTGTTCTTGGTGAGAAAGTAGAGGGCTGACCTGACCTGAAACTGAAAAGTCAAACTAAGTAGCATTTATCAAAAAATGGACTTTATTGTATCTTCTCCTGTGGGCTTTATTGCATCCTGTCCTATAGTAAGTACAGATTATCAGTCATGTGTTGGCACATATATTGGCAGTGTAAAGGATTGGACCTGGGGGGGGGGGGTAGCAAGAATCATTCTTGCATTACAGGGAAACCTAGAGGAAACATTGCTTGCCCATAAACAAATAATTGAGCATTTTAGGTCATCTGGTGGTCCTGATTTGACTCTTTTCAGGTGACATCATCATTTGGATTTTTGTAAGCATTTGTCTGCTGTGAAATCTTTCTCGGGTTCTAAATAGAGGACTTTGTTATCTGCCACTGATTAACTTAAATGAGACAGAAGTAACTTGTTTGAAAGATGTTGTCTCTGTAGTATGCTTTTAAGTTGAAACTTTCAGATTCTCACCTGTAAAATGCAAAGGTTGATCTCTCAGTTCTCTTTCAGCCTTAGATTTCTATGATTGATTGTCTATGAGAAAGAAGTAACATAATATATAGAAAAGGTTTAGAGATCAATCAAAAGGGTTTATGCTCACCCTGGGCCATGTGAATCCTCTGGGTGTTGGGAATGGTCTCAGAACCATTATAAATTTCCTTTGGTTGGGATTGGTGCCACAGAATGCCTAGCATACTACTGGAGTCTTGTCCAGATGCTGTTGTCAGGTGGGTTATGTAAGACTCTCCTGGTAGGTCTGGGCCCTAATCTTAAGAATGGTCATTTGATTTTGCCAAAATAGCTTTCAAAAAGTTGGGGAGAATATTCTTGTTTAAAATCTATCACAGTGAGTCTTATGCATGTTCAGATTTTTCATAAAGATTCTCTAGGAAAGAATGAGGATGGACTTAGTTGAGCCCCTAAAGAATTTTATTCTTTGCCTCCAGATTGCTTCTGATCACCAGGTCTCTCCTCAACCCTTTGCCCCCACCCTCATCCCTTCTCTCTCCTGCAATTTACTTTCTTCTGTGCCCTTGTGATTTATTTTATTTATTATTTATACCCTGCCTGCTTCCAGAAAGGATTTGACACAGCCTATGCTGATCTCAGGGCCTTCTCCTTTCTTTCCCCTGGGTGCCCTCCTTTTGGTTTTCTTCTTGCTCAAGCTTTCTTCCTCTAATTCCTTCAAAATAATTTTGAGTGTTCCCAGGATGTACTCAGTCTATGGTAAACCTCTTTGTCTTTCTTTTTTTCTTAGCTAAAGCTAGCAGATTTTGAGCAGGAGGGGGAAAGGAAGATAGCCAGAGGTTCATAAATGGGTCACTGCCCTAACAGAACAAGGAAGTTCATTCTGTGACTTTGCAAAGTATATTTTACAAGTTTGAATGCTTTGTGTCATATATATATATACATATATATATATATTAAGAAATGGCCTAAATTGTTTTTATTTTTTATTTTTATTAAATGACTAGAGGATATTGCTTTTATATTGTATTTTGGAAGGTAAAGTGTTGTGGGGGGTTTTTAAATGTTTATTTCAATGACATACAAAGATAGTTATCACCACCATGAGGTAAAGTTTTAATAGCTGTCATGAATAATAATTATTATTATTTATTAGGAATTTCCATTTGTAAAGAGATTTGGTAGAATGCTCCTTTTTCAGGAAAACCTAAAATAGTCCTGTCTACCTTAAATGTGGTTGCTAAGTTAACAAACCATCCCACTTGCTTTTTGTCCCCTGGTTTTAAACTGTAACTAGCTAATAATGATGGGGGGCCCACAGCAAAGGAGTGACTCTCCCCCCACCCCTTTCCTTTCCCCTCCTCACAATGTCCAACATCATGGGTTGACACTTGACTTTCTTGGAAATAGATTACTATAACATGAGAGTAGAGTGGGCATTACCACATTAACTTGTCCATTTTCATGCCCCATCAGCCTGGGGGCACTCCATTCTATTCTGGGCTAACCCTGCCAACATTTTGGATTGGTTTTTGTGGAAATCAGTTCCTAAAAACATCAGTTTATCTTGTGCATCAGCACAGTGGGTTTTCCTGGCCCTTTCACCCCCTCAGAGCCCTTAATTTCCATTCCAAATTTCTGACCCAGCCTTTCCTTTTTCTATTTCTTAATCTGTAGAAGTGCTTGATTGACGCAATATAATAGTTTGGAAAGAATGCTGCCTTTTATAATCCAGAAAACCTGGGTTTAGATACTTCCTAGGTCATTTACTAGCTTCCTGACCAGGGGCCAAGTCATTTAACTCCCATATACCTTGGCTTCCTTATCTTACTTAAGTCAGCTAAGTGACACAGTTGGAATTCTAGGCTTCTCAACTCCAAATCTGACCACAGACTTCTTATTAGCTCTGTGACCCTGGGACTAACCACTTAATTTCTGTTTGCCTTAGTTTTCCTATCTGCAAAATGGAGATAATAATAACACCTACTTCCCAGGATTGTTGTAAACACTTCGTATGTAGCTAGTGCTATATAAATATCACCTTTCATTATCATCGGTAAGATAGGAAAAATAATGCATGTAAATACCTACCTTCCAGGATTATCATGCAGATCAAATGAGATAATGCATATAGAGGGATTTTCATGGTTGTATTCTGTGTATGTCAGCTATTACGATTTTATCAGGGTTCTATATTCTTTGTGATCTGTCTTTTCTGCCATTCCCCCCCCCCCCAAAAAAAAATGAAGAGTTAAGCTCATGATCAACCAGTTCTGTTCCCTAGCCCTGTTTGCTTCTTTCTAGCTTCCTGCAAAATCCGGATCCAGGGTTACTGTCAAGGAGATCGTCTCTTCGAAATCCCTGATGAGGATCGGTGCCTGATTTTTCTCTCAGACATTATTGCTGCTCAAGATGGTAAATTGATACTTGATATTTTTTTTAAATCTCCTTTGAGTAGAAGTGGCTTAGTTGACACAGAGTAGAATTTGCCAAGACCATTGAACAAGGATCTCACCAATTCAACCTAGAGACCAGGTTTTTTTCTGGATGAACTTGAGAGGAAAGATTTGGAGATGGGCATTCAGATCTAGAACTACCTTGGCAAAACTGTCACTGCTTATCATAGGCCTATTTTGTAGTCAATTTGGATGCCCAGAGTTGGCCTTGAAGAAACTGATGTTTCTAACTGTTGAGTCTTGAGGAAATAATCTTTTAGTTTTTATAAATTTCACTTGTTATTGGGCAATCAGTTTTTCATACTTATCGCTCTCTCTCTCTCTCTCTCTCTAGCTTATAAATCTGCTTCAGTTGCTAATTTCAAGGAGTCCACCAGCTGGTATGAGAAATTTGAAACTGCAGAAAAAACTCCCGATGAATCAGCTGTTGCAGGTACTAAAGAAATATTTCCATGGCTGCTGTGATCATTGCCGTCATTAGATTTTTATCTGGACTGATGAGGTGAGGGGAATAAATAGCAGTGTTGGAGTGCTTTGTCCAGGGGCCCGGTTTCCTTTGGTCAGATTTAGATCCCTGATGTTCCTTCTAACCCTTCCAGGAGAGCATAGTATCTCTTAGTATGCCAACTCTTCCTGGTTGATATGCTTGCCCTCCCTGACTTGCAAAGCAAAGTTCTTTTTCCACCCTCCCTGGTATCTTCTTTTAGTCTGAAAGTGTTTAGATTTCTAACCCTACCCTGGCTTCCTTGGAAGTTTTCCTGTTTTCCTTTGACCTTGTTAAATCTTAATCTTTTTAGGACACAACCTCCTGGCTAATTTGATTACTTCTCACATTTTCAGGAGTGCTTGGATTTGAAGACAATTTCACTGACATGAGTTTGGACAAGCAAAGAAATGTGCACAATAGGCAGACGAGAACCCATCGGGAGCCTCCTCCACCCCCTGGCCACACAAGTAAATTGTAAGTCCTGTCTGAGAAAGACTCAAATCATATGTGAGAGACTTTGACTCCAAGAGACTTATGTTTTTGAGTCCCTTATTCCATTTCCAGGTCTTTACGTGAAAAGGAAACTGGAGGCAAAGGACAACCTAAAGTGACCAACACCATGCGGAAGCTCTTTGTGCCCACTTCCCAGTCTGGGCAGCGAGAGGGACTCATCAGACACATTCTGGCAAAGCGGGAAAAAGAATATGTGAATATTCAGAATTTCAGGTTAGCATGCTTTCCATTTCCTCACTATTAAGGAAAAGATAATGGATGTATCATGTATGTAAGGAATGCTCTTTGATATTTGGGTTACCACCTTTAAACCTTCCTGAATAATTGAGAGAGTGAAAATGAAAAGGGCCATCTGATTCTCTCCCTTGTCTCCAAGTTGTTTAAGGGCTATGACAGATAGTTGTGAACTCTGTAGTCATCTGAAGAGATTCCACAACCTCCCTTAGAATTTCTAATTACCAGTTTATTGCCATATTCTAATTGCCTAAACATAGGATTTTGTTCCTTTGTGGTCACTTTTTCTGAGGGTACCATCTACCTTTAGAGCCATGACAAGATCTTTTAAGTTAATAAGAAAAAATCTAAACCAAGAGTGCTTTTCAACTCACACCAACAGCTTGTTTGTCTGTTTAATTGTGAAATTATTTTTCAAGTAAGCGTCTGGGTAGTTAAACATTGAAGACCTTTCCCCTCCCAACATTATCCCCAGAACTTGACTCTCAGAGCTTCCCAAAGTTTCACCTGCTGCCTCCTGCCTTAGAATTCTAACAGACTTCTACAAATAACCCTTTCATTCTTTTCCATTCTCACCCCATCCTAAATACTTTTTACCCAATTGATCTCATCTCCATACTTCCCATATAGTTAAAAAAAAAAATTTGTTAAGAACTGCTGTCTAGTTAGCCTTGAGCTAGGCACAGGGAGATGCAAAGATTAGCTAAGATGCCATCTGCCTGAATTATTTGGGCAATTGACTTAATGTTCCATGCTATTTTGTATATATAACATCTTAGCATAGGACAGAGTGACTTGGCAGGGAATGGGGATAAACAAGGTGCTTGCATGACTAGGCAATGTCTAGTGATTGCTGAAGAATTTGACTTTGTAGGAACAGGTTCCTTATTTTCATTGCTTTTAGAGAGCTTTTGACTATTTGATCAAAGAAAAGAAAGCATAGTCTCTACCCTCATAAAGCTCATGGTGGGATAAGATTTGTGTACAGATAATTAGAATGGACAATCAAACTTGTGGTATAAACAGTGTACTTTGTTTCTGAGAGCTAAGGGAGAAAAGGTCAAATTTCTACATCTCACCATGCTATGCCATTACTAATGCTCTTTCCAATGTCTGGGGTGTATTCTTCTCCCTAGGCATCCTTTTTGTGGATTCTGCTACTCTAGACTTTGGTTAGTCATTTAAAGGTATATGGAATAACTTTCCCTAGGCATCCTTTAAAACTCATATGTGGGTCCTTCCTCTTATAGGAAGCCTTATTAGTTCCAACATCCACCATAACTGGTAATGGGTTCATTTTGTAACTCCAGTGCACTTACCTTGTAACTGTAAAGACCTTACAGTGCCTGGCTATGAGGAAATACTAATAGTTATCATCAGCATTATCATTATTTTTATGATTCTGTGACTTCTTACTAGATTGTAAGCTTCTTGAAGACGAGACAATGGTGTCTTGTCTGAACTTGGTATCTTCCCCCAGTACTTGGTAGACAGCTCTGTACACAGCCATATACCGAGTAAACGTTTGTCTTTCTTGAACAATGTAGTTTGTCTAGGGTTCCAGATTGTCCTCTCATGTTTCTTAACATTCTAGTTAAGCTATCACTACTATTCTAAGATTTACTCTCTAATTCCTCTTCTTTCTATTTGACCTTTGTATCTGTATGTAAAAAATTCAGATAATTATAAGTTTCCTCCTTGGCGTTATTCTTTATAGTAATAAAGCAGCATGGAATAATGGTTAGAGGCCCATCCTGAGGGTGGGGAAGGCCTTGATTCTTCCTCTGACACACATACTAGCTGTATGACCCTGAGCAAGACACTTAACTTCAAAGTGCCCCAAAGCAGTTCTCTAAAATGATAAGCCACAAATGAGCTGCTAATTTGTAGGATGGAGAGCTTTTCCCACTGGGGCCTTCCCTACATCAATGAAATCACAGCTCTGGATGGTCCTCTGGTAGCTTGTGGAAAAAAGTTGGCAGACTTGACTCTTAACTTCCAATAAAGTTGTATCTTTCCTTATCTCTTGGCCTCAAAGTTCTAGAGTCTGAGTACACAAGTTATTCCCATCAAGTAACTGCCTAGTTACACTAGATATTAAAGTTGAGAATTGTGACTATAAGCAAGACTCTTCCCTTTGCCTAAACCTCAGTTTCTTCTTCTGTAAAACGAGGGTAATCACGCCTGCACTGCACTCAGTGTTTTTGTGAGATAAATGTTTTGAATTAGCTTTTAAAAAAGCAAACTATTATAGTAATCATTTTGGTGGATTTTACTAAGGAAACAATATAGATGATGAATGTAGCTCCTAGAGAAAGCAAATATAGTATATTCATGGATGTCAGAAACTCAGGAGTGTTTGCTTGCATGTCTGGTCAGATTTTGAAATTTTGTTTCAAATAACTTTACCTTGATTGCCACATTCTCCAATATGGGTGATATAAGAAAACACTTTATTTTGGTTCATATATGTATTTTTTGTTGTTGTTTTAAATAATCTCTTTTGGTCATTGTGTGTGCCAGGTTCTTTATTGGAACATGGAATGTGAATGGTCAGTCTCCAGACAGTGCTTTGGAACCCTGGCTGAACTGTGATGCTGATCCTCCAGATATTTACTGCCTTGGGTAAGGGATCTTGTCATTTCCCTTTGCCTATTGCTTGGGTGCCAATCTACCCCTCTTTTTCATGGTTTTGTTTCTTCAGAATAACCTTTTTGGTTGAACATTCAAGAGCTATGAAAAACAGCAGTGAGAGTTGACTTATGGGACAGTTCTATATGACTGAACAGACTGGTAGTATATACAACATAAAGGAATATCTTAGACATTTCTATAGAAAATCATACTTTAAAGGCAAATTTTCAAATTCTAAATTACTAACCATTGGTAAATCAACTTTTTTAAGTGACTATAAAACTTAAAACCATCATCCAAATTAGTTACAATTTTATGTATATTTTGACAAAAAATGTCTTGCTTCCCTGTCTTCTGTTTTCTTTTAACTGTGGGGCTTCATTGCTCTTGTTGTTTTTATATAGTTGATATTTGTAAGTAGATCAGTATGATTCTTCTTTATATCTTCATGTAAGACTCTCCATTTTTCTTTGTATTATTTGTAATTAACACTAAAACATTCTGCTTTATTGATATACTATCATTTATTCAATCATTTCCCAATCAGTGATTCATATTATTCACAAAATTTTGCTATTCAAAATAGTTTCTGTGACTATTTTATATAGATTTGTTTTTAAATCTTAGAAGCCAAAGTTTGAGATAATTTTGTAGCAGTGACTTTCTCAGACCTCAAAACCTAGCTCTCTTTCTTCTCTTTCGGAAATATATAACAATCAGTGGCTTTTTTAAATATGGTATCTAAATATAATATTAGAATCTTCAGAAAAGAAAGTTGCATGTCATTACTAGATGCTGGAGTGGCTTAGAACAGTTCTAGGAAAGTCCTGATTGGTTTTATCTTAACTTTTTTCTTTTGTTTCTACACTTGAGTGGGTTAGAAATAGCTAAGCCATTATGTATGAATCGCTTTATTTCCTTTCTGATAGGTTTCAAGAACTGGATTTAAGCACAGAAGCTTTCTTTTACTTTGAGTCTACAAAGGAGCAGGAGTGGCTAACGTCTGTGGACCGAGCCTTACACTGCAAAGCCAAGTATAAGAAAGTGAGTTCAGTTGCATTTGCTTCTCTAGCATGGGGCTTACTTGCTTTTAATAGGAATAGGTTAGCTAAAACTGATTTCTTTCCAGTCTGGAATAATGAGAAATGCCAGACCAATCAAGTCCATCCATTACCTGGGGGAAAAAATGCCCCAAGACTGAAATTGTTATTAGATAATGTGGTCAGACTTATTTTGCTCAGGAAATTACAGAATCCCTAAATTAGAGGGACGGACCCTTCAGAGGCCAACAGGTCCAAGGTCCTCCTTCAGAGGTCATTAGGTTCAGTGCTTCTAGATACAAGGTCTAAAGTCCTCCTTCAGAGGCCATTAAGTCCAGTACCTTCCAGGTCTAGGGTCCCCCCTCCCCCACAGGCCATCAAGTTTCTCAACCTGCATAGGAATCACTGCTTGTGAAAAGGAACTCACTACCTTCTGAGATAGCCTATTCTACTTTTTTATAATTCTATTTTTAGAATTAGAATTTCTCTTGAAAATTTTTTCCTTTTTTTTAAATTTTAAATTAAGTGCTACTCTGGAGAGATTTGCAATTGTTTCATTTTCTAGAGCAGCAGGTTTTAGCTCAAAACTTGAGTTTTCTTTAAAGTATTTTGATCACTATATTTCTGAAAAATTGTTTCCCTTTGTAGTCCTAAGTATTATTTTATGCTTTTAAAAACTTACTCTAAGGGGGGGAGTCATCAGGCTGACTAACAAAGATATCCAAGGGGTCCAAGACTTAAAAAAAGGTTAAAAAGCCCTCTGTTGAGGGCTTTAGTCTATGCAGTTGAATTATTCATTTCATTTTATTTTATTTTGTTTTTGTGCCAAGGTAATAGGATTAAGTGACTTGCCCAAGGTCATACAAGTAGGTAATTAAGTGTCTGAGGCAGGATTTGAACTCAGGTCCTCTGGACTTCAGAGCAAGCGTGCTATCCACTGTGCCACCTAGCTTATCACTTTCAACCAGGGCTCATGGGGCTTGAGCTCTTCAGCACCCTTCTGGTTATTCTCTAACTTATCAGTGGACATCCTAAAATGTAGCCCCCAGAACTGAATGCTATGTTCTCTACTCAGTCTAACCAAGGAAGAGTCGGAAGACCTGCCTGACAAACATTGCTTGCAATTTTACTTATTACTTAGCAGTAATTTTACTTAGCAGTCTTTCGTCTTGCATCTGTGAAAGAGTGTACCCTATATGTAGAAATTTTTCTACTACTTTTGTAGACTCTCTTTGGGTATCAACTTCTTAAAGGTGTTGATATATTTTATTTGTCATGTTTTCCTTCTTTCTGACATATCCCCCAGACTCTATGCTTTTAAGTCACATCTATAGACTCCATGTCTGAAGTCAAATGATTAAATAATATTCTATATCGGATAGCTCTTTGTGCAGAGGGGAAGGAGGAATACTGGGAGAAGTTTGGGTTATGTAAAAACAATAACAAATTTAATTAATAATGTTAATAAGTAAGATAATCATACAAAGATAGAATAATAAAATAATTCAATAAATAATAAATTTTATGATTAAAAATGAATTAGTTTAAAAAAATAATAAAGCCATAAAATTTATTTATTTTTTTCTGACTGAGGCCAGATTTGAACTCAGGTACTCCTGACTCCTGGGCTAGTGCTCTATCCACTGCGCCACCTAGCCGCCCCTCATAAAATTTGTTTTTTAAAAAATAAAACAAGATAACCAAAGGAAAAATAATTGAGATATTTCATGAATGGAATGATTTCTTTTGTGGGGGGAGAACTGAAAGAAGATATTTGTTCCAAACAAGATCAGGCTTTAATTCAGCACTCTTTTGCACTAGTTGAATTTTAATCGAATCCTTTTAAGTCTTTGTCTTTCATCTGTGAGGCTGATTCCTCCACTGAGATCATCACCCCTCCCTATGGTTTTGGATGATCTTTGGGGTTGCTGTGCTACCCCTCCCCCCAAAAAAAAGAACCAAGATAGACAAAAAATAAATCCCAAAACTTTTGTCTCCAGGAGAGAGAGAGTACATTGAAACTCCTGTACTTGACAGCTCTCTAGCTTGGTGCAGGCCTTGCCCAAGTTTATGGTTCTTTGTGCCCAGGGATACTTGAGAAAGAGATGTTCTGCTTGCTCCAGCTATTTATGTTCTCATTTTCCAATGGACTCCTTTTAAAGGAATCAGTTCCTCAATAAAACTGATTATGAGCTATTATAGATATTGGAAGGAGGCACTATAGTATTGTAATTTTCATGTCTAGGTGTAGTTACTTGTTAACTGGTTGTTTATTAGTTATCCTGGACAAGTCATTTTTCTCCTGACATTCAGTTTCCTTATCTGTAAAATGGAGATAATCATTCTTGAGAGGCAGCATAGAAGTAAACAGAAAATCAGCCTTGGAGCTTCTCATGTGTAAATGAAGGGTTTAGCTAAAATCTCATGATCTTAGTATAAAACCTACCTCTAACATTTTATAGAGTTAAATGACTTTACTGCTCAATTCCTAAGACAACTTTCCAAGACCAGAAGTTAGAGATGGGCTGCTGATCTGCATAGTTAAAGGACATTCCCTTCTGGGGCCTTCCCAACACTGATGAAATCACAGGGATGACCAGTAAAGACATGTATTCCATACTTTGCAGATTTGGTAGGAAGAGAGTGCTTTGTAGACTTAATTGTTGGTACTCTACATATAACAAGTAATCTTAACAGTCAGTATTTTGACTAACCTTTTAAATGCTCTCTTTCATTTGTCTCTTAGGTTCAGTTAGTGCGCCTGGTTGGGATGATGCTACTTATATTTGCCAAAAAGGACCAATGTAAATACCTCCATGATGTTGTGACAGAAACTGTAGGAACAGGACTTATGGGAAAAATGGTAAGTTACTTCAGGTTGGAAGTGAGCTTTTTATCTGAGTTTCTATGAAATACCCTTACTTTCTTGGGTTTTTTTTTTTGTGATAATTGTGAATAATTGCTCTTCCCACCAGGGTAACAAAGGAGCTGTTGCTGTGAGGTTCTTGTTCCACAACACTACATTTTGCATTGTCAATTCTCATCTGGCTGCCCATGTGGAAGACTTTGAACGTCGAAATCAGGATTATAAAGACATCTGTTCCAGAATGACTTTCTTGGTCCCAAATCAGGGTCATCTAAACATCATGAAGCACGAGTGAGTATCCAGCTTTGCTATAGCTTCCTAGGGGCATGGTGGGATTAGTTGGAAAGCATGTTGTAAAAGATGAAGTGATATCATTTGATAAGATGGATCAGAAGGATAAGGGAGTCTTTAGGAGTAGTGGGCGCTCCCTAGGCTTAGGTCTAGAAAGGACCATAGAGGTCATAAAATCATAGAGTTAGTGATAAAAGGATTTGAACCCAGAGGCCCTGACTCCATACCCAGCGCTCTTTATACAGCTCAGAGGATATCATTGGTAGATTTTGTTCCAGGAATGGGATGAGTGAATGAAATCTCAGGGGATTTAAAGGGGATAGAAATCTTTTGAAAAGCTATAAAGTAAATATGGGGGTTTTTTAAGATATTGGAGTATAGGGGGTAAGGGAGAAGGGAATGTGAATGGTTAGTATAGCTTAGGGCTTAATATACAGGTGATTAGTGATAGACAGGATTCAGTTGGGAGTGGGTTATCTGTGGTGGAACAATTAGCAGATGAAAGCTTGTGATATGAGAAGATATGAGGTGAGTTGAGTAGTCAGTTGTGCCATCCAGATGAGCTAGAATACAGAGATCTGGAAACAGCCAGATCAACATTAGATGAAGTGATTGCTCATATCCAGACTGGGCCAGTGGTGGAAATTCAGATTAAATTCCATAGTGCTAAAGACCCTTGGGAGAGAATGCCCTTTGAAGTGCACCTCAGGCTCTATGTCATTCATGTGCAGATTCTTTCAGGTAACCCCCCCCCCCCCATTCCTGTCTCAGCAGGTCAGGAGTCCTTGGGCCACATAGCATGACAGGCTACTATGTCCCATACTAGGCGTATGGCACACAAACAGAATATGCCAGGGAAAGTCACAGTCTTTGTGTTAGATGGGGGCCTTGAAAATAGAAACTTCCAACCCTAGAGAGCGCTGACTTTCTTGCCCTGCTGCAGCAAAAGATCTTAGAGGAAGCTTCCAGTTTCCCCTTGACTGAAATGACCCCCAAACTCCATCTGGTTTAGGCTTGTGAATCTCTTACAGAGTTCCTGGAGTCTTTACCCCACCATGTTAGGGGGCATGTCCCTCCTCCCCCTCTATGGGTGTGGCAGGGAGGACCCTGCTTTCCAGTCATTTTGCAGCCCTTTGTCTCCCTCTGTAGGGATTCGCTGGGCAGAGCCTTTGTAGCTGGGGGCCAAAAGATGTTTGTATCAGTAAGTTCCCCTCCCTCTATTAGGTGCCCTGAGGGAGCTGTCTTGGCCCAGACATCCCCAGCCCTCTTCTTGAGTTTGGATCTTCATTCCTGAAGGTTCTCTTGTGTTTGTCTTCCCCCAGTGTTGTCATCTGGTTAGGAGATTTGAACTATAGACTCTGCATGCCTGATGCCAGTGAAGTGAAAACGCTTATTAGCAGAAGAGAACTTCAGAAACTCTTGAAGCTGGACCAGGTGAGTAAATGGCTCCCCATTTCCATTCCATAGCCATTGTCTGAGGTTAGTTTTAGGGTGGCAGAGGGGGAAAGGGTCTAGTGGCTTTCCAAGCTGGGGAAGAGAGTAGAAGTAGAGGCTCTGTTTTAGGAGCCCTGGACTTGGCAAGAGAGAGAGAAACACACACACACACACACACACACACACACAGAGAGAGAGAGAGAGAGAGAAATTGTTGTGAAAACAGCTGCCTACCTAGTCATTCAAGGAGTTTCTATTCAAATAGGGTAGCCAACAAAGACATATAGATTATGATAGGAATTAGACAAGTGATGGACTGGAGGGCTAATTGGGAAGAGCTTCCTGGAAGAGGCCGGGATTGACTTTGAGCCCAGATTTAAAAAGGGGGGAGAGGTGTGGTTGGACTGTGGGAGGAGGCAGGACTGTTCCATGATGATTTAGCTGGCTGAGCAACTGCCTTGGAAATGGGAGGGAAGAGCTGAGTGTGATGACTGATGGGAAGAGTTTGCTTAGGCCAAATGATAGAGATTGATATGCTGTGGGAAATGAGAGCAAACCAATAAGGGGGAGTACTGGAAAAATGTAAAGACTTCAAAATTGATTTTGAAATTGTTCTATAAAACTCAATTTGGGGGACCCTTGCCATTTTTTTCCCATGGCAGCGAATTTGTCTTTGAGTCTCAAATGTGACTTGAGGATTTCTCAATGAGATAATTTTTGTAAAAAAGAGTGCTTAGCAGCACAGTGCCTGGCCCATAATAGGTAGTGTAAATGTTGATTTAATCTCCTTTCCCTTGGAGATGGAATTTCCCTATGTGGTATTTGTGGGAAGGGGCAAGCCTAGGAGTCAAGGAGACCTGGCTTCTGACCTAATGTGGTCCTAGCTTGTTTTTGAGCATGCCACTGAATTTGATTTAATAAACATTAATCAAGTGCTTGATCTATACTAGGCTCCAGGGACTCCAAAGCAAACTCTAGTCCCTGTCCTCATGAAACTTCCATTTTACAGTGAGTCACTACAAGCAGATAATTGGAGGGGGGAGAGAGTAAGACAGCTTGATCTTAGCAGAAATGAATTAAGGATTCTTTAAGAGTTAAGGAGTGAGTCCATGCTAGACATAGGGAACAGACTGTGCAGAGACAGAGAGGCAAGAGATGAAGTACAAAGTTTAGGGAAAAGAAAGCAGGCTGGTTTGACTGAAAGCTAGAATATGTAGGAAATAAGCTTAGAAAGGGAGATCAGAGCCACATTGAGTAGGACCACATGAAAAATGAATGCCAATATGAGGAATTTGTACTTTATCCTAGAGGGAATAGTGAGCCATTGAAGTTTCCTACACAGGAGTAGAACATAGTGAAACCTTTGCTTTAGGAAATTTATTTTGGCAGCCGTGGAGGATGGTCTGGAGAGGGCCGAGACCTGAGGCAGAGAGAACAATTAAAATGCCGTTGTGATAGAACCCCAAATTAGGGTGTTAAAGGGTTAGAAAGAAGGGACAGATGTTTCAGAAGACAGAATTAAAAAGATTTGACAACTAATAACAAAAAGAGGGTAAGGGACAGAAAAAGGTCAATGCTGAAGGATGTGAATCTAATGTCTGGGAGACATTTGGAGAAGGGGATGGGTTTAAGGGGAAAGGTTCATGACATGTCCACTTTGGACCGGAGTGGTGCCTGGAAGTAGAGAATCTTTCATTCCTGAGCTGAGAAAGCATCTGTCGTGTGCCAATTACTGTTAGGAAGCACTGGGGCTACAGTGAAAGGCCCTGCCCTGAAGGTGCTCCTAGTCTTCATGTGGTCAGACAAGTGCCACAGAGGAGAAATCAATGGGAAAGGCTGAAGGAAGTCAGGAAAGACAGGAAGTGGAGATGAGGAAGAAGACCACAATGGGTTTCTTGAAGAAGTGGGGGGAGGGTTTTAGGTGAGACTGGAAGGAAGCCAGGAGAGCAGGCAGAAGAGACAATGGAGGGGAGAGTATTTTAGGCATAGGAGACACCTGGTGAAAAGGTATGGAGTCATGAGATGGACTGCCTTGTTGGAAATAGAACAAAGGAGGCTTCTGTTGATATATCACATAATATGCAGTGGGGGGGGGGGGTATAAGAAGACTGCAAAGACTGCAGGAAGAGGCCCAAGCTGTGAAGGGATTGAAAAGGATTAGGATTTTATATTTCATTGTCTAGATGCTAGAAAGCCACTGGGATTTATTAAGTGGGGGGTGGCATGACCAGACTTGGGTTTTAGGAAGATTGCTTTTGGCAGCCAAGTGGAGGATGTATTGGAGTGGGGAGGGAAACTAACTGGAAAGCTATGGAAATAGTCCAGGAGTGAGGTGATGAGATCCTACCCCCAGGGATAATCATATTGGGGGAGGGAAGGGAGGGCACGGGACTTAGGAAGAAAGGTAGTTTGGATTGTGACAGATCCAAGGAGATATGAGAATTGAGGATGGCATCTAGATCATCAACTTGTTGATTTGAAGGATGAAAGTTGGTAAGAGGGGGAGGGTCTTGGGGAAAAGATAATGAGTTCACTTTTAGACATGTGATGGTTACTTACAGTACATTCAGTGTAAGATGACCAAAAGGCAGTTGGAGGTGAAAGACTGGAGGAGAGAGGTCAGGACTGCATAATTAGATCTGCTCCAATTTCATAAATGAATCCATGGGAACTGTAGAGAGAGAGAGAAGCAAAAAGACAGACCTTGAGTTAGAAGTAGTGTCATGAAAAACTCGAGAGAAAAGAGTATCCAGGGGAAGAGGGTGATCAACATTGTCAGACACCAGACAGAGAGGTCGAGAGGGATGAGCAATTTTGAAAAAGGCCATTTGATTTGGAAATAGATCATCAGGACAATTTCAGTTGAATGATGAGGTAAGAAACCAGACCACAGAAAGTTTAGAAGACAATAAGAGGAAGTAGAGGCTCTAATTGTAAGATGAAGGATGAAAGCTAGTAGCTATGGACAGATCAAGTGAGGGGAGACATGGACATATTTGTTGGCAGGAAGGAAGTAGCTAGTAGTGCTAGTAGGCTGGGGGATATTGAAGATAAGTTCGAGAGTAGGGATGATAAGGGCTGAAGGAGGAGAGGTTGGGGGAAGACTACTGAATGACATGAGTTCAGGGGAGAAGGAGGAGCTGTCAGGGAATGACATTTTTTCACTAAAGTAGGAGGTAGGATTCTCAGCTGAGTGGCACAAAGTAAAAACATAATAAATACGTGACAATTGATTGAATAGATTTAAGAGTTGGAGGGAGAGCTATAAAATGAGGGAATTGGGCAAGATTATCTCCTTTTTTTTAAAGTTTTTTTGCAAGGCAATGGGGTTAAGTGGCTTGCCCAAGGCCACACAGCTAGGTAATTATTAAGCGTCTGAGACCGGATTTGAACCCATGTACTCCTGACTCCATGGCTGGTGCTTTATCCACTGTGCCACCTAGCCACCCCCAAGATTATCTCTTTAAGTTCCTTATAGTCTAATATTCTCTGAGTCTTTGAATCCCAGTCCTTAGAAGCTTCTAGCTTCACATTTGTGTTACAATTAATTCTAGGCATCATGTCCCCCCCTGTCTTTTTTTCTTTCTTCTGTTGCACAGGTCATCTTTTAGCCATTTTGCTCTCCTCAGCTAAGCAAAGAGAGTAAAGTTTAAACTAATCAATTTTGCTACTTGTATATCACCAAGGTAAAAATAATTGAGGAAGAACTTGAAATTCCAACTCCATCCCTCAAACTAAAAATTATTGGTAGAAGCCAGAAATTTAATTTTTCCATTTTATCATTGACCCCTATTAGCTTGGAGAATTGGCTGGATGCTACTAATTGAGTCTCTTGCCTGGAATGAGATAGGTGATTTAGAAATGCCTAGAGGATCTGTTGATTTGTAAAATGAAAAACTAATTGTCTTTGTTTTAGAGACCTTTGGGACTATGGAAATGGGTATTTAAAAATTAGGAGAGTGTGCAATTAGCTTGATGATACTGTATACTAATTTGCTGCTTCTTTCCATCACTAGCTAAATATTCAACGTTCTCACAAGAAAGCATTTGCTGACTTTACAGAAGGTGAAATTCGATTTGTGCCCACCTACAAGTTTGACCCAAAAACAGACAGATGGGATTCCAGGTAAAGGAGGAGGAGCCACCTCCTGTAATAACTTAAGGTCTGATGAAATATGCCTGTGAAACATCCTAAATGCCTCCATAGAGTGGCAGTGGTGAAAATAATATAATATCCAAATAATTTTTTTTGAAACAAAATTGGATTTTTTAAGAACTGGTATTAATAGATATATCCTCAAGAAGGGTGAGGAAGAAAGCATTACTGTTAGTGACATTGGCAAAGTTGAATCCACATTGATAGTCCCTGTTTTAGTCCCTTCTTGGATTTTAATACCACAGAAGATATACTTAGATTTGTTGCCTTCTTATTCATCTGCTACCACCAGCATCTTTTCTGCTGTCATCCTGCATTTTTTTCAAACCATTCTCTGATAATCACTGATCTTAGAGTTGATGGGTATCAGAATGGTAAAGGAGTGATAGCTGTGAGTATCCCAGAAGAGTGAAGGGGAAAGGCATTCAGGTTACCAAAGAACAATGGAAGTCTTCCTTTTGGAGGCTCTCAGTTTTAACTCTGTCCCTCAAGGATTTGGTTTCTCTCTTCAAGTTCCTGCTACCTTTTGGGCTTCTTCCTTCTAAACCTTTGCTGTTCAACATTTCCTATCTGACTGACCCAGAACCCTCAGGTAGAAGTGATGGGGCAGGCATCTAGGCACACTTGGTTCCCACTTAGATGTTAGATGGGGATTGAACTATACAAATATTGACCTAAGACAAATCAACACCCCAGGAGTGATTTCAACAGATTTTGTCTTTCCCCTTTGTTGTTTCTGTACACACGGTCTTGTAGCTACCTTCTGCATCCTGGGCAAAGGATTCCTTCTCCTCCCACTATTATTATGAATTGGGTCTCTTCTTTGGCTGAACTGGGTCTCTTCCCTGGCCTCCTAATATGCCAGGAGCAAAGTTCTTCTTTTAAAAAGGCCAGGGTTGCCCTCTGCATCCAGGACCATTTCCAATCATCCTTATCCATATCTGGCCTCTGGACCTAGATGTCTACAGAGGAGAAAGTGAGACTGGTGGCTTTTTTTTAATTAAAGATTTTATTTGAATTTTACAATTTTTCTCCCAATCTTACTTCCCTCCCCCCACCTCCCCACGGAAAGCAATCTGCCAGTCTTTACTTTGTTTCCATGTTGTACATTGATCCAAATTGAGTGATGAGAGAGAAATCATATCCTTAAAGAAGAGACAAAAAGTATAAGAGATAACAAGATCAGACCATAAGATATCTGGTTTTTTTTCCTAAATTAAAGGGAATAGTCCTTGGTCTTTGTTCAAACTCCATGGCTCTTTATCTGGACACAGATGGTATTCTCCATTGCAGACAGCCCCAAATTGCCCCTGATTGTTGCACTGATGGAATGAGTGAGTCCATTAAGGTTGATCATCACCCCCATGTTGCTGTTAGGGTGTACAGTGTTTTTCTGGTTCTGCTCATCTCACTCAGCTCAGCTCATGCAAATCCCTCCAGGCTTCCCTGAATTCCCATCCCTCCTGGTTTCTAATAGAACAATAGTATTCCATGACATACATATACCACAGTTTGCTAAGCCATGAGAGACTGGTGACTTTGAACAGCACTCCCCACCTAAATCCAATTCATTTGCTTGTCACAGTATCACATACTCCTTGATGATAATGGCCTTCTTCAAGATTGAAGGACAAAATAACAACCTGTGGGCAAAGTTATATGTTCTTATATTTGTTTGTTTTGATACGTCTAAATTTGTATTCTATTACAAGAAGATATAAGTCATAACTTCACAAAAACTTACTTATATCTTATATGCAAAATCTGGAGACAGTGGGCACAAAATTAAGGGGCAAGTAAGTCCCTGTTATTAGAAATGATATATTTCATCCAGAGAAAGATCTATGGAGTCTGAATGCAGACCAGAGAATACTATTTAAATATTTAAAATTTGTTTTATGATTTTCCCTTTTCATGTTTTTCCCTTTTGTTCTATATCTTCTTTTATAACATGACTTATATGACAGTCTGTTTAATATGATTGTACCATGTATAACCTATATCAGATTGCTTGCTGTCTTGGGGGAGAGGGGAGGGAAAGGAAGGAGGGAGAAAAATTGGGAGCTCAAAATCTTACAAACTATCTTTACATGTAATTGGAAAAAAAAATATTAACTGAAAAAAAAAAACGGTGTGTTGGTCAGGTTTCCCATTCTGGGGAAGCAAGCATTGGAGGCATAATTAGTTGTTTAGAATGAACAGCTCCCTTGTCTTCTGCTGTCAACATAGTACTTGGTAGAACAAGGGAGGGTTAGGGTTGTGCTCCTCAAGGGTGTTGCCACTATTGTGACCTCCTACAGCATGACCCTTGGTGCCCCAAGGCAGAAGGCACTACAGTCTGGATAGACCTTTGGACTCATCCAGTCTAGTGTTGATGTGCATATTCCTTTATTTGTAGTGGGAAATGTCGGACTCCAGCATGGTGTGACCGAATCCTTTGGAGAGGGACTAACATTAATCAGGTCCGCTACTGGAGTCACATGGAACTTAAAACCAGTGACCACAAACCCGTCAGTTCTCTCTTCCTCATTGGGGTAAGTGAATTTTTTTTTTCCACTTAAGCATTTATGAAATGTCTTCCTTTGTTCCTAGAGTATTATGGGGCTCTTAGTCAAGAAATCAGTTTTAGAATTAAGGACTGAAGAGTTGATGTACTAAAGGTGTTAAAAAGAGATAAATTTCATAGTGATATGAATGTCCTCTCTGGGCCTTATAATTGTTACCTAGGTCCCATGAGAAGCAGCATGCTGTGGTGTGGCAGTAGGAAAGCAGTAGATTTGTCTGAGACCTGGGGATCAAATCATCCTTCTCTGAGCTGTTTGACCTTGCCAAAAATCATTACCCTTCTCTGGGCTTCAGTTTTCCTGTTGTGTTAAATGCGGAGGGTTGAACTAGGCCAGGGATTCTTACCTTGGGGTCTTTGAAGTTGTTTTCTTTAATATTTTGGTCAATGTATTTCAATATAATTGGTTTTGTAACGATGTGCATTTTGTTTTATGTATTTCCAAACATGATTCTGAGGAGAGGTCGATTGGTCTTTAGAGTGCTTAAGGGATCCAGGATACTAAACAAAAATTAACTACTTTTGAAGTCCATGAGCCCCATTGGGAGATTCAGCTCAATCCTAGTACAGGAGGGGGCCCCCAAATAGGATGGAACTTACAGAGAAGAGGAGGGGATAATATTTCTGCCTTCTGTATAATGCTTTTCAGTTTGTGAAACATTTTCACAAACATCCCATTTGATTTTCACAACTCTATGAGGAAGGCAGGACAGATTTAAGTAAATGAGGAAACCTGAGGCCCAGGGAGGTTAAATGCTTTGGCAATGTCCTATGACCATTCTGTGGTTAAACTGAGCCCCAAACTCAAGTTTTCTAATTCTTAATCCAGAGGCCTTTTTACTTCACAATGATGGTGTTGCCCTAGAGGAAAATAGGTTAGACAAAGGTTTTGCACCCCTGCTGCCTTCTTTGCAGGCTAGTTTCAAGGCTGTGACTTAGAGACTTTTGCATGTGTGAAGGGTCTTGTACCTAAACAAATGTACCAAATGAACCTTGAGTAAATCTGAACTTAACAGGCTAAAATCAGGATTGGGGATATGGTAGTGTAACATCTCCCCTTCGGAGGAGAATACCGGTCCTCTACACTCTGACATTACAAAGTATGGCACCTTGAGTGCTTGGCATATGTTCAAGTGACTGCCTACAAGTTAGATTGGAGTTCAGAACATTCTTCTGTTACTTCTTGATATGTAGGAAGTATTGATGGAAAGCACACAAGCAGCATCGAATATTTGACAATACTTTAAGGGACCTCAGCCTTTTTAAGTAAAAAGCACTTTAGGAGGGAGATGGTTTCCTTTCTTAGACAGGAAAGCTATGAAAGACTCATCATCTTTTCAAGTTGAAAACAGTTATAAAACAAAAATAAAAATATTTATCGGTCTTGTACTTTTGACCAGTTAAAGTTAGAAAGAGCACTTTCCCGGGCCAAGAAAGACAGGGGAAGAGTCATCAAAGATAAAGGAAGGGCAAAAGCACTGAGGAGACCAACACATCTCACCTGCCCAGCCCTCTCCTGCTTCATGCTCTTTTATTTATCTCTGGGCCTGTTCTTTACTGTCATGATCCTTAATTCTAGGTGAGAAGTGGGTCTAGAAGAACAGTCATCTCACCCTCCTAGCACTTAAGGTTTAAGTAATTTCCTCAAAACAGTGCAGGAAGATCATTAGTAAGAGTATTTTTCTCATTTCACAGATGAGGAAACTGAGGCTCAAGAAATTGAGTGACTTCCTTAGCTTTTAAGTATTGGAGCTGGGCATCACATTGCAGTTCTCCTGATTGCAACCTTGATCTTCTGAAGACAGAGCTTTGAGAATGTTAATTCTCATGTTCTCTGAAAAACATAGGCTGGAAGAACGAACCTTTGACCCTGTGTGGTGTCCGTGTCCTTGCATAATATTCTATAACTGTCTTCTGCTCCTTGGTATTTTTATTATTTTTTATTTTTTTAGGTTTTTGCAAGGCAAATGGAGGCTTGCCCAAGGCCACACAGCTAGGTCATTATTAAGTGTCTGAGGCTGTATTTGAACCCAGGTACTCCTGACTCCAGGGCTGGTGCTCTATCCACTGCACCACCTAGCTGCCCCATCCTTGGTATTTTTAAAGAATCTCATTACTGTTTTCCAAGTTTCCTAATTTTCAGTTTCTCACCTGTCAAACTGTACCAGCTTCTCTTTGTTAAGCAGCCAGTTTCTGAAAAGTTCCCTTTTCCCCCACAATAGGTTCTTTGAATTTGCTAGTCAGTCATTCTGGGAGGACTCTGATTTGGGGGTGGGGGAGGTTATTTTTTAATATTGCATACTTATTTTTATTTTTTATATTAATAGTATGTAAAGATGGTTTTCAATGTTCATTTTTGTAAAATTTTGAATTCCAAATTTTTCTCCTTCCCTCCCCATGACAGCAAGCAATTTAATATAAATTGTACATGTGCAATCATCTTAAACACAATTCCATATTAATCATGTTGTGAAAGAAGAATCAGAACTAAAGGGAAAAACCACAAGAAAGAAAAAACAAAGCAAATTTTAAAGAGTAAAAATAGTCTACTTTGAATCTGTATTCAGACTCCTTAGTTCTTTCTTTAGATATGAATGGCTATCACAAGTCTTTTTTATTTTGGGTTTTATAATTTCCCCTAATCTTACTTCCCTCCCCCTTACCCTCTACAGAAGGCAATTTGCCAGTCTTTATATTGCTTCCATGGTTTACATTGATCCAAATTGAATGTGATAAGAGAGAAATCATATCCTCAAGGAGCAAACATAAAGTATAAGAGATAGCAAGATCAGACAATAAGATATCAGTTTTTTTTTCTAAATTTAAAGTAATAGTCCTTGATCTATGTTCAAAATGAACAGTTCTTTCTCTGCATACAGATGGTATTCTCCATTGCAGAGAGCCCCAAATTGTCCATGATTGTTGCACTGATGGAATGAGTAAGTCCCTCAAGGTTGATCATCACCCCCATGTTGCTCTTAGGGTGTACAGTGTTTTTCTGGTTCTGCTCATCTCACTCAGCATCAGTTCATGCAAATCCCTCCAGGCTTCCCTGAATTCCCATCCCTCCTGGTTTCTAATAGAACAGTAGTGTTCCATGACATACATATACCACAGTTTGCTAAGCCATTCCCCAATTGAAGGACATTTTCTTGATTTCCAGTTCTTTGCCCCCACAAACAGGGCTGCTATAAATATTTTTGTACAACTGATGTTTTTACCCTTTTTCATGATCTCTTAGGATATAGACCCAGTAGTGGTATTTCTGGATCAAAGGGTATGCACATTTTTGTGGCCCTTTGGACGTAGTTCCAAATTTTTCTTCAGAACATCACAAGTCTTTTAGAATTATCTTTGATCATTGTACTGCTTAATATCTCATGTTTTTGAAGAAATATGTAATGGTGCAGGGGACAGGATACCAGCCCTTGAGTCAAGAGAACCTGAGTTCAAATCCAGTCTCAAATACTTGATAACTAGCTGTTTGACTGTGGGCAAGTTACTTAATCCTATTGCCCACAAAATTCAAAGGCAAAAAAGAAAAAGAAATGTTTAATAGACTATTTTTTTAATGGACTGTTAATATGATATTTTAAAATAGACTCTAGGCTTCTTGTAGAGATATTGACTTTGAAAATTCTACCTTAATACTTCACTTATCTAATAAATACATCTATTTTTTTCTTTCTCTTAAATGGAATTAGTGAGGAAATTCCTATCTTTTTTTCCCTCTATTTGGATATTAAATTCAATAATGCTCTGATCCCTCCAACCACAGAGATCCACCAAAGGAGAAAAGTTTTTTTCATAGAGTAACATTTCCATCTAGAAAGATGTTAGGGGGCAGCTAGGTGGCGCAGTGGATAGAGCACTGGCCCTGGAGTCAGGAGTACCCGGGTTCAAATCCGGCCTCAGACACTTAACAATTACCTAGCTGTGTGGCCTTTGGCAAACCACTTAACCCCATTGCCTTGCAGAAACATAAATAGAAAGATGTTAGACTGTTACTTGCAGAAGACTTTCAAAATGATGTTCTTAGTGACTGTAGAAATGAAAAGGAGTTAGAAGAGGGAAGAAGGGAAGGAAGCCCAAGAGATAATTCATAGTAGAAAGCGTGTTGCTGGCCAGAGAAAATTAACCCAAGACCTAAAGGTTTCCCAGACTCTCCTCAAGCATTTTCAGTTTCTTAAGAAGGACTTCAGTAACAGTTGGGTGCCTTGAGTCCTAGACCAAAGGAGCTATGTGCTTTCAGGCGCATCCCTTAACCTTTCTGTGGCTGTTCCTTTTTTTTTTTTTTTGCAAGGCAGTGGGGTTAAGTGGCTTGGCCAAGGCCACACAGCTAGGTAATTGTTAAGTGTCTGAGGCCGGATTTGAACTCGGGTACTCCTGACTGCAGGGCCGGTGCTCTATCCACTGTGCCACCTAGCTGCCCTGAGGAAGCATTTTAATCAGAGCAAGCAACTTAATTTTTTTTTTACAGAACATAAAAGCTCTTTTTGTGCACACAACTCTGTTACAAGGGCAAGGAGTATTGAGCCTATTAATAAATAGCCACAAGGGCAGTTTCCACATGTCTAGAAATAATACTACTTTTAAAATTCAATTTTGTAAGCATTTATTAAGTGCCTACTTGTGCCTGGCACAAAAACCAGTCTCTGCCCTTGGGTAACTTGTATTCTATTGAGATTCTATTATATTTCACAGCTGAGGAAATACAAAATAATATTTGGGGCTGGATGAAGGAGGCAATAAAAGGCCGTGGGTAGGAGGCACTATCTGAGTTGAAATTTGAAGGGGCATTCTGAGAGGTAGGGGTGAAGAGAGACGATGTTCCAGCCTGGGCCAAGGTACCAAGATGGGACTAGTATTTCAGAGTTTGGGGTCGGCCAATTTGGCTAACCCAGATAAAGTACTAAACTTGCATGGGAAACCGTCCTAGTCCTTTAAGTAGCTGCCTCACCTTCACTATTCACTGGCACGTTTTCTTTAGAACCTACCAAATCCACTCACTTCTTTTGGCCACTGATGAAGTTGTTATTGTACATAATAGCCATATTAATAAGTCACGCTGTATAACCAATCTTAGTGAATGGGAGAATGTTTTCTGTTTGTTGGCTGTGATTTGTTGGTCTGTCATGATGGTTTTATTCTAGGATGTTTTACAGGGTCTGGTTTCAAAAATCTGAATAATGTTGTTATGCCTCTTGGCATTTTCCACAGAGACTAATATGTTGCTCCCTCTGACAATTTGCCCTATTGTTTAATTGTTGTAATAATTCATATTTCTATAGTACTTTAAGGTTCACAAAAAGTTTTCCTCACAGGTTTACAGAGCACATGTGGCTCACAAAAACCCTGTGAGGTAGAAAAGTAGAATTTGTAGCATCTCCACTTTACAAATGAAGGAACTGAGGCCCAGAGAGGTTGAGTAATATTATCTATTATTGACATTATTATAAATCATAATAATGACAGCAGTGCCTAGTACATTTTATACTAGTTTATAGTTTATACTATAGTTTATACTATCTTTCTGGTTTATTCAAGAACTAACTTTGGCCACATGTCAAACTTTTTTTACAGAAGAATTTAACAACTTGAAAAATTTCATCCTGAGTAGTTGATTATTATTTTTTTCTCAATCATTTGAGGTTTTAATTTATAGGAAGGCAACCAGGTAATTTCCAGCCACCATGTTTATCTTAAAGTGTGCATCTGTAAGGCTTAGTATGCATGTAGACATTTACCTTTATAATCATTTCAGGATTATTTGAAGATTTGGAGTCGGTGAGGTAATGCAAGAGGATAACATGAAACTGACATGTGGCTTGTTTTCTTTCAGGTGAAGGTCGTGGATGATAGAAGATACAGGAAGGTATTTGAGGACAGTGTTCGCATCATGGATAGAATGGAAAATGATTTTCTTCCTTCATTAGAACTCAGCAAGAGGGAAGTGAGTTGGATCATGTGCCTTCTTTGCATGCTGTATATATTAACTAACCCAGAGGAAACTAAGATTACTTCCCTTTTAAATATTCTGAGAATTTCTCCTCCTTAATACTCTTAAGTAGAAACCCAGAAACTGGATTTGGTTACAGGGCCACTAACAGTAGGTGACCTTGGTAAGCATCAATAAGAGATACCAAGAGTGGTGGCCCAGAGAGAGAGCAGTGACAAGGATCATCCAGTTAGTTATGCTAGCCAGCATACATACCTGCTTCCTTTATTCAACTCCCCCCCCCCCCCCACCCCAGCTGCTGTTTAGGTAGTCAATCATAGGGTGAGTTCCAGTTAACAGTGAACCAGATAGAGAAAGCATGTGGGAGGGCCATGATCTGGGCTTAGTTATGGAGGCCAGCTAGTAGCAACATATTTAGCAAAGACTAGCCATCTTGCCCATTTTCTAGAACCTCTCTGAAGTTGCTGGTCCAACTTCATTTCCCCTGCTGATGCAATGAATTATTTCTGCCTTTTTTTTTTCATTCCCTAGTTTGTATTTGAGGAGGTGAAATTCCGTCAGCTGCAGAAGCAGAAATTCCAAGTCACCAACAACGGCCAAGTGCCCTGTCATTTTTCCTTCATCCCTAAGCTCAGTGACAGCCAGTACTGCAAGCCCTGGCTTCGGGCTGAGCCCTGTGAGGGCTGCTTAGAACCAAGTGAGTTCCTTCCCTTATCTTTGGTGTCCATGGCCCTCACTGTCTCCTTAAGATTGTTGGGCATTTCTTTACCTTGTCTTACTTTTTAGCCGAAGCTCTTACTTTCACTTTCCTTGTGTTCATGGTGGCTATGGTTTGTGTTTTTTCTCCCTCTTCCCATCCTTACCCCCATTGGCTGTTAATTGGAGACATCTTAAGATAGTAGGCATGTTATTATCACTTTTCCTTTTTAACTTTATTTACCATTGCTATCACTTCCTAGCACATCCATATAGGGTCCTTCATCTTTCCTAAAAATAGACTCCTTCCTTGTAACAGAAAAGGGCAGTTAAGCTAATTAAAGCAACACATTGACCATATCTGAGAGCATATACCTCATCCTGTACCCATAATCCACCACCTCACTTCTGAGAGAAGATGAAATATGTTTCATCATCAATGCTTTCAATGCCAGAAATTGGTTTGGGGTTTTTTTTTGGGGGGGGTTAGATTTTTCAGGGCAATGGGGTTAAGTGGCTTGCCCAAGGCCACACGGCTAGGTAATTATTAAGTGTCTGAGGTCAGATTCGAACCCAGGTACTCCTCAATCCAAGGCTGGTGCTCTATTCACTGCGCCACCTAGCCGCCCCTATGCTGATGTATTGTAATAGTGTTTTCCTTCACATCATTGTTGTCATTGTATATTTTCTCCTGGTTCTTGTTAGCTGAGCAAATCTTTTCTTGTTTCTCTGTATTTCTCGTATTCCTAATTTCTTCGAGCACACTAATGGACCATTACATTCCTATACCACAGTTTCTTCAGCCATTTCCCTGTCAATGGATGCCTCCTTGGATTCCAGTTTTTTTTTTTGGTTACCACAAAAAAGTCCTTCTGTTAGTATTTTGATATTAGGACCTTTACCAATTTGTTTTTGACCTCCTTAGAATCTATACCCCCTAGTAGTATCACAGTTTGAACAGCTGAATCTCATAACATTGTTCCCAATGTTATTTACTAAGATAGGAACTAAAAAGCAATCATGTTTTAAAGATTTTATTTGAATTTTGAGTTTTACAATTTTTCTCCCAATCTTACTCCCCCCCCCCCCACAGAAAGCAATCTTTCAGTCTTTATTTTGTTTCCACATTGTACATTGATCCAAATTGAGTATGATGAGAGAGAAATCACATTTAAGGAAGAAACAAAAAGTGTAAGAGATAGCAAGATCAGACAATAAAATATCATTTTTCCCCTAAATTAAAGGTAATAGTCCTTGGTCTTTGTTCAAATTCCACAGCTCTTTCTCTGGATACATTTGGTATTCTCCATTGCAGACAGCCCCAAATTGTCCCTGATTGTTGCACTGATGGAATGAGCAAGTCCGTCAAGGTTGATCCTCACCCCCATGTTGCTATTAGGGTGTACAGTGTTCTTCTGGTTCTACTCATCTCACTCAACATCAGTTCATGCAAGTTTTTCCAGGCTTCTCTGAAATTCCACACCTCCTGGTCTGTAATAGGAAAGCTGTGTTCCATGACATACATATTCCACAGTTTGCTAAGCCATTCCCCAATTGAAGGACATTTACTTGATTTCCAATTCTTTGCCACCACAAACAGGGCTGCTTATTCTTATACAAGTGATGTTTTTAAAACTCTTTTTTATCATCTCTTCAGGATATAGACCCAGTAGTGGTGTTGCTGGATCAAAGGGTATGAAAAGCAATCATTTTCCTAGATTCAGTGGACTCATTCCAAAGCCCACCACCCACAGTGTATTCCTGTACCTCTGTTTTTGCCTCCCATCCTACGTTGTTTTCATCCTTTAGTATTTCTGCCAATTGACTGAGTATGAGGTGAAATCTGCTCTTATTAGTGATTTGGAGCATTTTTTTCACATAACAATTAATAGTTCACATTTGTTTTGAAAAATCATCTGTTGGGAGTTCTTATTGTTTATGCTTTGGAAGTTTGCATCACCAAGTTTTGTCTGCCTCATTTCAGGTGAGACAATTGACATCTCCTTGGATGTCTATGTCAGTAAAGACTCAGTGACAATCCTGAATTCAGGAGAAGATAAGATTGAAGATATTCTTGTCCTTCACCTGGACCGAGGCAAAGATTATTTCTTGACCATCAGTGGAAGTTACCTCCCAAGCTGCTTTGGCACATCCTTGGAAGCTTTGTCCCGAATGAAAAGACCAATTCGAGAAGTTCCTGTTACCAAACTCATTGACCTGGTAAGGAAGGAGTATTTCTGGAAAAGGGATAAAATTACTAGGCTTTACTTCTCATCTTCATGTGTCTGATATCTTGCACTGATATTTGGTGTTGACTGGTTTTGCTCCCCTTCTGCCTTGGATTAATGACAGAACCTATTACTCTAGGGTGACCTCAGTGCCACTAGAATAGAGGGAATTAAAAGGTCATAATGTATAGCTGGCATGGGACTGGGATTATGATCTGACAATCCTAACCCCAGTGAATGAATTGTAAGCCTTTCCATTTCAAAGAAAGCACTTTCTCATATGTTCCCTACCGCCCTTCTCTCTATTTTAAAAAATTATTTATTTTGACAGCTACATACAAAGATAGCTTTCAACATTGATCCTCTTGTAAGGTTTTTGAGTTCTATATGTTTCCCCCTCCCCCAACAAAGAGCAATCCAGTATTAAGTTATACATGTTACAACCATGTTAATCATATTTCCATATTAAACATATGAAAGAATCATGTATTCTCTCAAGTAGTCTCACCACAGCCTTCTTGGGTAGGCATTCATTCACAGCCTCACTGTGGTGCCAGTGTGGATGAGGATGCTGTGCCATAGACACAGTATGACACAGGACTAGAAATGAGGTCTTCCTAACTCCTAGCCTGTTGTTCTGTTGGTTCTCATTTACTGTCTCTCTGTAAGGAACCTGGGAGTTTTTGTGGAGTAGGCACCATTGAGGATGTGACCTGCTTAAAAGAGAATTACTCTTTGTTTCTCCAGCCAAGCCATGGTGAAGCTCATTATGAAAGTGATGATTATTGATAAGGACTTTAATAAGGAACTTTTCCCCTCTATTTAAATGGTGTTAGATTTTTCTACAAACATCTTCTAGCTCCAAAAGGGAGCTCTTGGTCTTGATTCAGAGTAAATAAGGTGAAATGATGGCCAAGAATGATATTAACATTCAGGCTTAACCATTTGACCCAACTGTAACAAATGATTGAGTTGGCCAGGGGAAGGGTAGAGCAGCAGCAACAGCAATGGGTAGGCTGGCAGAGGTGGGCAGACACGGACAGCTAATCTGTTCTGTTGTCACAGCTGTGACTCAAATAGATTAAAACCTTTTGGTCCAATCCCTACATCCTTCCTAAAAATTTATTTTTTTTCCCTAGAGCCTTCTTGCTGCTGCAACAGAGTACTTTAATCCTCTTTGAAAGAGAATGATTTCCCTCAGCACATCAGAGCCCAACATTTCTGAGTATTTCTCATGATACCTATTTTCTTCCATCTCTATATCACAATCTTTCACATTTAACACTTAACACTTTACTATTTAGAATGCCAATGATACCATTTTAATAAAGATACTTTCTCAATTTAATTTTAATTGGTTAAAAAAAACCTGGGAAAATAGCCCACACTGGTGTACTACTCTATTGACTCTAATTCTCCCCGAAGCTCAGCCACCACAAAGAGGCCATTGCTATTTTACCAAGCAGTAAAATGCAATTGGGTCTTAGAGTTAAGCCAACATATGTAAAGGACTGATACTGGACTTGCTGGCTCTGTGGAGAGAGGCCTCTTCCATCCTGGTTTGTATTCAGCGCTTGTTTCTAAGGGAAAGGGTGAACTGAAGCATTTTCTTCTTAAATGATCTTCCAACCCTTAGAAAAATTACTCTTTTTTAATCTTAAATACACGTGTTGTAATCTGGGTTCTGCTGGGATTTTTATAGCATGTGGGATTTGGTATCCTCATTTACTTTGTAAATATTATACTTTGTAATATTTCAATATTCTTTCAGTTCCTGCATTTTTCTCTTGCAGGGGCTATGTTTCAGTGTTAAGTGATTGGAATTAATGTTTGACAGCAACGAGCAAATCTAAGATTATTTGTGAACTGTTGTTAGTATTCACATTCCCATTCTGTCAGTTGATTTGATTATGATCTTCTGGAACATTTTCCTTTATAGGTCTTCATATTTTTAATGTTTTCAACCATAAAAATATCGTTAAATATTATGAGGCAGTGGTATCAAAAGCTGGCATACTGTGCTGCATTATTCACTAAAATGTGGATGCATAAAAAAGTAAAGCTTTTTCCCCATTGGGTATAGACTCTTTTGCTAACCACAGCCCCGACTCCTCCAAATAGCCCTATTCTTAACAACTTTTATAGTGTCTGTGACTTAGGCTGCTGTCTGTACATATCTTCCTGGTACATAGCTGTTTGCATATTGTCTCCCTTCCCCCTCCCCCCCTTTCAATTAATAACTTCCTAGAGTCAGGGACTATCTTGTATCTCCAGCACTTCACCCAATACCCAGCATAGACCAAGAAATGTTGATTGATTGATTGATTGATTAGGCTATTCCTAGCAAGGCCAAGGTTAAAAGAAGAGACAGACAGATGAAAAGTATGTTATGGTTTTATTTTGTTTTTTTCCTCAATCTATTTCCTTTTACTGTTTATGAAAGACAGCAGAAAATCTTTTTCCATTCTTTCAATACAACTAGGATACACAGATGTCTGGGATTTATGTTGGGTAGCATGAGGTTTATGTAGGTGTCTCTGGTTTAGTCAGGTGATGCTGATATGTGACTTTATGATTAAAAGTCAGATTTGGGTTTAGCGTTGAGCTGATTATTCTAATCTTAACACTGGCCACATTCCCTGAGTGAGGTTGAATGTGTTGGGCACTTTGTCATTCTGTTCTGACAAATCTGTGTTTCACACAGTCAGTGTCAGTAAATTTTGCAACTTGAAGTTAATGATAGATTTTTAACATTTCTTGAAGAGTTTATTCCACTCCTTGTACTTGATTGATTACTGAGCTAATCTCAAAATCATGTATTTTGGGATTATGGATTTGACAGATAGATCAAGCACATGACATAATGAAGATATTAGGTAAAGTTCAGTACAGAGGAGAAAAATGATTCTGAGACAAAATGATGAGAGTTTGTGAAGGAACCAAATTTTCTTTCTTTCTTTTTGAATTATAAAGATTTTATTTATTTTGAGTTTTACAATTTTTCCCCCAATCTTACTTCCCTCCCCCACCCCACAGAAGGCAATTTGCCAGTCTTTATATTGTTTCCATGGTATACATTGATCCAAATTGAATGTGATGGGAGAAAAATCATATCCTTAAGGAAGAAATATAAAGTATAAGAGATAGCAAGATCAGACAATAAGATATCAGTTTTTTTCTTTTTCTAAATTAAAGGTCCTTGGTCTTTGTTCAAAACTCCAGTTCTCTGGATACAGAGGGTATTCTCCATCTCAGACAGACCCAAACTGTGTCTGATTTTTGCACTGATGGAATGAGCAAGTCCATCAAGTTTGATCATCACCCCCATGTTCCTGTTAGTGTGTACATACAGTGTTTTTTCTGATTCTGCTCATCTCACTCAGCATCAGTTCATGCAAATCCCTCCAGGCTTCCCTGAATTCCCATCCCTCCTGGTTTCTAATAGAACAGTAGTGTTCCATGACATACATATACCACAGTTTGCTAAGCCATTCCCCAATTGAAGGACATTTACTTGATTTCCAATTCTTTGCCACCACAAACAGGGCTGCTATGAATATTTTTGTCCAAGTGATGTTTTTACCCTTTTTCATGATCTCTTCAGGGTATAGACCCAGTAGTGGTATTGCTGGATCAAAGGGTATGCACATTTTTGTTGCCCTTTGGGTGTAAAGGAACCAAATTTTCAATCAAAACCAGTGACTTGAAGAGTATGAATTACTTACTGTGAGAAGAGGACCTTCTAATAGAGGCAGAGAAACAGTTTGAATCAAGAAGTGAAAAGGATGTCCCAAAGTTTGTCTGTTTGAAGGAGATAGCCAGGAGAAGAGGATGCAATCACCCATCAGTTGCTTTTTATGGAAGAAGGGTATATTATGGGAATGCCCTGATATTTGCTAATAGAAGAGGCACTTCATCTATGTATATAGTTAGATAACTTTGATTTCCAGTAGCTGTTTTGCTTTTTTATTTTGAACTTTGTTTTCACATTGTTTAACTGTGATATTTCAAGTACTGAAGAAACCATCCTCCATGTGATTGTCATTTCATAGTTCAGGAGTAGTGACTTTGTAGTCCTAGTAGGGACACAGGTCCGTCCTCTCTCTCTCTCTCTCTCTCTCTCTCTCTCTCTCTCTCTCTCTCTCTCTCTCTCTCTCTCTCTTTCTCTCTCTCTCTCTCTCTCTCTCTCTCTCTCTCTCTCTCTCTCTCTCCCCCTCTCCCTTTCCCTCTCCCTCCCTCCCTCCCTCCCTCCCCTTGTTCCGTATCCATTCCCAGACATGTGGGATTTTTACAGAATAATTGCCATTTTCACCCTCCTTTCTCCCAAGCTCAAGTCAAGGTCTATTTGTTTTCCATTCATTCACTTTTTCTCATATCAGTCTCCACTTCTAGTTCTCTTCCTTGTAGCCCCAGGCCAAGACAAATAAGAAAAATGAAAAGCAACAGGAGTGGGGTTTTTGTTCTAGGAATTTAGAGTTCTTTATTCTTCCCCTCCCCCACCCCTCGGGCTGATTTCACTCTTCCTTTGTGTACAGTTCATCTCCCAACTGCTTTTCTTCCATCTTGCTTCTTCCTCTTTTTAATCCATTGTGTATCCATTATTGGATTAGTATTTCTTTTCTTTTTCTTTTTTTTTTGCTTTGTTTTTTAGGTTGGATTAGTATTTCTAAAATACTTCTTTAATCATATCACCCTCTGGCTAAAAATGTTCCTGGGCTGCTGCCCATTGCCCACAGCATGTAGTTCAGACTTCTTAGTCCGGCATCATAAGCTCTCTTTATTGTGATTTCAACCTAGTCTCCCACTTCTCCCCTACCTGGACCCCAATTTCCGACAAAAGTAATCCCCACTGGCCTCTGGGTATTTCCTTGTATGTCTTTGGCCTTTGCTCATGGTCATGCCATTCTTCCTGCTTAGAATGACCTGCCTACCTTTCCCAGCTCCCTTTTCTCTCAAAGTCTTAGCTTTCTTTCAAAACTTTGCTCAGATACTACCATCAAAACCAAAATTCCTCCACATGTTGAAAGCACTAGCTGAGTCAGGACATCAGTTCAAATTCCTGCTATCATTTATTTGAACAAGTCATTTCCCCTCTTTATCTCAGTTTCCCCTCTTTCAAATGACAGAGTTGTACTAGGTGGTCTCTACGGTCTCTCTTGGTTCTAATACTATGATCTTAATGTGATCTTGAACAATGTCACTTCCCTTGTCTGGCCCTTAGTTTTCTCTGGTGAGAGATTAGTTGGCCCCAAAGTTACTTCCTTCTCTAGTACTTTGATTTCCCTCCTCAGAAATCTTCTAACTGCATATTTGGCACATTTACCACTTATTTGGTACTTAACTGGCTCGTTACCAACTCTAGAATGTGTGTGTCTGTATTTTATCTGAGGTTCTTTTAGCTTCGGGTACATTTCATAAATTTTTCAAGATCTCTCACATAAGTGTACGTAGTAGGGGTTCAGTACTGATTGGCTTGATTCATTGAAAAAAAAGTCCTAAAGCTCTTGGTGGGCAGGTTTGGGTTGCAAACAGTTACCATTTGGTGTCTTCCCACTTGTAGTGGACAAGAGAGAGAGCAGGGAGACAGTCATATCTAACAGCTTTTTTTTTCATACCCAATGGTTTCGGTTCCCAGGGCAATTCCCACAAGCTTATTTAATAATGTACTTGAAGAAAGGCTAATGTTTTGCTGATACTATAGAAGCAACTGCCTGAAAGTGTCTTTATGGGGCAATTCATCTAGATTTCCAACTTGAGATGCTCAAAACCCACTTCCCCTACCAAAAAGCAATATGACTTTCCTAATTCCAAGGCATGAATGGTAACTACAAGAGTTCTGGGAGGGATGTTTGGCTTATATTCTCAGTCTAGGTTGGTTCCCTATTTACTCCCTTTCTTTCTTATTCAAAGATCCCTGGTGACTGTTCTCTTTTCACTGTTATCACCTGTTACTTACACAGTTTCTCTCCTCTGACCTCGTGCAAACAGAATAGGAGTGCTTCTCACACATTCTCTCCTTTTTTCCTGTCCCTGAAAAAAACCCACAGTCCATTTGATGTTTTTTAAGGGTTTTTTACAACAGAAGAAATGGGAATAGCCAGGTTTGTTCCTTTTTTTATGGCCCTCTTGTCTTCCTTCTATTTTTTCACTTAGGCCCTGTAGAGAAAGGCAAAGGTACACATAAGTGAGGAAGGTGTACATGGGGTACTTAAAGGACTGAAGTCAGATTAAATGCCTACTGGGTCCCTGGAAAGACAGGGGAGGGAAGAGATTATGTGGACTGGAACAGTGGTGATAGTGTGGTATTGGGGAAGAATGACTGATTGGGAGATTTTCCATCTTCTTTAAATCTTACTGCCTCCTTGATCCTGCTACTATAAATGTACCTCAGACCAGTACTGTAGTGAGGTAAAAATGGACAGGCAAAATGTAGTCTTCAAAAGGCAAGAGAGAAAGAAAGTTCCTGGGGCCAACTGGGTATGGTCATACTTTTCCAAGTAGCCATTTATATACGGGGTGTTAAGTCAGGGATTGCTGATGACTTTTTTCCCCATTAAAAAACAAAAATACTTTTTTCCATAATAGTATCTCTGGTTCCCTGGGACATTCCTCTAGCATATATAGAAAAAAATTAACTGTGTGTGTGTATGTGTGTGTGTGTGTTTTGGGGGAATTGTGGTATACATTTCCCACTTATTGAACAATACAAAGCTATTTTAAAACATTTGTCAAGAGAGCTGGTTAGTTCCAATAATACTGATTCTGTTTCTATTTCTGTAAATTCTAGTCATTATCTGTCTGTAAATAATATTTTTTTTCCCTGCTTTGCTTTCAGGGTGAAGACAGCTTCGTAGAAAAGGTAATATAATTGATTGGTGGTTTCTTAAGTTTCTCTGGTCCCAGTTGTGCCTCCAGGTTAACTTGTTGCCCCTGAAGTAAAGGAAGGACATTTAACTATCCCAGTCTAGTCATTGTATCTCCAGTGCAGAAGAGCAGAAGTAGAACTTTGAGGGTTTCCAATGTAGATTTTTAAAAATGAGTATTTTGAAGGTTTATGAAAAAATGAGGGAAGGACCACTCCATCTTTATTCAGGGCAGAACTAGAAGTAATGGGTTCCCATCACTATTGAGTCAGGTTAGCAGTAACGATAAATCATTTGAACAAGCTACATAGTTTTGTCTCAATCAAAATCCATTCCTAGAAAGCTTCCAGAGGTAGATCAATAATTGTTGCAAGAACCTGTTTAGTAGGGGCGGCTAGGTGGCGCAGTGAATAGAGTAATGGCCTTGGAGTCAGGAGTACCTGGGTTCAAATCCGACCTCAGATACCTAGGTGTGTTGCCTTGGGCAAGCCACCGTTTGCCTTGGAAAAACCTAAAAAAAAAAAAGAAAGAAAGAAAGAAAAGGAAAAAAAAACAGTTTTGGCAAGACATCTTCCAGCTTCTATGGAAATTTCCTAAGTCCCAGTGCACACATCCTAGTTGAGAGAGTACTATAAGTCAGACTTGACTTGCTTGGGCAAATCACTTAACCTCTGTAGACCTTAACCTCATCTATCTATAAAGTGAAGAAATTGGATTAAATCACCATTTCATAGAATGCTAAATGTATGGCACTAACAGCAGTCTCCACCAAGAATTTTTCCAGGTCTATGGAACTAACTAAAAAAAAAATTTCTTCGCTTTATTCTCCAACAATTTTCAAATCCAGATTTAGTTATTACTACTTTGGATGATATCATACCTTGATTTTTTTCCCTTTGTTTTTCTTTAATTTCCCATTCTAAATTACCCAGAGCCCACTCATTCCTATTTCCCAAAGCACCCTACAAAAAGGAGAGGCAAGAAGATCAAGTCAGGGGCTCTATAGAGAGAGGCTTCTGACCTCAGATCCCCAGAATTTTCCCTGTACTCTTGGCTCTTGCTTTGACTTATTCAGCTCTGCTGCAGACTTAGAGTTACGTACAGTAGCAGCAAAATTGTTAAAAAGAATTGTGAACAATTAAGCCATTCTGAATATTACAAATATTCCCATCAACTACAAAAGATAAAGGAAGGAAGATGCTCTCCACCTCCCTGAAGTCTCTACTGAAGTCTAGTGAAGTTACTTTACCTGTCGCAACTGTTTGTGTTTAAGATCACAAAAGAATTGTACCCAAATTAATGTCAATAATGGGGCTGGTTTTCATGAGCCCTTTATGGACAGAGCTTATATTCATCACTGTTGGGCATGTATAAGCTCTTACAATATTGACATTTATCATATAATTTCCTGTTAAATCCCCACCAGTCTGCAGCCTATGCTATGATCTTAACTGTAGAGCACTGGCTCTTGGTGTCATCACTCTGAAATGACTTAGAACTGAAAAGAAATAGGTCTCCTGGAGACAAGACCTACAGAAGACCTTAGAAACCTTAGAAATTCCAACATGGCAGTACCAATGACACATGCGGGAGTTTTTTTTTTTTATTTGAAAGAGGAATTTAGTCATGTGTGCTTCAGACATAGGGAATTAAAGTAAATAGCCCTGAAAGTCTCTTAATGTCAACTGTTGCTATCTTCCATCCACTTCTCATCTTGTTATTTAGGATAGTCCTTTTCTGCCATTGGCGCCAGCTCCTTTGGAGGGGAGTGATGAAGAGAGACCCCTTCAGGTTCCCAAAGAAATCTGGCTTTTAGTGGATCACTTATATAAGAATGGCTGTCACCAGGTAAGTGGGAGGAGGTATTCTGGGATCTTTGGAAGTAGGTGAATGCTATGTGAAGTTAGAATACCTTCAGTTTGTATGGCTGTCACTTTTTCAAGATGTCTTCTGTACATGATTTCTTTAGAAGCACATGTTTGCTCCCCATGGTTGCTCTTCTTCCCATATTCCATTTAAGACTGAGACCCAGATTGGTGCGAGGTAAATTGCTTTAAACCTCAAAGCAAGTCGAACAACAGAACTGAGATTTGAATTTGGTTTTTCTAAATTTCAAGTTCTTTTCTGTCCCCCAAAATCAGTTTCAGGAGTAAAATGCAAGTTAGATTGCTTTGAGACTTGTACCTAATGTTTCTTTTAGATTGACCCTAGAATCTCCAGTAGAGGCCAAAACCAGGTGGAAAGAAAAAATTATTTTGCTTTATTGATAATCTTGCCTCCTCCCCAAATTGAATGCTTCACGTTGTCTGCCTGACATAGGGAACATTCATTTTTCTTGCTTTTTGACAGCATCTTGTCCCTGGTGTTGTGCATTTCTGTGGCTGATCCAAATGCCCCACCCTCCTTTTGCTCCTCACTGCTGTTTTCAGCTGCTAACTGATCTCTGTAATCCTAGGATTTCTGGGACTTGGTTTGTTTCTTCTCACTCTTGACTTCTTCGATAGGAGGACCTGTTTCAGACCCCTGGCATGCAGGAGGAGTTACAGCAAATCATTGATTGTCTGGATACCAGCATTCCTGAGACAATCCGTATCCTTTTCAACACAGGCTTAGAAAGCTCAATGATTCCCTAGCACCTTTTTTGCCTTCTTTTCCATCTTTTTAATTATGAACTTTATTCTTTTACCTAACACCTTTGTTAAAGCCCTCTTGGACATTTCCTTGGCTTGGTTCTTCACAACCATCAAGGAGCCTCTGATTTCTTACCACACTGGGTTGCTTCTGAAAGAAATGAGGCTGCTGGTGAATAGGAACTGGAATGGATACAGAAAATGTGATTCACAGCATTGACATTGCTCTCCTTCTTTCTCTTACTATTCATAGCCATCAGATAATAATAAATAGTACTTTTCCACCCAACCTTGCAAAATAGAACAAATGTTATTCCCATTATGTAGATGAGAAAACTGAGGTTCAGTTGCAGGAATTTGTTTATGATCACACTTTAGTAACTATTGGAGCTAGCTTCTGTCTAGAATACAAGACATGCTTCAGTCAGGCGGTTCCTATTATGATCCTGATGCATTAGGATCTCATAGACCTTAAAAACCACTGACCTCTTTCTTGGTTCTGAGCAGGTCTTGAATCTGAAGAGCCCTGATTTTCTAAGAGTTTTCAGAGGCAATAATATGTGTGAAACCCCAGTGAGAATCAATGTGACCTCAATCACAAAGCATATCCTGCTGTAGTTCAAGGGAATGGGTACGTGACCTGTTGTCAATTTGTTGCCATCATAGTTGTGAGGATATCTGCTCCTTGACTCTTGTTTGTTCAGCTGGCAGCAATCACTCTGTGGCTGAAGCACTTTTGATCTTCCTGGAAGCCCTACCAGAGCCTATCATCTGTTATGAGCTCTATCAGAGATGCCTTGATTATTCCCATGACCCCCGCCTCTGCCGACAGGTCAGTTCCATTCATCTGAGGGTATGATCATCAGGTTGCAATTGCCCTTCTTAAGGAACAACTCTTTGGCAAAGCCAAGTCAGCAACCATATAATGGCTTGGATATAATTCTGGTTTTTTTCCATGGTGGGCTATTGAAATTGAGACATTAGAACTGCAGTTGTATCATTTTCTATTCTTTTTGCTGCCTTTTTAAACTTAGTCTGTTTTTGTTTGCAGAAAACAGTGAGGTAGCTATCCTTGTATTCCAAGGTGAAGTTAATGGCACTAGCTGTACAAAATTATGTCTTCAGGATCCTATTTAGGGTGATTGATAACTATTTTTCTCCCTTTGGCAATTATTCCTAATTCTCGAATAATATTGTGAATTTATGAGTAACTATTGAGAATACCTGTCTTTATCTGAGACAGACCAATAAGAACCAAGGCTGACAACTTTATACCAGCCTTACCATAATGACATTGGGGAGAACCCATTTGGCCCAGCTGGTACCAGGGCTAACCTGCACAGGGAAGGTGTAAACAGATTAATTCTGAGCTGCTGGTGAGACAGAGCCTACAAGTAAAGATGGGAACAGTAAGGCTTGGTTATCATGCCATTGGCAGTCAAACAGGAAGACAAGCTCACCTTGTGTGCCATAACCTGGTCTGGAATAAGTGGTGAGGAGTCATGACCAAGATAAGGAGAGGGTAGAAGTTGTATTATTTCGAAGTATAAACAGCTTTTTGGCATTGCCTTTATTTCCTTCTTTCTCTCTTTTTTTAAACAGGTGGTTTCACATCTTCCACGGTGCCATAGAAATGTTTTCCGGTACCTGTTGTCTTTCCTTCGGGAACTCTTGAAACATTCTAAAACAAACAATGTCAACGCCAACATGATTGGTAAGATTTTTTGGTAATTGTGACTCTGGGTGTGTTTTTTTCTAGACTCTCCTCTGATTTGATTGAACTGGAACACCCAAGTCATTTTCCTCCACATCTTCATCCCACCCTTTAGTGCTCATGTGTATGTAAGTGAAGCCTAACAAGGAGGTCTGCCTTTTTCCTTTTTTTCCCTCCAGCCAATCTCTTCTCTGGTCTCCTGCTACGACCTTCACCTAGTCTGATGTCAAGACAGACTCAAACTGATCGACAACAAGCTATCCAGTTCCTCCTGGGGTTCTTGCTTAGTGGTGATGAAGACTAAATCACTTCATCCTTCATCTTCCACCTCTTCCTGAGATGTTAGCTTGAAGGATCACTAGCTTTGAGTATTAAGGATTAGTTGATGGACTTTTTGTCACCAGGAATGTTGCACAGCTTTGTAGTTGTGCAATTGTATCAGAAATCGACAGTTTACAGTTCTTAGGGGAGTCCTCTGGTAGCTCCTCTGCCCACCAAAACACACAATTACACATCCTTATCCATTAGAGAATTTCAGTCTCAAAAAGTTACCAAGCCAAAGTCTCCACATTTTGATAGTTATGTGCTTTATCTTTATAGGACAGAGATCTGTATTAACACTCCAGTGTTTTCCAAATCTATTTGTTGCCCAAATTTGATTGTCCTGTGCTTAGCACCCTAGACTTGGAGTCTGAGATGTCAGTGTTCTAGGCTGATATGCACTATTTTTTTTTTTGCTTTAGATGATGTTTGTGTCCGGTGTCAATTATCTTATATGTGTTTATGCCACCCCTCCCTTCCCCCCTTCCCATTCCCTTCCCCCTCTCCATTCCCTCCCTCCTCCACATTCCCTCCCTTCTTCCCATTCCCTTCCCCCTCCCCATTCCCTTCCCTCCCTCCTTTCTTTCCTTCCCTCCCCCTCTCCATTCCCTCCCTCCCTCCCCATACCATCCATTCCCACCCCCAACCAGTAGTATCACTTTGGAGAAGGTCTGACTGGGTAAGGTTCCTTGAGAAACTTCCTTGGCTTACTGCCAGTACTTGTACACTTTTACTACAGTGGCATTTTTGTGTCTCAGTCTGTTTCTGTGCCTGCAGTGGTTAGGGTTGCCTCCCCTTGAACCCTACCCAGCAACTGAACCTTAGTGACTACTGGAAAAGGAACTTAATTCCAATGTCCCATTGGCCTTAGAGGTCTGTAATCTGGCTGCCATGAGGGTGAAGCTGTCTTTTTTTCTTCCAAGTCCTGTAAAGATATGAGGAATAATTGGCTCTAGGTATCCTTGGAGCCTTGTCTTCCCAAACTATTTAAACCACTGTTCAAAGTGTTGGGGCAAACTTTAGCTGTTGTTACTGGAGATGACCTCAGAATCCTCAGGAATCTCTTGGCCTTCATCCTTAGTACTAAAGGGCCATCAGAATCCTCACAAAGAAATCTGCTCCTTCAAGGGTTTAAGGTCAGGGTAGACAGTTTGGGGGGACTTCAATGTAGCACACAACCACCTTTTCTAGTACTAGGTCAAAGAAGATGTTGGGGCCAATGAAGCACCTCATTTTGCCATTTTTAAACATCTTTCTACATTGTTCATTGAAGATAGACCATTCTCACTCTTTTTCTCCCCCTTTATCTTTATTAGTAAGCAAATTGTCGACCATTAATCAAAAAAACTGTACTACCCCCAGTCCCTTGAAAGCAAGTGACTCATTCTTGCCTTCTCTTGAAAATGAAATTAGAGGTGCTTGACATACAGTCCTTTTATTCTATATGTGCTTTGTGCACTTGTCCTCTTATACCTAATAGAGTCATGTGGGAAGCCATGCTACAAATGGCTTTTCAATCTCTTCAGAAATATCTTTATGACATGGAAGTAATGTTAGTTTGTCTGACTGAGAAAATCAACCTGATTCAGCCCTTTGGAAATAAGAATCAAATTATTGGTGCCAAACAATTTCAAAGATCTGTTAGCCCGATGGTCATTTTTTTGTCTTTTGCAGATAAGCTTTTCTGCTTTATCAGCAGCTGCCTGGAATCTCAAGGGTCACCAAGGATGTTTGTAGGGTAGTCAGTGTGTAGCCACCATACCTACTTCATTTTAAGATCAAAGTATCCAGCAGTTTCTCTGCTCAGTCTGTTGTTTAGCTCTGGCCATAAGATGTTACCAGAGCTGAGGGTTTTGGACAATCTGTAGGTAGGGGTTGGGGAGATAGGGAACAAGAGATGAGAAGTTCCTTCCCTCCTCTGACCTGCCTTCTCCAGGCTTTCAGCCTCTACTTAAGTACCTCGTGTGTTCATTCATTGTTGCCTCCTAAGTTGGATTCCACATCCAGCTAATGGGAAGAAACTTTTGCATTTATCATTGTTGTTGTTTGTTGTTAAGAAGGGTTCCAACCCTTGGGGCTTTGTTGTTTCACTGTTTTTCCTTGTTTTGACTTTTACTCCAAGACAGTTTTGGTTTTGTTTTTTTGTATTGTTTTTCCCCTAGGGGTCTTAGCTGCTAGTCAGTCCCCTTATCTTGTTGGTATCTTTTTTTATTATCATAATTTATTGGAAAACTCTTCATTCCCTTGAATAAATCCTCCTTGTACAACATATTGAAAATGTGTTTTTGGGATGAAAGTGCTGAAGTGGGGGGATGAGGGTGGGGATCCACAGGCTATTTAAGGTCTGACAACCAAGAGCCATCAGAACCACTTTCTTAAGTCCAGACAATCAACGAGACAATACATCAAAGCTTAATGTGTTGCTTTTGCTGATTTCCAAGGTATAAATGTTCACAGCAAAAATTTAACAATTGGCTTCCAGCAAATTGGCTCCAGGACACTCCGTGAATAATAGCCAGCATCTCTATATCTACGCAAGTTTTACAAGTACCTTGCAGGCATTTATCTCATTGGATCCAAGACGGAAGGGATGGAGTCTAGGAAGGTATTGTGAATGGAGGCTAAATTGGAGAGGGGAGAGACTAGAGGTAAGATCAGGAAGCTGTTATAGTAGTTCACAGGTGAGGTGGTGGGTGTCTGTACTGGGTGGGGTCAGTAGTAATAGAGAGAAAGGGATAAGGTAAATGATTGAAACACGACTTGGCACCTGATTGCATATAGGAGTTGAGGACATTGGAGAAGATTTGGAGTATGGATACCTAGGAGAATGGAAAGTCCATCTGAATTGTCCTAAGAAATATGCCCTAGGGGCGGCTAGGTGGCGCAGTGGATAGAGCACTGGCCTTGGAGTCAGGAGTACCTGGGTTCAAATCCGGCCTCAGACATTTAATAATTACCTAGCCGTGTGGCCTTGGGCAAGCCACTTAACCCCATTGCCTTTCAAAAAAACTAAAAAAAAATATGCCCTGGAATAAATAGACTGATGCCAAAACAGACTAGTTTCTTTTATCCCAAATAGATTTGGTCCACCTAATGCCCACTGCTCCCAACTTTATGCTACTATCCAAAGTAGCCTAACAGATAGGACATCAACCTGAGGGAGGAAGGCAACTGGGGAGTGGGTTAAGGAGAAGATAGGATTTGGGACACAGAAAATCAATGTTTCAAAGCTAGAGGATACCAAAAGGGTCATTTTATCTAACATCTTCATTTTACAAATGAGGAAACTGAAACCTGGGGAAGTTAAGTGATTTGCCCATGGTCACGCACTGGCAGATCTAAAATTCAAATCCAGGTCCTTGGACTCCAGACTCAGTGTTCATTTCATTCTCCCACTGTGCCAGATGCCTATGCAGAGAGATATATGGGAGCAAAGGATTTATTTAATCAACAAGCATTCCTTAAATGTCTATTATCTGTTGGGCAGTGAACTAGACAATGGAGATGGAAAGACAAAAATAAAACAGTCCCTGCCTTTAAGGAGCTTCTATTAATGAAATAGTATTTAGGAGAGAGATCACCTGGTCTAACTCTCTCATTTTAAAAAGGAAGAAACTGGGATCCAGAGAAAGGAAGGAACATGTTTAAGATCAGACAGCCAGGAGCCATCAGAACAGAATTTGAACTCGGTTCCCTCTGACTACAAAACCAATGGTCTAGGAGAGGTGACATGGAAACTGGGGAGAAATGTTTGCCAGAGATTTAGATTAGGAGTATCTCCCACTGAGCTCCTCCATCCCTTCTCTGGGATATCAGTAAAGGGATGGGGGATGAATTTTTGAAATAGCAATCCAGAGCAGACCTGGTTCAAATAGAGAGAAGGGAAGGGAGTGATAATAGTGAGTGGAAGGAGTATTGGAATTAGCATCAGGTGGGACCTGAGTTCAAATTCCACTTCTGACACTGAACCATGGCCGAGTTACTTTGTTTTCTCATCTTTAAAATGGAAATAATATCTGCAGTACCCCAGGGTTGTTAGGGTCAAATGAGAGAGGGTATATAAAGTTAATGAACTTTAATGCCCTTCATTTTCTTAGTAAAACCTGGAGGGGCAACAGACTCCTAGGTCAGTGTGCTGCTTTAAGAAATCTGGCTTGATAAAACTTGAATGCAAAATCTCATGATGGGATGCTGCTGGAAAAGGGGTGAGATGGTCTGGGTCTTTGTAATTTGAAGCCCCAGAACCCTTTGAAAGAGCTGGGATTTCATTTACATGGGCCTACTCCACTGACATCGAGCTTACCCTGTCTTTATTAGGCCCAAAGTTCAAAAAGAAAAGGCAGGGGGAGTCCTGCTGTTGAGCTTCTTCAAAATGAGCTAAGCTGGTCGGGGCATAGACCCATCCTTGTTGCTATTCCAACTTGGGAAACCTGATGCTCACATTTTGTTAGTGAATCCTAGGCCGCCTCTATCCCAGGAAGTCATGCGCTTAAACCTTATTCTGGTGTTTAGGGAAACGTCTTTGTCTCCTTTACCAAATCCATTCTGGTTCTGTGACCCAGGAACTATGTGCTAGTTCTTGAGGGCAGTGAGTTCTGTAAGCTTCTAGGCTGTTATTTTTGAAAAATCATTTTTGCCCTACACTTACATTCCATTTAAAGGAGAGGTTAAGCCCTGGTATGAGTATTGACCCTAGAGCTTATCCCATCTGGGCCTTCTGAAGAGTTAGACCTCCAAGTTTCCTCCCCCAGCCCAGGCAGGGCCCTCCTACTCCTCTGGTGAATGTGCTGACAGAGTGATCACAATCCAACCTCTCTAACCACACCCTGAAGTGGTCATCCAGCAATGACACCCAGCAGCAGCAGCAGCAGCAGCAGCAGCAGCAGCAAGTAGCAACAGCAGCAAGCAAGCAGCTCTTGTAGGCACTGATGATGTGGCAGGCCTTCTCTTCTTGATTATCCCAGAAATTTGGAGGAAGAAACATTCAGATTGCTGACTGGCTGAGCACCAGCACGTTTGTTTGTTAACTCCATTTAAGGAGAAGGTTCTCAAGGGTTTCCTGATTTAAGGACAAACCTGAAACAACTCCAGCTCTTAATTCTTGTAACATTATCCACAGAACTTAAGAATATTAGAACTAGAGTGAATTACAACTGGAAGGATCCTTTGAGATCATTTAATCCAATTGCACCACTTTTCAGAGGAGAAAACATTCAAAGAGGGATTGTAGAGTTCTAGTAAGTGGCACAAGATCCAGACTTTTCTGGACCCTAGGCTATTGCTCCTTGATTGACACTATAACTTGATTATATTTGATTTCATTTAAGTCTGACAACAACCACCAAACATAGCAAGCCTAATAAGCAGGGTTTGAACACTTTCTTTGATAGGCTGATGAAGCTCATGGACTCCTTAGAATGATGGTTTTAAATGCTTAAAAAAGTTCCAGATACCAGATTAGAAATCGCTTCTAATGGCCCTTCATCATTTTGGTTTTCCTCACAGAATCACTTAATTTGAGAACTGGAAGGACTGGTGGCTGTCTAGTTGAATCCATCCATAAAAGGAATTCCCACTCTGACCTCCCCTCCATCTCTTCTTTTTCCATAGAGATGTCCTATTCAACAGATCTTCATATGGCATGGGCTCTAGTCCTTTCATCATCCTCATGGCTCTCCTGTAAATTCTCTTGCTTATTGATGGATTTTAACCATTTTACTAGCTTAATTTTCCCTACAAGTTCTGATGAATGCAGAGCACAGTGGGACTATCACTTCCCTATTCCTAGAGGTTATGCCCCCTTCCAGTTTGCAGTGAACATTAAAGAACACAATAGTCCAGTTATGAATTGGTCACAGTCAAGGAGAGTGAGAATATTAACTCCCTAGCCCCAGATCTTAAGCCTCTCGGTATAGGATAAGGTCACATTAGCTTGTTTGGTTGCTTTAGCACACCATCTGACTCAATTGAGTTTGTGGTTCATCAGCTCACGTCACCTCCCCAACTTGTATTTCTGAGGTTTCATTTTTTTAACCCAAGTATTAAGACCTGAGGTTTGTCCGTTTTATTTTATCTTGTTAGATTTTGTCCAACCTAGTTTGTCAAGATCTTTTTGGATCCCGACTTTCAACCATTTTGTTGGCTATTCCTCCCAGCTTGGATCATCACCACATTTAATAGACCTACTGTATAGGCTTTTATCTAAGTCACTGATTAAAATGCAAATTGCCAGATTGAAGTGTTAATGATTTGAGCAGTTGGGATTCCACTTGGCTGGCCCATTGTCTACTTCCCGTTTTCCCATCTTGTCAATAAGCATAGCAACTATCAAGTGCTTTGCTGAAAGTTGTCTGTTGTTTGTTGTTGACTTGCCCAGGGTCACTCTGCTAGTAAGTGACTAAGTCCAATTTTTTTTTTTTTTTTTAGTTTTTGCAGTGGGGTTAATTGGCTTGCCCAAGGCCACACAGCTAGGTAATTATTAAGTATTTGAGACCGGATTTGAACCCAGGTTCTCCTGACTCCAGGGCCGTTGCTCTATCCACTGCGCCACCTAGCTGCCCCTATTAAGTCCAAATTTGAGTTCAGGAATGGGTCTGACTCCAGGTCCAATGTTCCATGCACTGTGGTGCCACCTAGCAGCACAAATATGCCACTTCCCTTGACTGGCCATCTAGAAGAACTGGATTTGGGATTTCATTGGCATATGGAACTCTGAGGTGAGAAAATTCTCTCTTCCTGTACAAGTTGGCACTTCGGTCACATATTGTCTTACTGACACAAGCTCACTAGCTTGACTAGTTTCTGAACTATTCTTTTTTTCAAGAAAATGAGATTTTACCTTTCTCTGGTTCTGTAGTATCTTTCATTCCCATTGTCAACAAATAAAAACATTTTAAAAAATCACAAACTACCAAGAACTATGTGAAAAAATGCTAAAAGGAGTTAGAAATAGAATTTGGGGAACTGGAACACAGGACTTATTTTTTTACCCTGGCAATTTGGAACTCATCAAGAAAACTTAGCTACTTTTTTCCCTCTTTTTTTTAGGTTTTTGCAAGGCAATGGGGTTAAGAGCCCAATGCCACACAGCTAGGTAATTATGAAGTGTCTGATGCTGGATTTGAACTCAGGTACTTCTGACTCCAGGGCCAGTGCTCTATCCGCTGTACCACCTAGCTGCCCCCCTTTCCACTCTTGACTTGAATTTCAAACTCCCTATTAAGTCTTTTTTCTTTTGTACTTTCCAGTCCAAAGACCATTTTCCTTGGCATAGAAAAAAGAAACAAAAGAAGTGGCCAATGACTCTACCATTTTTCAGTCTTAATAATAGCCCAAATTTATATAGCACTTTTGAATTCTTGACATCTCCCCTTTTTTTCTCATTGGATTTCTTTGTCCCTCAAAAATTTTGCTCATGAATGCTTCTGATCCCTCCTGAACTGATTTCCCCTGTAGAATTTCTGGCTGTGGCATCTAACCTATTCTTTCTCTGAAGCCTATGAAATACATTCTCCTAAATCTAAGGTGCTTGTCAGATTATGCCTGACTCCTTTTATTTTGTGTTTTAGAAATACAAATGCCATTTTAAGATACTGTCTTCTTAACCAACTATTCTGTTCCCAAATCTCCCTCTCCTAAAGTCTCTTTTTTGGGGGGGTTTTCAAGGCAATGGTTTTAAGTGACTTGCCCTAGGGTCACACAGGCAATTATTATGTGCCTTAAGCTGGATTTGAATTCAAATCTCTCTGACTCCAGGGCTGGTGCTCTATCCACTGCCACTTAGCTGCCCCTCAAGTCTTTTTTTAATTATGTGGATATTTTATTTGTTTTCCAATTATATACAGTGGAAGTTTCTACCTATCATTTTTTGGTAAGGTTTTGAATTTTACACATTTTCCCCTACCCTCCCTTCCATCCCTTCCCCCATTCCACCCGCCAGAAGACAGTCTGATAATCTTTACATTGTTTCCATGCTGTACATTGAACAAAACTGAATGTGTTAAGAGAAAAATCATATCCTTGAGGCAAAAATAAAATATTAGAGATAGCAAAATTAGGTAGTACATACGATAACTTTTTTAAAAACATAATTGAAGGTAATAGTTTTTGGTTTTTGTTTAAACTCCACAGTTCTTTCTCTGGAAACAGATGATATTCTCTAACAGATACAGTAAAATTGTCCCTGATTGTTGCACTGATGGAATGCTCGAGTCCATCAAGGTTGAACATCATCCCCCATGTTGCTGTTAGGGGGTGTACAGTGTTCTTCTGGTTCTGCTCATCTCCCTCAGCATCAGTTCATGCAAATCCTTCCAGGCTTCTCTGAATTCCCATCTCTCCTGGTTTCTAATAGAACAAAAGTGCTCCATCACATTTATATACCACAATTTGTTCAGCCATTCCCCAATTGATGACCATCCCCTCAATTTCCAATTCTTTGCCACTACAAAAAGAGCTGCTATGAATATTTTTGTACGTGTGATTTTTTTTTACCTTTTCATGATCTCTTCAGGATACAGACACAGTAGTGGTATTGATGATCAAAGGGCATGCACATTTTCATTGCCCTTTGGGCATAATTCCAAATTGCTTCTTCAGAAAAGTTGGATCAATTCACAGCTCCACCAACAATGCATTAGTGTCCAAGATATCCGACATCCTCTCCAACATAAAATACAAAATGTTAAGATATTATTCTAATAAATCTTTGTAAGCTTTTAAATGACAATTATTGTTTCTTTCCTGACTTCATATAGCAAGCTAGTGGTAGATCTGGGATTGCCACCCACTTTTCCTGATGAAGCATCTGGAGTCTTGCAATTGTATATGTTCAGTCACATGGGAAGACTGATCAACCTGTCCTTCAAAGCATTGGCTCACTTTCTTCTATGGAAGTTACCTTGTTTGCTTCTTGGATGCCACATCTTCCTACTGTCATTTCTTCATTTTGTAGAAAAACCTGTGGAAGTTGTAAGGATCCCATAACTAGCTACTTTAGAGGTCATCTAGCCTGTCCTCATTTTACAAAAGAGAAAACTGAGGTCAGGAAAGGGAGGTGACTTGCCCTAGGTCATATCACTGAAGGTCATAGAATTAGAGCTAGAGGGGCAGCTAGGTGGCACAGTGGATAGAGCACCGGCCCTGGAGTCAGGAGGACCAGGGTTCAAATCTGGCCTCAGACAATTACCCAGCAGTGTGACCTTGGGCAAGCCACTTAGTCCCATTGCCTTGAAAAATCTTTTTAAAAAAGTAGAGATAGAAAAAGAAGTAGAAGTAGAAGATATCTAGTCCAATTGTCCTATTTTACAGAGGAGGAAGCTGAGGCCTAGGAAAGGGAAATGATTTGTCCAAGGCCTCATGGGTAGTAAGTAGCAGAATCATAGACTGGAAACCAGGTCCTCTGACTCCAGAGCCAGGGCTCTGTCTGTACTTCACTGTCCAGTTTGTCTGCAGTATAGAGTTAGCAAGTGGCAGGTACTGGGGATACAAATACAAAAATGAGACAGCCTCTGCCCTCAAGGAAATTCCATTCTACTGGGGGAATAGAACTCTTCATGGATACAGAACAGTTAAATGCAGAAATTATGTACAGAACAGTAGTGATTGGATGGGTTTTTGAATAGAAGGAGGATACACACTAACAACTCGGGGATTCTCCAAAGGCCTCTTGAAGGTGGTGGTCCTTAGGTTGAACCTTGGAGGAAGATTTGGGTTTCAAGAGGCAAAGGTAAGGCAGAAAGTATCTTGGGATGGGTGAGAACAACATGGACAGGGAGGTGTGAAATAATGCTGGAAAAGTGATTTGGAGCCAAGTTGTGCAGGCCTTCAATGCCAGGCTGAAGAGACAATATTTCCTTCCATTGGCAACAGAAATCTTTGAACAGGTGAGTGGCACATGACAAGTGAAGTCTTGAGATGATTATGGCAGCTACATGAAAGATTCAAGGTGGGGGGACTGGAAGCAGGAAGACCAGTTAGGAGGTGAGATGATCAGGGGTGGCAGTGCCAGTGGAGAAAAGATGTATTCAACATGACTTGTCAACTGGTTGAAAGTGGACCATCAAGGGTGGCTAGGTGGCGCAGTGGATAGAACGCTGCCCCTGGAGTCAGGAGTACCTGGGTTCAAATACGGCCTCAGACACTTAATAATGACCTAGCCGTGTGGCCTTGGACAAGCCACTTAACCCCATTACCTTGCAAAAACCTAAAAAAAAAAAAAGTGGACCATCAAGGATAGGAAAAAGTCAAGGGTGATTCCCAGATTGTGGACCTGACTTTCTGGAAGAATGGTGGTGTCATCGATAGATGAGGAAATCTGGGGAATGGGGCAGGTTTAAAGATGAGTTCAGTTTTGCATTTGTGATGCTAGCTATCCATCCAACTGGAGACGTTATACTGGAGTTCAGAAGAGATTCTTTTCATAGCTATTAGGCATGGCAAATACTAATGTTTATTTTTTAATGTAAATTTTGTTTGATTATATTTAATATAAATATAAAATATAGGGCAACTAAGTGGTGCAGTAGCTGGAGCACCAACTCGGGAGGGTATGATGCAGCCTCAGACCACTTACTAGCTGTGCAATCTTGGACAAGTCACTTCACCCTGACTGCCTCCTATTGGGTCCATCCCCAGTTGTCCTGATCCAGATTTGGCCACTGGACCCAGATAGCTCTGGAGGCAAAAATGAGTCAGGTGACTTACCACAGCAGCCCCTCACTCGGATTCAATTCACTTGCTTGCCATGGCATGGCCTCCCTGATGAAAAGAGAGGAGAAACATCATCGTCATTAAAAATATCACATGTAGGTGATCATGAAACCCATGGGAATGGATGAAATGACCCCTGGAGGGAGAGTTTCAAGAGAAGACGAGGGCTTAGAACTTTGAATATACAAACTTGGGCGATCATGGCAATCTCCAAACGTTCCTTGGTTGAACTGGAGCATTGGGAGTGGAAGGTTGCTGCTCCTAGGGATCGCCAGCAGGTGGCAGACGTTTACCAGGATTTTACTCCTTTAGAACGCAGCAGCAATCGTGCTAACAATAACCAATGTAACAAGAATGTTCGTGATGATGGTAAGCAGCATTTCCCGAGTATTTTAACATTTTCAACCCTTCATATAAGCTAATCCATTTGATTCCCCCCCCCCAACAACCCTGGGAGGTAGGTACCATTAATATCTCCATTTTCTAGCTAAATTCTAACTGGAAAGACTACTTGACTTGCAATCAATTTCTCATTTTTCTATTGTTGTGCTTCTCTTTATTGAAAACATCCTAGCCTGTTCCCTTTACCTTCCAACATCGAAAACAAGCCTTATATTCAGTATGTGTGCTGGGGGGAGGGCATAGAAGAAGGGGGAGCTAAATGAAAACCTCCATTATCCTGTTCTAAAGCATGATTAGGTGAATTTGGAGTCAGAGTACCCATCTTCCATCCCTGCTTTATGTGGCCTTGAATAACTCAATTCAGGAAATGCTAATTAAGCAGCTATAAACATACAGGTTCTTTGGGGGGGGGGTGGATAGAAAGACAAAAACCAAAACAGTATTTGCCTTCAGGAGGTTTCCATTCTATAGGAAAGCTACAGGTTGTATACAAATAGCAGAAAGGTCTGTAGAAGAGCCATTACTTGAGCTGAGCTCTGAAGGAAGTTAGGCATCCCAAAAGGTGGGTGGGGAAGAGCATATTTCAGACTTGGGAGGCTGGTTGGCCACCTGTGCAAAGACATGGACTGGAAATAGAGTGCTGGATACAGAAACAGCGAGAAGGCTGCTTTGGAAATGAGAGTATGTTGATAGAGAGAAATATGAAAGAAGCCTGAAAAGGTCAGTGGGACCCAGATGGTGGAGGGATTTAAGTGTTAGACTGAGGATTTTGTATTTTGTTCTAGAGAACAGAGAATCACTAGAGATTTTTGAGTTGGAGAGGAACATGGTCACATCTGTGTTTTAGGAATGTCACCTAATCTTCAGGGCCTCAGTTTTCTTATTTGTAAAATAAGGTACTGATGGGTATTGTGAATAGAGAAAAAGAGATGAGATGAATGCATGATTGTGTTGGTAATGATTTGACCCCTGATTGTATATGAGGACAAATCAGGGGGATTGGAGTATATTACCTCTAAGACCCCTTCCAGCTCTAAATCTGTGCTGAGCTCAGTGGCATCCTGGATTCCTTACTCCCGCTCACCCCACATGTCCAGTCTGTTGCTAAGTCTTTGTTATTTCCACCTTTACAGTTCTTGTCTACATCTCTTCTCCACCCAAGTAGTGGCCACTTTGGTGAACGTCCTCAACACTTGATGATACTTGGACTTCAGCCTCTATTCAGATGTCAAACTGATCTGCCTAAATCAAAGATCTGACCATGTTACTCTCACCCTCCTTCAATAATTTTCAGTGGCTCTCTAGTACCTCTAGGTTCAAGAGAGAGAATACTCAGCTTAGCACTGAAACCCCTTTAAAACCCACCTCATACTTTTCCATCCTCTGCATTTGACTCTGTTCCAAAGAAAGTACCTGATTGCTTGCATGGTGTCTCCCAATTAGAACAATAGTGTTTTTGCCCTTTCTTTATGTTCTAGAAAGGAAAGAAACAAGCATTTATGTACCAGGCTAAGCCCTTTACAAATCTTTGTGAGGTGGTAGTAATAGTAGCAGTATAGGAGGAGGAGGAGTAATAACACCTAACATTCATGTAGCACTAATTAGATACCAGGCACTATATTAAGCACATTGCAAATATTATCTTATTTGATCTTCAAAATAACCCTGAGATACGCTTTTTTACACTTTACACTTGTGACTTGCCCAGAGTCACACAGCTAGTAAGTATCTGAGATCAGATTTGCTCTATCCACTGAGTGGCTTAGTTACCCACAGGACCAAAAAGCCTCCTGTTGCAATCTGGTTCCTTCCTTTTCAGTCTCCTAGCCTTAGCATAGGAGAAGAAAAGAATCAGCCTTAAAGTTCACCATCTTATAGTAGCCCTTCCATCTTAGGGAAGTGGGAATGGGCTGCACAGTTAGCCCATAACCAACCCTGGAGAGCTTCTGGTGATTCTCAGAGTTGTGTTTCCTTGAGTAAACAGGAGGCCCCCCCCCCAGTCTTAGGAATGGGGCTAAGTGGCTGTCTGGCTTTTGGATCTGTATATATATATATATATATATATATATATATATATATATATATATATATATATATATATCCTTGAAGCTCACTTCAGCAAAAAGGAGTTGTACTTACAGATTCCTAGGGCCTAAACCACCCAGACTTCATTGGCAGGGGCAGACCTATCTCTGCTCTACCCTTGGCCATCACCAGGCCTCATTCAATTTCTCTTCTTTTTCTTTGATACTTCATGTGCTCCCCTTCATCTGACATCTATGGCAAGAGACCAAAAAGGTAATAAAGTGATGTCCAAACATCTGGAAACTGGCTAGTTTGCCCCTTTGCCCTTCTTTCTTTTCTCTTCTCCCTTCCCCAATCATACTTTCCATGCATTATGTGCCATCTGGTTAGGCCTGACCCTCTACTAAATGAATCAATTCAATATAATGCAACAGGACAGCCCTATAGTCAGTTCAGGGGAGGTGGCAAGTTCATATGAGGACCTACCTTCATGAAACCCCAAACCCAAAGAGTTCATACTGGGTGTTAGATGGAGGTTACTTGGGGCAGGAGACCCCTCTGGATTTCAGTTTCCTTATCTGTCAACTGAAGGGAAGGGGCAACTAGATGATCTCTAATTTCCTTTCCAGCTTGAAATTTCTGATCCTATAATCATAAATATATTAAGCATGAGAAGCTCTTCATAAACCGTGGAGGGAAAACAATGGGAATAACACTAAAGGGAAAAGAAAGGGCTACAAAAAGCCACACCAGAAAGAAACCAACCAAAATAGAAACCAAGCAAAGAGAAAAATAGAACAGATGCAAAACTAAATACAAAGGGGCAACCGAGCTATCTTCAGAGATACTGCTGAGCAGTCAAAGAAATTCTCCTCTACCCCTACAGCTCTCCATCTTATCCAAAGGCAAGAGAGATTTTCTCAAATATTTTGCTGAAATCTAAGCATATTGTATCTGTAATATTCCCTTCACCTATTGGTCTAATGACCCTGTCAAAGGCAACATGGTGCAGTGAAAAGAGTCAGAGGAGCTGGGTTCAAATTCTGCTAGTTGAGTGATCATCGGCAAGTCATCTCATGAATTTCCAGGGATATGCTGACAGATTGTGATGAACCAAGCTGACTTCATCTGCGTTCTGAATCTCACTTTGTTTTTCGGTAGGGATAGACCATAGGACTAAGAATTGAGAGCTTAAAGGGATCTTCATGGCCATCTAGTCCAACCTCCCTCATTTTTATGGAAGAGGAAACTGAGACCAAGAGAGAATTTCAGAAAAATCTGGATATCTTTTATTCAGTCCAATCCCCAAAGGCCCTAAGTACAAGGCACTATGCTAGACAGAGCCAAAAAGGAAAACTCCTTGTATTCAAAGAACTTACATTCCTTCGTGAGATACAATATGTAAACAGACAAATAGATACAGAATTATGTAAGGAGGGAGAGAGTATTAACAACTGAGGTGGAGGGAGGATCAGGAAAGGCTTCCTGTAGGAAATGCAGCATAAACTGAGCCTTGAAGCTAGGGTTTCTAAGAGATAAAAGGAGATCTGTGAAATAAAACTGTAGAGGGAGGAAAAAGTCAGATTGTGAAAGACTGGTTTTTTTAGGTTTTTGCAAGGCAAATGGGGTTAAGTGACTTGCCCAAGGCCACACAGCTAGGTAATGATTAAGTGTCTGAGGTCGGATTTGAACTGAAGTACTCCTGACTCCAGGGTCGCTGCTCTATCCTCTGTGCCACCTAGCTGCCCCTGCCCCATATTTTTTAAGAAAGATTTTATTAATTTTGAGTTTCACAATTTTTCCTCTAATCTTGCTTCCCTCCCCCCACCCCCACAGAAGACATTCTGTCAGTCTTTACATTGGTTCCATGTTCTACATTGATCTCAGTTGAATGTGATGACAGAGAAATCATATCCTTAAGGAAGAAAAATAAAGTGGGAGATAGTAAAATTAGATTATAATATAATGTTTTTTTCTAATTTGATGGTAATAGTCTTTGTCCAAAGTCCATAATTCTGTGAAAAACTTTAAATGCTAGTCTGGGGGTTCATATTTTACCCTACAGGCAATAGGGAACCACCAAATTTTCTTGAGCAGAAGAATGTCATGGTTCAGAGAAGACTGGAGGCTTTGTGGAGGATGGATTGCAAAGGGAAAGACGAGACTGGGGAATCTAATGAGAAGATCTCTTCAATAGCCCAGGGAAAGATAAAGCAAGTTTGAACTAAGGTCCTGGTATCATGAATGGAGACGAAATGAATGCATGACTGTGGTGGTGAGAAGATCGGACCCCTCATTCTACATGAGTAGCAATGAAGAGGGAACACTTAAGAATGCCTGAGATCGGGAACCTGGGTGACTGGAAGGAAGGATGGTGGCCTCAACAGAAATAAAGGAGTTTGGAGTGGGACAGATTTTAGGGGGGCAGATGATGGATTTTTGTTTTGGATATATTGAGTTTGAGATGCCTGTGGGACATCTCATTCAAAATGTCCAATGGACTCATTGATGTGGCACCACAACTCATCAGAGATACTAGGGTTGGCAATATAGATCCAGGAATCATCTGCATAGGGATCATTGAACCCATGGGAGCTGATGAGGTCACCAAGTAAGAGAATATAGAAAGAAAAGAACCAAGATCCATAGCCTTAGGGACACTTTTTTTTTTCCATTCAAGATTTTATTTTGAGTTTTACAATTTTTCCCCTAATCTCACTTCCCTCCCCCCACCCCCCACAGAAGGCAGTCTGTTAGTCTTTACATTGTTTCCATGGTATACATTGATCCAAGTTGAGTGTGATGAGAGAGAGAGAGAAATCATATCCTTAAGGAAGAAAAATAAAGTATAAGAGATAACAAGATGAGACAACAAGATAGCAATTTTTTTCCTAAATTAAAGGAACTAGTCCTTGGACTTTGTTCAAACTCCACGGATCTTTCTCTGGATCCAGATGGGATTCTCCATCGCAGATACCCCAAATTGTCCCTGATTTTTGCACTGATGAAATGAGTGAGTCCATCAAGGTTGAACATCACCCCCATGTTGCTGTTAGGGTGTACAATGTTTCTCTGGTTCTGCTCATCTCGCTCAGTATCACTTCATGCACATCCCTCCAGGCCTCCCTGAATTCTCATCCCTCCTGGTTTCTAATAGAACAATAGTGTTTGGGGACACTTTTGACTGGGGATAACAAATGGAGGAGAGTTTAGCAAAGATTGAGAAGGAGTGGGCAAGTCACAAAACCAAAACAAAACTAGGCATGATTGAACAATGACAATTTACTTATATATTAGCAAAATATTTGAGAAAGTTATTTGTCATTCTTGAGGAAAAAGTGAAGTGATGTGATCAAGACATGAATATTTTAAGGTGAATTTGGAGCAAGCTGAAAGATCAGACATAATTGATGTTGACTTGGAAGGAAGTTTCTAGTGAAGTATCCCAGAGATCTGTGCTCTTCTTCAGAGAGCTGTTTTAACATTTTTTTATCAATGGCTTGGATAAAGGGACAGGCGGAATGCTTCTCAAGTTGCAAAAAACACAAAGCTGGGAAAGATAATTAACACATCCATCAGATGACAGTCGGGATCACAAAGATTATGACAAGCAAGAACATCAGACCAAACTGATAAGACTGAATGTCAATTCAACACCCAAGTTCAAAAGATAAATTTCTTAAGTACAATGCTAGGAAGGAATGGCTAGACAGCAGCTCCTGTGACAAAGATCTGGGGGCTTTAGTGGACCCAGGTGCTTATGACGAAGCATCAGTATACTATGACACCCCAAACCAATTGATTGCAAGCTTAGGTTGTATTAAGAAAGATGTGCTTGCCGGTAGAGGGGGTGTCAAGGAGGAGGGGAAGGACTAGAGAAAGTAATGATAGAGATACTAAAAGATGGGGAAACAAAAGACAAGAACATCAATGAATCACGTGAAAATAAACAAAGAAAGAGGAAGTTGAGAAGGGGACACAGACAGATGGGGCAGCGATGGAACGATCATGTCAAATTTGAAATATACAAATAACAACAGTAATCCCTCAAGCCATTATGTGGTAGAGTCCTGGTTTCATTTGCTGTCCTGTCTTGTTCTTTTAGGCCAGGAAATTGCTTCTGTTGGTGGATGATGGTCAAGTTCATTTCTGGGCAGCAGCACATTGTAGGAAGGATGTTGGTAAGCTGGAGGAAGTCCGAAGGAGAGCAACTGGACTGCTGAATGTTCTCTAGATCAGGCTATACATCAATGGGCTGATGGAATATTTAAGCTGAAGAAGAGAGGATGAATTAGGGAGGGGAGAGAGAGATTAGGTAACCTCATCAGGTATTTGGGTAGCTGTCATGTGTATAACTTTGTTGTATTTGGCCGGGGTGGGGGGGTGAAGCAAGAAGGAAAAAGAGAAAGGGGAGCAGGGTTATCCCAAATTAGAATGGGCTGCTTGAGGAAGCAGTGGGAGTTTTCTCTCTGGACATCTTCAAGAAAAGGCCAGATGGTTAAGAGCTTTGTTCAGTTATGGCTTGGTTGCTGAGGTCCCTTCCAGCTTGGAGATCCTGTGACTTTGACTTTATCTTTACGAGTATTAGCTCCTGGGTTTATCATTGATATTGTATCGAGTCCAGAAGCAGAGTTGTCAGCTTGGGGCCAGATTGCATACTCAGGAAAGCAAATGGAGGTCAGGGTAGGACACTGTGAGTTGGCCATGTTTTACTTGCTTATGGGGCGTCAGCTTTTCTCCCTCCAAATCTGGTATTTTTTGGTAAACTGTCAGAGTTTGGAGGAACCTTAGCATATGGAATATCAGAATCCGGAGGGACTTTAGGAAGGGAAATTTCAAAGATGGGAGGGACCTTAGAACATGGAGTGTACAGCTATTGTGAGCCCCACTGTCTCTGTTCTCCAGGCTAAACCTAAGTCTTATGGGCCATGTTAATTTTCTCATAATACTTGGGGGAATGTGTGTTTGAGCCAGGAGAAGGAATAGCAATGACCTGAGCCAGTTGACCTTGACATTTGGTCCCTTGCCCTGGCCTCCTGTATGGGTTCTTCTCTAGTCAGGTCACTTGGGGCCAGCTGGACAACTCTTGAGTTTTCTTATGAGGATGGGGGGCGGGGAGGGAATCCTGCTGACTATCTTCCAGGTCCCCAAGGCTGACATTCACTTGAGGACAAGAATGGAGAATCCATCAAGCTTGAAGCAGGAAATTCCATAGTGAAGGCTCCTTGAACTTCATCATCTCGCTTCAGCCCTATTGCTTATGGGAGGCAGGTCTAATTCCCATTTTGTTTTGTTTTTCAGATTCCATGTTATTGCATCTCTCCCAATTGTTTAGATCGTGGAATGTTTACCATAAGAAAACAAAGTTCAGACCCTGGGCCGAGTGCCTGTGGTTGCAGCACTTCACCCCCCCACCCCAGCACTGCAGCATTTCCTCCCTCCTTTCTACCTGATTGAGTCTGCCATCTTAACCATATTAATGCTCTTTCTCCATTGCCCCACTCTCTTAAGGGGATGGTCCAGGTGGGGAGCCCACTGACCATGAAGAAAACCCACTTAGCTCTCTCTTGTTGAAGCAGCATAGGCCGATAGTAAAGAGACCTGAGTTCTAGGAATCAGGGGCTTGGGTACAGGCCTCTGTAAGTTAGGGGTTGGATCAACTGGTCTCCAAATTCCCTTCCACCTCTGATGTGTGAATTTCAGTGTCTTAAAGTCCCTCCTAGTGCTGCCATTCTGTGTTTTAAGGCCCAATGCTGACATTTTCTAGTCTAAGGTTCCTCCCAGCCCTGTTATTCCATGTTCTAAGGTTCCTCCCAGCTCTGCCATTCTGTGTGTTCTAAGGACCCAACTCTGACATTTCCTGTCTAAGGTCCTTTCCACTCTGATCTTCTTAGTTCTTTTTTATTTTTATTTTTGTAAGGCAATGGGGTTAAGTGACTTGCCCAAGGCCACACAGCTAGGTGATTATTAAGTGTCTGAGGTCGCATTTGAACTCAGGTCCTCCTGACTCCAGGGCCGGTGCTCTGTTCACTGTGACACCTGGCTGCCCCAGATCTTCTTAGTTCTAAGGTTCCTCCCTATTCTGACGTTCTATGTCCTGTTCTAGGCTCTAAGGACCCTCCCAACTCAAATGCTTCCTGGGTCTAAGGAAATGTAATAGAAAATGGACTTGAACAAAATTCACTCTTTTCACATAATTGTAGAGTGGTAGAACCAGTCACAACTATGGTGCTAACTGTGTGAACTTGATGGATCAGTTTCCTCTCTGGGCCTCAGTTTCCTCCTCATAAAATTCAGATGATAATACATGCCCTCTTACTTCCCTGGGTCATTATGAAGAGAACGTTTTCTCAACTACTATTAAAAAGTGAGCTATTAATACCCTCATTATTCTTGTTAGCATTATCAGACTGAAGAGAGCCTGACCATCTGTTTGTATAGCTGTAAGTCAGGGAAGGTAGGGCCTGGTGGGCCCCTGCTCCTCAGGTCAGAGGGAAGCTGCCCGCCTTGAAGCAGCTGCAGTGGGGAGGCCAGAATTCAGAGTACATCCTGCCCCGGGAAATGCCTGTCAGTAGCATCTCTAACAGCTTCCTGCTTCCTCCTTCAAGGATACCATCTCCTCCTGCATGTCACCATCATACCCCCTGCTCTGCCTGGGCTTCTGGCAGGCAGCTGTGGTCCCTCCCACTAGGGGCCCCTATCTTAGGGCCCACGTCACCCACCCTCTTGGGGCCAGGGATGTCCTCTCCCCATTGTTCTTGGTCATTCTCCTACATTCCTCTGGCTGATGAGGGGAAATGCCTGGAGCGCTTCCGCCACCCCCATCCCCTCCCCCCCCCAACCCCAGGAAGAGATGCTTGGCTTTGGAGTTATGGAGTCCCTGGCCCCTGAGAAGGGGTAGGCAGACAGAAGGGGCCTGCTGAGGCCAGCTTCAGTATATGCCCAGGTTATTGACAAAGTGTTCTGGGGGAGGGGAGCAGCCAAGGTGCCCAGAGACCAAATGACCTGCCAGGGTCAACCTGCAAAAATACCTGCGGCCTTCACATCAACAGCCTTTCAGGTTCAGCTGAGGGAGGCAGAGAGTCTAGGGATGCCTTCTCCAGGCAACATGGTCACTGTGGCAAAACTAACCTTTAGAGAAGGGAACAAGAACAGCTCCAGAGAGGGTTTAATAAGACAGAAAAAGACCCACAGGGGCGGCTAGGTGGCACAGTGATAGAGCACTGGCCCTGGAGTACCTGAGTTCAAATCCAGCCTCAGACACTTAATAATTACCTAGCTGTGTGGCCTTGGGCAAGTCACTTAACTCCATTTGCCTTGCAAAAACCTAAAAAAAAGACCCACAGGGGGAAGTGTGATGTTCTTCAAGGGCCCACAGCAAGTCAGTGGGTGGGGGGGGGCAAGCCCAGTTTCAGAAAGGTTTGGGAATGAATTTTGAGGAAAATCCTAGACAATAGAATCATTGATTAGAACTGAAAGTGACTGTTGGGCCACAGTGGGCAATTCCTTTCATTTTACAGATGAAGAAACTAAGGCAAAGAGTGGTTAAATGACTTGCCCAGGGTCACACAACTAGTAAGTATCTGAGGTAGAATTTGAATGCTCTAGTGGATACAGGACTAGACCTGGAAGACTCCTTTCCTGACTTCAAATTCAGTCTCAGATACTTAATGACTGTATGATCTTGAGCAAGTCACTTTACCCATTTGTCTCAGTTTCCTCATCTGTAAAATGAAATGGAGTAGGAAATAGCAAAACTACTCTATTATCTTCGCCAAGAAAATCCCAAATGAGGTCGTGGAGAGTCAGACGCAACTGAAAAATGACTGAACAACTAAACAACCCTTCCCCACAGCTCCTTAAAGACACTGAATTATTTCACCTTCGTGTCTTCAGACTTGAACACAAAGCTCCTTGTGCATAAGCAGGCTAAAATTTGTTCCATTGAATTGAAATTGAGGTGAGGTTTGATTTGGAGGTAGGGGCATGGAAAGATCCTGAGGCATGGGCTTCTACTTGAGAACGATATCAAAATGTGCAAGTTCTAGTCCAAGGTTGGGCAAGTCCCTTCCCCTCCTTGGTCCTGAGTTTCCTCATCTGTTTGTTTTGGTTTTTTTGTTTTGTTTTTACAAGGGGTTAAGTGACTTGCCTAAGGTCACACAGCTAGGTAATTTGTAAGTGTCTGAGTTGAGATTTGAACTCAGGTCCTCCTGACTCCAGGGCCAGCACTCTATCTACTGCGTCACCTAACTGCCCCCATTCCTCAACTGTTAAAGGAGGAAATTGGACTAGGTGGTATTTCAGACCCCTCTAGTTGTGACATCCTGTGTTTTATGTCCTGATGGCCCTTCCAGATAGAAGCTCACCTATAAAATGACATGGTTGGACTGGATGGTCTTTAGAATAGGAGAATGGGTAGTAGAATGATCTCCAGACTTGGAATCAGAAGGGACCTGGAGCTGTGAAGTCAAACCAAGTCAACAAACATTTATTCCACCTTTACCATGTATCACTGTGCTAAAAATGAGAGATTATAAATATAAACAAAATTAAAATCAGTTCCTGCCCTCAAGGAGCTTCGATTCTAACGGGAAAGACAACAGTAAAGGGGAACCAAGGAGTTGGGGCAGGGAGGGAGCTTTCAGGGGGGATGGGGGTAAAGCCTGGAGATTCAGGAGGAGAGCTGATTAAGCATTGTCTTGGGGGGTACAGACAATGGGAGAACTTTCAGTAGGAGAAGGCAGCTGAGACGCCGTGGTGAAGTCAAAAAAGTCAGAAGCAGTACTGGCACAGGACCTTCCAGACTTTTGAGCTGTGTGCCCATGACTGAGATGTTCAGGTTCTCTGAATCTCAGCTTGGAACTCTGGAAAGTGGGGGCAACAATACACTCACCTTACCAGATTGGGAGATGCCAACAGGAGAATTTCCATAAAACCCTTTGCAACCAACGAAATGCTAGACTGGAGCTAATTGATGCTATTTTGTGGTCCTGTGATTCTAAGTGGGCTGGGTCAGGGAAGGGTGGGGAAAATAGTGGCCGGGGTAAGGAGTACACAGGCCAGGTAGATGAAAAAAGTTCTGGCTCTTCCCCTTTCCATGTCCCTGACTTTAGGGAGTGAAAGGCAGAAAGAAGCACACCGAATCTGGAGTCACATCTTCACTCTGCTATTTACTGCACATGGGACATGGGACAAGTTACTTCTCCTCCCTGAGCCTCAGTTTCCTGCTCTGTAAAATGAGGGAATTGGATCAGAGGACCTCTAGGTCCTGATCTCTTCCAGTTCTCCTGTGCGCTAATGATGCTATTAATTCTGGGCCAGGATGTCCCCCTAGTCATCAGCATGCTGCCCCACCCCGGGCCTCTAGGGGTGGTGCTCTGCCTGGACCAGAGGACTTGAGCTCTGAGCTGTTGTCAGACTGCCAGCCACTTGGGGGAATGACTGAATCAGCTTCAGAACCAGGCGCAAAGTAGCCCCTATTATTTGTGTCTTTGAGAGGGAAGCCCAGAGCAGAAGCCGTCAGTACCAAGGACAGCCCCAGGACACCTGTCTACCCAGAGAGGTTCAGATAGAACCGGCTTCCCGGAGCACCTTTCCAGAGAACAAAGAGATGTGGGGTCAGCACAAGGCTGCCTGGGCTCTCCCAGGAGACCAAGGAAGTTCCTGAGCTCTGGAACCCTAGCTATGGGGCCCCCATCCTGGTCCTGGCTCATGTCCCACCAGGCTGACTCTGGGGAGGTTCCGGCACTGCCTAAGGAGAAAACTGTTACCAGGGGCAACCTCAGTCTTTCAAGTTCCCGTTCCTACGCAAACAAAGTAAGGCAGGTCTGCTCAGGCGCTTCCCAGGGAGTGCATCTGCTGTGGAGGGTACACAATCCATGGATGAATTATTGCATCCCTCATGCCTACTCTGGGACACTCTTAAGTCAATGGGACCTGAAGACTCGTGGCAGACATAGGGCATCATTAGCATAGCAATACCACTGTAAGATGTCCATTCAGGGGGCAGCTAGGTGGTACAATGGATAAAGCACCGACCCAGGGGTCAGGAGGTCCTGAGTTCAAATTTGACTTCAGACACTAGATAGCTAGCTGTGTGACCTTGGACAAATCTCTTAATTCCATTGCCCCTCCCCAAACAAATAAAAATCTGTGGGGGGAGGAAGGAAGAAAAATGTGAAACTCAAAATCTTGCAAAAAAAATGGTTGTTGAGAACTACCACTGCATGTAGTTGGAAAAATAATTAAAATGTTATTAAAAATAAAATAACTGTAGACAATAAAAAAAAGAGATATCCACTCAGCCAGCATATGTTGAGTGTGTGAAGCACTGGAAGGGACCAAAAAGATGATTGTGGTATGATACTGGTTCTGGAGGCAGAGGAGCTAAATTCAAGTCCTATCTGTTACTGCCTGAGTGACCTCGGGTGAGTCCCTTAATTCCTTTTGGCCTCAGATGCCTTAAATGTAAAATGAGTCAGTTGTCCTGGATAGCCTCTGAAGTCCTTTCCAGTTCTGGGATCTTATGTGGAGCCTGGGGCAAGTCACGTCAATCGCCTGAGCCTCAGCCTTCTGTAAAATGAGACAGTTGGGTTAGACTTCCCTGGGAGGGAAGGGTTAGGGTTCTACAGTTCTATGTGTGATTTTGAATAAACCATTCTTCTCCATAACCCAGGTTATGAAGGACTTGGAACACCAAACAGAGATTTGGGAAGTAATAGGGAGCCATTGCAGTTTATGGAATGGGGGAGTAGGCGGCTGGGTGCTGTGGTCAAACCTATGCATTAGGAAGATCACTTTTGGCAGTTGAGTGGAGAATAGGCTGGCGTGAGGGAATAATCGAGTCAGGGAGAATCACCAGAAGACTATTGCAATAGTCTGCTCATGAGGCTGTGGCGGTGTTAGAAGAGAAGAGGACTCCTTCAAGGATTGACAGACCTTGACAAAACACTGGATCAGGACTGATACTCTTATAGGCGTTAAATGAGGGCAATGAAAAGTTAAATGACTTACCCAGGGTAATGCAGCCAATATGTGTCAGAGGCAGAGCTTGACTGCAGGGATTCCCGACTCCAAGGTCTGCTCTCTCTACCTGTGCTGCCTTCTCATTGACCTATCCAGTAGGCACTGGGGATAGAGAATGGCCTGTGATTTCACCAATATGGAGAGCTCTCTAATAAGGAAACTCCCTCTCTCTACTAATGCAGAGCAACACCTTTTCTGTCACAACAACTTAGAGAGTTATTAAGAACACAGAGGAGTCCTGCTCCAAGGTCATAAAGACATTATGTGTCAAAGATACCACTTGGATCCAGGTTTTCCTTCCTCCTTTCCTTCCTTTCCTTCCTTTCTTCCTTTCCCCTTCTCTCCTTCCTTCTTTCCCTCTTCTCTCCCTTCCTCCCCCTTCCTTCTTTCCTCCCTTTCTTCCTTCTTTCCTTCCTTCCTTTCTTCCTTCCTTCTTTCCTCCCTCCCTCTTTCATTGCATACATATCTCTAGAGTGTGTTGGCAAATGTGTAACAAGCAACTCTCCAAGGAAAACAAATGCACACTTGGCACACTTAGAAGTCAGAGCTGCCTCGTTACCATTTTCTCCACCACTTTCTTAAGTCCAGACAATCAACGAGACAATACATCAAAGCTTAATGTGTTGCTTTTGCTGATTTCCAAGGTATAAATGTTCACAGCAAAAATTTAACAATTGGCTTCCAGCAAATTGGCTCCAGGACACTCCGTGAATAATAGCCAGCATCTCTATATCTACGGAAGTTTTACAAGTACCTTGCAGGCATTATCTCATTGGATCCAAGACGGAAGGGATGGAGTTTAGGAAGGTATTGTGAATGGAGGCTAAATTGGAGAGGGGAGAGACTAGAGGTAAGATCAGGAAGCTGTTATAGTAGTTCACAGGTGAGGTGGTGGGTGTCTGTACTGGGTGGGGTCAGTAGTAATAGAGAGAAAGGGATAAGGTAAATGATTGAAACACGACTTGGCACCTGATTGCATATAGGAGTTGAGGACATTGGAGAAGATTTGGAGTATGGATACCTAGGAGAATGGAAAGTCCATCTGAATTGTCCTAAGAAATATGCCCTAGGGGCGGCTAGGTGGCGCAGGGGATAGAGCACTGGCCTTGGAGTCAGGAGTACCTGGGTTCAAATCCGGCCTCAGACATTTAATAATTACCTAGCCGTGTGGCCTTGGGCAAGCCACTTAACCCCATTGCCTTTCAAAAAAACTAAAAAAAAAATATGCCCTGGAATAAATAGACTGATGCCAAAACAGACTAGTTTCATTACCCCAAATAGATTTGGTCCACCTAATGCCCACTGCTCCTAACTTTATGCCACTATCCAAAGTAGCCTGACAGATAGGATATCAACCTGAGGGAGGAAGGCAACTGGGGAGTGGGTTAAGGAGAAGATAGGATTTGGGACACAGAAAATCAATGTTTCAAAGCTAGAGGATACCAAAAGGGTCATTTTATCTAACATCTTCATTTTACAAATGAGGAAACTGAAACCTGGGGAAGTTAAGTGATTTGCCCATGGTCACGCACTGGCAGATCTAAAATTCAAATCCAGGTCCTTGGACTCCAGACTCAGTGTTCATTTCATTCTCCCACTGTGCCAGATGCCTATGCAGAGAGATATATGGGAGCAAAGGATTTATTTAATCAACAAGCATTCCTTAAATGTCTATTATCTGTTGGGCAGTGAACTAGACAATGGAGATGGAAAGACAAAAATAAAACAGTCCCTGCCTTTAAGGAGCTTCTATTAATGAAATAGTATTTAGGAGAGAGATCACCTGGTCTAACTCTCTCATTTTAAAAAGGAAGAAACTGGGATCCAGAGAAAGGAAGGAACATGTTTAAGATCAGACAGCCAGGAGCCATCAGAACAGAATTTGAACTCGGTTCCCTCTGACTACAAAACCAGTGGTCTAGGAGAGGTGACATGGAAACTCTGGGGAGAAATGTTTGCCAGAAATTTAGATTAGGAGTATCTCCCACTGAGCTCCTCCATCCCTTCTCTCTGAGATATCATTAAAGCGATGGAGGATTTCAACCAACAGATGTGAATTTCTCAAACCAGATGTGTGAAGAATAGAAACAGCTGCAAGTTCTGGCTGAGGAGCCTGTTTCATGCCTAGGAGAGGAAGTGGAAATACTTATTGTCAGAGCCATCCCAGAAGAGGGGTGGAGAGACCAGCAAAGCCCTAATTCTTCTTGATCTATTTGCTCCATTTGGCACTAATCACCATCTTCTCCTAGATGCACTATTTCATCTGTGTTTTCATGACACTTCTTTCTCTTAAGTCACTTCTTTTTCTGACCACCCCTTCTCAATCTCTTTTGCTGATTTGTCACCTAATTGTATCAGAACCCCAAAGTTCTGGCCTGAGTCCTTTTCTCTCTTCTCTCTATACTCTCTAATTTAGTAACCTCATCCATTTTCGTGGATTTAATTCTCATCTTGGTGGAGATGACTTTCAGATCCATATATCCAGCTCCATAAATCTCTTCTGAGCTTCAGCTGCACATCACCAGTTGCCTAGTACACATTTCAAACTAGATGTCCTGGAGACATCTTTAAACTCAATATATCCACAGAGAAACTCATTATCTTTCTCTCTAAACCCTATCTTACTTCAAATTTCTCTATTTCTGGTGGAAATATCATCCTTCCAGTCTCCAAGGTTTGTAACATTGTCCTGCTTCCTCACTCTCCCTCACCACAGGTATCCAATCAGTTGTCCAATCTTGCTCTATCTTCACAAGATCGCTCACAACTCACCTTTCTCTACTCACAAGGCTAGCTACACTCCCAGTTGTGGCCCTTATTGCCTCTTGTCTAGATTGTTACAATGACTTCCTTTTTTATTAAAGATATTATTTGAGTTTTACAATTTCCCCCCCCCATCTCACTTCGCTTCCCCCCCCCCCCCCACGGAAAGCAATCGTTACAGTGACTTCCTAATTGGGCTCCCTGACTCAAGTCTCTACCACCTTCAGATCATCAATGAATCAACAAGTATGCCCTCATACTGGCTCCAAGCTACCTTTCCAGCCTTGTTGGGCAATGCTTCCTCTCCCACACTCTGCCATCCATCCAGACTGACCTTCTCTCTTTCCCATTCATCTCCCGTCTCGATGCCTTTGGACTGGCCATCTTTCATATCTGAGATGCACTCCCTTCTTGTCTTGTATTTACCTATTTTGTATATATTTGTATTTGCCTTACATTGTATTTATTTATGTATATACTTACTGCTTCCTCCATTAGAATGTAAGCCCCTTGTGAGTGAGGATTCATTTCGAGCTATTTAGCTCAAATCTAGCTAATGCCTCACCCAGTCTCTGGCATACAGTTGGTACTTAATGCCTCCTAGTTGATTCATTCATCCCAGTGGGGCTAGTGTTTGTTTTCTTGGTCTGGCACAAAAGAAATCCATAGGTCTGAGGCTCTACCAGCAGAGGGCATTGACTCATTCAGCAATGACTTCAGAATAAATCAAATTGTTGGTGAGATTGAGAGTTTAAAGGGGTAGACGTAATCAGAATCTCCAAATCTCCTCAACTGGAAGGAACCTCAGAGGCCAGTACCTGAACAAGAATTCCTGCTATAAAAATTCCTAAACTAGACTTTGCTTGAAGACTTCCAATAATGGAGAGTTCACTACCTGCCCAGGCAGCTCATCCCACTCTTGGACAGTTCTACTGACACCCAAATGTCCACTCATCTTTGCACCTTCTCCCCATTGCACCTGGTCCTACCTTTCAAGAAGCAGAGCAGAAAAAGGGCATTGTATTGGGCATCGGAACACTGGAACTTAGATCCAAGTGCTCTTGTTTGTTCTTCTGTTCTTGCCATATCTTATTGGTAAATATCCTTTCATATTCACAGCTATGGTTGCTAACTATATTTCCCCCCCATCATATTCTCTTCTCCTTAAACTTCTCTCTTTTAAAAATTAATTTCTGTTAATTGATTGAAGGAAAGTGAAACACTAATCACCGAAGAGTATTAATGATATAAGAGAGATGCTGTTAGCTAGTGATTGATAGTGGGATTCCTCTCTGGGTCTCAGAACATAGAATAGAGGATTGAATTGATAGCATTAGAGAAGAACTCTACAACCCCTCAAGGGTACCTCTAGATCCCTGAAAAAGCGATGTAGCAGGGCCACAGCCAAGATGGCAGAGTGAAATGAAAATTTCTGCTGAGCTCTCCCAACCCAATCTTCTTACATCTTTTAATAAATGCATCAAACCAAATTTTGAGTGGGATAACCAACAAAGAGTCATTTTTTCCAGCCCAAGACAGCTTAGGAAGATAAAAAGAGAGGTCTGTGGACACTGGAAAGGGGGCTAGGAGGGAATACAATGTAGCAAGGTGTAAGCATCTCTGGCTGTGGAACTTAGAGGCAGGAGCAGTGGAGGTATCAGGAGTACTCAGGGATGGTAATGGACTAAATAGTTAGAAAGAGTTTCCTGTGCTAACACTGGGTGTAGGACCAAGTGCCACTTGGCAGCTCCTTTGCCTACTGCTCAGGACAAAGGGGGAGCAGTTGTGGTTTGTAGTCTTGAGGGATCAGAGGCCCAAACTGGTAAGGGACTAGAGTGTAGATCAACAGGATCAGAGCTCTCCCCAAATCACACTGCCTACAGGCCCCCAGATCTAGCTATAGTTCAAGCTGGCTACCCCCTAAGAAGTGAACAGAGCCCAATACTTTTTTTTAGGTTGTTTTTTTTTTTTGCAAGGCAAATGGGGTTAAGTGGCTTGCCCAAAGCCTCACAGCTAGGTAATTATTAAGCGTCTGAGACCGGATTTGAACCCAGGTACTCCTGACTCCAGGGCCGGTGCTTTATCCACTACGCCACCTAGCCGCTCCCCAGAGCCCAATTCTAACATAAAGTCTAAAGTTAAGAAATAGGTTAAGAAAAAGGAGCAAGCAAAAAAGCAAAACAAACAAACAAACAAAACCCAACTGACCCTAAAAAAGTTTCTTTGGTAGAAGGGAAGCTCAAGACAAACTCAAAAAGAAGACAATGACTTAAAAACATATATACAGTCTCAACCCCCCCCCCCCCCGTAAAAACCTGCAGATTGGAAATAAGTCTAACAAGAATTCCTAGAAAAGCTTAAAGAAAGTATTTTTTTTTAAGTTCAAAATATTCTAAAAACCAAATATTAGTGATTGAAATATTAGGAAAATAAATGAGAGGAATGGAAGAAAATTATGAAAAGAGTTAACTGCTTTATAAATGAGGCATAAAATTACTGAGGAAAATAATGACTTAAAAAATCAGAACTAGCCAGATGATAAAAAGAGATGCAAAATCTCACTTAAAAAATAATGCTTTAAAAATTAGAACTAGTCAAATACACGCTAATGACTCCATGAGACATGAAGAAACAGTAAAACAAAGTAAAATGACTCAAAATCAGAAGAAAATGTAAAATATTGCATTACAAAACTAAGTCACTTGAAAAATAGATTGAGGAGTGCTATTTTGTGCTACCTGAGAGTCATGATCAACAAGAGTGGAGATATATTTCAAGAAATTATTTTTACTTTTTTTAGGTTTTGCAAGGCAATGGGGTTAAGTGACTTGCCCAAGGTCACACAGCTAAGTAATTATTTTGTCTGAGGCCGGATTTGAACTCAGGTCCTCCTGACTCCAGGACCAGCACTCTATCTACTGTGCCACGTAGCCACCCCTATTTCAAGAAATTATAAGGGAAAACTGACCAGATAGCATCAAACCAGAAATTCCTCTTTCCCCAATAGGGGAGTAGTGGGGAATTTGTTGAGAGAGAGGAGAAGAGGTAGTAAGAGGGAGGGTAGATTAAGACAGGCAGTGATCAAACGCTAAATAGATTTTTGAGGAAGGGACAGGGGAAAAAAGAGAAGGATAAATAAAAAAGAATAGGCTGGAGAGAAATATGCAACAATCATAACTGAATATTAATAGGCTGAACCCACTCATAAAAGCTAATGGCACAATAACATTAGAAACCAGAATCCAGCAATATGTTTGCCAGAGACACATTTGAAACACACAGAGTGAAAATAAGGTTCTACAGCATAATCCTGAGAGCTTCAACTGGAGTAAAAAAGGCAGGAGTAATGATCATGATCTCAGACAAAAGAAAATAAAAAATAAACTCAATTAAAAGAGATAATCGAGCGGCTAGGTGGCACAGTGGATAAAGCACCGGCCCAAAAAGTCAGGAGGACCTGAGTTCAAATCCGGCCTCAGACACTTAATAATGACCTAGCTGTGTGGCCTTGGGTGAGCCACTTAACCCCATTTGCCTTGCAAAAAAAGTAAAAAAAAAGATAATCAAAGAAACTACATTGTGATAAAAGACAACAAAGTAGACAATGTAGTAATATCAACACCATAAAATGAGCAAGAAAGAAGTTAAGGAGATGAATAGAAGTTTAGAAAAATTAAAGACATCATAGAAATTGAATGGAAATAGAAAGGAATATACTTTTCCCCCTCAACTATGCATGAAAACTTTACCAAAAAATGATCACGTATTAAGGCATAAAAACCTTACAAAAATGCAAAGTAGCAAAACTGTTAAATGCATACTTTTCAGACTAAAATGAAATAAAAATTACATTTGAAAACAGGTCTTTGAGGCATAGTTTAAAAATTAATTGGACGCGATATCACTAAATCCTAAAGAATAAGTAGGTCAAGGAAAAAAATCATAGAACCAACCAATAATTCCATCAAAGATAAGAGCAACAATGAAACAACACAACAAAATATATGTGCTGGCATCACAGGAATACTTGAATGTCTAAATGCTTTCATCAATAAAAGAGAAAGAGAAGAGGCGGCTAGGTGCCGCAGTGGACAGAGCACCCACCCTGGAGTCAGGACTATCTGAGTTGAAATCTGGTCTCAGACATTTAATAATAATTACCTAGCTGGCAAGTCACTTAACCCAATTGCCTGGCAAAAACTGTGAGAGAGAGAGAGAGAGAGAGAGAGAGAGAGAGCAAATCAATGTACTGGGCATGCAACTAAAAAAATTAGAAAAAGAGCTAATTAAAACTTCCCAATTAAACACCAAATTATAAATCTCAAAAACAAAAGAAGAAATTAATAAAATGAAAATTATAAAATTGAAATAATAAAACAAGAAAATGGATTTTATGAAAAAAATCTCAATAAGCTCAATGAGCAGAACCAGAAGAACACTGTACACCCTAACAGCAACATGGGAGTGATGATCAACCTTGATGGACTTGCTCACTCCATCAGTGCAACAATCAGGGACAATTTTGGAGCAACTGCAATGGAGAATACCATCTGTATCCAGAGAAAAAATTGTGGAGTTTATAAAAAGACCAAAGACTATTACCTTTCATTTAAAAAAAAAACAATTATTATGTAATTTTGCTATCTCTTATGCATTATGTTTCTTCCTTAAGGATATGATTTCTCTCTCATCACATTCAACTTAGATCAATATATACCATGGAAATAATGTAAAGACTAACAGACTGCCTTCTGTAGAGGGTGGGGGAGGGAATCAAGATTAGGGGGAAAATTGTAAAATTTAAAATAAATATTTTTTTTAAAAGCTCAATAAAATAAACCGTTTGCTAATTTCATTTTTTAAAAAGAAAGAAAATCAAATTACCAGTATCAAAAAAGGAAAAGGGCAAATGCACAACCAATAAAGGTAAAATGAGTAATTATTAGGAGCTTATTTTGCCCACTTATAGGCTAACAAAACTGATCATCTAAACCAGCTGGATGAATATTTACAAAACTACAAATTTTCCAGATTAACAGGAGAGGAAATTATTTAAATAATTTTATCTAAGAAAAATAAATTGAACAAGTCATAAATGAGTTTTCTAAAAAAAAAGCAGAATCAAGTTGATTTACAAGTGAATTCCATCAAAACTTTAAAGAACAATTGATTCCATTATTATATAAATTGTTTAAAAATAGGTAAAGACCCTTTGATCCAGCAATACCACTACTAGGTCTGTATCCCAAGGAGATCACAAAAAAGGATTAAAAAACCCACACATACAAAAATATTGGTAACAGCTCTGTTTGTGGTGGCAAAGAATGGGAAATTGAGGGGATGCCCATCAATTGGGGAATGACTGAACAAACTGTGGTATATGTATTTGATGGAACACTATTGTTCTATAAGAAATCATGAGGAATGAGACTTCAAGAGCCTGGAAAGACTTGTATAAACTGATGCTGAGTGAAATGAGCAGAATCAGAACATTGTACACCCTAACAGCAACATTCAATGATGATTAACTTGGACGGACTTGTTCATTTCAGCACCAAAATAATCAAAGCCAATTCTAAAAGACTTGTGATGGAAAGGACCATCCAGATCAGAGAAGGAACTATAGTGTTTAAATGCAAACCAAAGAGTACTATCTTCAACTTTTAAAAGTTGTCTTATGTATTATGTATTTTTTCTCTCTAATGTTTTTCCCTTCTCATTTTGATTCTTCTTTCACAACATGATTAATATGGATTTATGTTTAGCATAGTTATACATGTATAATCCATATTAGATTGCTTTCTCTCAGGGAAGGGGGAAGAAAAGGGAAGGAGAAAAACGTGAAATTCAAAAAACGATTGTTGAAAACTATCGTGGCATGTAATAAGAAAAATAAATAGAATATTTTAAAAAATAGGTAAAGAAGGAGCCTTACCAAATTCTTTTTATGACACAAATATGGTTTTGGTATCTAAACCAGGGAGAGCAAAAGCAGACAAAGATGGTTATCTTTGTTATCCTATTTGTTAATAGGCCAATTTCCCTAATTCATGTAGATTAAATTTTTTTTTAAAGATTTTATTTGAGTTTTGAGTTTTACAATTTTTCTCCCAAACTTACTTCCCCCCCTCCCCGGAAAGCAATCTGTCAGTCTTTGTTTTGTTTCCATGTTATACATTGATCCAAGATTTAAAAGTTTTAAGTAAAACACTAGGCAGGAAATTACGGCAACATATCACAAAGATCAACTCATATGACCAGGTTGGATTCATATCAGAACTACAAAATCAATTCAATATTAGGAAAGTTATAAGTATAATTGACCAAATCAGTAACAAAAAGAAGAAAAGTCATAAGATAATATCAATAGATACAGGAAAAGCTTTGGACAAAATATGACACTCATTCCCACTAGAAAGAATAGAAATACATTGAGCTTTTCTTTAAATGATAAGTAGTATCTACCTACAATCAAAAATAAATATCTGTAATGAAGATAAACTGAAAGTCTTCTCAAAAAGATCAAGGGTGAATCAAGGATGGCCATTACTGGGGCAGCTGGGTGGTGCAATGGATAGAGCACCAACCCTGGAGTCAGGAGGACCTGCGTTCAAATTTGATCAGACACATAATAATTACCTAGGTGTGTGGCCTTGGGCAAGTCACTTAACCGTATTGCCTTGCAAAAATCAAAAACCAAAAAAAAAAAAAGATGACCATTATCACTGTTATTCAATACTTCACTAGAAATGTTAGCTATAGTTAAAAGACAAGAAAAAGAATTTAAAGGAATAAGCATTGGCAATGAGGAAACAAAATATGATGGTATATATATTTCAATGATATATATATATATATATATATGATGGTTATAGTTGACTCTAGAGAGGCAACTAAAAAACTAATTATTATTATATACATTAAAAATTTTAGTAAAATTGCAGGATATAAAATAAACCACAGAAATCATCAGCATTTCTATATATATTACCAACAGAACTCAGCAGGAAAAGAGAAAAAAGAGAAATTTCACTTAAAATAACTGCAGACAGTCTAAAATATTTGGGAGTTTTCTTGCCAAAACACGCACAGGAACTATATGAACACTATTACAAAAGACTTTACACAAAGGCAGATCTAAATAAGTGGAGAATTGCTCATGGGTAAACTAAGCCAATATAGTTAAAATGACAATACTGCCTAAATTAATTTATTTTTTTCAGTGCCATATCAACCAATCTATCAAAGAATTACTTTTCAAGCTAGAAAAAAAATAACAAAATTCATCTGAAGGAACAAAAGGTCAAAAATATCAAGAAAATCGAAGAAAAAATGTGAAAGGAGGCCTTGCAGGACCAGATCTTAAATTATATTATAAAGTTAAAAACATCAATACAATTTGCTACTGGATAAGAAATAGAATAGATTATGGACACAATATACAGAAGCAAATGATTATAATAACTTAGTAACCATTGATAAACTAAAAAATCTCACTATTGAGACAAGCACTGACTTTTTTTTTTTTGACAAAAACTGCTGGGAAACTGGAAAACAGTCTGGCAGAAACTAGGCATAGAACAACATCTTTTACCACATACTTTATAAGATAAACCAAACTGGTACATGATTTAGACATAAAGGGTGATACCAAAAACAAATGAGGGGATGGAGGAAGAAATTGCCTGTCAGATTTATGCAATGGAGAAGAAGAGTTCATGGACAAAAAGAGATAGAGAAATTCATAGAAGGTAAAGTGAGTAATTTTGATTAAATAAAATTTAAAACCAACAAACAAAACCAATGCAGCCCCAATTGACGGACATCCCCCAGTTTCCAACTCTTTCTCACCCCAAAAAGAGATACTTTAATATTTTTGATTATATGGGTTCTTTTACATTTTATTGAATCTCCTAGGGGTTAGACTTACTCCTAGTATTGGAGTTAGGTGGCTCTGTGTGTGTATCCTGTGTGTGTGTGTGTGTGTCTCTGAGTCTGTGTCGTCTTGTCTCTCTGTGTCTATCTGTGAGTCCCTAAATAAGTCTGCCTGGGTGTCCCTCAATATAACTTTGTGTGTGCCTCTGAGTGGCTCTGTGTCATCCTCTGGGTCTGTCCCTCTGACTGTGTCCTAATGTGTCTGTCTGTCTGTCTGTATCTGGCTGTGTGTCCCTCAGGGTCTGTCTGTGTGCCCTTCTGAGTCCGTACGTCCGTCTGGGTCGGTCTGTGTGCTCCTCTGTGTCTGTGTGTCCCACCGTTTCTGTCTGTGTGTCCCCTGGGTCCATCCGTGTGTCCCTCTGAGTCTGTCTATATGGCCTTCAATGTATCTGTGGGTCCCTCTGGGTTGGTCTCTGTGGCCCTCCTTGTCTGTGTATCCCTCTGCTGCTGTGTGTGTCCCTCCTTGTCTGTCTGTGGGTCCCTCAATATGCCTGCCTACATGTAACTCGGGGTCTGTCTGTGTGTCCCTCAATGTCTGTCCATGTGTTTCTCTCTGTAAGTCTGCGTTTCCCTCTGGGTCTGTCTCTGTGTCCCTCAATATGGCTGTCTGTGTGTCCCTGTGTGTCTCTATGTCCCTCTGGGTCTATCTGCTTGTCACTTTAGGTCTGTCTGGGTGTCCCTCAATATGTCTATGTGTCCCTCTGAGTCTGTAGGGATCACCCTTCTTCCTGAGCTCCCAGGAGATAAGGGCTACAGCTTCTTTCTTTGGAACTCCCCTAAACCAACAGAGTGCTCTGCACAGTGAAGTTGTCACCGTTTATGACTTAGAACTTGACTCGTCTTCATTACTCCTTGGACAAAGACAGGGAACAGTTTTTCCTTACTGTTCTTTCTCTACATTGAAGCATGGACGATGCAACCGAATGGAGTGAGTTTAACAAATACAACTCTCAGAGTTTAACTCAGGGAATCTGGAATAGACAGTGATGTAGATCATAGAACATTGAGCTTGGAACTTGAAACGATATAGGGTATAGAAGTTAGAACTGGTAACCTAGAACTTAGGATATAACACTTGAACCCTGGAATTAGGGCCCCAAATCTGGAATTTGGAATCTGACCACAAGCCAGAACTACACAGAATTGGACTTGGAACCTAGAACATAAGATATAATATTCTATATTATTTAGAATCTTGGAATTAGGACAAAAATCCTGGACCTTGGTACCTGACCACATGTAAGGCATAGAACCTATCATTTGGGAACTAGAACTACATAGAATTGGACTTGGAACCTGGAACCTGGAACCACACGGGGAGTAAAACTTGAAAACTAGAGCTTGGGACCATAAAGGGCATGGAGCTTGGTATGCACCTTTTGGACTCTGGGGTTTTATTGGGCAGAGAACTTAGATCTTTGGGAGCAACAGAAATTCTCCATCATATTTTGCTCAGAAGAGTCACCCCAAGTTGGTTGCCCTTATGAATAAGTCCTGATTAGATTTCATATCCACATGTGAGAAGAATTCTTGTCAGTTCTGGCAAGGAGGAAAAGCTCACTTGGTGGGCCTAGAGGGAGGAGCCCCCTCTCTGTCCTATATTATCTTGGCCTGTGGCATGGTTAGGCCAGTCTTCCAGTGCCCGGGGATGGGGAAGGGAAGCCTAGGCACATAAGCTTAAGGCATTTCAAGGTGGGTGGGTGCCCCCAGGAGACATCTCCTTGTCACCCTCCTCAGCAACCACTTCTTTCTGGGTGGTCTTTAGTTTATTCTCCCCTTATCTGGTCGGGCCTCTTGTGCTGGCTGAGTTCATGAGTAATGAAAGGGGGAGGTAGGAATTCTCGTTCCTGAAGCCGGGGGCCCCAAGATAGCAGGAGTAATAATCAACTTGACACTTAGATCCCTGACAGAGTACCAAAGAGAACGGAGCCACATTAGCTCCCATTTGAACCTTTGAAACAGAGTCCCATCTCTGCCCCCACCCCCAGCAGTAGGAGGACACCCTCAAAATCCTACAGCCTTACTGCTCATGCTCTAGGCTGAACGAGGCAGGGAATAGTTAGAATGGCCGGCCCTCCCAGTAGGTTCAAAGGTTTAGATGAAAACTCAAGATACCAAGAGGTGAGACGACCAACCCAAGGCACATGCCATGAGGCAGCAAAGCAAAGCCTTGAATGCCCCACTCCTGGGCTCTTTCCCTCTTTGGGTCCCAGTTCTTCCTTTAGAACTAAATGATCTCAGAGGCAGCTAGGTGGCCCTGGAGTCAGGAGTCCCTGAGTTCAAATCCGGCCTCAGACACTTAATAATTACCTAGCCGTGTGGCCTTGGGCAAGTCACTTAACCCTTGCAAAAAAAAAAAGTAGATGATCTCTCAAGACCTTTCTCATACTTATACCTTATAGCAAAGGGATAAGGGATAAGACTTGAACTTTCAATTTCATTGGGAAATAAGGGAAGAAGTATTTCTTAAGCATCTACTACGTACTAATCATTTTACAAAGATGATTTCCTTGGATTCTCACATTAAAACCCCTGGGAGGTAGGTGTTCTTAATCCCCATTTTATGGTTAAGGAAACTGAGGCAGATAGATGTTAAGTGACTTGTTCAGGGTCACACAACTAGGAAGTGTCTGAGGCCAGATTTGAACCAGGTTTCTCTGACTCCAGGCCTGCAAGTGGTATCTGGGACTCCTGGAGGAGGAAATTCCCTCTACCAATGAAGGTTGGCCCTTTCTCTATAACTTAGTTACTTGTTCTTATGTTTGTTTGTACTTTTCCCACATAGTGTCATTTTTGGTGCTGAGGCTGTGTTCTTCTTGAGGAGGAAGGGAAGGAAAGATGCCCTTATTAAGCTTCTGTTGTATACCAAGCACTGAAATGTTATTTCATTTGATCCTCTGATCAACTCTGGGAGAGAGGTGCTAGAGTGATCCCCATTTTACAATTGAGGAAACTGAGGCAGGCAGATTAAGTGACTTCTCCAGGTTTACAGAACTCATGTCTCTATTTGGGCTCATATTCCTGACACCAGGCCTAGCTGCCCCTGGTACACGGGATCCAATTAGGCCAGTGTTCCCAAAGGGAAATAGATTTTATTTTATGAAGAGATTGGGTGTCAAGGAACTGGGTTCAAATCCAATCCCAACTACTTTCTTAGCTAGATGATCTTGAACAAGTCTCCTTCCTTCTCTCGTACAGAGCTTTATCAGGCTATAAACCAAGTCCCAAAGGCCATGGGGATGGTCCTCTCTCCTTACTGACAGAGATCAGCAACCTGCACCTGCAGGAGATTTGGGGCAGAGTAGGAAAAAGTGGGAGAGAAGAGAGGCTCAGCCTCTGCAGTCTCTTTGGGACTTGCAGGTGCTTCAGGTCCTTCCAGCTTCCAGCTTTGAGAGAGACTATGGGGGCAGCTAGGTGGTGCAGTGGATAGAGCACCAACCCTGGAGTCAGGAAGACCTGAGTTCAAATTCGATCTCAGAAACTTAATAATGACCTAGTTGTGTGACCTTGGACAAATCACTTAACCCCACTGCGTTAAAAAAAGAAAAGAGAGACTATGGACAATGCCAACTCTTGTTGAAGGAAGAAGGAGCCAACATGAGAAGAGGTGGCAGGTTCCATCATAGCCCAAACATAATTCTAACCCAGTACCCCCCCATGCTGCCTGAGGGGGAACAAGCTTCACTCCATGTAAAGTAACACATTTGATGTTGTCCAAGTCTGAATCCTTTGAGCTGGAAGAGCTATGAAAAGCCATGTGATCCTCCTACTTCGTTTTTCAGAAGAGGAAACTGAGGCCCAAAGAGAGAAAATGACTCGCTCACAGTGGTAGAGGCTGTACCAAAATTTTTATTTTCTTTTTGAGATGGAGTTTCCCTCTCTGGCCCAGAGGCCACTCACAGGCCAGTACCACTGCTGATTAACACAGGAGTTTTGATCTGCTCCATTTTTTCCAACCTGGGCCAGTTTGACTCCTCCTTATGCAGCCTGAAGGCCCCGTGTTCCCAAGGGTTAGACATAGGCGTGGGAACACCCAGTGGTCCCTAGCCCCACTGGAAGTCCGAAGTTGCAACTCCAGCAGCCTCCGCCTCCCCCAGTGTCAAGGCTCAGAGGTGAGGCCACCGCACCTGACTGATTTTCGAAAACTGTCTTATTGGACGTTTCCTATTTCCCTGTCCTACGCCAGCCCCACTCTCCCACAACCCCCACCCCCTCAAAAGCAGAGCAAGTCAGGACACGGGCCCGTCTGAGGGGCTCTGAGTCCGGGGACTGGTATCTGCTAGCCACAACCCTGCGGGAAAAACTGGGGGAGGGCTTGCGGTGTCAACCTTCCCTCCCCAAAGGAGAAGGGAACACGCCATCACTCAAACTCCCCAAACAAGGGTTTGTTGCCCTTTTCAAACTCTTTATTATAAAGACATATGTACACAGGACAATGTTGCAGACAGGAATTGGCGTGACCATTACCAGGAGGGAACAGCCCCTCAAGGTAAAAGGTTTTCCGTTTTGGTGTAAATTAAGTCAACCACCGACTGAAGTGCTACCTGTGAAATGGGATTAGCTAGGGCCCAGCCGGCCCCCTTCTTCTCCTCTTCCTCTTTCTCCTCCAGCTGCCTCGGGCCCTTCTCCCCCTCCCGCTCCCCTCACAGATCTGGCCCCGGGCCACCCCGGGAGTGTGGGCAAACCTAGTTTGACCTCAGGTGAACACAGGGTTTCTGCTAATAAGGCAGGAAGCTGCAGGGCACCTGCAGGGGGCTCGGATGGCAAGGCCATGGAAGAAAGGGAGGGTCCAAGTCAGGTTCTCAGACCTGGTCACAAAAGTACGCTGTGGAAAGAGCTGGAGTACAGTGGAAAAGTGCTGCACTGGTCGTCACTTGTAGACCTGGGTTCAAATCCCAGCTCTGTCACTTGTTACCTGTGTGACCTTGGGTGAGTCATTTCATCTCTATTGGCCCTTGCCTCCCTCCCCCCAGACTAGATGAGTCCTCCAGGTCCGTCCACGATCTTGACCTTAGGATAGGCCATGGGTGCGAACGGTGCCTAGCTCTTCCGAGCCCTGCCTGCCGTTAGCTGATGCAGGGAAAGGAAACTAGCCCAGATGAATCCAAGTCACCCACAGCAAAGGGACATTTGTGAGGAACCACTGGGCAGCACTGGGGGGGGGGGCTAGGGGGAAATAGGGGAGTGGCATAGCTCCCTTCCAGAACGTGGGCAGTTCATAGCTAGTCCTCCCTTTTCTTCACCCCAGATCTAGCTCCCCCCCCATCTTGGCTTCGGTTTCCCCATGTACGAAAAGGCAGGGGGTGTAGAGATCTCTAAGCAACTCTCTAACTCTAAGATTCTAAGATTCTTTCCATCATGGTAGGAGAAAGGTACCTGTCTCCTCACTGGACCTTCCATTTTCTGGGCTCTGCCAGTCTGAGGTTGGGAGGGAGGGTGGGAGGGAATCAGCAGCCAGAATTTCATTTGAGGGGCAGCTAAGGTGGTGCAGTGATAGAGTACAGGTCATGGAGTCAGGAGGACCTGAATTCAAATCCAACCTCAGACATTTGACACTGACTTAGCTGTGTGACCCTGGGCAAGTCACTTAACCCCACTGCCATACCAAAAAAACCCCAAACAAACAAAAAAGAGGAGAGCGCAGAATTTCATTTGAAAATGGAAGTCAGGAAATGGAGGACTGCTTGAGGAGCAGTCCCTTTTGTTTAACAGGAAGGGTGCTGAAAGCATCCTGGGAGAAGCAGAGCACTCCAGTCAGGGACAGTATCCTTGAACAAGGGCACTGCATCCCCACTCCCCAGAAAGACTGCTATCGTCACAAAATCAAAGAGCTAGAACCAAACCAACAGGAATTACCTCTACAACATACCCAGCAAGCATTTGGTCAATCTCTGCTGGAATACTTGTAGTGACAGGGAACTCACTATCTTTCAAGGTAGTCCATTCCACTTTAGGCCAAATTTTTCCTTGCATGGAACCCAAATCTACCTCAATGTAACCTTCACCCCTCTGGGGCCAAGTGGAATAAATCAGATCCCTCTCCCTTTACTTTTAGATGTTTAATTAAGAATAAATAGAATCCTTCCTTTCACCATAAGTCACTGTTTCACAAAAACAGCTCTTTTTTGCTTGCATATGTGTGTGTACGTGTGGACTTTTTAATAGATATATATATATATATATATTTTTATATCTTCTTAAATTTCTAAAAAATAGAAGGAAGGAACACACCACAGGGAAATGGAGGCATCTTAAGACTTTAGAGGGGGCTCCCCTCCTTCCACATCTAAGAAAGTGCTACAAAGGACCCCTTCTCCCTTGGGGGGATGTGACAATATAAACTGTCCCAAGCACTGGAAAGTGGGAAAGACACACCAGCTGTCTTCCCCCGCAACAAAGGATCCACTTGGCTTCACTAGAAACCCAGCCCCCCCAATTCCAAGGCACGATATCAGTGACCTCACCTTCCATCAGATCATCCCCAGGGTCCCCCAGTTTCTCTTGATGTCTATCTCCCTCCCAAATGCCCCACACAGAAGACTCTGCTTGGCTCCTCTTCACCCTTACATTTCCCCATTTGGGCATCCTTGAGTGTAGAATCATTGAAGAAAAAGTGACTGGCATCATGGTACCCCAGGGGGAAGGGGGAAAGCCTCATCTTAAACATCTGAATTCCCATGGATCATTGGGTCAAGAGGGGCCAAAGTAGCATCTGGAAGATGGACCTGGGAGGAGGCAGAGAAGGGGCAGAAAACCCTTCCCCATTCTTTCCAGTGTTGGGGTCCCAGATGTAATAAAGGCTTGGGGCAGGGAGGAGGGAAGGAAGTAGATTAAGTGCGTCCAGGAGAAATAAAGGGGTCCAGGACAATTCCATAGAGGCAGTAGCGTGGGGAAGCTGTTGTGTGGGAGGGGCCTGGCCCATGTGCAGGTAGGAAAAGCCGTCCATCTGTGGGGAACAACACAGGGAGTGAAGAGGTGGACCCTCCGAGGCCTTAAGAACCCTGAGGACAAACAGAAATCAGAGAAAAGTCATGAAATGGCTCCGGCTCAAGATCCCTAGGGTGGGCACCCCCCACCCCCACACTTTTCTCTCTTGTATGGTTGCTCTACTCCAAACCAAACCTAAAGCATCATAGGGGAAAAAGAACAAATCCTAAACAGAGTTGCATCCCAGGTAGTTTGGGGACAAACATGAAGGAATAAAGAAAATCACAGGATGAGAGACCAGAAACCCAAAGTAAGTCCTTATGTATGACCTTGGGCCAGTCCCTTTCTCTTTGATTCTTAATTCCCTCATCTCTAACAGGAAGGGGTCAGAATGATTAGGACGTTTCTAACTTTCACAGTCTATGCTTTAGGACTCAATGACTGACCACCTTTGTGGCCCATCATTTCTATTTCCCAGCCTTCTATACTGGGGCATGGAAAGATCAGTTTGGGAACAAGTCCTTTCTGGGAGAACCTAGTAGCTGTAAATGTAACTCTGTGTGTGTGTGTGTGTGTGTGTGTGTGTGTGTGTGTGTGTGTGTGTGTGTGTGTGTGTGTTCTCTTCATTCTCTTCAAATTCTTTCCAGAAGACCTGGTTCTTGAGTGACTCTGGATAAGTCACTTTTCTTTCTGAGTATTGGTTTCTTCATCTGTAAAACGGGTAATAAGACTTGCGCTGCCTTCCTCTCATGGTTGGTCAGCTTAAAAGTGTTAGAGATGTGGAGAATATTGTATGTCACTGCCTAGGACTCTGCTCTCCTGGCTCCATTGACTCATATCACAGTCAAAGCTCAGAGGGGTCTTGGAACAGAGAAGAGCAAGGTTGGGTGGGAGCTTAGAACAGAGACTATTGGAGGAGTTCATTCTCTTCATTTTATAGAAAATTGATCCCCAGGGCGTGGTCCTTGTATCTGTCTTCATCTCATTTAGCTCAATTTCTCAACAGAGATTGGTGACTCCCTTGGGAAGGGATGACGGTTTGGGCGGTCCCATGACAGAGAGGAGGTATGGGTGAAGGAATGACGGATATATCCTGAAAGACCTTCATGTCAAATCCATTCCTTTTTTTTTTTTAGGTTTTTGCAAGGCAATGGGGTTAAGTGACTTGCCCAAGGCCACACAGATAGGTAATTATTAAGTGACTGAGGTCAGATTTGAACTCAGGTCCTCCTGACTCCAGGGCCCATGCTCTATCCACTGTGCCACCTAGCTGCCCAAATCCATTCATTTTTCAGATGGAGAAACTGAGGTCCAGAGGGGTGACTTGATCTATGCTAGATCATGGTCTCCTCCTAACCCCAGCCTTCACCCCAGACTCTGTTCGAAGGGAGTAGTCGGCCCAGTTAGTTACCTGCTTCAGAAAGGCATGGGACCTTTGTGGGAGAGGCGGGGCCGCTGCCTTCGAAACTTCCTCCTTCCACCCTGCCAGGGGCCCCCGTTTCTTGCCACTTTGGGCTGCACCAGGGTCCGAATGTTCCCTTCCTCCAGCTCCTTCCTGTCTAACGCCTCCACCAAGGGCCCTGTGGGAAGGAAGAAGAAGGTTATTAAATTGCAGAGCTGAAAGCTGGCAAAGGCTTTTAGAGGCCATCTTGTCAATTCCATTCATTTTTACAGATGGACAAAGTGAGACCCAGAGAGGTGACTTGATTTCCCCAAGGTTACCCTGGTTATTTGAAGGTGGCAGGGACCTCAAAGTCCACTTAGTCCAATGCCTTTATTTTGCAGAGGAAAAACCTGAGTCCCAGAGAGGGGTTCAAATCCAAGAAATCAATACTCAAGTCCAACAAGCATCAGAGGCAGTATTTGAATCCAGGCCCAGGGCCAGTTCTCTTTCCCACCGTAGCACACTGCCTTCCACAGAATGTGTGCCAGAGAGGGGTGTGTCATTCCCGCTGTTCAGAAGGCTACTCCCCATTGCTTAAGAGATAAAATTCAAACTCTTCTGGTTCACTTTAAAATCCTTTACAAAGTGGCCCCAGCGCATCTTTCCAGGCTGACTTCCCATCATTCTCTTTGCTTACCTAGACCCCTAGGGCCCTCCTCTGACAAGATGACCTCTCCTCCCCACCATTCCCAATTTCTTTGTATTTCCTTTGAGCCCAAGTTCTCATGTCCTTCTCTGTTCATTTTCTCCTGGCCTCTAGTAAGCTCTCCAGGATAGGAAGAGTCTTCAGTTTTATTCTACACCCCGCTAAGTCTCACACAGTGCCTGCTATGTCACGGGAGCTTCATAAATGCTTCGAGACTGGAAATGAAACGAGGGCTAAGATGGAGGTCAAGGCTAAGGTCAGTGTGGCTCCTGGAATGTTGGTCCTCCATCACTTCTCTCCTACCCGAAGCACCTCCTAGCTGCACCCCCTGCCGAGGCAGCTAGGGTACCATTGCCGGCCTAGGCCTGAAACCCAGGAGCACCGTCTTTACTCTTAAGCATGACAAAGGGGCCTCAACCACTCTACTGCTTGGTTTTCTGCTAGCTTCCCTCCTCTCCCTGTCATCCTCTCTGCCTCCCGCCTTCCCGCTTGACCCCCATTACTCCCAGTCAGCCATCAGAAACAGAACTTCCTCTCTAGGGAGGAAGGGTTGGGCCCCCTAAGAGATCCCATTGATGGGCTGGGGGCTGCCCCTCACCCCCGGACTTACCTCACTCTTCTTCCTTCCTTCTGAGGTCAACTCTCAGGGGGAAGGAGCACGAAAGGAAATGCCGGAGGGACCCCAACCTCCTTCAGTCCCCTCTGATCCTCACAATTCAATGCCACTTCCTCTTGAGACAGCCCTGCCCTGCACCAGGCCCAGGACCCCCCACTCACTCCTCCCAAGCACTCAGGAAGAGAACAGAAACGATGAAGCCAAGGGGCCTGGATTCAAATCCTAAGTGTGTGACCTTGGGCAAGTCATCAATAAGACTAAGGGCTTGAATGAGGCCACTGAAAGGTCCCTTCTATCTGGAAATCCAGGATTCGAAAATCCAGATCCTGAGAATAAGAGAGACTGTGACTGCAATCTCCTCTCTTCCCTCTTGACCCCCCAAGTAGGTCCCAGGAGAGTTTCTTTCCCTCCCTCCCTCCCTTCTCCCCATCCTCTGCCCTATTTAAACTGCAGCCAAAAGGAGATGAGATCACTCCAACTGAATCCAAAGGGAGGTCCCTGTGCTAGGCCCTGGGGGCTGAGGCCATTATCTCCACCCCCCAGACTTGGCTTGATTCACAGGATCATGGAAGGGAACCTTGGGGTGGAAGGGGGCCCTCACAAAACCTCACTTTACAAAATGAGGAAATCAAAGTCCCTAATGTAGTGAGTGGCAGAGTTGGGACTGAGACCCAGAACCTCTAACTCCAAATCCCACTCTTCCTTGTTAAGGTAGTATCTTTTGGCAATTTAGTTCCTCCCCCCCCCATAGAAGTCCTAATGGGGAAACTGAGGCACCCAAAGATATCACCTTTATATATACAAAAAGTAGTATTTTACTGGGCAAGGAGATTATACTAGCAGAGGTCCTGGGATTGGAATTAGGCTGGCTTCGAACCCCAGTTCTGGTGTTTCCTAGGGGTGGAACTATGGGAATGTCACTCAGCTTCTCTGGCCTCAGTTGCCTCTTGAATAAAATGTTCTATTATAAGGAAGCTACTTGGCAAATCCTGGGGAAATTCAAATTGATGTTAATATTACGAAGTACGTAGTAAGATCAGAAACAAGAACTGGTAGTCTAGCATCTTCCATTAGGCCACATTATATCACAACGTGGTTGTTGTCCAGAAAAGCACCCCCTTCCCTGTGACCCTCATCCTTGACTTTCCTGTTTCTTTACAAAACAGAGAAATCCCTCTGCCCCTCTGAACCTCAGGTTTCTCTTTCGTGGGGGGGGGGGTAGAATGGGGAGGGTTTGGTACTAAATGATCTCATCACATGATACCCTCTAACTCAAATAGTTTCACTCCCCCCCCCCAGCTACTCAAGAGACAACCCAGGAGGAAGTAACCGTGAATGGTTATCAATAGGGTTTAGAAAAGTCTCTGCCCTACAGTCAAGAGCCATGCCCAGCAGTCCACTTCCTGACAATGCCAGCCCCCTCCCATACCAGTTAATATAGACCCTCTTCTGTTGATCATGGGTCATAGGATTCTAGAGATGAAGCTAGAAGGAACCACAGAGGTCATCTTGCCCAACCACTTCATGTTACAGAAGAGGTAACTGAGGTCCAGGGAAGAGGAAATGCTTTGCCCAAGGTCACAAGAGGAAGGATTTGAACCCAGGCCTTCTAACTTCTGAGCCAGAATTCTTTTTTTTGTTTTGCTTTGTTTTGTTTTTGCAAGGCTATGATGGTAAGTGGCTTGCCCAAGGCCACACAGCTAGGTAACTATTAAGTGTCTGAGGCTGGATTTGAACTCAGGTCCTCCTGACTCCAGGACTGGTGTTCTATCCACTGCACACCTAGCCGCCCCTAGAATTCTTTTTGTACTGTCTTATATCTGTCCATTTCTGTTCTCCAGAATAAGCTTCCAATCAGTCCACCATTAAATATTTGTTGAGAGCACCCTGGGCCACAGGTAGGTCAACAGCCATTGGTGCCCAGATCCTGGCACCCAGGTTTACAAAGAGGATCAGGTGCAGGTGGAGCTCTTGGTACCTTTGTGGGATCGAGGAGACTGAGCAAGGTGGGAAAATGTAAATAAACAAGGGGAGAAGAGGATTGGGAAAGTATTGGCTCTAAATTGACAACTAGGTAACTTGGAAGGCGAACTGGTCCAGATCTCTTCATTTTTGACAAATGAGAAAACTGAAAGTCAGAATGGGGGAATGATGATACTACACAGGTAGCCTCTGGACTCAAACCTAGCGCTCCAAACCACACTTCTCAGCACTTAGGAGTGCAAAGAATACTAGAGTCAAGAGCCTCCAACTTAAGTTCCAGCATTAACCTTCCTAGACATGTGACCTTAGCCAAGTCACCTTATAGGGTCGTCATGAGGACTGAATGAGCTAATGTTAGGGAGGCGCTAGAGAAATCATTTTATTGTTATACAGGGCCATGGGTCCTTTTTACCCCATAGCTACTGTCCTCTCTCTGGTGCTCCATTTCCCCATCCTTCCCAGAATTCTTCTCAATTAGCTCACTATTTTCACATAGCCTCCCACCACTACCCCTCCCCAGCTTTCCAATCATATCTCTTCTCTTCCAAGGGTTGCCTCTCCCCTCCTGCCCACCCACCCCCGACACCCCCCCCCTTCTTTGGCTCCATCTTGATCATACCTCACCCTCTCCTTACACACAGTTTCCATGTGTTTATCAGCATCAGTCATAGCTGGCCATGACCCAGGGGAAGATAGGCCCTTCTACATCCTCTCCCCAAACCAGCTTCCAAAGCTTTTTGCTGAATCCCAACTCTGTGCTGGTTGACATTTTTATCAATGGCATGGATGAAGACAGAGATGGCAGGACTATCAAATCTGAAGGTTTAAAGATGGGAGGGAGAACTAATGCACATAGTGTAACAAGGGTACAAGAGACAAGAACCAGCTGTACAGTCTAGAACAGTGGATCAAATCTGATAAGGAGGAAATTAGTGAGGATGAATGTAAAGTTCTGCGCTTGGGTTCAAAAAATCAACCCACAACTCTATGATCTGGGGGATTGGTAGACTGCAAGGTAAATCCAAGTCAAGATGATGACATGGTGGTCCAACCAAGTAATGCTATTTATGCAGCATCAAAAGAGGCATGACATCTGGCCCTAGGAAGATGGACAGACTCCATCTAGTATATTGTGTTGAGTTCTAGAAACTAAATTTCAGAAAAAAAAAACATTAAGTTGAATGGCATCCAGAGAAGGGTAACCAGGAACAGGATTTATTAAGTGCATGCTATGTCCAGGCACAGCGCTAAGCACAAAAACAAAGAAAGGCAACAATACAACAACAAAACAAAATGACAGCCCTATAAGGTGAAAGGGCTAAGGTCACACACCTAGAAGCTCAAGGAGCTCTGACTAAAGGGAAAAACAGCACACAAACAACTATGTTGAATAGAAGTGAGGAAAGAGAGTCTCAGTGAGGTTCCATAGATGCTTAGCATCACACTTGTCATTGTTCAGTCATTTTTTACTTATGTCTGATTCTCTAGGACCCCATGTGAGGTTGTCTTGACTGAGGTACTGGAGTGGTTTGCCATTTCGCTCTCCAGATCATTTTATAGATGAGGAAATGAGGCAAACAGGATGAAGTGACTTGTACAAGGTCACATAGATGGCAAGTGTCTGAGGCTAGATTTGAACTCAGGTCTTCCTGACTCCACTGTACCACCTGCCATATACAGAATAAATTAGAGATAATCCATAAAGGGAAGCATTAAGGAGGTACAAAAGAGACTTCTAATAACAGGTAGGATTTTAAGGAAACCAAGGAAACCAGGAAAGAGAGAATTCCAGGCCTCAGGGACAGTCACTGAAAATGCCCAGAGGGGGAAATGGACTGCCATATGGGTGAAGTATAGAATGGAGGTCAGTGTAGTTGGATGGTAGGGTACAGGGAAGAAAATAAATAAAGACTGGAAAGGTAAGAAGGGGAAAGGTTTGATAATTTTATATTTGACCCTAGAGGTAATAGGGAGCCAGTGGAATTTACTGGAAGGTGGGACTAACATAGTCAGGCCTGAACATTAGGAAGATTAATTTGATAGCTGAGTGAAGGAGAGACTGGAATGAAGAGAGAACTGAGATAGGGAGACTCCAATGAAAAAGCTATTTCAATAGTCTAGATGTGGGGTGAGATAATGACCTGGGCTAGGTTGGTAGCAAGGTCAGAGGAGAAAAAGTTAGGATAAGGGATAATGACTTTCAGTTTTGGAAATATTGAGGTTAAGATGTTTAAGCGACACAAACAGTTTGAGATATTCAAAGGGCAGTTGGAGATGTGAAAATATAGGTCAGCAAAGAGGTTAGGGCTGAACAACTAAACAGGAGAATGATCTGCAGAGAAATGACAATTGAACCCAAGAGAGTTGATGAGACTCCCGAGTGAGAGAGGGTGCAGAACAGAGTCTTGGAAGACGCTCATGGTTAGTGGGCAAAGATCCAGCAAAGAAGGAAAACCATGTGAGAGCAGTGTCCAGGAGACCTCAAGAGAAGAGAGTAGCAAGGAGAAAAGGTTGATCGACTATGAGTTGATAATGAGAGCTATCTCCAAGCATTTGAAAGCTTGTTCCAAGGAGGAGGGATCAGACCTGCTCTGCTTGGTCCAGGGGACAGAGCCAAACCAAGGGGTTGTAAGGGGCAGAGGGAGATTGCCATGCAATGTAAGGAAGAATTTCTTAAGAATCAGAAGGATCTCACGATGGAAGAGACTGTCTGTGGAGGAGGAAGAAGAAGAGAAAGGAGAGGGAGGGGGTGAATACCTGACAGAGGCAAACAGAGGTTCAGGGGATTCCAGTTCAGGTAAGAGTTGGTCTAGATGGTCCCTATGATCCCTGTCCAAGGGTGCCTCCTTGGTGATAATATGTCAGGTTTCTTTTATGAAAAGGGAAGGAGAAGTCAGTTCTACTTTGGATTTCCAGGATGGGGAAGTAAGTGAGCACCTAAGGTTCCTTTGGACTCTCAGATTCTGCAATTCTTAAGTCACCTCCCACCCCTTGTCCCAGGAGCCAATTTCCTCTAAAATGGGGCTGATAACCCCTAGTTTGCCTACTTCACAGGATGGAGTGGGGCCCAAAGCATACAAATATGAGGACTTATGGGCCCTTCTGGACTGTGCTCTCCCTATCAAATTACTTTCTGTTCCCTAAATGTTCAAGCCAAAAGTTCCCTGAGATGTGGACTCTGCAGAGACCTGAGGGAAGCCATCATTAGGAATCTGGGTTGAGCTCCTCATTTGTCCAGCTGTCTGGAAGATAATTCATAAGGAAGTGTTCCTCCCACTCCTGCCTTCCCCGTCCTGAGAATCCAAAGTAGGGCTGCTTCTCTCAGGCCCTCTGCACAAAAACCAACTCATTAGAGCAAGTGGGGGGGGGGGAGCCCTGGAGAGGGAGCCGGCCATGGGTCACCCCTCCATGAAGCGGAGTCAGAGGGAGTGGAGGCTGACAACCAGCCTGGAACAAGGACACCTCCCCACCCCCTGCCAAGGCAGGCAGCCCTGAGCATTAGGTGCCACCATGGAAGGGGGTCGGGACTGGGGAAAAAGGAGACTTGGTGTCCCCCGCTTCTCCCCTAGTGCTTCTAGAATCAATAAGGCTCTTAACCCAAACTCTTCCTGGTGAACCACAAAGCAGCCTCCAAAACAGCAACCTCTTCTCCCCTGAAATTCAATCATTCAAATTGATCTCCCTATTCCAATCCTGATGGCTGTTCTGGTCCTCAGCTCATTCTCCCTGCTGTCTCAAGGGGTTCAAAACCTGGGTCAACAAGAATCTATTACATACCTACTGCAGTTCAGGCTAAGAACAGAGTCTTGGAAGACACTCATGGTTAGTGGGCAAAGATCCAGCAAAGAAGGAAAACCATGTGAGAGCAGTGTCCAGGAGACCTCAAGAGAAGGGAGTAGCAAGGAGAAAAGGTTGATCGACTATGATCGACTATGGGGTCCAAGGAAAGGCAAAAACAGGGTCTTTGACCTCAGAGAACGTACATTCCACCGAGGCAGACAACATGCGCCAAACTAAACCTAAAAGTAGAATTGTGCAGGTAAGCCCCTTGAGGGCAGGAACTGGTTTGCTTTTGCCACTGTATCCCCAGCATCTAGCACAGCCTGGCCACTAGGCCCAGAGAAGGAGCTCCACCAATGCTTGTGGTTTGATCTATCAGAACTCCCCGTGATAAAAACAATCAAAGATAATAACACAGTAACAGGCCCCACTTTCTCTAGCATTGTAGGATTGACCATGTATTTCTCTTCAGGTGGGCCTTTGAAGAAGGTGAGACAGGGATTAGTATCCCATGGTCCACGAAGAGAAACAATTTGGTTCAAGGTTTCAGTGTGGGAAACCCATCAGAGGCCTTGTCAGCTACAACCCATGAGACCTTGAGCAAGTCTCTTTCCATCAGGTGGGGATCTCAGTTTCCTTCTCTGCAAAATGAGAGGTTTGGGTTAGGTGACCTTTGAGGTCCTTTCTAGTTTTAGATCTTGAAGCTTCTGATGATTTCCTAAGGTCCCTCCTAGCTCTAAATCCCATAATTAGGCAGCCTCTACAGTTCCTACTTACTCTAAATATTCCATGATCTTTTCTCCTTCTGATTTCATGACCCTGGATCAGGTCTCACTACGGACCTCAGTTCTCACTCCAGTAAAATGACAAGAGTGTAACCTCTAAGGTCTCTTATAGTTCTTACCTTCCAGAGGTCATGGAGCTAATTGGTAGCTGAAGAGGGCGTAGTCTCTAAAGGATTCTTCTCTTAGCCCAACACCCTTTCTACCTCTTGCGGGGAGGGAGGCTGCCACTCAAAGAGTTGGTGGTGGAGCTGAAGAGGATATATGAATTCTACAGTAAAGGGTAGGGCTAGGAATGGGGGCAGCAGATTCTAGATCCTTTCTCCATCCATGGGCTAGGAAGGGAGTCTAAGAGGGACCCAGTCTTCCGGACTCCAAGCCACTACTTAATGCTGCCCTCTCCAAATGATCATCAAGGTGTTCCAGATTCCTGCCTGGGCCTGCCTGTCAATGCTCTCCAAATCTAGGGGTTTGTACAGGATAATGTCTGGTTCAGTTGTTCTTGGTTGTGCCTGATTCTTCATGACCCCATTGGGGGTTTTCTTGGCAAAGATACTGGAGTGTTTTGCCATTTCCTTCTCCAGCTCATTGTCCAGATGAGGAAACTGAGGCCAACAAGATTAAGTAACTTGAACAGGGCCGCATAAGTAAGTGTCTGAGGTCAGATTTGAACTCAGGAGGAGTCTTCCTGACTTCAGGCCCAGCACTCTATCCCCTGCAGCGCCACCTAGCTGCCCTAATGTTCAGCTATGGACATGGACAAACCTTTTGTCTCCACTGGCTGAAGTCCTGTTGGAGAAGGGTGTAGAGAAAATGGGAGCATTATCAGATTCCTGCCAACAAGTGAGGGGTGATACTTCATATTTATCCTGGTGTGACTAATCTGGCAGGGTCCTTGTTCACTTGTTCCCCTGCTCATTTGAACCTTCTCGGGGTTCTGCCTCCATATGACCTTGGCTAAGAAACTCCCTCTCTCTCTCATTGTTTCTTCATCAATAAAATAAGGAGGTTAAATCAGATAATCTCTAAGATTTCTTCCAGCTTTAGGCCCTAAGGGCCTTTCCAACCCTGGCAGAGAGAGAGCTTGACAGTGTAGAGAGCTCTGCATTTAGAGTCAAGATCTGGATTCAGACTTCTGCCACTTAGCCATGTGACTGTGAGAAAGTCCCACCCTCTATGGTCCTCAGTTTCCTCCTCTGCAGCCTCTGTTCTAGGCTTTGGCCTCTAACCTCCTAGCACTACCATTTGGGCTTTAAAGAAATCTTCTGTGATCTTTTTTTCCTATTCTAAATCCTTCAGTTCCCAGCCTCCTTCCTTCACCCACACCTCTGGCCTCCAGGGCACCCCACAGATCTGGGAGGGCCCATTGCTAATGAATAACTGAGAGCAACTTGAAGTTAAGACCCTGGAAACTCCCAGGGGCAAGGCTTCTGTCATGGAAGGGTGTGAGAGAGAGCCCTAACTAGAGAGCTAAGAGCAGAGGTCAAAGAAGGGAGAAGGTTAAGGGAGGTCCCTAGGAGGACCTGGCTAGAATGCAGGCAGACCTTTCCCAAAAGCTCCCCTGAAAAGCACTGGTGTCTCCAAGAGTTAGGCCTTTGGGCAAGGGGAGAGGCCAATGTACAAGGAGAGGAGAGAGGGAGGGGGACTGCTCTGCCCCCTAACTCACTTCCCACCCTGCTATCTCAGATTTCCAGTTGACCTTCCATGGCCACAGTTAGGGACCTAGCTCACTCACTGTGGTTATCAAATTAGGAGCCACTGTTTTCCTAAGAAGAAAAGCTGAAAGGGATTTCACCGCCATTTATGAGCTCACATTCAGAGAGGGGTAGTAACTTACCCAGGGTCACAAAGCTACTGAAAGAAAAGAGCTGGGATTCACAGCCAAGTCCAGAGGCCAAGACCAAAAGGCTCTATCACTTTGCCCAGGCTTTCTAAATAGAGGACTGCCCCCTTCCCCTCCGAGATCCCAAGAAGCCTGCCAGGTCCTCCAAGTCTGTGGCTCCAACCCCCCTCTACCCCCAGCTTCCTAACATCTAGACTCTTACCTCATAGACTCTTGCTCACTTTCAGACAAAATGACATCTGAAAACCCAGATCTTACCAAAATGAGAACTCAAAGGCTGCCATTACTTCTGGAGAGAGTGCTGGGCTTGAGGGCAAATCCTATCTTTCATACTTTCTAGCTGTGGGACCATGGGAAAAGTCCATTAACCTCTCTGAGTCTCAGTTTCTCCATCTGTAAAATGGGGATAATATTACTTATCACCCTGGTTTTGGTGAGAAACGAAAGAGAGACTGTCTAATAAACCTTAAAGTGCTAGAGAATGATATTACTGTATTAAATTATATTGATTGATATTAGCTAAATCTAGAATTCATAAGACATTTTATATATAGTTTTTCATTTGATTTCCCCATCTCATCTCAACTGCCTGCAACCCTGGAAAGAATAAGAAGACCTGTATTCATTCAAATCCCACCTTTGAAGACATACTGCCTATGTGGCTGGCTGAGTCCCTTTTCCTCCTCAGGCCTCAGTTTCCTCCTCTGTAAAATGAGGAGGTCTGACTAGATGGCCTCTGAAGGTCTTTATCATTCTGGATTGAGGCTCCTGTCTGTGTGACTTTGGATGAGCAGTTGTTCCTCTCCAACCTTTGGTTGGTCACAACAATCCATGACATAGGCGCTGCTATTATTTCCACTCTAAGAATGAAGAAATCAAAGGTCAGAGAGGCCAGATGACTTCTCTGATGTCACAGGGCTAACGTCAGAGGTGGGATTCCAGCCTAGAGTTTCCTTTCTCCAAGTCACTACTCCATGATCCCCAAGGTCTCCTACCAGCTCTAATTCCTAATTCTGATTCTTGCTATAATCCAGCCTTCTTGTCTGCCTCCCCTGTCCAGTCCTGGCTTGCCCTGTCCCCACCCCCTCCTGCCCTAGAGCTCGAAAGCAGCAGGAGGGAGGAAAACTTATTGGAGCTATTTCCAGGGCCAGTGGCCCTGCCCTCACTCTGGGGCAGCCTTTCCTGGCTCAGGGACACCCTCTCTATGATCTGTCCTTTGCCTCGAAAGGCCCTTGCTCAGGTTACTGACCACATGGGTGGGAAGGGTTTAGGGATAGAGTGGGCCTGTCTCTGCTGCCCCTACACCCTGGGCAGACAGGACCCTGTTCCGATAACCTCTGCCATCTAGGTGGCCAAAAGGTTCAAGCTAGCCATCAAGAGAGGTAGTCTAGACAAGGACAGAGGGCCTGTCCCCAGGGTCTCAGCCCCAGAATAGCAAAGGGTAAACCAGGACAGAAGTGAGGGGAGACACATTCCAAGTCAGAACACAGTGTGGAGAAAGGCGTGTGGAGTTTCAGCCTCTGGGTAGCATGGAGAGCTCTGGATGGGCAGGAGAGATTAAAGGCAAGAGGTGATCCCGGGAGCCCCTGGGATACAACCCTGGGGGTTGGTCCTTAAAAGGGGAGAGAGAAAAGAAAGAGATGGGGAAGGCCTGTTGACTAGCTTCAAAAATACTAGCCCTTCCTGGCTACAGGGGCTTCGTGATTTAAGGTTAGCTGGGCGGCTCAGGACCCAAGCAAAACACTTTATAGATGGTCCAGAGAAGGGGAAGGGACTGACCCCCAAGGTCACATAGGGGCCTGAATTGTAATGGAGCTCTTTTGACCGTAAGCAGGTGGAGTAGGGAAGCTACAGAGACAGATCAGGAGGGCTCACAAGGGTTGGAGTGGGGGCCAGGGGGTAAGGGTTATGGAAGACCTGAAGTAATCATTGGCTCTATTTGGCATCTATGACCAGAGACAGATGGGTACCCTGCTTGAGGCTGCCAAGTAGTAAGAAGTGTTCTCATCTTAGATGTCAGGAAGCCTCACTCTAGTTCCCAGCTTTGTGATCTGGGTGGGGGGTGGGGGTGGAAATCACCTTTTTGAGTCTTGGTTTCTGGAGATTAATAATTGTACTTCCATGCGGTTACAAGGAAAACACCAAATGTCAGAGCACTAGAAAAATGGGAGTTGAAACCACCTCAGTTTCCTCATCCATTCAATGGGATAACAATACCAGCTTTGATGTAAAGATGGAATAAGCTGATTTAGTAAAAAGCTTCGTAAAGCAGGATCATAGGAATATCAGAAGGTAGTCACTTCACAGTGGAGGAAAAGGCGAGAGACTGGCTCACGGTCCTGCTCAGGCAGCATTCTGTCAATGCCAGCTTCAGTTTTTCTTGCTCTTTGTCTGATCTTGCAATCTGAAGTCCTTCATCTCCTATCTCCCAGGGACACAGTAAGGTGTTTGAAGGCCTCACTTTCCTGTCCCTTACATCCAAACTTTATCACCATCTACACACAGAGAGTGCTGACACATAGTAGGTGTCTGATGAAAACGGTAAGAGGGCAGAAGGGCTGGCCCTGACGGATCACGGTTGGACAAGAGGCCTCCTTCCTGGGTTGGACAAGGGGCCTCCTTCCTGTATCTGGCCGCAGACTGACCTTGTTGCCGTGCTCCAGGAGGAGTGTAGACTGGACAGCTCCCTTGAGGCTGAGGCTGAAGGGGAAACTCCTTGACTTCTCTTTGCAAACCAGGGAGGGGGACAATGGAGATTCTACTTTTTCAAAAAGCAAAAGAATGGGAGAGACTAGGAGTTGGAGAAGAGGGAGAAACTGAGGTGCTTTTTGTAGTATTGAACCACCATTGGACAGAGGGGGCGACTGAGGTTTAGAGAGAAGTGACTTGACCAAGGTCACTGAGGTAGGGCAGAGGCAGACTAGGGTCTTTTCCCTGATTCCAAATTCAGTACTTTTTCTATTGGCAGAAAGGTGTTCGTCTTTCCTCCCTGGTTAGTATGGCGATCATCCTGAGGCCTCTGATCCTGTACCTTGACTTCCTAGGCACCAAAGCCCACTAAGACTTCATTTCCTTCCCCTTGGGGTAGGAGGGGGAATGCCTGGCAGATATGCCCATCAGCAGGGAGCCAGATGGATCTCAGCAATCAGGTCAGTTGGAGATGGGAGCTGGCAAAGGCAGGGCAAAGTCGTCAACAGACAGAGGACAACTAGCCTTGGTGGTGCTGGTGGGTGGGCGGCTGAGTGGGCACTGCCCAGTGCCAGAGCCTGGGGTACCGTGAAGCAGGACAAAGGGGTTTTTTTTTTGTTGGTGCCGTAGTTGGGCAAGAACTGGGCCCACTCAGGGCAGTGTAACTTCCTCTCCACATACCTACTACCCTTGCCCTGGGAAAAAAGTTTCAGGATGTCATCGTTGCTAGTTGGGCGCTAGAAGATGCATGTGGACAAGGGCAAAGTGGGAGGAAGGGGGGCAGTGACGGAATGGGGAGAGCATTAGACTGGAGGCCGGGATCAAGTGATAGGATCCGTGCGAAGGGACTTGAGGCGTGGAATTCAACCCACTTGTTTTACAGATGAGGAAACTGAGGCCCAGGCTGGAGCCCACCTAGGTGGCAAGTGGCAGAGCCAGACCTCGGGAGACCTGGTTCAAGGCACCAGTCTGCCACCTGACTGCCATGGAAACTCACTTGAGCTCCCTGAGCCTCAGTTTCCTCCTGTGTGAAGCTGGAGCCCAGATGGAGAGAGGAGAAAGAATGGGCCTAAGGGCTGCTGCATGACCCAGTCCGACCCTCTCAGTTTCTAGAGGAGGAAGGCCAAGTCGGAGGAGCGCGCCGCGCTCAAGGTCGGGCAGCGGGGAGCCGGCCCGGGACCCCCCCCCCCCGAGGCTGCCCGCTGGCTCGGGGCCTTGGGGACCTCCGCCTCGGGCAGCGCGTGCCAGGGATGAAGGGAGGGCCGGAAAGCCCCCGAATCCCCAGGCCTGGTCGGAGAGCTCTGGCCCGGGTCCGAGCGGTAGGAGCTGGGGGGGGGGGGGGGGAGCTCTCTCCCCGGGGGTCAACCGAGCACCGGCTGGGGCCCGGCCCTGCGGCCAAGGCCTATGCAACAAGTGGCCGGGCTGGGGGGCCGAGCCCTGGCATCTCCGGCCCCCGCCTGCTGCCGTCCTGTCACTCACGGCCGGCGCGTGGCGGCCGGCGCAGCCTGTGGGCGGGAGCCCCCGGGCGCGCCCCGCACTCACCTCCGCAAACCGAGGTCCAGGAGAGCCAGAGAAGCAGGAGCGCCTGCACGCACCGCCGCCAATTCATGCTGCGGCCGAGGCGGGGGAGCGCCGGCCCCGGCAGCCGAGCCGGCGCGGCGGCGGCGCCTGCGTCCCTGCGGCCGGCCGCGCGTGCCGCGCTCGCGGAGCCCCGGCGGAGCCGGGCCGAGCCGGGCCCCCGTGGCCTGCGCCGGGCGCCGCTGCGGCCTGCGCCGGGAGGCTGGGAGCTGGCGCTGCCTGGGGGGGGCCCGCGCGGCAGCCGAGCCACAGTGCTGGCCCGCTCACGCCCCGGGCCGCATTTTGTAGCCGAGCCCGGGGCTGCCTTGGCAGCGAGCCCGCCCGGTCATGTGGTCAGCGGCGGGGGCTGGAGCGAAGGGGGGAGCGGGCCTCCCGCCCGCCCCGCCCCCCCCGGCCGGGCACGGGAAGGGGGCGACCCACAACAAAGGCAGCCCCAGCCCCGCCCCCGGCCCGCTCCCGCAGGACAATGCCCGCCTGGCGCTGGGCCAAGGCTGGTGGGTTTCCAGAGACCTGCAGGATTTCAAACGCAGGAAGCCGGGCGGAGGGGGGGGGCGGGGAGTCTTAACCCTTTCTCACCTCGTTTCCTCAGCAGCTGTCAGGAAAGCTGGGGAAGACGCCAATCCCCACGCTGCCCACGCCTTCTGGACCTGAGTTTGGGGCGACGCGACTGCAAGGGGCCTCCCTTCCCCCCCATCACCCCTGCGGACAGCCTTCTGCAATTCCATCGCCCAGACTCGGAGTTCACCTTGCAAACGCGCATCTTTAGCACCTGTGTGACGTTGAGCCAGGGCCTCAGTTTCCCCCTCTGCAAAATGACAGGGTTGCATCAGAAGGGACTCCGAAGTCCCTCCGGGCTCTCAGGATCTCTCACCGAGAAGGCAACCACCCTGAGCAAAGCTCCTTCGGAGACGGTACCCTAGCCCTCCCCCTTCCCCTGTCCCAAAGCTCTGAGGTCCCACATCCTGGCCGCTTTCCCCAAATAAGAACCCCATGCCTCTTGCCGCTCATATGCGGGTAAGAGGATCTGTGCTAGAACGTTCCACCTAACCCTGAAATCCTGTGCTTCCCTCACACGTTCAGCTGCTCCCACGGATCCCTTGACTTTTCCCATCATCCCATGCTCAGGCTACCTATTCATGTTTTCAATTTGTCTTGAATTTGTTGCCACCATTTGGAGCAGAGCACTGTAATGAGATTCTGCAGTTGTTCCTACGTCACCTCATAAATCTGGAACAAGAAGAAACTTAAGAGTCCAGCTACTTGGTCCCTTCCAGCTAAGATCCAAGGTCACACAGAGCTGGGATTTGAACACAGGTCGTAGGTGATAGAGCAGATCCTCGGATCCACCGAACCACCCCAGGCTGACTACCAAATCTCTCCCATCTAACGAGGTAGCTCCATGAAAAGGACAGACAAAAGGAGGGTTCTGGGTTTCCCGCCCAGCCTGGGAGCTGCTTGGAGACAAGAACTATGTCATTTCTACCCAATTGAGAATTGCCCTGGAAGAAATCTGACTTCTTTCTTTTCCGGACCTTGGCATAGCACCCACTATAAGACTCAGCACATAGGTGGCAGTCATAGCATATTGAAAATCAACCTTCCTTCTCACTGCTTTAAGCAAACTCCATAGAGGAAGGACTCACTATGCACAGAAGACTCACTGGAGACTGAGCAATAGGTTTAAAAATAGGGAATTCCTACAGTATAGCTAAAACTCTAAAAACTGGCAGGCTGTTTGTCTTTGAACTTGCAAAAACGTCTACTGGAGGAGTAAACTTAGTCCTGGCTGCCCCACTTTAAGGAAGACTTGGCCCCAAACTTGACACCTCCAAAAGAGGGAGTTCAGGATGATTACTCAGCCCCAAGATCACACTACATATGACAATCCATTGAAGGAACTGGGGAGGTTGAGCAAGGATAAGACTTAGAGGAGAAATATCCTGATGGGGCGGGTAAGAGATCTTCAGGACAGTGGAAAGTACATGGGGATTTAGGCATCTGAGAAGCAGAATCCCAGGCCTGCCAGTTAGTGTGTGACTGACCTTCAGGAAATCATAACCTCCTTTTTCTACTCTGGAAAGTGAGGGGCTTGCACTAGACAAAGGAGTACTGGATTCCGACTCAGAGGCCATGAATTCAGATCTTCCTTCTCCTGCTCACTCTGTGTGAGACCTTGGAAAGTCAGTTAACCACAGATGCCTCAGTTTTCTCCTCTGTAAAATGAAGAGGCTGGGTTAGTTAGATGACCCTAAAGTTCCTTTCAGCTCTAAGATATTTATCACACCTCCCAGCATGAGCATTCTGGGCTCCCAAGTTTCAGTGAATGCTCAGGTCCTTCTTAGCTCCAAATCCGTGATCCAGTGTCATCGCCACAGTCTTCAATCACATGGAGGGCCACCGTGAGGAAGAAGCTCTGTTTGGCTCCAGGAGATCAGTATTGAAAGCCATGGCTGGGAGTTGGGAAGAGGCACATTTAGGCTGGGGAGAATGAAGACCTTCCTGGCCAACAGCTGCCCCACAGGGGAACTGGTTGTGTCTGGAGGCTGTGCTTTCTTCATCCCTCTAGGGGTCAGAGCTCTTCAAGGAGAGACTAGAGGAGTGCATGCTGGGGATTCTTATTCATGAGTTGGACTGGAATATCTCCACAATCCCTTCCAAGTATGAGATTCTTTGATTGCATAGGCCTATTCCCCATCATGATGTGTACATGGTCATGGGACCCAGAAGGCACTGCCAACGGAGATCAAGATCTGACAGATGCTACCAAACTGGAAAGGCTTAGAGCCTGGGCCCAGAAACAGACTCTGATCAGCAGGGGGGAAATGATATATACGACTGACAAGGATGACAAAGGTCACAATTCAATCTGTGAGTAGGTTATGGGCTCATGCTGTGCACAGTCACAGAATCCAGAGAGTTGGAACTGGAAAGAAACCTGATTGCTTGAAGCTCACAGACTGCTTAGAAGAAGCCCAAGAGGCCTTTTAGTCAACTGCCCTTGTTTAACAAATGGGGAAAACTGAAGTCAGGATTGGGAAAATGATTTATCCACAGTCACACAGTTGCTATCACAACTGGCCCTAGAACCAGGTCTTCTGAGCTCAAATGCAGCGTTCTTCATCCCCAAACCCTAATGCTTCTTTCCCTTTCTCCAATTCTATTTCCTCACCTGTAAAATTGACAGAAAAACAACTGTGTCATAGACCTGTTGTGGCATGGAGCCATGGGAAGTCCACTCGATTGGGAGTCAAAGGGGCTTGTTTGAATTCTGACTACCATTTAAAAGAGTTGGTTTCATTCGTGGCTAAGCCTTCCCTGACCACCATCTCACTGTCTTCAGTTCCCTTCTCTTCTCTCTAGGTCCTACTGTTTTGCTCAGTTGAGTTTAAGTTATTTTTACATCTACATACCCTTTCTGCATGCGGGTGTGTCCAACCCACATTTGACCCCTCATCTCCATTCTTGTGGGCAACTAGGTGGGCAACTGCATCCAATACAGTGCCAGGCTTAGAACCAGAAGACAGTTCAAATCTGGCCTTAGACACATATTCATTGGGTGATCCTGGGTAAATCACTTCACACTGTTTACTTAGTTTCCTCAAATGGAAAATGAACTAAAGAAAGAAATGGCAAACCACTCCAGAATCTTTGCCAAGAAAACTCCGAAAGTTAACAAAAGATAAGAAAAGCCCATTCTTATAAGACTTTTTTTTAATACCTGGGGGAAGCGTATAATATAAAGTGTTATAGAGTAGAAATAGTGCTGCCCTTGGAGATGGAAGATGACTTCAGGTCCCAATCTTACTGCTTACCCGCTGCATGAATGAATCAACAATTTGTTAAAGACCAACAATGTTTGTCCTTCATTTTCTGAGAAGGCCACAGCATCAGGGAGGTGATGCCATGACAAGCAAGATGAATTGGATTCCAGTGAGGAAGTGCTGTGCTAAGTCACCAGCCTCTCTCTCTTCCAGAGCCAGCTGGGTCCAGTGGCCAGATAGGAATCAGGATAACTGGAGACTGCTCTGGATGTGAGGCACTCAGGCACTCAGGGTTAAGTGACTTGCCCAAGTGAGTTAGTGTCCAAGAGCCTGAGACTGGATTCAAACTCCCCTCCTCCTGACTCCAAGGTCTATTCATTGTACCACCAAAGGCCAACAAAGAGAAAAGCTAAACACTCCCTAAGGCAGCTAGGTGGTACTGTAGTGGCTAGATCACTAGGCCTGAAATCAGGAAGATCTGAGTTCAAGTCCAGCCTCTGGACACTTACCAGTTGTGTGATCCTGGGCAAGTCACTTCATCTTTTTGCCTCCATTTCCATATCTGTAAAATGAGCTGGAGAAATGGCAAACCACTGCAGCAGCTTTGCCAAGAAAAGAGTTCTGCCAAATCACAAAGAGTTAGACAAGACTAAAATGACTGAACAAAAACAGGCACTCCCTGCCCTCAAAGAGTTTATATTTTTATGAAGGGGTCAGAGAGACAATCTTTAGGTAAATATAAAATATATACATATATGCATATATGTGTGTGTGTATTTGACTTTGTACAACTCACTGAAATTCTACAATCACCAGTTTCCTTAACTGTAAAATGTGGATAAAAATCCTTGGGCTTCCTTCCAGGATCAGTACAACCTGTCACTTGTTGAGGACTTATGTCCTTAATTAGAACATCAACTTGGTAAAGGCAATAACAATGCTACTGAATTACAATCAGCCACATCAGTACATTTATCAGCAGGGTCCCCCCAGCAGGGGGGATAGGTTTCATGGTGCCATCCAGACCCCACCCCCCAGTCTCTTCCCAGGTTGGTTGTAAACAAGGAACATTTGCCAAGAGAAGGTAGGGTTCGCCCCAGTAGAACTGGGACAAGCCATTCCAGGGCCCCGGGGGCCAACAACACAAAAGGGGTCTTGCAATGAACTTTTTGGGGACAAACAAAAGTTGAGGAAAGGAAGGTTTCAGGAAGATATCTCCAAGCTAGGAGGAAACAGAAAATTGATACACTGATTCCCCACAGACAACGTCACAAGGTTACCTACCACCTGGGCAGAACCCAACCACTCAGTAGTGAATCATCCGTACTGTGGTTGTCCTTTAAATTTCAGCACCCTGATTCAACATCTTAGTTATAGCCTAATAGTTAGTGTTAAAGTACACTATGGAGTAAGAGTTGAGGCTCAGTCTTTGGACAAAGATATATGTGAAGATATTTATCAGCATATGAGTATTATAATATGAGTTATAATATGAACCATTGGTTATAGTTACAGATTATATTAATAATATGAATTGTTGCTTATATAATCATATGTTATGATGTTATTGTTTGTCCTTTCTTTTCTTTTTCTTTTTTTATTCAAGACAATGGGGTTAAATGACTTGCCCAAGGTCACACAGCTAGGTAATTATTAGGTGACTGAGGCCGAATTTGAACTCAGGTCCTCCTGACTCCAGGGCCGCTGTTCTATCCATTGGGCTGCCTAGCTGCACCACTTCATGTATATATATATATATATATATATATATATATATATATATATTATATATACACATGTATATATATATATATATATATATATATATATATATATATATATATATATGTTTGGTTGGGTTTTTTGCGGAGTGATTTATTGACTTAACCTCTTTCTCCCATTTTACTGGATAAGGTTTCACCTTTCCTTGTATCTCCCATAATTGGCGCAGTTCCTGTGACATAGTAGATACTTTATTGACCTTTCTGCTCTAGGTCGAGGATCCTATATGCGATCGTGGATCAGTCACTTCTCTGCTAGCCTCAGTTTCCTCCCCTGTGAAGTTAAGGCGTTGGGGACTTCTGGGGTCTCTTTCAGCTCTAGATTTAGAAATCTAGGCTTGTTAAATATGGAAATTACCTTGACAACTATAAAGCCAGGTCTATAAATTCCAGTTACAGAGTTAACATCAGCTCTCTTCCAAGACTGAGAGCTTAGCAAATTATTTCACTCAGGAATCTATTTCTTTCAGCAGACCTAAATCTGTCTGCAATTTCCCCTCTACTTTGCTCCTCGTTCTATCCTTGGGAGCCAAGCTGAACAATCCTGATCCCTCTTCTTCCACAACAGCCCTTCAAAGACTCTGCGAGTTATCTTGACTCCCCCTGAATGTTCTTCTCTTCAGGCTAAACTTCTCCAGTTGCTACCAGCTGCCTTTGCAGATGGGTCTTCCAGGCCATTTTTAAAAGGATGCTCAAACTGGAGCTCTTCAAATTCGACATCCTTTAGTAGGAAAGGCAGGAAGCTAGCAGACCTAGAGGGAAGCATACTGGGTCAGCCTGGGCAAATCCCTTAATCCCTTTGAACCTCAGGCAACTCTGGAAGAGACTAAATGAGAGATGTTGCTCTCTGCTTAGGAAGGGATGCTTAATCCTCATGGCTCATTTTTGGCTTCAAGAATTTTAATCAGAGTCCAGGATACACAAACCACTTGCAATCCAGATTGTGAACTGAAGGTCCACACACCTGTTCAATGCAGGCATACAGGTATATAGTGGAAAGAGAACAGGACCAGCCAGTGGATGGAGCACCAGAGTCAGGAGGACCTGAGTTCACATCTAGCCTCAGACACATGATACTTATTACCTGTGTGACCTTGGGTCTAATTGCCGAGAGAAAGAGAGAGACAGAGGTGATGATGATGATGATGTTTGTCCTTCATTCTTGAAGAATACCATGATAGAATGACACGTACATGAATTTGGATTTGAATGAAGGGCTCACCAGCTTCACTTTATTCTCCATAGCTATCTGGGTCCAGTGGTCAGATATGAATTAGAATGACTGGAGATGGCCCTGGATGTGAGGCAATCAGGGTGAAGTGACTTGCCCAAGGTCACACAACTAGTAAGTATCAAGTGTCTGAGACTAGATTTGAACTTCCATCCTCCTGACTCCAAGGCCAGTGCTCTATCCACTGCACCACCTACTTACTGCCAGAGAGAGAGAGAGAGAGAGAGAGAGAGAGAGAGAGAGAGAGAGGAGGAGGAGGAGGAGGAGGAGGAGAGGTAGGGAGGAAAATAGAGAACAATCATCAAAAGGTCAGATCTGAGTGCCCACTGTCCACTTAGTAACTGTGAGTCATGGGTCATTTTCCCCACCTGAACCCCAAGTTCCTAATATGTTAAATAGAGATAATAATGCTTGCATCCCCTACCTCACAGAATTGTTATGAAGAAAGTGCTACACTGATGAGAACTATTCCCTCCCTTCTTTGTAGAGTGGGGGGCTATGGGTATGGATGCTATGGATGCATTGGTTGATTTTTTTAGGTTTTTTTCAAGGCAGTGGGGTTAAGTGGCTTGTCCAAGGCCACACAGCTAGGTAATTATTAAGTGTCTAAGGTCGAATTTGAACCCAGGTACTCCTGACTCCAGGGCCAGTGCTCTATCCACTGCACCACCTAGCTGCCCCTATTGGTTGATTTTGATAAACAGCTTCTTCTCTTTTTCTAATCTTTGTTACAAGGGATTGCTCGTTGAGTATGGGGAGGGAAGAGTGATATATTCAGAAATACGGCAACATAAAAACAAGAGTTATAAAAATAAGATTTATGAAAAGGATGATGATGATGATGATGATTACAGCTAGATCATTAAGGCCTAAAACAGTTTAAGAGGAGGATTCTTGGATTTCCTGATTAGTTACTTAAATTCTTTGCTTGGCTCAGTGGGTGGCATCCCACTGGTTAATGTCTACCTGTCTTCTTTCAATGTTTCTTGTCCCTGCACCTAGAATTTTCTTACTCTGAATGATTTACTTAGTTGAAGAGTTGGCCTCAGGTCGTGGGATCACAGAACTAAAGCAGCATCAGGGGGTGTGCTGGAGCCAGCATTCAAACCCCAGAAATCAGAAAATGCTCCCAATCAGAGCTTGATTGTTTTGTTGATTGTCTAGACTTCAGAAAGTGATAGAGGAAATGTGACGATGTAAATTAAACTTCAAAGTGTCTCCAGCATACATTTCCCACCCCACCCTAAGCTGCTTGGTTTTTTAAATGATCATATTTTATTATTTCCAATTATATATTGTTTTCAACATTTCAACATCATTTTTGTAAGATTTTGAGTTCCCCATTTTTCTCCCTCCCTCCCTCCTTCCCTCCCCTCTCCCCAAGACAGCAAGAGATCTGATATAGGTAATACATGTATGTTAAATATATCTCTAATTAGCTATCTTGTGAAAGAAGAATCAGGACAAAAAGAAAAAAAGCAGGAGAAAGAATAAACAAAACAATTTTTAAAAAGTGGAAATAGAGCAACACGGGGGTGATGATCAACCCTGATGGACTCGCTCATCCCTTCAGTGCAACAACCAGGGACAATTTGGGGCTGTCTGCAATGGAGAATCCCATCTGTATCCAGAGAAAGAATTATGGACTTTGAATTAATACCAAAGACTATTACTGTCAAATTAGGAAAAAAAACACATTATATTATTATGTAATTTTACTATCTCATACTTTATTTTTCTTCCTTAAGGATATGATTTCTCTCTCTCTTCACATTCAACTTAGATCAATAACATGGAAACAATGTAAAGACTAACAGAATGCCTTCTGTGGGGGGTGGGGGGAGGGAAGCAAGAATAGGGGGAAAAGTGTAAAACTCAAAATAAATAAAATCTTTTTTAAAAAAAAGTGGAAATAGTATGATTTGATCTGCATTCAGACTCCATAGTTCTTTCTCTGAATGTAGATGGTATTTTCCATCATGAGTCTTTTGGACATGTCTTGGAGCACTGTATTGCTGAGAAAAGCTGTCTATCATAGTTGATCATCACGCAATGCTACTGTTGATGGGTATAATGTTCTCCTGGTTCTGCTCATTTCACTCAGCATCAGTTCATGTGAGTCTTTCCAGGTTTTTTCTGAAATCCGCCTACTCATCATTTCCTTTTTTATATAATTTATTTCTTTTTTTATTTTTTTTTCAAGGCAATGGGGTTAAGTGGCTTGCCCAAGGCCACACAGCTAGGTAGGTAATTATGAAGTGTCTGAGGCAGGATTTGAACTCAGGTACTCCTGACTCCAGGGCGGTTGCTCTATCCACTGTTCCACCTAGCCACCCCCATCATTTCTTACAGAACATAGTATTCCATCATATTCTGCAGCCATTCCCCAATTGATGGACATCCCCTCATTTTCCAATTCTTTGCCACCACACAAAGAAACTAGATGCTAAACATTGATCCACATATCACTAACTGGAAGGGACCTTCAAGGACTAGCTTCTTCATTTTCCAGAAGAGGCAACTTAGGCCCAGATAGCCAAGATCACATGGGCTAGGAAGGAACCGAATAGGGAATGTTAACCCAGATCCTTGGACTCCAAGTTCAGTATTTTGCCTTCTCAACATGAAATGCATTCTGTAAAGTAATTGTCTGCTTCCCTCTACCCCCTATTGTTTTGGTGTCCAAGCTTTTCTCAAGAATGAGCCTGTGAAATTTCAGATGTTCCCTGATATCTCCTTTTAGGCAATATAGTATTGATCCAGGAGGAGTTGCTAGGTGACGCTATCATGGAAAGAGCAACAGGCTTGGGATCAGGAAGACTCATCTTCCAGAGTTCAAATATTGTCTCAGATACTTACTAGCTATGTAGCATTGGCAAGTTACTTAAACCTGTCTACCTCAGTTTCCTCTTCTGTAAAATAAGCTAGGGAAGGAAATGGCAAACCACCCCCAAATGGAGTCACAGAAAGTTGGACACAACTGAAAAATGACTCAACAACCACAAATTGATCTAAGAAAAGAAATTTTTCTAAGTGAAATACCATTTGAAATTCCATTCTCCAAAGGAAGCAGTCTTTGACACGTAAGGAATTGGTCCCCTCATTTAGCTTTTGCCTAACTGTAGGAAGCTGGTGGTGTTTATGGAAAGAATATAGAATCTGCATCCTGAGGACCCTAGTTTAAGTCTAGACTTCCCTGTTTACTAGCTGTGTGACCTTTGAACAATCCCTCAATCAACAGGCAGTCGGATGCCAGACAGTGAGTAGTGATCTGGCTTTGCAGCCCAAAAAAACTGAGTTCACATCCCATCTCTACATACTGGCTGCATGACCCTGGAAAAGTCACTTAACCTCAGTACTATAAGCAGCTCTCTAGGGCTATAAGGTGCAGAAGACATGCCAGTCTGCATTGGCAGAGGGAGTTTTTTCATCTGAAAGTTACAACGGAATCCCACATCCTGTCCCTGATCCCTTTTGCATGTGCCAGGCAATAGATGCTGGGGATACAAAGTCAAACAAGAGACAATCCCTGTCCCCAGGGAGCTTACACTCTAACTGGTATGACAAATACCCACAGAAGTATACACAAGATACATATAAAGCAGCCATAAGGTATCCATGGAGAAGGCACTAGTCATTGGGGGATGGGGGAGGCTGGCAGGAAAGGTGACCTTTGAGCTGATTGAGGGTCCTATCCTTCCTGGACCTCATTTTTCCCATCTTTAAAATGAGGGAGCTGGACAGTGATGTTCTCTAAAATCCCTTATGGCTCTAAATACTTGTGTCAGATTTGCTAGACATGGGAACCACCCGAATGGGAAAATATCCCTCTTTTCCCAGCCCCTTCTGGCCTTACTATTTCAATCTCCACCCCATAAGGTCAAACCTGTCCCTTTGGCCCCTTTCTTCTGTATCCTTCCTGATTTCTTCTGATCCTCTGACTCCACCCATAGCCATACTGGTCCTCCTTGTCTTTCCAAGCAGATTCCATTTCCTCCTCACATCCTTTATGGTGTCCCTCAGGGGTCTTCATCCTTCCTCTGCTCTCTCACCCAAAAATAGTCTTGTACCCAAGAGGCAACCTCCCTATTCAAACCCTTTCTTTCTCCAAATTGAGTCCTTTTGAAGTTCAATATCTCCACCCTACCATTCATGAATTCCTTCCTCAGGAGGCCTGGCTACTGTGTTTTGGGAGTCACTCCCCAAAGGGTCAGTGTATGAGAACTGCATCCTCAGACTTCAGTAGGCAGCCCATAGGACCTTTCCCATTTTCTGTGTCAATGGCTGATGTTATCAGAAACGGGTGACATCTTGTAAGGTTAAGATACAGGGACAGGGAAACAACTTTACCTCTTCTCCTTCCTCCGTCCCCATCCATTGCCAGTGTTTGGTTTGGTTGATGACGTAGGGGTCAGGGTCATGGATTGTTTCATCCTCTCCCAGATGGTACCTCTAATCCCAACCTGGGCAGGACCAAACCCTAACCTAATTATAGATGAAGTTCTGATTCCATATTGGGGCCCCAATCATGGTGCCAGACTGAGCCTTACTTTCAGTCTGGCACACCAGCAGAAAGAGGTGAGAGGGTATAAACAGACTGTCCCCACACTGGAGGGAAAAAACACCTCAGCAAACCTCTCCTTAGTTGGGGAGAGCAAGGTGTGGCCCTTGTCCGGAGTAGCCTAATGCAGTAACCAGTGGATCCTTCACCCTCGGACTCCAGGTCTTGAGCAGTCTGTACCACCTGCCGGACAGAACATTTCTACCCTGTGACTGTTTTATTAGATCTCCTCTCCACATTCAGGGAATTGAGATCTTTCTGAGTTCCTACTTCATTATCTTTCATATTTGCCCTTTCCCTGAGTACACAAAGATTGAGTCAGGTCTTTCCCAAGGTAGCATCCTCACAGGCGAAAGAGATACAGAGATTCATTTTCTCCAATGACCTTGCAGGACTGCTCCACATTTCTCATTGATGTTTTGGGAGAGCCCTGGATTTGGTCAGTGGGCCTGGGCTCAAATCCCATCTCTGCTAATTTCCTGCCTCAACAGCCTACGGCGAGTCTTTGAACCTTGTTTGGCTGGGCCTCAATTTCAAAGAACCACAGAATCTAAGAGCTGGAAAGCTCAGCTGCATCTGGTCCAACCTGAGGAAGAAGTGTCTCTCCAAACTGAGGTAGGTGGTGTGATTGGGGGAATGCTTAATGTGGGGAACCAGCTTTACCTCTTCCCTCTCCTTTGTCCCCTCCAGCTAATCCATTGCCAAGTCTCAGCCTTTCCTGGCTGGTGGCCCCTCTCTACTCCAGCATCCACCCCATTTCAGTCCCTTGTCTCTTTTAATTAAAATAGGAGTTCTAGGGTTACAAGGGACCCTAAGAGGTCAATTGGACTAACTCCTCATTTTACAAAAAAGGAAATTGAGGCCCAGAGAGGCTAATCTCAGTGTAATAACTTCCTAATTGTTCTCCCTTGCTTCTAGTCATTTCCCCCTTCTTCCTGATACCTATTCCAAGCTTTCTAACTGCCCACTTCGTGTTTTTAATGCACTTTTATGATCATGTCTGTTGAATCAAATGGAACATCTCTTTTGGGATTCATTTCATCTTTCTAGATCCATTTCCTACTTTGCTTAACCATGGGCTCTAGTCCTCCTTTCAGCTGTACCCATTGGCACCCATTTAAAGTACAGTTAGATTCCCATTAGTTGGAATAATAAATCCTGTGAAGTGGTCAAATCATTCAAATTCAAATTGCATACTTCCATTGGACTGAAACCAATTACCATATTTCACATATAATGATAACTTCTAATAGTAACTTGAATACATGTGACCACTTCACAGGGCTCATCATTCAAACTAATCATACTGAGCTGGAAAAAGCTATGAACCCACGTATGTGGCCTTGGGCGAGTTACATCTACTCCCTGAACCTCAGTTTCCCCCTCCACAAAGCAAGGGGATGGAAACAAATGACCTCCAAGTTCATTTCCAACTCTAGGTCCTATGACCTGGGATTGGGCTATTTATTTTAGTTTCTTCCCATTCTAAAATCTCCAACTACTTCTCAGCTCTAGTCTTGCCTCTTCTAGGTCCATGCTTTGATTCATAACTTTCTCTATGCTTGAAATAGGGACTTGGAACCTTGTCCTTGTCTGCTGAAGTCTGTCCCTTCCTGCAAAGCTCAGCTCAGATGCCACCTTCTCTGGAGGCCTCCCTGACTACCAACACTTCACACACACACACACCTTCCCCTAAAGTGATCTCTCCCTCAAGGGTTAAATGAGTGGGGAGAAGGGGAAGGTTGTAAGATATGTCTGTTGGAGGTAGGGCCAAGAAGACTTAGCTAATTGATTGAATGTGGAAGTTGAGAGTTGAAGGAGGATGAGGAGTTGAGGATGACTCCCAGTTTGGGAATGTGGGTGACTGGAAGGATAATGGGATCCTCAGAAACAAGGAAGGGAAGGTGAGGTAGAGGATAATGAATCCTTGATTGCCTCTGCTGCTCCTTCAGCTTTAGCACTGACTGACAGATGGCTTTGGGGAGTGGTTATTTTGTCTTTTGACTCTCTTTCTTTTCCATCTGGGCTTTCACCAGCCATCCGATAGATGGCCTCTTTCCTCTCTCTCTCTCTCTCTCTCTTCCCTCTGGTGCTTCCACCCCAACCACCTCCCTTGAGCCTTGACATTCCAGGTCTTCAGAATCTTACAAGTTGCTTCCCTGATGCAGGCTGAAGCATAATCTCCTTTCCGGCAAGGATACTTCCTCCTCTTCCTCCCTATTCTCTGGGCCCCTCAAAGTTGGGTCAAGAGACTGAAAAAATCCATTGCTCATTTCCATCTTGTCTCCCATTGTTTTCTCTCCCTCTGGTATGTCTGTGCATTCCAAGTCCAGGATATCTCATCTGCTTGGAATGTCCAAAGGCATGCCAGTCCCCTGAGTCACAGATTTGTAGAAATTAGAAAGAGAACTCATTAGCTGCTTCCTTCCCCTCACCTGGAGAGCTCTCTGATAGCAGCCTTTTTGGACTCCTTCCCTACTCAATCCTATGTAGACTTCAGACCATGTTTACGAGTGCCCACATTCCTGTGCACGTGTGCACACACACACACACACACACACACACACATGCACACACATATACATACACGTACTACAGGGGAAGTCGATAATGTAGTCCTCTGGATAATTCAAGTCAAGCTCTCAGTTTCCCTAAATGTTCTGGTCAAGCAGTGTTGTTGGAGGATATTTCTGGCTCATTGCTCCATTTTATTCCATGGATGTGCTACTATTACAACTACTACTAATAATGAAAATTCAAATGGGTATAGCACTTTCAGAGTTTACAAAATATTTTTCTTATACCTGCCCTCTGTTGGAGGAAGTGTCAACCCTATTATCCTCATTTTCAGATAAGGAAACAAGTTCAAAGGGAGAGTTTTATAGAGTAACAGTGATAGAAGATAATTCTAAACCCTCAGATACTTTATTATGTCTTCTTCCTTTTCTTTCTAAGATCACTGTCTTTTCTCAACCATATCCCTGCTCATTCCCATTAATAGACCCCCTGTCTTGTAACAAGCAAACCAAACCAGTACATGGACCACATATGACACCGGAGGCCCCATTCCATCTTCATTGTCCTTCTGCCAAGAGGAAAGAAATGTGCTTCACTAAAGATCGTTCAAAGTCATGATTGATCAGAGTTCTGATGTCTTTTCTGTCGATAGATATCATATACTGGTGTTTGCCCAACATTGATGAAGCTCCTAGATGCCTTGCTGATACAGAAAGGAGTGAAACCAGTTCAAGGTCAAGAGACTCCCTACAGCAGTCGACCGTCTCCAGTTGTTTCCCATCAATCCAGCCATGAGGTGGAACGATTCTGGTAAAGGCAAGTGAGAAGGGTGTCTTGCACAGCGTATCCTTCACTCTGATAAACATAATTGTGCAATGCACACCTCCAATCATCGCTTGGTTGGTGTGGTTTTCTTTGATACTGAAGGATTAGTAATAGATATCTTGCAGTACTGTTTTTTCTTTATTTTAGTGTAGTCTCCTGTTCCTGCAAAACACCTTCACTTTGCAAAGGATAAAAGTGAAACTCAGAGAGGGAAAAGTACTCTTCCTTCTCTCTCACCCTCCAAATCTAATCAGTTTTTAAGCCTTGCCAATTCACTTCTCTATCTCTGGTGTCTGATCTAGGTCAAATTCCCATCTGCTTATACCCAGATTATTGCCAGAATGTCCTCATCGGTTTCCTTCTTTCGGTCTATCTTCAAACCATCCTCCACCCAAGCAACCAGAATAATCCTTCTAGGGCCCAAGGTTGAGCATATCACTTCTCATGCTCCCAATGGCCTCCCATTGTCCTCTCTCAATGATGTCTCAGATTGATCTGCCTGAAAAGAAGGGAGAGAAATGCCATTCTATGGGCCCCACTCTACTGGGTCCCTAGCCTGAACTGCCTATAACCCTGAGAGAACTCCACCCTGAGCTAAACCCTTAAGGATGTTGACAACCTACCCGAATATATTGCTCAGTGATTAACAAACTCCTCTCATTCTAGTGACTCAAACCCTATTCTCCAGGCTCAACTGCCTGTTCCCTTATTTCCTTTGCTCTTAATTCAATCCCCTTGTTATCAAGTCAAGTCAAGACACCACTGGAAAATGGAGAACAAACAACAAGTCCTACTCTAAAGCTACCTATCCCTTCCACAGTGCTCTCTGGAATGTAACCAAACTGGCTTTCATCTAAAATCTTTTCCTTCTCCATTCCTTCCATCTTCTGATTCTCACAGAAATCTAGTTCCCCATTGTTGGGATGACCTCTCTGGGTACTCTGTGCAAAAGGTTGCTCTTTCACTAGTTCCCTCCAACTCACGTGGGGAGGGAGAGTATAGGAATGCTCCTTGTAGCCAATGGCCATATCCCAACTCATCCTCTACTACCATCACTCAGTAACCTCTGTTCCTTTGAGAGTCACCCAGTCCATAACTACCACCCAATCAAAATTCAGGTAGCTGTTGTCTGCCAACCCTCAGGATATTCCCCTTTGTTTCTCAATGAGTTCCATACTTGATTCACAGTCTTTCTCTCCTTCCCAACTTCTGCCTTCATACTAGCGGACTTCAATATACATTATGTATACACCTCAAATGCCCTAATCTCCCAGTCTCTCAATTTACTCATTTCCCATGAACCCTTAAACGTGACATCACTCACAAACACTCCACTTTCATGTACATGAATCTGAAATTCCCAAACATGATCAATATCTCTTCTATTGCATCCCTCCTGCCTCACAGCCTCTTAGTCTGTTCTTCCTTCTCAATGTGACCTCCAATTCCTTGATCCCTCAGTTCTTTCCCAGGCAATGGCTAGACTCTCCCCCCATTCCTGTCTTTACCCTTTGATGAACTAATTCAACTCTATACCTTTCCCCTTCTCTTGAATCCTTCATTCCCTTATCATAGCAAAAGACCTTAAACAGTCAAGACTTAGTCCTGGCATATTCCCTCTATGTGCTGACATGTACTACTGAATGAAACTGGAGAATTTCATGAAACTATGACTGGCCCACTTCAGTTTATGTTACACAATCTCAACTGGGTCTTCACTGCATCTAGGCAATCCTTTAATCCATAGCTGACTCAGTATTCCATTCTCCACAGTAGCTTTTCCAAACTTTTTCATTCCTCTTCCAACTTCTCCCAGCTCCCTCTCCCCTTGCCATCTCATCTAAGAACCTCACTTCATATTTCACTGACAAAAAGAGATCATTCTCAGGGGGTTTCTTCTCTTCATTATCTCACACAGTGACTTTCTGCCACTAGTTCCTCTTTCATCCATCCACATGAAGAAGCGGCCCTCCTCCCTATGTCTTCTACATAGTAAAATATCCCATTCCACATTGCCTTCTCCAGTAGATTGTCCCCTCTGTCACTCAATTATTTATCTTCAATTTCTCCTTGTCTACTGCTTTGACTTTTGTCTTGCCACCGGACTGCAATGACTCCAAAAGAGAGAGTGAGGCTGATGGCTTTGCCACTTTGGGCAACTCTGCCTCACTTCAATTCAATTCACGAATAAGACAAGACATCACCCCGTAATATCATTGGTTCTCTTGGAAAATGGACAATCAGCAATAACAACTGATTGCTTTTCTGCCTGCAAAACCCTTCACTTCACAACCAGGACTACTTTGTATACAGTAACCATAATATTGTAACATCGTTTGTGAGAGACTTAGCTACTTTGAACAAAACAATCCAAGACAATTCCATAGAAGTCATGATGAAACATATTGTCCACCATCACATGGAGAGCTGATGGCTTCTATGTGTAGCTAGAAGCACATTTTTTTCACTTTCTTTTTTCCTGCTTTTTTTTTGCATCAAAGCTATTAGGGAAATATGTTTTGCATGACTTCACATGCATAATTAGTATCATATTGTTTGCCTTTTCAATGGATGGGAAAGGGACAGGATGGAGGAAGAATTAATTAAAAATTAATGTTAAAAAATAAAAAATGGGGGTGCAGTGGATAGAGCATCACCCTTGGAGTCAGGCAAACCTGAGTTCAAGTCTGAACTCAGACACTTAATAATTACCTACCTGTGTGACCTTGGCAAGTCACTTAACTCCATTGCCTTGCAAAAACTAAAAAGCTAAAACTAAAAAAAATGAAAATAAATTAAAAAGCTCTCACCTGATTACTCCATTCCCACTAGCTATCTTCCCATATCACTTCTCCTTTTTGTAACTATATTCATTGAGAAGACTTTTTCCAATCAATGCTTCTACTTTCTTTCTTCTCACTCTCTTAATTCTCAGTAGTCTCTCTTCTTTCATCATTCAACTGAAACCACTGTCTTCAGTTACCAGTGATCTCCTTAATTGCTTAATCAAATGGCCTTTTCTATGACCTTCTCCTTCCTAACATCTTTGCAGTCTTCTCCACAGTCATCCCTTTCTCCTATTGTCTTTTGTAGGTGTCTATAACATTGCTCTATCCTGGTTTTCCTCCTTTCTACCTTCTTGCTTCTTCTTTGTTTCTTTTGTTTGTATCTTTAGGTCACATCCGTGGGTGTTACACAGGGCTTTGCTCTGGGCTCTCTTTTCTTCTTCCTCTAAATGATTTCACTTAGTGATCTCTTCACCTTCCATGGATTCAATTATCATCTCTTTGCAGATAATTCCCAGATCTATTTCTACAGCCCTAATCTTTCTCCTGACCTCTAGTCTCACATCTCCAACTGCCTATTGCATATCTCAAACTATCGGAGGCATTTTAAATTGAACATTTCCAGAATTGAATTCATTATCTTTCCTCCCAAGCCCTCCCCTCTTCTACCTTCTCCCTGTCAAGGGCTCCACCATTCCCTCTATCACCTAGCCTTTCAGCCTAAATGTCATCCTTAATTCCTTGCTCTGTCTTATCCAATCTATTGCTAAATTCTATGGATTTTACCTTTCTAACTTCTCTCAAATACACCCCTTTCTCTGTTCTGACACTACTGCCACCATTGTGGTGTGGCATCACCCTACCCTTGGTCTTTTACTTTTTTACTTTTTAATAAATTAAATTAATCAATTAATAGATGTAATTTGAATTTAATTTAATAAAAAATCAAATCAAATAGATTAATTAAAAAATTTTTAAATTACTTTTTAATAAATAACCTACTGGTTGGTCTCTCTACCTCCAGTCTCCCCCCACCACTCTAGTCCATTCTCCACTCAGCTGTCAAATTGATCCTCCTAAAACACAGATCTGACCCTGTGACCCTGCTCTCAATTCAACAGACTCCAGTGGCTTCTTATCACCTCCAGAATCAGATATCAAATCCTCTGTTTGGTATTCAAAGCCCTTCAGAAACTGCCTCACTTTGTCCTGTCTTTCCAGTCTCACACCATAGTCTCACTCCTCCCCATATAGTCTATGATACAATGACAATGATCTTTTTATTCCTCAAAAAAGATAGTTCATCTCTCAGCTCCATATATCTGTCCATTCTCATGTCTGGTATTCTCTCTGTCTTCATTTCCACTTTCTACTTTCCAGAATTTCTTCAAATGCCACCTAAAATCTCATCTTCTACAGAAAGTCTTTCCTAAGCATCCTTAATTCTAGTGCCTTCCCTCTACTAATCATCTCCAATTTCTCCTGGCTATAGTTTGCTTACAACCTTGTCTGTTTACTGTCTTCTCCCTTAGACTGTGAACTTCTTAAGAGCAGGGACTGTTTTTTTGCATTTCTTTGTAACCCCAGTACTTAGCACAGTGTCTGATATATCATTGGTGCTTACTTGATGTCTTAGCACAGTGTCTGATATATCATTGGTGCTTACTTGATGTCTTAGCACAGTGTCTGATATATCATTGGTGCTTAATAGATGTCCATTGACTTGCTGACTGACAGCAAGGAATAGGTTACGTCAGACAAGATTTTCTCCCTTGTGGTGGTTTCTAAACCAGCAGGGTAGGGCAATACTGTAGACAGAACTTGCCTGGATTTTATCAATGCTTTTGATAAAATCTCTCAGGTCATTTTTGTGGAGAACATGGAGAAGTAGGGACTTGATAAAACTATATGAATTCAGAATTGAGTGGCTGGCCAACCTCAAAGACTGGTTTCAAATCCATGGGGCCGTGACGGCCAGGCGAGTGCTTCAGGTCCCTGGGTTTGTTCTAGCAACACATTTTTATCAAAGATTTGAATAGACACAGACGACATGCCCATCAAATTGGTAGCGGTCACACAGCCAAAGGAGAGAGCTAGCACCCTGGATGACAACATCAGGATCCCAAAAGATCTCAGCAGGCAAGAACATCAGACTGAATCTATTCAGGTGAAATTCAGTTGGATTAAATGTAAAGTCTGATGCTAGGATACAAAAATTCAACTCCACGAATGCAAAGTAGGGGAGGCCTGGTCAGTCGGCAGCTTGTCTGAAAATGATTTCAGTGGTTTAGTGGACTATGAGTTCAGGATGAGTCAGCAATGGGATATGATGGCCAACAAACTAATGCAATCTTGGTCAGGGCTTCCAGGCATGGTGACGTGACAATCCACTGTTTTCTGCCCTTCTCAAACCTAGTGGGGAATATGATGTTCAGTTCTGGACATCATGACTTAAGAAGGACATTAATAAATTGGAGAGTAGGGGCGGCTAGGTGGCGCAGTGGATAAAGCACCGGCCCTGGAGTCAGGAGTACCTGGGTTCAAATCCGAATAAATAAATAAATTAATTGATTGATTGATTAATTAATTAATTGGAGAGTGTTTGGATGAGGACAGCGAGGATGATGATGGACCCAGAGTTCATATCATAGGAACTGGGAAGAGAAGACTGCGAGGACTTGGTAGCTGTCTTGAAGGGCTATCATGTGAAAGGCAATTCTGCTTGGTCTCTTGACCCCAGAGAGCAGAAGTGGAAGCAATGAGTAGAAATGAGAAAGGAGTAACTTTAGATTAGATTTTCAGGAGAAACTTCATTGCAGTTGAGTTGTCCCAAAGTAGGAAGTGGTGAACATCCCCCCCCCCCTCCTCAAAGGCCTTCTAGGAGAAGCTGAATTATCCAAGGTGTTTCAGTGGGGAGTCCTTTCAGGCTTGAATTTGGACACAGTGGCCTCCTGAGTCCCTTCCAACTCAAATTCTGTGATTCTGTACTATCCACATCCTTTCCTACCTAGGCTTATGGTGAGGAAAGTGCTTTGTAGGCCTTGAAAATCTAGAATAATGGGACCTGTCATTATGTCGCTCATTGTTACATGTGTACAAGTCATGGCTCCCCAACTAGAGGCTTCCACTTCTATATACCCTCCCCCAGCTTATTAAAATGTGGTAGATCCCAACACAATGGGTGAGAGGCAGTGAAAATGCAGGAAAAGTGGAGATGATATTTCTAGGAATTGCATGTCAGCTTGAACATAAAGAAAAATGATTTGCAACCATCCTGGAGGGGTAGGGCTTAGGGAGAGCCAGAGAGTAAAGAGGCTACCTTCATCAGGAATTTACGTTTTGTTCTCAGAGCAACAGAAGGTATTCTAACTTCTAGAGCAGGGCTCTAGACTTCTCTGATCTGTCCTCCATAAAGCTGCCAGCTTTATGAAGGACAGATCAGAGAAATCCTTCCTGGATCTAAATTTAGGCCTGGCCCCTAAATCTGATTTGTAGATGTTCATTTTTGACCCCAGGACTCAGGCTTTCTCTATGCCCTTAGAATCAGAAAGGTGATGAGATTAGAGATCCAGAGACAAAGCTAGGTCACTGGAAGATAGTGATGCTCTCAACAGAAATAGGGAAGTTGGGCAACTACCAAGGGGTTTGAAGGAAAAGATAATGAGCTCTGGCTTAACTATGTTGACTTGGAGATGCCTACAGGATGACCAGTTCAAAATGAACAATGGGCAGCTGGAGATGGGAGACTGGAATTTAAAGAGAGAGACTAGGGCTGGATATATGCATTTGGAAATCCGTCATTAAGCCCCTGAGACCTAGAGAGATCACCAAGAGAGAAAGGGGAGAAAGAGTTGAAGAGGAAATCAGGGCAGAGCCTCATAGTTAGGAGGCAGGATACAGATGATAACCAAGAAAAGCAACTAGAGAAGGAGCAAGAGGCAATCAGGAAATAATGTCATTGAACCTGTTTGCTTAGGTTGTACTATTTGCCAGGCTGCAAATATAAACTAAATGAACGGAGCTTAGAATCATCCAGAGGCGATAAGAGGTTGAAGCTGAAAAGGCAAAGTCTTCCAAAGGGCTGTGGTGAATCCGTGGAGTCAAAGCAAGGGTGAAATTTGTTTATGGGCCGCTCCCATGTCCACTGTGGATATTCTAGCAGAGGAACCTGGCAGCAAGTTCAACTGGTCCACTGAGATAAACAACACTAGACTGACTCTGGCTTCCAGAGTCCTTATCCCTTAGGGACCCGTCCAGCTCTGGATTGATGATCCTAGGTGTGACCTTGGACAAGTCATTTCCCCTCTGTAAAATGAAGGGATTGGACTGGATGGTTTCTGAGGTCCTTTGCAGCTCAGATTTGGGATCCTAGGTGTGACTTTGGACGAGTCTCTTCTCCTCCCTTTAAAGAGGATGTCCTTCTGGGGACCCTTCCATCTCTTGTCTGGGTTTCTGTGTGGCAGTTGATTTTCTAGAACCTGCTCTGAGGGTGCGTAGACAGGGACGGCCCTTTCCCGCAGCACTTCCTCAGGGATCCAGCAGGGGGCAGTGCGGGCGGGCTTGGGGAAGGCTGTGCTGCCCTCGCGCAGCGCCGGCCTCGCGCAGCGCGGGATGGCCGGCTCCCCGGCAGCAGCTTTCGGGGATGGGAACAAGGGAGCGTCCTCCGAGCATCGGCCCCCGCTGGAGCCGAGCCAGGGACGGGCCCCCAAGCTCAGCTAGGCTCCTGCGGCCCCGCCTGCATCTTCCCTCCTAAGTTCGCATCCCCACCTGCATCCCTGAGCAAGTTGGGCTCCTCTTGCAGTCTCAGTTTCCCCATCTCTGAAAGGACCTCTCAGGTCCCTTCCAGTCACTTCTCTCTGGGCCTCAGTTTTCCATCTAGAAAGTGCGAGGCTTAGAATAGATAACTTCAAAGGCCACTGCCACCTCCAAAATTCTGTGATACTATGAGGCAGGTCATGCAAAAGGATTGTCCCCATTTTACAGAAGAGAAGAGTGGGGTTCAGAGAGGGCTAATGATTTGTCCAAGGTCACGCAGGTAGTAGGGGGCAAATTTTCATCCCCATCTATGGTTCCTAGCCTAGAGAGGGGCTCTTTCCACTATCCTCCCTGCCCCCCCAACTTCCACCCCCATGCTGTTGGAGCAGCCTGAGTCCAAATTCAGACCATCTGATCATTAAAGATCCAAATCTTAAGACAAAGCAAAAGCAAAAGGAAAAGAAATTTGATCTAATGTTTGGGGGATGGGGAGAAAGAGGGGCCCTGGGGATCCACAGGAACCCGTGGGTGTCATTTAACTAGTAAAAATGTACCTTTGCCTCTGGCTGGTGGTTTGGCTGGTGCCCGAGACAGGGGATGAGGCTATGGGGTGAGTTCTTTACTCCATTGTTCTCAGCCTCCCTCAGAGCAGGCCCATTGCAAACAGATTCACTTGGTTGGGACGGCCTGTGAATGGAGTCCCTTGTTTGTAGTTTGGGTCTAGGGTGGGTTCTGTGGCTCCTCCAGCAAGGTTGCTGCCATAGGGAGCCATGACCTACTTTCCCCTCAAGGACGCTGAACAAGCAGGTGTGTGTCCCGGGCAGGCATTGCCTAGAGGGGAGGTGGCCAGGGCTGGGGTAAGTGAAGGTGCTGACTCCTTCCATGCTGCCCCCCCCATGGACCAGACCAGGCAGCCCTGGGGCTAGGCTAGGAAGACAGGCAACTTACATGTATCCAGCCCTTATTATGTGCCAATGACTGGCTAGGTTCTGGGGGTACAAAAAAAGGCAAAAGAGGTCCCTGTCCTCAAAGAAGGAGCTTACATTCTTATAGGGGAGATGTGTTCTCGAATCATGTGCAACTCTTCATGACCCCCTTTAGGGTTTTCTTGACAGAGATAACTAGAGTGGTTTGCATTTCCTTCTCCAGTTCATTTTACAGACAGGGATACTGAGGCAGACAGGGTGAAGTGACTCACCCAGGGTCATACAGCTAGTAAGTGTCTGAGACCAGATCTGAACTCAGATCTTCCTGGCTATAGGTCCAAAACTCTACCCACTGCATCACTAAACTGCCCCTTTTAGGGGAGATCTAGCTATATGTGTGCATACATGTATGCCTACATACCTAGACATATATATACATATATATGTAGATAGATCCATCCATATTTACACACATACATACATATCCCTAAGAGGTAACCTGAGAGGGGAGGTCCTAGCATCTGGGAGGACTGGGAAAGATCTCCTGTAGAAGATGAGAAGGAAACCAGGAAAATCTAGAGAAAGGGGTGACACAGACCCAGGCCCCAGAAGAGAGCGAAGGCTGAGAGAAAGGCTAGCCGGATCTCTCTTCCTCTCCCTGCCCCCCCCCAGGGTCCTAGGTTAGTCCTTTAATGCTCTCAGCACAAGCCCCTAGTCTGATGTGTTTTATCCACCAACCACTAACTAGAGTTACTATCTCCCTTATAGCATTTGACTAACCCAGTGATTAGTGCTCTACCATCAATTTAACTAGTCAGCATCAATTGGCTTTTACCAAGGGAGACACACTGGGAAAACAGCAAGACTAGCAATTAACAAACACATTCCTCTGGAACAGAGACACATTCTTCCTCAGTCCCTGGGGAGAGTGGACTCAAACTTAAATCAGCTGCTCCAAAGTACTCCCTCATTCAAATTCAATTCCACATGCAGCATGGCCTCTAAATGAGTTACTCCTTTCATGGCCTTGCCTACTGCAGAAGCCTGCATGTGGGCACCAATCTACTACCAGGCTGGCTCCTGTACCCGACCTGTCTGCAGGCACAACTCTACCATGGATTCCAATTCCCAAGCCTCTAGTGACTCACTTTCCTGACCTTTCCAAGCTCAAGCTATCTCTAAAACTTCTTCACTCAACAATAGGAAAAAAAACCAAACTCCAAGGCAATAGAGGTACCATGTATTTTCTTGTGGGTCTGGGGAAGAGGGAAGAGGATATAGGCCCAGCACTGCTTCTCATCTGAGAGCTCTTGTCTCAATACCCAGTTGCTCTTTTCCACACAGTAAGAGAGCAGGCAACATTCATAGCTTACCTGTGCTGGCTCCAGAATCCACATAAGTAATTGAATTAGACAAAGTATGACAAGCATGCTCTTAAGGATTGGCCTCTTGCTGACCAATTCTTCATTATTCTAGTTTAGTTGTTCTAAGGGCAGAGTTTTACCCGGAGTTAGACAGTGGCAATCCAAGGTGAGGTATAAAATGGTTAATTAGAAGCCTTTCAGTCTGATTTATATCCTGAGGAAAATTTAACTACTAGTCTCCCAGCAGATTGTAACTGTGATGGACTTTTGTTTTCTAGTAACTATTCCGTTTCTGGTTTTGTTTTTAAATTCATTTATCTATTTTTCCAACTACATAAAGAGAGTTTTGGGTTCCATGTTTTTCTCCTGCCCCCCCTCCCCTTGACAGTAATCTAACATAGGTTACACATGTATAACTGCTAAACATATTTCCATATTAATCATTGTGATGAACTTTTGGCAGGATACAGATGAGAATTACACTGGATGGGAAGGGTAGATGGCTTTCAATCTACATCATTCAACTTCCAAATGGATGAAGTTACAAATCCATTTGGGTTTTATATTGAGGACAAATTTAAATCATTCTCTTAATGCACTGTGTTTCGGCATGCACTTAGCATTTCTTTCCGTATAGGAAAAAAAATACCCATACCATACCTGATTTACATTGTGAATTGAGTACCTCTTTTACCTTTCCCATTTTAGGGAAACTTTAGACTTTTGAGCCATAACTCTTACTATTAATAGTTTCATTCCTGGAACTCTGGGCTGGGACTTTATTAGCAAACCAATGAATGTGTGAATAGTCTAATTCTGCTAATTAGAGGTCAGGCTTCCCCAGGACCCAGTCCACAAACCAGTGCAAACAGCAATGACCGAGTTTAGAACAAGGAGTGGGTTAGAATTTCTACCCCTGTGGGTCCAGTCCAGTTGAGTCAATCCTCTTTCTGCTGGCAAAAATATCTCCCTTGTGATCAACCACTGCCTCTCCAGGAATACCACAGCTGGCATTTGCAGGCCTCCCAGAAGCTTCAGAATTCACATGGTTGTAGCCAGGCAGGGACATGTCCACCTTGAGATGCCTACTCCCCTAAGATCAAATAACAATAAAGGAAGAGGTAGTGGAGGTGATCAGGGACCTCAGACTTCAGCACCTACTGCCATGTGGGCAGAGTCACCATAACAGTGAGATGGAGAAGGAACCTACCCTGACCGTTCCTTCCCTGACCATGCTATCCTGCCACCTGGAGAGCCACAACCTAGAGAAAACTAGGTAGAATATAGCCTTTTCACATAGGCAATACCTTGCCCTCTGGGATTGTCACAGGACAGGGGGAATGACTGAAGGGCCCCTCAGAGCATATCAAATCATATTAAGGACCAAATCCTTTCAACAAGGGCCCAAAGGAGCCCCAGACTCACAAAGCAGTTTGCCTGAAAAGGATTTTCAGCATGATAGGTATGACAAGTAAGTAAAAAGAAAAGCTGATAAAATCTTAGGCTTCATTAAGAGATTCATCTTGTACAGAACTAGGGAAGGTGGGAGATAGCACCCCGTCCTCTGCCTTACTCAGGCCTCATCTAAAGGAATGTGTTCAGATTTGGATACTGCATTTTAGGGAGAACTTTGGTTAGCTGGAAGATGCCCACAGAAGGGTAGCCAAGATGGTGAAGGGCCTTAAGATCATATTGGCTGAGGATCACTTCAAGGAACTGGGGACGTGGAGCCTGGAGAAGCCTTGGAGGGGACATAACAGCAGGGACTAGACTTGTTCCACTGGACTGGGGGCCAGGGAAGGGTGAGGGTTGAATGATTTGGAGCAGAAGAAGAGAGTGTCATGGAGGCAGAGTTTGGTTCCAGGAAGTAACAAGTTGATCAGCGGGAAAGCCAGCCAGAAATGGAATGAGTGGCCTCAGAGAGCATGTGTTCTGCTAACCTGAAGTCATCCAGTGGGCCCTGGATGATGACTTACAAGGGATAATTGTAGAGGAGATCTCTGATAAGGTACCAGATGGACTTCATAATCTGTGGGGCCCCTTCCATCCGTGAGATTCTGTGATTCTACAAGATGCTAGATCTAGAACTGTAAGGATCTTCAGAGACCCAGTCAGTCTCCTCATTTTACAGATGTGGAAACTGAGGCCCAGAGTAGGAACATGCCTTGGAATCCTAGGTATCCTAGCTCTAAAGCTGGAAGGAACCTCAAAGGCCATCAGATCCAATCCCTCATTTTACAATGGAAGAAACTGAGGCCCACAAAGGGAAAGTGACTTGTCCAAGGTCATCAGAGGTAAAGTTTGGATCTGGGGCCCCAACTGCAGTCATCATTCACTTCCCCTGCAAAACACTGCCTCCTTCTCTGTACCTGTTTCCTCATCCCAGAGGCTTGGACTAGACAAGTCTTGAAGTCTTCAAGGTTCCTTCCAGCTCAGATATCCCATGATCCTCTGACCCATGTCTGCATTGAGAGGAGGAGGGGGCCCACAAAGGGAGGATTGACGGAAGAGAGGGGAGAGGTGTTTTTTCTGGGGTCAGGCTCTGGGGAGCATTATGAATTTTGCCTGGGCAAAGGCAGCGAACTGAGCTCCCAAAAGCTCTTCTCATCCATTGCTCCTCCTCCTTCTCCTCCTTCTCCTCCTTCTCCCCCAGCCAACTTTTGCAATTGGAAATAGCTGGGAGCCCCTGCCAGACACAGGGAAGAAAAGACACAGTCAGTCTGCCTGAGGTCTGTTCAGACACACCCTTGCCTGCAATTTGGCTATTGGGGGAGGCCTCAGCCACAGGCTGCTGGAGGGGAGAAAAGCTGAACTTGTCTAGCCTGGAGTCCTCTAGGAACGGGAAGAAACAGCCAGCTGAGACTGTCCCAGAAAGCTTGGGGCATCTGTTGCTATCCAAATGACCCCTTCATTCCTTGAAGATGAAGCTTCCACATCAAGCAGATTGGTGTCTCAGGAAGATTGGAATTCCAAGCCATTGGAAAGTGTCCGATGGGTCACCAACTTTGGTTTGACCTTGGGTAAGTCCCTTCTTCTCTCCAGCCCTCAGTTTCCTCTTTGGTAAAATGAGGAGGTTGCACGAGATGACCTTGTTGAAGTTGGAGTCACAGGACTCAGCTGTGTCACCGACTAGATGTGTGGCTGTGAAAAAGTCTCTTTCTCTCCCTGAACCTCAGTTTCTTCATCTGTAAAATCAGAGGGTTGAACGCGATAGTTTCCGAGGTCCCTTTTGGCTTTTAATGTGTGATCCTCCGATGTCTACGACCTATCTTGGACATTCTAAGATCCCTTTTGGCTCTGACATTCTCTGCTCTGATGCAGGGGTTCTTAAACTTGGAAGCAGTCATTCGGGTGAAGCCTATGATCCCCTTCTCAAGTTTTTAAATGGATTTTTAAAATATACATAGGATTACAAAGAAAACCAATTTTATCGAGACAGTTAACAAAACATTTTTATGAATAAAGGTTCTCAGACTCCAGGTTAAGAAGCCTGGCTTAAGGTCTCTCCAGCCCTGACATTTTCTGTTCTATGTTCTAAAGTCTCTCCCAGGACTGATACACTCTCTTAATAATAATAATAATAATAGCCAAATCTATCTAGTATCTTCTGGTTATAAATTGTTTTTTGTACATGATCTAATATATTCTTGGGAGGTAGATGCTGTTGTTACCTGCATTTTAACTTGCAGAAAACTGAACCTGAAATTAGTGCCACAGCCGGAATCTGAACTCAGGTCTTTCCTGAGCTCAAGCCCACCTTAGCTGCTCAATTTACTAGGTTTTGGGGGCCATCCTAGCCCTGTGGAACCCATGTCTCCCTGTGCAGTGAGCTGTACATACCTAGAATTTTCCACAGTGAAGATTCTATCCATGGTGCCACCTATCTGCCTCCACACACACACACACACACACACACACACACACACACACACACACACCTTTTTTCGGAGGCAATCAAGATTAAATGACTTGTCCAGGGTCATCCAGCTAGTAAATGAGCTGAATTTAAATTCCTGACTTCAGAGCTAGTGCTCACAGTGAAAATTCTAGAACAGAACTTGGGATTGAGTGAACCAATGAGGAGCTGCCTCTAATTGGCTTTCCTGGGGGTCTGTTTCTTCAGTGATCCCTTGCTTCTGACATCTTGGAACACAGAGCTAGATTGGGCTAAGCTAGGCTATGGTAGGCAGGTCAGAGCTGCATTGGGCCCAGCCATTTGGACTCTGCTGAGGTGAGCCAGGCTGACTCTTTTCTTCTTGTGTTTCCTTTGAAGGTTGCCCATCAGTTCATTTTCTGGCTTACCAAGAAGACATGCAGAGTCCCCCAAGGGCCCATCCTCAATCTGACCTTGTTCTCTGTAGGTATTCCTTTAATCAGATCTGACTAAAGATCTTCAGTGTCTCCCCATTGCTTTGGCTCATAGAACTTTGAACCCCTGCCCTACCTTCCCACCCCTATCCCACCACCTCTCTCATTGACAATAGTTTCCCAGTGTACCTTGCCTCCCTATGTCTTCCTCCCCGCTCTACCCCTAACCTCTCACAAGGGCTTCCATTCCAGGGTCTTTTCCTTCCTCCTTGTCTCAATTTTCTTCTGACTCTTTTTGCCCTTTGTTCCTTGCCATCAAAACTGCTAGCTACAACTCTGGCTCTGATGAGCTGGGGGCCACCTTCCCTGCTTCTGAGATCAGATAAAAGAACAGATAGCTAAAAAAGGCTATTCCCAGGCAAGGACTAAAACCATCTCTACTCTAAAATCCTTCCTCTCCCCCTTTTTGCCCCCCAGGAAGGTCCTTGGTAGGTGGGAGCTCTCTGACTTGGAAGAGGATGAACATGTGGAATCATTCAGACATCAATAGGCTGGTAACACCCAAGCCCATTCTCCCAGTGACACAGGGCTGGGCTCCACCATTGGTCTTGGCTGTTGCTACCACCCAGATCTCTTCCTTAGTCATGCTCCTGGGTTGCAAACACAGCCCAGAGCTCCCCTGGAGTGGGATTTTGTCCTTTTTTGGCCCAGACGCTGCCTATTGTGTGAGAGTGGCATGCATCCTTTGTGGGGCTGGGACATATTAAGTGATGGGAGTTGCCATCCAAACAATAAATGGCATGACCAGAATGAAACAGTGTTAGAACTGATGGCATCTCAGATCATCGCATCTCTCCCCATCATGTGACAGTTTCCCAACAGCCTCTCTGTCGGCCATTAAATAGTGGGACCCTCAAAAAACATCCCTGGGCTCATATTCCTCTACTAAGGATGACAGGACTGAAGGGGGCTCTCCTAGCCTGCCCCAAAACAATTTCTACCCCTGAAATGTTTTGAGATGTTCTAGAGTGCTCTCTCACTGACTACAAGAACATCACATCCTCAATAGAGAAGTAGCGAGTCAGATGTGTGTTTGAATCCTACTTCAGACACTAGCTGTGACTTTACTTAGGCAAGTCACTTCAATTCCCTGGTCAAAGGAGGGGGTTGGCTTCAACGATCCCCAGTGTTCTTTCCAACTCTAAACCTATGATCCGAAGACTATGACACCTGAGTGCCTTGAGGCTAGCCCCTAATCTGCCACCTTCTAGCCAAGGCACCCAGAGAGAGAAAATAGAATAGAGAATAGAAAATGCCCTCTTTGGGATCATCCCCATTCTTCTGCACCGATGGAAAGATTTTAGAATTGTAAGGGTTCTTGGGGAAAACCAAGCCCCGGAGGAGTTGAGTGACTTGACCAAAGTCATACAGATAGCAAGTTAGTAGAGTCAGGATTTAGACCCAGGTGATTTCAAATCCCATCAGGTTTTGTCACTTCTTATTTGTGTGGCCTTGATTTAGGTCTCAGTTTCCACCTCTGAGGTCCTGGAAATTTGACAGGCCACACCCTGGCCTTCAAAGAGAAATGGAACCCTTAAGCCTAAAAGAAATCACACTTTAGAAAGGAGCAGAGATTTAAATGAGCTACATTTCTGTTTCAGGCTACCACCCATGGGAGAGAATAGAAAGACGGTCAAAGGAAAAATGGAGGTAAGTTGTCTATCCCCTCCCTAAGCCCAGTGCACAGTGGAAGAGTGAGGGAGAAACACCTCTGTGAAGCCAAGCCTGTGATGATTATCTCTGATTGACAGATTCTGACTCAATCAGGGAACATCTGAGGCAACCCCAGAGGGGTTGCACCTATCAGAGACTGGGGGACCATAGTGATGAATGGTTCCAGATGCTAGTCTGAAAGATAACATGCCATTCTTTGTTCATAAGCCACAAAGGGTCACAAATGTAGACCTGGCTCTTTGGGAGCCAGGATAGGTTACATAGGATCAAAGCTTCATAGACATGGAGCTGGTGGGTGGGGGATCAGGATAAAAGGCTCACTTATCTCAGGGTGCTTAGTACAGAGGAATATTAAGGTCCAACATTTTCATATCAAACTCCTCGTTGTGAATAGTATTAAGTGTATGATTTAAAAACAACAGTAATAAATATATCATTTAGAACTGGAAGCTTCAAGTGCAATGTTCCCGTTTTGCAGAGAAGGAAACAGGACCAAGGAAGGGAAGGACTTGTGCAAGGTTACATAATTAATCACAAAGTAGCAGAGGCAGGATTTGAATCCAAGGTATCTGGCACCAAATCTTTCTGGTAAACTACATTGCCCCCCCCCCCCACGTATAACATTCCAGTGCATTCACAGTTCATCTGCTAGTTCTCATTTGAGCCCCACAACCACCCTTTGAGGGAGGGAATACAAGTATTATCTCCATTTTACCGATGAAGCTACTGGGACCCAGAAAACAGAAGTGACTTATCTAAGGTCACACTGATAATGAATGGCAGAGCTTGGATTTGAATTCCAGTTACCGAGCCATTTCCCTTATTCAGAGGGAGCTCCCTGAGACCCAGGTTGAATCAGAAACTGCTACTTGTTGGCAGGCCTGTCGAACACATTCAAGATATGGCTGACTGAGTTCTCCATCTTGTGGTTCCCCTTATATTCGGCTGTAATTCAGGGTTAACCAACCAGTTTAGACAGTTCCCCTTTTATCTGTTAAACATGTTGGAGGGCTCTGTAGTCCTCTTACAAGTAAGCATGATCTTTGAGAGGAAAAGCAGCATTGATTTAAACTTATAGCTAACCCCACCCCCATCACCCAGTCCATCTACCTTCTGTCTGACCTTGAGTCCAGGTAAAGCTGTCCATTGAGGCTCTGGACAGGACGTGAGCTGGGAACTTTCCTTTCAAGGGAGAGGGATAAAGTTGTAGCAGGGGGATGAGGGCCAAGGTAGATGACAGGCCTGGGTAGGTTGACCCAAAAGGAAGAAAAGGAGGGTAACCACTAAAAGAGGAAACCTGTCCCTGCAAAATCTGTTTTCTATCTAAATAGGTTGTCCCTAGATCTGCCCTAATGGAGCCCAAATTGGCATCACCTCTCTGGGCAGTTCCAGTTTACCACCCTGGAGGCCTGGGAAGGTTGGCTCTGTGGGAAACCATTGGTTATCGGCTCAAAGGACTCGGGGTTTAGAAGTGATCTGGATAGATCATCCAATCCGACTCTCTCATTAGCTTTATATTTTTAAGTTTGTTCTGCTAAAATTCTGTTTTAAACAGCTATAAATTTCAGGTCTAGGAACAAGAGCCAGAGCCAGAATCCCAGAAAAATCTGAAGCAGGAGTCTCAAACAAAAGAGGAAAACCACAGAGGAAAACTCTGTACAATTAGACAAAACACCACCAAGACAGTGGTTATCAAGACTTGGTCCACACAATTGGACCACAGGTCTTGGGGAAATGCATACCACATGTCTAAGCCCAAAGGGAGTTCTAAGGTCCACAGCTTGGAAGTGACAGAGCCAGGATTCAAACTCAAGTCCTCTGGGTCTCTCTCTCTGGTGCCACTTAGCTGATCTTGTTCCCTTATGGGAAGGAGGGCAAGCTTACAGCACACTGGGTTCCTCTCCTCTGGCTGGCAGTGCCAGCCCCCAAGTAATTCCCTTCTCCAACCCCCTGCCACATCCATACTAATAAGCTCCCTACTCACAACCCTTTGTGTCCCTGGACTCTTCTCCTTCCCATAGACCCCCTGCTTCCTGACTATCTGGTTCACACATATAAAAGATTAGCTTTACCACTAATTAGGTCCAGGCTAAATTTCATTTGGTGATTTCCTGATCTTTGCTTTGAACCTCCCTAAACCCCTAAAAGATTCTAGCCTCGGTCTTGGTTGATATGTGAAGCCATTCATTGGTATCCAGTTTATTGGGGTATTCCAGGTTGGGTTGTTTTTTTCTTGGTGAAGCTACTGGCAGAAACAACCCATATATCTCCGGGTCTTTTAGCTTAGATGCTCATGCCAGCCTGCTAATGAGGCCAAGGGCCTGGGTTCCATCCTCTGGTGGGACCAGTGAGTCTGTTCCATTTCTGACTGAGAAGCTGGTCTCACAGGTAGACTCCTTTTCAGATACAAGAGGAAATGGAGAAGATGGATGATACAGCAGGAGATCTGAGTTCAAATCTAAGCTCTGCTACTTTCTATCTGTGTGATCAAGGTCAAAGTAGTGAAGTAGATAGTGGTTAGATAGGAAGACCTGCTTTCAAGTGCAGCCTCAGATACTTACTAGTTATGTGATCCCAGCTAAGTCACTAAACCTTTGTTTGCCTCAGGCTCCTCATTTGTAAAATGGAGATAATAATAGTGCTTGCTTTCCAGAGTTGTGAGGATCCAGTGAGAGAACACGTAAAATGCTTTGTAAACTTTAAATGTAGCTATTAGCTATTCTAGAACCTCACTTCCTCGCCTGTTTGAGCTGAATTACCTGTCATCTAGGGCCATGTCTAGTCTAAAAACTATGATAAAGTGGGAATCGGGCTAGAAACCAAAGTGCCTAAAATGGAGATTGGCTATTAGTGATCAGAGATGCAATGGGAGCTAGAGAGGATCGAAAATCTTGGTCTTGATTAGGCATATGATCTCAGGAAAGTCATTTCCTTGCTCTGAGGCCAAGGTTTCTCACCTGAAAAATGAGTTGAGTGAAATGACCTTTAACCTTTCCAGATCAAAAAGTAGTCATTTAGAGAAAATAGTCAATGCCTCCCCAAGGTAGATCCAGGAAGACTTTACTCAGCAGGTCAAATTTCAACCTTTCTTCCCTTTCTGCATAGGGACTATTGCTCTAAAATCATCAGCAAGAGTGGACCAAAGGCATGGAAAGACATACTGGGGATGAGCCAGACCGGAGACAAGTAATGGAACTTACTTCCATCCAGATTCCAGTCCTAAGGTATGATGAACTAGACATGTAGTACTATATAAGATTGTTCCCTGCCATGGAGAAGGGAAGGGAGGGTGGTAAAAAATATAGAACTCAAAAGTTTGCAAAACGATGAATGTAGAAAAGTACCTTTGCATGTAATTGGAAAAAATAAATTAAATTTTTAAAAAAAGGCAAGAAATAAACATGTAATGGGAGATGGCCAAGCATTGTGCCCTCGGTCCTTGATGACACTGTGCAGACATTGAGGCTACTGAGCAACATGTCTTTTTAATAGGGCATTGCCATGGGGGTGACATAGAACCTTTGACACCACATCATTGATGACTGAGTTCATATTCTTCAGCTATCCTTGGAGGGATAGTCCCTGGAGAAAGCTAGATGATCCAAGGGATGATAGAGGATGAAGACATGATGGAGCAAGGAGTTCCTTGACCCAGCTGGGGTCGGAATTGTAGAATAATGAGTGGTCACTGGAGAACATCAGAAGGAGAACAACAGGGAACTTCTGGACCAAGCCAGAGTCAGAGCTGAAAAACAGCTAAGGTCAGAGCCATGGTACCAACCTCATCAACCCCTGGTCCTATGGGTCTCCGGGGAAGGTGGTAGACATTGCTTTCTTACTGCCTACTTTCCTCCTGTGGATGTATGAATATGAAGAGAGAGATGTCCTTGGGGCAGGGGAGGGAAAGGGGAAAGGCCCACTCAGGGCAGTACTAGAAGTCTGGAAGGTTGCATAGGTCCATGAGTCATGAGTATCTGAATCTATTAGAGAGTCAAGTAGCAGGTTTGATTACCCTCTAACTTGAAGCAGGGGTTGCAGAACGCCATATGGGATAGAATCGAATCTTGGGTAGCTCCCTGATCTCATCACTTTAGAGACTCACTCCATTAGTACAGAAGGTGATTTTTTGGAACCAGTATTCTCCCAAGGCCGACAACCCGTGAGGCAATGAAGAGCCTCATGTCAACTGTAAGTATGTGACAGAATGAGAGTGCCAGCACTGAGCAAAGCTCTGGGATAGCCCAGGTGGCACCGGAATGGATCAGCCCAGCTAAGTGTAGAGAGACCCATCATTAGAAGCTTGGTGGCTCAGTGATGACCTCCTTCATCTCAAGACCCAGGAAACAAGTTTTTTTAAAAAAACCACCTCTCTGAAAAATGTAAAGCTTAAAACTGTATAAAAAATGATTGTTGAAAACTACCATTGTATGTAGTTGCAATATAAATAAATTAAATAGTTAAATTTGTTTTAAAAACTGCCTCTTTGGTCTTGATGGAAATTCAAACTCCTCTTGAGCTCCCTTGGAAAAGTCTGCCCTGCCCCCTCTTTCCCCCATCCCCTGGGCACCTGCCTCTCTGTCTCATCCCCAAACAAATAAGCACCATGGTAAACAGGACAAAACTCATTGGAAGAAGCCCAGCCAGAGAAGGGAGGGGGGAAGGGGGACTCTTGGTGGGACTGGGGTTTCCTAGAAGGCAGAGGGGAGGAGGCCAGTTTCCAGGTCGGCCTCCAAGTGGCCGGAGAGGGACAAGGAGGGAAGTGGCGGCATCCTCCCTTTGTGGTCTATAATTAGCCTTTCCACCACCTGTGAAGGCCATAAGCATGACTCAAGGCTCTATTCCCCTTCCCCCCCCCCCCAAGACAAACACATTTCAGGACCTGCTTTTTTTCCCCAAGATCAGAAGATTCAGAGCTGGAAGAGCTCTGAAATAAGGAAACTGAGGCCCACAAAGCAGAAGGCATTTGCCCAAGACGATACATAGTAAGCATCTGAGATGAACTTTGAGCCCATACTTTCTGAATGCTAGCCCAGGGTAAACTTGATTGGGACAAGCATTAGGAAGGCAGCCCAAGGCCCTGGGGTCTCAAACAGACAAGCAACGGCAAGGCAGGATGGAACACTCACTGAGGTATGTTCGCTGAGTCAGAGGAGCTCGCCACTGGGAAGCAGTGACTCCCAGCCCTGGCTAATTCCTCACATTCTCCAAATGTGAGCCAGATCCACACGTCCCTTATTTGACACATTAGCCATGTGCCTGAGACATTACATGCAATTTAAACTGCTTTGGGGGGCCCTTGGGAGATTGCTACCGAGGGAGATCCTCTGGCCCGTCTATCCGTCAACTCTGTTTTGCTTGCTGGAGCCTTTGGTGTAGCAGCTTCAGAGGCCCTACCATAGGACCTTTTGAGGTGTTCATCTGTCCAATAGTGGAACTGGCCCTGGCTAAAGTCATCTACATTCTCTCTAGAGGAGTTTATGGCCTAGTTGGGCAACAAGAGACTTGGGATAGCATAATAGAAAGTCCTGGGTTTAATGTTGCCTTATTAACAACAATAGTGTATAACATTTATACAAGTGAGCATCCCTTTTCCTTGTCAGTAAAATGAATCAACTGTGGATTTATTTATTCAGCACACATTTTATAGGGAAAAATAAAGGCACTTCCCCTCACAGAATTATGGTGAAGATCAAATGAGGTAATGCCTTAAAATTCTCAGCCAGAAGAGTGAGTTCTTATTATTAGATGAAAGAATTAGTGAGGACTAGAGCATAATGCATTGCGGAGCTGAAAGGCTATGGCATCTGGGGTGGGGAGATGGCCACAGACTGCAGTAGAATTGAGAAGCTTCACGGAGGTAGGATAAGGCGAGATTTGCCGGACATCCCATGGATCCCCTTCCTTCACCCCCACTTCCAGCTACCACCCACTGTTGGATTTCTATGTTTCCCCCATGATCATAGGATAGCAGAAGAAAGGATCTTAGAGCTCATCTAATCCAGCCCCAAGACCCAGAAAAGTAAAGACATGAAGTGATTGGCTCAAGAATACATAGAGGAGTATGTTGGCAGAGCCCAGATTCCAATGCGAGTCTTCTCCCCCTCAGCCTGGTATTTTTCCACTGTCTGGGCCACACTGCCTCTTCTGTCCCAGACTTCTTCAGTCTCCCTCCCCAATTCTCATTTCTGTTCACTGGGCACCCCCCCCCCGAACTGTGGTTAGCTGCTGAGGGAAGCCCTGGCCTAGTTTCTCAAGCTCTAGGGGTGAGAGAAGGAGGTTGGGCTGGATCAGGGCCAGGCCACAGGGCATGGCTGCCCAGCCAAGGGCGAAGCCCAGAGACCAGGACCGACCCCAGACGGAGGCAGCTGCTGCCGTCGCCTTCCAAATAACACAGTTGAGGTTTGCTCCTCCTTTGGGGTTTCTCAACTGTTTCCATTTCTATTATGCCTTTGTGTTTTCTTTCTTCCCCTAAACCCCCACCCCTTCCTTTCCTTTATTTTTTTTAATAATTCTGGGATTCAGACTTGGTAGTAAAACATGGTGGAGGGATTGTACTAGATAAAATTGGGAAGTCAGTAAGGATTTCCCACTGCCCTGGTGGCCAGTGATCTCATGGTGCCCCGCATTGGTGTCTCTGGGCAAGTCCCTTCTCTCCCCTTAGATTCCATTATCCTATAAAAAAGGGAAGATTGGGGGAAAATTCGAGAATTCAAATGGTAGGGTTGGTCTCGGTGGCCTCTGAGACATGCTTGGACATGCCCTGGAAACTAGCCTTTGCCCTCTTTGAGAATAGATATTAAGGTACAACAGTGGACATTGTCATCTAGCCTTCAGGGACTTGAGGCCGCCCACCCTAGAGGAAAGTTAACTCGGACTCCTCACCACTCTCCTTCCTTTCTTCCTCTTTGATAGATCCATATGTGGTATGAATTGGAGGCCCTTTACCATCCTGTGGCCCTCCTGGATTCATCTGATCCAGGTCATTCTTGAGCTGTGGTGCTGGGCCCTAGCTATAATCCTCCAGATGACATAGCCCCTCTGTAGACCTCTCTCTCAGTGAAGCCCAAGAATATGGTAGCCTCTGAAAGCCTTTCTGGGATCCCAAGGTCATACAACTGGAGTATTTGGGTGCCCCTATCATTAAAGGATAATTGTGTTGGACTGGGGGCTTTTCTGGCTTGTAGCAGGCCAGGGGGAAGGAAGGCTGCACATACTTAGGCAGTTCACTTGGATAGTGTGAGTTGAGAGCCCTCCCTGTCCCCAAATGTCTCATTCAGCAGCTTGTTTTAGGAACACTCTCCCTTCTTATTTGACCTAAAAGTCATCCCTCTTTTGGGTCAGACGACACGAATGGGGCATTGTCTCCAGAAGAGCCACTTTCAAATAAAATCATTTTAAATAATTATGGAGGAAGGAAGGGAGACCTATTAGCCTTCTCTCTTGGTACACCTACAGAGACAGCACAGCATGGGAGGCGCAGAAGGATAAGGAGGGTTGATTGGATTCAAAAGACCTGGGTTCAAATCCTAGCTACTTACTACCTCACTTTCTACACTTCAATGTCTTCATCCATAAAAATGAGTGAGTTCGAATACATCAGGAGTTCAAGGCCTCAGTCCTGTTTTGGACCCTTAGGCAATGTCTAGTGAAAACTATGAACACTTTCTCAGAATAAGATGTTTAAAGGCATAAAATAAAATACCTGAGGTTACCCAATAAATCAATTACAGTTATGATTTTCACATCACAATTTTTTCCATCTTGGTTTCAATATATATAGATATATAGATATATATATATAACTTTTGGGGAATTTTATGGCAACATATAAAGGCCAACAGATGGCAGAGGAAAGGTTTAGAAACTCAGAAATACATAGAAATATATGTATAATATTATATAATATTAACATATTTTATCTTTTAATATCACAATAATCCAGACTTCTCCGACACAAAGGGAGGACCACAAAATTTTACACCAATTTTTCCAGATCATGGGAATGCTGAGCCCCTAACCCCCACAAAGTGGAAAGGATAATATATAATATTGAAAGTCAGTTTACTTATCCTCCAGGTTCTGAACTTCTGCACTCAATGGTCTCTGAGGCTCCTCTATGAGTTTTGTGGCTCTTCTTTGCTGGTTTCCATCTTGGAAGACACAGAGATTGAAGGAAATGAGATCCAGATTGGGAGGAGTAAGGCCTAGATAGAGGGGATGAGGCCAAATCAATGATAAGTGACTGGAGCTGAAGGACAGCACAGAACATTAGACCAGGGAGGAAAGCTCTATACCGAAGACATGGCAAAGGGCCTGAGAGTTGGGAGATCTGACTAGGAATCCCAGTTTTGACTCCAGCAAGGGGTGAAATCCCTTTGTTTCTCTTCTTTTGTTTCCTTCTCCCTCCTTGGGGTCCATGATGCTATTACTATCTGCCCAAAGGGGCTGTTGTGGGAAAACAAACTGTTTTGGCCACTGTAGAAATGGAAATGCTTATGGGGCTTCTTGGGCATGGGTGCATGAAGGCTAGGAAGGTCAGAAGTTAAGTCAGGATTCTGTCCCCTTGGAAGGATCATATGATGTCCAAGTGGGAAGGGAGGATCCTTAGAGAAGGGGAGAAGCAATACAGCACATAGGAAAAGGGTGCCTAGAACTCAGGTCTCTTGCCACCCAACAGAACACATTTCCTCTCTAGACCCTACTGGCAGTCAGTCCTTCAGCCAGGGGATTCCTCATGGCAGCCACCAGTGCCTCAGATGAAGCCAGTTAGCTGGAGGTTGGAGGCTTGGCTGGAAGGGGGAGGGATTTGCTGCTTTAAATGGAATGTTTGGGAGAGTTATGGGATGGTCAGTTCTGGAAACCATTGCAGACGGAGCCTCACAATAGTTTCCAATTTCTTTCGAAGCTTCTCCATCCCCCCCCTCCGCCCGCCACACACACACCCTCCAGATCCCAAACTCTTAACTCGCTGTCAGACTAGGTGAATTGGCTTTTTTGAACCTTAAAGTGATAGGTCCCCCAGCTGAGCTGCCCCAGTTGCCTCTAGGGCTTAGATAGGATCCTAGATCCAAGACTAGAAAAGACCCTTGGGGTCACCTCAGCCCTCTCCTCTCATTTTACACAGGAGGAAACTGAGGCCCATGGAAGGGAAGTGACTTGTCCAGGGTAACGTAGAAAGGATCTGAGGTAGGAATGGAATCCATGTTTTCTGACTCTTAAGTTCCGTATTACATGCATTATACCACCCTGCCTCTCTTCATAAGTCTAAGGGTATCCAGTTCTTTAGAACTTTATATTTTCCAATTGATAGTTTATATTACTTTTCCAATTACATGTGATGAAAGTTTTTGATATTCATTCCACCTGCATATCTATAAGTCACAAAATTCCCTTCCACTCTCCCTTCCCACCCTCTTCCCCTCAGCAGCGAACAGTCAGGTGAATATTGTACGTACACGCTTGTGTTTAACACGTTTACAGATTAGTCACTTTCTGAATGAGGAATTAGGATTAAGGGAAAAGAAAGAAAACTATGGGATAGGGAGGAAAAACAGAAGAGACATTTTATAAAAGTGAACTTAGTGTGCATTCAGATTCTGTGGTTTGTTTTGTTTTGTTTTTTCTTTGTCTGGATGGGGATGGCATTGTCCATGGCTGGTCTTCCTGGGTTGTCCCGGCTCTCTGAACTACTGAGAGGAGCTGCAGCCATCCAAGGTGATCAATTCACAATGATGCTATTAAATGTGTTCTCTTGATTCTGCTCCCTTTGCTCAGCATCAGTTCCTGTGATTCTTTCCATGCTTCTCCAGAGTCCAACCATTCGTGGTTTCTTATACAACAGTGGTATTCCATAACATTCATTTCCCATAACTTGTTTAGCCATTCCCGAGTTGATGGGCATCCCTTCAATTCTCAGTTCTTTGCCACTACAAAAAGAGCTGCTATGAATATTTTGGAACATGTGGTCTTTTCCCATTTTATGATTTCTTCTGGATATAGGACCAGTATCAGTATTGCTGGGTCAAAGGGTATGATCAGTTTTATTGCTCTTTGGGTATAGTTCCATATTGCTCTCCAGAATGGTTGGATCTGTTCACAACTCCACCAACAGTACATTAATGTCCCAATCCTCCCACAACCTCTCCAACATTGATCATTTTTACTTTTTTGTCATCTTAGACAATCTGATAGGTTTGAGGTGGAACTCCTAGTTGTTTTGATTTACATTTCTCTAATCAGTAAAAATTTGCAATATTTTTTCATATGATTATATATAGTTTTAATTTCTTTGTTTGAAAACTGTCTAGAGCTTTGTTTTGTAAAACATTCCTCACAAAGTCACTTTGGAAGAGAGACAGTACTGGTGGTATTCTTCCCATTTCACAGAGGAGGAAACTGAGACTGAAATGTGTGATAAAAGTCACACAGCTTGTGTCAACACACAAGGATTGGCTGCCCAGGTTATGAACCCCCACCTACTGGGGAAGAAGCAGTCTGGTGTCCTGCAGAGGTGAGGGAAACTTTGAAACTGAGCCTACCCTAAGCAGCATGGGCCCTGGGTGCAGACTTAAAAGGACACTGGGCCCTTCTGCTGGCCAGATGGCTGCTGCTAGCTTGCCCCCAACCCCCAGCTCCAGTTCCATCCAAAGATCCTGACTATTCCATCATTTTCCCCACCCAGCCCCAAATCCCTCCAGTGCGTGTCTCCTTCACCTGGTGGTGTTGGAGAAGCCTGGGCCTCTTGTTCCCCTTCCCCCCCCCCCCCACCTCATCCTCCTTGGCCTCTCCCCTTCCTAAATGAATTTGCCAGCGACCCTGGCTGACACCCCTGATCAGATCATTTCCCCTTTGTCCAGAATGTAGCCTCTGCCAAAGGCCGATTCCTGAGAAGTCAGCAAATTCCTTGCTCCAGTGAAGCTGAAAGGTTGAGTCCATCTGTTCGGGGAGCATTTCCTTGTCTTTATTGTGCTCTCCCCCTCTGAGGGGAGTTATGCTGGCTTCTGAGTCTTCAATTTCCTCCTGAAGTGGAGGAGGACTGGGGAGATCATGGCAAAATCATTGAACTTGATGTCAGGAGACCAAGTCGCCGTCCCTGCTTGGCCACCCACTAGTGATGTGACCTTGGACAAGAATCTTAACCTTTCTGAGCCCCAGTTTCCTTCTTGGTAACATAAGGACTAGAATCTTTGTACTTGTTGCCCTACAGGCTTAGAGGGAGGAAGGCCTGTCGGTGTGAGGTCTGATCTATCAGTTAAAATTTATCCACTGGCTGGTTCTTGGACAATACACAACTTGCTACCAGGACTGCACATAAAGGTTTCCCTGCTTAGGGAGGTGTTGCCAAAGCTGATGGCTCTTGTCCCCTAGGAACAATGCAGTAAAGGAGGGTGACATCCTTCAATGATCTGAAGAACCCAGCTTTGGAAGGGGTTCTGTTAAAGAAGTAGCTCCTCCGCCGCCACCACCTAGGGGCAGTGAGGTGGTGTGGTGGATAGAGCACTGACTCTGGAATCAGAAAGATGGGAGTTAGAATACCTCAGACACTTAACACTTATTAGCTGTGTGACCTTGGAAAAGTCACTTCACCCTGATTGTCTTGCATTCAGTTGACCTGATTCAGATCTGGCCACTGGACTCAGATGGCTCTGAAGGTATAAGAAAAGCTGGTGACTTAGCACAGCTCCCCCTCACTCAAATCCAATTCACATGCCTGTCATGGCATCACCTCCATGATGTCATGGCTTTCTTCAAGAACAAAGGACAAACATCATCATACTCCACCTATTCTTCATAAGGAATCAGATTCTGTCTTGGCAGAATTCCGCAATAGGGCAAAAGGTTTTCCAAGTCAGGTTCAAGAATCATCTCATTCATTCATTCATTTACTCATTCATGCAACAACCATAGCAAAAAGTATGGTAGAGTGATAAGAGCCTTGACCTCACAGTCAGAGTCCTTGGGTTCAAATCCTGCTTCTGATCCTCAACTGTCATTTCCCTGGGCCTCAGTTTCCTCATCTGAGGAATTGGACTAACTGACTTCTGAGGTCCCTTCTGATTCTAGAGTGATGAGATAATATCATACTCCTTAATCCTGATGATTTCTTAAGGTTTAAACATGTTCTGAACCTGGTTCAAGGCTCTGGATAAGATACCAAGCTTAGACAGACACCATGCCTATGAGTTCAGGAAGCTCACGTGCAGTATCAGGCCACGTTAGACAGGCAGTGAGGTGTAGTGGGTAGGACAGCGAGAGTCCCCAAGCCCTGGTTTGTACAATTCTGTGTAATTTCTCAGGGTCACTCCTTGCTGAGCCCCAGTGTCCTCAGCTATCCAACAGGGATAATGAAATTGTACAACTCTTGTGAAGTAACAAATGATTTTTTACAAACCTTAAAAATATTGTGAGTATCTAACTTTCCTGGACATGCCTGGTCATGACCATGCAGACAAGATGTCAATGGTTAGAGAGTCAATATTTCCTATCTGGGCCCCCAAATGCACTCTTTTTTTTTTTTGCGGGAGGGTTGCAAGGCAGTGGGGTTAAGTGACTTGCCCAAGGCCACACAGCTAGGTGATTATTAAGTGTCTGATGCTGAATTTGAACCCAGGTCCTCTTTACTCCGAGGCCGGTGCTTTATCCACTGTGCCACCTAACTGCCCCCTTCACTGCATCACCTAGCCCCCCCCCCTCCCTGCAATGTATTCTTAATCCAGGCCTAGTGGACCTAGTTGGCCCAGTCTGGTCTTAAAAATTTCCAATTTTATAACTGAACTGGACCTTTTTGTTGCTGTTGTTGCTTAGTCATTTCAGTCGTGTCCAACTGTGACTCCATTTGAAGTTTTCTTGGTAAAGATACTGGAACAGTTTATCATTTTCTTTAGCTCATTTTACAGATGAGGAAACTGAGGCAAACAGGTAAAGTGACTTGCCCAGGATCATTCAGCTAGTAAGACTCTGAGGCTAAATTTGAACTCAGGCTTCCTGACTCCAGGCTTGGCCCTCTGACCTGAACTTTAGATATCATCTCATGCACCTTCCTCATTGTACAGATAAGGAAAGGGACTTATCCAAAATTATACAACTAAGTCACTACAGGGGCAGACCCTTGTATCTACCATGGATCAACTGTAATCCCAGGCTCACAAAGTTACCCAAGTGAAAGAATGGGGACAGTTCAGTAGGAGCCCATCCTCACTCCTGGTGACACAAGTCAAGGCAAGGGTCCTGCTGATGAACAAAGAAGGCAGCTCATTGCTAAAGTTTTCATGATGTGGGAAAGGGACTTCTCTGCCCCTGCAACTTTCTGCTGAGGTTGTATGGATTGTAAAAAAGAAATAATCTGAAACAACCCAATGTCCCTAATCCAGGGCATTCTAGAATACCTCTGTCTCTGCCTTTTAATTATTTCTAATAACTCAAAATAGCTTAAAAGAGGAGACATGCTTGGCTGAAAAGAGGAGACATGCTTGGCTGGATAGATGAAAGTCACTTACATTAGGGTAGAACAGAAACAGGACCTGCTTCAGAGGCAGAGGAGCTGACCTGGAGCCTGATATTTCCTTGCTGTGTGACTGTGATTAAGTCATTTACCTACTAGAGACTGTTTTCCTATCAGTAAAATGGGAGTAATAACCTTCACACTTCCACAAGGGGTGTTGGGAGACCTATAAAGCAATGGTGTTAGAGGAGGATTACTAAACCACACAGAAAGATCGCAAACCCAAAATGAACATCTGTGTTCTATTGTATTCTTGGGTTTTTTAGCTTTCTCAATTACTGTATTTTCCCATGTATAAGATGCACCTTAATTTGGGGGCCCAAAACTTGAAAAAATGTATTTCATAGTTATTGAATTCCAGTCTTATTCATCATCAAATTCATACAACTCTTCACTGTCAAAATTCCCATCCACAAGCTTGTCGTCCTCTGTGTTGGATGCCGAATCCCTGTCTTAGAAGATGCTCTGCCTGCTCTCCTGCCTGTTCTCTGGTCTGTGGTTAACCACAAGCCCTCCCTGGGCCAGCCTGGTGCATGGACACACGCTCTGTCCATTCTGTTTCATGAACCTGAAGCACCCACCGTGTCCTCCTTTGAGATCGGTCCCTTCTGTTTCGTTAGCAATGCTGAACCATCTTGGTGGACATGGGAACTCCAATGGCCCTTGGTTCTTCAATCCAGGTCTTCAATTCCCCGTCGAACTCGGGCCATTTGGCTGCCCTGCCTCTCATGGCCTTCTTCTGCCAGGACATTTTCAGTCGGGTTTCTTCTTCTTGTAGCTAGGCTCGGATTGTTTTGTCAGTTGGAGGAGGACCACAGTGATGGGAGGCAGTGGTGGGAAGGTGGCTCACTTTGGCCAACTTGGATTCAGCACTGGATGAAAATCTTTTCCAAGTCATTTCCGGGCAGAATGTAGCAAAATGTCATCTACTATGTTGGTAACCAAAGCGTAACAAAGCACCAAGTGTGGAAATAGTGGGAAATGCAAAGCCAAAAATCTACAACCACTGTAGATGACACTCCCAGTTTTTAGACCCCAATTTTTTCAAAAAAGGGTGCATCTTATACCAGGGGAAATATGGTGGCTTCTCATCTGATTCCTTCCATCAACAATGTTGTGGACCATCTTGAGGACTGTATGTCAGACACTTTTGCTGGAGGTTTTTCCTATTCACTAAAGAGAGAGTTGGGTTAGCCGGTCCCTCGGGTCCCTTTAAGTCCTATGTTCCTAAGGTCTCAGAGCTCAGAGCGCACCCTTTCCTCCCCATCAGGACATGATAAAGTGAAAGGATTGCTCCATTTGAAGTCAGAGAATTTGGGGTTCGAATACTGGCTTGGCCACTTCCTACCTGTGACCTTAAATCATGCTAGAGGCCTGGAGGCAAGAGACCTGAGTTTGAATCCTTCTTTGACTCCAAGCAGCAAAAAGTCACAGGATCCCAGATTTTGAGACAGAAGGGATCTTTGAGGTCATTCAGTCAAACCACCTTGTTTTCAGATGAGGAAACTGAGGCAAACAGAAGTTAAGTGCCTTGCCCAGAGTCACACAGCTAGACAGTGCCTGAGGTAAGATTGGAACTTCAGCCCCTTTGGGGCTCAGTTTCCTCATTTGTAAAATGAAGGGACCTGACCAGATTCTTTCTAAGAGATCTTTTAGCAGCTTTTGTCAAATTGTTTCATCCACTGATTCATTCATTCCCTTTTTCATCTAGTTATTCATTTCTCTGACAAACGTGGGAGGCAGTGATGGGAAGGTGGCTCAAGCATTCTGTTCTGGAATGAAATGGAGGAGGTCTCACTGATGACTTAGCCCAGCCAGGCAGCAGGTGCAGGGTTGAGCTCCTTGGGGAAGGAGGCATACTTTGGGGATCTTGTCACTTCCTTTCCTTTTTTGTAAAACATTGGGGGGGGTTAGAAACCAACGCAAGTGGAATAAGATATAAAATAAACACCGAGGGGAAAAAACAATCCTTGAAGACAGGGGAAGCAAAGGAAAATAAATAGGAGAATACAGAATGATTCATCAGCCATCGTCATCTGATCCAATTCTAAAGTCACTTTGGTGACAGGAAATGAAGCCCAGGGCTCTGGATTGGTACTTCTGGAGGGGGACTGTGACATCCTAATGCTCCTAGGGAGCACCAGTGGCTCAAGGTTAATAGCTCATTTTAGAGCTTGGGAGTTCAAAAGGATGGGCAGCATGGTGGTCTGCTACGGTCAGAGTTTAATACTGTGACTAGTTAGTTTGCAGTGTGACCTTGGGCAAGCCACTTTCTTTCTTGAGACCTCAGTTTTCTGTTCTCTAAAATGAGGGATTGGGGTAGATGGTCCCTCAAGCCCCTTCTAAGTCATATGTTCCCAAGGTTTCAGAGGTCAGAAGGTCCTCCTTCCTACCCATCAGTAGAATGAGTGCTGACTTTGAAGTCAAAGGACCTGGTTCAAATGGTGAGTCTGTCATTTCCTACCTGTGTGACCTTGGGCTAGTCACTCAACAGGCTCCAGATCTAGGGGCCTAATGCTTCTCTGGCCTCAGTTTCCTCCTCTGGAAAAGGAGAGGTTTGGATTATATGACTTCTGAGATCCCTTTAGGTCATTTTCAGTCATATCTGATTCTTCATGACCCTATTTGGGGTTTTCTTGGCAGAGGTACTGGAGTGGTTCGCCATTTCCTTCTCCAGCTCATTTTACAAATGAGAAAACTGAGGCAAACAAGGTGAAGTGACATGACTAATATCTGAGATCAGATTTAAACTCAGTAAGATGAGTCTCCTTGACTCCAGGCCTTGAGCTTTATCCACTGTGCCACCCAGCTGCCCTTGAGGTACCTTTGGGCTTCTTATGGACTTTTCTGAGACTCAGCATCCTTCTCTGTAAATAGAAGGGTAGAATTAAATGGTCTCAGTTTCCTCCTCTATAAAATGAGGAAGTTGAACTAGATGACCTTTGAGGTCTCTCTCAGGTCTGTGTTTATGACTCTCTGATCTACCATCTTGATTACAATTTCCTGATTGCTCTGGAATGGGTATTATTTCCTATAGTATCCTGCAGGACCCCGTGGGACCCTGGGGCCAACAAGGCAGGGCTTTGTGTACCTTTGCTGGGTACCTGACCTTACCTCAGACCCTGAAAGAAAGGAAAAGGGGGGGGGGATTGGGGGAGTGAACAGAGTTGTAGGAGTCATGACCCTTGCCCTCTAGGAGCTGACTGAGCAGGGCAGGGGCTATTGACCCCATCAGAGCAGAGAATTAGACAATCATGGAATGGCTGAGCCAGAAGGGAGAGGGCCCTTAACGAGGATCAACTCTGGTTCCCTCATTTTGCAGAAGGAAAAAAATGAGATTTAGAGAGGGGAAGGGCCTGAGTTGGTGTTAAGGGACAGAGTGCATCCTCCAGCCCAGATCCCCTAGCTCAAATGTGCCCACCCCGACCCTAGTCACTGAGGCAGAGCATGTTCCCTTGGCCCCAATCCCTTTCTCCTCTGATCCGTCACTACCTACCATGAGGGTTAGGACTTCAGGTGCTTTTGTGTCAGGGTTCTGCTCCTTGCTACCTTATCCCAGGTGTGCATTCCAACCCCACGACAGGCTCTTTGACATACCAGGATCTCTGGGCAGCCTGTGGATATCACCTTGATCTCCAGTTGCCTGATTATATCACCTGATAAATAGACCGACAGGGCGCTGCGGTATCTGTCCTCAGACTGACTGAGTGATCCTGGACAAGTCATTTTACCCTGTGTGCCTTAATTTTCTCATCTGTAAAATGAGTTGGAAAAGGAAATGGCAAACCCCTCCAGGCTCTTTGCCATGAAAACCCAAATGGGGTTATCAAGTCAGACATGTCTGAACAACAACTGAACAACCAAAAGACCATCACTAAGGGCAACAATTCCAACAGAGAGGAAGAATACAAGTAGTCCAAGGAGACCCGTGTGGCTTGTTAAGGAACGGTTACAGGGTATGGGCACACAAGGGTGCCATAGTACTGTAAGAATAGTGCCAGAAGTATGATGAACTCAGGATGAACTGAGTTTGGCAAGGACAGCAAAGGGCAACAAAAATGGGGAGGGATGGTCCAAAGCTCTAGGAAAAGGCACTGGGCCTGTCTTCCTGGCTTGGAGGCTAGTTAACTAAGACAGGGTCAAAAGGAGGGAAGGAGGGAATCTAGTGCAAGCTGCTCACTTTACAGAAGAGGAAACTGAGGCCCAAAGGGAGGAAGTGACTTGGTGAAGGCCACCCAGGTAGTAAGTAGCAGAAATAGGGGATGAATTCAGATTCCTTGCTGTCTCGCCAGTATACCTCCCAGAGGTAGCACACTACCTCTTTCAAAGCACCGCTAGAGGTAGATGGGTCATTGCTAATGGAGACCAGAGAGAAAACAGAAGGGCCCAGGCCTTATTTGGCTTGTTTTCACTGACCTTTGCACTGGAAAGGCCAGAGAAAAAGTGGTTGATGGAGGATTGATGCCCAAGATAAGGAAGGAGAAAAAAGATTAACTAGCTGCCTTTGATGAGGTCAAGTCACTGGCCCCAGATGACCTCCATCCTTGGATACTGAGAAAACCTGGGGCTCAGGGGCAGGCGTGGCAGTAGGAGGTGACACATGAATGCTACCTTCAAGGAGCAGAAGGACTTTCCTGTGGAGGAAGACCTCAGCCAGTTCTGTTTGGCCCCATGGGGCACAATCAGACCTAGTGAGGAAGCTGCAAAGAGGCCAAAGGCTCCGTGTCTCAACAATTTGAGCTGTTCACTAGAAAATGGGCCACCTCAGAGGTAATGGCTTTCCCAGGAGTGGAAGTCTTTAAGCAAAGACTCAAGGTGGGTACACTGTAGAAGGGACTAGAGCAGATGGCTCCTGAAATCCCTTTTCATTCTGAGCACTGGTGATGCTGTGAGTGAGACCTTCGTGACCTCTAACCTCTAACCCCTAACCCCTGGGACTTTTACAGAGACAGATGTCTGGCCCGTGGCACAGAGGACTGGCCTTAGGAAAGTGTGGGGGGAATCCCCTGAATCCTCATTTGACCAATGACACCTGGCAGAGAAGAACTGGGGGGGGTTACATTTGAAGGGGAGATGATTCACCCTCCTCCCCTGGCAAACAGTACAGGTTTGAAAATTCCGTCTATCATGTCTAGGTTGAGGATTAGGGTTCAGACATTGAGAGGAGGATGGAAACTGGGGACCAGGGCATCTAGAAAAAGCTCCACACGAGGGCCTACCCAGCTAGCCAGGGGTCCACTTTTAGACACAACTGTGGGGAGTCTGGAGGAGCAGGGAGAGCTGTTGAAAGATCTCACCTAACTTGGCCCCAGCCCAAAGGCTGAAGTCAGCAGACTGTAACCCTGGAGAAGTCCCAGCAAGCCATGGACCTTCGCCCTTAGCTGCATCCACTCCCCAGGTTATTTCCCTGACATAAACCAGGTCTCAGCCAGGGCTCCATTCCGGAAACCAATGAGCTAAAAAGGAGATGGAGGAGATAAGAAGGAGATAGGGAAGGGGAGGAGGAGAGGCAGGCCTCTCGGGCCTCATCGGCCTGGGGGCGTTGCCAGGATACCAGAGAGCCTTGGTTTGGATGGTGCCTTACAGAATGAATAGCAAATCCATAGTGCAGAGTCCAGATCCTAAAGGCCCGGTGGCGACAGAGAAGGCCTACTGCTTTGTCCAGGTCAGCCTGCTAGCATGTAAACTCTTTTAATCCCAGGGTTCTTTGCTAGGTCCCAGCCTGCCAGTTCAACAGTTCCAGGAAGATAAGGGTAATAAGATGGAAGCTAAGTGGCATGGGTCTCATAAGGGGGGAGAGCAGATCTGCCCCCCTTCCCAGTTCATCATCTCAGACTCCAGTTCAGGTTGCCTCCAGTCTGAGCCTTCCTTTCCAGCCCACCCTTCCCTGAAGACAACAGATTGTGCTCTGGCCCTTCCCCCAAGGCTTCTCCAAACTTAGCCCTCCCAGGCCCCTATATCCTCTGTGCCCCCCCCCCCATCTCAGGTGACCTGGGAAACTTCACCTTGGTAAGGCATTAATGAGTATGAACATGCTAATTTAGCTGGGCAGGGGTCATTACCCCTGAAATGTGGCTGATTGTATGCTGGGGAGGAGGAGGGGCCCACTTTCAAGGACCTTCATAGGATCATGAACGCAATGCCAGAAGGGACTTCAAGGGTCATTTGGGCCAACCCCTTCATTTTACAGAGAAGGAAACTGAGACCTATAGAGAGCAAGTGATTTACCCAAGGTCACACATGTTACCAAGGCAGAATGAAAATTGAACCCAGAACCTTCAGGCCAGCATTTTATTGTTATTTAGTCTTTTTTTTAAGTCATATCTGACTCTTCATGATCCCATCTTGGGGTTTTCTTAGCAGAGAGGCTAGAATGGTTGGTCATTTTCTTCTTCAGTTCATTTTACAGATGAGGAAACTGAGGCAAACAGAGTTAAGAGACTTGCTGAGAGTCACACAGCTAATGAACTAAGATCTTCCTGACTCCAAACCCAGTACTCCATTTACTGCAGTACCATCTAGCCACCCTTTCCCCCAAAAGACCATGGTGTCATGGAAAGAACACTGGATTTGGAGCCATAGGGCTTGTTCTGCTGCTTGTTACTCATGGAACTTGGAAAACTGCTTAAAAATTTTCTAGAGGGGCAGCTAGGTGGCACAGTAGATAAAGCACGGCCCTGGAGTCAGGAGTACCTGGGTTCAAATCCGATCTCAGACACTAATTACCTAGCTGTGTGGCCTTGGGCAAGCCACTGAACCCCATTTGCCTTGCAAAAAAAAAAAACCCTAAAAAAAAGAATTTTCTAGACCTCAGCTTCTTCACAAAGACAAAATGCAAACCAACCCCCTTACTGAGAAGAGTCTGCATTCTCTTTGGAGTATAGAACATGGAAAGACATGAATCACCAGGGGGATCAGGAAAGGCTTCCTACAGGAGGTACTACTTGATTGGAGCCTTGAACATTGCGAAGGATTTGAGGTGCATCCCAGAGGGGCAAAGGCTCAGCGGTAGGAGGTGAAGTGTCAAACAGCAGATGCCAAGGACATAGTGAAAAACATTCACTGCTCACAGAGCATAGCTTCTACTGTATGAACAGGTCCTCCTATGATAGCATTGACCTTCCTAGGTAGTTCAAAGGATCTCAAACTTTAATTAAGTTCTAATAGTGGAGGGGACAGTGAGGTGACACAGTGGATGGAGCACTGACCCTGGAGTCAGGAGAACCTGAGTTCAAATGTGGCCTTAGACACTTAATAATGGCCTAGCTGTGTGACCTTGGGCAAGTCACTTAACCCCATTGTCTTAAAAAAAATAAAAAGTTCAAATGATGGGGTCAACCACCTGAAAAGTAAGTGGCTTGGGGTGTGGTGTGGGAGAAGCCTGATCATAGAATTTAAAGTCTGAAGGGACCTTAATCACCATTTATTTCAAATCTCTCATTTTATAGAGGAAGAAACTGAGTCCCAGAAAGGGGAAAAACTGATCTAAGGCTTTAAAGGCAGGTCCTTTGATTCCAATGAAGTGTGTGTCGTGTTCCTAAACAGAAACTACCCACTTCCAAGTGATGGGGTCTAATGTGGTTTCCCAGGCCCCCAGGAAGGAGGGAGGCCAGACTTTGTTAGTCAGAAAGAAGCCAAGCGGGACAATGGGAAGAGAAAACAAGTCCATCCGGAGGTTAATGTGAAGCTACAGCCAGCTCTGGGGTGAGGGCTACATGATAGGAAACAGCTTGTTGAAGAGGGAAGGCCCTGCCTCATTGGAAGCTGGAACAGAAAGGGGTAGGAGTGGGGGGGGGGGCGGAGGGAGGGTGTGCTGATTCAAGACAGCTGTGTCTTCTCCACCCTGGGGGACCTTTGCACTTTGCCCCTGGACCCAGGATACCTTGTCCTGTTTTCCTGAAGCCAGCAAAGCCAGCTTTAGGCTCCTGGCAATCTACGAGGGCCCTTGGAGCCATTCAGAAGCTCCAGTGGGGGCCGGACGTCCATAGGCCCCACTGTCTTCGGGAGACCCAGCTCAGCCCTGCTGTCCTGGGGAGGCCCAGACGAAGTTCTCCAGGGAGGGAGAAGGGTCCTGCCCAGCTTAGACTGGCCACAGCCCCGGAGGCATGATGGTCCTGACCGGCCTCTGGGCCTTCCTTCTGTGGGGTATGTGGATAACTTCCTCTCTTCCATTCAGATTGTGGGGCAGGATCTTAGACTTGGGTGGCTGATGATTCTTTCCGGAGAAAACTGCTCTTCAGAGTAGGGACTCAGGGAAAAAATGAACAAAGTAGTCTTACAGTTGGAAGGATCCTTTTGAAGCATCTTGCCCAACACTTTCATTTAACAAATGGGGAGACTGAGGTCCAGAAAGTAGAATGATGAAGAAAACTTTTCTCCTTTCTGTGACAGCCATAATGATGGGCAGTTAGTACCCAAAATAGGAAACCTGGTATAAGAAAAAGAGTATTAGACTTGTAGTCAAGGGATCCGAATTCGAATTCTGATCCCGTTACTTATTTGTTGTGTGTGACCTTGGCTAAGCCCCTAAATCTCTCTGAGATTAATGAGAGAGTAGGGCTAAATGGTGTCAAAGGTCCTGTTCAGCTTGAAATCTCTGATGCTAGCATATTTGACTTCTCTATGCCTGAATTTCCTCATCTGTAAAATGAAAATAATAAAATAGTCATTTCTTTATGAGGTTTTGCAGAGAAAGGACTTTCTAAATGAAAGGTATTAGAGGAATGTGAGTTTTTATGACTGTTCCTTTTATTATTGCTGTTATCATGATCACCTTTGCCCTGACTGTTCCCCATGCCCAGAGGTCTTGTATTAAACACCAGCCCAGACAGCACCCCAGTACCTGGGGCCTATCTGGGAACTTCACTGACACTTGCCAAAGGGTGACTATCAACAAAACATTTGGGGGTGGCTAGGTGGCGCAGTGATAGAGCAGCGGCCCTGAAGTAACTGAGTTCAAATCCGGCCTCAGACAATTAATAATGACCTAGCTGTGTGGCCTTGGGTAAGCTGCTTAAACCCATCTGCCTTGCAAAAACCTAACAAAATACTTAACCTGTGGAGTACTTTAAATGACTTTGTAAATTCCCACCTGAGCTTTAGAATGGTCATTCACAGAAAAAGTCCCAGCATGATAGTTTCCATTGGAGAGCTCATCACCAGGAGAAGGGTCTTCCCACTGCCTACCACCCAGAGCAACTGTGAGCCTCAAAGCTCTAGAGAAAGTTATGGTGACCTCTGCTCCCCATTCAAACTTATACAGACTGGCCCCTATTCAGAAGGCCCCTCCTTTGTGCTGGGTGACAGGCCACACGTTCTCATATAAATGAATCTGTCTGCAAGTGTTCATGACTGAGACCCTTGTGGGGGGAGGTAGTTCAGGTTAACTGGGTAACTCTCACTAGTTGAGGGAAATCTGGGGCAGCTAGGGGAGTCAGGAAGACCTGAGTTCAAATTTGATCAGACACTTACTAGCTGTGTGATCCTGGGCAAGTCACTTCACCCTGTTTGCCTCGGTTTCCTCATCTAGAAAAGGGGCTGGAGAAGGAAATGACAGAGCACTCCAGGATCTCTGTCAAGAAAACTCCCAAAGGAGCCATGAAGACTCGGACACCACTAAACAGCAAAGAGAGAAATCCACTTTAACCTGCCCCACCCAGGCATTGTCTCAGTCTCATCTGGGTGACTTTTCCTTTGATCAAAGTGGGGACACTCTGTTCCTGCCCTCCCCCAAAGCAGCCAGCCAGGTTGTCCAGCCCCATCTCCAGAGTCCGGGAATTCTAGGTTCCCCCCATTACCTTTTGGGTAAACCGTACTAGGTGAGAGTGAAAGAGCCAAAGAGATCGGGGTGGGAGGAAGAGAATCCTAGGATGTTAGGGCTGGAAGAAATCAAATAATTGGAGATTCTCCGAAGCTGAGACCTTCTAAGCAGGCCCAGAGAGAGAAAGCACTTTGCCTAGGGTCACACAGCGAATGTGTCAGAAGCAGAATTTGAATTCTGGCCTTCTCACTAGAGTTCTACAATGCCCTCCATTGGACAGACAAGATTCCCAGATTAATGAGAATCAAAACCAGACTGAGGTGTTGCAAGTGACTTTTTCTCTTGCTGTTTTCTAGCCTGTGTCCTAGGCCACCCAAAGCAAACAACATCTGGAGGGGAGGATATGAGAAACTGTTCTGTGACCCCACCGGTGAGGCTGACCCCCTTCCCCAAGCAGGGCCCCTCTCACCACGTGGCTCCTGCTGGCCCCCGTCCTCAATGCCTCCCTTTCCAAGACAATTCTCTCAGTTCCCAGACTCTTTGCTTTCCACCAGACTTGCTCCTGGTTTCCTGGCTCAGAGGCTCTGTTTCTGATTAACTGCTTGGAGAATCAGTCCTCTATGACTTCATCAATATCCCACCTCCAAAGGCACCACTGGGGCTGGGGGATGCCACAGGGACCACTGACAAACCTCAAGTTGAGGCTAGGCCATTGGGGGGCCAAATAAAGAGAAACAAAGGCATTGGGGAGTGGATGGAGGTGGGGGAGTGAGTGGGAAGGAGAGATGGGGAAAGGGAGAGAAGAAGAGAGAAAAAGAGGGAAAGGAGAGGGAGAGACAGAGAAGGGAGAAGGAACAAATGGGGAAGAGGAAGGAGAAGGGAGAAATAAAGAAGAGAAGGGGGGAGAGAAGGGAGGAGAGATGGCAAAAAGCGAGGAAGAGACAAAGGCCAGGAGGAAAGGCCAAAAAGAGGGAAGGAGAGACAAAAGAAAGGCGGGAGATTGGGAGAGGAAAAGATGGAAGGAGAGAGAAAGATGGAGGCAAAAATGGGTGGAGGAAAAATAGGGAAGTCGTCAGTGCCAGAGTTCTGGGGGGGGGGGGTGCAGACCAGGTTGGACTTGTAGAAGGGATTGAGACTTGAGATGTCTGCCCTCTCCCCATCTTACTCCCCCATCGCCTCTCATATTTCTGAGGACCTGGCAGCAACCTGGATAGAGAAGGCCCTTGATAAACACTCATTTATTTGAATATCATCAGCTGCCTAGGGAATTTGGACTAGTAAGGGAGGAGAGGGGAGGGATGTCGAGCATTCTAGTTATGAAAATTGGAAAATTAATGGCATCTTTCCCAAGCTAACCCCAGGCATCCAGGCCATGGGGCAGCGTCCAGATGTTCAGACTGCTCTCTCCTCCTACCTCCTCCACCCCCAAAAGCATCTGTATGGGCTCTTTTCCCTCTTTGGATAACCAGACTAGAGTCTAACTATAATGAGGGAGCATAATATGGATGATAAACCAGTGAAGGAGACTGAGAGGGAGTGATCAGGCAGGTAGGTAGAGAGGCAAATATCACAAACCCGGTGAGGAGGGAGGATCCAGGAAGAGAGGGTACTCAACATCATTGAGGGCTACACAGAGGTCAGGGAGGATGAGGACATATTTACAGCTTCTCCAGGCCTTTTTCTGTAGCCAAGTCCATCAGAGCCTGAAGTCAGAGGCTCATAGATCCATCCTAGGGCAGGGAGGGCCAGGGGTCAGGGAACAGCTAGGTGGTGCAGTGGATAGAGCAGCAATCCTGAAGTCAGGAGGACCTGAGTTCAAATTCAGCCTCAGATACTTGATACTTACTAGCTGTGTGACCTTGGGCAAGTCACAACTCCATTACCCCAGGAAAAAAAAAAAAAGAAAGAAGGTCCAAGGGTTCAAACCCTACCTCATCCAAACCATTGTGTTTCTGTCTATGTCCCTGGAACCCTGGGGGGGGCCATGCCAGTATCTTCCAGTCACAGCTGTCAACACCACTGCCCGGCTCAAGGATCTTCGACAACAAATGGAGGTCCACAGTCTTGATGCCTACATCATTCCTGACACTGACGCCCACATGGTGAGTAGTCACTCCTTCCCCCCAGTCCAATATAAGAAATTGAGAAAAGACTCAAGCTGGAAATGAAATCTCACATCATGAAAGGCAGGTGGAGGAGATATAGCAGGACATGGAGACACAGATCTATTCTCCAAACCCCAAGGAGGAGTAATGAGCTGGAAATAAGAAGAATTTCATGAATGAATGAATGAGTAAATGAATAAATGAATGAATTCGGCATTCATTAAGTACTTACTAGGAACAAAGTACTGTGCTAAGTTCTAGAAGAATAATGGTTCAAATAGAAAAGTCAGAAGGTCTCTGTCCTCAAGGAGAGAGACAACTCTAATGAGAGAGACAATCAGTGTACTGTTGATAATGGGATTTGTGGTCACCAATTAAAGATAGAAATTGAGGGTTACTGAAAGGTGTAGGGATTCCTATGCTCCCTGGGATTTTAAAACTGCTCAGGATTTTATTACAAATTATTACAAAGTAAACAGGTTAAAACTTTTCCACCTCCCTTAGAGTCAACAAACATGTTAGGTCAAGGTGAGTAACAAAAGACTAGGCAAGGTTGCCTGGGAGACAGAGGGAGATAAAGAAAGACAAAGACAGTCCCGGAGAACTGACTGGGCCAGAGAGCTCACCAGCCCCAGAGGAGGTCCAGTCCAGGTTTTATAGCCTGGAAGCTGTGGGTTGGGGATGAGGAGACAGGATACAAATTTTACCTTTCACAATGAGACAATAGAGGTCAATTTACATCTCAAGAGCAAAGAGTCTTCCACCCTTTAACAAGATTTAACAGCATTAAAGGTTATTTTCTGCATTCATAATTCTCTGCATCAGAAGGTTTCAGTAGCAAGAGAGAAGGAAAGGCCCTCTGGTCTTTAGGGTGCAGCAACAGAGTAGATGGCAAAGCCTTTGCTTTAATGACATTTCCATCAACAAAATCTTAGCAATTTCTGACACTGAACCATTTGACATGGCCAAGACCTTTGGTCACAAAAAATATTCTTTTTTGGATCTTCAAGTTATCTTCCTAAAGCTCAGGTCTGAACCTATCACCTCCCTCATTACTAAGCTTCAGTGGAGCAAAAGAGGAGATTATCATGGATAACTAAAGCAATGTAAGAGCTAAGGAAAGAAGCACCTAATGAAGGCGACAAGAGTAACAACAGCTCTCATTTCTAGAGTCCTTTAAGTCTTACAAAGGGCTTATCTCCTGGCCACCCTTGAAAGAAGGTAGTGCAAGGATTATTAGACCAATTTTATGGTGTGGAAACTGAGACTCAGAAATGAACTATCCTCCCCCAGGACCACCTAACTAAAAAGTATCAGAGCCAAGACTTGAACCCAGATCTTCTGGTTCCTAGTCCAACAATCTTTGCACAGTACCACACCAAGGAAGTCTTCATGGAGGAGGCCAGACTGGAATTGGGCTATAATGGAAGACTAGATTTGGGGAGAGAACAAGGGAGGACATCACAGTGCAGGGATAAACCAGGAAGCATAAAGTTCATGAAGGTGTCTGGTTGATTTTTCAGAGTGAGTACATTGCCAAACACGATGAGAGACGCTGGTGGATGTCTGGCTTCAGCGGCTCTGCAGGTGATGACCTTCATCCTCGCCTCTCCCATCATCCTCCTGACCAGGGGGTCCACCTTCTCTTGGCCAGTGTCCAGGACCTCCCTTAAGCCCCTGATGCCCTGACTTGGTGTTGTCCAGGGTCATACAGATAGCTTCAGGGATGGGATTCAGATCCAGTTTTTCTGCTGTTAGAGCTCAGATGCTTACCGCTGTATACTCTGCCTCCCATAAATAATGCAACTTTGAATATTTTGTATTTTAAACATGCATTATAATTCCATATACTTCATTCACTCAACACATACCCAATTGAGGAAATCCTAGCTTCTTGAGGACTAACATAGACCACCAGATCCATAAGTACAACAGGATAACCAGAGAGTTTCCCATAACTTAGACATGGGAATGGGGGGGGGGGGAATTACAGTTCCTCCCTATAGCTCATGGTTTTCTTTGGGCTTGCTCTGTGTGACATGACCCCCAAGTCCCTTACCAGGCTCTGGGCTACCCATCCCTCTCCTAGGCCCTGCCTCTTCTGATCCATGACTAAACTATCACCTAGTCTGCCAAGTCCTCACTTCCCTCCCCAACTCTTTTGGTCCCTGGTGAAAGATTTCTAATATGATCTACGCTGATCACAGACCCTTATGCACAGTAAGCAATGAATTGATATGTTTAGTGGACTGAAATGTAATATATGTTGAGTGTTGTGTAGTCCATGGAGATGAGCAAGGTCTATCACCTGCCCTCATGGTCCTCACAGACCAGGAAGAGGGGAAAGACATAGAGAGGCCATTAAAACCAGGTAGGGCAATGTGTACTGAGAGAGAGACCACCATGGCCTGGGAAGAGGATTGGCATTCGCAGATGATTGTCCACAAAATGAAAAGAGGCCTTCCATCAAGACCCTAAGTTTTCATTTGGTGAAAACCTGGTACAGCGGAAAGAACACAAAATTTGGAGTCAGAGGTCCTGGCTCCGCTACTTACTGACTGTGTGACCTCAGACAAGTCACTCTATCACCTTGAGCCTTAGTTTCTTCATTCGAAAAATCAAGGGGTCAGAGCAGATGGTCTCTTAAGTCCCTTTTAGCTTTAGATCTAGGGTCCTATTTGTGTGACCTTAGATCACTTTCTTCTCAGTTTCTCCATCTGTAAAAGAAATGGATTGAAAATTTTTTTTAAAAAAGAAATAGATTAAAGTTGATGGTTTTTTAAAGAACTCTTTCAGTTCTAAAGCTCTGATTTTTTTCCTTCCCTCCCTTCCAGGAAATGCTGTGGTGACTAAGGTGAAGGCAGCTCTGTGGACTGATAGCCGCTACTGGATTCAGGCTGAGCGGCAAATGGACTGCAACTGGGAGCTACATAAGCAAGGTATGGAGAGGGGGCAGTAGGACTTAGGTTCCCTAATAAATGGGTACAGCAAAGCTCTGGGTCCCCCTGGGGTCCCAAAGGGAGGATATTTTCATAACAAACCCAGGCTGGCCTAGTATATCCAGGGAAATGCATCCATATGATCCTTCTTATAGGTGTCCCAGAATGGGTATATAGAGATTCGGGAGAACTTTAAACCTTTAGGTGCCAGCTATAGAGGGTTATTTACAAGAAGCTCAGGCTGTTTGGGATAGGCCTTAACCTTTAGGATCAACCTCAAGAAAACTGAAACTCCTCCCTCTCCCATAATGCCACTAAAGTCCTTTGAGGACATGCATAGAATGTCTCATTTTGTCTTTATAGAACCAACACCAGCTAAGAGTTTGAAACAGAGTAGGCATTTAAGGTATGCTTGTTGAATAACAGAATCTTGGGCTAGAAAGTGCTCAGGGCCTAGGAGAAATGGGGGTAGGTGACCTGCGGTGATCACACTTACCTAAGGTATGTTTCCTATTGGGTTTGGCAGTTGGTACTTCACCCATTGCAACATGGATCCTAGCAGAGGTTCCAGCTGGAGGTCAAATTGGCTTTGACCCCTTCCTGTTCTCCATTGGTATGTACTTAGCTTTGATCTGGGAAGTGATGGAGGCAGGGGGCATTCCAAGATAACAACACTGTGATAAGCAATGACAAGGAACACATAGAGTCATCTGGGCTACCACACAGAAAGTAAGTAGGTATGACGCTAAGGTTTCTAAGTTGTCAAATCCTTGCGTAATTCATTTACCATCACCCACTTGCCTGAAAAAATATGGAGAATGCTATGTCCTCCAGTGCTTGTGTGTTAACTTTTGGAAAAAACCCAAACAATAAAACCAAACCGACTTGTTCCAATAGGACAAAATGGTGCCTTACAGGCTTCTACTAAGCTATCCCCTCCACATATTCACATATTTCAAAGTCATACAAGGGAACCATCTTCTAATCCTTAGCAGCAAGTAAAGTAAAAAACGGGAAGACACATACTCCCCAGGGTTCTTTGGCACTGTTACAGGCCATCAAAATTACCATTCCCCAGATGTGAGTATGAACTAGCTCCCTCCTTCTGCATAACTATCTTGTCTATACTTCTTTATATAATTAGACTAGAAACTCCTTGAGGCCTTTTGTCTTTGCATTCCCACATAGTTGGTGCTTTATAAATGTGTACACTTGCTTGTTTGTACCGTGTTGCTTGCATCAAGTCCCAGGAAACCAAATAATTTCTATTATCTCGTTTGATCCTCATAACATCCCTGTGAGGTTAGTGCTATTATCATTATTTTTTAGGTTTTTGCAAGGCAATGGGGTTAAGTGACTTGTCCAAGGTCGCACAGTTAGGTACTTCTTAAGTGTCTGAGGCCAAATTTGAACTCAGGTCCTCCGGACTCTAGGACCTGTGCTCTATCCACTGTGCCACCTAGCTGCCTCGGTTGGTGCTATTATTATTTCTTTTACAGATGAATAGTCATTGTAAAGCACAGCACATCGTAAGCACTACATAAATGTAAGTGATGATGGTGATGATGGTGATGATGATAATGATGATAATGATGAAACTGAACCTCACAGAGGTTAACCAGCAGGCCCTTGGTTGCACAGTTAATAAGTGTCACAGGTGGAATTCAAACCTAGTCCTTTCACACAACTACTAAGTATTCAAAGAGAGATTGGAACTCAGTTCTTCCTGACTCCAGGCTCTGTCTCCTACATCACACTATCTTTCAAGTAGGTGACAGTCAGCAGCTGGAGCTAAAGAAGCTACTCAGAGACCTGGGGATGGGCTAGCCCAGAGTTCTGGACCAGCCAAGGGGAGGATCATCCCCTGGTTGAAGCACTGGACCCAGATCCCTGAAGTGGATCCCAATTCTGTGTTACCTTCCCAAGTTAGAATCCTCACCTTCCAGCATTGGTGGGTTTAGAGACTCTATCAGGTGCAGAGCTCGCTCAAATGGGAGAGTTTACCAGGTGATCTGTTCTTAGAAAGTCGTTTGAGGGCGGTTAGGTGGCGTAGTGGATAAAGCACCAGCCTTGGAGTCAGGAGTACCTGGGTTCAAATCCGGTCTCAGACACTTAATAATGACCTAGCTTTGTGGCCTTGGGCAAGCCACCTAACCCCATTGCCTTGCAAAAAAAAAGAAAGAAAGAAAGAAAGAAAGAAAGAAAGAAAGAAAGAAAGAAAGAAAGAAAGAAAGAAAGTCATTTGAATCAACTGGAGACCCAATGTAGGTATTACCCTTTATCTCTTTATAGGCAGATAAACTGGAAAGGACTACTTAATTAGCTCCATGAATCCACCTAAATTCTCCCCGCAGCTATTCTCAGATAGAGGACAGCAAAGGAGGGGGTGAAGTTTTCTTCCTATCTTTTTAAAAAGAGATGGGTTTGGTGGGTTGAACGTATGGCCCCTTTCCAAAACTCATCAGTCCTCTTGACCAATGTGCTTGGGATAAAGTTAGATCCTGTTTTGGGGACGGAATCTCACTTGAATAGCATCAAGTCTTCGCTACGAATACCACTGGATAGGGAGTATAGTTAGTTTTAGTTTGAGCAAGAAATGGGGGATAGCCCAAGCACGTCTAGACAAATAGGCGCTCTGTGGATGATGTGAGGAGGCACTATGGCCATTGCCATCTTGTAGGGGCAGAAAGTAATAAGACGTTCCTATAAGGAACTTTGGGTGTGACTTTTAAAGGCAGGATGGTAAAAGTAACTGATGGCCAGCCTCTGCTGACCATCAGTCTTTGTTGAAAAACCTAAAGTTTTAAGCTACAAAATACTAAGGGTATTTCCACGCTGCCAAATTGGAGAACGTCCTAAAATCTTCTGAATTCTTGAATCTGGTTGGTCCCTCACCCCATCTGGTAGTTCAGAGCCACCCAAGTCATTGGATCCAAATTTGAGGGACTGTTGGAATTACTGCCCCTATGAGGAGGGCTGAGATTCCTTCCTAATTCAGGTTGTTTTAACTGCAGGATCACAGAGGATTCTGGATGGCCATGAACTAGGGCTTCTTAACATTTTTGTGCCCTGGATCCCTTTATTTTTCTTTTTAAAATCTATTTTTTACATTAATTTTTTGTTATATTTTAAGTTTCAAGCTGTCCCCATCCCCCATACTGCTCTAGAAAAGGCCACAATTTGACACAGATGGAGATAAATGTATATATGAAAACCCATACTATGAATACCTCTATTTATCTGGGGTTTTGTTTCCCTCTGGAGGTAGAGAGCAGTTTCCTTCTTAGATCCTTTGCAGTTGGTTTTAGTATTTAATAAATTCAGTATAACTTGGCCATTCACAATTACTATTTGAACCATATTGCTGTTATTGTTTAGAAATTCTTTTGGTTCTGCTCATTTCATTTTCATTATTTCCATGTTTTTTCCTAAAACCAACCAGTTTATCATTTCTTACAGCACAGTATTCTATCACAACCATCTTTCACGACCTATTAAGCCATTCTCCAATTGATGGACACGCCTCAATTTCCAGTTCTTTTGAGATAAATGATTATTTCTCTCTTGGATTAAACACTAACTATTGAATCAAAAGTAAGGTTATTCCCCCTTTTCTACTTCCTCATCTAGAAATCACCCAGTGTTGGAAATAGTTTTCAAAGATTTACCCCAGACCAAGATCTAATCAGACAGTAAAACAAATTCTAAGTTTGCACTAATGGGTGCATTACTGCTCATTACTTAGACAAGTCTGGGAAAGTGTTGATTCTTCCTTCTGTCAGACAGGTGATGTGGAAATTGATAAATCCCTTTGACCAAGACTTGGTGACCCAACTCATGTACCACCAAGACCCTCACTGAAACATAGCCCAACCCCAATTTGTAAAATTCATTTTCGCAATGATTGCTAACCATTCAGATTTGATTGCCATCCTTAGAAACTTCTGCTCTTACAAGGGCATTAGAAACTATGAACCCATCTCTACGAGGAATTACTCAGAAACCCTGTCTCTCAAACTTTATAAGCATCACACTTTGCCATTACAAAGAGAGCTACTATAAATAGAGCTTTTCCCCTGATCTCCTTGAAAAACAGACCTAATAGTGGTATTGCTGGATCAAAGGTATACAGTTTTGTAACTCTTTGCTCATAATTCCAGATTGCTCTCAAACATGGTTGGATCGGGGCGGCTAGGTGGCACAGTGGATAGAGCACCGGTCCTGGAGTCAGGAGGACCTGAGTTCAACTCCAGCCTCAGATACTTAATAATTACCTAGCTGTGTGGCCTTGGGCAAGCCACTTAACCCCATTTGCCTTGCAAAAAAAAACAAAAACAAAAACATGGTTGGGTCCAACCATTCTGGAGAGCAATGTCCAAAGAACAATAAAACTGTGCATACCCTTTGATCCAGCAATACCACTACTAGGCCAGTATGCCAATGAGATCATAAAAAGGGGGAAAGACCCATGTACAAATATATATATATATATATATATATATATATATATATATATATGTATATATGCATATGTATATACAGATTTATAGTATAACAACTCCTTTTGTAATGGCAAAGAATTGGAAATTGAAGGGATGCCCATCAATTGGGGAATGACCGAACAAGTTGTGGTATATGAATATGATGGAATATTATTGCTCTATAAGAAATGATGAGTAGATAGATTTCAGAAAAACCTAGAAAGTTTTACACGAACTGGTGCAAAGTGAAGTGAGCAGAACCAGGAGAACATTGTACACAATAATAGCAACATTGTACGATGATCAGCGCTGATAGACTTAACTCTTCTCAGCAATATAGGAATCAAAGACAATTTTAAAAGACCTGTGATGGAAAATGCCATCCTAATCCAGAGGAAAAACTATGGAGTCTGAATGTAGATCAAAGCATACTGTTTTCATCTTTGTAAATTTGTGTTTTGCTTTTTCCTTCTCCTGCTTTAACCAAAAGACATCTGAGGCCCAGGGAGATTAATGGGTTTGACCAAAATCACAGGGTTGAGATTTGAACCCAGATTCTGACTTCAAATGCAGTATTCTTTCCACTGCAATACCCTGTATTCTCTAGGCAGGAAATGAACAGATCATAAGGTCTATGATTTAGAGCTGGAAAAGAACCATGGAAGTTGATACATTCTCCTCAGTATTAACAAAGAATACAAGGAAGCTCCAGAGAAAAATTACTTCTTCAAGGTCACAAAAGAGAATTAGTCAAAGATGGAATTTGGATCCTGGTCCCAACTCCAAATCTAGAATTCTTTCTATTATGCCCATCTCCTGGTCCCTCTTCTGTCATTCACCATGGGTAGTCTGTTTCTTCCCATTAGCCCCTTGTTTCCTATGGAGATTTACATGATAGATAAATTGGAGGGGAAAGGAGAAAGGTAAAATGTCATTCCTCTGAGAACCCCTAAATCTGAATGCTGGTACTGTCTTTGGTCTTTCACATTGGATCAGTTCTATTCCCTCTATACGCCTGTTTCCTCATTTGTAAAGTGGGCATACTATACTAATGATTCTTGGAATTACTAAAGGATCTCCCTGGATAGTGGATGTCAACATGTTTTCTACCCTATAAAAGGTGAGTTTCTATTATTCTTCACTAGCCTCGTGCCTTTCCTTGAGAATAGCCGTAGGTATAAGGGAGCCTGGGCAGGGAAAGGAGTAGAAGGAAGGACATTAGACAAGACATAACTTCCTCCTTTCTCTCCTTAGACACGTGGAAGAGTTTTGAACGTCTTCTTCAAGGTACCAACAGAAACCTAGTGCCCATCACAGACAACCTTGTGGATGAGGTTTGGGGGACAGAAAGGCCTTCCCTTCCCAGTCAGCCAATTTACTACCTCCAGGAGGAATTCATAGGTAACTTAGTCCCTCATACAATGCAGAATATATTTGCTTGGTCCTTTAGCTGGGAGTTTTCCTATCAAAGGAATTAAATCATGGTGAGATAGGAGAGGAAAAAATTCCAGACAGAGTGTGGCCATTGCAGTAAGGGCAACCCTGCTACCAAAATCATCCTTGTTAAGAGAGCAAAGGTTTGTAGCATAATTATCTCACATTATACACAGAGATATAAAGAGCAATGCTAGTGTTTGCCCAACATGAGCACTTACCTGGAGGTCTTTCCTAACCCCAGAGACAGACCTGCACTGAATCATTCAAATTCCCCTACTTTTTCAGTGACTGGACTTGGGGTGACCAGGGTCAGGGCTCCATTTAGAGTCTAGCCTCGTGGGAGTAATCTTAACAAGTCATACCTTTTAACTCCCCCAAGTGATGACACTAAGCAGGGAGAGGGTCAGGCTCCCAGTTATAAATGACTGTGTCCCAGCCTGCACTAGGGCTCGAACTGACTCACTCAGGGAGTATCATCCCAGCAGGCTCCTTGGCTAATCCAGGACCTGCTTGGATGTGAGGAATATCACAAGTCTCCTGAGTGGGTGAGAGTCAAAGAAGTGGGTGGGGGACAGATTTCAAAACACCAGGTGTGATATAACAAGTTCACACCTTCCAGCTTTTGATCTGTTATAAATTGGATTCTGCAACTTGAAAAATTCTTCTTTCTCTGTCTTAAAATAGTTTTCTACAAAAAACCTGCCAGGCAGGAGCTGATAAAATGGAAGTTAACCCCAATCTCGATAGAATCTGAAGCTAGCAGGGTAGGGGTTTCCTCCATCTCTCAGAGAGAATCAGGGCTTACGTGACCGCTGCAGGGAGAACGAAGCCTGGGCTAGGGAGGCCTGCTTAGAGCACCGTGGTGGAGCTAACTTTGGGATGAACTAAAGTTAGGAAGAGGAGAATCGCTGTCAGGGTCATCACATAGGGAAGATGATTACCTGAGATAGAGAATTGGATATAGAGTTAGCTAACTAGACAGACAGACAGACAGAACAGAACAGAAAGATAGATAAATAGACTGGCATAATAGGAAGATAGAACAGATAGAATAAAAAAACAGACCACAGATGGACTTGAAGGATAGATAGAACAGATGGACAGAATAGATAGAAAGACAGGCAGAATAATAAAATAGACAATAGAGTGGCTAGAAAGATAGAATAGAAAAATAATGAGACAGAATAGAAAACAGATGGAATAACTAAATAGAATAAGAAGCTAGAATAAATAGAAGAGAAAAATGGACAAAATGGAAAGAGAAAAAATAGAAAATAGATGGAATAAGTAGAACAAAAAATAGACTAAATAAATAGAAATAGAAACATAGACAAGAGAGAGGAAAAGAATAGAAAAGAGATGGAATAGGTAAATTGAATAAAAAGAGACATAATAAATAAATACAATAGAAAAATAGACAGAATAGAAAATAAATGGAATAAGTAGTTAGAATAAAAGGATAGAATATATAGAATAGAAAAATTGATAAATGACAAAAGTAGACAGACAAAATGAAAAGAGACAGATTGGAAAGTAGATGCAATAGGTAGATCGACAGAATAAAAAGATAGCATAAATAGAATAGATAAAATAGAAAATAGACAAAATGAAAGACGAGCAGAATAGAAAATATATGGAATAGGTAGACAGAATAAAAATATAGTTAGGATAGATAAATAATAATAGAATGAATAAATGGACAGACAGGAAAAATGAGTATTTATTAAACGTTTATAAGGTGCCAAGCTTTTGGTTAAATTCATTTTCTCTAGACATTTCTCTGTTTTCCCTTCAAATGTGTGTCTCACTGAATAGACTTGAATAGTTGAATAATATGGAATACACATCCCACAGGTAGAGGGGTGTTTGTGTGTGTGTGTGTGTGTGTGTCTGTGTGTCTGTGTGGTCTTAGAATTGTATATGTGTAATCTTAGAATTGACCTGGGACCCTGAGAGGGTGAGTGACTTACCCAAGATCCCGCAGCCAGGATCTGAACCCAGGCCAGCTCCCTCTCTCCTGCAAGGTACTGCTGTGCCTTGGGTAGAGCTCTCTCACTAGGGAGCCCCTTGCTTGCTGAGCTCCCAGGTGCAGACTAAATATAGACCCACACAGGAATCCATGAGTAGAACTGTGATTTATTTCACCAGTGAGGAGAATTCCCAGGATGAGAATTCCTTCCATCAACATAAACCCCAAGTACATGTATGTAAATAACTGGACCACAGCCCCAGGCTAGCCTGGGAGTCAGGGAGACCTGCCCCTGGATCCATCCTGGCTGTGTGATCCTGGGTAAGTCCTTCAACCTCTCTGGGCCCCCTGGCAAGTCTGATCCGCATAAGTGGAGGGAGATTCCCCACACTATTTAAAATTACAAATTATATTGGATGTATGAGTATGTGCTTATTCCTGCATATAGAAATCCCTGTTTATCTCGAACTCCCAGAGGCTGTGGACTTTTTTCTTTTTGAGACTATGCGACTCTCCACTACCACCCAGTGACACATGCATGTATAGCAGGGACAGTTACCCAAGGCGGAAAGTCTGGCCTCCAAATTGACAGCATAAAACTGCCCCAGACAACCCAATGAATATAGAGCTTTACAAAGCTGTTATTGGGTCATCCATTTATTCAGTAAATATTGGGGGGGGGTTAAGTCCTATAGTTGACACTAGCTAGAGGCTAGCTAGGCAGGGAGGGCTTCAAAGAGAATATGCTATTTGGATTGGGCTTTAAGAGATAGGTAAGTATTCACCAGATGAGGAAGGTAAGAGGGGAAGAGAGGAAATTCCAGGAATAGGGGATAATTTCACCAGAGTCAGGGAGTCAGGAAATCGCAGTATGTATTTTGAGAACAGAGAACAGTCCAGTTTGACTGGTAAGTAGATTGTATATTAGAAGCCAGAATCTGGAAAGGTAGGCTGATGTCAGATTCTGAAAGACCTTGGAGGCTGGGCAAAGGAATATGAACTTCGCTTAGAAGACAATAGTGAGCCACTGAAGATTGTGGAGTAGAGGAATGGCATTACCAGCTCCAGACTTTTACTTCAATATTTCAATGGATCAGTGATCTCATCAATGAGCGTCCTCCCTCCATTGGTACAGATCACCACTTATCTATGCCTCCTGCTCCTAGAGGACTCTCATCCACAATTCTTCCATAGAGGATCTCTCTAGGGTACTGACGACTTAATTAGGCGATCTGGGTGCAGGTCAGTGGGCCCTTAGACATTCTTTGATCTTCTCCGATTCCAGGGAGCACATGGCAGGATAAAGTCAAAGGAATCCGAAACCAGATGCAAAAGCATGCTAAAGCTCCCACAGCCGTCCTTCTATCTGCACTGGATGAGACAGCTTGTAAGTACAGTTGCTACCGTGGCCAGGGGTGGGGAGCTGGGGGGGGGGGCATTGTACCTAGGACAAATGGTTTGAAAAGGATCCTTAGTTGAAGAAAGGGCACAGGACACCATATTGTAGCAGAAAGAGATAAAAACACAGTCAAGAGGATTCTACTGGGGCAACTGCTTTTAGGGTGGTGAGTGGTGAGGCAGGGGCCAGAGGGGAAGTTCCAGGAAAGGAGAAATTCACCCTCAGCACACCAAAAGATTACAAGTGAAGTCAGTGCCCTCCAAAGCCCATACACAGGAACAAAGTCCCAGTTGCCCTGCCCTAGTTGAATCTGCCTCATCCCCTTCTCCAAAATCCAGTGGACTCCCAGGCCACTCCCACTTCTCGCTAAAATATCCTACCCTCCCATTCACACAGACCTACAGTTTCTTTCGAAATGCCCAAGGCTTCTAGCTATGTCATCTTCGATGGAATGAATAGGAAAGGGAAGAGAACTAGGGCACCACGAAGCCATTCTCTCAGGAAGTACCCCAGCACAGAAGAGCTAAAAAAACCTGAAAGGAAGGAAGCCAGGGAGGACTTCATAGGCCATGGCTATGACCACCCCCCAGATCTGCGGCCGAACACCTTTCCTGTCTTAGTCACAGGACAATTGGAGACAAAAATCTCTCCACTGGTTATGGGGATCAAACTCTGGCAGCTTGTAAAATGAAGCTCTTGTCTATAAAACTAGCTAGCATTCTTTAAAACACATTGGCCCCCCTCTCTGGCACCCTTCTTCGTCTCTGAGAGTCTAGTCCTTTCTCTGACTCCTCATCAAGGGGGTCTACATGAACAAACAGTTGAGTCTCACTGTAATATACCAAGTCAACCCCAATCCCCTCCCCATGACCAGTCACCCAGTCCTGGCACTTATCACACTGGAGTCATAGGATCATAGATTCTGAGATCGAAGAGTATTTTTAAGATGTTAATTCCTCTCATTTCACAGAGGATGAAACTGAGCCCACAAAGAATCCTGGGTCTAAAGCTATGAGAGAGACCCTTGGCCTCTAAGGTCCCCTTTCATTTTACATATGAGGAAACTGAGTTCCAAAATGGTTTAATGACTTGCTCAAGGTCAGAGGAGGAGACTGAACTGGAAGGGACTTTAGAGGTCATTAAGCCCAAGAAACGTATCTTACAGATAAAGAAACTGAGGCACAGAGAGGTTATCCATGCTATGACTTCTCGTCTATGCTCACTCTCTAAGATTCAGTCCAACAGCTCTGTGACATCCAATCCAAGCCCTCTCTCCATTACCCAAACTTTATAAGGCAAATACCACCCCCACCTATGATACTAGCTCCTCTACATCCTCTGATCCCATTCTTTGGCACCTAGTCAAGCCAATCTGGTCGGATTTGAACTCAGGTCTTTCTGACTCCAGACCCAGCATTCTATTCACTGAACCACCTTGAAGTGCTTTAACATACCAACTATCAAAAATATTCATCATCATCATCATCATCATGATTGTTGTTCGGTCATTTTTCAGTCATGTCAGACTCTTGGTGACACACTAGGGTTTTCTTGGCAAAGATTTGGCTTCTTTGGCCATTTCCTTCTCTGACTTATTTTATAGATGAAAAAACTGAGGCAAACAGAGTTAAGTGACTTCTCAGGGTCACACATCTAATAGATGTTTGAGACCAGATATGAATGTAGGAAGATGTCTTTCTGACTCCAGGCCTGGCATTCTATCCATTAATTTCACCATCATCATCATAAATATAATAATAATTTACTTTATTGATAAAGAGAAATAATATAGGCATTTGGGTAAGGAGGGATGGAGGAATTAGAGCTAAATCTTTAGGGAGCAAAGTCAGCAGTAAGGTTCAGAAATGGCCATTGCCAGCACCTTTACCTCGTAATAAGACCACTCTCGATTTTTCCTCCCAGGGCTCTTCAATCTTCGAAGCAATGATATTCCTTACAACCCCTTCTTCTATTCCTACACCCTGTTGACCAACTCCTCCATCAGGTATCATTTTCCTCCTGCTCGTTGTGAAGGTCTGCCCTGAATGATGACTACTGATTCTATACATGTTTTAACCTTTAGCATCGGTGTGCCTTGGAACAAGACACCTCTTTGTTTAACCTTGAACTGGTTCTGCTATCTCACTGGCCCACCCTCTCTCCATATTTCTCTATCACTTAGAGCCCACAATGTTCTGTTTCTTTCATTAGTCCAGGGTCATGTTCACAAGAACGTGTCTCCTCAAGTAATTCCTCCAAGGTAGAACTAAAAGGGTCCTTAGAGGTCATCTGGCCCAATACCCTTATTTATAGGGAAGAAACTAAGTTCTAAAGAAGGGAAATGTTTTGCCAAAGGTTGCATAGTATTGTGTCCAAGGAAGCATTCAAACTCAGATCTTCAAACTGGTCTCCAGAGTCAATGGTTTTTGTATTCAGTAGAACCACGGGACCATAAACTCACAGATCTAAAGACAGAAGGGACCTCCAGGGCCATCTAGCACAACCTCTTTATTGCTCAGAAAAGAAAACCAAGACTCAATTTGATCCCCAGTGGGCAGCTCCTACAATCCTCACAGAGGAAGGATCAGGAAGGTATATCATGGCTTGCAAGTGTATTGGATTTGAGTGAAAGGGTACAGTGCAAAGTCACCAGATTCACTTTCTCCTCCAGGGTCATCTGGGTCCCTCGGCTAGATATGGATCAGGACAACTAGAGATGGCCTTGGATGTGTCTAGGGTCTTTAATAGGTCTAGGTTTGACTGAGACAATGCCCTTTAAGCATCTGGTGCAGTTCCTCTGACTCCAAAGTCAGTGGACATTCCCCTGTACTACACCTCCAACCTAAGATAGTAGAAAAGCACTCTAGAGTCAAAGGTCAGACTCTTGGCTCTATCATTTACTCCCTATATAACCTTGGGTCCTCCCTAAGCCTGTTTCTTCTACTATAAAGTAAGAGGTTGCACTAGATGACCTCTGAAGTCCCTACCAGCTCTAGGTCAATGATCCTAAGTCCTTGTTCCCTTTTCCCTATGACCTTGTGTTTGCTGTTCCCTGACCCCATTTCATGCCTGATAGTGGAGGTTGATGGGGATGGTGGTGGGGATTTAGGTTTGATGTCAGGAAAATTTTCCTACCAAAGTGGAATGGTTGCTTCTAGAGGCAGAGGGTTGCCCCTCTCCTTGACAGTATGTTATGACATGGATATTTTCACATGGAATTCGATTCTGAGGCATTTCTGGAAGAACCACAGCCCCATCATCAGACTTTTCTTTCTGCCTCTACCTCCTCAGGAAGCCTGGCTTGGAAACCTAGTGCCATCTACCAGGGTATTCCATTCTTAGGGGTTGAGAATCTGGGTGAGGCTCAGATGCCACCAGTCAGAAGGCAGGACTAGATCTCCCTTTGCCAGAAGTAGTCACTTAGCCTGACCCTACAGGCATTTTTTCCTAGACTCAATTAGGGAAAAGCAGCTCTTTAGTTCTTGGGCCCTCCTGATTTTTCCTCCATCATTGGCAGGCTATTTGTGAATGCAAGTCGGCTGAGCAATAATGTCCGACAGTACCTGAGCTCAGACTGCACAAGTCTGATGTGTGTGCAAATTGAAGATTATGGCCAAATCCGAGACCGCGTCCAGGAGTATGTGAGAGGAGATGTACGGGTCTGGCTTGGAACTGAATATACCACCTATGGGCTTTATGGGGTCATTCCCAAGGTGAGAATGCCAAAGGTGTTTCAAATGCTTTCATACTATGATGAATCTCAGGGTTCCAGTCCTCCAAAGGCAGTTAGGAAGTACCGGCACCTGGTTGGGAAGAGGCCGGCTAGGCTCTCCCCTCACCCTCTTCATCTTCTCCACTCAGTTCATACCCAGATCTGCCTCCTCCCAAACACCATCTCCAAGAAATAGTCCCTAATTAACTCCACAAACTGGAATCACTTCTTTCCTTCCAAATTTGGAACTCAGCCTCCTTGGTAATCTGTTCACCTCTGTACTTTGCCTCTGTCCCTGGTACTGAAGTCATCCCACCTTGATCAGGTTCCTTGATTAAGAAAGCTACTGAAAAAAAAAAAATCACTGGGCTTGGAATTGGAGAAAGTGGAGTTGAGTTCTGTCTTTGCCACTTTCTAGCTATGTAACATGGATGAGCTCCTTCATAAGGCCATTCTACAGTTCCTATTTTATAAATGAATTGAGAAAAAGATTATGTGACTTGCCTAGGGTCACAAACCTGGAACCCGAGACAGGATTCAAACTCAGATCTTCCAAATTTAAGGCTCAGTGCTCTATCCATTGTGCTACCTTGATTCTATTAATTACGAGCAGGGGGGAGGAGAAGGCAAAAAAGGGGAAGAGAAAATCCCTACCATTGGGAGTTCACAGAGCTAGAGAGAAAATGCACACGTACATGAAACAGTTTGAGAATATTTACAGAAGTAGCAACTAGGTGTCACAGTGGATAAAGCAGCAGCCCTGAAGTCAGTAGGACCTGAGTTCAAATGTGACCTCAGACACTTAATAATTACCTAGCTGTGTGACCTTGGCCAAGTCACTTAACCCTATTTCCTTGCCAAAAAAAAGAGAACATATACAGAGATGAATGGGTACCAAGTAGACTGAGTTCCAAAGTTTAGAGGAAGGAAGTGGTCCCAGTTTTGTGGAGTTAATCAGGGGCCATCTTTTGGAGATGGTGCTTTTAATATGGGTTTGGGAGGAGGAGGACCTGGAATAAACATTGAACTGAGGAGAAGGTACAGAGGGTGAGGGGAGTACCTAGCCTACCCTCTCCTCAGTCATACTCTGGTACTTCCTACCTGCCTTTGGAGGTGCCAGCAGGACCATTTTTCCTCTGTTTACCACTCTGTTCCCTGGACAGGAGAAACTTGTGGAGGACTCGTACTCTCCAGTGATGGTGGCCAAATCAGTGAAGAATGAAAAGGAGCAAGAGATGCTCAGAGCTGCACATGTAAGTCATTAGTACCAAGGGGCAGTGTGCGATCTGCTCTGAAGGAAGGCCCTGGTCTGACACCTCAGAAAGATCCATAAGAATAGCCCCAAAGGAAAAGTCTTTGTTATCAGGGATGCATCTTGGGGAAGTGGAAGAAATATGGAAAGAAATACAGGAGACTGGGGTGGCTAGGTGGCGTAGTGGATAAAGCACCAGCCCTGGAGTCAGGAGTACCTGGGTTCAAATCCGGTCTCAGACACTCAATAATTAACTAGCTGTGTGGCCTTAAGCAAGCCACTTAACCCCATTTGCTTTGCAAAAACCTAAAAAAAAAAAAAGAAAGAAATACAGGAGATGTAACAAACCAAAGATCACTATGAATTTGGTTTTTGAAAAGAAAAGCACAAAAACTCCTTAGCCTCATGACCCTGACCCCAAACCTGAATCTGAACCTGCTAGGCCCTCTGGGTCACTCCATTGGCTCCTGGCCATTGATGATAGAGAGGTAACTTTCAGGTTTTAGTGATGCCACCCAGATGGTTTGGAACTCTGGTTTTCAGGGTCCACCTCTGGGTTTCCCAAGCCTTTCCTTCCTCAGGGGGTCCATGACCTGGGTTCCAGCCCTGCAGTGGGTTAGCCTCTTCTCTTTCCCAGGTTCGTGATGCTGTGGCTGTGATCAGGTACCTGGTGTGGTTGGAGAAGAATGTGCCCCAGGGTACCGTGAATGAATTCTCAGGAGCAGAAAAGGTAGACAACTTCCGGAGGTAATTCTGTGCCTTTTCCTCCTGCCCTACTCTTACCCACTCCCCCCCCCCCCACCATGCCTTACACCTGACCCCATGTGGTCAAGCCCTGACCTGACCCCTGATCCCTTGGATGTCCCCAGTGCCACAGTGCCACCTGGTGGTTGCTTGGGGAATGAGCATGAAGTGGGACTCAGGACAGAGTAGCTCGGGAAGCCTCACCCCCTACCTGGGGAGGGAGCCCCCTGCAGTAGAGATACATCTGCCTAAGGCTAAATGCAGGTGGGGGAGGGATAGGAAGGGAGGGAGAGAAACCCCTGCATTTGGAGTCAGGGGGCTGGCATCTGAGCTCTAGCTTGGCTAAAGAACAAACCTTGGGTGGCTCCCCTCTCTCTAGGGCTGTTTCCCCTTCTGTAAAATGAAGGAGGCGGGTCTAGAGCTCTAAAGATTCTTGGTTGATTTGGAAGAAGAGAGAAATTTGGAGTCAGACAACTTGAGATTGAATCCTAGTTCTGCCGCCTGCCACTTGTAGGACTTTAGACTAGTCCCTTTCCCTCTCTGGGCCTCAGTTTCCTCATCTAGAAAATGAGGAAATTAGATCTTCGGGTCTCTGAGGCCCCTCTAGGCCTAGATCTAGAAGTCTGTGACCTATTTGGTCTGAAATGGTAGGGATGGATTTCTTCTAAACTTTAAGCGGCTCAGTAAAAAAAAAAAAAAATATCCTTTTCCTCCCACCCAGAATACTCAGAAAGGAGGATTGGGGGACCAGGAACAGTTGGGGTCAAATGAACCAGTTTGGTTCAATTGAATGAGTATTCGTTCTAAAGCCACAGCTCTATGCAGAGCCTAGGAATGGGGGGGCCTACTCTAAGGCATAAACCAAGCCCCCTGATCTCCTAGCCCAGGAGGGGATGCCACATTTAGGGCACATCAATTCTACTAGCTGAGATACACTGCATAGTTGAGGTATTAGTGAGAAGCCAACTGAGTGTTTTATGAAGCCCCAGGGTAGGGAGGCTGGCCCAAAGCAGGGACCTGGGCTGGAACTGGACTGAGAGACATTATAAATAAGTAAGGAGACAGAGGTGCAAAGGCTCCAGGTGTGTTGGGAAAGAAGGTAGATGAAGGAGAGAGCTGAGAGTAATGCAGTTTGACTGAAGGGGCCAGTGTGAGAAAAGGTTCTGGAAAGACTGGGTACTGGGCAGTCAGATTATGAAGGTCCACAACTGAATTCAAAATTGAATCAGCAGACAATAGGGAGACCTTAAAGACTTTTGAGTAGAGTGCCAAGATCCCCATCTTTGTAAAAGACAAACCAAAATGGCAGCCATATGCAGGAAGGGTGGGAGTGCAGAGACAGTGGAGGCAGAAAGACCTCTTAGGAAGTTGTTTTGATCATTTGGGTGTTGGCAGTGTGGATAGTGATGAAAAGATTGGTTCAGCAGGGTGAAGAGGGAATGGAATGGAGGAAGGATGGTTGAATCATGGTCCATCTAAGCTAGAAAGATCCATAGAATCAACTAATCAATCCCCCTCAAGGAGAGAAAAAAAGCCTCCTGAGGGCAAGAATTGTTTTATTTTTGTCTCTGATATCCTCAGGGTCTGGCACGAGACCTGGAAAAAAGTAGGTACTTACTCAATGCTTGGTTTTGATTATTGCTTTTCTAAGTAGGAAAACTGAGTGCCAAGAGTGGTTCAATGCACAAAATCATGTAGGGGGGCAGCAGTCAGGTTGGGGTTTGGACCCTGGACTTTCTGATTTCAAATCCGAGGCTTTCCCCCATCAGGGTTAATACTGGTGAGGGTCTTTGAAATCCAGTTCTGCCCTAGAAAGCAATTCATTTGAGATCCGTGACCCTGGCCCTACACCCCCACACACACACCCTACCACTTCCAGTCAGGGCCCAGACCCACTCTCTTCTTATTCAATGCAGAGAAGAAGAATTCTCAGCAGGGCCCAGTTTTGAAACCATCTCAGCCAGCGGCCTGAATGCAGCCTTGGCCCACTACAGGTATGAGTGTGAAATGACCTCAGAGCCCAGCACCCTTGAGGCTGGGTTGTCCATTAGAATTCAGGGGCCCTTAGAATTGTGGGCCAGGCATACATTTAGGACCATCTCAGTGGGGAGAAGCCTTGATTCTGGGCAGCTTGGATTGAAGTTGTGTGAGAGTCCCAGTGCTGAGGGATTGGGGGAGTGGGGGATGGTGCAGAAGTGGGGAATGAATCTTTTCTTTCCTCTTGTTTATTTCTGTTGGATAACCTGTGGGAGAGTTGGTGTGGAAAGAGACCACAAAAGCTTCCCGTTAGTCCGCTCTGAGCTGAACAAGATTAGGCAAGCCAGATGTTTGGCACTTTTCTAGACCAAACATCTGGAGGCTTGGCTGAATTCTTTGGCCAGGCTGACCAGATGGCTCACAACATCACATAAACACATCCAGGGAATCCCAGCAACCAAGAATGTTAAAACTGGAAGAGACCTCACACACGATCCAGTCTGGTTCTTCCATTTCACAGATGGGGAAATTGTGACTCAAAGTGGGTCAGTACCTTGCCTAAGGTCACGTAGCCAGTCATCTGGAAGCAAAGAACCTAGTTCAGTTGCTCACTACCGGTGTGACCTTGGACTAGCCACCCCCCCATCTCCCTCACCCCTGTCTGGGTTTCCTGTAAAATGAGAGGTTGATGACATGATCTTTAAGGTCCCTTCTGGCCTCAACATTTTCTGTACTCTGATCTCTGTTCTATGCTCCAAGCTTAGAACAAGTTCTCTCTCAGCTCTAAAAATTCCTTCCAGTACTGGCATTGTATGTTTTACATTCTAGGAATCCTCCCCATTTCTGAGATTCCCTGTTCTAAAGGCCCTCTCAGTTTTGATTTTGTTCTAAGAGCCCTGCCAGTTGTGAATTTCAGTTCTAAGGGCCCCACCAGCTCTAAACCCTCTGACCCCAAGCTAAGTGGTTGAAGTGGTCCTGACTCCCAGTGCATTGCTGTCATCACTGCTCTTCTGTTCTCCATTGTACCCATGACCTATTTAGGGCAGGAGAAGGAGGAGGAAGAATTCTCCCTCTTTATAGAAACATTCTAGCTCATGCTTAGGGATAGACTATATGAAATATTAGGAAAGAAAAAAAGCACACACACACATACACACACACACACACACACACACACACACACACACACACACACACACACACACACACACACACACACACTGCTTCAGCCAATCAGGGGATAAGTCACTTTGCCCTTAGTAAGACTAATCCAGGGATACTGACACCCACAGTCTGCAACCAAGCCCCAGGATTCCAACTTGGAAGGACTTATGATGGGCCATAGGAAGATCCTAATTGGAGTCTCTCACTTACCCTCCAAGGCTTGACCTAGGGCAGAGTCAAAGAAGTCCCTCCTTTGCTACCAGATAAGCTTCCTCTACCCATGTTGCCATTCTGGAGGAGGTTTTTAGATGCTTCCTGACCTTGGACCCCAGGAAGGTCAGCCCTGAATCAAGTGATGACATGGATCAAATTTGTCTCTGGAGATCCCCAAGCAGCCACGGCCCCTCACTCCCCTTCAACTTTTGCTCTGGGGTGGGGGGTGGGGGGGCAGCAGTATTAGGATTCCTAAGTCCTGAGTTCTAGCCCCAGCTCTGCTACTGACTCTGCCTACCCATGGCTAAGTCACATTCCTGCTGGAAAAAATGAGGAGGTTGGACTAGATGACCTGTAAGTTCTCTTCTGGACCTCACATTTTATGTTCTCTGCTCTATCTGTGTGACTTTAGACAAGTTATTTCCTCCAAATCTCTCTTCTCAATCTGTAGACTGAGGAGATGGGGTTAGAGAAGTTCTAAGGCCCTTCCCCTTATCTCTTTCTATGGTTCTATCTCCATTCCTGTTCCTTTCCCTCGTCGAGACTGATGGTTATGTCTTCTGTCTTATCCTTTCAGGGCCCTGCTGTATTGATTGACGAGCTAATACATGCTAGCTTATTGATAAAAGATTAGCCCTTCCTCCTTACTTCCTCTCTTCAACTAATATACATGGATTTTAAAGGGACAATGCTTTTACCCCAAAGGCGGGGAATTGCTGGTACAATTGGAAGGTGGAGGAGGGCAGGGGAAAGAGAAGGGAGTCTTTTTTTTTTTAACATTTCAATTTATTATTTATTTATTTTGAACATTTTTTAATGTGATTTTTATTTTTTCAATTATATGTAAAAATAGTTTTCAGTACTCAATTTTTGAATTCCACATTTTGATTCTGAATTCCAATATGCTCTGATCACCTGATCCACATTTTTCTCTCTCCCACATTTCCCTCCCCTTCCCTTGACAGTGAGTAATCTGATATAGGTTATATATGTGCAACTATGTTTTAATTTTCTTTAAATTTTGAGTTGCTATTTCTCTTCCTCCCTCTATCCCCTCCCCCACCCACTGAAAAGGCAAGCAATGTGATATCAATTATACATATGAAATCATGCAAAACATTTCCATGTTAGCCATATTTTTTTTAAAAAGCAAAAAAAAATAAAGTGAGAAAATTATATTTCAATTTGCACTCAGAGTTCATCAGTTTGCTCTCTGTAGATGAATAGCATTTTTTCATAATGAGTCCTTTGGAATTGCCTTAGATCATTGTATTGATCAGAGTAGCCAAGTCTTTCACAATTAATCATCATTACAACATTGTTGTTCCCATGCACAATGATTTCCTGGTTTTCTTCTCATTTTACTTTGTGTCATTTCATATAGGGTCTTGCCATGTTTTCCTGAAACCACTCTCCTCATCATTTTTATAGCACAATATTATTCCATCACAATCATGTACTACAACTTGTTCAATCATCCCCCAATTGATGGGCATCCCCTTGATTTCCAATTCTTTGCCACTACAAAAAGAACTGCTGTAAAAATTTGAATACAAATAGGTCCTTTTCCTTTTTCTTTGAAAAATTTGGGATACAGACATAGTTGTTGTATTTCTAGGTCAAAGGATATGCAGTTTTCTAGCCCTTTAGGAATAATTCCAAATCCTTCTCCACAATGATGGGGCCAGTTCATTACTCCACCAACAGCTCATTAGTGTCCCTATTTTTTCTCATTTCCTCAGCATTTGTCATTTTTGATAGATATAAGGTGATATCTCAGAGTTGTTTTAATTTATATTTCTCTAATCATTAGTGATTTTAGACTATAGATATCTTTGATTTCTTCTTCTGAAAATTGCCCAAACCTCCTTTTCCATTTGGCTTATTCTGCTTTTTAAGGGGTTGTTTTCTTCAGTATTTTTGTGCCTTTCTTCATAATCTTCTTGCATCACTCTCATCCCCCCCCCCATTTTTTTCCTCTACCACCCTTATCTCTTTCTTTAACTCTTCCAGAAATTCTTGTTGGGTTTGGGTCCAATTCACATTTTTCTTTAAGCTGTTTTCACATTGTTGTCTTCTGAGTTGGCATCTTGTCTTCCCTGGTACTATAGTAGCTTTTTATGGTCGAGTTCTTTTTTGTGTGTGCTTTGCTCATTTTTCCAGCATATTTCTTGATTTTGAATTTGATGTTAAAGATATGCTCTGATCACCTGGATATGGGGAAGCATTATCCCAAGCTTCTGGCTTTTTCATCTGCTATTTTCAGAGTTAGTTCTGGAAGTCTGGAAGTTTTGGTGCTTCCAAAGTGATATGATCCTGGGAAAGACGTGGTCACTGCTCTCCTGGTGAGGTGCTAGTACTCCTCTTTGCTTTGCTTGCTTTTTTTTTTTTTTAGTTTTTGCAAGGCATTGGTGTTAAGTGGCTTGCCCAAGGCCACACAGCTAGGTAATTATTAAGGGTCTGAGGTCAGATTTGAACTCAGGTACTACTGACTCCAAGGCCAGTGCTCTATCCACTGTACCACCTAGCCACACCCACCTCTTTGCTTTGAAACTGCAATGAAGCCTCCTGTTCTCTTGTGACTGACCCCCCAGTGCTCATCTCTGCTCTGGAACTTCAATTCAGAATTGCAGAAGAGCAAAAGAGTTGCTAATTGGCAACTCTTTTTGACCAGTTGTCCAATCCCCTTATCATCTCTGGGCTCCCAAAGTTGCTGCTACTGCTGTTGTGGCACCACCACATGTATGGGACTCTGGAACCCCAGAGTCACAGACTTGTGTGAATTTCTTAAGTTTTCTTAGGCCCGAAAAATGACTCACCCTGACCTTTTGTTGGCGTTGGCACCCAAAATTTTATTTGAGGCTTTATTTTAAAGTTGTTTGGAGATGAATGTTAGGAGAGTTCAGCTCCATGGCTACCACTAATCTTGCATCTTGGCTCCAACCAAGGGATTAATTTCTGTAATTTCAATATAACATAAGTGACTATGTGGTATTTCTGTGCATAAGTCTGGCCCTAGATAGGTAGTGAAGTCCTGGGGCTACCTGAAGAACTGCCCTTTCACCAGGTCTCTTTTTCATTTTCAGTCCAACCAAAGAGATCCACCGCAATCTGTCCCGAGATGAGATGTACCTGTTGGATTCTGGAGGGCAATACTGGTAAGTCATTCCCCCCTCCTCAGGTCTATCCAGCTCATTTGGCCTCTCTCTTCCCTTTTCACCTGCCCCTCAGACCTATGAAGGTACTCCAGAGAATTCTATCACTCCACACCCTGCCCTCAGAGAGTATCCAGTACAAAAAGATATACCAAGATGCAACTAGGTATAATGCAGAACATCTGACTGCTTTTGTTGGCAGTCTGAGGGCACCCTGCTCAGATAAAATGATTCAATGATAAAATAAAATACACAGAAGCACGAAGGAAACAAATTATATTAAAATAAAGGTGTAGTCTTTTCTTTATCCAAGTCCCCTAGACCCCTGAAATCTATCCTTGAACAAGATTAAGAATGCCTCTAATAGCGAAAAGAACCCTGATCTAGGCTCTGGGTCCTGGATTCTAGTCCTGACTTTGTCACTGATTTTACTATACGATTTGGAGCAAATTTATGTAAGTTGCAGAGTACTTATCAATATGCAACAGTAGACAGAGTTTGCCCAATGAAATTTTCCTACAAAGTTCCCTACAATGAAATCTTGGATTTTGTCCAAAAGAAAGATGACCTGGAGCAAGTCACTTACCTTCTTTGGACCTCAGTGTAAAATGAGTGGGTTCAATTAAATGGTCTCTATTTTAAAGTTTAACATTCCCTGTTTTCAGACCCCTCTTAGCTCTAAGGTTCTGTGACTCTATGTTCTAATGTAGCACCTGAGACCTTTCAGGAGCTTGCCCCATCAATGATTTCCCCCTCTCTCCATCATCTCCCAATCTTGTCCTCTGTACTTGGTTTCCTCTCTGATGTCTACAAATGTAGTGATATCTCCCTCTGCCTTAAAAAAAATAAAAATAAAAACAAAAACCTTTCAACTGATCCAGTTACTCCCTCGAACCATTATCCTATAGCTCTTCTCTCTGTCACTGCCAAATACTTAGAAAGAATCATCTATCCTTACTTCCTCTACTTCTCAACCTGGTTCCCAGATAGTCTGTAAAGCCTTCTCTGGTCCCCTTTGTCGTCAGCGGTCTCTCCTTGTTCAAATTACCTGGTATTTATGGACAAGTGCATACTCTATGCCACCCCCCCCCCCGTAGATCTTAAGCTCCTTGAGGGTAGGGATTGTTTTGGTTTTGTATTTGTACCCTTCAAATGACTGCCATTTTGCCTGGCTCAAAGATAATAAATGCTGGTTGAAGTCAATTGAATCCTAGATGATAGCTTGAAAATTGGTAGATAGATAGATGATAGATAGATTAGTAGATAGAGAAGTTAGTAAGTACTTATCATGTGTTAAGCTTTAGGGAAACAAAAGCAAATCCCTGTGTTCAAGGAGCTTACATTTTAATGGGAAAAAGTCAACCCATAAAAGGGAGCTGGAAATCTAAAGCAGGATCCTGTATAAGAATGAGGCAGCATGAAGTAGAGATGATAGGGAAATGCAGGGAACTCTGGGTCCAGACAAAATAAGGCAAAAGCTCACCTTTCAGAGACCCAAGGTTTCAGCTCAGATGTTTTATGGTTCTCTGACTATAGCTAAAAAACCATTCAAGCAATCACATTTCCTTGGTTAATTGTGAGGAATGATTCTGATGAGAGATGAGTTCTTGCTTCCCTTTGTACTGCTCTTAGAAATAGATTTACTGGGGGCATGTTATGAACCCTCCTCTCCCTGGGGAACAACCAGCTAACTTCCCAGCATCTTAATAGTGCCCATTCCCATGTAAACAATGACTGATCTCATACAGGAGACTCTTCATCTGGGAATTCATTTGCTGGGCCAACTCTTCTGCTAAGGTCCACTTTGTTGACTTTTAAATAATTGAAAGTAATCATCATAATCAAAAATAGATTCTACTTGCCATTTAATTATTTTATAAACTACCTTTCAACAGAAATGGGTTTTCTTTCTCAATCTTATTTTGTGCTTTTAAAAACATGAAATTGAGAAGGGGGTCCAAAGGCTTCCCCAGGCTGCTGAAGGGGTTCAGAACCCTAAAAGGATTAGCCCTGCCTAGCTCCTTAAGGTGCCTTTTCTCACATCAGTTCAATAAGGGGGGTAATTATTACCTTCACTCTAATTTCTAAATGAAGAAGTGGGAGTCTGCAAAGATTCAATTACTTGCCTCAAAGTCACAGTAAGTAGTAAGGAGCCAAGTAAGGATCTGAACCCAGGTTACCTATCTCCAAGTCTAGAATGCTTTTCAACCTGGATTCTTTGAGAGTCTTCAAAAGCAAGCTTGGCTCAGATTTGTTCCAAATCCAAATCATCTACTTCAGCTTATGGTTGGCCAACATGGACAAATTCAACACTTAAAAAGCACCTGCTAGTGCTCAGGGAAACAGTACAAAGAACAAAATAATCCCTGTCCTCGAGGAGAAATTGTACAAAGAACAAAATAGCCCCTGTCCTCAAGGAGCTTAAATTCTATGGGGAGCAGGGTGGTGAGACAACATAGATCAATTTGGAAGCACCATGATAATTACAGTGGAAAAGACCTAGCTGTAGAGTCAAAGGTTGTTATTCAGTTGCTTTTCATTTGTATCTGACTTTTTCTTGGCAGAAATACTGAAGTGGCTTGCCACTTCCTTTACCTGCTCATTTTACAGATGAGGAAACTGAGGCAAATAGGGTTACACAGCTAGTATGTATCTAAAGTCAGATTTAAATTCAAGTCCTCCTGATTTCGGAGTCAGCACTGCGACTTACTACTTGTGTGACCTTGGGCAAGTCTCTTCTCCTCCCTGGGCCTCAGTTTCCTGATATGTAAAAGGAGGTCAGACTACATGGCCTCTGAACTCCATTATACCTCTAGGTGTAGGCACCTACAAACTTTATGGTCATGGCAGAGAATTGTAGTGATGCCAAAGAAAGAAAAGATTGTCAGTGAAACATTCTTAGAACATGCAGAAGAGAGCAGAAGGAAGTCAGAGGGGGACACAGACAAGTAGAACAGTGTTGGCCCTGTTGTGTTAAAGTGAATATAGATTTTTAAAAACCCAAAGTGTGTGCAACAAATTCCTGGTGTCACACATTAATCCTTTTTTCTCTTCTTCCTATGTGGAAATGTTCACCTCTGCTGATGTTTGTTAAGCACATAATGAAAAAGAATAAAAATAAAGATTGAGACTAGAGATAAATACATAGCAATAGCTAGCCATTTAGTAGGAGGGATTACAGCAATTACCCAAATAAGTATGAAGCAAAGAGGGCAGAGGGGAGATAGCATGACCAAAGCCAGGTCACTGGGTTGCCTGGACGTGAGCTCTTGATGGCCCCTAAGCAGAGCCTACAAACAGCATAATTTGACTCCAGAGAGCTGAATCGACCACGTCCATCCATTAATGAGTGTTGTAATCTTGCAAGGTATCCTAGTCAAAGGGAAGAGAAGCTGTGGGAGTAATGAGTGAGCCAGGCTGGTTGGAGTTTCAGGCTTACTCAATTCAGGGAGAGGACGGATTGGTTCATAGTTATCTTTCTTCCTCGTCTTGCCTTCGTCAGAATGAGAGTCCCCCACAGTGACCTAATTCCTGGGAAACCAGGGATCCTAAACTCCTCCAAGGGAGGAATGGGGCAGGGAGAGCTTCCAGAACTGAAAAAATTTGTCTTGATGACCTTTGTACATAAGGATAAATCAAGTCAGAGTTAGTACAGCCCAGTGGATTGGAGATCAAGAAACCTAGCTCTTCTAACTTAACAGCTGTGTGACTTAGGACAAGTCACTTGACTTCCAGACCTCAGTTTGTTCCTCTAAAAATAACAAAGGTATCAGATTAAATGATCTCTAAGGTCCCTTCCAACTCAGAAATTCAATGACTTGATTGAGTTTCAAACAAGACTCAACTTACAATTCATCTTACACCCAGTTATTCTGAAGAATGTCCTGGCTATCTGACCCTGAATGAGTCACTGCACTTCTCAGTACAATTCTTTAAGAGTATAAATTACAGAGGTGCTGACCTGCTTTGAGAGGGAATTTTCCCTGTTTTTGTAAAATCACAAGGCTAGTCCTTGTACCCTCTTTCTATCAATTTCGATCACTCCTCTGCTCCTATGATGGTGATGGTGATGTTTGTCCTTCATTCTTGAAAAAGACCATGACTTCAGGGAGGTGATCCCATGACATGAAAGTGAATTGGATTTGAGTGAGGGGATGCTGTGCTAAGTCACCAGCCTCACTTTCTCCTATGGAGTCCTCTGGGTCCAGTGTCTAGATATGCCTCAAGGCAGTTGGAGATGGCCCTGAGTCAGGGCTAAATGACTTGCCCAAGATCACATAGCTAGTGTCAAATGTCTGAGGTAAAATTTGAAGTCAGGTCCTTCTCACTTCAGGGCTGGTGTTCTATCCACTGGACTACCTAGCTGCCCCATGTACCAATGCAAGGTCATATATTATACTTTCTCCTCACCTGGTTCCCCATTTTCAGCCAAGGGAGGTGGGCTGAGCCCCTCCAGGCAATGGAAGTCTGTGACTAGATCATGTTCTTTCACCTGCATGGGCTCCCATTGCCACCAACCTTAGGTTGGAATGTGACCAAAGGGTTTTCCTTTTTCTGCAGGGATGGAACAACAGACATCACCAGGACTGTCCACTGGGGGATCCCTTCTTCTTTCCAAAAGGTACAAAGCAGATTGGAGTATTTCAACTCCTTCTCCCCAAGATATACTTTCTGCTCTCAGCTTTGGAACCTGATATTACTTAAGTGGGGAAACATGAAAACCCCATTTGTATCTTTTATCTCATTTCTTCCCAGCTCTTCTGGGACCTTATCCTTTTTATCTTAGTCTCATTCTCTCTCTCTTCTCTCTCCCACCTTCCCTCTCCTTTTCTTTGTTTTTTTTAATATTTTTCAACTTAACATTAATTTTCTCTCCTTCCTACTTTCCCTCCACTGGGGAAAAAGAGGGGGAAAACCTTGTGACAAATATATATAATGTAAACAAACTTTTGGCCAGAACCAAAAATGTTAGTTGTTGTACGTAATGAAGCCATCACTTTGTCTCTCAGGAAGTGTGTAGCATTCTTCATCTCTTCTTCCTTGCTCACACTTCTGTCGCTGTTCCTTCAGTCATTCTATTATCCATCTCCTATCTATTAAGGACTTCTCAAAAGCTATTCTTTGGGTCCCCTTTGACCCTTCTATTTCCATATCACCAACTGCCTACTGAACATCTCTGCTTGTGCAATGTGTCCAAAGGAAATCTCTTCATTACCTTCTTCCCTAATCCTATCTTTCCTCCAAACTTCTCATTTTCTAGCAAAAGAACCACCATCCCCTCCAATCACCAAAAACCAAAGTCATGCTTTTCCATCCCTTTCCAACCATTTTCTAGGTCTGATTCTCCCTCCACGTGTCTCTTTCATCTATCCCCTTCTCAATGTTCACACAGTCAGCCACTCTGGCCCAATCCCTCATCACCACACCTGTGGACTAAAATAATGTGCAAACTCAGGTTTGCTGCTCTCTATCCCATCCTCCACACAGCTGCCAAAGTAATCTCCCTAGATCACCGTCAGTAGGTGCCCATTACCCCTAGGTAAAATGGCAGTTCCTCAGCGTCCCATTTAAAACCCTCCACAGTCTGGCTATAGTCAATGTAGCTACTTAAATGGTTATTATTTACTCTTTTTTGAAAATGATAGGGTGGTCATCACCCACGTTCCTCCTGTCTGGCACTCCTCTTTATGGAATGTACGAGCTTGAGGAAACCCTATCAATCACATGATCCAACATAGTCAAGCTTTTAATCTCCAGTCACTCAACCTTAGCCCCCCACGCCCTATGGCCTGAGCTCTTCCTCCTCCTAGTCAAGTGTGGCCATATGGCAGGAGTTCATTGGCTGGTCAAAGATCAGAGGTTGAGTAAAGCTTCAAGTCATCTACACACACATGTATGCACACTGATCATCATGTATGTAGACACATGTGCATATGAACACATCAAACATGTGCATGTGTGTGCATATAGTGCATGTGTGTAGGCACATTGACCCCATTACTTGCCATATTTTGGGTATTAATTCCACCTCATCCTCCACAAGAAGGAATCACTGTGGTAGAGGAGAGGGAACACTGGTTCTAGAATCAGAGGAGCTGGGTTCCAATCATACATCTGAGTTTGCCTAGCTGTACAACCTTGAGTGAGTCACTTCCCCTCTCTGGGCTCCAGTTTCCTCCTTTGTAAAATGAGGAGGTTATACTAAATGTCTCTAAGGTCCCTTCCAACTCTAAGATCCTATGTGTGATCCCGGGTAAGTCCTTTCCCATCCCTGGGTCTGTTTCCTTCTCTTGTCAAAGGAAGAGATTGTCTCTAACGCTTCTTACATCTACCTCTAAATGAAGAAGGCTATGATAATCACTCACTGAACCAAGACAAACTGAGTTCAGCCACATGGCTATAAGGTCCAGATTCTTAGTTTCTATAAGAATACAGAGAAAGGTGACAGTAGTACACTAGTAATCCTGAAAAGCTTCCTGAAGGCAGGGGAATTTTATCAGGACTTTGGAGACTAGGTAAGTTTTGAATGGAAGGTTGAGAGGACTGAGAGATCTAGGGGCTAGCAATGATACACGTCAAACATGCAGAAGAGTAAGGAGATCACCTGGAGAGAGGAGAGAGATCATATAGGCGAACCAAGGGAAGTCATATTGGATCAGTGTGGTGAAGTCAGATCTTGAATGACAGAGTGAGGGGCTGGGATTTGGTCTGTTGAGCTCTACAGAACCTTAGAAGATAAGAAATGTAAGGTGATAGAAGAGGCACCTGCTATGAATGCCACAAGAATGAACAATACTGACCATCTGGTCTACATCAAGGTCTGACTGAGGACAGCAGCAGCTCAGTGGCAGAGGCAAGTCCCAGCCATTACCACCATCATCATCTAAAATCATCTCTCACAAAGCACTTTCTGGTACATGGTCCTCTTCTCTGAGGAGGTGACCTCTGAGTCACCACCCTACAAACTTACAGACATATAGAAATCACGACCTGTCAGATTACATCCCAACTTCTCCATCTGGCATTCAAGGCCCCTTTCTATTCAGAGAAGTGATGACTTGGAATATAGGTATGGATCTGGAGCTAGAAGAGACCTTAGGGCCATTTAGACCAACCTCCTAATTTTACAGATGAGGAAAATTATCTAATTCAACTTCCACCTTTTACAGTTAAGGAAACTGAGACTCGGCGAGGGAAAAGGTTACAGAACAAGTTACCAGGCTCCCAGGGCAGAGTTCTTACTGCAGTCATGAGCAAATGCTGTCTTCCATCTAAGTTAATTAGAATGTTAATAGATAAGGAAACTGGGTAAGAGAGCCTAAGTCACCCATCCACCTTCTTATGGTTAACTAATGGCAGATCTGGGAGGCTCCGTCCAGTACTGTGGAGAAAGCATTTGTCTGGGATTCATGACACTTGGATTCAAATGCTACTTAGTAGCCATATGACCTTTTGTAAGTGCTTTTCCCTCTCTGGGACTCAGTTTCCTCTTCTGTTAAATGAGGAAGTTGGGCTCAATGATGCCAAAGGGCCCCTCCACTTCTGGTAGTCTCCTCTGTCCCAGTGAGGGTGTGCTAACAGGTTGTTGCTGTCATGGGCCCCAACTCCAAGATCCCACTGCCCTGCTTCTGCCACTGATCTCCTGTATGCTGACCTGCCCTATCCCTTCTAGGAAGCCTACACCAGGGTGCTGATGGGAAACATCGACCTGTCTAGACTTGTTTTCCCCTCGTCCACATCAGGTGGGTCTCAGACACAGCTTCGGGATTCCATCTCAGGACAGTTGAGAGGTTGGCCAGATGGGTCCATGGTCTCCCTTTCCCCCCAGCCTTGGGCCTATGCTTCCTGCTGGCCTATCACTCAGTCTTGAAAGATATCACAGCACAAAACTGCGACCTCATATTCAAGGAGCAACAATTTCAGCCAGGTTCAAACCTGACTTGTCCCCTGTCACTTGTCCCCTGTATGACCTTCCTCTCCCTGGGCCTCCCTCTCTGTGAAATGAGGGCAATGGCCTAGTTGGCCTCAGCAGCCCTGATCTAGGAGCCTAAAAATAATGAGAGAATGATAGAAAATAACACTTTCCAATAGGTGCTAGATTGTGTCAAAGGTCTGAGAAAGGAAAGATGTTCTTGGAGTAATAACAATCAGAAAAGACTTCCTAGAGGGAGCTGGGATGTCAGGTTAGTTCTGGAAGGCCAGGAAGAAGGCCTGAGAGAGAAAGAAGGACCTGAGCCAAGCCTTGGGTAACAGAAGGGTAGTGGCAGGTGGAGAGGCAAGTGAGGAGGCCAGGCTGGCTGGAGCAAGGCAAAGAAAGGGGAAGAGGCCCAGAAAGATCTAAATGGGACAGATCTCGCATGCCCTGCAATTAGCTTAGGTTCTACGGCTCACCCTCCCCATGCTCATCTCCCATGGTATCGCCATCCTAGGTGCTTAGCTTGCTTAGTTGCTTCTCCAGTAAGTACAAACTAGTTTGAAGGTTGACCTTGGAATAAGGAAGCAAATTGGGGGGGGGGGGGGGCAGAGGGCACCTTGCCAGTAACCACTTCCGGGCATTCCTAACTGAGTATCATGTCTCTTCCAGGGCGAGTAGTAGAGGCCTTTGCTCGAAGAGCTTTGTGGGAAACTGGTCTCAACTATGGACATGGTACAGGACATGGTGTTGGCAACTTTCTCTCTGTACATGAATGTAGGTAACCTAGCAGGGTGGGAAGCTCCCTGAGCTGGGAGGATGAAACTCTGAGTGCTAGACCTGTCATTCCCTAACTGTGTGACCTTGGACAGGTCACTTACCTTCAGTGTCCTCATCTGCAAAATGAAGAGGTCCAACTAGATGGTTTGGAAGCCTCTTACCTGCTCTAGAACTAAGAATATAGGGTTTACTGTTCCTGATTAATCCCCCAGCAACCGGGCTTTACTCCAGTGCCCTCTACAATCACTCCTAGTCCCATTTGTCCTAGGAATCCTTGGGTCTGGGGCAGCATGGGAGAGAATGCCCTCCCAGCTCCAAAAGGCTAAGACTTCCCGAGAAAGCATCCCAGGCTCCAAGTCACCAGACGTTCTCCTCTTCTCACTAGAACCCTAATCCTTTCACTGAGACTCCATTCCTGACCCTGACGCCTCGGCCTAGGCAAGCATGTCACGTTGAACCGCCACCCCCTTCAACTAGCCTGGTGTTTCTGGAGCTCCTCTCCTTCCTTCCCTGAGCCTGTCATCTCTTTCCTAGACACCTCCTCCTCTACCTTCCATCACTGAACAGCCATTCCCAGCACAGTCCCCCAAGCTGTTCGGGACCCACAAGGATACCCCAATGACCGTCTCTCTCTTCCTCTTGCAGGGCCAGTGGGATTCCAGTCCAATAACATTGCTATGACCAAAGGCATGTTCACATCCATAGGTATGTCCCCCAGTTCCCCTAACTATGGCCTAGGGGACAACTCTCCTGAGCTGAGTAGAGAGTGTAGAGGATTGTCCTTCCCCAAGTGTGGTAGGCAGAATTCTAATGAGCAATGTGGGCCCTGGAGCCAGTAGCAAGAAACATCCTTCTAATCAAGTTGGTAATTCATTATGCGACACTAATACCAGTAATTAAGACAAAATCAGTTGAGTAGGAGGGGAATTGGTTCCTGTAAGGCCTTCATACTGCTTGAAGTGGTGGTGGGTGTAGTTCAGTCATGTCCGCACACCAGGCTGCAGCTTCAAAATTTGACCTTCCAATGAACAGTCTTGAATTCATTTCTTTAAGTACTGACTGATTTCACCTCCTTGTTGTCCAAGGAATGCTGGGAAGTCTTCCCTGGCACCATAGTTCCCAAGTGTTGACGCTGTGGGGCTCAGCTTTCTTTATAATTCAGCTCTCAGGCATACATTGCTACTGAAAATAAATCAAAGCTTGGACTCTACAGACCCACAACACCAACAGGGTAATTGGTTACCAGGACTTCTAGCTGCTGAGGAGGTGCTTGGCCCCTTCTACATTCTGTGGCCTTGGGACAAAATTCAAGTGGTAATTCAAGAGTCCTGGACTTTGAAAGAGAACAGTCATGCTCTGGGCCTTGGTTTCATTCTCTTTAAAATAATGGAAGCCAGGGTGGCTAGGTGGTGTAGTGGATAGAGCACTGGCCCTGGAGTCAGGAGGACCTGAGTTCAAATGTGACCTCAGACACTTTGTAATTGCCTACTTGTGTGGCCTTGGGCAAGCTACTTAACCCCATTGCCTTGCAAAAACCCTAAAAAAATAAATAAAAATAAAAATAAAATAATGGAGGCCAGAGCAGGAAAATCTGTAATGATACGATCCTGTCATGATCTAGTGTTCATTCCTAGGGCCTGAGGGCCAGTCTAAGCCTGATAGGACCTCAGGCCTCTCCCTCCCTCTCTCTCCTAAACCCTACCACCCTACACCACCCCACTGGCTCATCTCTGCCCCCAGAACCTGGTTACTACCAAGATGGAGAATTTGGGATCCGTCTTGAGGATGTTGCTCTGGTGGTAGAAGCTCAGACCAAGGTAATGTACCATTGGGGCTATATCAAGGATACAACCAAGTGTGGGATGGCCATGGGCCAAGTGGGTGGAGAGGGAGAGACAGTGGACAAGCACTTCTTATGAATCTTCCTTGGCTAACTAGAAAAAATGGAATTCCTCAGCTTTTGGGGAGATGGGGGGAGGGGTAGGCATTAAAATATGGAGAACTATGAATGATAGCTTTCCTGAAAATATATTAGAGTTCTAAAATATATGTATATATATTAGAGTGAGAGTCAGGGGATCCTCCTCTGATACTTAATTGATTTGGATCCTGGGTAAGTCACTTCCCTTCTCTAAGACCATTTTTTCTTCTGTGAAATAAACATGAGTGTTTGTACTTATAACCTTATAGAGGAAACCTGTTATACTGTACTATAGAAATAGGAGCTGTTGTTTTCATTTTTGCCATGACTATAAGCTGGTGGCAGGGAATTAAATGCCCAGAAGACCCTACTCACACACACACACACACACACACACACACACACACACACACACACACGTCCTGGGGTTGATTTCAACAGAGGCCTTGTTTACCCTCACCTAACTTCAACTTTCACCTCCTTACTCTCCTCTCCCTTCTGCCCTCAAGTATGGTGGATCCTATGTGACCTTCGAGGTGGTGTCCCTGGTACCCTACAGCCGTAACCTCATCGATACTACTCTGATGCTTCCAGAGCAGGTAAAAGCCCCATCCCAGGAGGTCTCAAACCCCTTGTCCAGGACCAGGTCTCCTCATAGGCAGTGAGGGCCTAATGAAGTGGTCTGGACCTGGGTTTGAGGACTTCTGCTATTTCCCTACCTAGGTGAGCTTAGTAGGGCCTCATCCCCTCTTTAGGCCTCTGTTTCCTCCTCTGGATTATGACTAGATTGAAATAGATGATCTATAAATATGGTTCTAGGTCTGACATTTAACATTCTCTGGCCCAGGGTCCCTCCTAGTTCTGACAGTATAGGAATCATTAAGTAGCTGCATGGACATAACCACCTTGCCAGCCTGTCTCAACATTGTTCTCCTTTCTGGCATCAGAAAGACCACTAGTTTGGGAGTAAGGAATAGCTTCAAATCCCACTTCTGAGATATACATACATATATGTGTGTGTGTGTGTGTGTGTGTGTGTGCGCACGCGCGCACGCACGCACACACACACACACACACACACACACAATCTGTGCAACATTGGACAAGTCCCTTAACCTCCTCAGGCCTTAGTTTCCTGTTTTGCAAAAAAAGGAGGTTGGATTAGATGGCCTCCAAGATCCCCTTTAATTCAAAATCTAGGATCCTGTGATACCATGGTCAAAGAAAGTTACTCATGGGGGCAGCTAGGTGGCACAGTGAATAGAGCACTGGCTCTGGAGTCAGGAGTACCTGAGTTCAAATCCAGTCTCAGACACTTAATAATTACCTAGCTGTGTGGTCTTGGGCAAGCCACTTAACCCCATTGCCTTGCAAAAAAAAAACTAAAAAAGAGAAAGTCACTCATGGTTTACATATTTGTCAGGAGGGAAATGTTATCTCAAAGAGGCCTTTGTTAAAATGCCCATGTTGATTGTAAATGAGTGGGAAAATGGTTCTGGTCCTTATTCAGTAACTCAGATAGCCTGGCCTGAGTGGGATGACGCATGAGCCGTGAGGACAGCAGAAGGGATTATAGGGGAGGCTCTGGGGAAGAGGACCCACGGGGTCCTCCCTTCCTCCCTTGAACAATATTTGACTTTGAACCCATTTGACTCTCATCACTCTGTCTTTTTCTTGGCAATCTCTAGCTGGAGTACTTGAACCAATACTATCAGACAATCCAAAAGAAAATTGGTCCCGAGCTGCAGCGGCGGAAGATGGAGGAAGAGTATGAGTGGCTCCTGAAGAATACAGAGCCCCTAGCCTACAACAGCACTTGGGTCCATCTTCCTGCCTCACTGACCATCCTGGTAGCAGCTGCTCTTGCCTCTGCCCTGGGCCAGAGCTTATAGTGAGATAACCTTAGAGTCCATGACTTGAGACCAGCACTGAAAGTTCGAGTCCCCTGCTTCAAAACCTTAAATTTGTAACCTTCAGTGAAGAAACTTCCAGACTGAAACTGGTTTCCCTCTCCTTCCCCCACTAAGTCTGAGGCCTTTCCATCCTGAACTTCCTGACCCTGGCCCCAGGTCAGGATGTTCTGCCCAAAAGAGTCCAGGCAGTTCCCAGGATTCTCAGCCTCTGGGTTAGGAGGCTAAAGGCAAAAAATGAATTTTCAAAATATTTGATCTCACTTTTCGATGAAAGAGTCAGATCTCCCCTCCATAGAACCCTCCCTCAAAACAAGCTAAGCAAAGCAAATCAACATGTTAACTGTGTGTGACAAAGTATACCCCATTCATTTCACACTAGTAGTCTGCCAGTTAGCTGCCAAGAGATGGGGAGTATATGGTATAGTCCTCAGAGGTTCTGGTCCCTGAGTGGGCAGAATTCCAAAGTTGACCATTGTTATTTTCCTTTACATTATTGCAGGCAGCATGACGATTGTTTTCTGAATTCTGCCCACTTGCTTCCTCAACATCAGTTCATAAAAGTCTTCCCAAGCTTCTCAGGATTCTGGATCCTTGTCATTTCTTACAATGCAATCACTTTTCCTTACGTTTGTATACCACAGTTTCCTCAGCCAGTCCCCAGTCGATGGTACCTACTTCCCTTCCAGTTCCTTGCTGTTATAAATACTGGAGTACAATGGAATGCCCACTGGTTCTGGAGTCAGATGACCCGTGTCCAAATTCTACCACTGAGACTTACTAACCTGTGTGACTTTGGATAAGTCAGTTCCCCTCCTTGGGTCTTAGTTTTATCATCTCTACAATGAGAGTATTGTAGACAATGCTTTCTGGACACCCAAGTCTAGATTTAAGTTCTAAATAGAAGATGCTAGAATTCTAATCTTGGGCACTGAAGTGATCCTCAGGCTGGGGCAGAAGAGAGTTGACCTAGAGGCCAGCCTAAGAGTCTAATATAGTCCTGAGGCTCTAGATCTCTGGCCTAAGGACCTAGAGTAGGACTAGACCAGGGCTCCAGAATTCCTACTTCTAGAACTCCAGGATCCTTCCCCAGGCCAAGCCATGGAAAGGAGTGTACAGAGTTCAGATCACTGTTTTCTCTTGGGGCCAAGGTCAACTAAGCAGGTCTCTGTCAGGTTTCTTCCGGGTACCTTTTCTGCTACCTGTTCTCTTTGACCTGAGTTGGTTTTTCCTTAGCTCATTTCTAAGCCTTTCGGCTTCCCAGCAAAGGTTTCCTCAGCTTCAGGGACTTCTTGATGTCGCTTGTCTTTGGTCTCTGGAGGGCTCCTCCCCATTTCCAGCCATGCTGGGGGAGGAGAGGGGAGAATTCCTTTTGTCCAGCTCAGAGTGAAGCTCATCCCCCCGATGGGGTTTCCCTGGTCCTGAGCTCCCAGGCCCTCTTCAGCTAGCTCTGTCTTCAGCTGGTGCCAAGTGTTACCCCCACCTTCCTGTCTCCCCACTAGCACCCTCTCCAACCTTAGGCCTTTATCTCTGCTTGGAATTACTTGCAATAAAGGAAAATTTTAAGGGGAAAGGAGACTGGGAGGAGGAGGTTGGAGGGGAAATGAGTCTGGGATGGGGGAAGGAAACTGAGGAGGAGGAAGAGAAAGAAGGTGATGGAACAGAGAGGAGTCTGGGGAGTTCTGAAATGTGTGGAAGGATATGAACACAGAACAGCCAGAGAATAACAGAGATGGGAAAGACCTTAGAACTGGGAATGGTGGAACATGGAAGGAATTTAGAAAGGAGGATGTTAGAGCTGGGAGGGACCTCAGGACGTGGAATGTCTAAGCTAAAGCTTAGAACACTGAATGTCAGAACAAGACGGAACCTGAGAAATGGTCCAGCCCCACCTAAGGAAGACAGAATTGCCCAAAGTCCTATGGCAAGTTAGTAGCAGGGCTAAGATTCAAACACAGGTCATGTCCAGTCTCCTAGTCCAGTGATCTCTCCACTAGATAAAGCTCCTCCATGGAAACCAAGTCAAAGATATCCAGTTAGGACCATATGCCATTCTGCTTCTTAGAAGTTAATGACAGGCCTAACATCCTCCCTTCCCCAGCACCCCTTATGACAAAGATGTAAAAAAAAAACATTTCAGTGAAACTAACCAACATTCTTGCAACTTTTTTTCCTGTTTCAAACATGCATAATCAAGCAAAACAAATTCCCACATGGGCCATACCCCCACCCCCCTGCCCAATTATATTCCAATCTGAAGTCTGAGTTGTTCTCCTCTCTCTCTCTGGAGGTAGGTAGAATATTTGACCCTAAGACCTCTGGAACTGTGGATGGTCATTACATTGATCAGAGCTCTTTAATTCTGTCAAAGTTGCCTTTGCCAAACTTGCTATTGTATCATTTGTTCTCCTAACTCTGCTCACTTCACTTTGCATCAGTTCATGTAAGTTTTCAGTTTTTTCTGAAACCATCCTGCTCATCATTGCTTATAACACAATAGTATTCCAACACAATCATTAGCCATTCCCCAGTGGATGGGCATCCCCTCAGTTTCCAATTCTTTGCCACCACAAAAGAGCTGCTAAAAATATCGAAACTTTTCAAAGGATGTTCATAGCCATCCTCTCCTTTGGTTCATTGGTTGGGAACAGTGGGAATCATTGGCCTCATGAGTAGAAGGAACCCTCAGGTTCAAAGAAGTGATCAGGACCTCTCTAGACACCCACTAAACTGAAGTGGAATGGAAACTCCTTGCCCACAAAGTCTTGTGCAGTACTCCTTCCCTCTTCCATTCTCCCAGTCTCCAGCCTTCCTTCTCCCCCCCCTCAAATCCTCCCTTCTCAGAGGGTTTACTCTCCCCCATTTTACACCTGTGCTCATATCCTGTACTGCTCAGTGATGAAAACTGACAAGAAGAGGGCTGAGCCCTTAATACTCTGCTTATTTGGACCTGTGGTTTTTGTGGTAGGCACCCAAGTAAGGGTATCAGCACCCATGGGTGCTGAGCCAGAATTAGGAGCTCATTCTGGTTCTGAGGGTCAAAACTGAGCTCACTAGACTGGATAAAACTTGTGGCCCTGATCTTATAAGCATTGAACCCCTCCCCCAATCCTAGAGCTAGTGCTTCTACTACCCTTCTCTGAAGGGCACCAACAGGCCAGAAGGCATCCCGAGGAAGAGTCAGGATATGGAAGTGCCTTGAAATCATGCCATGTGAGGATCTGGAAGACACTGTAAGAGGGGTATTTAGCCTGGTGAAGGAAGAGAAGACCTGAGGAAAATGCGATAGGTGTCTTCAAGTAACTGAGAGGCTGTCATGTGGAAGAGGGTCAGAGACCTAGAGCTGAAAGGCACCTCAGAGGTCATCAAATCCACGTCTCATTTTACAGATGAAAGACTGAATTGTCCAATTACCTGGTGAGTGAGAGGTGAGAACTAGTCTAAAACCAGTGTTCTTCCCATAGTATCATACTTGCTCTGCTGGACCCCAGGAGACAGAACTTCCTAGAATTTACCCTACAAGGGGCAGGTTTCATTTTGAGATTTGGAAAAGCCTTCTACCAATGAGAACCCAAAGTGGTATGCCTCTTGGGGAAAGTGGGTTCCCCTGAACTGGAGGTCTCTAAGTGAAGGCTGGATAGGCCAAGCAGAAGTATGGGACTATGAGATTTAGATGAGGGGGAGCTGAGTTCAGATCTCACCTCTGTCACTTCCCAGCTGGGTGACCTTGGTTGGATCTGGGATGTGACAGAAGAATCCTAAAAGGTTTAATCTTTGTCCACTGTGCACCTGGTTCCCTATTCTGTACTGCTTACTGACATGAGCCCCAAGAACAAGAACTGAGAAGACTAGTTGGCCTCAGGGATAGCTTCCAACACTGACATTCTGGAATCCATCAACAATGCCACATGGGGGAAAGCCAGAGAAACCATCAAAGTTGTCCAATGTCACGCGGCAATGAAGGTTGCTGGTTCAGGGCCTCAGAATGAGCTCAGAAAACCCAGCCCAGAGAGGCCGAAAGAGGGGAAGCGGGCCTCTACAAAAGGTCTAGGCAAAGGACCTCTGGGGTTTCAGAAGTTTGTAAGCTCTCTCTATGAGTCAATAGTGTGAGCCAGCAGCCCCAAACCAAAAAAAAAAAAAAAAAAAAGCTGAGATCTCAGGCTACATTTAGAGAAGTGGAATGATCACAAGGAGGGTTGTAATTGTCCCACCATCCTCTGCCCAGGTCTGGAGGCCACATTTCAGGAAAGACAACCACAAGTTGGCACATACTCAGAAGAGAAGCTTCAAGCTTCTGACTGAGCTTGAAGAAGACAATTGAAAATGGATGGGTGAGCTATGATGTGAAAACTGCCTTTACCTATACAAAGGCCTATGTTTTCACTTATTCATTCATTTGAGAGGCAATTATTAAGCACCTACTATGTATCAGGCTCTATGATAGGCACCAGTAACACAGACAAGTCCAAGCAATCCCTGACCTCAGAAAACTGTGAGGGCAATGGCAGATACAACACAGATGAGTAAATGCAAACTGGAGAACAGAGGAGCCCTTCTCTCCTTGCTTCTGCCTCTTCGATGAGGAAGGAGTCCTGCCCCAGCCTTGTCATTACCAAGTAGTAGTGGCAGGGATCTGGAGAAGTCAGATGGCCCTGAGGCGGTACAGAAGGCATCTTTGCCAGATTTTCAAATATAGCATCTGCACAGATCCTGAATGTGTTTTTGCTGGGATGTCTCCTTTTGGCATCCAGTAGGCCCAAGGAGGAGCCTAGACATGGTGTCATGAAGACTGAACTAGGTTGACATCCCTTCTCCATGTTTCTCAGTTCTGTCCCCATGGGCTTGAGCATCTCTAGGGCTGGAAGTTATCATTGGATCATCTCCTGCCTTAGTAGAGGGAAGTCTCAAACCAATGAAATCACAGGTTCTAGCCTCAATATTGATGTGGGAGGGAGGATTGAGATTTGTCCTGCTTGGCCCCAGAGGACAAAATGAGGAGCAATGGATGGAAGGAGCAGAGAGGCAGGGTTAGATTTTATCTGAGAAATAATTCCCCTATAGTATGGAAACAACGTAAAGACCATCAAACTGCCTTCTGTTGGGGGGGTGGAAGTGAGATTGGGGGGAAAATTGTAAAATTCAAAAAACAGTAAAAAAAAAAAAAGGAAATAATTCCCTGAAAAATGGCATAGACTACCTCTAAAGCTTGTCAGTGCCCCCTCATAACAATCTTCAATTCGATTCCAGGTCTGAAGCTGGAAGGGACCTTGGAGGCCGTCTCCTTCATTTGACAGAAAGGGCACAGAAGTGAAATGACCTAAGTCACATAGTAACAAGTGGCAGAGGCAGACTGTGAACCCAAATCCAGTGCCTCTTTCCATGATGCCAAGACTCCAAATAACTGTAGATGCAAGATGGACCAGATGACCTGAGCTATCCCTTCCAACTCCAAGCTCCTGGGATTCTGGACTTTAATTCCCACAATTGTAAAATTAAGGAGTTTGGATTCTAACTGACTTGGAAGGTACCTCCCAGTTCTGTCATTATTGGGTGCCAGGACTGAGACGGAGGGCAGAGAGGGGGCATAAGGAGGGACTGAGCAAATCCCAAAGTTGTGGGCTGCTCCTCCCCCAATAACCAGGGCCCCAGGAATTTCATCAACTCATCAGGCACTTCCTCAAATCACAAGCTGGGCACTCAGTGCCAAAAACCAAGTTAGAACTGGAGACGATGTAACGGCAACCGTTTCCTCCGCTAGTACGGGCTGACCTAGTGCAGCTGGGAGAGGGAGGGGTTCCTCTGGTGCTGGGGCCAGGTCTCCTCACTTCCCTGTTTCTCTGTGAAACAGGAACCCTGAGTTGGCTGGGGTGGGGTGACTGAGACCCAAGGAAGTACCAGCCACGAGGGTAGACTCAGCTGCTGCCCTTCACTTGGGGCAGGGGAAGCAAACCCAGGTGAAAAGAAGCAGAAAAAAAGGGGTGATGCCTCCATGAAAGTGGCCCAGAATCACTTAAGGACTGGAAGAAAGACCAGGAAGACAACATAGCCCCGTGTGGTTAGGCCTCCAGCCTCTGCTGCAGAACCTGCAGAGGATGAGGAAGCTGCTACCTCACCAGGCCACCAGCCCTTCTCCTCCAGGCCAGCTTCCATCATGAACATTTGTTATAGTGCCAACCATGGGCCGGGAAGCATGCTAAGCATTAGGAAGGTTTTCCTCAAATCAGGCCTACCTCTGCCTTTTGGCAAGCCTCATTCACCTTGCCTCGCTCCACCCTCTGGGCCCAAGTAGAAAGGAGTGGAAGCTTTCCCATCTCTCCTGGGTCTTCTCTCCTTTAAGCTAACCGTCCCTGCTTCCTTCAAACGATCTCTCAGCATGAACTCAGGCCCCTTCAGCACCCTGTTTTCCCTTCTCTGGACACCCTACACTGGATAGAAAGCCTTCCTAAACCATGGGACACAGAAAAGAGGACACGAGTCCAGATGGGTTGTGATAGAGCAGAGGGCTCCTGCTTACTCCCAGAAGCTATGACCCTCTTTCTGAAGTCAACTGTTATATTCGTTCTCTTGAAGGCCATAATGGACTATTGACTCCCACTGTGACCCCCTTTCTCCCCTCCCCCCAAACTTCTTCAGAGAAACTACTATCTTGCTAATACTCTCTGTATCTGGGATGAAAGGACCTGAGTTCAAATCCTGCCTGATGCCTCTACTTCCCATGGGACCCTGGAAAAGTCTGTCATTCTCAAGGGGCCTCGGTTTCCTCATCTGTCAAATGGGGAATGATGATCACAAATTAGAATTTATATTCCATTAGATTCCATTAGATTCCATTAGATTCCAAAGCCCTTGAAGGCAGGGACTATTTTTGCTGTATCTTTATATCTTTAGTATATGTACCAAGAAGGTGCTTAGCCCACACAGTAAGCATTTAATATGTGCTTATGTGTGACTCAGAGCTGGAAAGAACCTGAGAAGTCATTTAGTTGAAGTCTCTCATTTTACAGAAGAAGAAACTGAGACCCTCAGGAGGGCAATGAGATGCCTGAGGTTCCACAGCTGGCAAGGAGCAGAGGCAAGATTCAAATCCAGTTTGTCTGATTCCAGTCTTTCCACTGGGGTGCCCAGTCTCTAAGTATCTCAAAGAGGTGTGGAGGGCCAAATAAGGCCACATCTTGGTAAACACTATACCCCTCTCTGATGTCCACAGCCCTTATACTGTTGCTCCCCTGACGTGAAATTGGTAAGAACATCTGTAGTCAGAGGAGCTTGGGTTTCCTAAGGTAGCCTCACCAGATTTTTATCTGTGGCCTAGACTCCATCCTTTCTCTTCTGAGTTACTTTCCGTAACTGCTTCACCTTTGCATTTATTTTTCCTTTGCAGAGGAGGGACTGGGATAGGGCGGGGAAGGAATCATCAGAGATCATTTTGTTTCCATCAGCACCTGTACCCACTGTCCCAGTCATTTTTTTCCCTAAGACTCCTCTACCTGGAACAGAGTCCTAAGTCATAATGTTAGTGCAGCATAAAACAGGCCCCTAAAATTAACTTTGTAATTCCTGAAGAGGGGGCATCTAGGTGCCACTGTAGTGGATAAAGCACCAGGCTTGGATCCAGGAAAACTCATCTAACTCCCTGAGTTCAAATCTGACCTCAGGTAATTATTAGTTGTATGACGCTGGGCAAGTCACTGTTGCCCTCAGTTTCCTCATCTGTAAAATGAACTGGAGAAGGAAATGGTAAACCACGCCAGTATCTTTTACCAGAAAACCCCAAATGGGGTCACAAAAAGTCAGACACAATTGAAATAGCTCGACAACAACAATTCATGATGTGAAAAATAAGAGGAAAAAAATTAACCAGATGGCTGATTTAATCTGTGTGGGGATCTCTAGATGAGAAACTCCCTCATTAATGCAGTTGAGCAACCACTTTGCAATGGATAATCTTAGAAAATTGGCTGGAGGTATGATGATTTGCCAATGTCACAGGGCCACCTAAGTCTTCCTGACTCTGAGGCTGGCTCTCGATCCATTACGCCATGCCATCTCTCAGTGAAGAATACAGGAAGTATATACAGTAACACAAGAAATAATTAAGACTAGAGTATTTTGTATGGGTCTGAAAGAGGGCATATGGTAAACTATATGATCTCTAAAGGGAAGTATCCTGGGGCCAAATTACACTCACCCTGCCTGGTGGGGTAAGTGGATCAAAGCCTGGGTTCTGTCTAAAGCATTGGTAGTTCTTGGGCAGCAAAGCTATGGAGGGTGTCTATAGATGTACCAGTGGTGCCCAGCTTATGGTTTAAGGAACAAGGGAACTCCATAAGCCAAAGATCCCTTCCCCCGAGAATCCCCTGGTGAAACCACTAAGGGTTTGAATAGCAAAGGTGGGGATGCTGTCCAGAAGACCTCTGTGACAATGACTGGTGAGGCTCCTGACCAAGAGAGAGCTGATGAATTCAAGATACAGAATACAATATACATTTCTGGACATGGCCAATGCAGATATTTGTTTTGTCTGACTATACTTATTTGTTATGAAGGGGGTTTGCCCTATCTGTTTTTAATGGGAGGAGAAGAGTTGGAGGGAGAGGGAGGTAAGGATCTCTACCCCACCTCCCTCAAAAAAATTAGAAGAGAACAGAAGGAAAGTCAGAAGAAATCACAGACCAGCAGGACAGCTTTGTAACTTACATATTGAATTTTTTATATACCTAAAAAGAAAAGCCAGTTTAACACAAATAAAGATTTGCAGTTTCACGTAGTCATAACTGCTCAGTTTATTTGGTGTTTGCTTTATTCAAAATAAAGAGTAAAGAAGACAGAAAAGAAGTAAAGAAAATGACTAGAAAGGGAGAAGACGTGGCAGGGGAGAGGACCTTGGTTGGGGGAATAAGAGGGAAGGAGATAGCAAAAGAGCCCAGAAAGTCCAGGAAGGTCCAGAAAGGGTTGGAGTTGGGGGGCCAAATAAGACCAGTATCCCACCAGGGAGGGAGGCCTGGATTTCCACCAATGGGGGATGGATGACAAGCATGGGCCAAGCTTCTCTGTAAGCTCCTCTTTGGGGGCCTGGCCTGTACTTTGTTTCCCAGAGTGGTTTGGGCCTCAGCCCTGTAACCTCCCTCTCTGGCCCCTTTGAAGCTGCTGTGGTTTCCCTGCGAGCTTTGCTGCTGCTGCCTGGGCTGAGCAAACAGGAAGCCATACAATTTGCAGTGTACCAAACTGGGGCCAAGCAAGATGGCAGAGTCAGGGTGCCATTCTTTGGGTCAGGACCCTCACCCCCCCTTAAGCTCCCCACATTTTCATCCCCTCCAACAACACCTATTCCTTTCTGCCCCAGTCAACCAAATGTACAAGTCTCCATGAGTCCCAAAGAAAGTCATTCTGAAAAAAAAAGAAAGTCATTCTGGTGGAGAGGAGGTAGGCCAGCAGATTTCTGGGAACATCTTTCTGCAAATTGACCTTTATTCCCCTTCCCCTAACACCAAGTGATCACCCATTCTCTGTATATCCAGAGCTAACTCTAAAACATCTACTATGTACAGAGCCTTATGCTGGGCAATGGGGGAGAACCAATGAAGTGAAGACATAGTCCTTGCCTTCAAGGAGTTTATGGTCTAACAGACAATAAGAGGTCTCATCTTGGTAGATCCTTAAGGTTTATAAGGTCCTTACCACACCACAAGCCTGTGGGGTAGACAATACAAGTATTATTCTTATTTCACAAGTGAGGTATGGTTCAGAGAGGGGAAATATTTGGCCCAAGGTCACACAGCAAGAAAGTGGCAGAACCAAAAGCCAGGTCCTGTTCTCCAGGGCTCTTTGCCCCATGCCTCTCTGCTTGTGCTAGCATTAATGCTGCTTCCTTTTCCCTGCGCCTGCATGCCCATGTTGAAGGAACCTGTCATCATGGTGGGTAAAGAGAATCTTAGAATTTTATAGATGGAAAGGACCTTAGAGATCATCTATTTCAATCCTTCTTTTATTCAAGATGCCCAGGGAAGGGAAAGGACTTGCACAATATCTCATAACTAGGAAATGGCAGGTTTGGGATTCAGACAATCTAGGATTTAGTACAAAGAACATCACCCAGACTTGCAAATAACTAAGAGTTGACAATGTTTTGTAAGTGAGGCAAGAGAACTAATGATGGTAACCAAGAGCACTGACACCTTCCTAGTTTTTGGCCCTTGGATGGTAAGCCATGAAGGATGGTGGGCCATGCAGGATGGTAGGCCATGAAAGAAGGTCCCAGGATGCTGAAGGAGTTGCCCACTTCCTAGGAGGCAAAGGGAAAAGGCTTGGGGGGTGGAGTCTGGAGGCCCAAGCAGGACTGGGACTTTGCTCTGCTCATTCAACCCCAAAACTAACTTCAGTCGGGTCTCTGGAGACTGAAGCGGGACTTCCTTCCTCCCCAGGGGCTGCGATTGCTGTAAGAGCGGGTCACGTGATTGAGTTTCCTGCCCGCCTGCCACCCGCCCGCTGGGTGTCTGAGACTCAGAGCCCATAGTAGCCGGAGGGCTTACTCCATGCTGTGCCCACTGGGCAGAACTGTGGAGGTTGAGCACCTGGACAAGACTTCGGGTCAGGGAAAGGAATCATGCTGCGTCGTAAACCCTCCAATGCCAGTGAGAAGGAGCCCACTCAGAAGAAGAAGGTGAGGAACACTATTGCTGATTATTCCCTGGGCTCCCAATGGCCCAGAAGAGTAGAAAGGGTCAGAGGGCATTTAGTGCTTGGGGTCAAGAATCCTACTAGAATCCTAACAGAAAATCTTACAATTCTGATATGGTCACTCAGAACCCTAGAAGAAAGGTCTAGAATTCTGGAACCAATTCTTAAAACCCTAGAAGAGAACCTTTAAATCTTCAGATGGACTCCTAGAACATAGAAAAGAAACTTGGAATTCTGGGTTTTATTCATAGAATCCTTGATGAAAATGCTGGCATTCTAGGCTAAATACGAAGAACCCTAGAAAAGAATCCAGAATTCTGAAATTGATGATTGGAACCTTAGAATAGAACTCCAGAGTTCTAGACTTCTGAACCCTTAAAGAAAAATATTTGAATTCCAGAATGGATTTGGAGAGCTCTAAAGGAAACACCTTGCCTTCTAGTCATGAAGGCTGGGACTTTGTCTAGAACATGGTCTTTACCACTTGGGTACTTCCAAAGCCCCTTCTTCAGCTGGGCCTCTCCTAGACTAGATTCCTTTCCTAACAATGCCCACTCCCCTTCATCTACTTGGAGCCCATTCTGTTGAGAGATGCCATGATGCTCCAAGGGCACCCACTCACCAGCCCCTGCCTCCAGTACACACACACACACACACACACACACACACACACACACACACACACACAAACAAGCTTCCAGTAAATTTAGTTCAGTTCTATCTCAACTCCCAGGTTCCTTCAAGATAGGACAAGCCTTCTGGGAGTAAAGAGATATAGAAATTGGGTATCAAAGGTGTTAGAACATTCCATGGGAGACTGAGTGCCAGGAAGCTTAAGCTCTACATCAAAAGAGGAGAGCTTTGAAGGCAGGTACTGGGTTTGGGGAAGGGTCCCCTTTCTTTGTATCCCCAAACCTTAGCATAGTGTCTGGAAAACAGTTGGTATATAATAAATGCTTTTTGATTGGTTGCTGATATGAATTTGAGAGCAATGGAAAATAAGATTTGGAGGGATTTGGGAGAGATGTTTGGGAGTGTGTGTGTGTGTGTGTGTGTGTGTGTGTGTGTGTGTGTGAGTGTGTGTATACGTGTGTGCGTGTATGCGTGTACATGCACACATGTAGGCATATGCTATACAGTGAGAGGAGGAGGGGGAATTTTGAAGGTCAGGAAAATGAGCTTCAGTCTTAACTTAGACATTCATGTTCCTCAAGACAGAAGCCTAGACCAGATGATCTATTTGTGGAACCACAGAAGTTTCAGAGTAAAAAGAGTCTGCAGAGATCATTTAACCCAATCCCCGCCTTTTACAGAGAAGGAATCCGAGATCCAAAGGGTGGAAGAGACTTTAGGTCACAAAATGGGCAGAGCAGGAAAGGATCATCACTCTCATTTTCCAAAAAGAAACTGAGGCCTGGAGAGGGGAAGGAGCTTCACATCATAGAAGGTCAACATTAGAAGTCCAATTTAATAGAGTCTAAAACTAAGGTCCAGAGAGGAAATGGATTGGCCTGAAGTCATCCAGCTCCAGAATTGAAGGTTTAGGATCTGGCTATAGGAATCTGGGATTCCCTGACCTTATTCTCTGATCTTCTCTTAGAAGTCTAGGCTTCCATGCTTGGATTCTTTGCCAGTCTTCTAAGTCCCAGGCTTTCACAGCTAATTCTGACTAAACCAATTCTAGGAGAGAATATAGTCTTCAATTAAAGCTTGTAAGGATTGTGGGGCAGTAAAGAGGTGGTGCTGGTGCCAGGGCCACCTGCTCCTGGTCACCGGTGTGTGAATCCTGTTTGGGTTGTGTGTGTGTGTGTGTGTGTGTGTGTGGGTGGGTGTGTGTCTAGGTAAGTATAAGTGTGAGAGTGTGTTGGGGGTGCCTTCAGGAAGACGGGATGGGGTGGCTGACATTTTCAGGCTTGTACACTTGTTATCGAACAGTTTCTTTCTCTGAGGTTCTACCACACCGGATGGCAAGGGGGTGAGGGGACTACATTCTCATCCCAGGTGCTAGAGCCAGCAGAGTTGCCATTGGCTGCCTCTTTCTCTGAAGCCACCACTTCCCCTAGCTCACTCCCTTGGGGTGAAGAGAAGCTGAGACTGCTTTAGTCGCACCTGGGTCTGGCCCCCAACCAGAAGACAAAGGGTGGGAAAGAGCTAACTGGAGGCAGTCAAGGCCCACCCTGGCACTTGAATGACAGCTCCTACAGTTTGCTTTATACACATTAGAGCTTTGCAAACTCATTCCAGCCCTCTTAGGCAGGCAAGGTAGGGTGTAGTAGTCCTATTTTAAAGATGACAAAACTGAGGGTCAGAGAAATAGAGGGATCATAGAAAGGGAAAAAAATCAAAGAAATAAAATTTCTAAGTTCTTAGAATGTCCACATTACAGGGGGTTGTAGAGATCATCTAGTACAATTCTCTCATTATAAAGATGATGAAAACGAGGCAAGAGAAGGGAAGTGACATGGCCATGGTGACGCAGCTAGGAAGTAGCAGTGCTGAGACCTGAACTCTTTCTGTTGTAGCATCCTACCAGATCGAGGAGTACACTGGCTCCATTCCCTAGCCTCCAGGATTCTGATCCCACATCAGCTAGTCAATCAGAGACTGGGACATGGCTGCTGGGGTCCTCTGCCAGAGGTCCCTTTGCTGCCACCATCCCTCCTCCTTCCTCTACTCCTACCCAGAAAACTCTCCCAAGAAAAAAATGTCATCATAGGCCCAGGAGGCCAGAGGCCCTGCTCCCAGGCCCACTTCTGTCCCAGCTTGCTCTGGGACTTTAGGTGAGTCACTTCCTTTTTTCTGGGCCTCTGTTCCCCTATAAAGACAAGGGGTAGAATGAATGATAGATGAGCATGTGCTTGTTAAAGGGCATGCTGATGTGAAACCATGCAGGGGAAACCTGAACATTCCTGGGACCCTTCAGAAGCTGAGAATGACTCCTGATTCCTACCCTACCCAGCCCACCTCTGGTCCTCTGGGACCCTAGGCTTCCAAAGCTGGTGTTGATCTGAGGCACCATCCTCCCTTCAAGGGTAATGGAAGGTGAGAAGTCACTTGGGAGGATGAGCCTGGTCTGTTCTAGAAAGTTTCGTTTGTGGTGGTTTGTTCTCTCTATCCTCTTTAAATCCAATAAAGATCTGAAGAGATTTCTGTGGATGCATAGAGAACTTAGCAACCAATTTGAAGATGGCATCAGGGGCAGGTAGCATAGGCTTAACAAAAACCACTAGTCAGAGTGGATGGCACAAGGAATACTCTCTCTCCTCACTCCCCATAACCAACCAGGTTCCAAGGCTTGTCATTTCTATGTCCACAGCATCTCTCAGACATTCATCCCCTCTATCAGGATGATCCTAATTACCTCTCACCTCAACTCCCTGGTTCCAACACATCCTCCATAACTGCTAAGGTGATCTTCCTAAAGCGCTGATCTGATCATGACACATCCCTACTCAATACTCTCAAATGGCTGCCTATTACCTCTAGGATCAAATATTAACTCTCTTGATTATCATTTAAAACTCCTTACATCTCATCCCCTTCCTTTCTAGTCTTCTTACACCTTCCTCCTCACTGTATACTCCAACCATACCACGTTCTATCTCCCATAGTTACTCTGGCTGTCCCCATATCTAGAATGCTCTCCCTCCTCATTTCCATCTTCCAGAATTCCTGGTTTCCTTAAGGATGAAGCTCAAAAACTACCTTCTTCAGAAGCCCCATGCTGGTCCCCTCTAGCTTCCCTTTGAGGTTACCCTTCATCTACTCTCCATGTATCTTAGATGGCCCTAGTTTATGAATGTATGTATATATGGTATGTGGATGTGTTTGTATATGTATTATAGGTGCATATATGCATGTACAATATATACTTATATTTATTCACACATGTGTATATATCTATAGCTCTCTATCTCCATGCTGTCTCCTCCATCAGAATGCTAAGTGTGTTGGGAAAGGAAAATATTCCCTCTTCCTTCATATTATCAGAGCTCTGCAAAATTGGAGGTGGGTAGCAAGTTTTTAAGAAAAGCTCATTGAACGATCAATTGAGCCTTTGACCCCATGAGAGCTGGAAATGTTTAAAAGGCAGCAAAAGCACATGGTTCAAAGTGAGTGTGACTGAGCTAAGAAACCAGACAGAAATGGTAGTTAGAGGCAGAGAAATAAAGCCAAGACTTCCTATAGGAGGAGGATTTCAGACCATTTAAAGAAGATGGTATTGAAGAAGTAATAAGACATGGATTGGAAGAGAGGATAGGTGGGTTGAAAATCTATCCAGAGTCAGGACCAAGAGAGGCATGAACTCCCAGAAATCCTTCCCAGGTCTGCTACTTACTAACATTGTGACCTTGGAGAAGTCCCTTCCTCTCCTCAGTTACCAAATAAGGAGGTTGAACTTTGGATTCTTTTCTGACACTGACCATGCTTTAGTGTAAGAGAGGGCTGGAGACAGACACATTTATCCTGTCTCTCCACTCACACCACAACCACCCTAGTTCAGGTCTTCATCACCTTTTGCCTGGACTATTCCCAGGGGTGGGGGGGTGAAGAAGACTGGTTGGCAGGCTTAGCCCATAGATAATGCTCATAGGCTCAAACTGGCAACAGGGAAGAGAAGGAAAGCCCCTTTCATTCTTCATTCCCATCTCACCAATTGACTAATACTATTATCAATGGTTTTTTAATAGCTAGATCTAGAGTTAAGAAGACCTGAGTTCAAATTCTGACATAGGTACTTAATGAGTTGTATGATGCCTAGACAAATCACTTAAACCTCTTTCTGCCTCAGTATCTTCATCCAAAAAATGGGAACAATAATAAGAGACCAGAGTTGTTGTGAGGCTGAAACAAGATCATATTTGCAAAGTATTTTACAGAACTAAAAGTACCACATAAATTCTGGCTATTTTTAAATTATTTGTTTTATGATTTTATGTTATTATGTTTATATATTAAATATATTATATGTTTATATATTATATATATATATTATGTTTTATTATTATTCTATATTTGCTTTATTGTTAACCTTATGGAGGGTTTCCCTGGCTTCATCCAAATTGGCTGAGCTAAAGTCGTAGGTCAGACAAACCACAGGCCCAAGGGCATACTAGTGCCTTTGTCTCCCTGACTTGAAAAGAGTTAAGGGCAAGACACTAAGCCCTTTATTTGAAGATGCCCAATCTTGGAGAATAAAATCTCCTATAGAAGCAGGGTGGGGTGCCCATCTGCTGCCCTCACCCTGGTGTCTGGTGTATCTCATGGGTGCCTCAGTCTGGGAAGCAGTCTCTTTCTGTTCCCCCCCTCCCCTGAATCCTGCCATGGACCCCAAAGTCCCAAGAGAGAACAGATTAATGACAGGAAGAGGTGGAGGGAAAAGGAAAATGGTTAGAGGCCTAAGTTGGAAGGTAAGGTTACCAGTCACCCAACAAAGGCCACGCCTGGCTCCCTGCCATCTCTCTAGCCTGCTTGGCCTGTTCTCAGCACTGTTATTGGATGGGACTCACAGAGGAGAGAGTGAGCCTGGTGAGACCACAATAGGCCCCATCTATCTATAAATAGCAACTCTTCCATTCAGGCAGCTCAAGCCCTCCTCATGGAGCTCCCCTCCCTGGACTCCAGCCATCCAGACCCCCTCCCTTCTTTCCCTGGCCTATTTTCAGTCTCCCTCCTTCTTGACCTTTCTGCGATCTTTGCCATTGTTGGTCATTCCTTAGGCCTCAATGCTCTCTCCTCTTGGTTCTCACCTGGTTTCTGTCCTACTTATCTGACTGCTCCATCTCTAACCCCAATGCCAGATCATCATCCACACCAGATATTTCAAACTCAACATAGCCCCCAAATAGAAGTCATTATTCTTCCCTTTAAACTCTCCCCTCACTCCCCTATTTCTAGTAGCAGCACTAGCCTTCCAGTCAGCTTGGTTTGAAACCTAAACCTCATTCCCAACTCCTTAGTCTCTGTACCCTACCCCCATGTACTCAATTGCCAAGTCTTAATTGCACCTCCACATTTATCCTGTCTCTGCACTCACACCACAACCACCCTAATTTAGGTCTTCATCACTTTTTGCCTGGACTCTTACAACTTACCAATTGGTCACTCTGAATCCCGTCCTCCCTTCTGTAATCCTGCTATTGGCAAAGTGCTATTCCCAAGCAAAGATCTGATCATATCCTGATGGAGGAGCTTCAGTGGCTTCCTTTGGTCCTAGGACAGAATACAAACTCCTCCTCTCAGGTTTTAAGCCTTTCAGGAACTGGCTGAGAAGGTTGATCTCACACACACACACACACACACACACACACATCATCATCATCATCATCATCATCATCATCATCATCACCATCCCCCTCTCTACACACCTGTCTCTCTGTCCAGGTTGTCCCCTACGCTTTAAATATTCTCCCTCTTCACCACTCCCTTGTAAATGCCTTAAGACATTAATGCTCCCTCCTGAAGACTTTGGGGTTTTTTTTCTACATACTTTGTATTGATTTCTCAGTGTCTATGTTGTTTCCCACCAGAAAAACAGAAGCTCCTTCAGGGCAGAACTGGTTTCATTTTGGTCTTTGTCTCCCCAGCACCTAGGACAGCAGCATCCACATTGTTGTCATTCAGTCATGTCCAATTCCTGAGACCCCGTGGACCACAGCACACCAATACTAGCATGGGGGGGGGTGTCTTGGCAAAGATATAAGAGTGGTTTGCCATTTCCTTCTCCAGTGGATTAAGACAAACATAGTTAGTGTCTGAGGATGGATTTGAACTCAGGTCTTCCTGATTCCAGGACTAGCATTGTATCCACTGCACCACCTAGTTACCTGCGCTGAGTCTTTCATTTGAACTGATTTGAACTGAAAAGAGCAGAGAAGAAAGACTTGGCTTCAATTTCTAACATTGTTACCAACTAGCTGTGTAACCTTAGGCAAGTCCCTTCCTCTGCTCTGAGGAATGAGTTCCTTCCATTGCTGATATTCTGGGATTCTAAAATCTGATGAAGCCATCGACCATCAAAGCAGCTAATGAATCCTAATAATTCATAGATGCCCTACTAATAAGAGAAGGGCATCAAAGTGGAAGGGAGCTAGGGAAAAGAAAAGGAATAGAGTAAGTTGTTTCATTTGTTTGCAGTAATAATTATCATTGTTGTTCCACAACTCTTTAAGGTTTGCAATGTACGGCCCCCCATCAACCCACAGGGTCAGAGGGCAGGCAAGCAGCTTGCCAGTTTCCTTGGCAATAGAACCTTGGCTTTGCTAGTTCAAGCTACTGGTTGTTGAGTTTTTTTACCCTGACCTCTAACATGTCTAAAGGAATCCTCTGCTTCTTGACTGTCCAAAAGACCTTCTTGTGGAATGCTCAGTCAGAAGTTGCAAAAGCTCTGATTGTAGGGCCCATTAGGCCAAGATGAGTGATCTTCATCCTCAGCCCTGCTGGTTGCAGCTGAATGAGGATATGAAGCTACCTGCCCTGCTTAGAGGCAGGAACCTCAGCCTTTCACTGTCCCCCTCTGGAATCAAGACCACTTTAGTGATCTTGGCATCCCCAGATCCTGGTTTCACATCTTAACTATTTGTGATAAACATGCAACCCAGTATAGTACAAAGAGAGCTAAATCTGGATTTGAATCCTGGCTCTTAACAGTTTGTGACTTTGGATGAGTTCTGATCTGAGTACAGATTGGCACCTCAGTTTCCCCATTTATCAAATGGAAACAATAATATTTTTCCTTCCTGCCTCCCAAGGTTATTGAGTAGGAAGGGCTTTGGCCATCCTAAATCGTCAAAGAAATGAGAGCTTCCACTATAGGAAGAGGCCTCTTTGCATCAAGTGTCTATTCCTGATTTGCCTTCCCTTAAACTTTCCCTCGTTCTGGGATGTTCTCCCCAACTTAGTTCAGTTTTTTGTTACCCTACCATTGATTAGGGGCAGCTAGGTGGTACAACAGATGGAGCACCAGGACTTGAGATAAGAGACATTTACTAGCTATGTGATCCTAAGCAATCACTCAACCCCTAAAATGGGAACACACTGGAAAAGGAAGTGGAAAACCACTCTAGGACCTTTGCCAAGGAAACCCCATGAAAAAAGTCCATGGGATCACAGAGAGTCATGACTGAACGACAACAACAAAGCATTGACTCCATCTATCCTGATGGGTCCTGAGACTCCATCAACTTCCAGTTGATGAAAGTAGCCCTGCTGAGGACCAGAGAGGAAATAGGAGGCAATGGAAAAAATAATGGCCTTAAACTTAAGAGAACATCCCAGCACTGCTGCTTAGTGTCCTTGGGCAAGTCTCCTTTCTTTGGGTCTCTTACCCTCTGCTCCTGATGGTCTAGGATTCTATGACTGGCATTTCAAACCTGTGATAAACAATTTCAAATCTATGAATCTTCAGTTCTTTCAGAAATAAAACATGAACAAATTTTCCTGAATTGACTTAGCTGGCCAAAGCTAATACTGATGTTAGCCAGAGTTACCATTTTAATGGTAACAAAATTGATGTTCTTTGGTTAATTCAATTCAGTCCAAAAAACATTTTTTAAAAATCAGTTTATGAGCTGCGGATGTAAATTCAAAAATGAAACAAGTCCTGCTTTCTCTTGGGAGGAAAGAATAGGTAAGCAGCTGTTTAAGTATAAAATGTGTAAAAATACAAAGTACATGGGAAGGAGGAGAGGTTCCATAGAGGCTTCTTGTAGGGGTCAGCACTTGAGTTGAGTCTTAAAATATAAGGATCCCAAGAAGCAGAGGTTAGGAGGAAGAACATTCTAGGCCTGAGCAACAATTGGGAAAAGGGAAATGGAAGGAGTAACATATATAGGGAACAGAAAATGGGCCATTTTGATTGGACATATAGGGGCAGGGGGGAGAGAAGCGTATTCAGTCAACAAATATTAAGTACTCCTGCATGCTGGGTCCTGTGCTAGGAAAGGCAAAACAACAGTCCCTGCCTGCAAGAAGCTTACATTCTTTTTCTTTTTATTAGGTTTTTGCAAGGCAAATGGGGTTAAGTGGCTTGCCCAAGGCCACACAGCTAGGTCATTATTAAGTGTCTGAGACAACCCAGGTACTCCTGACTCCAAGGCTGGTGCTTTATCCACTACACCACCTAGCCGCCCCAAGAAGCTTACATTCTAATGAGGAAAACCAATTAGGAAAGAATTTAAGGAATTAGAAAAAATCTTTCAGTAAAATCCCTGGGATTTTACTGATATAGGGGGAGGAAACTCCTTCCACCAATGTTCCTTTCTCTGTTAGTGGAAGAGTTGCTTAGCCCTCTGAAAGGTTAAGTGATTTGCCCAAGGACACACAGCCAACAGGTAGCAGAGGCAAGACCCTATCTTCCAGGGGATCCAATGGGATCATATATGTCAAACATTTCACAACCTTTTAAAATTGATCCATATTCATGGCTTCCCAAGTGTTGAGATCAGCTAAGTTTCCACCTTAAGCTATGGCCAAGACAGTGCTCAGTCTGTGCCTGGGTGAGGGGTCTCAAGTCTGAGCCTAAGTGACACATTGAAGCCCTCTAGCCTGCAGGAGAATTAGGCCCAGGACTTCATTAGGACTTAGCTCTTCATCTTGAACTGCCTAGTTCCAAAGATGCCCTGGTGACCTTCTTACTGCCCCGTGGAAGCTTGCGTGGGCCGATCACCTATGGAAGCTCACGTGGACTCATCACCAATCTCTCTTGTTTCTTCCAGCTCTCCCTCCAACGGTCCAGCAGCTTTAAGGACTTTGCCAAATCAAAGCCCAGCTCACCCGTAGTGAGCGAGAAGGAATTTAATCTAGAAGACAATGTAAGTACGGAGCTGAGGGGAGAAGGGAACAAGAGCCCAGGATTGCTCTCCACATCCAACATGTGCAAGCTGTCTTCTACTAACATTTTTATGGCATTTATTAAACATGTGTCCTGTGTCTAGAGAACTGACCTGACAACCAAGAGGACACGGGTTCAAATTCTGCCTTAGACACTTGACTAGGTGACTGAGCAAGCCACTTAACTTCTAAGTGCTTTCTGCAATTCTCCAAGACTAGAAATGGCAAAGAAAGTGCCAACCTATACTGGAAGAGGGAATTTTGTCATCTGGAAATTCCCCATCACAGGGCAATCCCCCCTTATGTGCCAGTCACCAGAATACAAAGACACAAATGAAACAATCCCTGCCTTACATTCTATTTTTTAATAACCTTTGCCTTACTCCTCACACTACTCCTAAACAAGCCACAGAAGTTTTAATCCGGGAAGCCTACCACTCTTTTGTGTCTACAAAATCAACCAAATGCCTTCCAGAGAGAGGACATGGACCTAGCATGTCGTCATGTCTAGATGGTCTCTGAGATTCTACCCAGCTCTATATCTCTGCTCCCATAATCCTATGTGCTACTTCCTACCAAGCTTGCTCATCTGACTCTTTTTTGATATTTCCCCAAGTCCTTCCCATCAGGCTCTTCTCTTCTTCCTTCCTGTCCAGACTTGTGAATATTTCAACATTTACCAGGCACCTGATGTATGCCAAACCTAGTAGCACTGGTTCTAGAAGAGACATGAAGCTTAGATAAGACAGGGTTCCAGCCTTCATGGAACCCACAGTCCAATAAGGGATGAGACACCGAGGTAGCCAGCTGTCAAACACATCATTGAAGAGTAAGACCATTACAGGAGATCAACCAAATGCTGTAGGAACCTGGGGAGTTTGTCATTGACAAGGGGTCCTGGAAGATATGACATTGGAGCTAGACTTTAAAAGGTTAGCTAGGAATTCACCAGAAGAAAAGGGAAAGGAAGAACATTACAGGTGTAAGGAGCAGTTGGACCAAACAAGACCATCTCAGAGCACAGGATGATGGAGGTTGGGGGTAGGAAGGGATGGGAGTGGGGAAAAGCAAGTCATCTAGTCTGGCCAGATTGTAGAGTACAAAGGAACATAATATTATAGGTCTGGAAGATCTTGGGTAATAATAGGAGGTCACTAAAGATTTCTGAACAGAAGACTGCAGGATTAATATGACAAAGGAGGTTGTCTGGCAGGGATATGAAGTACTGACCTGAGGGGGAGAAAGGAAAGTTATGAAGGCTTGTTAGAAAACTGGCTCAGGGGGCGGCTAGGTGGTACAGTGGATAGAGCAGCGGCCCTGGAGTCAGGAGGACCTGAGTTCAAATCCGACCTCAGACACTTAATAATTACCTAGCTTTGTGGCCTTGGGCAAGCCACTTAACCCCATTGCCTTGCAAAAAAAAAAAAAAAAAAACCAAAAACCTAAAAAAAGAAAAGAAAACTGGCTCAGGTGGATGAGCCTGTGTGACAGAAGTAGTCTTGGAATAGTCAAGGGGGAGTAGATTGGAAAGACATTGGAGACAGTATATGGTACTGATGGGAAATTCTGAGAGAGGGATGGAAGGCTCTGAGACAGCTCCAAGGTTGGGAATATGAGAGGCAGGGTAAGTGGTATTACCACCAATGGTGATGCCAGAATGAGGAGCAGGTTCGGGGGAATAGACAATGACCTTAGTGAGCCTCATACACACACACACACACACACACACCACATAGAGTCTAGTAAGAGACAAGGCCCATGTCACTGGAGCACATGCATTATAGGAAATTGAGATGGGAAACAAAGACCAAGGGTTGTGGGTGTTCTGAGAAGGGAGAATATTTCTTCTGGTCAAGGGACTCACCTTCCCAAGGTAGAATTTGAACTCAGCTTTGAAGGAGGAATAGAATGTCACTGGCAGAGATGGGGGCAAACAAAGGGCACATTTGCAACCCAATGCCAGTCATGGAAGACAGGATGAGAAAGGACTCTAGAGACCGTGGACCTCAAAGCTCTATCTTTCTCCTCCTAGATCCCAGAGGATGACACAGGAGTCCCCACCCCAGAGGATGCTGGGGGGAAAAACACAAAGAAGCTGGGAAAGAAGTGGAGGGCAGTGATTTCTCGCACCATGAACCGGAAAATGGGCAAGACAATGGTGAAGGCCCTGTCAGAGGGGATGGTAAGACCCCAGGTCAAAAGAGAATGGTGGAAGACAAGTGGTTTAGAGCTAGAAGGAAGAGTAGAGCCAGCTTATGGCGTGAGCGGAGTAAATAGACCAGTGCCTACACCAAAGGCAAATGAAAGGTCATCCTGCCCAAAAACATATGAGAAAAAATCCTGCTCTACCTTACAACCCATGTGACCCTGGACAAGTCATTTCCATTATTGGTGACTCAGTTTCCTTCTCTGTAAGATTATGAACTTGGACTAAGTGGACTCTCAGCTCCCTTCCAGCTCTAAATCCTAAGACCCTAGAATCCTTGGGAGGATAAGAAGGGGTCTTGGGGATGGAGGGCCAGTCAAGTCAATGGTAAACTTCTTCCTGGATCTGGGCTTGCCTGGGAACTAAGGCAGGAAGCATACACACAGGGACAAAGGACTGGTGAACGAGGGGAGTCGCTTCAAATTATGTGACTATCTCCCCTCTAATAATTATATAAAGTCTTATGGGAGGGGAGAGCTACAAAGGACTCAAGAGACTAGTTACTAAACTCTCTTTAAACCTTCCTTTTTCACCTCATCTGAAATGAGAATAGTCATTTGTACGACCTGCCTTAAGCAAGGAAAGTGTTTTATTACTCTCGAGGATGTTAGAGAGAGTCTGTTAGAGGAAGGTTTTTTTGGGGGGAGAGGGGAGAAAAGAAAAGCAATCTTGATCTGTGATTTAAAAAGTGGAAGGACCTTCTGGTATGACACCAACAGAACGGTAGCCTGGGCCACTGAGATGTTAAGTGACTTGTCCAGAGTCATATAGCTAGCTTTGTCAGAAGCCAGGCTTGAATCCAGATATTCTGTACCCCCTTTATATCTACTATGTCACCCTGCTTCTAAACTTATAGCTCTATGGAGCAAGTGCAGATGTTGGATTCAGGAAAACCCAAGTTTGAGACTTTTACTAGCTGTGTGACCCTGGGCAAGTCACTTAAACTCCCAAGACCTCAGCTTCTTCATCTGAAAAAAGAGAGTTGGACTGGATGACTTTGGAGGTCCTTTCCTTGTTCTGAATCTATACTCCTATGAACTTGGAAGTAGTGCCATCCAATGGAAAGAGTTCAGAGCTTGAAGGCCAAGGATCTGGGCTCACTTTCTGACTCAACTACTTACTGTGTAGCCCTGGGCAAATCTTTTAGCCTCTTAAGACTTCAGGTTCCTCATCTACAAAATGAGGGGCTGACACTAGATCATTTCTGAGGTCTCTTTCTATGATGATATTATAAATACAGAGCATCAGACTAAGACTACAATGTGGCTCAGTAGCATGTGTCCAGCTGACCTCATAGTTTTGAAAAGGCATTTTAAAAAAATTATTTATTTAAGACAATGGGGTTAAGTAACTTGCCCAAGGTCACACGGCTAGATAATGAAGTCTCTGAGGTCACATTTAAACTCAGGGGCTGGTGCTCTATCCACTGTGCCACTTAGCTGTCTCTGCTGTGTCCATCTTAAAGCATTATAGAAATATCGGCCCTTATTAGCTAGCTTCATCCCATTCTCCCCAGAAAAGGGGAGTGGTTTGTCCAATGTCATACAACTCCTAACCTGCTGAGCTGGGATTGGAATCTCCTCATTCTAAAGCTGGGCCTCCCCTGAATCACCCTCAGGGAGATCCTACTCTGGAAGAAGGTTCAGCTTCCCCGACCTCACCAGACTGCCTCCTAGAAGGTCTGACTTCAGAGAATATGGCCTTGGCTTTCACTGACCAGGATGATGACAGCCACCCAAGCCTCAGTCGGCAAACATCCACTAGTGAGTAACGGTAGATGAAAGGAGTGGACAGGAGTGGAATCTAGGGAAAAGCTGGAGAGGGGAGGGGGGAGGCTTCTTTCTCTGCCATGTCCCTCTTCCCCTGGAGTGGGAGAAGCAGGACAGCCATTCCTCTAAAGGATGGAAGGTTCCAAAAGTGATCTGGGTCACACTTCTATTTCCCACTACCTTCCTCCAGAAGAAAAGGAAATTCCCTACAGTTCCCTGGCATCTCTCAGTCAGAAAGAAGGCATTCAATGAGTGTGGACCTCCCCTTTTTAAAGTGGGTCCTGTCTCCCCCCAAAGGGGGTTTTCTATTTAACTACTCCAGGACCCTTTCTGACCCCGAGTCCTAACAAAAGTCTGTGTTAGGAGTCAGGCTGAGCCAGGGACAAAGGTAAAGCCCTCTCCCCACCATTGTCCATCCCCCTGCAGGCAGCGAGCTGGGCAGCCCAGGCCCTGGCACCGTGGGCTGCGGGCAGACCAGCCTGAGGGTGGAGGAGCTGATGGCCCCGATGTACACAGGCCCCTTCTGTGGCAGGGCCCGGGTCCACACCGACTTCACTCCCAGCCCCTACGACAGGGACTCGCTGAAACTCCAGGTGAGGGTATCCCCACGGACCCTCCTGGGGAGGAGGAGAGAAGGGCCTTGGGAAAAAAGTCTGGGTAGGGGAGGAGGGCAAAAGGAATAACAATAATCCTAGACAGGGCAGTTGAGGAAACAGAAGCACAGAGAAGGGAAGGGGTTTGTCAAAGGTTGTATGCAGTAGAATCAGGACTTGTAGAGTCTCCTAAGGGATAGTAAAGGGGAGCCTAAATGAGCAATGCCCTTCACCCTAAATATAGCTTGGTACACGTACATCTTTTATCAGAGTGTTGGCCGCCATGGGGAGAGGGGAGGGTGATAGAAAAATGTGTAACTCATAAATTTGCAAAAGGATGAATGTTGAAAAACTACCATAGTATGTGATTGGAAAAACAAAATAAAAATTCAATTGAACTAATAGCTTGGGGGAACCTGGGTGGAGAGCTCTTCCCCACCAGGTGGACCCCCCCCCAAGCTCAGGTCCCTTTCCACACACCCCTTCCCTCAACCTCCCAGAAGGGGGATGTGATCCAGATTGTTGAAAAGCCACCTGTGGGCACATGGCTTGGGCTCCTTAATGGCAAACTGGGCTCCTTCAAGTTCATCTACGTGGATGTGCTACCTGAGGAGGCTGCAGGGCCTGCCCGGAGAGGCCGTCAACGCCCAAGCAAGGGCAAGAGGCCTAAACCCAAGACCCTCCACGAGCTGCTGGAGCGCATTGGCCTGGAGGTCAGTGATGAATGGGGGCGGGGGGTGGGGGGCAAAGGGTGCTGACCCCAAAATGCCCCCAAGGAAAGTAGAAGATCTCAAGGGTTACCCATTCCCACCAGTAGCTGACCAATATACCTAACAAGAGGCTTGACTATCTCTGGGGAAGAACAAGTCCCTCCTGCCCACCAGTCTACTTTGGGTCAGAACTAGGGGTCTGGGCATTTTTCCTTGCATCCCTCCTAAACTGGAGTCTTTGCAACTCCTGCCCATTACTCATAGCTCGGTCCTAGTGGCAGCCCTTCACAAACATGAAGACAGCTCTCATGCCCCTCCCTGAGTCTTCTCTTCTCCAGGTTCAACATTCTTAGTTCCTGCATCTGCTCCACCCCATCATGGGATCTCCTGGCCCCTCACCAGCCTGGGCCTCCAGGTCAATTAAGGCTAGATTCTTTACTTACCAAAGGATTCATCACAAAGTCTCTTCACATAACAAATTCTCTCAGTGCATTGCCTTCATATTGGATATTGATACAGTCAATCTAATTTGGTTGAATGAAATTCAGTGCACACATACGTTTTCAGAAACACAATGCCCCATTAGGAAGAAAGGACAACGCTGCTGCCAGGGACGGAGGGGCCTAGATTGAGAAGTAGAAGGGACCTCGGAGATCTTCTCTGGTTCACCCCTTGCATTTTACAGAAAATAGAGGTCAAAAGGAAGGGAAGTGACTTGCCAAAGGTCACACAACTAGTCAGGAGAGGGAGTGGGTTTCAGACTGGGGAAAAGCTGAGAGCAAGTCTGCCATTTCTCCCTGCTAGGAGCATGCCTCTACTTTGCTACTCAATGGCTACCAGACCCTGGAAGACTTTAAAGAGCTTCGGGAAACCCATCTCAATGAGCTGAATATCGTGGACCCCCAGCACCGGGCCAAGCTGCTGACAGCCGCAGAACTCCTGTTGGATTATGACAGTAAGTGGGGGCACGGCCTGCCCGAGATTCAGAGGGTGCAGTTCTCTCCATGGGCCTGCAGCAGGGCCCCCTCAGCCTCCTGCCCAGGGCTACCCCTCTAGGATCAGATCCAAGATCATTTCCGGCTCGGGTATCCTCAGTGTTGAGAGGGAGAGCAGGCCCTCCGAGCCCGGCCTGGGGAGGCGGGCCCTCCGGCGGGCCCTCCACGGCCAGCCCGGGATGGCAGGCCCGGCCAACTTTGGGTTCCTGGGTTCCGGGCTGGGGCCTCACCGAAGCTTCCCCCCCCCGCAGCCGGCAGCGAGGCAGAGGAAGTCCCCCAGACGAGCCTGGCCCCCACGCCGGCCTCCAAGGCCGACATCCCCCGAGATTCGGGCTGCTACGAGGGCTCCGAAAGCGGGCGGGACGAAGGCGAGCTGGCGGCCGCGGAGGAGCAGCTGCGCGCCCTGTCTCTGGAGGCGGGGGCGGGGCCGGCGCCCTGAGGCCCGGCGCCCGGGCCCCGCCCACGCCCGCCGGGGCACGCGCGCGCCCTCTGCGCCTGCGCGGCCCCGAGCACCAGCTCCCGGACCGGCTTCCCGGGGCAGCGCCCGTGCCTTTGTCCAGGGCCCTCGGAAGACCGGTGGAGACCTGGCGCGGCGCCCCCACGGGCCCGGACTGGCCGGCGCCTGACAGCAGAAGGCCGCAGGGTGGGGAGCTGCCCCCCCCCCCCGACCCCAACCCCCCCCCCCCAGCCCGCCAGGTCCCTGGCCCAACTCCAGCGCTGCCCGTGCTGCCAGCACCTGACAGTGAGCCCGGGCCGCGCAGGATGGGCCTAGGGGATCTGTGCTCTCTGAAGCCCAACCGACGTTCTCCTTGCTCCTTGGAAATGCAGTGTCTGGCTCTGCGGCTTGCTTTGAAAAGGCCCAACCAGACTTCTGCCTCCATCCCTTCCCGCTTTCTCGGCCCCCCGCCCCGAGGACTGAGAGACACACCCAAGGGCCCCCAGCCCCCTCGCTCCTTTTTTCCCTTGCCACATAGGATGCTTTCTGCTCCCCATCCACAGGGTTTAGGAATTTGCCAGCCCTTCCTTTCTTTGTCCGAAAATGCGACCAAGTCTCCTCTCTGATGGGAGTTAGGGAGAGAGGAGGTTAGAGATGTTTCCCTGCTTCTGGGGTCTCAGGAACCAGAACAGGCCTAGAGCCGAAGGATTCAAGGACCCAGCAAATGGGACACTGTAGGGTCTGCCGGGGGGTGGAACCGGGCAGAAGGGCCCATTCTAATGCAGATTGGAAAAAGCCTCCCAACCCCCACCACTCCACACAGTGCACACAGCAGCCTCCGGAAGAGCCATTCCCCAGCACCAGACTCTGCCTGGCTTTCCAGCGTCAAGAAAGGCCAAGACTGGCCTAGTTGGACCCACCGCTCAACCTAATCCTGGGGATTGTAGTGAAAGCTGCCTTGGGGAGGAGGGGAGGGCAGGGTAGGTTTAGATTGCAATAAAGCATGTGGCTAGAAATTTCTATTTACTATTCTCAGTGTGCAGTCTCTGGTCTGTGGCTATACACTGTATTCACATAGGCTGCCAGCATAACTAACTAGTCTACTTCCCTTCCCCTCACCTAGAGATGTCCATGCTACCCATCACAATGGTGGTACAGCACACTGACAAGAACACTGATCATGAGCCTGGAACCTACAAAAATCCATGTTTCTTCCCCATCCCAAATGTCAAGGTACACTTTGGATATCTCCAGCATGTGGAACTTCAACATCTGATACATTCCTCTGCTGCCAAAGTTGCCACCCAGCTCTCCTTAAAAGCAGAGGTTACAAGTCTCAGGAAGCAGGGGTGGAGAAGATGCTAGGTCAGTCTGGAGTTAGGAAGACCTCAGCTCAGGTTCACCTTAGATACTTACTAGTGTGCCTCTTGTGTCTCTGCTTCAGTCTCCCTCCTCCTCTGCAAAACAAGGTGAAGACAGTTGTACTCAATGAACTTATGAGAAGGCTACCCAACTATTGCCCCTCTCAGGAGACCTCCCAAGTTGCCATTTTCCTCTACAACTCTCCTTTCAGAATCAATCCTCAGTTCTCAGCAGGTAGTGATGACTCCACTGCTGTCCCTAATAGGTTGATAGCCTTAGAAATGAGGGTACCTAAAAGGTCATCTAGTCCAAGGAAAAGGAAACTGAGGCCCAGAGAGGGTAAATGACTTGCCTAAGGTTGCACAAGTAGTAATTGTCAGAAGTGAGGAATTGAATCCAGATCCTCTGATCTTAGAGCCAGTATTCTTTCCATTGAACTTGGCCTTCCAAAGTCCAGCTTCCTTAATCCTCATTCTCAAAGTCCTCTTTTTCCAGCAGGAGATTCCCGTTTTGTGCCTTCTGAAGTTCTGACATTCTTTTCCTCCTCCAGCAGGTGGCATTTGTTGCCTTCCCAAGGGAGCAGTTCAAATCTTCCCATGCAGTTAGAGTTCTGTGATTCTTAGAACCATCTTTTACACCTGGACATCAGAGCTCCCCACCTCACACAAAAGAGACAAGACATAAACTCTCCTCTTGGATCTCACCATCTCTCTCTGTGATCTCTGTGTAATCCCATGCAGACTCATGGTGACTCAATAGTGTGCTTTTCCTCATACAGGCCATATCTCCCACCTACATCAATACCTCCCACTGGATCCAGGAGATGGTGAGATTGCCCTACTCTTCCTAACTGTCTTCTCCCTATCTTCTCCCAGGGCTGCCAGGCCATATTATTAAAATTATTAGGTCATTAAAACTAAATTAATGAGCTAATTTTACACTCCACAGGTAACAATACATTTTAATGTATTGGCTACTTTAACCAAATCCTCTAGCAAAGCATAGCCTTTATCCAGAGCTTGAGAGCTATGAGTCTGACTCTCATAGATCTTACCAGATCCCCTAAGATGTAAATCCAGGGGATTTCTGAACTGATATAAAACCTCTTTGAAAGCAGCTCCTAATACCATATCTCAGACAGTACTACAAAGAAGTAATCATCAAAACAATCTGGTACGGGGTAAAAAAAGAGTGGTTGGCCAATGGGATAGATTAGGTACACAACATACAGAAGTAATGACCACAGTAGCAACCAAAGTGTTAGATAAACCCAAAGATCCAAGCAACTGGGGCAAGAACTCACTATTCAACAAAAATGTTGCTGGGAAAACTGGAAAGCAGTCTGGTAGAAACTATAAATCAACCCTCACACTTTATCAAGATAAGCTCAAAATGGGTATGTATATTTTAGACTTAGACATAAAGGGTAATATAAGCAAATGAGGGGAACATGAAAGAAATTACCAGGCAAATCTAGGGATAAGGGGAATTTGTGATCAAACAAGGGAAAGAACATCACAGAAAGCAAAATAGATCATTTTGATCACATCAAATTAAAAAGAATTTGCATAAACAAAACCAATACAGTCAAAATTAAAAGGAAGTAGGAAACCAGGAGGGAAATTTTACATCAAGTTTCTCAAAAAACTCAAAAATAGGAATGTGAGCCTATTTTATAAAAAATAAGAGCTATTCCATAATTGATAAATGGTCAAAGGAAGTTTTCAGAAGAAATCAGTTATCAATAGTCATAAAAATGCTCTAAATAACTGATATTGAGGGCAATGTAAATTAAAATAACTTGAGGTGCCACTTCAAACACATCAGATTGGTTAAGATGACAGAAAAGGAAAATGACAAATGTTGGAGGGAACGTGGGAAAATAGATACACTAATGCACTGTTGGTGGAGTTGAGAACTAATCTAACTGTTCTGGGAGAATGATTTAGAACTAGGCTCAAATGGCTATAAAACTGTTTACTGTGATCCAGCAATACTATCTCAAGGAGATCAAAGAGAAAGGAAAAGGACCCATATGTGTAGCAACTCTTTTTGTGCTGACAAAGGACTGGAAACCAAGAGGATGGTGATCACTTGAAGATGGTTTCAGAAAAACCTAGGAAGACTTATAAGCCAATAGAACATTGTACACAGGAATAGCAATATTATAAAAATAACTAATAGTTGACCTTCAAGGCAAATGGGGCTAAGTGGCTTGGCCAAGGCCACACAGCTAGGTAATTATTAAGTGTCTGAGGCCGGATTTGAACCCAGGTACTCCTGACTCCAAGGCTGGTGCTTTATCCACTGTGCCACCGAGCCACCCGACCTTCAATTTTCAAAGAGGACTATACCAACCAAACTAATGTTGGCATATATTACAGAATAGGTTATTTATAGTGAGGGGAATGCTGTGCACGGTATCCTTCTCACTTGCCTTTTCCAGAACCATTCCATGCAATGGCCTGATTTGATAGGAAACAGAACTTTTGGTAATGGTCTGGACGCTACAGGAATCTCTAGGCCTTTGAAGGTTTTTTCTCCTTCCACACCACAGCAATGAGGCACGTTGGCACATCATCAACACTGGGTAAGCATTAGCATGTGAGTTCTGTTGACAGAATGCGACAATCTGGTATATCCAAAACTGTCTCTCAATGGACTAATCATCAGTACAGCCTTTTCTGTCAAATCTTCCACCTTTAACCATACTCTCCGTGGAACCCAAAGACTTTGGTTTCAATCTTAGTTCCTCCAGTTACTACAGGTGGCCTTGGATAGTTCCCTTCCTCTGTCTGTTCTTAATAAAACAACAGACTTGGACTAGGAGGGTGTCTACAGGTCATTTCATCTTTAGGATCTACATTTATCTTCATTCTTCCTCCACTCCAAGATCCACTCAGAACAGGACTTTCAGATACTTTTCAATGTTCTAGCAATGGTCAAAAAAGCAAAACAAAACAAAAACAAGGAAATATTGCCCAACCTTTGTAGTGTTGAGCAATAAAGTCAAAAGCAGTCCTTTCTGAACTGGTGAGTTTAGGGAGATCCTTTGGGGTCTTATGGAGAAGTAGCACCCCATTTTACCACAAACGTCCATTCATCTTCTCTTTAGCCTAATCCTTTTTGGGCTGATGCAGCTTACCCTTATGAGACAAAGATTAAATGGCTACTGCCACTACTATTAGCACCCACACCCAGACCTATCACAGACTGTGAGCTTCACCTCAGCTATGTGACTTTGGCCAAGTCTCCAGGCTCTCTAGGCCTAGAACTAGCATTATAGAGACCCTAGTTCTTTCACAGATGGAGCTGCTGGAGCTATTGTTAGCTTAATATTGATGGAAACATGGTGCAGAGAACATGGGTTTGAATCTTGGCTCTCACCCCTGTGAGCCTGTTTCCTCCTCCTTATAAGAGGGTTGAACTGGATGATATCTAAGGGTCCTTCCATTGCTAACAATCTATGATCCTTTTGGGACTAAGAAAATTCCGGAGTCAGGAAATTCAGAATGAGGTTTCCCAGTTGGGAGGAGATGGAAGCCTCACAATAGGGCACCTTTACTCAGTCACACAACAGTGGGCAATGGTAACTGCTATTCAGGTCACAATACAATCAAATGGGAAGGAACTGTTCCCACCACACACACACACACACACACACACACACACCCCAAATTCAAGTCTTCTCCAGGAAAATCCTAAATACAGAGAATTCTATACCACTTGATATACAGATTTCACCTTTTTCTAAAACAGTAATGGCCTCATTGCCAATATAGCATTTGTGGTCCATTGGGGGTAGCTGATGGGGCACCAGAGATAGCATCAGAACTCCAGGTCAACAGGTCCACACAAAGAGGTCAGCCAACCTTCTGTGGGAACCTGACAGACAACTTCCTGGTTTTCTGTGTGTGCAGTCACACCCATCTCTACTGCCCTGATGAAGGGGAATTTAGAAAGATTTTAAGCAGTAATATAATCAAATTAAGAGGATTTAGAGCCAATACATTTTAAAGAGTAACTGAGACCCCATGAAGTTCCAATCTTGGCTCTCCTTAATACCTGTGTAACCTCCAACAAGTCCTTTTCCCTCTTTAAGCCTCTGCTTCCTGAGGTTCCTGTCAGCTATCATATTCTAGAATCTCATAAGATGGCAAAAGATTTGCTATTAGTGACTTTGTTGCAAAAAACAGTGGTCAGGTCAACATTCTGCCTATTATTTGATTAAAAGCAGAGTCTAGGTACATAATTTACCATATAACCATACTATTATCATCTTAGTGATACTATTCAAAGCTGGAGACAGCTTCTTCTCATGAGCTACAAGCTCTCCTGAGAAGAGGTGGGAAGGGAAGGAAATAAGCATTTATAGAGCTGAATGTGCCAGGATTGCACTAAACATTTACAAAAATTATAACAACTCTGAGGAGTAGTTGCTGTTTTTCTCTCCCATTTTACAGATGAGGAAACCAAGGCAAATATCCTTATTCCAGGTCCAGTGTACGCTATACACTGCATCACCAGTGAACTTCCCCTGATTCAGACATAATTCCTAGTTCATGGCAGACTTTAGTACAGTCACCTTTCAAAATGGTGCACCCAAGCAGGCAAGTCTGAGTCCATAAATTTCTACTTCACTTTGACATCCAGAGTTCAAAAGGTAAATTGCCATCTGCAAAGCCATCAACGAAGGCCTCGGTTTCCCCCTCTGCAAAACGGGGGATCTTCCCTGGTTTCCTCAGCTAAGAGCTCATGGAATGGAGGTGACCCTGGGGTTCTTAAAGGCTCTACTAGCCTTTAAGAGAGATAAACCTTGAGACATTGATGCACTATTGGAGTTGTGAAATGATTCAATTATTCTATAATTTGGAACTATGCCCAAAAGGCCTACATACCCTTTGGCCTTGTGGTGCCACTGCTAGGTCTATGTTCCAGAAGAGATGAAATGTGGAAGAAATGAACCTACACGTATAGGGATGGTTATAGCAGCTCTTTTTGTGGTGAGGAGTTGATTGAGGGGATGCCCAGCAATTGAGAAACGGCTGAACAAATTGTGCTATGTGATTGAGATGAAATGCTGTTGTGTTATGGGAAATGAACAGAATGCTCTCAGTAAGAAACGTGCATGAGCAGACACAATGGGAAATGTACTGGATACAAAGGAATGGCGATATTACACAATGATCAGCTGTGAATGACCTACCTTTTCTCAGCAAAGCTGTGACCCAAGAGAACTCTGAAGAACTTATGATAAAGAATGCTCTCCATATGAAAGATGGCTGACGGTGTCTAACTAAGGAATGAAGCATACTTTTTTTCACTTTATTTTTACTGAGGTTTTTTTTTATGGGGGGAGTTATGTTTACTTTTACAATATGACTATTGTGGTAATGTTTTTCATTTTTCATTTCATATTTTTAATCTATATCAAGTAGCTTGCTTTCTCAATGAGGGGAAGTGGGGTGGGAGGAAGGGAGAGAATTTGGAACTCAAAGGTTTTGGAAGTGAATGTTGAAACTTGTTTTTGCATGTAACTGGGGGGGGGGGGGGAGTGGGAAATAAAATAAAAAAGAAATGGAAAGAAGTGAGATAAAGCAACCTAGCTGGGTAAGTGAAAACTAGCTAAGACTGGCTGAAAGAACTCTGAAAGAGGGGCAGCTAGGTGGCGCAGTGGATAAAGCACCGGCCTTGGAGTCAGGAGTACCTGGGTTCATATCTGGTCTCAGACACTTAATCATTACTTAGCTGTGTGGCCTTGGGCAAGCCACTTAACCCCATTTGCCTTGCAAAGAAAAAACAAACTAAAAAAAAAACCCACCTCTGAAAGACCCCCTGAAAAACTAGAGGGAGCTGGGATATGGGACAGTGGAGGAAGCATGGTCCTCTGATGAAATCAGTGATCCTTGAAGAAAGCAAAAAAGGAAGCACACACACAGCATAGGACTTGTCCAGGATTAAACCCAAGCTCTCTGTGATTCTCAAACCATATTGTGCCTTACTGTGGTAAGTATCCCACTAAGTGGGGGAAGGAGGAGGGGTTGGGGAAAATGTTTACCTCTGGGTCTCAGTTTCCTCCTCCTTATAAGAGGGTTGGGCTAGATGATATCTAAGAGTTCTTTCATTCCTAACAATCTATGGTCCTTTAGGACCAAGAAAATTTTACCAGGAAACTCAAAATGAGGTTTCCCAGTTGGGGAAAAGAAAGTCCTGAATTTGAAGGCAGAGGACTTGAGTTTGAATCCTGGCTCTACCACCTGTGATTTTGGACACATTCTGTCCTCTCTCAGGTTCTCAATTTCCCCTTCTTTACACAGAGTCCCATTCATTCCAACAGCAAGGGCTCTGGGAGACAGGAATTCAAGAAAAGAGCTCCAAATCCCAGAGATTCGCTTCTGCATTCAGGAACCTGCACAAAGGGCTCTTGGTTCCCCACTGACATCCACAATTCTCACCCCTCACCTCTTTTTTTTTTGCAAGGCAAATGGAGTTAAGTGGCTTGCCCAAGGCCACATAGCTAGGTAATTATTAAGTGTCTGAGACCAGATTTGAACCCAGGTACTCCTGACTCCAAGGCCAGTGCTTTATCCACTACGACACCTAGCCACCCCACCTCTCACTTCAAGGTTCCAAAGTCTTACAATTCAAGAAGAGCCCCCTTGTCCTTCCCCTTCCTGTTCAGTCAGGGAATACCCCTACATATCCCATTTTAGAGCGTAACAAAATTTGGATATTCTATTTCTGAGTTCAAATCCCAGCTCTGAGTTACTAGCTTTGAGTCTGGGTAAGTCACTGTGTCTCAATGAATCTCAGCTTCTTCGACTGCCTACCCTGTCTCCTTTACAGAGCTGAGAGGGCTAAATGTGTGTAAGCCCTTGGTACTGTAAAGCAATGTCAATGTAGGATATTATGGCCCAGTTTTTCAAAAGCATCATCCTGAAACAATTTCTCCTAGTCTTAGCAAAGCAAAACCAGTTAAAACTAGAATAAACTGACTCATGAAGGTTTAAGGTCTGGGAAAGTGGGTGAGTTGCTAGGTTACCACATCAGTCAATTCTCATTGTCCTTCATCCCCAAAAGAAGAGGGCTATGCCCAATAGGCAGGGTTCACTCCAAACTACACACAAGGAGAAGAACGAGGCAGAAGCTCTGCACGAACACATTTGTGAAATTCTCAAACCAATTCAGGTCTCATTAATTGATTTCAACAGAAAAAAGAAATCTTCAGTAAGAAATCCCAAGAGGAAGAACAGAAATCAATACACATATCTTGATTCATCCCAAAGTACAGAATACATATTAAATTAGCACATATACTTAAAAGCAAAGGATATTTTTATTTAGCAACAAGTGGAAATTTGGCCAGAATATGACGATCAGGATCAAGAGGCATAGAATTCAACCCAGACACAATCCTGGCTATGGGGGGGGGGGGGGGAGGAGAGAACTTGGACAACTAAAGGAGAAGGTCTTGGATCAAAATCAAGGACCAAGGCCAGTTAGACATGAAGAGAATAGTCAAGAATAGTTACTGCTCTCCACAGGGTGGGATTTGGGGATTGTCGCTGATCAGTCTGGGGATGTGGCGCACTTGAGAGCTGCCTTGCTGGGGGAAGCATGGAACTAGTAGAAGGGAACCAGAGTGAGGGCCCAGCCATTGAAAAGACAAAACGATTATAGGCCTTTCCCATGGGAAAAAAGCAATCTTCCAATCTCCCCTCAAAACAGAGCAAAAACTCCAGGACTGCTCCAACTGGAGGAGCCAGTCTGAATTGTCCAGGTCTCCTGGCTGGTCTCCAAAGACAGATGAAAGAGTCAAGAAATAAGAGAAAGGGTGTCGGGGAGGTTGGAGGCTGGAAATGCAAACAGCTTAATATGGTAGAACAGAAACCAAATGGGGAAGAGAGTCTTCCTTTCACACTAGGCCAAGGAACTCCTCACTCTTCCCCTTCCTGTCATATAGAGACATCTAGCATAGTAGAGGGGTTTGGGAGATGGTCAAACAACCTTTTCACAGTGAGAAAGGAATGAAATGGATGGGATGACCTGGGCCCAGACCAGGGAATAACATGGGCAACGGGGAAGTGGAAAGAATGTCAAGTGGAAAGAGTTCAGGGTTGGGTTTCAGGAAACCTGGAGTCGATCAGTTGTCCTTCTGTATCATACTTACACATAAGATTGATTAAAGTGAGGGGGTACTGTGCAAAGATGCCATTCTCACAATCCCCTGTGAGCCTAGTGGGCTGGCGTTGTCAGATCAGGAGAGTAGGTGATCCATATCTCTTTCATATTACTGAGGTCTTCGGCAGTACAGTATCCTCTGGGGAAGACCCTTCTGAGCTCTGGGACCCTTGGCAAGCCACTTCACCTCTTCAGGCTTTAGTTTCCCTAGCTGTAGATGAGGGAGACTCCAAAGTCTCAATTGCAGACTCTTAAAGGAAGTGCTAACAGTTTCCAAAGGGAGGTCTATTAACAGATGGCTAAGGGAGCTTCTCAGTAGGAACCTCCACTTGCACCCAGGCAAAAGATGTACTTACAGGACCTTTGGGGTCATCTTATTCATCCCATCCCATTGTCCTGAGTCTCCTGGAAATGACCTGATCTCTACTCCTAGAGAGATTAAACATGGGCCCTGCCACCTTGTTCTCACTATAAACTACCCTTTCTTTCTGGATCGCAGGTAAAGAAAACTTGCTCACAGCTAGGGAAGCAGCTGAGTGTCCTGGTGATGAGGGAGCATCAGCCAGTTGTCTTCCCCCATGAGACAACTGAAGGCTTGGGAAAGAGCTTTTCCCCAAGTAGCTCCTGGTCCCCATCCCAATACACATGCACACCACACACAACTCCACAGTAGTTTTTAAATGGAAGGAAGCAGACAGTTTGCATCAACACAGTTTAATCACCTTCAAACAGATAAAAAGCCCTGGTTAACCCTCTCCCCACTAAAGTGATCTCCACAGGACCCCAGTTTATAAAGGGAGGGGAGAACATAGACTCTCTCAGAAACACAGCTGCATTTGATACACAAATCCTTATCCCTGAAGCGCAGCTGAGGGCTGGAGAAAACCGGTCCCCCAAATGCTGGACGGGGGACCCAGCCCACCACTGTGGGGTGGGGGGTAGGGGTGGGGATCATCCTGGGTCTCTGCATTTACAGAAACCAGCAGAAGTGCTATGAGAGTTAGCCCTAAGGGAAGAGGGAGAAGGAAGGAAACACTGGCTAAGGCCTGTGAGTTAACCGGTGGGAGGTTCCCCCTTCTCACCTGGCTCTGAAGCCATTCCTTTGTGCCTCAATTTATTCATTTGTGCACTCGAGACCACTGGAGGCCTCATGGACTGAACTTGAAGTTGGGGGGAGGGGAGGCAAAAGGGGTAGCATTTCTGAACACTTGCAAACCCCTTGCAGAAAAGGAGGCACCAAAGTGCAGACTTTTTAACTGTTGTTATTTCTCCCAAATGGAGCAAGAGTCTGAAAAGGATCTTAGAAAAGGGGGGAGAAAGAGCCAGAGAGAAACAGATAAAGAGAGAGCCAGAGAGAACAGTGGGACTGTAGCTATTGGCATCACACAATTTCTTACTGAGGGTGGCACAGACATTACAAAGTTTTGGGTTGGGCTATGAAAACTGCAAATTGTTAACTCACTAACTATTCCTACTAACTTCTACCTAATTGAAAAAGAAGGGGGTTAGAGAGGTAGAGAATGGGGAGGGAGACTTAAGAAGGAAACTACATGAATAAATACAAGTGTCCAGATAGAAGGATCCCACCCCACAGGCTTGAACTGGCACGGCACCAATGGCACTAAAGCTCTGCCAGTCACAGCTCTACTCCCATCCCCATTCCTCTCCTCCATCTAGGGACGGAAAAAGGGCTCAAATTACTTCCATTTGGGCCCTTTGGGGATTCAATGGACAGAATCCTGTGAGGCTGTCTCTGGTCCAGGGACAAGTAAAGGGATGTCAACAACTCTCCCTACTTCCCTTAGTAGAGCCAGAGAAGTGACCCGGAAGGGAACTGAGGCCAAGGTCCTTGAAACCTAAGTTTCAAGCTACCATATGTAATGGACATCACTGTGCTACTTCCTAGAGTCCAGGAAAAATAGCTTGTATTGAGAATATTCCAATTGGGTGAACAGAGACCAAAGAAAAACGGCAAAAGGGATGGCTCACTTGCCCTCTGTCTCAAGGTTGTCTTCTCCCCCTCAATCACTCTCCGCTCTCATTAATGAAAAACATAGGTCTCTCTCTGCTGTGCAGAGAAGCTACTTCTTAGCTCCAGAGGCCTTCTGGGGAGTCTTTGAGGACTCTGGACCCTGCTGGGCCAGAACACTGGACTGCATCTCCTCAGGAGCACAGGCTTTCAGGGGCAGCTCATTCGAGCTCAATGGTTCTGTGGGGACCACCTGAGGGAGAAAAGATAAACAGACTGAAGTAAGTTTTCTCCAAATTCAGACTCAGGATTGAGCATATACACCACACCACACTTGACTTTCAATTCTGGTCATGGGACCTAAGAGACCATCTAAGTCCAGTGTCTTCATTTTCTTTTTATTACTACAATTGTGACCTTTATAACAAAACCAAAGAAAATGACACTCAAAACAAACCCAAGGTAAACACTTCTCATTTTACAGAGGAGGAAACTGAGGAACAGAAAGGTCCTGATGCTGAGTGTTTGACACATCTGGTCCAGAAGATGAATCCGAGAAGGGAGAGAGTGGGAGCAAGGAGAGCAGACAGGAAGCTATTGCAATAGTCCAGATGAGGACCTAAGTGAAGACAACCATGGTCTTGTTGGAAAGAAAGGAGTTGGGGGATGTGGAAGTAGAATCAACAACTTGGCAAGTGATTGGCTATGAAGGATATGACTCCCAAGTTTGCAAATCCGGGTGCCTGCCCTCAAGAGAAATAAGGAAGTGGGGAAGGGAAGTAGCTTTGGAAGAAAATCTAATGAATTCTATTTTGGACATGTTGAAGATGAGATGCCTGAGGAACAAAATATTCAACAGGAAATTTAACAGGAACTCAGGAGACGACCCAAAGGTAGTTTAGGGATGGTTGTACTGCTTAAGAAATGGGAGTTGTTATTTTATCTGATGGGGAAGACAGAGAACACTTACTGGGCTCGGTGGAAATGGGCTGCTACTGGACTCTTGAGTGCTTGAGGGTCGAGTTCCACTTTCTTCCAGTGGCAATATGCCCCGTCGATCTAACACACTGTGGAGGAGAGGAAAGGATGAATCTATTCTCCTCCCCTCTTCCCTCTCCTCCCCTCTTCCCCCCCCCCCCACCTTTGGCTAACAACAGGTCCTCCCCCTAGCCTTAAGGCCCCTTCTTTCCCTCTAACTGGAAATATTTGTCCCCAAGAAGGGCAGACTTGGGCCCCCAAAGTCCCACTCTCATCAGCAACCTTGTTTGTGTGTAGGAGGGTGGGGAGTGATGAGACATTCACTGGAAAGTGAAGAGGTCATCTATATGATCTGAGGTTATCACTGAAACACAATCCCTTGAAAGAGATGCTAATACATGGTAAGACCAGTACTTCAGATTCTGCAACAAAGTACTCTCTGGAATGAGATTCAGTCAGACCCAGGGTCCTTGTAACTCAGGATTCAGTCTCAGACACAAGCACAAAAAGACAGTTTAAGGGTAGCCAGCGTTCAGAAGATCACAGACTTAAGACTTTCAGACTGACCTCATACTCCAACACTCCCTTGACAAAGGAGGAAAAATAAACTCCAAGATAGGAAAAAAAATCTGCCAAAGGACCCAGGGCTAGGAAGTAACAGAGCCACATCTGGTGTCCACTGGACCATAATGCCTCTCAGCCTCCAAGGAGTCACCATTTGGACATCCTTGTTTCCCCTAATACTCCATCATGGGCCTGCAACTTTAGCTCCACCAGAGCCATGGTTTCAGCCTGTTTCACCATCTGGGAGAGTGAAGCCTTAAGAGTTTACTCACCACTGTGGAAAATAGGACTTACTTTTGTGGATCCTCACATAACCTCTTTGGTGGTTCCTCAAGCTCTTAGGCTGACTACCTTCTGCTTGGGGAACAATTTCACATTCCCCTCTTGCCTCCCTCTGATTTCAGCCTTTATCGCTCTTCATACTTTCCATACCATAGGGACTAATTCACACCAAGTTGGATTTGAAATCAACAGCCAGCCCCCTCCCCAACCACAGCAAGGTCAGCTTTAAAGCCAGGCTTCAGAACCTAGAGTCAGTGAATTTTTCAAAAAATATGCATTTAGATAAGTCAATTTTAATATAACTAGTTTCCTCTTATTTTCTTATGCATTTAAAAACAAAGCTCATCCCCAGGTTTCACAAGACTGTCAGTCTGTCAAAGGGAGCCAGGACACAAGAATGATGGAAGCAGCCCAGACTGAAAGCTTCGCTATGTGATCTGGGACAAGTCATTCATTGGAGTTCCACTTTCTCTAGCTGTACAGTAGGAAAAAATCATATCTGTATTCCCTCCCTCCTAGTCTCATTTCGAGAAAAGTGTTTTGGAAAACCTCAAAGTGCTATAGAAATGGAAGCTTTATATATGGTTCACCTAGGATGACTCTTCACATAGTGAGAATACCAAGGTTTGGCAGAAAAAGGTCTCACCTTGGAAGAAGTCAGCAGAGGATGCAAGAGAAAATTAGGGACCTATCCCACAACCCCCCCCACTCATTCCTACCTGGGAGGCAAGGGGCCACACAGCACCTCACAGCAGTTCTTGAGGATGTTGCCATGACTGTATGGGTTCTGCACTCGGTTCTTCCCTGTCCAAGAACCTTTAATCTGCAAGACAAAGGCCAAAGAGTCTTCTGGTGAATCTAGATGCCCCGGGTCAGCCTCAGAGGACCTTCTTGTCCAGCTGAGTTGCTTCCCAGACTCCCATCTCTTAAGCTTCCTTCACCTTCATTCCCCCCTCGACCATTTGCCCCAACAAGAAAAACCCACTCACCCTGATGTGCACTGGTGTACAATTCAATCAGTGTATGATTTTTGCTTGCACTGTTTTTCCCTCCACATTTAGCAGTGGGGTACATACAGTAAGTGCTTAAGGTTTCCCATAACTGGATAATCAGACATGTTCTGCCCCCTAGCATCTAACAAAGTTTAGAGAATTCAAAAAAATAGTAAGACCTACTGTGCACAGAGTGCTGTGCTCATTGCTTGGGCTATGTCTGGATAAATCACGTAAACATGTGTGTGGGTCTGACCATTAGGAAACAGAGGCTCTCTGCCTTTATGGAGCTCACAGTTTGAGGAGACAAGATACACAGAGAGCTAGAACAGTAATCTCCACAATATCACACACGTCATCTCTGCCAGCTGGAACGCCCTGGCCGCCAATTCACACCCATCCCCCTTCTTCGGAACTAAGCTTTCTCTGTTTAGCCGCAGCCTTCACTTTGCCCTTACGGGAATTCCCTCCAGTTGTGCGGCTTCGTGTTTCTTTGTATAGAGACATGTCATTTTCCTTGGGGCTGCTCTCTTCAAAACTGGATTAGCGGCTCCTTGAAGGAAAGGTCCTTCCCTCCCTCCTGCTTCCTTTTGGCCTGTGCTCCCTACTGCCCAGCACTGCTAAAATTACTCTGACAGCCCTAAGGACTGAATTGTCCCATATACAAATGAGACTTAAGCAAACGTCTGCTGGTCTGGATAAGGTCATGGGAACTGCAAGCCCAGGTCAGTCCCATCCACGATCTTTCAAGCCCAAATCACCACTAATGGGGAATGGCTTCTCTGTCACCAATTCTACAGGTTAAAACTAGATTCTGAATACTCTAGGTTCCCAATTGTTCCTCAGTACATCTTGGCACCCTATCTGAACCTGATTCTGTTTTCCAATCTATTTAACAACTCCAGATAAGACAGGGTAAGAGGCTTCCATGTCTCCCTTTCTCCAAGGCTAGGATTCCTCCAGAGTCCACCTGTGTATGTGGAGGGCCTTGAAGTCCCAATTTTCTGTTGGGTTGAGAGAAAAGAGGCCTTGAGGTAAAGGGAGGGTTACTATGAAGTGGAGAAGCCTTGACTCACATCTTCATTTGTCGTCTGGTTGAGGGCCACGAGGAAAGTATGGAATCCTGTCAGCCCCACAACAGACCAGAGGGTGAAGAAGCAGATGAGCACTTCTAACACAGTGGAGTCCAAGTTAAGGAACACAGAAAATCATTGAATCTAGCTTGAAGAGACATGCAAGACTACCTAGTTCCAAGGTCACAGAGCTAAAAAAGTCATCTCAGAGACATAATCCAACTCCCAAATTTTACAAACATGCAAATGTTAAGAGGGGAGTGACTTGCCAAGGCCACAAAGCAAGTAGCAGAGGCAGGATTGGAATCCAGGTCCTCTGACTCCATACCAGGGGATAGGCTAAATTATGTGAAGCCTTCAAAGGCAATTACAAAAAGATTAGAGACTTGCTCCCCAAAATTTTCCTTACGCTTAATAAATTGTAAGTGAAAGGAGCTAAGAAGCAAACCCAGATTTCTAACTCCAAATACAGGGCTCTTTCCACTATATCTTGCTACCTTTAAAAATGTATTCAGAAAGAAAAAAACAAAAGGTAAAATCAAGTGGCTCCCAAATGGACAGAAGCCAAACAGAAAGACAAATACTCCCCCTTCAGCTTCCTGTTCCTTTCCTGTGGTTTGTGTTCCATACAATTATTACAGATTTGAACTGCTCCTTACCATGGGTCCCCATCTGAATCCAGTTTTAGACACAGTCAGCAGTGCAGTGAAAAGGGACGTTAAATTTGGAGTCAGAAGAAGCTGAGGCGTGACTCTGACATTTCTTAACTATGGGACCTTGACCTAATGACTCCCCTTCTCCAAGGTTCTCCCCACTTTTGTTTTGGTCAGTTCTATACTTGTCAGGGTATTTGGCCTTGGGAACTCCCCAAAGGGACCAAGACTGAGGAATTCAGTAATAAATAAGGAGTTAGAGGGAACCAAATGGGAAGGGAATCAAAGAGAAAGCTTATCCAATAAAAGGATATGTTCCAGGAGTTTCTTTCAAGGTCTCCAGGAAGCCAATTTTCAAGGACTCTGTGGGAAAGAAGCACAGAAAAGTTAGTGACCTCGTTAAGAAAAGCAACCAACACTCACCTTCTGGGGACCCTTCTTTTTCTTTGTTCACACAGGTCTGACAGGTAGAGACGCATTTATTTGGTCAATGTTTCTCATCTCTTCCTGTAGCTTTTTTTTGGCTTTTCCCTGAACCCAGTCATGGAACCATCCACTCCTTTTTCCTTTCTCTATCCAAGTTGGGCCCCACAGCTGTATATGCGTGTGTAAAGGATGAGGCATGGGATGTATGGAGACTGAACAGCTTTACCCCTCTGTAAAAGCCTTCGAAATGTCCCCTGAAGACAGCCTAATTGCCAAAGGCAAGTAAAAGGATAGGAAGTAAAAAGGAGTGGCCAGGGGCAGCCAGGTAGGACTGAGGATAGAGCACCAGCCCTGGAGTCAGGAGGACCTGAGTTCCAATCTGGCCTCAGACACTTAATACTTACTTAGCTGTGGAACCTTGGGCAAGTCATTTAACCCCTTTGCCTTTCAAAAATCAAAAAAGGATAGTCTCAACGTGATCTGAGAGGTCATCCAACCCTGCCCTCTCATTTTACTGATGAAGAAGCTAAAGCCAAGGGAGGTTAAGTGACTTGTCCAAGGTCACTTCCAGCAAAACTGGAATTTGAACCCAAATTCTCACTCTGAGTCCAGTGTTCCTTTTAATACACTAAGCTACTAAGGTAATTTTACCACCCTGAACTGACCAGATAGTTGGTTGAAGAGGCCCCTCCCATTCCCAGTAATTCCCCTTTCCACCAAATTCAGAGAACCAGCTACAGTGGCATATGGTTCAGATGCTCCCCTGAAAATTCCAAATGTTGCTCCCATCCTTTACTCACTGAGAGCCACGTAGACTATGTTGAAGGTGAAGACATAGATGGTGAGGAGGGAGAGAGAAAGGATGAAGAGGTAGAAGTAGCGGTAGTTCCTCTTGCCGACACAATTTCCAACCCAGGGACAATGATGGTCAAAGCGCTCTGGGAAAAGCAGAAAGGGAGCTTAGGACAAAAGATTCTACAGACACTATCCCCATCATATCCCTTCCCGACATATATCTCATTATTTTAGCTCAGTCTTCATAGATTAAGCTATACAGTCTAATAATTTCATTTGTCACTTAATGAGGACCAACATCAAGACTTCAGTCAAGCATGCTTTAACATTTTATAAAACCTTGTATAAAAACTTTCATGTCAACTGATCCTCACCAACAGCTCTAAGGTGAATACTCTCATCCCTATTTACAAAGGAAGAAACTGAGGTGAGGAGAGGGGAAATAGCATCTGCAAGTTATGGGCTGATCTACAAATGATTCTCTTAAAAATGCAAACATGAGAATGATTACTTATCCAGATCAAAAGGCCACAATATAGCTCTGTGTGTGGGTATGTGCTTTGTGTATATTTGTGTGTTTATGATGGTAAATGAGGATTTTTCAGAATCAACAAGACTTCTTTAAGGCTGCAGGGATTTGGAGCTATTATGGGCTTTATAGAGTACCTAATTCAACACTCTCATTTCACAGAGAAAGAAACTGAGGCTTGCCCAAGTTTACACTGCTGTTGGGGGCCCAGGAGAAATCACATTAAGCTACTTGGAAAGCAGTTTAGTGAAGTGGAAGGAAGGTGGGTCATAGACCAAGATTACCTGGGCTCTGTGCCTGCCTCTGCGACTTAAGAACTTTGTAAACACAAGCAAATCTTTTCCCCTTGTCTGAGTCCCAAGTTTCCTCCTCTAAGAAATGGAATACTTGTACTCCCTATTGCATAAGGTTGTTGTATTAGAGCAAGGGAGGGTGTGTATCACCAGCACAGGGAACAGGATTAGTCCTGCAATATTATCCAAGTTCACATTTCCAGCCCTTTACCAAGCACTTTATTTGACCCCCCCACCCCGGCCCCCTCACCAGAAAGTAGACAGTGCAAATGTTATCTCTATTTTAGAATAAGGCTCAGAACAGAAGGGACTCAGGCAACCAGGTTACAGAGCCGGAAGTGTCAGAGCTAGCTGCAACTCCACTGGCCTTTGCACTCTGCTATCCTGTCCAAGAATCACAGGTTTGGGCTAAAAGTGTACTCTGAACTTGAAGGAAACCCACTGTAGAAAAATAGCAAATCTGACAAATTAAAATTTGGGTTGATACAAGAAATAACCTGAGGAAGGAAGGAAGGCCCTTTCTTTTACCAAAAAGGATTCATTGGAGGATTCCATTAAATGATGTCATTCGTGGAACATTTCCCACCTATCAAAGGAAGTGTTCTCTGGCCCACCCAATTTTGGTGTAGGCATCTGGGGAGTAAGAAGAAAACAATGTGCCCAGGAATGCCACGTGGGCTTTTAGCAATAAAAGGAATTTAACAAATGTGGCTCTAGACAGTGACCCAACTAGGAGGACCAGAATTGCAGGCTTTACCTGCTGAAGAGTGAGCTGTGACTCCATGCACAGATGCTGCCAGTCCAGGATAGCCTGGCATGACTGCCCTCGACTAGACAAAGGCTCTCAAACCCTCTTGCTTCTTTAAACAAATTCAGTTCAAGGAAAGTATAGATTTTCACAACTTGTAAATCAGGGAAAGATTCGTCACTCTCCATAAAAATTCACACAATCAGATGTCTCTCCACAGTCCCAGCTGGAAAAGCCAGAAACCTCACAGAAGCATCATTCATCAGGGTATCTGTGGCATGCAAAATGCCCTGACTTTGGAGTCCAGAGCCCTGCTAGCTGTGGAACCTTGGCCATGTCCCTTACCCAATCTGGGCTTTCTCAGTTTCTTGCAAAATGAGGAAGTTAGATTAGATCAAGGATTATTCATTCACCTGACACCCACCAATTCTCAAGGACTCTGATGCTGGATGAGGAAAAATTGACTTCCTTATTCAATTTACCATCGTTTCCTTCAATTATGAATTCTAAAAAACATTTGGAGGAATCCCAAAGCTTCACCAGAATGCCAAACACAGAGAGGTTAAGAATTCCCAGTCTAGATGGAGTCAAAAATCATCACCTTATTACAGAAAGTGAGGCTGATGGATCCTCCTAAGAAGAGCTGTCTCTCAGCACCCAAACACTCCCACCCAAACAGAGGATCAAGCTGGCCAGGGTAACCCCCCAAAGTGTGATGCTCACCCACACAATTGTCACAGATGCTGCAGTGGGAGGCCCGGGGGGGCCTGAAGATCTTGCAGGTGTAACAATACTTTAGCTTCACGATCTGGTTGTTGATCTGGAAATTCTTGATGCGAGGGGGTGGGCGCTGACCCTGCGGCACGGCACCATTGGTCGCCTCTGGAAAACAAGATGCAAACTGGACTGTGAGTGGCTGACACAAACCCGGCGGGTCCTTCACACCTTGCCGACAATAATTGTCACATTAAATCAAAAGAGAGCTGAATTGCTCTGGACAGCCCTCCAACCCATAAATCAGTATTTCTCAACCTGGGTTTTCAACACCTCAGATGCTCACAGAGGATTTCATCAAATAATTCTCAAAACAGTTCATTCAAATTCACTATGGTTTAAAAAAAATTATTGCCATCCTTTGCCCCAGTGATGCCACTCCTAGGTTATGTATCCCAGAGATCAAAGAAAAAGGAAAAGTTCCTCCGTGTACACAAATATCTATAGTAGTTCTTTTTTGTGGTGGCAAAAAAACTAGAACCTAAGTCAGTATCCATCAACTGAGGAATGACTGAATTAGTTATATTGGTGTGATAGACTGCTACACAAAATGATAAAGGAGATGGTTTCAGAGAAACCTGGGAAGACTTCAGGGTATACTTCAAGTCTACAGCCTTTTGCAGAGCTCCTCATAGCCCTGCCCCATTTGCAGCTCTGGGGCCTCTCCACACCCCAACTAGGAGGACTTTAGTGATTGAAGTGGAGGACCCTGGGTAAGGACTGTCTACTGTTGGTACCACTGCCCAGGTCCAACTGGGTCAGAGTCAACTTCAGAGTTGAATTTGTATAATACAAGCTTACATCAAGTAAGAAATGCCAGTACTTTGACTTTCTTATCAAAGCAGAGAGAAGTGAACAGAGAATGAGAACAATGTATACCTTCCCTTCAACTTTGTAAAAACAATTTTGAAAAGCTTGAGAACTCTGAATAAGGCAATTCTCAAATAAGATCCCAGGGGCCCAGTGGCAAAGCTGACAGAGGGGGATGGGAACCATCTGGGAGCATTGTTTTGTGTGGGAAATCTGATTTTCTTTCTCATTTTCTGATGGGGAGTGGGTAATCATTATTTCCAACGTCTCCTCCTATTCTAATAGTCTGGAATCCTTTTGGGTTAGTATGTGGCAACTCTCTTTAAAAAACCCATTTTTATTGCTAATTTCTGTTTTAATATCACTTACACTTTCCCCTCTATTGCTCCTCCCTGCTCCCAGGGAGCCATCCCTTAGAACAAAGAATTGTGGCAATTAGATTTCTTCAGGGGCTTGCCCAAGATGATACAGGTAACAAAGAGGAGTGCCCTGAACAGCCCAGATCTGCCCTATCAGCACAGTCTGCAGCCTCCCAGCAACAAATGACTCTGCTGCTTACTACCTGGATGCCCTTGCACAAGTCATTTACCCCATATAAGGCTGATGTCAGAGAGATACAATAAGCTGCATGAGAGTTCATAGGACATGGATAGTGTGGAACAGAGCCATTAGACTTGAGTTCAAGGTCCAGCTTTGCCACTCATTAGCTCTGTAAGTAACATGACCTAAGCCTCAGCTTTCTCCTTTGTAAGAGGCAACATTAACCTTGGCACTCTCTGCCACAAAGGGCTGATGTGAGGAGAGCAGTGGGCTAGCCACTGAGATGTGAGTGACTGTCATCACCAATACTGGCATCACAATCCAGATTCTAGAAAGGGAGAATACAAAAGTTGGGGATCCCCTATCACCTTTGACCCTCCCGGAGCTCACTTGGGAAGCTGGAAGTACTAGCGTTTTTATCTTAGGAAACTGAGACCTAGAAAGGGGAAGTGACTTGCCCAACATTGTTGGAGCTAAGAAGTGACTAGGCCAAGAAGGAAACCCAAGTCTCTTGGCTCTGACTCCAGGCTCTCTTCCTATTCCAAGTTTTACCAAATCTGGGGAAGATGGAGGCTTTACTACAGCCGCCCACATCTACCTTCTGGGAATCACACAAAGACAGGAGGAGTACACAGGCATGAAATGGCTCAAGAGGAAAATGGACTAGAGAGAAGACCAGGAATGATGTCTGCTGTTATGATCCTTGCACAATCATTCAGAGCATGGTGACAAGTGTCCTGCTGGCAGCTTACGCCCCCTCAGGGGCTTCTTGGTCAGCCCAGCTCACCTATCTCCATTTCAATGAAAGCTGCTTCATCTGGCAGGGCCCGGGGAATCACGCCGGGGTCACTGAAGCTCGTCCGCAGCAGCGTCGCCATGGAAAAGAGGAAAAGGACAGCCGCAAAAACAGGGATGGCAGGAGACAGCTGAACAGCCAAGTAGCGGCACCTGGAGAAAAACAAGCCCAGTCTCACTCACATTCACTTCTCTGCTGTTCCTGATCTCGACGTCCCAGCTGAACTGGAGCTTCAAGAGAAGGACCCACTAGCAGGCTGGGGATACCGCCAAGTGATGCCACCTCCAAATGCTTGGAAATGGCCCCACAGCCAGCTATGGGAAGACCAGTCTCCTCTCTACCTCAGGAACCAGGAAGAGGCAAACACAGAACACTTAATCGGCACAATGCCATGAACATCTGTGACTCTGCTATCATTTCCTACCCCACATAAGTTCATTCATTTTGAAGAAAACCTAGGCTCTGACCACACAGCCAACTCTACATTATCTGGGAGTGGCTTATCTGGGACATCATCCCTCCTGACTAATATCAACACCCTTTTTTATAGCACACCAAAGGTTTCCAGAGGATCCAATTTTACAGAGAAGTAAACTGAGGACCAGAGAGAAGGAAGAAGCAATTTGATCCAAGGTCAGACAGACAACTGCTAAGTACAGGCATGAGGATTTGAATCCAGGAATCTCCTGTTTGCTATTCTTTCTACTAAAAACCACTCTCCCTGGGTGGGCCAGGCTTTAGCAGTCTCTGACATTGAAGCTGAACTGGGTGGAGATCAGTAGGAGACCTTGGGCCAGTGTGTGGGAGTATCAGAAAGAGAGCTTGCCTCAAGATTTTCAAAGCCAGTACAAACATTTGGGGTTACCCACTGCTTTTGCATTATCCAGGTCTCGTCTCCCCTGGACTTAGCCCAGCTATTGGAAAATTGATGGTGCGTGTCAAATGCAGCAATCAGTGCAAGCTGTCCTAATACAGAAAGAGCCCCCCCACACACACACACACATACAGACACCCCATACACACAGCACACACCATTCAGTACAAAAGACCAGGAGTATCTCAAGCAACCAGAAGTTAATATAAAGAATAACTGGAAATGGGAGAAGGAAAATGGGTAAAAACTAGTGCCACAGTTGCAAGAAAGCACTCTGAAAGGGAGTCCACAGTATGATAGGAAGACCATCAGATCTAAAGTCAAAAACCCTCAATCAAATCCAGGCTCTGCTGCTTATTTTTATATGACTTTGAACAACTTATTTGGTTCAGTGACTTTAGCCTTCCTAACCAGAGTCCAAGCTCAAGGCCTCCCTCCTAGATCTTCATCACCCATCATCACCATCACCATCATCAATATCTTTATGCCATAGAATTTCATTTCATTGAGAGGACTTTCAGGACACTGAGAGTTGAAAGAATGTGTCCACATGGGTCCACAGTAGGGTGTGATCCCTAACCTTGCTGACTTGAAGTGCCCTCAACATTGGCATCACTGCTACTAACAACAGCAGTATGGATTTTCCAGAAGCTCTCCCACCCCCACCCAAGATGAGCTAGGTGCTTTGAAGATTGTCTTCATTTTCATAAAGGTACTGATGTCCAAAGAAGGTGAATGACTGATCCAGGATCCCACTGCTATAAAATGCTGGCTCCTATGAAAGATGGACCTAAACCACTAAATAGGCTCCTCTAAAACCACCCCAAAGGTGCTGCTAATCTTATCCCTAATGTCCCTGAGCTCCTCAAGTCTTCACCAGGGTTACTGGAGCTCTGCTCTTTTCCCTAATGCCTAGCACCCTATACACATGAGCTGCTTAGTAAATGTTGCTTTAAAAAAATCAATGTGGGAGGTGGCTAGGTGGCACAGTGGATAGAGCACCAGCCCTGGAGTCAGGAGTACTTGAGTTCAAATCCAGCCTCAGATACTTAATAATTTAATTACCTAGCTGTGTGGCCTTGGGCGAGCCACTTAATCCCAATGCCTTGCAAAAAAACAAAAAAAAAAAACCTAAAAAGAAAAAAATCATTGTGAAGGTTGATTTTATCCAATTGTTTTATTTCCTCTTTCTTTTTATTAAGTCTTTGTTATAAGGGACAGTGGGGAGGAAGAGAAGTATTTATAAATCAAGGTGATATAAAATATATTTTATATGTGTGTTTCACTATAAAATACAATTCTAAAATAAAAACTGTTGTTGACTGAAAAGCAAAACAGAGGCCCTTTTGGATTTAGAGGCCCAGGACTTGGGTTTAAAATCCCATCTCTGCTAGTTACTACTAGCCTTCTATCGTCCTTAAGGCAAAATGTGTAGAAAGATCGAAAGGAAGGACAGAAAAGGCAAGGAACAACAAAGTGAAAGGTATATGGAGGGAAAAAAAAATCACATTACTGTCTCCATAATCCTCATGGTGACCAAATGTCCACAATAACCTGGAGCCTGAATCTGAATCCCCCACTACTACTCCTCATGTTTCTCTGGTTTGCTGCTGGCCTGATTTTCAGGACAGTAGCTCTTCTCACTCCATGAGCTATCTCCTGTACACCCCTTCTCCACGTGGGGCACCCCCCCTCTCTCTACAGGCGGCACCTCCCTCTATACATGGGGTACTCCCCTATACACACGGGACACCCAAGCCCAAAATGGCCTAAGCAGGTTACTAAGATGTTACCTTGAGCTTTCTCTGGCCATCGTCTTCCAGCTCCAAAAGCAGCTGTGCCCTATTCATTGTACCTCTGCAGCCTCTCTCTTCACCCTGCCATTAGAGAATCTCAGAACTGGGAGGCTATCCAGTTGAAGTGAGACATGTACAAGAATCCCCCCCAACAAGAGATAACGAAATAACTGTCCCTCTTCTCTGGATTCAGAGCCTTGCCCACACTGTCAGACTTGGTTGTTGTGTGCATATGCCGTCAGATATGGTTGGTTGGATTTGTTTGAACTGCTTTTCTTTGTTACAAGGAGAGATTCTACGGTGGGGAGGTATTTTCTCAAAAGTCAGAACATCAGGGAACAGAGATTGCCCTGACAAAGCAGAGAAAAATGCCAGTTCTGGCTCAGTAGGCTGAGATCCAGTGCAAGCCAAGGCCAAGTTAACCCCTCCATACCACAAGAGCCTCCCAGGCAACAGCGTGCTCTGAGCAGGTATGACAATTGCTGATGCTCAGGATGGTGACCTGAAGTCATCAACAAAATATCTTGTTATGTTACATATTCTCTACCTAAAAAAGCAAGAGAGTGGAGGTGGGCAGGTTCTAGGTCTGCTTAAAAATCTTCAGGGATTCCATTTTTGTCTGTGGAGTAACTTTCCCAGCCTGGCATTAGGGTCCTTCCCAACCACAACTCATATTACTCTGGTCCACTGGCTTTATGCTCTGGCCAAGCTGAGTCAGCCTCTGTTCACCCTACCAAAGCACACTGAACTCTCCTTTGACCACCTGCTCAGGCTCTTTACTACTGATTTGTCACCCATCCCTTAGAAAGTCTGATTCAAATACTACTTCTCTGGGAAGTCTTCCATGACTCCCCACTAATGATGATAGTATTTGTCCTTCATTTTTGAAGAAGACCACAACAACAGAAAGGTGATTCCATGACAAACATGTGAGTTGGACTGGAGTGGTGGTGGTGGTGGTGGGGGGAACGCTGTGCTAAGTCCCCAGCCTCACTTTCTCCTCTAGAGTTATCTGGGTCCAGTGACCAGATATGAATCAGGAAGACTAGAAATGGCCCTGGATGCAAAGCAATCATAGTTAAGTGACTTGGCCAGATTCAAACTCCCATCCTCCTGACTCCAAGGCCAGTGCTCTCTCCATTGGTAACAATACAAGTCTTTTGCTACCATATCCAGAGCTCTTTCCACTAAACCAGGCTGATTTCAGATTAGCATTATCATCATTTCTCTTTTTCCTAAAAGATGAAAACAAAAAATGAAAACAAGAATAAACTGAAGAGGACAGCTAAGTGGCACAGTGGATAAAGCACTAGCCCAAGTCAGGAGGACTTGGTTCAGAAACTTGAATCTTGCCTTAGAAACTAGTTGTATGACCTTGGGCAAGTCACACTTAATCCCAATGGCCTCAGAATACAAACAAAAAAAGAGTAAATTGAAGGTTTGGGTTTATAGCCTGGTTAACAACAAAAATTTTCCTTCATCCTTTCCTACTTTTGGTTTCCTGCAAAAATAATCCTTGCTGACCCTCATATGGCAACTATCTCCACTGAGACAGAAAAGTTCCAGCTCTGCCCCACCTATGATCCTTTCCTTTGAGCCTTAGTTTCCTGTTCTGTAAAATCCAGACAATACCAGAACTCTCTTCATCTCCCCAGGCCTGTTGGGAGACAATGTATTTAAAACCGCTTTAGAACTATACAGTGCTCTGTCTGAGTTACTATAGCTGATCTGAAGATTATACACTGTTCCCCTCACTGGTGTTACCTCCCACAAGGGCAGACAACTAGAAGCTGATTTTTCTTCTGTGACCACCTCTTGATTATCAGAAACTCAAAGGAATGAGGAAATGTGTTAACCAGTTTCACAAATGAGCTTTGCAATCACATCATCTATCAAAAGAAAAATTATCAACAGCTATCTGAAAAATTGTTCAAGATCACTAATAAGTGAAATACACATTAAAACACTGAGGTGTAGCATTATACCCATCAAATTAGCAATGTTGAAGGGACTTTGGGAAGACAGATATGCTAACTGACTTCTGATTAAGCTGTTAATTAGTCCAACTGTTTTTAGACAACAATTTGGAATTACAGGAGAAAACTTAGAAAAGATGCATAAAATTGGACACATTCTTTGACCCAATGATCTCACTATTGGGTGTATACCCCAAGGAAGTCATTAACAAAAGAACTAAATAAAAACATTCATAACAGCACTATTTGTCACAGTAAAAAAAAAAACTTAGAAACAAGCTATGTGCCAATCAATGAGTAGGTGGTTGAACCAAGTAGTACAAGGGGTGTCATGCAATGATGACAAAGAATGATGACTATGAAGAAATGCCCGAGAGGGAAGAAAGCAAAGCCAAAAGCATATGCAATGACTATAACTGTATAAATGAAGACAATATGAAAGACAAACAAAGCCCAGAATAATGTCACTAGACAATATCGGTATAGACGAGCTAAGAGCACAGAGCTTTCCTTCCTTTTGACAAATGGTCAATGACAATAACATCATTTTAAAACACTCTTGTGTTTTGCTTGATTGTTTTTCAGGAACATAGTTTGCCAGCTTTTAAGTTCCGCCGTCATGTTAAAACAAAATTTATCAATTAAAAAAAGCTAGAGTGCTCCCTTAGTCACAAAAGCACAGGAGCTCGAAGGGTCCTCCGAGATCAATTAGTTCAATGACCTCATTTTAGAGAGAAGTAAACTGGGGCTCAGAGAGGGTAATTTACCCCAAGTCACACAGGTAAATGGTTAAATTGAGATTCAAACCCAGGTCTCCTGACTCTGGCACTCTAGGCATCAGACAAGGCAGGGAGGAGGAGAGATAGAAAGAGCAGCAGGGGGGAAATGGGTCCCAGGGAATACTAGTAGACAAGATTGGCAGGAACCCCCCCACCGCCAAATTTTATCCTCCTCTTCCCAGATTTCTCACCTTGCCCCTGCCACCCATGCTGCCCCAGATCCTCCCAGTCTGCTTCACAGCCCCACTTTCGTCAGATCTTCCTCCAGGCCATAGTTATAAGATACAGACAGAGTCTACCCAATAAACACACCTGTGGGGCAAGCAAGTTCCTTAGTGCCAGAGAAGGGGGAAGCACCTCTTCCAGCCAAAGGATAAATGAAAACAAAAATATTTTGGCATAACTTCCTTCTCCTTTGGAAAAGTTAGAAGTGGGGGTGGCTAGATTTGCACAATGGATAGAGCGCTGGCCCTGAAGTCAGGAAGACCTGAGTTCAAATCCAGCCTCAAGACACTTAATACTTACTTAGCTGTATAATCTTGGCAAGTCACCTAAACCCACTGCCTTGTAAAAAAAGTCAGAAGGGCTACAGATGTAAGCAAGAAGGGCAACACCCAAGAAATACCCAGTCTCTTCAGGATGCCGACCTCTGGGCTCAAGGTCTGCTCCATAAAGTGGCCCTTGAGAATTAAGAGCTATGTGATTAGACACTTATACTTCAATTAAAAAGAAAAATAGAAAGCAGAACAGGCAGATGAAACAGAAACAGATGCTACCCCTATGTCTAGGAGGACTGGAGCTCAAATAAACCCCATTCCAACACCTGCCTACAGACCAGTCAAAAGGCTAGCTTAGATTTGGCTTGTGCTGAGGCAGCAAGAATGTGTGGGGCAGCCCACTTTCAACTCAAACCATTGCCTGCACCTGCTACAACAAACCATTCCATGTAACAACAGTCACAAGCAGCCCACTGTCTTGGTCTGAGTTCAAGGATGAGCTACTGGCTGGGCAGCTGTTAGGGAGGAGTGGGCGTGGTGGAGGAGGACAGATGTGCCCCACCCCCAGGCTTTTCTGTCAGGGAATCACAGAACCTCTTGAGCTAGAAGGGAGCCTCAGAGGATATTTGGCCAATTCATATCTGCACAGAAATCCAGAGACTACCACATTCCTGACAACTAGCCAAAGGAAATTGGTTGTGACTTCCTGAAATGCCTAAGGCCTCTGATTATTTTTTAAATGAGAAAGAGTTTAACAGTATATAAAAGGGGAAGAGTATAAAATCTGAAACTAGATGATCCGATCCAAATTCAAATCTTAGCTCTAGTCCCTAGTTCTGTGTCATCCTAAACAAGTCATTTCCCTGCTCTGATATAAAGTTTCATCCTCTGTAAAAAAGCAGCAGTTGGACAATGCTGGACTCTAGTTAAGCTAACCCTTCCTCCCCGAACCATCCGGCCTACATCTTGTCCAGAGAGCTGCTCACACCTGCTCCAATTCATGCCATGGCAGTGTTCTGAGCAGGTGCTTGGCATTCAGAGTCCTCCATAATTGGATGCCATTTGGAGCTCAGACTGTTCCCTTCTGGGCATGCCACCTAGATCACTAGATGACTCACAGTCCTCACAAAATTTTGCCCATACTGTTCACTGAGGGGAATGATTCTCCACCACCATCACACACACACACACACACACACACACACACACACACACACACACACACACATACACACACACACTCACACCCCTAATGAATATCTTCCAAGATAGAAAAACTATCTCCAGTGCCACTTCCTCCAGGGAGGTTTCCCTGCTCTTCCCTTACCCACCCACCAGCAACAATGACGTTCTCTCTCAGAATTCACTGTGGCACTTCATCTGTATCATTTTACAAGCATGGTCCTTATCTTATTACTTTTTGAACCATAAAATACTTCATAAATGTAAGTTACCCCCCCCCATTAAACTGCAAACTCCTTGAAGGGTGGAGAGGAGGGTTTGAGCTCAACTTTGTAACTCTCTCAATCTTGCACATTGCTTTGAAAACACTAGGTATTTAACATTTTGTTAAACTGAACTGAAAAATGTATTTTTAGTAAGTCATTCACAACTTAATCATAACAGTTCCCCTTTTTCTATGCTTAAAGCATTTTTCTTAATACCTCTGGTTGATTCAAGTATTATTAGTTCTGTAAGAGGAAACTAAGGTCCACAGAAGGGAAGGAACAATGGGACTGGGCTCACTGGGCAGGTGGGGGCAATGTGCCCCTGTCACCCTTTTAAGTTGACTATATATTATTATTATTATTATCATTTTCTGCATCACTTTCTTAAGCCTGGACAATCAACAAAACAAAAACTCAAGGTAGGTCTGATTTGTGGCCACCCTGACAAAGGCTGTCCAACACTCCCTGGAAGGGACTCATTCAAGGTCACCTAACTCAGAAGCAGTAGAGCTGGGGTGCGACTCCTCACTTCAGTTCCATCCAAATTTTAAAGTCCTAATGTGTACGAGACACTCCCCCAGGCAATGGGGGCACAGACAAAATGGCAGACGAGCTTGCCTCAAGGACAGCACTTACGTGTTATCGAGGAGCTCATTTACAGAGATAAGGTAATAAGAGTTCTTTTGGAGAGAGAGAGGCTAAACTATGCTATCATCGGGATGGACAACTCTCAGATGAAGAAACTCCCTGAACCAGTGCAGGTCAGCACCTTCTTTTCAATTGATAGTCTTAGAGAATTGCCCAGAGCAGAAGTGTCAAACATGAGTGCTTGGAACCAGATTAAAATGTAATTGGAAAGTATTTAACAAAATAAATAAAAATACAATCAAACAGAAACAACATTACATTTGAAAATGAAGTCAATCTGTGGCCTGCAGGTATCCGTCTGTAAGCGTTAATGGCTTCCATTTCTACTTGAATTTGACATCCCTGGTCAAGAGCACTGGGAGGTCACATGACCCGCAGAGGTCAGAAGCCAAGGCCAGCTCTCTATCCACTATAGCTTCCAGCTTCATTCAACCAAGGCAGCTCTCTCCAGAGTTACTAATAACCTCAATTGCCCAACTTAATGGCCTTGCCATCCTTCTCTGCAGTCTCTGACACTGTCAGTCACATGATACTGCTCTTCTGCCTAGCTGAGCTCTCCTCAAGTCTCCTTTGCTGGATCTTTATCCAGGTCATGTCCAATAGACTCAGGGGGTTGCGCCAGGGCTCCATCCCAAGTTCTCGTCTTCTCCCTTAAGTGTTTCCCTTGGTGACCCATCGGCAAACATAGATTCAACTTATCTTCTATCTTCATGCTTCTCAAATGCACTTCACCAGCTCTAATCTCTCCCTTAATCTCCAGATCTTTTGCCTACTGGACATCCAAAACTAGAATCTCCATCCCCGTCTTAACTCAACTAATCTTATCTTTCCCCTCAAACTCTACCCCCTTCTTAACTCCCTCATTACCTTCAAAAGTACAACCATCTTCTTAGTCAACAATGCGGGGTCATCTCAGTACTCAATAGCCAATCTTTTGCCACAGGATTGCCTTTGTAACATCTCCTTTATAGGCCCTTTTCTCTCTGCTTGGACTATTGCAACAGCTCTTGGTTACAAGTGATCCCCCTCCAATCCATCCTCTACCCAACTCTCAACTATCAAAGTTATAATCTTCCTAATGATTATGTCACCCCTATTCAAATACATTCCACTGGGTCCCTATCACTTCAAGGATCAATGACAAAATGCTCCATTGGCCATCCTTCCTAACCTGGTTCCCTCCTACCTTTCCAGGCTTCTTACACCTCCCCCCCACCCAAGTACTCTAAGAGTCAGTGACACTGACATCATCGCCTGATTTCTTCTATTTTCACTGCCTGCCCCTCATGTCTGGAATTCACTTTTTCCCCATCTCTACCTTCTAACACCACTGGCTCCCTTCAAGCCCTAGCTAAAACCCTAATTTCTGCACCAAATCCTTTAAAGCTAGTGTCTTCCTTCTGGTGATTATCGACAAGCTTTTCTACTTCTTGTTTGCACATGGTTGTTTACATATTGTTACATACCTCCCATTAAACTGAACTCCATGACAGCAGGGAATACCTTCTGCCGTTCTTTATATCCCCAATGTTTAGCGGAGTCACTAGGCCATGCTATCTTAGCTGAAGGGACAAAGTTCCAAAAACCAGGGGGATAAGAAAAGTTTTCTGGAGGAGGGAAGTAGCTCCTAAATTAAACCTTAAAGGAAAGCTAGAAATCCTCAAAGTCAAGGCGGGAAGAGAACCAGATCTAGGAGCTAGACAAGCCAAAGACCAGGTGCCAAATGGATGGCCAAGGTCAGGGAATAGTCAGCAGGTCAGTGTGTTCACAATGGAAAATACAGGAGAAATAATGGCCAAGTTGAGGGCTCCTTCCAATTCCCCCACCCAAGCTGGCTACAATTTCCAGTCTGTCCCATCCTGAAGGGTGATGGACCATATGAACTCCAACTGCCTTTTGGAGTTTCAAGTACTAAGAAGCCACCTCTATTCCCCATTCTAGCAGGTTCAGGTTCCTCCCACAGAATGACATCTGTTCCTCAAGGGCTTTGTGACCCCAGCTGACATGGGCTGCTCCCATGTGGGCCTATGGCTCCCTCTGCCTGAAGTCAATCTCCTCTTTTGCCATAATATGCCTGCCTCAGTACACTGCTTTTGTAAATCCTCCATGGTATGACAACACTGGAAATCAACATTTCTCAGCTTGTGCCCTCCAGCTATAATACTAACTCTCTCATTTCTGTGACTCTGAAGGTTTAACCACAAAGTTGTTCTCCCAAAACATCAGTAGTACAAATACTTTTAGTTCCATTTTTACTGATTAGTGTAGGAGCTAGTACCAGAGCTTAGACTCAAAACGGACCTCCTAATCCCTAGTCCAGTATTTCTTCCCACTGTGCCACCATCCCTTTGGGAAATCTGGAAATGATGTGTCCTCAGCACTAAAAGATTAACAAGGACTATGAGAGGGATGTAAGTGTTGAGAAACCTGTAACAATAGCACAGTGGATAGAACATCAGCCCTGGAGTCAGGAGGACCTGAGTTCAAATCCAGTCTCAGACACTTAATATGTACTTAGCTGTGTGACCTCTGGCAAGCCACTTAACCCCATTGCCTGCAAAAACAAAACAAAAACAAAACAACAAAAAAAAGAATTCTCTTTTCCAACATGTTCCTCTCTCCCCATGGCTTTGTCAGGTTTATATAGGCAGTTTTTCCCCCTCACCAAAGGGGACATCACAAACTCCCCTATCACTGTCAAAACCTTCAATGTAGATTGGATACCCACTTACTGAAGGGACAGTATAGAAATGATTACTGTTCAGTTAGGAGCTCAGAGATTCTATATTCTCTGACCCACCATTACTTCTCCCTTCGAGTTTTAAAGAAAATCTCTTAAAAGTTTTTAAGAGTTTTTCTCTATGGTATATATCAGATCTTTTGACAGTTAATATCAAAAGTGTTTTAAGTTCCAGAATCTGACAGTTGATTCTATACGATTTTAGATTGTTTCCAGTACTTACTGAGCAGTCTTTTCAAAGGCCCACAAAACAGTGCATATGGAGGTTTTTAAGTCACTTCCTGCACATCTGGATTTACCAAAAAGCTGAGTTCATACTTGGCCTTCCAAACTGTAGCCTAAAGCCACGTTCTAGATTCCGGGAACACTCTATTGACTAAGTCAAACAGCCCTCTGCCCCAAATGCTTTGACTGGGTCCTTGCCAAGGACAGAGAGGCAGGAGAGGCTTCCTTTGTTCCTGAAGAATTATGAACATCGGCATCTTTGAAATCCCTGGGCTATTATCTCAATATCTCACATGAGAAATGCAAGTAGCCTAGAGCTTCCATTTGTTAAACATCTTAGCAGATTGGGGGGGGGGGGTAGCAATTCTCTGTTCTTTGTGACAGGCTTAGACAAAAATGCAGTGTCTCTGCCTTAGAAGTCAATTGATCCTCCTATCCAATCCAGGAATGTCTTTCGAAATATATGGCTTGGATACTTCCAATCCAAATAAACAAGCATCTATTATAACCCTAACTAACACTATAACTACCTACTATATGCAAAGTAATAAAGCTAGTCACTGGAAGTATGTCAGGTGGAGGAGACAGAATTCAAGACCTTCACAAGGCAGTCCACTCAGCTGTTGTACAGTTGTTAGAAAGCTCTTCCTTTTTTGGAGGTGAGAGGCAACATCTTACTCATTACTCAGTTTCAAAATGATATAAAATACATTTTACACAGGGCAGGATAGGAATTAGGGGTTGATGAATCCCCAAGTTAAAAATATTTTTAAAATCCAGATGACAGTTCCATAACAGGTTAACAAATGAATTGGGGAGAGGGAGGAGCAGCTAGGTGATACAGTGGATAGAGGGCACTGGCCCTGGAGTCAGGAATACCTTATTTCAAAACTGATCTCAGACAGATGATACTTACTAGCTGTGTGACCTTAGGCAAATCACTTAACCCCATTGCCCCACTAAAAAAAAAAAAATTAGTTCCAACTGTGAATTTTGCATACAGCTTCAGACTATCCTTCAGTCTATCTTTATCAGGCAGAATCCTAGGCTGACTGACCCTACATTTGAACAGATCGCAGCTCTGAGATATTGCAGTAACTTCTTTGATCACTGCCTTTATTCATGATGAGGCTGAAGTCATTTAGCCCTGTTCCATGTCACCACTTACGTTCAGTGAAGTCAAGTAGTCTTCAGGGACTCAGACTGTCCTTATTGTTAGTTTAGCTGTGTCAAGATCCCCTCTGTTCCCTCATTGTGAGCTCTTCAAGATGGTGCCAAGAAAAAAGTGCAAGCTCTGAGGGTTCCAAGCTAGAGAATCTTTAGGTCCACACTGGCAAAGTGTGGGCTAGTTGGATGTCTGCTGCCCAAGGGCAGGCCTAGCCAGGTACAGAGAGGCTCATCCCCAAAGGGTCAGGGAGACTGCCACTGATGGATCCAGTATATCCTGAAGGACTGGACCCCAGTAAGTCCTGGAGATCAACTACTCAGATGGAAAAGAGTTCTGATCTGAAATAGGGGAAGGAATTCTCATACAAGAAAGCACAAATCCATGAAATATGTCAGAGCTCAGCTTTATCAGTCTGACCTTGTGTTTCCTCAGACTCAGCAACCTAAGTTAGGTCGAATAAGCATCTGTCCATCTGTTGTGACAGACAGCCACTCATTCCTCAGGTTTAGCCTGGAGTGATGAGGTGTGGCCATTTGCTGTTTGGTTACTCCAAGCCATTCTTATCAAGCCGGTCCTGTGGAGGAGCATACAAGAGGATGACTGCTGCCTGTGGATAGAGCACTGGCCCTGGAGTCAGGAATACCTGAGTTCAAATATGGCATCAGAAAGATGATACTTAGTAGCAGTGTGATCTTAGGAAAGTCATTTAACCCCTTTTTATTACCAAAAAAATCAAAACAAAAAACTATTGAAGGGGAAGGTAACTGGTTCAATTGTGAGTTTTGTATAATGCTTCAGGCTTATGCAAAGGGCTATATATCAGATAGGTTTCCTTCATCTGAGGGAGGGCATCTAGGATGTTAGGATAGCCTTTGTGCAAAGATGATTTGGACTCCTATAGCTGTATGTAGCATCAATAAATACTGACCTGACAGTGAACTGATAAGGACAGAACCTGAGATTTTCCAGACAAAAGCAATCAGGAAACCTCCTCTATGAATGCAAAGTGACACCTCCTCTGCAACTGGTTGTCTTACAGAGCTGTCTAGAGCATTGAGAAATTAAAAGACTTGTCCTAGATCATGCAACCCGCATTTATCAGTGGCAAGATTTGAACCCAGGCCTTCAAGGCTTCAAAGGCTAGTTCTCTCTCTACTAGGCCACAACTGCTTAGATCAGGAGTAGGGAACCTGTGGGCTGTGGGCCATTTCGGTCTGGTGCAAGGCAGCCACAGGCAGGACTAGAAATTCAATAAATCTAGGAGCTTTTTAGGGGTGAATTAATTAAATTGTTTGATCAAACATAGCCCTGGAATATTATAAATATTCAAATGGCAAAAAAAAGGTTCCCCGTCCCTGGCCTAGATGAATAGATAAGGGAGTAGCTTGATCACAGATTAGTAGTTACCCAATGAACTCTCAACATTTCCCTCCAAACAATTTTAAAATAATGCCTCAAGTCAAATTGTGGAGTGGCAGAGGCATCAAAAGGTCAAGGTGACATATTTTTCCAGGTTGAGAAAAACTTAGGAGATTGGTAGAAGTTTGCTTGTGATACCAGGTAGATGCCTGACCAGAGCCCAAAAGGGCCACAGCAGCAGCTTCAGGAGCTCTCAGACCAGATAGGGCAACTGAGCAGAGAGAGAGTGCAAGGGACCTTCTGGGTACAGCTGGCACTGATGGCAACTCGTTTTTCCATACACGGTGCCGGGAGTCATCACAAGGGGGACACAAGATCAGTGGCCCTAGTTGTAGGTCCAAGGCAAAGAGGAGCACTGGCACTTGTGGCTAGAGGGGACCAGGGGATCTTCCTGAGTAAAAATCAGAGCTCACACCAGGAGAGCAATGACCATACATCTCCCAGAATCACAACATATTAAAAGACCCACCAAAAAACTTGCAGACTCCCAGAACTAGCTCTGAAATTAGCAGGATGAAAAGAACCTGCAGTTTGGCACAGTGCTTCCCCACCACCAGGAGAGCAGAGCCCAACTTAAGAAATCAACTGGGAAAATGAGCAAACAAAAAAAAAATTCACCATAAAAAAGCTACTACAGTGGCAGAGAAGACCAAAACAAACCCAGAAGACAACAATGCGGAAAAAAATCCTACAAATAAGGCCTCAAAAATGCTGAATAGACCCAAACCCAACAAGAATTCCTGGAAGACTTAAAGAAAACTGGCTGATATCTTAGATCCAGAAGGTAGAACAGAAATTGAAAGAATCCATTCAGTCTCAGACACTTAATTATCTAGCTGTGTGGCCTTGGGCAAGCCACTTAACCTCATTTGCCTTGCAAAAACCTTAAAAAAAAAAAAAAGGATCCATCGATCACTTCCTGATAGAAATCACAAAATGAGAAGCAGCTAAGTGGTACAGTAGATAGAGCACCAACCCTGGAGTCAGAAGGACCTGAGTTCACATTTAATTCCATTGCCTTGCAAAAAAAAAAAAAAAAAAAAAAAAAGGAAATCACAAAATGAAAACTACCAGGAATATTATAGTCAAATTCCAGAACTTCCAGGTCAAAGAGAAAATACCTCAAGTAATCAGAAGGATTCTCACAAAATTTAGCAGCTTTCATGTTAAAGGAGCAGATGACTTGGTAGATGATATTCCTGGAAGGCAAAGGAGCTAGGATTACAACCAAGAATAACCTACCGGGGCAGCTAGGTGGTAGAGTAAATAGAGGACCAGCTCTGGAGTCAGAAGGGTCTGAGTTCAAATTCGGCCACAGACAGTTAATAATTACCTAGCTGTGTGGCCTTGGGCAAGTCATTTAACCCCATTGCCTTGCAAAAACCTTAAAAAAAATAACCCACCTAGCAAAATTGAGTATGATCCTTCTGAGGGAAAAAGGATATTTAATGAAATACAGGATTTTCAAACTTTCTTGATGAAAAGACCTGAATAGAAAACTCTGACAATCAAACAGAAGACTCAAAAGAAGCATCAAAAGATAAACATGAAAGAATGTCATAAGGGTCTCAATAAAGTTAAATTCTTTACATTCTTATATGGGAAGATGATACATGTCACTCTTAAGAACACGATTAATATGCATTTCTGTTGAGGTTATACATATATATATAGCCTATATTAGATTGCTTTCTGTCAGGGGCAGGGAGAAGAGAAGGGAGGGGAGGAAGGGAGAAAAATGTGAAACTCAAAACCTTGCAAAAAAATGATTGCATACAATTAGAAAAATAATTATTTTTTAAAAACACTAACACTAAAAAAAGAACTTTCCTTATTAGAACAGTTAGAAAGTCTACATAGAGAGAAGGAATAGATGTGGGTTGATTATGTTGGAACAATCTCCAAAAAATATGAAAGGGTAAGAAAGAGAAGGATCTTATGGAAAAAGTGGGAATAAGAGGTAGAATGGGGAAACTTTTCTCACATAAAAGAGGTGTGCAAGGAAGAATTTTTACAGTGAAGGGTGGAAGTGGGGTGTTAAGCAATGCTTGAACCTCAACTCTCATTGGAATTGGTTCAAAGAGGGAAGAATTTATATACACACTCAGTTGTATTTAAAAATATAATGGAAATTGGAGGGAAAGGGGGATAAAGAGAAAAGGCAGGGTGGAGGTGGGGAAGTACTAAAAGGTAGTACAGATTAAGGGAGGTAGTAGTTAGAAGCAAAAGACTTTTGAGGAGAAAAAGGTTAAAAAATTTTGAGAAAGAAGCAGAAGCAAATGGACTAGAGGGAAAAACACAATTAGTAATCAAAACTGTTGATGTGAATGAGATGGGCTAACACATAAAACAGAAGCAAGGGATGGCAGAATGGACTAGAAACAAGAATCCCAAGTTGTTTACAGGAGATAAACTTGAAACAGAAGGACACCCAGGGTTAAAATAAAAGGGCTAAATCAGAATCTAATATGTTTCAGCTAAACTAAAAAAAGACAGGAGTAGTCATCATGATCTCAAACAAAGCAAGAGCAAAAAAAAGATCTAATCAAAAGGGATAACCAAGGAAACTACATTATGCTAAAAGATTTCATAGACAATGAAGTAATTTAAAAACATTTAACAGCAAATTTCTGAAGATCTCATTTCTCAAATAAATAATGAGTATAAAACTGAGTCAAATTTCTAAAAATAAAAGTCATTCCCTAACTGATATTGTCAAAGGATAAAAATAGACAGTTTTTAGAAAAAAAAACATAGTCATAAAAAAAATGCTCTAAACCACTATTGTCTAGAGAAAGGTAAATGAAAATTCACTCATACCCATAAGAAATGGAAAATGTTGAAGGGGACGGGAGAAAAATAAGGACATTACTGAACTGGTGGTGGAGTAGTAAACTGATCTAACCATTCTGGAGAATAATTTGGAACTTGTGTGTGTGCTCTTCGACCGACAATACCACTATTAGGTCTGTATCCCATAGAGATCAAAGGGAAAGGACCTATGTCTACCAAAATATAGCCACTCTTTTTGTGGTGGCAAAGAATTGAAAATCAAGTGGGGAATGGGTGAACAAGCTGTGGCCTAAGAGTACTATTGTGCTGTAATAAATGATGAGGAGGGGGCGGCTAGGTGGCATAGTGGATAAAGCACTGGCCCTGGAGTCAGGAGCACCTGGGTTCAAATCCCGTCTCAGACACTTAATAATGACCTAGCTGTGTGGCCTTGGGCAAGCCACTCAACCCCGTTTGCCTTGCCAAAACCTAAATAAATAAATAAACAAACAAACAAACAAACAAACAAATAAATGATGAGAAGGATTGTTTCAGAAAAACATGGCAAGACTTATATGAACTGATGCTCCAAACTGTTCTAATCTTGGTAGGGCCCACCAGAGCTTGTACTCCATTGGCAGAACCTGTAAGAACTTAGGGTTTCCTCAAGACCATGGAAAATGGCTTGAATAGAAAAACAACAATGCAGCTGATAATGAAAGTATCATGAAGTCTATTTTAACAGGTAGGAGAACTAGAAGTTGGAAAAGTAAAGTGGCTCATCCAAGGCAACCCAGCGTCGGGGTGAAGCCGGGGCTCGCACACAGGTCCTCTGTTCCAAATGCAACTTTTCCCGCTAAAGCCCACTACAATATATCAATCAACAAAGTCTAGAATCTCTACCCTGTGCTGAGCCATGCATCTGGGCCTGGAAGATTATAGTGTAGGAGCAGAAATGAGATCTGAAAATTTTAACAAAACAGGTTCCAGAAGAAGTATGAGTGGTCCAGATAGTTAAGTTATATGAGCTCAGAGGAAGGTTGTCATCATAGACTGGACTGATCCTGAACTGGCTGGGTGAGGCAGTGGGGATGGGTCCTGGACAAGGATTTGGAAAAAGGAAGGTGTGTCTCACTCCATCTCAGTCATGGGGCACAAGCCAAAACTGAGTGGAGCACTGGCAGCTTTTTAAGATTACAATTCACCAACTTCCTCAGCATCATTGTTTGTGGTGTTCAAAGATCACACCATAACATTTATGTTCAGGGTGCTTCATGCAAGCTATACAGAATATCAGCTGTTGTGTGGATCTGCCGCCACGTGGGCAGAGGCATGGTTAATAGCAGAGAAATGTTTCTCTTTCAGGGAGAAATGCACATGCTCATTAATGCCTCTTAATGAGTTTGTAGAGTCTTCAAGTCCCCAAGTGTCCAATCTCTTTCTTCGCCCCCCAATACTGTCTAATCTAAAAGCCAACAGAAAAACTGTCACAGATGACAGCTCTTTTTCCAGGGACTTGATCTTCTTGTAGTAGAAATGGCACAGTATAGGCATGAGGAGACTTGGATTCTATTCTGTTATTTCAGTAGTGTGATCTTGGCCAAGGCACTTCCCGCCTCTCTAGGCCTCAGGTTCCCTCTTCTGTAAAATAAGGAGGATCTATAAAATAAAAGGGGACCTCTTAGGCCCTTCCAGTCCTAAGAGAAGAATATTATATTATAGAGTATCATATTATACTAAATTTGGAGTTAGAAGACCTGGGTTCAAAACTCAAATTTTGTCTACTGACTCATTAGGTGATCTTAAATGAGCCCCTTCCCCTCTATGAACCCATTTCTACCTCTCTGAAAGAAGGGACCTGGACCAGACAATCTTTAAGGCCAGTTCTAAATCCTCTAAGGCTGAACATCCCTAAGTTGATGATTCACTAACTGAACAGTTCACAGGTAACCAGTGACTATTGATAGACTCCTCCTGATCTGAACCCTGAAAGGGGTAACCTTGTTCCATTTGGCCCAAAGCACAAGAACTAGGAGCAATGCAATGTTGCATGAGTGGCAGATTTTGGATCCACCTAAAGAAAACCTCCCTACTGATTAGTGTTATTGAAAAATGACAGGGCTGCCTCAGGAGGCAGTGGATTCCCTCTTATTGGGATATTTCAGAGAAAACTGAATTACTTATTAAGGATGTTATAGAGGAGTATATTGTTCAACTATGGGTTAGCAAAGTCCTTCCCAATTCAGAGATTCTGTGATCTGGGCAGGCAGTGTATGGTCTTCATAGCACAGTAACACCAAACCTAGTCTAGACAGAAACAAGAAAGGTTCTTTTGTATTCCGAGCTAGAATTTGTACACATGGATATAGTTTTCATAAACAGCTCATCCCCAAAATAGATTTGGGAATCCCCTTTTTTTAAAACAGCACTAAGCTTTTTGCCTTTACATTTAAAAGCCTGTTTGGAGACTTTCTTCCACACCCCCTAAAAAACTCTTGAAGCAGAGAGAGAACAGAGAGCATATTAAGGCCATCCCCCAGAAATTTCAGAATCTGTTCCCAGAAAAATCCAACAGAAACAAGGTGGTCACTTATGAAACTGCCCTAATCATGACAGGGAAGGGTAAAGCCAAGCAGTTGTGTGGAGTGGTCTCGTCCATATGGATTGACACACAGCAGGGAGAGTCTCACTCAAGTCATTTGCAATCTCCCTTCAATAGCCACTAGGGCAGTGAGCCTATATTGTTAAACTTGGATTCCATAAACTTAAGATTCCATTTCCTGGACAAAATGAAGATGAGAATTGGCAACTGATGAAGATAGTTTCGATAGGATCACTTGCCTGAAGGCAGGAAATGAGGCTGCAGTAGTAGTGTCCCATCCAGCTCTAGAATTCTACAATGCTAAGGAAGCAACAAAAGATTGTTCTCTAAACCCCAATGCCACCAAAATTCGAAGGGGAAGGGGGAAAGGTGTAGAAATTTATAGAAATCACAAAAAATGAGTGATTATGGATTAAAAAGTACTACAGAAAGAGGTCAGAGTCAGATGGAGTGAGAGGTCTTGGGTTCAAGACCTGACTCTGTCCCTTTTATCACTGTGACAGGAGATCTCATAGAGCTGGAAGGCATCACTGATTACCTATGCCCTCACTTTATAAGGAAAGAAACTAATGTCCAGAATGTTACTGTGCCCAAGGTCCAAAGTCACACAGCTAGTCACACAGAGGAAAGATGTAAACTCAGATCCAATATTTTACTTCTGAGACTCAGTTTCCCAATACATAAAATACATCCTACATTGTCCCTGGTTCACAGGACTGTTGTGAAGAAAGAGTTCTGTAAATTCCTAAGTGCTCTAGGAAATGGGCGCTAGTACTGTCATCACCCAAGGAAGCTGTCCTGCTCTTAGCTAGGCAGAAGATGCGGATGATTGTGTGAGATTTCCTTTTCCTCCCTACTCCCCCTCAGAGCCCTCAGAAAAACCCGAGTGACCTCTCTAGACTTGGCTTCTGCCTGCTACAAACCCAATATCCCCATTCTCCTTCTCAGCTGCTATGTTTACTTCCTTTGCCCTCAGGTACCAATCTCCTCTCAAAAAAAAAGTATATATATTGACATAGCCAGCTGAAACTCAAAAGGGTTTATACACAAGCTAATCTTCATACCTGGGCCCTAATCACAAGAGATAAGGAGTGGGGGAGAAAGAATGTCATCTCAATGGACTAAAGGACTACATACTCAATCTGCTCCAGTCAAAGAATAACTTTGCTAATTATATGCTTTAGCCCTGCCCAAAGGCCTTTGGGAACCAAAGTAGGGAGGTGCTCTGCAACACCTAAGCTGAAGTCTGTGAAACTGTGATCCAAGAGCTGGAGTTCAGGATTATTAGTTTCCTAACCAATCAAATCAGAGGCTTACTAGACCTAGGACTATCAGCTTACTCAGGGGCTGAAAACAGTCTCCAATAAATGGATCTAGCCATAAAATTTAATACAGGAAATACACTCACACCACACACACACACACACACACACACACACAGAGAGAGAGAGAGAGAGAGAGAGAGAGAGAGAGAGAGAGAGAGAGAGAGAGAGAGAGAACAGCTGGTAATTCAGCAGGAGCCAGATGAGTTCAGCTCTACTGTTAACAAGGAGAGGCGAGGTAGAGATACAAAGTAAAAGAGAATCAGTAACAGAAAGACTAATAAAATGGTGAGGGAAGTGAGAAAATGTTGGGGGGGGGGGGGTGTATATCTGCATACACACAATTACCAAACTCAGTTGGTGCTGGCTGCAATCTTGTTACCTGAGAAGCTACTTTCTCAAGCACTTTATACAGTGTGAGCAGCAGCAAAGGAACTTTTAAGAAAGGGTTCAAAGATTTCACCCTTCAAAAGTTCCATTAGGAATGTGCCTCAATTCATCCAATACCATTTGTCACTGCCTCAGACTCTGAATTAGTATTGAGAAGCAAAGGGTGTCCCTACAAATGTTGGGGGGGAAAGGGTACTGGGGGAGTACAGAAGTCTTGGAAGATAAAGACCCAGAGAATGAACACAAGAGAATTGTACCAGTTCTAATTACCTGTAGAGATGAGCTCAACATACCATTATGACTATAACTGGCTTCCATCTTGGGGTTAGGGTACAATACCTACAGTCAAAGGTTTTTGTACATCTATGAATGCCTCAGCAAGTCATATCAAAGAGCAAGTCAAATTCTTAATTATCAAAGAGCAAGGCAGATCCATAATCCCCTAGTTGTATCATATCAGCTACCACTACCCTGAATGAGTCTAGTACCCACTATTGCCTAAATGAGAAAAAATAAAATAAAACCTACTCAGTATGGTCCCAGGTATAGAAAGAATAGGTGGGTGCTTTTAGAGAAAGGAGCTAGTAAAGGATCCAAAAACCATATTCCCCACCTGACTGCCACAGTGCCCAATATACTACCAGTATGGATTATTTCTTTTGCTAAGAATTCTTTCAAAGTTCAAATGAAAGTAACAACCAAAATTACTATAAGGATCAAATGAAGATAAAATCTGTAATATCTGTTAATTATCTGAACAGATAATATCTGTAAAGTGCTTAGCACAGTGATTGGTTCTTAATAATTGTGCTTAATAAATGCTTATTCCATCCCATTGCAAATATCCTGATACATATTAAGTCACTGTCACCCATTAATCACTTAGTGCCTTTTAGTTTACCAGCTTTTCTAATCTGACAGCAAGCTGGGACCTCAGGGTATGGGACAGAGGATAGGGAAAGGTTTTTGGTTTTTGGTGTTTTGTTTTGTTCTTTTGGGGGTTGTCTTTTTGTGGAGAAGGGAGGGGAAGAGAGAAAGGACCAAGCAAAAAAAGATCTTGTGGTAGGGAGGCAGAAATTTAGCTTGAGGACAAGAGAAATCTGGGTAAGGAACCAAAGGACAAGGAATGAGCAGGTGAACAAAGAAGTTGAGTCAAATGATATATTTTCCCCTACATGTTAGGGTGAACCCAGATGGAGTACTATGGGGAAGTTGGCATCAGAAGTTCTTAATAATTTTCTTTTTTCACAACAAAAAAGGCAGTGGAAAACAAGATCTTTTGCCCATTCCCTCCCCTCACTGCCATGGCTCCAAGATCTATTCCAAGGGTCAAAGAAGAAGGATGCCATCCATCCAAGTTCCCTACAATGAAGAGTCTAGGCAACAGTGCTTTCCCCTGCCCCAATATTGCACTGGTACAAGTTAGAACTGGGCAGGTCTGCCCTGAAGGGGAACTCACTCAAATGCAAAGAAGAGTGTGCAGGTCCCCAGGATGAGGAATAGAGTCAAGTAAAAGATTCCCTTCTGCCTTGCCATCATGACACGTCCATCGCAGCAGAAGGTGTTTCTGCCCGGGAGCTTCTCCCATTTTCGAGTCACCTTTTTCCTCACCACCATCACAGACATGGCTGCAATACACCTCCTAAGCTTGCCTTCAGTCACAGGAGAAATGTGATTTGGGTCAAGTCCAGGCTCAGAACCACAGCTCTGGTGGCACTGGTGGCTGCTGCTTCTGTCAAGCCAGACATCATCAAAAATCTGACTTTCAATCCTAAGAAAAAGTGAGAAATGAAAACAAAAATGAGATAACAGCAATGCCTTTTCCCCAGAGGCAGCACTTATAAGTGAAAGGGAGGAGGAGTGGTTTGTTTTCCATCTTTATTTGCCAAAAGATAGCAGGAGGTTTCAGTTCATTTGAAGAGTATCTTACAGGTCAGAATTAGTAGAAAGAGCTTTGGAGTGAAAGGGTCTGATTGGAACTTTAATATCAACTTCTCTTGAGTATCCATGAGGATGATACTTCTGCTATTTATCCCCCCCAGGTTATTGCTAGGCTTAATTGAGAATACAGGTGAAAGGCCTTTATAAATTATTTTTTAAAATGAGTTGGTATTTTTCTACCTTCTGTCTCTGTCCCCAATTACAGATGATCATAGGATGAATCATAGCTTCATTTTATAGATGACAAAACTGAGTCCTCAAGGTTAAATAAGTTGGTCTGATCACGTAAGAAACGAGTCGTCAAGTGAGGGCTAGTCACCGGGTTTGCAGGTTCTGAGGTGCCTGGTCTTTCCACTCCACCAGTCTTTTTATTAATGTTTTATAATCATCTTATACCAAGCCTGGGGAGGGGGGGGGCACACAAATCCTAGAGAGTTTGCCCTTCAAGGGACCAATGAGCAGTTCTTTCACCTTTCTATTTACAGTTAAACAAGACTGACTTGAGGGGCTAAGTCACTCTGGGGTGTGGAGGGGAATATCTGGCCAGGGCTACATGATGTATCCGGATACAACGTATTTGCACAACCCAGATTTGCCCTAAGCAAACACAGTCTAAGCTCCCCGTGGGGCCTGGAAACTCCGAGAGTCTGGCTCCCAGGTGCAGGGTTTCTGGGATCTGAGGGAAAGCACATTCCTGAAGAAGAGAGACCTCCAGGTGGAGGGCACTGACTCACTAAGGTGGGAGAGAGGGTGGGGGAAGGCTTGGAGGTAGAAGGAGCAAAGATGGCAGCAGCAGCAGCAGCAGCAGCAGCAGCAGCAGTAGCGGCAGCTGCGAAATGGGCAAGGTGTTATGTGGGACAGTCGGGAGTGGCCCCTGTCGATTCCCCCGGGCCTAAGCGCGCTGCCGATGGCTGCCTCCCCCCACCCCCCCACTCCACCATCCGCACCCCACCCTCTCCCCCCCCCCCAGCCTGCCTCTCCGAGGTACGGAGCATCACAGCAGCCACCACCCCCGCCACATGCTGGGAAGGGGAGGCGGAGGGAGGCAGGGAGCGAGGGCGGGGGCCGGTGGGCTGCTGGGGAGAAACAACCCACAGGCGGGCGGCCCCCCGCTCCGCGGCCCCCTCCTCCGGCAGGCGCTCGCAGCTCGGAGCCACGATCCAAGGGGCGCTGTCCGCGGGGCCGGGCTCTGGGGTCCCGGGCCCCGCGGCGGGGGGGTGGGGGGTGACGGGAAGGGAAGGGTCGGGGGCCGGGGCCGCCGCGGAGGGGCGAGCGGCTGCCCCGTGGCGTCGAGCACAACAAAGCTCCGAAGTCGATGGGGGACCGGAGCGATCGCGGCGGCCGCCAGCGCCGAGGCCCAATCGACCCCGGGGCCAGCGCCCCCCGCCCGCGCCCGCACCCCCACCCGCCCGAGCGCCCCTTCGAGGGAGAGGACGGGCGAGGAGGGGACGCCCCCCCGAACTGCGCGCGCGCACACCACGGAGCCCGCGCAGCCCTTCCCCGGTCCCCCCCCTCCGCCGCCCCCCCACTGGCGCGGGGACACACACACATACACACACACACGCACACACACCCCACACAGCCGCGCGACCCGGCCCGCCCCGCCACGTGCCGCCCCTGCCCCGGCCCCGGCCCCGGCCCCAGCCCCGGCCCCCCGCGGGGGCAGCTCCCGGGCTCCGCGGAGCCGGAGCCCAGCATCCGGGCCAGACTGTCCCCGAGCCGGCCGGCCGGGGCGGGGGCGCCGGGAGGCGGCCGGGGCCAGCGCGCGCCCCCCCCCCCCCTTGCTCACCTGGCGACCGGGACTGCGGTGGGCGAGGTGGCGTTCTCCTCCGGGAGGGAGCGCACGATCTGGGCGGCTGGCAGGGGGATCGGTGGCGGCTCCTCGGCCCCGCCCCGAGCCCCGGGCTGCCGCCGCCTCCGCCTCCGCCTCCTCCTCCTCCGGGAGGGGGCCGGGGGGGAGGGGGGGGATGGACCTTTGCCGTCGGGAGCCACGGCCAGCTGCGGCAGCAGGCCACCGCTGGAGGAATGGAAAGCTCCGCACGTCAGCCGGCAGCTCCAGCGGCTGCCCGCCTGCCATTGGCCGGCCCCCTCCGGGCGCCTCCGCCCCCGCCCCCCTGCCCCGGATTCCGATTCGTTGGGAGGCCTGCCACTCGACGGCGCCTCCTCCTCCCCTGCTCGCTCCCCCCGCCCCTTCCCCCTCCCAGTGCCAATTTGCCCTTCGGGTCCTAGTGCCAATGGGCGTGAAGTGCCACTTTGCCACCGAACCCACGTGGTGGCGGGGGGGGGCAGGGAGCGACAGGCAGGGTGGGTCCGGGGCCACCCACGAGGCGGAAGCCCCGCTCCCCCCACCCGCCAGGCCTCTACCCCTCCCCATTCCCGACTCCTAGGCCTCCTCCTGGTTTTGAAAATGATCCCCAGGAATTTCACTTTGCAAAACCCAATCGTCTCGATCCTTCCTCCAGCTGAGCTCGCTCAGCCTTGCACAGCACCAGAGTACCGCAGTTGGAGGAAGCAGACGATTCGGTGGGGGGCACCCAGCTCCCAGGGCCAGCCTCCTTACCTGCCAGCTTTAGGACAGTACACACAAGTCACTCCCCACCCTGCAGCTTCATCTACCAAACGGAGGGAATTGGCAGCATCCTGGTGCGGCGGAAAGAACAGACCTAGGAGCAGAGGACTTCCACCAATCCTGGGGCTGCCCGGGACTACCGGTGTGACCTTGACCAAGTCATTTGCCTGCTTTCCTCAGCTGGGACTGGATGACCTCAGAAGTCCCTCCCAGTTCCGCCCCTGTGATCCTAGGACTACATAACCCTTCGGGGGCCCTTTCAGGGCTAAATTCCCTGGCTTTCCATGCCCCTCTTCAAAAGAGCCAATGCTCTGCTTGTCATCCTCCACCCTGCCCAGCCCCCTCTCCATAAACCTCTGAAGCTTTCCCAAAGGAGCAAAGTAAGCCACTGGAGGAAAGAGTTCATAGCACACTATGTGCATGATCACCATCCCCAAAACTCAGACTCCCAGCAAAGTTCTTCTGAGGGCGTGAGCTTAAGGGCAGGCAAGCAAAAGCAAAGTTAGCCCGGAAAGATTGGCAACCCACACTTAAAGGGACTGTGCCTTCTCGACTTGTATAGCTCATTTTACATCAAGGGAAGTCAGGCAAGGGAGAGTGCACAGAGCAGTCTGAAAACAGGCTCTTTTGCTTCCCATACTATGAAGACAGGAGAATATCTGTGCTACTAACCCATGGGGGAAGGGGGCAGAATTGTGAAAAGAGTTCCCCATAGTTGAGAGGGTTTACAATGAGTCTACAAACTACCATTTAAAACAAGCTGGCAGATGTCTAACATACTGACCATGGGATGCTGTGTATCCTGCTTCCTTCTGTTCTCCTCCCTCCATGACACTGTCACCCCCACGGGCTGGTGCTCTAGCCTCCTTTCCATCCAGTTGCCCTGGAGTCAGGGGGAATCTGACTTCAAATCCAGACTCAGACACATGAAACTTACTGTGCGATCTTGGGCAACTCCACGCTGATGGCCTCACTTCCAGGGCCAGCTCCAATCATCCTGACCCATTGTGATTCTAGAGGACAAAGTGAGGCTGGTGACTCTGCACAGCACACTCTCAATCAAATCCAATTCATATGCTTCTCCTGGCATCACCTCCCTAATGTCAGTCTTCTTTGAGAATAAAGGACAAACAACAATTCCCATGGGGGGGGGGGGGGTCAGGAGACTTCAAAAATGGTTCTGTTGAGGAAGGCCATAATGATGCTTTGGAGACTAAATGCAAGGTCAAGAATTATTTCACTGATACAATTTTAAGAAAACTTAGAAATCATCTACTCCAATTTTCCAGTTTTACTTTAAAGGAAACTGAGGCTGAAAGAGAGAAGTGTCTCATCTATGATCAGTCAAACCAACAGCAAATGGCAGTGCCATTACTTGGATCCACTCTCTGCTTTCTTCTGACTCCCAAATTCAAGGCTATTAGCACTGAACCACTATTTCCATTCTTTATTGTATTTTCATTCCAGTTAGGATGACAAAGAGCCATATAAGAATCATTATATCTGTGAACTGATGCTGAGTGAGATGAGCAGAACCAGAAAAAGACTGTCTACCCTAACAGCAACATCAGGGTGAGGATCAACCTTGATGGACTCACTCATTCCATCAATGCATCAATCGGGAACAATTTTGGGCTGTCTACAAAGGAGAGTGCCATCTGTATCCAGATAAAGAGCCATGGAGTTTGAACAAAGACCAAGGACTATTCCCTTTAATTTAGGAAAAAAACCAGATATCTTATTGCCAGATCTTGTTATTTCTTATACTTTTTGTCTCTTCTTTAAGGATATGATTTCTCTCTCATCACACTCAATTTGTATCAATGTACAAACATGGAAACAAAGTAAAGACTCACAGATTGCTTTCTGAAGGAAGGGGGGGGAGTAAGATGGAGGGAAAATTGTAAAACTCAATATCTTTAATAAAAATAAATTTAAAAAAAAGAAGAATCATTATATCTGGTTCCTTCATGAAAGTTTTCATATAGGAATTTCCAAAAGACAAAGAACTTACTGGATACTTCTGTCTTCCAAGAGAGGACGGTCAGAGCTGTTTTACAGCTGGCAAAGCTGGGCATTTATGAAGCAGTTCCCTGGGCTGTCCCCCAAGCTTGGAAAGCACTCAGTTCTCACCCCTGCTTCCTGGTCTCCCTAGCTTCCTTCAGGTGGCAGCCAAAGTCCCCCCATTCTTTCAGAAAATCCCAGTTCTGCTAAAATGTCATGCCTTCTCAGACTTAGCTAGCTGTGTGACTTTGGGCAAGTCACTTAATCCCATTACCTTGCAAAAACAGAACAAAACAAGAACAACAAAAAAAAACCACAATGCCTTCCCTCATAGATGAAGCTCAATTTCTCCCATCTATATTCTCTTTGTATATGTTGTTTCCCCCTTAGACTATGAGCTCCTTGAGACCAGGGACTGGTTTCTGCCTTTATTATCTACGGTACTTAGCCCAGGGTTTGCCACATAGTAGGGGTCTGATAATCAATGCTATGACTGATGGATTGACAGATATCCTATGCCTTCAGATTATATAATCCTACAGATTATAATCATTTGTTTATTCTTTACCACAGTCTGTATATTTAACAACATCTGTATTATTTAAGGGTACAATTCTCACTTTCTAGTGGAAGTTACTAATACAGTCTCCTAAGACTTTCCTCAGATCCCACCCCAATATTCTCCAAGGTAATTTTACCCTGAAACCTCAGCTAAAGGCCCCAGTTTCCCATAGTCCAAGCCTAAATACAGATCCTTCCCAACATTTGGAATACCTCCCCCACCTCCATGAATTCCCTCCAAATTTCTTAGAGTCCAATTTAAAAGCCACTTCTTTATGAAGGCTTCCTTAATCCCTCTATTTTACTGACCTCCCCCTCAGACCTCCCATAATACTTTGTGACTTTCCTTCTGCTTAACAATTATTTTTGTGAATTATAGCTATTTATGTTGCCAAAATTGAACAGGAAGAGATAAAGCTGCCTTTGCTAGGCAACACTTTTAAAATCCCAATCTGCTCCTTAATTCTAAAGCCAGTGGTTTTTAGCACAAACATCTCCAGTGATGCTATAATGACTGTCACTCATGAAATACCCTAATCCCAGAAGAATCAAAATTGCAGGTGACCACAGAAGACAATGGAAAGAAACATGGTCCAAAGGATGGTTTCCACTTGAGAAGTTGCATAAAAGAAATAAGGAAGGTTAGACAAACAAACCTAGTAAGCTTGTGTTCCATAGAACCCCAAATAAAAACCATCAGTGAAATGACTATCTAATCAGGAATGCTGGGTAAACAAGGTGGTACAGTGGCTAGAACAATGGGCCTGGAGTCAAGACAAACCTCAGTTCAAATCTGGTCTCCATCATTTACTAGGGCAAGTCATTTAGGTTATGATTGTTCCAGTTTTGTCACTGTACAATGGGCATCAGTAGAGTACTTACCTCATAAGGTTGTGAGGAGCAAATGGGGTCTTATTTGTAAAGTACTTAGTATAGTGTCTGCCAGATAAGCAGGACATAAATACTAGTTGTCATCATCATCATCATCATCAGTACACTGGAAAACAATTTGACAAAAATTAAGTTTGGACCAAGATATTACATTGCATAAAGGTAATATCATTTTAAAATTCGAGGAGAACAGAAAGAGATACCTTTTACAACTCTGGCTAAGAGGAAAAAAAATTTTAGGTTTTTGTAAGGCAATGGGGTTAAGTAGCTTCCCCAAGACCACACAGCTAGGTAATTATTAAGTGTCTGAAGTCGGATTTGAACTCAGGTCCTCCTGGCCGATGCTCTATCCACTGTACCACCTAGCTGCCCCCTAAGGGGAAAATTTTTAACTGGGATAGAAGTGTTCATAAAAAATAAAGTAGACAATTTCAAGTACATCAAAGTAAAAAGCTTTCATCTGAACAAAATCAATGCAGTTGGAATAATAGAAATTATCAAGTGGAAAAAAGTTTTTCATAATCTTTAACAGTATGCTATACAAAATACATAAATAAACTTACAGAAATATATGAAACCAAGAATCATTCCCCAATAAATGAGATATAAAAAATATGAAAAAATGTCAAAGGAAGGAAGTCAACCCTATTATGTTTCAAAATCATTGTTTCTAATCACTGTGTTCCAACTCAAAATCAAAATGTTTCAGATAACTAATAATAAGAGATAAACAAAATAAAATGATTTTGAGGTTTCACCTCATGGAAATCAAATTGGCAAAATGACAAAAGTAGTCAATATTGGAAGGACTATAGGAAGACAAAAGCTTTAATCCACTATTGATGGAGCTATATAATTGCTCAACTCGGGAAAAATTTTGGACTTGAGAAAAGTTGATGCCCTTTGAGCTTTTGGTTTCACTACTGGCCATAAATCCCCTAAGGGGGCTAAAGAATCCTTTTAGCATATAAATCTCCTATATACCAAAATATTCCTGGCAGAATTTGTTTGTCATGGCAAAAACTCTGAACACAAAACAGCTACCCACAAACTGGGAGAAAATTAAACAAATATTAGTTGGTGAATGTAATTGTATGGTGAAAAAAAACACTCACCTGGGAATCAGAGGATCTGGATTCAAATTTTAGCTCTGCTATTCCTTACCTGAGTGATCTTGGACACTTCATAACTTCCCTAGACCTCAGTTTCCATGTCTGTGAAATGAAGACGTTACATCAGATGGTCCCTATAATCCCAGGACATGGATCTATGTTTATGTGTGACTAAACTGCTGGAGCCATTGCCAGTCGCCTGAATTTATGTCTTGCCATTGGACTCTGATGACCCTGGAGGAGAGAGTGAAGCTAATGATTTTGCACAGTTCTGTCTCACTCAAATCTAATTCACTGAATGAAGGAAAAACAGCAATCTGTAAGTAGTAATAACTGCCCCCACTTTGAGTTGGGCAATGCTGCTATATCTTTCTCCTCCTCCTCCTCCTCCTCCTCCTCCTCCTCCTCCTCCTCCTCCTCCTCCTCCTCCTCCTCCTCCTCCTCCTCCTCCTCCTCCTCCTCCTCCTCCTCCTCCTCCTCCTTCTCCTCTTTCTTTTGTTCCTCTGTCCACTAGTGGAACCATACCCTTACATGTGGGTGCTCTATCCAAGGAATATAATTTTTGATTGCTTACACTTTGCATCTTGGGATTTGGGGACTAGATTATTTTTTTTTCAAAAACATGGGACAATTAACTCTTTTGTCTCTTGTGATTTCATTTATTATTTCTTGAAATATAGCTCTGAAAAAAAACATGCTTTAAAAAAGCCCACTGTGATTAAAATGGAGTTACTTGATTATGCCTTTAAATTGAACACACTCTCAATAATAGGTCCCAGCCCAAGCCTCTGTTGCTCATTCTTGGGGTTTTGATTGCTCAGAGTGCAAAATAGCAGTTGTTTTCTGTTCTGACCAGAAATTCTGAGGGTCTTCCCCTTCCAGATTAGTTCAAGGCAAACTAAAGCCATCTTTTCTCTCAGTTCTAACCTAGCTTTTAATTACTCTGAGCAAACTGAGAGCTGGGAAAGACCTTCATTTAAAATGATCTCCCCCTGCATCCTGAGTCATTGCCAGTCATCTTTGTTTGTTTTTTTAGGTTTTTGCAAGGCAAATGGAGTTAAGTAGCTTGCCCAAGGCCACACGGCTAGGTCTGAGAGCGGATTTGAACCAAGATCCTCCCGACTCCAGGGCCAGTGCTTTATCCACTACTCCACCTAGCCACCCTGACTCTGATGACTTTGGGGGAGAGAGTGAGACTGATGACTTTGCACAGCCCTGCCTCACTGAAATCCAAAGTCACTTGCCAATCAAGACATCACCCTCCTGATATCCTCCTCTTTAAGAATGAAGGGCCACCACCTACAACCACAACTACCACAAGGACAATTAAACTGCACTCCCTCATCCCACTCCACCCCAGGAAATTGAATATATACTCATCATCAATGATTGGTTTCTCTGCTCAGTAAGCCCTTAACAAATGTTGATTGAATTGAGTTGCTGTGACCTTAGAGAAGCAAGGAAAAATGCAAAATGCATGCTCCCTTCCCTCTTCTTCAGGAAGAAAGTTCCCCATCCCCACACACAACTCTTCCATGTTGTTAAAGAGGAGATCTGCTCCATGACAAGACCTAGGGGGTACCAGAGCAGAAGTGGCACAATAACCCACAGGGAGGCTCCACTCCCTACCATACCTGTTGTCTCTGAGCCACATTACCCTCAAAAATTCTCTAAGGGACTACTTGAACAATAAGGCTTGTTATATTACCATCATTCAGTATTTGTGGCCAATACTCAACTCAAATGGCATAAAATTTCAATTGGCAAGCATGTAGCAGCACTTTCTTCTCTATAATCACATCCTTTGACACAAACATAAAATGATTTTTATATTAGATATGTGCCCACATACATATATTTCAGGGCCTTTGGCACACCTTCATGCCCTCCAGAAACATCCTTAGGGAGTTGATTTGAGTTTTGGAAAGAACCCAGAGTCTGGTGACTAAGGTGGGGGAACAAGTTAGGGAAGCTCCAACTCAGCTGAAAAATGAGTTGTGACTCTAACATCACTCTAACTTTGTGGGCTTTTAACGGGGCTCAGGCTGAGTGCCCAAGAGAAGGCCTTGCAGAGAGATGGAGAGCTATCAGAGCCAAGTATTGCCTGAACACTGACATAACGTGGCCCATTCTTCTGGCTTCAACTGTATCCAATGTTTTCGTTGAAAATTCCTCCTTAAAAAAAAAATATAACAAAGGATACACAAAAAAAGCTTGAGGCCAAGGCAAGAGAGAAGGGAAATGACAAAGTTCTACCAGAGATTATCCTGTGATGTCAAATGAAGAACATCATTTTTTTTAAAGGAGTCTACTTCAGTTTGACCACTGGCAACATCCAAGGAATCCAAGTAATAAAGAAGGAATTTGGATTCCGGTTCTCTGGTTGTCCTCTTAAGCTCTACTCCTCACTCCTATGTGGCTCATCCATCAGCTCTGCTGATCTCACTTCTGGTATCATTTGAGGACTCTCTTGAGCTTCTTGCTACTGCTGGGGATCTACTGGCAGGCTGCCAAGGGTCGAAGAGACTGACCACAAGGAGAGGTCCCCACCCCCAGGACTAATATGCAGATCATAGCTGGGCTCCCTTCATTCTCATATTTTCCCCCATGCATACTTTTGGCTTGCCATATCTCACCCAACACACAAGCCCTAAGGTAGGCAGTAGGCCACAGTAAGGGAAACAAAGAACCTTGCTAGATTCCTAGTGAGCACCCCCCTCACTTAAATCCAATTCACATGTCATGGCATCATCTCCCTGTAGATAATGTTAAAACAAGATAAAAATAAAATTTATGTTTGCGAAAAGAAACAATATATAAAATTCTACACAAGAACAAAGGGTTAACATTACTTCCTCTTCCTTCTTTTCTCTCTTCTCTCTCCTTTCTTTTCAGTCTCTCTCTCTCTCTCTCTCTCTCTCTCTCTCTCTCTCTCTCTCTCTCTCACCCCCTTCTCACAGATAACCAACGGACATTCTCAAGCACATCTGCTTTTCTTATCCTCTCCACCAATTATCTGGTTTGCTTCCTAACACTGCCTCTGGAGTTATTCTCTCCCATCCTCTGTCCTTTGACAATTCAGTTCAAATCAAAGAAATGTTTCTTAACTCGTGGCAAGTTCTGGGAGCAAAACTATTATGGAGACAAAGTGCTAGAAGTGGAAGTGAGAAACAAACATGGGCCCACTCCTTACTTTTGTCCTGGGTTGTCACAGGAAATAGGAAGAGTAGCCTTCAGTGTCCTGAGAGATGTGGTGCCCTTGTTGTTTTGTCTTTCATTCTTTTTTTTTTAAAGGCAATGGGTTAAGTGACTTGCCCAAGGCCACACAGCTAGGTAATTATGAAGTGTCTGAGGCTGGATTTGAACTCAGGTCCTCCTGACTCCAGGGCCGGTGCTCTATCCACTGTGCAACCTAGCTGCCCCTTGTCTTTCATTCTTGAAGATCACATTAGGGATCATGCCCTTAGTAGAATTCCGGGGGGGGGGAGGCATAGGGGAATTTGGTGGGCACACTAGGCCCTGGGCAGATAAGGTTGAAGAGGGACAGAACTGGCTTAGATAGAGATGAGGGTTAAGAAAGGAATGACAGGACTGACCCTCAAGTCAGGAGGACCTGAGTTCAAATCCAGCCTCAGACACTTACTGGTTATGTAAGCCTGGAGAACTAGAAGTGGCAGGAAGGGGGGAGGAGGAGGAGAAAAGGCAGAACGGGGAAGAAAAAGGGCAGAAGGGGTAGGAGAAAGGGCAAGAGGAGAAGGGAAGGAGAGGAGAAGGAGGAGGAGGAGAAGAAAAAGAAAAGAATGACAGGGGGTCATACAGCTTGCACCCAAGGTGGTAAGAGCCAAGGCAGAAGTGATCCTTGGGGCTATAGGATTGCTCAGTCAGCAGAACTTGCAGAGTATCACAGAATCACAGAATTTGAGAGTTAGAAGTCATCTTTGTGACCACATACTTCTTCCATATAGAAAAAACAATCCCCACTCCACTATGACCCACAAATGGTCATTCTGCCTCTGACTGGAAACCTCCGGTGACAGACCACTGTCCAGTGTCCAGTGATACTACCTCTTAAGGCAGTATCATTTCTCTTACAAAGACTTTGTTCCTGGTTCTGCTCTGCTAAATGGAAAACACAAACTACTTCTTCCACATGATGGTATTTCAGATATTTGAATAAAGCTATCTCGTCTAGCCCAAGTCTTCTCTTTCCCCAAGTTAGAATGTCCAGTTCTTTTAACTGTTTCTCATGGAACCATCGTGGTCACCCTTCTCATATCCTTCCTAATCTTGTGATACCTAGAACTAAGCATAGCTGAAGTTTAATCAGAGACACTGCAATATCACCTCCTTATTCTTGGAAGCTGTGCCGCTAATTAAGGCAGCCCAAGATCACAGGAGCGTTTTTGACCTGCACTTCATCCTATTGATCCGTTTTGAGCTTACTGTCCATTAGCATCTCCAGATCTGTTTTGGATGAAGTGCTGTCTTGTCCTGTCTCCACTCTATGCCTTTTGTTTGGGGACTTTGAGTTTTTCGAACCCCTGTTTATCCCTGTGGAATTTCCCCCTACTTCATTCTGACCAACACTTTAGTGGGTCAGAATCGTTGGGGATCCTTTTTCTATAGTCAGGTATATGAGCTCTCCCTCCCAGCTTTGTATCAACCAGCATGCCACCTATACCTATAGCCTAGGAATGGATAAAAATGTGAAACAGCTCAGTGCATGAACAGATCCCTGGGGCACTCCACAGGAGACCTCCTGCCAAGCTGACCATGACGCATTAAAACTTTGAAGATGGCCATTTGAGCAGGGCCAAGTCTATCTCACAGTGTCATCCTTCAGCCCACATCTCTCTATCTCCTCCACTAGTATATCCACATTCCTGTACCAGTTCATTCAAAAAGGACTGGGGATGCAGAGATTTTCACAAAAGATGCAGACAATACAGGGATGTTTAAAGCAGCAGGCCTTTATTAAGCATGTTCCAACTCCCACAAAGGAAGATTGAACCTAACAGGAGACATCTGGGGGTGGGAAGGCAGGTGCAACAAGGGAAAACTATGGGCAGGGCCATCACCAGACCTCAAACACAATGGCCTTTAAGCCACAGCGATAGAAAGAAGGGGTCAACTGATAATGGCCCCTGCCTTCAGATAATAGATCAGTGTGGACAGTTCTCCATCAGTCCTTCCTGTCAAAACAGAGTCCAACTGGGGTCAAGATAGCTCCAAAACAGAACAGCTCAATAGCATGGCCAGGGGCTCACAGAGGGGTGGTAGGGCAGATTGGTTTCCCAGCTCTGTTTTCATGATCAGAAAGATTGGTCAGTATAATTCCCAGCTCCACAAACACAAGGAACTGCAGTCCAGGTATGCCAGATTCCAATGGTCTCGGAAGAAGGGTAGAATGGGATTAGGGGGGATGGCTAGGTGGCGCAGTAGATAAAGCACCAGCCCTGAAGTCAGGAATACCTGGGTTCAAATCCGGTCTCAGACACTTACTAATGACCTAGCTGTGTGGCCTTGGGCAAGCCACTTAACCCTGTTTGCCTTGCAAAAACCTAAAAAAAAAAAAAAGAATGGGAGTAGGAAGTAGGAAGAAGGGGACATCTGAGGGGAGAGGGAGGAGGGAGGGAAAGAAAGGAATAGTACGTTATATATTTAATAGATTTGCAGTTTCATGTGCAATCATCTTTTTTTTCTATTCTACTATGTTACAGAAATGCTTGTTTTTACTTCTTAAGTTCAGAATAAAATAAACAACAACAAAACAAAAAACAAACATTAAAAAGGGAGCCAGGTCTAGAGCAAGGTCTGCCAGTAACAAAAAAACTAAGTCCTCAAACAGGAGGGGCGGGGAATTGCCACCACTCCACAGATACAAGTGAGGACAAAGAAAGGCACAGGCTGGTTTCCTACTCTGGAAGAATAAGGTTTGTGGGGCAGATAGATGGCTGAGTGGATGGAGCACAAGCCCTGGAGTCAGGAGGAACTGAATTTAAATTTGACCTCACTTACTAGCTGTGTGACCTTGAACAAGTCACTTAACCCCAATGGGGATATCAGGTTTGTGGTCACCTCCCTCCCCACCATATCTCCACCTCCAAAGTCAACACAGAACTGATTATTATAAGATAGACCTTAGCTTCATGTAGCAGATTAGGATTTACAAAACACTTTTACTTTACAAAGCCCTTTAAAATTTGTTAAGCTCTTTACATTTATCATCTCATTTTGCCTTTCAAGGAGGGAAGTACTACAGGTACTTATCTCCATTCCTTAGCTTAGAAAAGTGAAATGGGGAGCAGCTAGGTGGCACAGTGGATAGAGCACCGGTTCTGGAGTCAGGAGGACCTGAGTTCAAGTACGACCTCAGACACTTAATAATTACCTAGCTGTTCAGCCTTGGGCAAGCCACTTAACTTCATTTGCTTTGCAAAAACCTAAAAAAAAATAATAGTGAAATGACAACTTAAATCAATGCATACCAGGGAAACATAAAGACTAATAAACTGTCCTCTGTGGGGTGTGGGGGGAGGAAAACAAGATTAGGGGAAAAATTGCAAAATTCAAAATAAATAAAATCTTTCAAAAATAAATAAATACTATATAAAAAATAAAATAAATAAGTGACCACTGGGGAAAAAAGGAAAGTGAAATGACTTGCCCAGGGTCATTCAGTTTGTAAGTGACTGAGTCAAGTTTGGCACCTGTGTCTTCCTGTCTCCAGATTGAGGGCTCTCTCCACATGATGAATCTATAACAGAGGTTACTGATACTTAGAAGATGCTAATCACATCTAAGGGACAATATAATGTAGGAAATTGACCACACTTTCCCACAAGATGCTCCTTGGTGACTGGATCAGAGACAAAATACTGGTCTAGGCTGACCGTGCCTCTGACTCAGTATGGCAGTTCTTCCCATAATGCTGAGTATTAGTAGGTTCTCAATACATTTTTACATGTTGATTACAATGACAAATTCTCAAGAAATATCTTCACATCCCACAGAAGGATCTTGCTTCAAAAATCATTTAGTGAGTTGTCTCATAATAAAGCCAGGTGAAAAGAGAATTGGGGGCAGGGGGCAAAGTATTTATATAGCACTTACTATTTTTCAGGAATTATGTCAAGGACTTTTTTTTATAAATGTTGTCTCATTTGATCTTCACAACTCTCCAAGACAGATTCTATTATGATCCCCATTTGATAGTTGAGAAAACTGAGGCAAAGAGAGTAATTGCCCTGTGTCACACAACTAGCAAGTATTTGAGGCCACTTTTGAAACTCAGGTCCACTGAGCCACCAGCTGCCTTCACAAGGACTTGATTAACCTGCCCACTCCAGGCTCCTCCGACCCGTGGACCTCTTAGGGATGGTATGTTCCATTGGTTACAAGAATGGGGCCAAATGACAGTCCTTATCAGGGTGTAGTATTTTTTTAATAATTCATTTCCCAATGAATGACTCCCTTAAATCAACTAAAGCTATGTTTCCAACAAGAATTTACTGTCCCAATATTGACAATGATGGCAGCATTTGTCTTGATACTCTACAGTTAAAGTGATCTCTAGCACTAAGGATTTCAGATGTACTTCTGTGGTAGGATCCCAATTGAATAGATCTTGCAGATCACACAGCTCTACAAAACAGAGTATGTACACTAGTCTAGCTCAGGAATGGGCCAAGAAGTTTGCCGTGGGATTAGGGAAATTATGGAATAACCTACAACTAGGGACTGGGAACTTTGAAAGAGAAATGCTTGGGATTTCCATTTAATCTTCCACACCTCACCTTCTCCTCTACTCATTTCCTGATAGCAGTGCTGTGGTATTGCACATGTTTGGAACAAAATAGAAATACTGTATTTTCCAGACCAACCTTGACTCCTAGCAAAGAATCATTCATCTATGCCCAAAGAGCAATAAAACAGATCATACCCTTTGACCTAGCAGTACCAATACTAGGCCTATATCCAGAAGAAATCATAAAAAATGGGAAAAGTCCCACTTGTTCCAAAATATTAATAGCAGCTCTTTTTTGTAGTGGCAAAGAATTAGAAATTGAGGGGATGCCCATCCATTGAGGAATGGCTGAACAAGTATATGAATGCTATGGAGTACTATTGTTCTATAAGAATGGTCGAACTCTAGAGAAGCATGGATAGAATTACAGGAACTGATGCTAAGTGAGGGGAACAGAACCATGACAAAATTATGTACATTAACAACAACATCGTGAATAGACCAGCTTTGATGAATGTGGCTCCTTTCAGCAGTTTGGCGAGCACAACAACCCTGGGAGACCTATTGTGGACAATGCTATCCATATCCAGACAAAGAAAAACAAGACAAAACAAAAACTACAGAATCTGAATGAACACTATGTTCACTTTTTAAAAATTTCTCTTATGTTTTTCCTTACTCTCCCATGGTTTTCTTTCTTTCTTTTCCCTTAGTCCAAATTCCTCATTCAGAAAATGACTAATTTGTAAACATGTTAAACACAAATGTACATGTACAATATTTACTAGATAGGGTGGAAGAAAATTATGTAACATAAATATGCATGTGGATGATTGTTGAAAAACTTTCATAACATATAATTGGAAAAATAAAATAAAATATCAATTAAAAAAAGAATTGTGTGTGTGTGTGTGTGTGTGTGTGTGTGTGTGTGTGTCTGTGAATGAGTGAGAAAAGATAATTCTTCTGCCATTTGTACATCATTCACCAGAATTATAGCCTTCAGTTGATTTTGACTCAAACACTGGTAAACAAAAGGATTTGAAGTCAGGTGTTCTGTTTGTTCCTCCAGTGGAAAAACCCCAAGCATTTTCCCCGGCTCTTGCCCAAGTCTGGAATGCTCTCCCTCCTCACTTCCATCTTCTGATTTACTTCAGGTCTCTGCTAAAATCCCAACTTCTCTAATCCCTATTAATTCTCCTGCCTTCTGAGAGATTATTTACAATTTATCCTATATATAGCTTGTTCTTTCCTAGTTGTTTGCTTGGCTGTTTTTGCCTTTCTTTGTACCCCTAGTGTGTGGTTCAATACCTGGCTCATATTAGGCATTTAAATATTTGTTGATTTAATTTGAGAAGACCCAGGTTTGAAGTCTGAGCTCTGCTAATTACCCCCTGGGTGATCTTGGACAAGTAATTTCCCTGGGCCTATTACTTAAAATGAGGGGTTGTTTACAAAGGAGTAAAAAAATCAGGGATTGCTTACAGGGAGTAAAACCAGGGATTCTTTATGAAGGAGTAAAAATCAGGAGTTGTTTAAGGGGATAAAATGCAGTTCTTTACATTTTTGTGTGCCATGAACCTCCTTGGCCATCTGAAGGCTACAGATCCCTTTTCAGGACAATGTTCTTAAATATATTAAAACAAACAAACAAAAACAGAGAATTATAATTGTTTTGAAATACAATTATCCAATTATTTTTTCAAATTTCCATGAATTCTAGTCTCTAAGGACCCTCTCTCCTCCCATCTTCTGGATGGGCTCTTCATCTCTCTCCAGGCAGACCTATTCAACACCCCTTTTTCTTTTCATTCCACTTCAGATTCCAATGCTTCTTGAAAATAACACTTCATTTTAGCAAGCCTTCATGGGATTAGGGAACCAGTGTCTCCCTTCCATCAATCACACAGCGAAAAGCCTTGGGAAGCTCTAGCCTCCTCGAAGAGTTTCCTAAATTGGGAGAGTGAACAAATGCCCAGTGATCCCACCCTATGTAAACATGCCAAGGTCTTCACCAAACTGCACCTCCCTCTTTTCTTGGCAGCAGAGTAAATACTTACTTATTCAATCACTGTGCCTGTTCACTGTTTACTTAGTTCTCTGTATGGCCTTTCTCACCCTGCCTGGGTGACTGCTGTCTTTTCTTGGGTTATAAATGGATTAGTCTACCCTTCAGGCTCTGGACATTTAAATACCTGGTGTCCTGCCTACTGGAGTAATGGAGTTTGGGGAAAAGCAAAGATAGCCCTAGCAATCATTTTCCTATGGCAATGCCCAAAAATCGGTAATCCAAATTGTAAAAGGCCAATTAAATGAATGAATTAATGAAGTCAACAGCAACTACCTAAGGTCAATTTGCTTGGGAGTGGGGTAAATCTGCTTGAACATCATGCACTGTATGAAATTACAGCATCTGTCTCTCAAGGCAACCCTCTACTTAGCTAGCTCTAAATAGGCACGGCTTCAATGTAGCTCTTATGTTTCAAAAATTAAGTGTGAATGATACAGTGACAATTTGCTTGACTCCAAATATGAACCCCAATAGATTCCAAACATGAGCCAAATATTCAAGGAAAAGGAAACCCATTTCTCTAGTGATGCTACTCTTGGCTGATGTGATTTATTCTAAATTGCATTGAAATAAAGGAGGAAAAATTGTTTTAACCTCCAATACCTACATGTCTCATGAAAGTATCCATTTTCAGGAGAACATCAAACACAGAGAATGCTAGATATGGAAGGCACCTTAGAACTCGTCTAATTCAACCTTCAATTTACAACAGAGAAAATTGAAATACGGAGGGGAACTTGCTCTTTTTAATGTCTGAGGGGAGATGGGCTTAGGTTGCACAGTGAATAGTCACTTAATCCCTATTGCCTCAAAAAAAAAAAAGATACCATGGGGCAGATAGGTAGGCAGTGAAAAGAGCACTGGCCCTGGAGTCAGGGGAACATGGGTTCAAATCCAGCCTCAGACATTTAATAATTACCTAACTGTGTGACCTTGGGAAAGTCACTTAACCACATTGTCTTAAATAAATAATAAAAGTTAATTTGAAAAAAGATACCATAAACCATAACTGTATCACAAGAGGCTAGTCTGGCATGAGACTTAGGAGGACCTGGGTTCCAGTCCAGTCTCTTACCCAGGGGCTATGTAACCCTGAGAAGATAAATCACTTAAATGTCTTAGTGTCATATCTTAGTGACTCTACAAGTTGCAGAATAGTTGCTTGTCTGCATTGGAAGCAACAGTTTTCTTACTAGAGGTCACAACACCAATGAAATATGTAATTATAACTAGCTTTGTTTTAGGATGGAATAGATTATCACAGCTGACTCAAAAAATACAAAGAGGGAAGGGAGGCATTTAATTTAAGTGTTCTCTACACACACACACACACACACACACACACACACACACACAAACACAAATAAATGGAGTCAATCAAGAAGCATTTATTAAGTGATTTCTTTGTGTCAGGGTCAGGGTCCATTTCAATGAGGAAGGAGAAATAGGTGCTGGTGTGTAGTCATTTTTCAATCCTGACTATTGTTAGTTGGGAAGCCCATGGTATAAGGAGGATGACAATAAAATGCAAATGGAATGGGGTGTAAAGCAGCATATTGAAAGAAGGAATGGCAGGCTAAACAGAGCAGACTCTAGCAGCCAGTAGTTTGGAGAGCACACTTTTTACAGGGTGAATGTTATAGGAAAGGGTGTTGTGGTTTCCATGGAGAGGTAGAGTCGTTTAGAGTTTCCATGGAGGCTAAGAGTTGTTTAGGGTTTCTATAGGAGGTTGAGATTCATTGGGTTTCTATTGAGATTAAGATTTGTTTTCTCATTTAAGTTTCATTTCTTCTGGAAATGATTCTCAACTGGTCTCAACTGGGCAAGAAGGAAAACCCAGGCCTGGAGCCAACATTCCAACCTTTTTGTTTAATTTTTATGAAAGGGGATTGGGGTCGAAGGTTGGTTCTTCTGGAGCTGCTTCTAGCTGAGTGGGAGCAGTGAAGGGTAAAGGTGGAACTGTTAGTATCCTTGGGCTCAAAGCAGCATCGCAAATTTGGCTATTTAAGACATTGCAGCGTTCAAGAGCATCAAGAACAAAGGAGGACCTAAGAGGAGTGCCAAAAACAGCATGATTAGCGGGGTTAATATGGGAAGAAGACAAGGGAGTATGTGGGAAGACTGGAACCAACTGGACATCAGGTGTCAGCTGATATTTCCCTGATGTGTAAGGCTCTGCCAGACAAATTTTTAGCAGCATTCCAGATCAGTCCAGATTGGTTAACATAGAAATAGCATTCCTTGTCCAGGAGGACAAGGGCTCTCCTTTCTCAGTGATCAGCAGGTCCAGACTACTTCAGTTCTATAAGATGACAGTGGTCTAATTGATCTTGAATTTGTAGGAGACTTTTAGTTATATCATCAAGACTTTCCTGGAGGTCCTGTGATAGCTGTTGGAAGTAATACAGAGAAGTTGAGATGTTTCCTACTCCTGTGCCCACTCTGGAAAGGATCCCTATAGCCACTGGGAAAGGGATGAGAGCAAGATCCTTTGTATCTTATGTGTGTCTTGAGAGTCACAGGAAGGGTCTGGTTGTTTGGGGTCACCTCAATGTGAGGCAGACCAGGGAACAAATACCTATACAGTAGATGGGAAGTCATAAGTATGCAATGTTCCCACAGAGGAAAAAATATCCTGTCTCCTCTCAAGCATATGCCAAGGTAGGGAGAGAAGAGCTGAGCAAATTCATTCCTCTCCCAAGCCAGAATAAGAGAGAGTCTGCAAGGGTCAGGCCTTCCATGGACTGCAAAGGAAGCCATTCTTCTGGTTTGGTCAAAAAAGTTTAGTTTCGGTGTCTTACTGGTATGCTATCATTGTTGGGTAGCCTAGAGCAACTGAACCCATGGGTTAAGGCTAGTCTGGGAGACACATGCTGGTCAGCCACTCCAGGATTGAGTAGCAAAATCAGAGCCAGGAGCTGTCAGGGACCAGGAAGCTGAGAACTAAAGTGGTTGGGTGAACAGGTCATTTGTAGCAAGGGAGATGGGATGGTCAACCCAGGCATTTTGGTGATCAGAGGATGGGGAAACTGACAGTGTATAATTGCAAGATGGTGTCGGTAAGGAGCCCACCAGAATACTGAATTGTGACCAGGAGACACAAAGTGGGGCTTGACCAAGCAAAAGAATATTCATGGAAAAGGGACCAGTGATGGGGGTGTCAACCAGGGAGAGGCAGAGAGCAAAGAGTAATAATCGGTTGTAAAGCTTAGAAGCCAAGGTGGCAAGGGAAGTAATGTATGTGCTCAGGAGAGTATCATTATGATTTAGGAAGGTGTTACCCAATTCCTTGCAAAGCAAAAGAAAGGCAGGGGTATAGAGCCACATGGATAAAGGGAAAGGAAGGGTTTGATATGTAGTGACAGAAAGGAAGAGATAAATCCAACAATTTTTTGCAAGGTCAGGATTGGTGTGGCTCAGCGAAGAATTAGATCAAGGGTACATACCAGGTGCTGGGGGGGGGTCAGAGACAGTGGAGGGAGGTTTCAAAGAAGTGAAGAACAGAAAGTTATATTTATGATCCCATTTGGGGTTTTCTTGGCAAAGCTAATGAAGTAATTTTGCCACTTCCTTCTCTAGATCATTTTAAAGATGAGGAAACTGAGGTACAAGGTTAAGTGATTTGCCCAGGGTCCACAGCTACTCTTTGAGGCCAAATTTGAACTTAAAAGATGAGTTTTCCTCACACCAGACACTCAATCCACTGCACCACCTAGCTGCCTTTGTAAAAAAAAAAAAAATAGGCACATACAAGACACATACAGAATAGATGGAAGGTAATCTTAGAGGGAAGACACTTACAGTAGAGGGGAATGTCAAAGTCTCGGATTTGAACTGAGTCTTGAAGGAAGCCAAGAGGCAGAGGTAGGAAGGAGAGCATTCCAGGTACAGGGACAGCTAGGGAGAAATGTCAGAGTGGGGAAATAGAATGTCCTGGGTAAGGAACAATCAAGAAGTCATTGGCATTGAACTGAAGAGTATACATGTTATTGTTATTGTAGTTTGGTCTTTATTTTCCAAGAAGATTGGATTTAAGTGAGCCAGAACTGTGCAAAGTCATCGGCCTCAATCTCTCCTCCAGAGTCATTGGAGTCCAGTGATAAGTCAAAGGTCAAGATGACTGGTGATGGCCCAGGATACAATGAGAGACCTTGACCCTTTTAAATTAGGTCTTTCCCAGGTCTCAGTTTGTCTGAGACAACACCCATTCAATGACTTAGGGCTAGGCAAGAAATGAAACAAAAGATGGCATAGTGGGGCAGCTAGGTGGCACAGTGGATAGAACTCCAGCCCTGGAGTCAAGAGGACCTGAGTTCAAATCCAACCTCAGACACTTAATAATTGTCTAGCTGTGTGACCTTGAGCAAGCCACTTAACCCCATTGCCTTGCAAAAACCCCCCAAAAAACCCAAAAAAAACCAAAAATCAAGAATTTCATATTTGATCCTGGAGGTACTAGGTAGCCTCTGAAATGTATTAAATTGGGGGAGGGGGTTAGGATAAGATTTGTCCAGACCTGAACTTTCAGAGTTCTGCCTCAGGGCAGCCAATCAGAAGGTTATTGCAATGGTCTAGGCATGAGTCATGAAGACCTGTACCCAGGCGGTGGCTTCTCCTCAAGAGGGGAGAAAGGAGTATATAGGAGAGATGTTTTCAGATAGAAAAGACACGATTTGGTGACAGCTTAGATATGGAGGATGAAAAGCGTGAGGACTCGAAGCCGATCCCTAAATTGTGAGCCTGGGGAACAGGGTGGAAGATCATAATGTGTTCTACTGTGTTATTGACTGAACAGGAGATTTAAAGACAGGGGAGGAGGGTGGGAAGTGATACAGAACACTTCTCCAAGCCAGAAGAGTTTTCTGCCTTTTTTATGTGTAAGGTTCGATAGACTCAATTCCCTTGAGCTAGTGTGAGGTCAAAAAATGTTTGATGGAGGAAAACTGCCCCATAAATCTTACCTCCCCCCCGCCAGGGTGCCATAGGAATAGTTCCCATTTCTTAGCTCTTTAAAGTTTACAAAGCACTTTCCTCTCAAAGACCCTGTAATACAAGGAGGAATACTATCCCTATTTTACAGATTAGGAAGTCAAGACTCAGCAAAGTTGAGTGACTTACCCAAAGTCACAGGGCTAATAATTGTCAGAGCCAGATATTCACCCCAGGGATTATCTGATTCAAAGTCCACTGCTCTGTCCACACTAAATACCACGTTTATGAGGAAAAATGCAATACCTTTTTCCAAATAGATCTTTGATTAAAACTCACACTTTTTACAACTGTTCTTGAAGTTAATCTTGATTTTGGGGGACTCCTGCAGCTAGAACCCCTCTTATTGCTCTTGATTTGTCCTTTCTCCTTGAAGAAGACCATGACATCAGGGAGGTGATGCCATGACAAGCGCATGAATTGGATCTGAGTGAGGGGGAGTTTGCTAAATCACCAGCCTCATTTTCTCCTCCAGAGCCATCTGGGTCTAGTGGCCAGATATGAATCAGGATGACTGGTGATGGTCCTGAAAGCAAGGCAATCAGAGTTAAGGGACTTACCCAAGGTCACACAGCTAGTAAGGGTCAAGTGTCTGAGGCCAAATTTTAACTCCCTTCCTCCTGATTCCAAGACCAGTCCTCTAAGCATCAGGAAGATGTTCCTCTATCTGTATGATCTAGGTATACTTCTCTCTAGGAAATCTTACATTTCCATCACTGAATCTCAAACACCAGGAGAATCAGTCAGTCTCTGCCTCTTCTCTCCTGTTTTTCTCTCTCTTCCTCCCTTCTTTCCCCTCTCTTTTTTCTCTCTTTCTCTCTCTCCCTTTCTCCCCCCCTCCTCTCTCTCTCTCTCTTTCTACTTACTTCTCTTTCTGTCTCTCTGTTTCTGTCTCTGCCTCTCTAACTCTCTATCTCTGCCTCTCTCCCTTTCTCTCCACATCTTGCTGCTGTTTTCTCAGTTCATTAGAACTGAAGTTAAGCTCAAGGTAAATTTCCCAAAGATGATGTGGCCACATGTAAATAAGAAATATGACTTCCCTCTCTGCCTGGTGAAGCAATCGAACCAGACTGGATCCTGGCCAATGTTACCTGAAGTTATTCATGTCCCTTTTATTCAATTTCACACACAATCCCTCCCCCCACTTAATTTCTGCTTCTGGGATGACAAGATACCTGCTTTTTACTCCACACATTTGTTGAGATGGCAGTAACTTAATTCTCAAGAAAAATGTCAACTCTTCTAGACTCAAAAGTAACCACCATAAAATCTATTCATCTTTGGCAGCAGATTAGCTAGTTGGGTGAATATGTGTTGGCGTAATACTAAAAATAGCCCTTTTCATATTTTAATAAATTAGCATGTATGCCTACATCTATCTCTGTATACACAGTGGGTGTATACACACACACACACACACACACACACACACACACACTCAAGTACACTTTATCAGACTGGACCAGGATTGATGAACAAGTTTTGGAAACCACAATAGGCTAGGAAGAAGTGAGAAATCCTATACTGTAGTCCAAATGGCTTCCATAATCCTGAGCTCTTTGCAGTGTTTCTGGCTCCTGTCCATTTCCTCTCTTGCATATTCTCTCCTTTCTGGGCTTTCTTGACACTGCTCTCTCTTAATTCTACTCCTCCTGGACTTCCTTTGCAGGATCCTCATCGAAGTCCAATCCCTCATGTGGGGGATCACCACAGAGTTCCTCTTACCTGCTCTTTCTCCTCTTGTCTCTCTACAGATGAAGTCAATATCTCTAGAGGATTAACTATCATCCTTTGCAGATGACTCTTCCCTCAGTGCTCTCTAAAGCTTCAGTCCTACATCTCCAATTGACTTTTAGACCTCTCCAACTGGATGTTAAGTCAAACACATTTATTATATACCTACTATTTTCCCAGTACTGCATTAAGTGCTAGAGATATGACAGCAAAAGATAGTCCTGGCTCTCAAGGAGCTCACAGTTTAATGGGCCAGGATAACATTCAAACACCTATGTACAAACAAGACACATATAGGATGAATTGGAGAAAATTTCAAAGGAAAGACAGTAATATTAAGGAGGACTGAGAAAGGCTTCTTGCAGAAGACAGGACTTTAGCTAAGAGTTGATATAAGCCAGGGGACAACAAAGAGAAAGAATTCTATAAATGAAAGACAGTTGGTGAAAATGAATGGAGTGTAAAGACTGTCAAATTGCCTTCTGTGGGGGGTGGGGGAAAAGAAGTAAGATTGGGGAGAAAATTGTAAGACTCAAAATAAATAAAATCTTTAGGTACCAAAGAAAAGAGATGTAACACATCCAAAAAAAAAAGAAAATGGAGTAAGGGACCACTATTATTATAGTAGATAAATCACGAGCCCTGGACTCAGCAGGACCTGAGTTCAAATTTAGTTTCAGATACTTACTAACTATATGACCCTGGGCTCTGATAGCCAAATAGAGAATATTTTGTTCAATCCTAGAGACAACAAGGAGTCATTGGACTTTATTGAATAGACGAATGACATGGTCAGACCTGCCATCTAAGATCGACTGGAATAAAAGAGAGACTTGAGGCAGGGAGACCAACCAACAAACTATTGCAATAGTACAATTATGAGGTGATGATGGCTTGTACCTGGTAGTGTCAGAATGAAGTAGGAAGATTGAGTAGGGAGAGAAGGGGTTATTAGGAGAGATATTATAAAGGTAGAAAATACAATACTTGGCAATTGATTGGATGGGGTAGTGAGAAAGAACAAAGAGTCAAAGTTGACATCTAACCTGGGCAATTGGAAGTATGATGGTACACTGCATATTAATAAGGAAGTGAGGAAGAGGGGAAGGTAAAAGATTTCAAACTCAACAAGTTGAAAAAAACCCATTAACTTACCCACCTCTCCTAAATGCCCCTTTATTTTATTTTTGAGACAATATGGGTTAAGTGTTATCCAGGGTCAGACAACTACTAAGTGTCTATTGGTACATTTGAACGCAGGTTCTCCTGCCTCCAGGGCTGGCGTTTTACTCACTGCAGCGCCACCTAGCTGCCCCATACTCCATTATTCTTCTGTCACTCTTCCACTCTCAGGATCCAATTACTAAATTTTGTCCATTACATGTTCACACCATCATCCATTCCCTTCTCTGCAATCACACAACTACTCCCCTAATTCAGACTTGTACCTCCCTCTGTCTAGTGACTATGACAGTAGGGGCTTTAATGGTCTCTTCCCTGTTCCAATTCATCCTCTATGTAGCTGCCAACTGATAGTCCTAAAACACAGCTCTGACTATGTCACTCCTCTGCTCAAGAAGCTGCAGTGGTTCCCTGCTGACTCCAGTCTACAATACAAAGTCTTCTGTTTGGCCCTTTAAGCCCTGCACAGTTTGGCTCCAGGTTAGCTTTCCAGGCTTATTACACATTACTCTCTGTCCCAGGAGGGGGGCTTTTTTATGTGACACAATGGATAACTTGGAGCCTGAAGGTTCAGGTAAACAATTATTTTGTTAAGCAGAGGTACAAGTGAGCAGTTTCCCTCTGTCTTATCCATTTATTCAGTCATAGACAGTTAAAAGCAATCCAGTTATATGAAGTCTAAGAAACCCAATAGACAAGTTAAATTGGCCCACATGATGCCCCCTGATTGTACCATTCTATTGCTCACTTCCACTCATGCCCTTTCACAAACTGTCCCCTTTTTCCAGAATATTCTCTCTCCTCACTCACCTCTGCCTCTTGGAACCCCAGGTCTCTTCAAGGTTCAGTTCAAAAGAGGCCTTTTCTGACATGTGACATTCTCCTTCCATTTAGTACCCCCTTCATTCTTGTGCATTTATCTTGTACATAGTTTCTGTATTTCCTCATCTGTGAACATGATCTATCTCACCACTAGAGAATGTCAGCTTCCTGAAGGCAGTGACTACCTAGCTTATATATCTGCATTCCCTTCACTTGCAATGTCAACACATAATAAATGTCTGCTGATGGATTGTTGGTTTGTTCTCAAGGTCTCAATGTCCTACTCTGTAAAATGAAGAAGGTGAACCCAATGACCTACATGGTCATTCTAGTTCTAATATCCTGTTCAGCAACCATGTCTATAACTCAGGCATTTGGATTGGAGAAAATAAATGGTTGGAGGAAGGAAAGGATATGTTCAGGAAAGGAAAGGAAAGAGGGCAAATTAGAACATGGAAAGTCCTCTAGATTTTGGAGCCCCTGGGTTGAAATCCTGACTCTGCAATGTTACTAGTCTTGTGAACTTAACCTCTCCAAGACTTAGGTCTTTCCTTGAGAAAATTAAATGGTTCAATAATATGATCTTTTAGTTCCATCTAAGTCTGATTTCTTTGAACCTATGAAAGTTGAATATAAAGGAAATGGGAAGGAGGACAAAGAAAGACCCCTCCCAGCCCTGGTCACATATTGGCTCAAGAAAGAGAAACAAGAAACACACACACACACACACACACACACACACACACACACACACACAAAGACAAACACAAACACACAAGTCCAGGTACCTCGTGGTCCAAAGTAGATCTATATTTCATATAGTGAAACAGACTACTTACAAGGTTTGACTTCCTTAAAATGCCCAGCAATGAGGCAAGATGAACAGCAAGCTGCCTCTAGTTTCTAGCCCTGATTGTAGGCTCAGAGGAGAACAGTCATGCCCAGGTCCATTTAATTCAGTCCCTGTGATAGCCTTGGGCAAACAAACACTAAAAGGCCTTGGATTGTGATGATTATATAGAAAGATAGAATGGACATGGCCACCAGCAAGTTTTATTGTCACAACTTTTTGCAACCCCTTTATTAAGAAGATTCATATCTTCATATTCCTAAACAAGAGGTAATAACATTTCTAAAGCACCTTCACCCTCACTTATTTTATGGGAATGTTATTCTCTTTCAAGCTTTTAGTCCTTCCCCGTTGATGTGCATTAGTTACTATGGAAACATTGGAATACTATAGTTTGAACATATCACCATTCACAAGCTGAGAGAATAAAGCCAATTCACATGGAGAGAGAGGCTGCTGGTAGGGGGTTGTGGACAGATGTAGGGCAAGACATGGGGGGGATAATAGGGGGCTGGGCAAGGGGCCCACCTCTATCCAAATTGAGACATTAGTTATAGAGTAATCACACCTCGAGCTACTTCTATTCTAACACACACTTTCCCAGGGAGAGGCCAGCATGGCACAGGGCAGGGACCCCTGAATTGAGACTTCAAAGCTCTTGGTTTGAATCCCAGTCTCATTATTTAGTACCTGTATGACCTTGGACAAGTTCCTTCATCTCTGGGGGTCTCATTTTCCTCATCTGTAAATGGGGGCGGGTGTTGGACTAAATGGTCTCTAAGATCCTTTCAGGCTTAGAGAGTCTCAGACCCTATGATTCATTCCTACATAGAATAATCAAAGGTTTTGTCGTCCCCCCCCCCCCCCACCATACACACACCACCCCCACCCCTGCTTTTTGCTTAAGGATGTATTGTAATCATTTTAACCACTAGGTGACAGAATGGGTTAGTTTATTATCCTTGGGCAATTTGTAGCTCTAAGAAAGACTGGAGAGTCTTTTATTGGTACTCAAATGCAGTGAAAACATATTGAAGATTACAAAAAGGAAATCAATAAATTGTCCAAACCTACTAAGACAGCTTAATTCACACAATGCGCGTTTCCTAGTTCTACTGAAACAGAGCTCAAGCCTCAATTTTCATGCAAGGTCTAAAATACTACTTGGCTTTTAATGGTGCCATATGTTTGTATCCTGAGCACTTAAGAAAAAAATTTCAGGGAGGACCCCTTTATGCTGAGGTTACTTGAGTAGGAACGAAGGCCTGTGGGTTTAATCTTTTTTTTTTTTAGAAAGGAGTGTCCTTAATTTGGTTTCTTTACAAGCATAACATCTGTTCAAATGACCTCCATCAACAGCCTATCTTTATGTTAATAATCAATAAACTCAGGGTTTGGGGAACCTATTTTGTGGGAAGCTTTGTTCTTGTATTTGTTGGGAAGTGTCTGCTGTGTCTGAATAAAATGTATGGATAATTTTGTTTTGGTGTTTGAAAAGAAATTTTATACCTATAAAATTAAATAAAATTAAATTACCTCCATCTGTGAGATAAAGTGAACACAAACTAGTGACCAAAAAATTGCTCTGCATTACTGCAAACAAGACACTTGAAAATATTTTTCTGAAAATAATTTGCATTCATACCTCATATAATGTCTCACAATAAACTAGCTCGATTATTGATCTAGATATAAAAAAAATAAAAACTATAGAAGAAAAAGAAATACTATATCTCACTATGGAGAGAAAAGAGATAATGCAAATGCAGAGGAAATAATTGAAAAATCCCTTTTCCTTTTTTAATGATGCTTCTGTGAGAAGGTCCTAGAAACAAAATCACTGGTTCAAAAAATATGATCATTTTTTGACTGTCATTGCCATACCGCTGTCAAAAATATTTTCACTAAAGGGTAGTTGAGTGGAGCTCTCAGTTCAAATTCAATCTCAGACATTTGACACATACTAGCTATGTGACTTGGGTAAGTCTTTTAACCCTGATTGCCTCTACAACAACAACAACAAAAAGTTTTCACTAGACTACACTCTCGTAAACAATATTTCAGAATTATTTTTTACCAACAGCCCAAATTCTGCTAAATTTTATCCTTTTATTTTTTTATCTATTTTTACTAGCTAGAGAGTAGAAGATATCAAAACACTATTTTGATTTAATTTTTCTGATCATTAGATAAGATTTTGCACAATAAAAGTAATATCTTTAAAAATTAAAAACAAAAATAGATCAGAAAAAATTTGCAATAAATATTTCAGATAGAAGTCTAACATCCAAAATCTATATGGAATTGATGAATATCTAGAAGTCAAATGTTGCATACTATTCTAAAGAGTCAATAGATACAAAAGGGCAATTTGGGAAAGACAAAAATACAAACTGTAATCAACCACATTAAAAGATATTCAAGGCACTTTCTATTAGAAACCAGGAGGAATGTGAATTCAGGGAAGCCTGGAGGGGTTTGCATGAACTGATGCTGAGCGAGATGAGCAGAACCAGAAAAACACTGGACACCCTAACAGCAACATGGGGGTGATGATCAACCTTAATGGACTCACTCATTCCATCAGTGCAACAATCAGGGACAATTTGGGGCTGTCTGCAATGGAAAATACCATCTGTATCCAGAGAAACAACTGTGTAATTTGAACAAAGACCAAGGACTATTACCTTTAATTTAGAAAAAAAATGATATCTTATTGTCTGATCTTGCTATCTCTTATACTTTATGTTTCTTCCTTAAGGATATGATTTCTCATCATGCTCAATTTGGATCAATGTACAACATGGAAACAATGTAAAGACTGACAAATTGCTTTCTGTGGGGGGTGGGGGGAGGGAAGTAAGATTAGGGGAAAAATTGTAAAACTCAAAATAAATAAAATCTTTAATAAAAAAAAATAAAAGATGTTAGAGGGTAGCTAGGTGGATAGAGTACCGACCCTGGAGTCAGGAATACCTGGGTTCAAATCCGGTCTCAGATACTTAATAATGACCTAGCTGTGTGGCCTTGGGCAAGCCACTTAACCCCATTTGCCTTGCAAAAACGTTAAAAATAAAAAATAAAGAAAATCATCTCTAAGAAGGAATTCATAATTCCTCAAGGCTGCTCATTTCACTTTGAGTGCGCTTTTATTGTAAGAAAAGTTTCTCTTTAGATAAAGCAGATCAGGGGCAGCTAGGTGGCACAGTGGATAGAGTACCAGCCCTGGAGTCAGGAGTACCTGGGTTCAAATCCGGCCTCAGACACTTAATAATGACCTAGCTGTGTGGCCTTGGGCAAGCCTTACAAAAAAAAAAGAATACAAGTCATTCCCCATCTGATAAATGGTCAAAGGATATGAACAGGCAGTTTACAGATGAAGAAATCAAAGCTATCTCTGTAGTCATATGAAAAATGGCTCCAAATCACTATTGATTAGAGGAATGCAAATTAAAACAACTCTGAAATACCACCTCACACCTATCAGATTGGCTAATATGAAAGAAAAGAAAAATTATAAATGTTGGAGTGTATGTGGGAAAATTGGAACACTAAAATGTCCTGTTGGTGAGTAGTGAATTGATCCCACCATCCTGGAGAACAATTTGAAACTATGCCCAAAGCACAACCAAACTGTGTATAGCCTTTGACCCAACAACACCACTTCTAGATCTGTACCCCAAAGAGATTTTTTTTTAAAAGGAGAAAGGACCTATTTGTACAAAAATATTTATGGCAGCTCTTTTTGGAGTAGCCAAGAACTGGCTGTCCATCAATTGGGGAATGGCTGAAGAAGCAGTGGTATATGATTTTAATACATATTATTGTGCTATATGACATGACAAGCAGGATGGTTTCAGAACTGATGCAAAGTGAAGTAAGTAGAACCAAGAAAATATTGTACAAAGTAACAGCAATATTGTATGATAATCAGCTGTGAATGTCTTAGCTATTCTCAGCATACAGTGATCCAAGACAATTCCAAAGGACTCCCAATGGAAAATATTATCCATCTCCAGAGAAAGAACTGATGAAATCTGAATGCTGAACACAGCATACTATTTTTCACTTAATTTTTTATGGGGTTTTTTTGTCTGTGTTTTCTTTCAAAACATTATTATTGTTGTGATTGCTTGATTGCACATACATAAACTATATCAAATTACTTACCATTTGGGTAAGTAAAAAGGAAATTTTAAAAATTGTTTTTACATACAATTGGGATGAAATAGATATCTGAAAAAAAGAAAAAATCATTTATTGGTTTAGTGATTTTACAGTTGATTATAGCACAGTAAAATGTTGGTTGAATATGCTATCATATACAGTCCATATGATGGTTTTGCTAAACTTTAAAGGAAAACTTGATACAAAGGAAGACTCTTGACAAAGAGGGGGAAGAATATATTTAATAATGAATTCGATATGAAAACAAATGACATCAAACAAAATAAAATCTTCAGTAAAAGAAATGTTGGTCGGGCCCTTGCTATAAAATATGGATATAGGAATTCAAGCATTATTTATTAGTGAATAGCATTAACTTTAATCAAGTCAGAGTACTTAAATGATCAGTCTTGAGTAGTATCAAATTCAAATTGACAAAATTTAATTTAAAATGTCATTTCCTGTTATATTTTATTTTTATTTATTTTGTTAAATATTTCCCATTTATATTTTAATATGCTTCAGGCAACATTCTTTTGTTGCTGACACATGTTTGGCACCTCTGGTCTTGACAGTAGATGAAGAGACAGAATTCTAAGGAACAATTTTAACAACTGTTTTCCCCCTTCTGGCCAACAGCCCAATATTTACATTAAATCTTTGAAGTTCACATTGCATTAGGGTTATCTCACTTATATAAAAATTAGTCAGGGGGCGGCTAGGTGGTGCAGTGGATAGAGCACCAGCCCTAGAGTCAGGAGTATCTGAGTTCAAATCCAGCCTCAGATACTTAATAATTACCTAGCTGTGTGACCTTGGGCAAGCCACTTAACCCCATTGCCTTGCCAAAAAACCTAAAAAAAATTAGTCAGGTTTCAGATATCCCAGTGCAAAGAAGTATGAGAAGGACCTGATGAATCTTGATACATTACCCAAAATGTTGTTGTTCAACCTTTGTTCTCAGAGGATCAATGCCATCCTGGGATGTTCTCTTGACTTGTCTATGAATCGGATTTAAATGAGACAAAAATATACAAAGTCATCAGCCTCACTCTCTCCTCCAGATTCATCAGAATTCACTGGCAAAACAAAAGTCAAGATAACTGGCCATAGCCCCAAATGCAATTCGTGGCCTTGATCTTTTAAAATTAAGGGCTTTCCCAGGTCTCAGTTTGTCTGAGTTAACACTATTCAGTGACTAAAGGTTTAGGTAAGACTTGAGACTAAGGATGGACTAGATAGACCATTAAAAGTATCATTCAGGGTGGGGAAGACTCTCAGAGTTTCTGTCCAGAACAGAAAACAATTACTATCTTGTACTTTCTCTATGTCCAAGCAATAGGCAACAGAGGCTTGGGCTAGAACCTATTATTGGCCATTCAATGAAAGTCAGAATGATTTGAGTTTAAAGACTTAGTCAAATAGCTCCATTTGAAACACTATAAGCTTTTTTGAAAGACTTTTTCCAGAGATATGTTTCAAGAATTAATGAAAATGGTGTTAGGAAAGAGTAAATTGTCTCAGCTTTTGAGGAAAAAAATAGAAATTTAAAAAAAATCTAGCCCCCAAATCCTAAGATATCTTCCTCTCCCCACCTTTTTTTTAAATTTTTTTTCAAGACAATGGGATTAAGTGACTTGCCCAAGGTCACATAGCTAACTAAGTAAATTTTAAGTGTCTGAGATTAGATTTAAGAACTCAGGTCCTCCTGACTCAAAGGCCGGTGCTCTATCCAATGCGCCACCTAGCTGCCCCCAAGAAATTACAAAACATTAGTGACTAAGTTATATTCCTTTGGACAAAGTACCCACATGTAAAGGTATGACACCCCCAATGGAAAGAGGGGCTACATGTGGCCAATGAAAAAGGAGGAAGAGGACAAAGGGAAGTCTTTCCTTACAGAATGCTGTTCATTCATCCCTTCTCAAAGAGGACCAGTGACATCACCTATATTTCTGGCATAGCAGAAATATTAGTATTGAGGGAGTGGGGAGAAGAGGGCCATGGAAGCAGTGGGAAGGAGCAATCAAAAGATACTAGGACCTGTCCAAAAATTCCCCAGGAAAATAGAAAAGTTTGAAAAACAAGGGAGGGGAGGGTTATAGTTTAGCAAAGAAAAATGACACTTAGCTAAGTAAGAAAAGAGAGAATCATAGGACCTTGAGATTGGAAGGGACCTTAAAGACTGAAAAAGAATCCTTTCTCAAAAAAACCTGACAATTAGTCACCCAGCCTTTGCTTAAAGACATTCACATAGGAAAAGCTCTATACTTCTCAGGGCAGCCCATTCCACTTTGGGATAGCTCCAATTGCCTAGAAAGGTTTTCCTTAATACATTAAACACAAAAGTGGATTTGGCTTTGGAGTCAGGAGGGCGGGAAATAGAATTTGATCTCAGATACTTGATACTTACTAGCTGTATGACTCTGGGCAAGTCACTTAACCCTGACTGCCTCATGTCCAGGGCCATCTCCAATCATCCAGATGGCTCCAGAAGAGAAAGTGAGGCTGGTAACTTAGCACACCCCCTCACTCGAATCCAATTCTTGGCATCACGTCCCTGTTTGTTATGGTTTTCTTTGAGAACATCATCATCATCAAACATAATTTTACATGTATAACCCATGTCAGATTGCTCCATGCCATGGGAAGGAAGGAGGAAAGAGAGGGTGGTAGAAAAATGTGGAACTCAAAAGTTTGCAAAAGGATTAATGTTGTGATCAATATGGATCTATGTTTAGCATGATTATAAATGTAGAACCTAGATCAGATTGCTTTCTGTCAGGGGAAGGAGACGGAGAAAAATGTAAAACTCAAAACTTTGCCAAAAAAAAATTGGTAAAAACTATAGTTGCATGTGGTTGGAAAAACAAATAAACAAAAGGCAAGGCAATAGGGTTATGATCTGCCCAAGGTCACACAGCTAGGTTATTAGTAAGTGTCTGAGGCTGGATTTGAACTCAGGTCCTACTGATTCCAGGACCGGTGCTCTATCCACTACGCCACCTAGCTGTCCCCAATAAAATTTTTTTTAAAAAAGGATGAATGTGAAAACTATCTTTGCATGCAATTGGAAAAATTTTAAAAAGAAATTTATTAACAAAAAAAATAAAAGTGGGGCGGCTAGGTGGCATAGTAGATAAAAACCAGCCTTGGAGTCAGGAGTACCTGGGTTCAAATGCAGCCTCAGACACTTAATAATTACCTAGCTGTGTGGCCTTGGGCAAGCCACTTAACCCCATTTGCCTTGCCAAAAACCTAAAAAATAAACAAACAAATAAATAAATAAATAAAAAGAAAAAGAAAAAAGAAAAGTTTTCCTTACTGGTTATCTCTTCCTTGGCTCCACTTACCTTCCTCACACTAAGCCCAAGTTTGCAACTTTAATTCCTTCAACCATGGTTTTCTGGTTCTGCCCTCTCAGATGAAAGAGAGCAAGTCCAGTATCATTTCCATAAGAGAGTCCTTCACAATCTTGAAGACAAGTATCACATTCCTTTCATGACTTCTTATCTCCAGGCTAAACATCTCATGATCCTTTAATAGATCTTAGAGCATATTCTCAAAGACTTTTACCATCCTGATTACCCTCTTGATGCTTTCTAGTTTTGTCCAAAATGAAACACAATACTCTAGATATGGTCTGACCAGGGCAGAGGACAGCCCTGGACTGTCTCCTACTTAGATCTGGATGCTATTCAAGTCAGCATGTATTTATTAAGTAACTAACACATACAAGGTTGGGGAAAGAGAATTCACAGACAAAAGGAAGACCAGTCCCTACCCTAAATGAATATACATTCTATTGAAGGACACAGGCAAGTAAATACAAGAGAATTTAAGGACAGAGAGTACTAATAGCGATAGAGTATGAGGAAAAACCTCCCATAGGAGATGGAACCTTAATCACTGAAAGAAGCTAAGGGTAGCTAGGTGGTAACTGCGATCTGGAGTCTGGAAGACTCATCTTCCCAAATTCAAAACTGGTACCAGACACTTACTAGCTATGTGATCCTGGGAAAGTCACTTAACTCTGTTTGTCCCAATTTCTTCATCTGTAAAATGAGGAGAAGGAAATGGCAAACCACTTCAGTATCTTTGCCAAGAAAACTCCAAACGGGGTCACAAAAAGTAGGAAACAATAAAACAAATGAATGACACTAGACTTCTGATAAGTCATTTAAACATATTTGCCTCAGTTTCCTTATCTGTAAAATGAACTGGAAAGGAAAATAGCAAGCCACTCCAGTAAATTTGTCAAGAAAATTCCAAATGAGGGGCAGCTAGGTGGCGTAGTGGATAAAGCGCCGGCCCTGGAGTCAGGAGGACCTGGGTTCAAATCCGATCTCAGACACTTAATAATGACCTAGCTGTGTGGACACTTAACCCCATTTGCCTTGCAAAAACAAACAAAAAAATTTCAAATAAAGTCACACAGTTGGACTCCACTGAAACAAATGAGCAGCAACAACAACAAGGTGTCTAAGAGGCACAAATTTGGAGGGAATGCCTTGTAGCTATGAGGACAGCGTGTACCAAAGTACATACAGAAATAGGAAGTGAACAACTGAGTTTGGGGAACAGTAAGTAGGTCAGGTAATAAGGAAAACAGAACATTAGGAAAAAAGTAATATGAATAAATCTCAAAAGGCTGTTGCGAATCAGACTGCAAAGAGTTTGAAATGCCAAACTGAGGCATTTATTGAAGAGGCAACATGAAGCCATTAAAGATTCTTGAGTAGGGGAGTACAGTCAGGCCTGTGCCTCACAAAGATTATATTGGACTAAACTAGTGATAGAAAGAATCACACAAGAGGAAAAAGGCCAATTTTAATTATATAAAATTCAAATTTGTTTGCACAAATATCTAATATAGGCTTAAATTACAAGAGAAACAAGTAAATAGAAAAAATCTTTTTTGGGGGGGCAAGGCAATGGGGTTAAGTGACTTGGTCAAGGTCACGCAGTTAGGTAACTATTAAGTGTCTGAGGTTGGATTTGAATTCAGGTCCTCCAGACTGCAGAGCTGGTGCTCTATCCACTGTGTCACCTAGCTGCCTCCTATGAAAATCCTTTTAAGCAGTTTCCTTTGCTAAAGGTCTCCTAACCAAGATATATGTATACGGAATCTTTATATAAGGAATCTGAATAAAATTTATAAGACTAAGAGTTATTCTCCAGTTTATAAATAGTGAAAGGATAGGAACCAGCAGTTTTCAGGGGAAGAAATTCAAGGTATCAACAATCATAAGAAAAATGCTCTAAGTCATCAATAATTAAAGAAATGCAAATTAAAGCAACTTTGAGGATCCAACTCACACTTATCAGACTAGCAAAGATGACAAAAAAAATTTTAAAAATGAAAAATGTTCATGGGGCTGTGGGTAAGCAGGTATACTATTAAGCTATTGGTGGAGCTAAGATTTGGCCCAGCCATTCTGGAAAGCAATTTATAACTATGACTCACTAGGCCTAACCCCAAAGGAATCAAAAAAAGAGGAAAAGGACCCATGTACAAAGAGATCTATATGTATAAAAATGCATTTATGGAAACTCTTTTCAAAGTAACCTAAAATTGGAACTAAGAGATTGTCCTCCTATTGGGAAATGGTGAAACAAATTGTGGTATATGCTTGTAATGGAATATTATTGTACCATAAGAAACTGGTCAATCAGTCATCAAGTATTTATTAAATGCCTTCTATGTGCCAGATATTACACTAAACCCTGGGGATACAAAGAAAGGCAAAAACTAAGTCCCTGCTCTGAAAAAGTCCATAAGCAAATGAAGAGAGATAACATTCAAAAAAACTAAGTATAAACAAGATATCTACAGGATACATTGGAGATCATCACCAAGAGAAGACACTACCATTAAGGAGGAATGGACAAGTCTTGAAGGTAGGACTTTAGCTGAGATCTGAGGGAAACTATAGAAGCCAGGAGGTAGAGATGAGACAATTCTAGGCATGGGGGGATGGATAGTGTGTGAAAATGCATGGAGTCCAGAGACCAACCACCAGGCTATAAGCAATAGCCTTATTGTGATAATGAGGTAATGGTGCCCAGTGCTAGGCCAGTGGTAGTATTAGAGGAGGTAAACAGGCGAAATACTAGGAAGGTCAGTTGGTTGCTCAGTTCTTGTCCTTCATTATTTTGAAGACAAAAATGACACTATGTTAGAGACAGATTACAGTGTGTCTGACTGTGGCTGATCAGACTCATATGAGCTCAGAATGCTCTTCCAGAGATCAGGCACAAATAGTCCATGTAGATACCTGGTTGGTTCCTCTACATATCTCACATTTCCTTTGAGCTTCTTCCATTCCATCATGCTCATAGAACACAGCACCCTCTCCGATGTGGGCACACCATGCTGGGCGGTCCTGTGCTAATGTCTCCCATGCTGCATAATCAATTCCAAAGTTCTTAATAGAGACCTCCAGGGTGTCCCTGTACTACTTTTAATGCCCCTGTGAGCCCTTGCTATGTGTGAGTTCTCTATTAATAAAAAAAGAAAGGTATAAACATCAGGACTTGACAGCTGACTGGATATGTGTTGAGGATGAGGAGGTAAGGAGCTGAGGATGACACATCTGGGTTGTAAGGTTAGGGCTGTTTACATAGAAATGAGGAAATGAACAATTTCAAATGAAACAGAAGACCCCTACCAACTGATGGAGAAGAACAATTTATACAGTGATAACAACATTGAAAAACTTTAGAACTCTTAACATGCAATGATAAAACAGAATGAATATGAGACATACTGCTCACCACCTGACATAATTAATGAACTTAAAATGCAGAAAATGACATATGTTGTTAGATATGGCCAAATTGGGATTTTGTTCTCCCTTACTAAATCTATGTATTAATCTCATTTTGAGGGGCTTTTTAAAAATTTGTTCAAGGTAGGGGTAGGAGGGACATATTAATAAAAAAAAGGATATTTTTATTTATTTAGCAAGGCAGTGGGGTTAAGTGACTTGCCCAAGCTAAGTATTAAATGTCTGAGGTCAGATTAGAACTCAGGTCCTCCTGACTCCATGACTGGTGCTCAATCCATTGCGTCACCTAGCTGACCCTAAAAAAAGGATATTTATTTTACAATATGCTAAATTTATTTCAATATAATTTTTGACTGCCTAGTGGTGTTGCTCTGAATTAAAACTCAGGCACTGAACCACACTGTCAAAGAGGAATGGTGAGAATACACTGCATTGTCTGGTTCCTAAAAGTGTTTTTACTCTTTTAATGCACTGCCTTGATTACATAGGACTGCTGTTAATATTACTTTTATTAGTAATGAATGGGGAATATATTTTAGAAAAAATGTATAAAGCACATAGGGTTTAAAGTAGATTCCATTTATATTTTTAAATCATTGTTATTGCATGATTTTTTAAAATCTTACATTGGTAGTGCTATTGAAATATAGATTATGGAGAAGAGATGCTGGTAACAAAATGAGAAAATTAGTGTAATAGTCATAGCAGTGATGACTGCTCGGTGTCAACAACCACAGTTGTATGAGGAAAGAAGAGTACAATGGGAAGTAGAGATGTATAAAAATTGTATAGAGCTGTATAGAAAAGACTTAGCAAATGATTGAATGATGAGTGAATGAATGGGGATAGTGGTCAAGGACAGTGAAGTGTAGGAGGTTGTGAACTTGTGTGATTAGGACACTGGTGCCCTTATACTTGGTATTTCAAGGTTCCAGGCAAATGCTTTTGTAACTCTTATCAGGTGCACCTTATCCTTGGTTTTTTTCCTAAATAGAATACAAGCTCTCCAAGGATGAGTAATGTTTTGATTTTATCTTTCACACAAACACACACAATGAGATTTGGTTTGATCACATTACTTCATACTGTATGATTTTTTTCTGTTATTTTCCCCCAAAAACCCCCACCACCACTACCAATTTGGTTCTCTTCAAGTTCAGGAAAATAATCTGATTTATTCCTCTCATGTGTCTGGCTGCCAAAATCCAAATTCCTCATTCAACCTGGAATCCAAGCCCCTTTGCAAATAAAGTCTAACCTTTCTTTCTAAACTTTGTTTTCAGTATGCTCAGTTTGTAAGTCTAGTCACTGATCTATTGCCTTAGAAGAAAGGGCACTGAGATGGAGTTCCAAACAATAGCTAAAGGTTTGAAAAGTACTTTAGATCTATTTAGATCTATTCTCACAAACTGAGGAAATGAGGCTTTAGGGTGAAACTACTTGGGTTACATATCTAGTAAGCAATTCAAACAGGATTCAAACACAGTCTTCCTAAGTTCCAGTCCAGGACTCTAGCTACATTGCTAAGTTGCCCAAGACTTAGGTTATTGTACTGGATATGCCACTGACTTGATAGGATCTTGAGCAAATCACTTAACTTACGTGAACTTCAGTTCCCCTCTCTGTAAAATGAACCTGAGCTGAGTTTGAATCCTGATTCTGCTACTTAACTGTGAGATTTGGACAAGTCAGGGCCTCAGTTTCTTCATCTAAAAAATATGAGAGGGGTGGCTAGGTGGTGCAGTGGATAGAGCACCGGCCCTGGAGTCAGGAGTACCTGAGTTCAAATCCGGCCTCAGACACTTAATAATTACTTAGTTGTGTGGCCTTGGGCAAGTCACTTAACCCTATTGCCTTGCAAAAAAAACCCTAAAAAAATATGAGAGGTGGAGAAGATGGCATCAGAGATTCCTTTCAGAGCTAAGGGTCAATCTGTCTCATGGACACACAAGAGTTCAATCCAACATTGAAAACTCTTGTCACTTATTTGCCTCTTGAAATAACCTAAATTAGATGCCTTCCTTATTTCCCATACACCCCAATATTTTCTCTTCAATTAGAACTGGGTTTTTTTTGCCCCTCTATAATAAGCTTGTTTGTATCATAGTTAAATGTGTTAGCTTCTCCTTATCAGAGTATAAACCAGAGGTATATCAAATAAGCAGACTATGGGTCCTCTCATTGTTTCTTGAATAAGATTGAAATGTAATTGGGAAATATTTAACAAAATAAATGTTATCATAAAACACAAATGTTAATTGATGGTTTTCTAAGTCAACATGAGGCCCTTAGGGATCTATTTCTATTTGGGTTTGAACCCATTAAGGTTAAACAATAGGAAAGAGGGAATTATATTCTTAAATTTGTTATCACCCCATGTCCAGTTTAGGGCTCTGCATTCAAAAAGTGTTTAATAAATTCTTCACACAATTTTTTTTCAACCTTCCATCTGCCAAACACTTTAAAGAAAAACAAAACCCCTACAAGAAATATGCATTATCATGCAAATAATGATGATATTTGATGTCCATTCTCAAAGAAGATCAAGACATCAGGGGGGTGAGAGCACAACAAGCACATGAATTAGATTAGCATGAGGGGGGTTGTAAATTCCTGTGCTATTCATGTCCATATCCATGTCATTCTACATTCTGAGTCCATCACTGCTCTGTTAAGAGTCAGGTAGCATAGTTCATTCTGGATCCTTTGAAATCATGGTGGTTTGTTACATTGGTCAGAGATGCTAAGTTTCAAAAAACTTGTTTTTATAATGTTGTTTTAGACATTTTTCTTTGGGTAATGCTCACTTCACTCTGTATCAGTTTATACATGTCTTCCCAGGTTTCTCTGAACCCATCCCTTTAGTCATTTTGGGGGGGTACAATAGTATTCCCTTACATTCATATACCATAGTTCATTCAGTCTTCCTCCAAGTGATGGGTTCCTTAAATTTCTAGTTCTTTGTCTCTAAAAAGGGGCTATTATTATTATTTTTGTATATATATGGGTCCTTTTCTTCTTTGATCCTTTAGAGGTATATATAATCCTTGGAGAGAGAGTTAGAGAGCTATGTCAATGGACACCTGCAATATAGTGACTTTGGGGACCTAGTTTCATATTGTTTAATAAAAATTTCCAGGAAATAAGATTTGGTTTCTACCAATAAGATCACAGGAATGTGAACCTGGAGTTGGAAGGGACCTGAAAGGTCATTTCATCCAGCCTTTATTTTACAGAGATCCAAGAAGGGTTGAAGTGATTTGCTAGGATAACACAGAGGTTTAAATGTGAAATATCTTTAAAGTGGTTAGCATAATGCCTGCCTGGGACATAGTAGGCACTTAATGATGATTTCCTACTTCCCTCCCTAGGGCTGGATGGGACCTCAGATGCTATCTAGTCCAACTCCCTCATTGTATAGATAAGGAAACTGAGGTCCTAGAAGGTATAATCATTTGACCAAGATCACACATAGGATTAAAGGTCTTGATCTGGAAAGAATCTGGGATCTTATCCATTCCAAACATAACATTTTACAGATTAGGAAACTAAGGTCAAACGTTCTGTCTGTGAAGTGACTTGTCTAGGGTCATACAGGGTATCAGAAATCTGGAGATTAAAGGGACTTCGGGAGTCAACTAGAGTCCAATTCATTTTAGGGAGGAGGTTCAGGGGAAGTATATGTTAAGTGCCTATTCCAGAATCATACATTTTTAGGTGAAAAGAACCTCTGGCTAGTTTACCTGTCAGATCTATGGAAAGGGAAGCAGTTTATGACTAAGGAAGAGATGGAGTACATCACTAAAAACAAACTGGATGATTTTGATTACATTAAATTAAAAAGCTTTTGCACAGACAAAACCACTGTAACCAAGATCAAAAGAAATGTAGTAAGATGGGAAACAATCTTTACAACTGTTTCTGACAAAGTACTCATTCCTAAAATATATGGAGAACTGAGTCATATTTAAAAAAAAGCCATTCCCCAGTGGACAAATGGTCAAAGGATAAGCAAAGGCAATTTACAGATGTGGAGATCAAAGCAATCCATAGTCATATGAAAAATTGCTCTAAATCACTAATTAAAGAAATGCAAATTAAAGCTTCTCTGAGATACCACCTCACATCTCTCAGACTGGCCAATATGACCAGAAAGGACAATGATCCATGTTGGGAGGGATATGGGAAATCTGGGACAGTTGGTGGATCTGTGAACTCATCGCACCTTTCTGGAGAGAAATTTGGAACTACTCCCAAAGGGCAACAAAAATGTGCATAGTCTTTGATTTAGCAATACCACTCCTGGGTCTATACCCTGAAGAGATGATGAAAAAGGTTAAAAACCTCACTTGTACAAAACTATTCGTAGCAGCTCTGTTTGTGGTGGCAAAGAATTGGAGATCAAGTAAATGTCCTTCCATTGGGGAAGGGCTTAGCAAACTGTGGTACATGTATGTCATGCAACACTACTGTTCTATTAGAAACCAGGAGGAATGGGAATTCAGGGAAGTCTGGAGGGATTTGCATGAACTGATGCTGAGTGAGTTGAACAGAACCAGAAGAACTTTGTATACTCTAATAGCAACATGGGGGCGATGATCCACCTTGATGGACTCGCTCATTCCATCAGTGCAATAACCAGGGACAATTTGGGGCTGTCTGCAATGGAGAATACCATCTGTATCCAGAGAAAGAACTGTGGAGTTTGAACCAAGTCCAAGGACTATTACCTTTAATTTAGAAAAAACCCTGATACCTTTTTGTCTGATCTTACTATCTCTTACTTTGTTTCTTGCTTAAGGATGTGATTTCTCTCTTACCACATTCAGCTGAGATCAATGCACCCCATGGAAACAATGTAAAGACTGACATCAATGCACACCATGGAAACAATGTAAAGACTGACAGACTGCCTTCTGGGGGGTGGGAAGCAAGGCTAAGGGGAAAATTGTAAAACTTAAAATAAACAGTATTTTTAATAAAAGGAACAAAAGAAAAGGGCCTTCGGGGCCATGCAGTTCAACGCTTTCGTTTTCAGAGGCAGAAACGGAGGCTCAGGAAGAGGGAGGGATTCGTTCCAAGGCCTTACATAGGAGCCTAGATGCACACGTGAAGTTGCAAGGGACTCCAGAAGAGGAAACTGACACTCTGGCATTCCTACCGAAAGCTCGAGCTCTCTTCCGGTGTCTGCCAAGCACGAAGGAGCTCTGGGTCCGGCTAGGGCGCTACGTCGACACGGCACGTAAAGGGGGCTAAGAGGGAGGCTCTGGCGTCAGAGTTCGGAAGTGGCCTGGCTGGCTCCGCCCCCCGGCTCGCCGGAAACCGCGAGCCAGGAGGAGCCCAAGGCTGCAGGGGCAGAGGGAGAAGAGGGGGCACTGGAGGGAGTGGGAAGAAAAGGTCAGGCGGCCGGAAAGCTCCCGGGCCCTCCACACGGCCCGCGAGGGAGCGGGCCCGGCCAAGGCTCGGTCGGGGAGAGCGGAAGTGACGCGCAGGGGGCGGGGCCGGAAGCGGAAGCCCCCGCCGCCCGGCCCGGCAGTGGCGTGCTCAGACTTCCGCCCCCAGCCCCACGTGAGGATACCAGCTGCTGACCAACATGAAAGGGAAGATTGTGGAAAAGCGGTGAGTTCGAAGTTGGGCTCAGATGGCCCGGGCCAGGGATCGAGGGGTCTGCGCGCGATCGGGGCGGGGCGGGAGCCTCCGGCGGCTGCGGGGTGCAGCATGGGGCGCCCCTCACTTTCTCCCACGCTCCCCACTCGCTGTTGCGCGTCCGAACGCGCCCCTTGTCCCTCAGCCACCCTCCAGGCTGAGCCCGCGGGGGCCCCTTCCCACCACCGTGCTGTTCTAAGCACCCAATCACTCTCCACGTCCAAGGACTTCTCCGAACTCTTGGATTGGTGAGAACCCTCCCTTCCCTCCATGTTTCGACTTGACTCGTGCTCGTACTTTCTGAGGTTGGGTATTACCCAGACTCCTTCAGGTGCTCGGATCGGCTGAGCTAAACTCTGTAGTCCCTCCCCCCCATCCTGTGCCAGGCGCTACGCTGGCACTCCCTGACTGCCCAATCCTTTATTCCCACGGGCTCTCTTCAGCATCTTAATGCCCTTATCTTATGTGATACCTATTATTTTGCACTTGTCTCTCGGCATATTTTTCATGAGGTCCCAGGATTGAGAGCTGGAACAGACGTTTACAGAGCTTTCCGTTCAACTCCTTCATTTTGCAAATGAGAATACTGAAAAAAACCTTAGGGGACAAATGAGGAAACTGAGGCTCACAGAGGTGAAATGATTTGGCCACATGACTTGTGGCCCAGATTGTCTGATTCCAGATCCCCTGCCCTTTTCTGCAATAGTAAACTGCTCCTTATAAAAAAGTGATGCTTTGATACCGAATATACACTCTCCTTAGCCCATGTATTTCTTATCCTTTTGTTTCTGACCATGCCCAGACACTGGGCCGTGGCTTAATCACCTCTCTTCTTAATTTACTTTGCCTGGGAATAGCTGATGAAATACCAGCTACTTGATGAAATATTTTGAGCAACCTATTTTTAGAGCATTGTTGTATAAGGAGGTTTTCAACCTTGGAGAGTTCCCAGTCTATTGACATAGATTTCATCCAGAAATGTCCACATTTTATCCACCACTTGTCCACACTTCATTTAAAACCTGAGACGATGACCTAGGACTAGAAAGCATAGGATAGTGGAATGGAACAAAATCCAAAAAAAACTGCAGTCACAGAATTCTATGATACTCCTGCTTATAAGTGGTGTTTGGCTTTAAAGATTTCTCAAGTTTTGTTTAGTTTCCCAGGCTTATGGGAGGAAATAGTTTTGTTGGACTAGAATCTGAGGAAGGAGAGATGTTCTCGATGGTAATATTTCTCTGTTGTATTCTAGAAACCTTCTGGCATTGAGCCAACAGGAAGAAGTAATAGATTTGCTTAAAGACTATCCTCTCAGTGCCAGTGAAGATGAGGTAAGTGATCACGACCAAATCAAAACTCAAGAAAGCCCCAATACAAGACAAGTTTTCCTTGCAGAAACCATGGCACTTTTAGTCACTCAACCTGTGTCCCAAGTGCCAGAGTGGGCTCTGCATTCCTCCTTAAAGCTGAGGAATAAATTCCTGAGCAAAGAGCCAATAAGTATTGGGGCTTTTCCCCAGCTGCTCAAATCAAATCAGTAAATATTTCTGGAGGACCTTATATGGCCTGCACAGCATGTAGAGCATAAAGAAATCCAAGACTTACTTCCCGCTCAAGAACATTAAGTTGAGCTAGAGTTAGTTTTCCTATTCATTACAGAATTTCCCCATTCTCTCTATTTCAGTTTCTGCAGAGATTGCCACGATCATCTCATTAAAAGGTGCTTTACTGGATTGCGAACGTATACTGTAGTTTCTAAATTCCTTAATCATTCCTTAACTTTTGAAATAAATGATTAAAATATTCATTTCTCCCAGGAAAACTGGGAATGGTGATATGGAATTTTATTTTCCTAGGACAGGCTATCTCAGACCATAGAATTTAGGGTTGGAAGAGAGCTTAGAGGTCATGTAGTCTATCACCCTAATTTGACAGATGAGGAATCTGGGAGAACAAGAGGGCAGAGGACTTGTACAAGGTCACACCATTATTAAGTAGCATACTAAGTAAACCCACAGTAACTGTAACAGTAACACATGTTAGGGTGCCAGTGTATGTTGTTACATAATAATGCTTTATAGTCACAAATCACCTTTCCTCCCAAAGCAGAGGAGTGAATACAAAGACATGGATCCTCCCAGCTGATCTTAGACGATTAATGTTCCTTATTTTGGATGGATAGCTTATCAGTAATTTCTGCCAGCTATTCCTCATTGATCTCCTTTAGTATTTTTTAGTATTTTAGTATTTTTTTTTTGGTAGGTTAAGTGACTTGCCCAAGGTAGTAAATATCAAGTATCAGACTGGATTTGAACTCAGGTCCTCCTGACTCTACGGTTCATACTCTATACACTGCACCACCTAGAAGATTGAGGACTCATTTTTACATACCAATTCCCATAAGCTCTTCCCTCTAGACTGAGGGGTAACTCTTTGTATCCTTTTCTCACTAAAGGAGGATGGTGATGGAGAGAGGAAACATCGAAAGCTCCTGGAGACCATTGGTGGCCTGGATGGAAAGAATAGGTAATATGTACCTGAGACTAGACAGGCTTTATATCTAGAGATAGAAGAGCCCTTAAAAGTCATCTAGTCTAATCCTTCAGTTTACAATGGAGGAACCTAAAGTCCAGGAAACATCATTGACTTGCCAGAGGAGGTCCTTACTCTTAAGTAAGTAATGGTGCCCAGGGCACCAATCCAGGGCCTCCAACTACAAATTCTTTACTCTTTCCACTGCTCTTCACTTTCTTAAGGTTTCTTCCACTCATTCCTAGAATATAAGCCCATTATGCAAAGCTTTCAAGGATGATAGGTCTAAAAGTCAAGATTAGCATATGCCCAAATGCCCCTTAACTAAGTGAGCCTCTCGTTGGGATTGCAAGTTTATTTCCATGTTCACATTCCTCCTTTGTATCATTTTAGGCAGAGATTGGCTGAGCGGTCAGAGGCCAGTCTGCAGGTATCAGAGTTCAATGTCAGCACTGAAGGTAAGTCAGGAGCATCAGAGGTGTGTCTGCCTCTGCAGATCCAGCCTCATCATTTGCACCTCTGGTTATTGAGTCACTGTTCACCCTCATGTGAGAGGGTGGAGGTAGGTAGGCAGCAGGCACTTCCAGTCTTGCCTTTTCACCAGCTACCTTGTTCTAAGGCCAACATTTCCTTCAGAGGTTTAGGGGTGGCGGGTGGGGGGGAGGCAGACAGCAAGATGAGCAGCCCTGAAAGGGCACAGGTAGATAGAAGGACAGAGTAACTGAAAGGAGATTAAATACTACAGCTAGCAATAATAATAATTAGTATTTATATGGCACTGTAAGGTTTGCAAAGAACTTTGCATATGTTATCTCATTTGATCCTCACAAAAATGACCCTCAGAGAGAAGTTCTATTTATTATCCATTTCTAATAGATGAGGAAACTGAGACAGACAGGTGAAGTCACTTGACCAAGGTCACACAGCTAGTGGTAAGTGTTTGCAGCTAGGTTTGAACTCGTTACCCAGCTGCCTAAGATCTGTGATTTATTAATAATCTGCTCCCCTTTCAATTTTTCCCACCTTGGACAGCCACCCATCAATAACTGGCTTCTAATTTAAAAGGGATGGATTCAAGGTACCTGTTGAACCCCTCCAACCCTCCCCCCCTCACCTTAGTTATATGGCTGGGCTTGTCTTTCCAAGAACTATATATTTACCTAGAGCAAATACTAGTTTGGGCCAGGTGAGTAATAGCCAATATTGTTTTTGTTTCCTCCCTAGATTTCCTCAGTACGGGCAAGCAGAATGCTAAGGATATTTTTTAGATGTTAAAATGTGAATGTGTTTGTATCCATTTGTTCATTGTGTTTGGAAAAGCAGTACTTTCAGTCTGGCTAGGGCTTATGGTAAAAAGAATGGAAAGGAGTGCCCCAGATGTTCAGGTACTAGACACATGCATCACACACACACACACACACACAAAACACCTCATCCTCCCAAACAGCATTGTCCCTGGTCTCCTTCATCGTCTGCTTCTTCCCTCATTTCCTTCTGTCACCTACTAAGAAGTTTGGTACTTGTACAGGGGTAGGGGAGAAGCTGGAACTGGCAGAGCTGCTGGCACCCATCAAGTCTTCCTCTTCACTGGGCAGTGTGAAGAAGCGACTGAAGAAGGTCAAAAATAAGAAGACTGTGGAGTTACCTCTTAGCAAAGAGGAAAATGAACAGGTGAGTGATCTGGAATATAGCCCACAAAGAGAAAGAAAAGGATTTGGATGGCATGATGGGCTAATTGGATAGAAAAAGCCTAAACCTATACAATCCTCTTGCAATAAAAAAGACTAAAAATAATTCAGGTCAGGGGCATCCCATTGTTTTCCATATTGAATGGGCCATGTGGGCAGAAATCCTTTTATATGTAGTCTTGCCTAGATTTTTTTATATTACTAACAGGTTGAAGTATAGTTTTATTTTTTTTTAATTTTATTTTTCCAATCTCATGTTATGAAAGTTTTTCAACATTCATCCACTTATATTTTTATAAGTTACATATTTTTTACCACCTTCCCTTGCCACTCTTTCCCCTCAGTGGGGAACAGTTTACTAAAAGTTATACATTTGTGTTTAACAAGTTTACATTATTAGTCATTTTGTGGATGAGGAATTGGGACCAAAGGAAAAGAAGAAAACCATGGGCTAAGAAGAGAAAACATTATAAGTTTTTTAAAAAGCGAGCATAGTATTTATTCCAAATCTGTTATTCTTTTTTATATGTTTGCTTTTTTATTTTCCTCTGGGTGAGGATGATGTTGGGTTAGCCTAGCTCTCTGAGCTGCTGAGAGAAGCTGTTGCATCCGTCATAGTTGGTCAACTCACAGTGTTGTTGTTAATGTGTGCCATGTTCTCTTGGTTCTGCTCCTGAAGTATAGTTTAACTACTGAAAAATAGGATAATTGGCCAATAAAACAAAAACAATTCAAAGAAGTTAGTTTCATTAACTGGATCCTTACCCCGGTGCACAGTTAAAGGTCTTGTGCTAAAGATGAATCAGTTTTGACAGAATCATTGGGAATTCTGTTACCAAACAGACTGGTTCTCTCTTGCCAACTGGGGTAATCTTAGGGAACATCTCAACTCCAGCTCCATTTTAATTTCTACAACTGGGAGTAGGCTCTCAGTCCCCGTTTCAGCAGTTTCATGAGAAGATACTTTCATAGAGCCAACCAAAATCAGACATTATCTGGAAAGTCTGGTCCTCCCAACCTGGAACTTCAGATGGCCACTAGTAATTCAGTGGATCAGTATCTCATTGGGGTGGCTATTCTGCTGGTTCAGATGACAGCTCATCTATGGTTCCGCATTCTCAGTATAGCTTATCCTTTGATATCCATAAATTCTACATGAAAGATCCACACCAGGCTCCTGGAACCCTTCCTCTGGATCTTAGAGTACTTCTTGGACATCAGTTCAACACATGGACAGTCTTGCTATTTAGGTTAAGAAAAAATGTGCTCTAGAGCTCCAGCTTCTGGCTTAGGGGCAGCATGTTGGCAACATTGGGAATCTCAGGGGCAGTTGGAGTCCTGGCAACATGATAAAAACCAACTCTTGCTCTTTGAGTCTCTGAGCAGATCTGAAAGATCTTTTGACATTGAGCTCTGGGCCTTGGCTGCCTTGCCTCTTTCAGATCCACAGGGAAGCTGCATACAACAAAACCTCCCAAGACATGGACAAGTGGGATCCAGTAGTCTTGCAGAATCGGAGAGCAGCACAACTAGTCTTCCCTCTGGAGCAGGAGCAAGTACGAGATATCCCTATTGAGGAAGTGCTTGGGGTCTGGAAGGTAGGTTGAACTCAAGATAACCGTGGTGAGACCTCATGTCCAAAATCCCATGGTAGAGAAGTAACTCTGGCCTTTCAGTGTGTGCAGAATGCTTTACACACCCATTAACTCATCTGGTTCTGCCAAATAACCCTCCCTATTACCTCCTGGCGCATTGAATTCTGTCCATAAGGAAGACAAGGGACCAGGTCATCTGTGTTCTGTCACAAAAATAGCAACCAGTGAAGATAGCTTTGAGAAAATTTGAGAGCTTCAAGAGTCTAGGCCGATCCTCTTCATGTTCTAGATGCTGGGACTAGACCAGGGAAAAGTTTGGTACTATCCTTTCCATTCTCTAGGCCCACATCATCATTTTTCCATCTGCCTTTGAAAACCACAAATCAACATTCCCTATGTTGCATTGTATTTTTATTCAGTTAAACATTTCCCAATGATATTTTAGCCTAGTCCCAATAGTTTGACACCTCTGGTCTATTCCAACCCTAGCACTGGAGATGATATTCTTTTCTTTCTTCAATTCTAGTATTGTAAGCACAGAGAAATTTAGTTATATTCAAAGGTATCTTAGGAAGCAGGGATTCCTTATACAGAATTATGCCTGTTGGATAAATCCTTATTAGAGCCTAAAGTTTGCTCACAGAACAGCCAAGAAGTAACAGTAAAAACTGACGTCTCTGGAAGGTTTTAAGTGTGCAAACCATTACATATATTATCTCTTTTGAGTCACACAACAAGCCCAAGAGGCAGGTGCCAGAGACATTGCTGTCCCATCTTACTGAGGAAGAAACTGAGGCTCAGGCAGGTTTAAGAATCCTGAGCTGGAGAATGTCAGAGGCAATATGCTGCCTCTAGTGAAAGAAAACTATTTCCCACTGAAACACCCTCTGGGAGTGACTAAAACTACTAAGGTAACTCTTTAAGCCTGGAGCATGGTGTACTGTCAGAGCAGCTAGTTCTTAGTCAAAGGGGCATGAGCTCTAGGGTAGGGGCTAGGCCTAGAATATCTGCAAATGTGCATTGAATGGCTGGTCTTGAGCAGAAATTGTAGAACGGCTCCTTGCAGCTGTTTGTGTCGTGGCCGAAGGGGAGTAATCAACATTTTGCAATTCTTCCTCAGTAAGAGGCTGAGGATGTTGCACAATAAAGGTGGCTGTCCACGGAACATGAGCAAGCTGGGCTCCAAATCTTACATGATTATTGGGATTGGACATGACCCACACAAGTCACATCTTCAAATTCATTGTCAGGAGGGAAAATTGTGATGCATTAGACAAAAGAGAAAAATAACAAGTATTCATATAGGTTTTGTCACTTGTGAGGGCTTTTGGTTGTCTTTTCTTTCTTTTTTTTAAACTTACACTTTACTTACAGGATGGTTCAGGCCAGAGATAGCAAACACACACCTGCTTTTGCTACCAAGATAGATTAAACTGTAATGAGGAAATAGTCAACAAAATAATTAGTAATCCAATCACAGATAAAGAACATGACATTTTAAAACTAAGTCATTCTGTGGCCCATAGGGACCTTTCTGGACACGTTAGAGGTGCTTCTTTTTATTTGAATTTGACATCACTGGTTTAGGCCTCCAGGGTGATGTACAAGCTCTTTAATAAAGAGTGACAGCTTGTGACCTCTTCATGGTAGCTGGTCAGACAAAAGACACAAGGCTGACACAGAACATTTCTCAACAGTTCTCCAAGGGTCAGGAATCTTTAACATAGTATACTATGACTTTGGTCCTATTTCCTAGAGTTTTTATTAACTTTTCTTTTTCTTTCCTTTTTAAACTGAAAAGATAGGGAGAAAATGGTAGAAACCATTTTGTAGCTTTGAATTTGTCACAACTCCCCAGTCACTATCTTTCAACACCCCAAGTGTTGCCGAGGGGACCTTGAATAAGTCCTAAAGTTGGAAAGCATCTCAGAGGCCATCTAATCCAACTCTTTCGTTGTACAAAAGAAGAAACGGAGTCCTAGGAAGAATTTACCCTCATCCTTATAGTCTTCCCCTCAGAACTGAAAGGGAAGCTAAGGAGATGAAACATGTTGACTGAGATCACACAGATACTAAGTGATGGATGGCATGGGAGCCCAGGTTGTCTCCTTTGATACCACACTGAGGTGTTTAAGAACTTTGTTGGTGGCCATACCAGCAGAATACAAGCCCTGATGGGTCCTCTCCCGATAAAAGCATGACTCCATAGGTGAATTGTACCTCATGAAGTGAGGCCTAGCCACCTAGGTTAGCCCAGAGATGAGGAATTCTTTGGGAACTAATAACTCCTGAAGGCTATCTTGGTAGACAATAGTAAAGGTTCCATTCATAGAGCTTTGACGTTGAAAATTTGGTCCTGCCATTTATGCATCTTTTTTTTTCTGAAGAAAAGTGTATTTTCTAGGCTGATAATAAAGAAGCTTTGTTTCTAGATTTTGTCTAAGTGTTTATCATTTTGATCATGATTGTGGTCAGCTCTTCCCACTAAGGAAAGCTGTGTGATAAAAGGAGTGGAGGATGTATATGTGAGGGTTTGCAACTACAGCCAGCCTGGTGGAACAGTGGCCATCTTTGCTGGCTGCTGCCAAAAAAGAAAACAGAGTCAGAGGAGTTTGAACTGGAAGGGACCTTTGAGATCCTCCAGTCCAGCTCCTGGTATTTCAGCCCATTTGTTTCCTGCATACAGAACCAAGGCATAGTGGGAAATGCACTGTGGAGTTTAGGGAATTGCAGGCAAAGTAAGGAAATGACTAGGGTTAAATTTGAACTGTCAGGAAATAGGCTAATTACACAAAGGTCATATTTTTGTTTGGGCAACGTCCTTTTGTGCTCAGGAAATTTAAAAAAGAAAAAAATAACAAGCCACTAGAACTGTAAGCCCCCAAAATGTCTTGTTTTTCTCGTTTGGTCCCATCACTGGTGAACAATACAGAGCTGGGAAGTGACAACGGCATATCATGGGCCGTGTGTACACATGATTGGTAGCAGCTGGCTGTGATGGGTTTTGCTTCGAAGCTGGTAGCCAGATTTTCGCCCCTGCTTTACCATCACTATCAAGAATACTGATCTTAAACTCTAACCTTCTCATCCCAAATAAATGCAAAGGGAAAGATCTGATCTGAAACCTGGAGAACAATTTGGGGGTAGGGGTGGGGGTGGGGAGAAGGCTTGCTCTGGGCCATAGAGAACATTTTGCATGGGTTTCCGATCATCTGGAGTGTTGAGAGGAATCATCTCTCTGTTAGAGCAAGAAGCAACTGAGAGGCCAAGGCAAGAGTCTGGTTTGGGTGATCAGGAGGCATCTCCTTCACCTCTGACACAACTAACTGTACACCTCTCTGAACACCAGTTTTCTTCTCTCTGAAAATCTCACCAGAGCATCTGTTTCAGAGCTGGGAAGGATCCTTAGAGACATACTAATCCAACCCACTTGTTTTACAGAGCAGAGAAGCCAAGAGAACAGAGACTTGCCAGATTTGAACCCAGATGGTCTTGACTTCACATTCAGGACCATTTTTCCCCAATAGAAGCTCCTGAATACAGGGGCTGGGTGGCAAATCTTAAAGCACTTTAGAACTGGGAGGCATGTGTGCTCTTAGAGGAAGTTGACCAGATTCACTCCTTAATAGTGCTCTTTGATTTTCTGGGTCATGAGTAGCCCTGGCCCCTGGGGCTGAAAATTGGATGAGAAGAGCTCCCCCCAGAACTTTGAAGAGCAAGGCTGCAAGCTATTTAGAGCTTCCGCTGTTGGGTTTTGGCCCAGGACAGCCAGCCTTGGCTAGCTTCCTAGTCCGTCTCCAGTGGCATGGAACAGGTAGAGGTAGGAAGGAAAGGTGTGGGCGCCTTGCTCAGTTTTGCTGTGTCCTGTTGTATTGTGAAGGCAAGAACTCCCCTGGAACAGGAAATTTTTAACCTCCTCCACAAGAATAAGCAGCCTCTGACTGACCCTCTTTTGACACCAGTGGAAAAGGCTTCCCTGAAAGCCATGAGTCTGGAGGAGGTAAGTGCCTGGCTACCGTGTCCCCCTCTTCCCCCCACCTCCCAGCTTCCTCCCCTTTCCTTGGCTGGCATTTCCAGCATGCCCACTCTTCCTGGAGATGCCTGGCTGCCATGGCCCCCTTTATCCCACAGTTTCCTTCCCTCTCCTTGGCTGGTATCTTCAGCATGCCCATTCTTCCTGGAGGTGCCTGGCTGTCATGGTCTCCTCTACCCCCCAACTTCCTCCCCTTTCCTTGACTGGCACCTTCAGCATGCCTGCTCTTCCCAGAGGTGCCCAGCAGCCCTGATCTTACCATTCCTGTCTTTTCACTGTAGGCCAAGCAACGTCGGGCAGAGCTCCAGAAAGCCCGGGCCCTGCAGTCTTACTATGAGGCCAGGGCTCGAAGAGAGAAGAAAATCAAAAGCAAAAAGTAAGAACTTGTCCCAGGGAGCTCAGGCTGTTTGGGGTTTTCCATTAGAGGGAAGCAGCTGTTTAGGCTGTGCTATAACCCCCTAAGGAAATACCCTGCTGACCAGAAGCAGTACCATATAGCAACAGAAGTACTGGCTTTGGAGGCAGAGGACCTGGCTTCAAATCCCAGCTTCTGCTACTTCCTACCTGCATGGGGGGGGGGGGGCACAAATCTCTTCCTCTCTGTTGGCTTCAGTTCCCCTGTCTAGAAACTGAGGGGGCTGGGCTCAGTGAGCTTTTGAATCTTAGTATTTAGAGCTAGAAAGAACCTAGATCATCTTACTCCAAACCCACTAGGTTTTGAGAGGAGATGACTGAGAGCCCCAAGAAGGATAGCAACTCGGCTAGCCCCCCACTGGACTGTAGTATGGAAGCGAGCCAGTCATGCCACCGGGATACTCTGGCTCCAAATCCCAGAAGGGGCAGTGTGAATGGGCAGGGGATTCTCTAGTCCAGTGAGGCATCCCTTGAACCATAAGCCTTTTGGGTAGTCTGCTTAAAAAACACCTTTTTGGGGGGAGCTAGGTGGCACAGTGGATAGAGTACTGGCCCTGGAGTCAGGAGGACCTGAATTCAAATCTGCTCTCAGACACTTCATAATTACCTAGCTGTGTGGCCTTAGGCAAGCCACTTAACCCCATTGCCTTGAAGAACTAAAAAAAAAAAAAAAAAAAAAGTTCCTTTTCTGGTTTCTTTGGGATAGTCCTGACCTAATGAGCTCCTCTTACCCAGGCCCCAAGGAGGGGCCAGCGCTGTGCCAGAAAGCCATCCCTTCACCCCACCTTGAAGCCTACCAGGAGTTGACATCAGTCTTTGGGGAGCAATGGGGCAGCCCTCTATTCTAGCCCTCCCACCTACCCTCCCCCAGAATGACCCTACGAGCTTGGAGGACTGCTGGCAGTGGGATAGAGGTTCTGGGGTTCTCTTCAGAAGGGCTGTCAGATGTGGCTCCCCTCCACTGTCACAGTGCCTCCTGCCTTTTGTGACCGTCCTCCCACAGATTTCACAAAGTGCTGAAGAAAAGAAAGGCCAAGGAGGTTCTCAAGCAATTTGAAGAATTGCAGAAGGTCAATCCCACAGCTGCCCTAGAAGAGCTGGAAAAAATGGAAAAGGCCAGAATGGAGGTAGGCTTCACCTCTCCTCCCACTCTGATGACCCAGCACACTTTCCCCAAACCACATTAACATCACTCTCTGCCCTTTCTCAGGAACGAATGAGCCTCAAGCACCAAAACAGTGGGAAGTGGGCCAAGTCAAAGGCTATTATGGCCAAGTATGACCTGGAGGTAAGCACTGGAGTGGCCAGGAAGAAATTATGGGTGCAGGGGATGGGGGGGGGTGATTCAGGACAAGGGGACTGACATGAGCCGAGTTGAGAGGGGCAGGGATGATAGCTGTTAAGGTTTTGTCAAATGGAGTAGATGAGGTGGCTAATTTCACTTCTTGTAAACTCAATGACAAAGAGTGGGACTTGCTGGCCTCTGAAGACCCTGCCAGCTCCAGCACTAGGATTCTAATCACTTTCCTTCCCAATTGTCTTTGGGACCCCATGGACCATAACCGTTCTAACCTCCACCATCTCTCCAAGTCTGACCTACTCTGAAAAACAAAATGAGGGAATTTGATTAGATGGTGCTATGGTTGTGTGTGATCTTGGGCCAGTCACCTCCCTGGACTGCCATTTCCTCCTCTAAAATGAGGGGATTGGATTAACTACCCTCTTGAGGTCCCTGCCAGCCCTGGAGCTGTGACCATATTAGAGGCAGAGACCATTTCTGCTGCTGCTTTTGTAGTTCTCAAGACCTGGGATTTCTGTAAGCTTGTTAGAATTTGCAGAGTGCTTTACGTACTTCAACTCATTCATTTGAACTTTCAAAGGACATAGGTGCTAAGACATTATGATCTCCAGTTTATAGGTGAGGAAATCAAGGCAGATTAGGTCTGTCATATTTTGGTACAATTGGATTTTTGAGGCCAGTGTGTTGAGAGCATGAGTCAGGGACTGAGAACTGAGGCTTTCCTCTAAACTCTTGCTGTATCTCCTTCAGGCCCGTAAAGCAATGCAGGAACAGCTGCTCAAGAACAGAGAACTGACCCAGAAACTTCCAGTGCCCTCTGACAATGAGCAGGATGAAGATACCGAGGAAAACAGTGGGCTCATCCCTGACATTGTAAATGAAGTGCAGATGAGCATTGATGGACCAAACCCCTGGATGCAGAAGAACCGTGGAATCCACCTGAAGGCCTCTCACAGCCAGAAAAAGCTTGTTGCCGATGAAGAGTCTGAACCTGAGGAAGAAGAGGAGGCTGAGGCAGAGGAGGAGGCTGTGCTACAGGAAGTGGAAGAAAGACGATTCTTGCGAAAAAAGTCAGAGGTTGACCAGGGGTCACAGAAGCAGGGACACAGAACAAAAGGTAAGCTAGTCCTGTGAGAGTCTCTTTACTTCTGAAGTATAGACAGTAGAGCTGGTCTCAACAGCATTGTTATCACAAGGGGCAGCAATGTGTAAAATTGTATAGAAATGGGTACAGTGCTGACTTCATGGGACAGGTTGTATCACCAAAGCAGCCTCTCCATTGGTTCCCCCCCCCCCAGCCTTTGTTTTTCAGCCTCCTTAGAAGTGAAGCCTGCCTCGTCCTGAGGCAACCAGCCCCTTTCACTTGGGTCAGCTCTGACTACTGGTTCTTTCTTTCCTGGCCAAATCTGTCCCTAGGCACCGTTCACCCCTGTGATGAATAAAAAAAAGCATCAGTTATCATTCTGAATGCATGGCAGGCCCTTCAGTGGGTAAAAGCCCCTTCCTTTAGTCACAGTTGTCTGTGCCAAGCCACATGATTTTCAAAGAAAATTAGGGCACGAATGCCAAAGGTTTGGAGTACCAGAGATATCTTAAAACCTGATCCCTAGAACATGATGCTGCAAGGCGGGAGTCCCCAGGTTCCAGAAGGTTTCCTTTTCTGTGAGATTCCATTGCTTTGTCAGTTGGTTTCATGTGCCTGTTTCATTCCTGTTGCAAGGGAGACTCACGGCAGTGATGGTGGATTGGATTTAATCCAGAAATGATCTGTGGGGGCGGCTAGGTGGTGTGGTGGATAGAGAACCGGCCCTGGAGTCGGGAGTCCCTAGGTTCACATCTGGCCTCAGACACTTAATAATTACCTAGCTGTGTGGCCTTGGGCAAGCCACTTAACCCCATTGCCTTGCAAAAAACAAAAACAAAAAAATACAGAAATGATCTGTGATGCTAAAACTTGATTTCAAAGTCATTCTTCTCTGCCTGGGTTCTGAAATATGGGTCTGGACTATGGAGCTGAACTGTCTCCGACAAAAACTAAATAGACCTCAGAGGACAAGCCTTCTGAAAATGGACACTTGCCCACCTCCTGTCACTTGAGGAGGTAGCACACTTTCCCCAGTGGTCTGAAAACAGCGTCCACACAATGTCAAGGGAATTCTTATTCACATATCATGTGGTCTCTGAGGCAATCTCAGATACTTCCTTGGACAAGTCATTTTACCTTTCACAGCCTCAATTTCCTCATCTGTAAAATGGGGATAATGATAACACTGACCTCCCAAGGTGGTTGTGAAAATCGAATGAGATAACAGATTAAGCACTGGACATCATCATCGTTATTATTACTATTACTGTTACTTGCTTTTAAAAAATAGTAATTGTTCCTTTTGACCAATGGGAGGGAGAGAGGGAGGAAGGGATGGATGGATGGACATGACGGATGGATGGATGTCCAAAACATGGTCTAACCAACTCCTGGTTTCTTCATCAGCAAAATTGAGGATTGAGGATTTCTCTAGACTCAATTCTAGACAGTGTCTTCCAGTTCTCAACTTGCATTCCTCCTAGGGGATCTTGGGAAAATCCCCTTCCCTCATTTTCTATCTTCTCTAATATAAGATGTTAGACTAACCACCTAGTCTGGGGTCCCTTCCAGCTCTGAAACCTTACGCAACCTGGTTGTTGCTGATAACCAGACAGAGTAAGCATCCTACATCCATTGTGGAAATTTCTGCTTCTAGTTCCATGAATGATTCAGTGGATGATCAGGCTCAGCGTGATAATATGGAATAATTCCAATTTCGAAGTGAACAGTATTCCTTCTGTTGACTTTTGTAAACAGTAGAGCATAAATTAAAGCAACCTGCTATTCAGAGAGACCACCTCTTTTTTGACCCCTGGGTTCTCCACGTCAGCAGGTTTCCCTGCATAATTATTCAGTGAATCACTGGTACTGGTGAGGCTGAGAATAGAAGCCAGGAGAAGCTCCAGGGCTTCTCCTTACTAAAGTCCTCTGCCCACTGCTTGACAGGCAATGGTTAGCAAACTGTCCCAGAACTCCAGAACATGGAAACTCCCCCATTTGTCCCAGAAGTGTCTTTCAAAGCACCCCGTCACCCATGGCTGATTAACAATTGTTCGATGATGAGGCACCTTTGGGTTTCCCTTCTCTAATAGCTGATTTTGTTTTTCTAGCACCCAGGAGATCGGAGGAGGATGAGGAGGTGTTAGCTGAACTGAGGACTCTGTCTAAGCAAATAAATCAAAAAGCCAAGAAGATGAGAGATGATGGAGAACAGTCTGTGAGCTCCACCCCAGCTGCCTCCAATGAGCCAAGTGTCCAGAGAGAGGAGCAGTCCTTGATAGATGAGAGACTGGAGAGGCTGCAGACCATGGAGGACCTTGAGACTCTGAGCATGGAAGAAGTTAACCAAGAACAGAAACTCCCTAGGCCTGGAGTGGAAAGGCAGCAACAGCCAAGTAGTCAGTCAAAGCAAAAGAGTCCTCCCAAGATGGAACGGGAAACCATGATTGATCTACACACCATCATTGGTGTGAAGGCCCACAAGGCAAGCTCTTCTTTGTCAGTACCCACCATTGTAGACGAGGAGGTGAGTTGGATTGGGCCCGGGGCCATTTGGGGGAGAAGATCCCTGGCTGCTTGACTCAGGGATGGGCTAAGATTTTAAGGTGGCCTTGGGGTAACTGCAGTGTCCCAAATCCTTCATTCAAATTCAATGAGTCCATGGTTTGACAGATGTTCTGTAACCCAAGCTGCTTATTGAGTCAGAGATTTAGAATTGGAAGGAACCCCAAAACTCAAACTGGTACAATGTCCTTTTTCAGAGGAGCCAAGTAGTGACTTGCCCAGGATCACCTGGGTCATAGATGTACGTAACAATTCTGATTGTGTCCTGGGTGCTCCAACCCAAAATCTAGTGGCCTCTTACCTGGGCCCCTAGAATTGCTCTTGTTGCTATCCCTTGTCTCCTGCCCTGGCTGCTGGGGAGGCTGGGCAGTGGGACTGGTCCCCAGATCCCCTACAGCAGAGTCAGCAGTGCCAATAGCAGCAGTAGGAGGCCAGAAAGGTGGAGCAGAGTAGCATGGCTTTCAGCTAGAGGGGACTGAGGCAGCAACTGCTCCCTGATCCCCTAGGAGGATTCCCAACCTGTCCAATGGGAGCTCTGCTAATCCAGTCCACCAAACATTTCTCAAGTGCCTTCTCTGTGCTAGGCTCTGCAAGCTATAAGTGTTGAATATCTAAAGACAATTTGAAAAAATGATCTCTCCCCATGGAGGGGCAGGAGCTCTTCCCCTAGGCACTGGGAGCTTATCTACTTTTTCTACTCTGTTGACAACTATTATTTCAGTGTACTTGTTTTCCTTTATAAGTTTCTATTATTTTATGCATTTTAAAACCCTGCTTCTGAGTAGGGACCCATCCATAGGTTTCACCAAACTGCCCAAGGGGTCCATGACAGAGAAGAGTTTAAGAACCCCTGGCCTGGGGGCAACTAGGTGGCCCAATGGATAGAGCACTGTCCTTGGAGTTAGGAGAACCCGAGTTCAAATGTGGCCTCAGACACTTAATAATTACCTAGTTGTGTGACCTTGGACAAGCCACTTTAACTCCATTACCTTGCAAAAAAAAAAAAATACCCTAGCTTAAGGGTATATGCAGTCTTTTGAAGAAGAGGAAGTGAGGTGGTACCTGCAGGAAGCTGCAGACTCTTAAGATAACATGAAGGCATTTCAGGTTTATGAAGTGACCAGTCCAAAGGCACGATAGGAAATGGAATTTGGAAAATAGCAGATAAGCCCGCTTGGTTGGTTTGTAAGTCTGAAAAAGGAGGCTAGGGCCAAATTGAGCCATCCAGCCCAATGTTCCAGCCTGTCAAGATCTTCTGGAATCCTGACTGTCATCCAGCATTAGCTAAACAAACCCTCCCAGCTTTATATCTTCAGTTCACTCCCTATTACCTTCTGTGTGACCTTGGGATTTGCCTGGTGTCAGAGGACGAGTTTGGTCTGGATGGTTCAAATGTATGGGCAGCATTATACAAAGAAAGCTAGGGCTGCTCTGATATCTGGGCTGAGCTAATAGATTACAAAAGCCTCCTTTAGATAGTGGAGTAATTCCAATGCAAAGTGAATTGGAGGCTGGGCCTGGAAGCCTTGGCCAGAGCCTGGGCCTGAGGATGCCAGGGTGTAGGGATTAGTGATGAAAGCCTCTGGCTAGCTCCAGGGTTTTGATTCTACTCAAGGCAAGGAAGTGGAATGGATTCTGGCCAGAAGGTCTCCCTTGGAGCGTAGGCCCTGTACTTGGCCTTTCCTTAGGCTCCCTGAGGTGAGAAAGGTGGGAAGGATGTGGCCTCCACAAGGGTCAGATCTGGTGAACCAGGCCTTTCTTCCACCCAGTTTGCACATAGGACATTGTTCAGTGCCTCCCCCAGGGGGCGCTGAAGCGTCACAAGCTGGCACCCCAGGCGGTCCATGCTGCTGAGCAGTTGGCAACCTTCACTCCCATCTGCTTCTTGCTCTTGTCTCCTCCCAGGATGGTGACGAGGAGGTAACCCAAAAGCAGATAATAAAGGAGGCCTTCGCTGGGGACGATGTCATCGCTGACTTCCAGAAGGAGAAACGAGAAGCTGAGAAAGCAAGCAAGCCAAAAGATATTGACCTGAGCCTACCAGGCTGGGGACAGTGGGGTGGCCCAGGCTTGGTGATCAGTGCCAAGAAGAGACGCCAGTAAGCCCCAGTTGATTTAGATCCATTTCTAGAGCCGTTTGAGATCTACAAAATGCCTTCCACATAGCAACTGGGAGGGAAGAAGGGAGGGGAAGAGAGGGAATGCAGATCACTGCTCTGCCCATTTTTCGGGTAGGGATACTGAGACTCTGAGGGGAGAGGTTCCCCCAGGCAAAAGGATTCCAATCCTTGCTTGCTTCTCAGGAGCCTCTGAGCCCTACCTGAATGTGCTGTCTCAGGTGCTTATACCAGCCATCTTGTTATCTGCTACTCAGGTTTCTCCGCAAAGCCCCTAAAACTGCTCCAAGGAAAGACAAGCGTTTGCCAAATGTGGTCATAAGTGAGAAGAGGAACGTCCAGGCAGCAGCCCACCAGGTAGGGTGGTGAGAGAGAGGTGACACAGTGTCATAGTGAACTAGCCAACAGAGCATAGGACATGGAGTGAACATAGACCTGGGTTCAAAAACCTGCTTCTGGCTCCCAGTAGCTGTGTGACCTGGGACAGATCTCTTTTAAGTTCTCTGAGCCTCAACATTTTGCACAATCCCTGCTTAGGTTGGGGGTCCGTGGGGGGGGGGGAGTTGAATAGAATATTTGGGTATGCCAGGTCCCAAAAAGGAAATGCCAAGGACAAGTCATCCCTGTCCTCAGGGAGATCCAAGTCTGATGGAGGACACAGCATGCCAACTTTTGTGTGGAGATGTACACAGATGAGAGAGTGGAGATGATCTCAGAGAGAAGATCCCCAGCTTAAGGGGGATTGAGAAGGGCTTCATGTAGAAGGTGGAATTTTAGCTGGGACTTGAAGCCAAATGAGGAGGGAGAGCCTTCCTGGCATGAAGCACAGCCAGAGAAAATACTAGATGGAAAGGGGGCAAGCAGATGCAGACTGGGGCTGGCTATAAGGTATAAGAGACCTGGAAGAACACGAAAGGGGCTTTGATCACCACCCTGAGAATGGAATGGGGTGGGGGAGGCCAGGGTCACTAGATAACCTCTAAGGGCTCATCCAGCTCTGGAAATCTAGGAATCCCAGATAAGAGAGAACTGCCCACATACTGAATGGAAGAATAATCTCTCCAAACTGCTTTTTGACCAGACTTAAGCTGAGCCTAAGGATTGGAGTTAATCAGTAGAAAGAGAAAATCAGTATTTTCATTTTTTCATAAGCCAGAAGTACCCACCCCTCAAAGCAATCACTTATTTTTCAAGGTGAAAAGACCTTGCTGACTTCTTGAGTAGGAAAGTGCATTGTGTACTTTGGGATTGTGCCTTCTCTCTTGAACTGGATAAAAATATCCCCCCCCCCCCCCCCGCTATATTAGGACTCAAAGGAACCTCTCCCCCATACCCCCCAAAAGGCTTCCTCAGAGAGTTGCCTCGAGTGTTGTCAAGGGCCCATCCCTAGTGTCAGAGCTGAGACTGGGACCCTGTTCTTCTGATCTTGAGCTGAGCATTCTGTCTACCAATCACTCACAAGGTCATAGACTGAAAAAGTCAACACTTCCTGAAGGAACTAGGGCCCAAAGAAAGGACTTGTCCAGACCACGTAGACAAGCCACACAAGACTAGGATTTGAGCCCCTAAATCCAAGGCCGTTTTGGTCACATCACACCCCATACCTTTCATGTTCTACAGTGTTGCCAAAGAGCCACATGTCCACTGTTCCCTCTCTAGCTTCACACCCTCCTGACATAACCTAGAGCCATCCAGAGCCTTGGTTCCTCTGCCTTAGCTTCTTTCCCCTCTTTTGCAGGTGAATGTGCTTCCATTCCCATTCACCCACCAGCATCAGTTTGAAGAGACCATCAAGACACCAGTGGGAACCACATGGAACACACAGAGGGCCTTCCAGAAGTTGACTGCTCCCCAGGTGGTGACCAAGCCCGGCCACATCATTGAGCCCATAAAGGCGAAGGATGTTGAGTCCTCTCCTTCCAACTTGGGCCCTCCAACTCTGCAGAGGAAAGAGCAACATGGCCAACAGAGAAAAGGGCTAAAGAAAGCCTCTTAAGTCCTAGTGATCACCCTAGGGCCAGGAGTACTTGGGATGGGGCAATAGTGCTGTGGGTGGGGAGGATGCCTCTTTGGAAATAAAACAAGCCTTCCATATAAATGGAGTGCAGTGGATCATATCTTCTCCAGTCATCTTCCTCTCCCCTTTACCAGCAAAAGATGTGCTGAAGGTGTCTTCACTCCTGCTCATACTGGAAGCTCATTAGATGGCCTAATAGAGATCAAGTTGGGCAAGAAAACTCAAAGAATGCCAAGCAGATTTAATAATACGTGCCATTCATCTGGCCAACTATTCATAGCATTTTCCTAGCCTCTCACTGAGAAAGGGGGAGAGGGAAAGGGAGCAGAAAAGGCATCCCCATAGTATAGTCACTCTATCCAGGCTACTAATGTACATTAGGCAATTCCTTTCCCGTCCAGATTTCTGGCACTCCATTGGAAAATGAGGGGGTGGATCAGGGGTTCCTGACTTGGGATCTGTGGGAATATGGATGAAGGTAATGTATTTCAATAGGAGTAGTTTCTTAGCCATTTTGTACTTTTGGAAACATTCTGAGAAGGTTTCCATAGGCTTCACCAGAATGCTAGAGTGACTGTAACACCAAAAAGGCAACCCCTGGTCAGTAGATGATCCTTAAGGATTCCGGGCTCCAATGTGTTTGAGATCTGAAATAGATGCAGAGAGAAAGCACAGTGAGGACAAGACCCAGGTGCCATAGTTGGCACTGGTTCCTCCAGTTCTAGTAAAGTTTTCCAGTTTCATTTTAGAGGAATTGGGAGTTTTGTTATCCAGTTGTTCCATACCCAAGGGACAAGGCTGTTCCTGGAATTTTGTGATCCAGGAGCAATTTTCTTCAGAGCTAGCAAGAGGAAACTCTTTTGGGGGATCACTTTGGCCATGCACTAAACACTTGTCAGATCTCTTTTCTTGCCCCTAGGAGGAGCACTCTGTACCCCATGAGATTGTGTCCCTGGTTTGGGGCATTGCAGAGAGGGAGGAGTTCCCCGTCACTTAAGGCAGTTCTCTATTTTCCTATTTTATGGCAATGCTTGCTTCCAATGCTAATTGGAACTGGCAATTGTAGGGAAGACTAGAGCTGCCTGGAAGCTGGGCAGATTGATGTCTTCTTATCATTAAAGGTTCTTTCATGAATGGCCACTGAAGGATAGCCTTGAAGGATACACAGAAGTATTTTGCTGAAGAGTTCTGTGTCCTGCAAATGAAAAGAGACTCCCACGTAGTGCTGGAGCCCGCATCCACAAGTAAGAGGTCAGGACAGTTCCTATATTGCACAATATTTCACAATGTCAGCTAGGTGAAACCTACTGTAAAGCAGAGGAAATCGTTTCTGGTGCCAACTTCAAACAGATAGCAAAAGCTACCTTGTTTCCAGAAGGTGAGGGACAGATTGTCACTATATATAGTGTCCTCTAAAAGACTCAGTATTGAGTTCCTTGGTCTCTTCCATTCATCAGCATTAATTAAGCACTTACTGTCTTAAACACTGGGGATACAAGGAAAAAAGCAGAAACAGCAAATTCAGCCCTAAACTTTGAAGTCAGCCTGGTCTCTGCCACTAATTCCACAACTGGTTTCTTCCATCAATGTGGCCTCCCCCTCCCCACCAAAAAAATCAGTCCAGGAGGTATTTGATGCCTATTTGGTTTTTATTTGGTTTGGATTTGTGATTTTGTTGAAGAATTTTGTGTAGAAAACCACTGTTCTGATGCTGCTTGGCAGGACAGCTCGTTTTTAAGTTGTCATTTGAGGGTTGCTTAGGATAGGAAATTGTCTAGGATTACACATTGTCAGAGATAGGCCTTGAACCCAGGTCGTCATGACCCTTAAGGCCTTGCCTCTGTCCTCCAGTAAGCAATGCTATTTACATTTTATTCAGTTGTGACTTCATGGTGTGCTCCAAGTCCTGTGTGATGCTAGACTCAGTTATGCCTGGGTAGATTATCTGCTAGGGGTAAGGGAAAGAAAACGATTTGGAGTGATTTCAGATTGTAATTCCCTTTAGCTGTACTTAGTATTTGTGTGACCTTGTGCAAGTCACTTCCCGACTGTAGATCTGTCTTGCCCAATTTTGTAAAAATGAAGAGATTGGAAAACTGGAAAACATGGTCTCCACCAACAGAATCACAAGTCCAAACCAAATAAAAACCAAATAGGCATCAAATATCGACTGGACTGATTTTTTTGGTGGGGAGGGGGAGGCCACATTGATGGAAGAAACCAGTTGTGGAATTAGTGGCAGAGACCAGGCTGACTTCAAAGTTTAGGGCTGAATTTGCTTACATTCTAAGGTCCATTTCCACTCTCACATCCCATAATCTGCTGTGAATAAATGCACGATATTAGCTGGGTGGGCACGGAGGTGGACGGCATTGAAACATACTGCAATTGCCCCAATTTCCCCCAAGTAATTCAGCCCACTCGTTTGGTTTAGTTCCGGGCGCATCCCGTCCATGTGCAATGTGGACTTCACCACCTGCCTATCATTGCTTAGACAATTGGCATTTTCCATGCGATTGTTGTTTGCGGATCACCCAGATAATAACGGAAGCTGCTTGCCACTCGCTGCCAGAAGAAAGGGGCAAGGGCAGGCTACCGAAAAGTTTTCGGCGAGATGCATCCCCAGAAAGTGAGGCGGGCCGGGCTGACGGAGTGAGGGGAGAGAGAAATAATGGACAGCTACACGAGGTCAAAAGAGCGCTAGGAAGGCCCGCACGGGCCCCCCCCCCCCCCCCCCCCCCCGCCGGGGATTTATGGGAGTCGCTAGTGTGGGGCGGATTCGATTGTGTGGCCTCCGAAAGGAGTGCCACGGGGACCTACCCCCAGGTCTGGCAGCTGCTAGCGTGGGCAAAGGGAGAGGGTCTGGCCAGGGTCGAGCACCGAATGGGGGGGGGGGGATGACGCTGCAGTCCGGAGCCTGCGATGCCCAGGGATTTGGGGGAAGTCCCCCTCCGCCCCCACCCCGTGGGGTCGCTGCCCTGGCTCGCATGGAGCAGATAACTGAACGGGGACTCGAGCCCGCCGGCGGCGGGATCCGCTGTCCCCCCAGGCGGCCGGCCAGGCCCCCTCCCAGCCCGCAGCCGACCGACGCGCCCAATCAAGGGCCCCCAGCGAGTGGCCAATCCCATGGACTTTCCCGGGACCCTCCTCGGCTCCCGGGGCTCCCTGCGGTCAGGGAGCGATGCCGAGGTGGCCGTGCTGTAAAGGGGCGGCTGAGCCGCGTTGTACGAGCCCCGGACGCCTGCACTCCCCAGCTCCCGAGCGGAGCCTTTCATGGGTTTGGGGCGGGGGGGATTGGGTGGGTTTTTTGTTGTCCTTTTTTTCGATGTTCGGCTTTTTTTTTCTTTTCTTCCTCCGAACCTCCGAAGTGTTCTTCCTTCCCATTGGCCGCAGCTGCCCCTTGACGCCACCCTGGCCTTGCTCGCTGATTGGTCCGTTCCGGATGTGTCCAAGCCCTTTTCCCAGGGTGTGGCTCTCCCCCCACCCGCCCCCAACAGGGCTCTGACCCCTGACTCCTCCCTTCTCTGGCGCTCTCGCTCCGGCCCCCCCCCCCTTTGCTCTGAATGGTACCGTCCGAGCTCGGCTCCCCTACGGCCCAGACTGCTGCCCTGAGGGCCCCCGGACGGGGCGGGGCGGGGCGCGCTGGGGACGAGGGGAGGGCGACGGTGGCGGCGCCTTCCTGCCGAGCTGGGGCCGCCCCAGCCGGCCCTCCTCTAACTCCGAGGGTCCCGGCGCCCCTCCGGCCCCGAACGCCTCGCTTCCTGGCTTCGCTGTCACCCGACCGGCCCCTGCCCGCCCCGTCGTGGGCTGCCCCGTCAGATCCCCCCCCTTCCGCGGCCTTTGGGTTCCCCACCCGCGCGCGGCTCCCAGGCCCTCCCCGCCAGTCCAGCTGATCGCCAGCCGCCTCCCCTGCCCCCCCCGACCCCTCGCGCGCACCCCGCCGGGCGCCGCAGCCCCGAACCACGTGGGGTGCCCCCTTCTGCGTCTCCATTCCCGAAGCCTCGGTGGACCCCCCCATCCACGCCCCTCCCTCCAGGGGTCACCCCGTGTCCTCTAGGCCCCGCCCCCAGCTCCATGCGCCTCCCCCCATCCCGTCCTTTTGTCTCTTCCTCCGCCTCTAAGGCCCCCCGCGCCCCCCGGGCCCCGCCCTCCGCGGCCCCTCCTCCGGCCACCGGGCCGGCCTCGCTCCCTCACCCCCCCCAGGGGCTCCCGACTTCTCTGGGCTGCCCTTCCCCTTCTGGCTCCCCGCGGCCCCCATCAGGAAACGGGCAGGTCCCGGCCCTGCTCCCGAAAGCCCAAGCCAGGGAGAGCCCGGAGGGCCGTCGGAAGTGGCCCGGGGCGCTGGCCGCTGCATCCCGGCCGGCCCCTGGGGCCACCGGGCGCGAGCGGGCCGGGGCGGGGGGGGGGGGGGGGGGGGGGCTTAGCCCTCATCCCCATCGCGCCCACGACAAGTGGGGCAGGGCAGGCCGGCTCCCAGGGGTCAGCCTCCTGGCCGAGCCGCTGCTCCAGCCTCAGTTGCCTCCTCTAAAACGAGAGCCTTGGACTAGGACCTCACACTAGCCATGGGCCCTTCCAAATCTGACATGTTCATTTCACAATGGAGGAAACCGAGGTCCAGAGAGAAAGAGCACTCGCCCAAGGTAACCCCGCCAGGAAACGTTCTCTGATGGCGCTGGAAGAGGGGGCAAGCTTCGCCCCCAGCGCAGGCCGGGTCGTCACACTGTCGCGGGCCAATTTTCTCTCCTTTCTCTGTCCGAAGTGTCACTGTCATTCAATGATGAAAAGCCCCCCAGTGAACTTCTCCTCGAGTTGTTCCCTAAGAGCGCCAAGATCTTCTCTGCCCAACAGACCAGGCAGGGACGCAGAGAAGAAACGAATTCTTAGCCTCCAGAGCGATAGCTTCGGGGTGACACAAAAGAAAATAGAGACCGAGACCTTAGCTGACTTACCCAAGAACATTCAGTCGCCAGGTAGGCCCGGGAGAAAGGGGCCCAGAGCACAGCCCCAGCTCTCCCTCAAACCCTACGGCCCACCGCTCCTCTACCTAAATAACCCTACCCCAGCTCGAAGCCAGCAGCCAATGGAATCAAATGCCCCAAGACCAACCACCAGTCTTCTCAACTCTGTGGGCAAATGCCAAGTTGGATGCTGCCTGAAAAGAGGAATCGAAGTGTTAGCAAAACCTGGGAGAACTGTAATAGATGGGCTGCTCCTGCAGGGAGACGAAGGCGCTGTTTGATGCTTAAGACATCAAACACCTAAGGGAGGCCTGCCTTCTGCCCATTTCATCACTCACAAGAGGTAGGGTCACTACTGTGCTATTCTGTCCTGTGACAATGCTTGAGGGGCCTGAAGCCTACAAAACAACCAAACCTGATGGTGATTATGGTTGCCCTTCATTCTCAAAGAAGCCCAGGACATCAGGGAGGTGATGCCAGGACAAGCACATGAATTGGATTGGAGTGAGGAGGGCTGTGCTAAGCCCCCAGCCTCACGTTCTCCTCCAGAGCCATCTGGGGCTAGTGGCCACATATGAATCAAGTACAAGACAGTAAGGGTGAAGTGACTTGCCCAGAGTCACACAGCTACTGTCAAGTGTCACACACAAGATTTCAACTCACATCCTCCCTAGTCTCTGCTCTATCCACCCTACCACCTAGCTATCCTTTAAAAGGAATGACCCAACCTGATATGTAAGAATATAAGCTGCCTGTGAACAGAAACTATTTCACAATTGTCTTATACCTAGCCCAGAGCTCAACAAATACTTCTTAATTGACAGCTGTGCCACTCCAGCACCTCTAACTAGGAACCCTCCATTTTTTGGGGGCAAAGCAATAGAATTAAGGAACTTGCTCAAGGTCACACATGTAGCAAGTATCCAGTGACTGAGGCTGAATTTGAACTCAGGACTCCAAAGCCAGCACTCTATCCACTACACCACCTAGCTACACCCCCCTCCAGTTTAATTGATTTTTTTTTTGATCTAGAAGACTTAAAGACTCTCAAAGATCAGAGACAAACACTGGCCAAGAGGAAAATGGTTCTCCCAGAATCATACATCCAGTAAATGTCAGAGGTAAAGTTCAAAGCCAAGACTTTAGACCAAAGATGCTCTCTGCAATTGCCTTGACTTCTTCCCAGTCTAAAATGCTCCCAAAGGAAACACATCGATGTTCTGCCTTTTCTGTGCAAAAAAAAAAAAAAAAAAAAGTGAGAGGCTCTTGACAGCATCTCCCTAGAATATTTACCAGGACACAAAATTCCACACTGAGCCATCCACACTCTCTTTTGACCCCTCTTGTGATGGCGCACAGGTGTTTCGTGAGGGATCTGGTTGAGGGTAGCACTCATTCTGGAACTAGCTTCTTAGCCCTTGGAGAGCAATCTGACCTGTGACCTTTCCCTTTCATGACACCGCCTTCTCTCTCCCTTTGATCCTTCCAAAAGTGGCCTTGAACTTTAATGGGACACCGTTCCAGCCCCTCCAACCCTAGTGGTGAGGAGTAGAAGGGACACCCAGGCTGCTCCGGTTTGTCACAGCTCCAGCCTCATCGTCAGAGACGCCTAGGACTGGAAAAGGGACAGGGCCTTTGGGTCCCACCCTAGCCTTCTACTCTAAATGGGCATGTTCAACAACCAAAAAAAAAAAAAAAAAAAAGGTAACAATCAGACAGTGTCAGGGACTTGCTGGGGCAAAGATGCCCCCAAGTTCCAGCCTCCTCTGCCTCTGGCACAGATTTGCTCATTGTGCTGGCAAGACATGCCAAAATCCCTCAGAGACTGTGGAGAGGAAATAGGGCTGGGCTGGGTAGGTGAAGAAAAGAGGGATCTTTGGAGCCTAGTCAACTAAGAAATAAGTTAAACTGAACCCCCATACCCCCGGATTTTCCTCTCTGCAGTTTCATCTACCTATTTTCTTCCTTCCCTCATTTAATTCATCTCCCCCCCCCCCCATGAATTAGACTACATCACCACCACCACCCCAATATGTATACATATTGCTTAACAGGTAGCTGCCCGAGAGGGGAAATGACTTGGCCAAGGCCACCACACTATTAGTGTGTGTGACCATGCCTATTCCCAGTCCAGGGCTTGGAAATCCTGCCTCTCTGAGAAGTTCTACCTTTGGTGCTGCTTTGTATGGAAGTCTTTAGAAAACCCTTCCAGACTTTGTCTCTTTGAAAATACCAAAGGGGGCAGTTAGCACATCTTTACGGACTGTTAGCATATCAAAAGGAGGCATTTCAAGAATAACTCACATTTATAGAGCATTTGCCTTGAGGCAGCATTGTAAGGTAAGTAGTAAAAAAAAAAATATTATTATTCCCATTTTACGGATAAGAAAGTTAGAACCAGGGAATTTGAGTCTGAATCCCAGTTCTGCTTACTACTTGTTAACTTTGTACAAGTGCACTGGGGCCTCAGTTTGCCCATCTGTAAAACAAGGGAATTAAGAGTAGATGACTTTTATGACCCTTTCCATCTCTGGCATTCTATGATAACAATTCAATAACAACACTAATGTGACATTGGAAATGAATTGGCCCTGGAGTCAGGAAGAACTGGGTTCAAGACTTGCCACTGACACATAGTCTTTTCCCATATATGTCATTTAACTCCTCTGTGTCTCAGTTAACTTTCTAAGATTCTTGCAGGACAGGTGCTTTTAGTTATTTGTCAATTATTTTATTTTTTAAAATATGATTTTTACTGCTACATTTATGTTTTACATGACACTCATTTCCAAATATATTCCTTCTCCTCAGAGTTTTATCCCTTCTAACAATTTTTTTTCATTTTAAAGATTTTATTTATTTATTTTGAGTTTTACAATTTTCACCCTAATCTTGCTTCCCCCCCCCCACAGAAGGTAATTTGCCAATCTTTACATTATTTCCCATCACATACTTAAGGAAGAAACATAAAGTATGAGATAACATGATCAGGCAATAAGATATCAGGGTTTTTTCCCCCCTAAATTAAAGGTAATACTCCTTGGTCTTTGTTCAAACTTCATGGCTCTTTATCTGGATACAGATGGCATTCTCCATTGCACACAGTCCCAAATTGTCCCTGATTGTTGCACTGATGGAATGAGCAAGTACATCAAGATTGATCATCACCCCCATGTTGCTGTTAGGGTATACAGTGTTCCTCTGGTTCTGCTCATCTCACTCAGCATCAGTTCATGCAAATCCCTCCAGGCTTCCCTGAATTCCCAACCGTCCTGGTTTCTAATAGAATAATAGTGTTCCATGACATACATATACCACAGTTTGCTAAGCCATTCCCCAATGGAAGGACATTTACTTGATTTCCAATTCTTTGCCACCACAAACAGGGCTGCTATAAATATTTTTGTACAAGTGATGTTTTCACCCATTTTCATCATCTCTTCAGGGTATAGACCCAGTAGTGGTATTGCTGGATCACAGGGTATGTACATTTTTGTTGCCTTTTGTTCATAATTCCAAATTGCTCTCCAGAAAGGATGGATGAGTTCACAGCTCCACCAACAAAGAATTAGTGTCCCAGATTTCCCACAACCCTTCCAACGATGACCATTATCCTTTCTGGTCAGTCTGAGAGGTGTGAGGTAGTACCTCAGAGAGGCTTTAATTTTCATTTCTCTAATGAGTAATGATTTAGAGCAATTTTTCATGACCATGGATCGCTTTGATTTCCTCATCTGTAAATTGCTTTTGCATATCCTTTGACCATTTCTCAATTGGGGAATGGCTTATTTTTTTTTTTAATTTGACTCAGTTCTCTGTATACCTTCTAACAAAAATTTGAAAAGGAGAAACAAAATACGGTTTAACAAAACTAACCAGTATGTTATACATGTCTATGCATTCTCTCACATCCATATTCTGCTATCTCTGTAAGGAAGGGAAAAAGGGAGGCAAGGGGAATTCTCAACTCCTCTCTGGCATTTTTTCATTTTATTGGTCCTTCTGATTACATGGTTGTGGTCGTGGTTTGCATTATTCCTCTGGTTCTCGCCACTTCCTTCACTTTGCATCATTTCCTATGTCTTCCCATGCTTCTCTCTATCTTCATTGTTTCTTCTGGAGCACTCATATTCCAGTGCATTCATCTACCACAATTGCTCTAGCCACCTTTCAACTGTTGGTGACCTACCTTGTTTCTTGTTCTTTGCCAACCCCCAAATGCTACAGTGACTATTTTGGTATCTGTAGGACCTTTCTTTCTCACATTAACTCTTTTCCCATATATGCCTAACGGTGGGATCTCTAGGTCAAAGGATATGGACACTTTAGTCATTTTTTAAAGCATAATTCCAAATTGTTTTCCCTAATGGATCGATAACTTTACAACTCTACCAAGTGTACTAGAGTTCCTGTCTTCTTGCAGCCCCTCCAATATTTACTTTTGACATCTTGCTGGGTATGAGGTGATCCAATTTGAACTTCTCTCATTATTAGTGATTTGGAATAATCATTGTTGTTACTAGTTTCCCAAGTCTAATTTTGAGACAAATTTGTTCATGTCTTTTGACCCCTTGCCTATCGGAGAGTGGCTTCTGCTTTTCTGTATTTGTGGATTCCATATGTGTATGGATGTATATGCACAAAATTACACATACAAACATGCAAATAGACACATAAAGTATTTTGTATGTATGTATGAATCTATCTAGGGTACTAGACCCTTATCCAGAGGTAGTTGGTTGGATCCTTTTCCCAACCAAAGATTTTCTTTCTTATCCTACTTGCATTGCTTTTGTTCATGTATTTCTTTAATGACCCCTGACCACACTTCTCTTGCATTAGTCCAGGTTTATAATGTGTTGCAATCTTCTCATGACCACCCCTTGCCTCTCCTTTGCCTTTTGGGTAATACTCAACTTCAATTCTTCAGAGACTGTAGTATTCCATGATTCACAGCCATAGCATATCAGAAATCTAAAAGAAACTGGGGTTATAAAGTCAGTCCTTTTTCTTTCAGGGAGAAATTTAGAATACATAAGAGAACTTTGCAATGATCCCAAGGCAATGCAGCCCACTTTCTTCTGTTTGTTCAATTCTGGACCCAGCTCATTGTCCATTTGCATAGTTTGCCCGAGATACTACCCAGACATATGTGTGTGTTTGTAACTGGGGTAAAGAGTCTGAACATAGGGTGGCTAGGTGGCGCGGTGGAGAGAGCACTGGCCCTGGAGTCAGGAGTACCTGAGTTCAAACCTGGCCTCAGACACTTAATAATGACCTAGCTGTATGGCCTTGGGCAAGCCACTTAACCCCGTTTGCCTTACAAAAAAAAAAAAAAAACCTAAAAAAAAAAAAGAGTCTGAACATGTACCCTGACCTCTTCCAATGGACCACATACTCTTCCCTGTTACATATACATTGGAAAAGCTAGTAGATATTCAGATAAACGTCTTTAGATATACATGGACATTCTAATGGGTAAATCATATAGATTGTCCATTCAAGTGTATCTTACAGCCTGAATGAGAAACAGTTTTCAACTACTGTGGACAGTTAAATAAAACTGTTTTGAGTACTCACAAATTATATTTAGGAGACTTTTCAACTCTCTACTGGATGTCCTCCATCAAGCATACAACTCTGTTTTATGTCTCACTTGATATTAATAACTCCCAAGTTATCAAAAGGGATGATCTCTGTTTTTATAGCTTTTTGAAGAATCTGGTATAATTTGAACCAGTTCATGAGAGCCACTTTGTGCATCATCCACAATCAGCACAATAAGGCTTACTAAAAAAGTGGCAGTTACAGAGACTGATACTATCGCAGCTTCTGAGCAAATAAATAAATTGAGATGAAATGAAATAACTCCCATTTCTACGGGGCTGGGTTTAAAAAGACTTCATCACGATGACCCTGGGATGTCAATTGCCAACCCTCTTGTCCCCATTTTACAGAGGAGAAAGCTGAAACTCAAAGAAGTCGGTCAAGAAACATTTTTAAGTATTTATTAATGTTCTAGGCCCTGTACTAAGTTTTGGGGAAAAGAGAAAAAAAGAGAGAGAAAATGTTCTTGCCTTCAAGGAATTTACAATCTAACCAGGTTAAGAGCAGTGGTTTACCAAAGGAGCGCAATGTACTTGCTAATACTTCCAACTTCCAACAGTTGTTTTCAGCTGGAAGAATCCCCAGAAGTCTGTTTGTCTAGTCTGATCCTTTTTCTGAAAATTGAGGCCCAGAGAGGTGAAACAAAAGGTAAGAGTTAGCAAAGGAGAATCAAGCTTACCCAGATTCAGATTCCTAAAGATGGATGTTTCCTCCATCAAAACCAATGGAAACTGAGGATCTGATGTTCTCCAGTCTACTTGACTGAATCATTCATCCTGCTGGGGTCAACTGGGTGGGAAACCTCTCTTCAAATTGACTTAGGCTGGCTTGTCAGGATGGCAGGCATGAGGTCTGTCACCAGCCACTCTAGCTTGGTAGAAACCTGTCAGTGCTTGTATTCTGTTGACATAGCATTTGGAGAACTCAGGGCCACCTCCAGGCCAGATACGGGGGCAAAGAGAGCCTGGTACAGTCAATGAGAGAACTAGACCTTGAAACTATGAAGAGCTGGGTTCAGATGTCCACACACACACACACACACACACACACACACACACACACACACACACACACACTCTCTAGCTCTGTTCCTCTGGAATAAGTCATAAGTCCCTAGTACTCAGTTTCCTTATCTGTAAAGTAGGAATCATAATACCTTAAATGCTTTCTTGGCCTGGTTGCTTTAAGTGAGGCTCAAATGAAATTGTATATGTAAAGCAAAGACACATAAAATGTCAGTTATTCTTGTCACAAGAGCACTTTAACTTCAATAATTAATATTAAGGATGGAAGAATAAGTAGAAGTATAATAATACTTTCCCAACTGAAGGTACAGGTGACTTCTCCCTAATGAAAAGAAAGCAACCAGCTGTTAAATAAAGTCACCAAAGCACCTGCTATTTGGCCTGTGTTGGATGGTCAGGAGTCTTGAAAAAGTCAAAATTCACCCAGAAACATTCCCTTTCCTTAATCCAGTGTGATAAGCAATGTAGAATTGTGGAAATGAGGGGCCTTAAAATTATGGAAGGAAATTTGGAGACCACCTAGTCCAACACATTCATTTTACAAAAGAATATAGACAGAGAGGGAAAGTGATTGAACACCCCAGAGCTTGTAAAAGATTATGTGGTATAGGGAGAAGGACACTGATCTTATGTGAAGTGATACAAAGAAAAGTCTGCAAAACTGGGCTTTTATACACATTGATTGGCAGTACATTTTTTTTTAGGTTTTTGCAAGGCAAGTGGGGTTAAGTGGCTTGCCCAAGGCCACACAGCTAGGTAATTATCAAGTGTCTGAGGCCAGATTTGAACTCAGGGACTCCTGACTCCCTGTGTTACCTAGCTGCCCCGGCACTACATATTTTTTAAAAAACTAAGCCAAAGATATCAGAACTTCAGACTCAAAAAGGGACACAGAGCAAACACATTTTGATTTCATTTCCTATGTTGTTAATTCTTTGGTTCTCTTCTGTTAAATTCCAAGGGTTTATGTAAGCGAGGTATAACTAGCATTGGGCAGCTAGGCCTTTGTCCCAGGGAGCCAATATGGTGGGAAGAAGTAGAGATGTGTCACACATACTTCCTCCATATAAGTCACCCCACCAGGCCTTCCCATTCCCTAAGTTGTCACCTCCAGGGCCCCATTACCATGGTACCCCTTTAGTCACCACCAGGTCTACCACCCAGTGACTAAGTGCCAGGAGAGCTCATATTCTTGCTAGTACTTGCAACTTCCAATAATTGTTGGGTTTTAGGTTGGAAGGAACCTCAGAGGTCTGCTAGTCTAACCATATCATTTTTCTGAAAACAGACCCAGAAAGGTGAAGCTCCCCTCTTTCCTCCTAGGGCTTAAGAGTACATACTTTTCCTTAAGCACCTTAAGGAAGCAAGGGGCACCTCCTTTGCCAATAGTATTGTGTTCAGAACAAGCTGTCCCCCTCATCTGAATTTGCTCCAACTCCAAAGATTCCTATTTACAATTCTGTAGGGAAGATTTCATTCCTTATTTCGTGTTTGTCACTTATTTTTCTTGATGGGGATTTTTTAAATTTATAATAAAAATGGCTAATTGGAAGCTCATATATTTCACTGGTATTCATACACCATCAGGAGGGTCTGAGCATATATCATATATATATATGTATATATATATATATAATATATATATATATTATATATGTATATATATATCCCAGGGAGCTATAGCTATCTGTGTGTGTAATGAAACCCTTTGGCAGAACCTCTGGTGTGAATGTTTGCCAAGAAGTCCTTTTTCAGGGATCTTATTCACCTTTAGTGTCCAACTAGTCACCCAGCTTTTACCTGGGGCTCCAAGAATCTGTAGTAGGTGCAGCAGCCTCATGCCAGTTAAACTCTGAGCAGACAGACTAAATCAGGTTGAGGGGCAACCAAAAGGCCTCTAGTCCATTGGTGAGTTAGGGGGATATTTACCATGAGCATGTGAAGACATCCCCTAGCAGAATGAGTGGGTGAGTAAAATTTGTTCCAGCGGTCATGAATGCGGGTAGACAGGTGCTGCGGAGTGCTTGGAGTTTAGATGGGCATGGAAGATGCTAAGTTCATCCAATGCATGCCAGGCCATTGTCAATTATATCAACTTTTGTCTCGCCAGTGGGCATAAATGACTCTGGAAGAAAGAGGGAGGATGATGACTTTGAGCAACTCTGCCTCACTTAAATCCAATTCATGGGCAAGTAACATTACCCTGTGATGTCATTGGACCTCTTCAAAAATGAAGGAAAGGGGAGGCTAGGTGGCGCAGTGGATAGAGCACCGGCCATGGAGTCAGGAGGATCTGAGTTCAAATCCAACCTCAGACACTTAATAATTACCTAGCTGTGTGGCCTTGGGCGAGCCACTTAACCCCATTGCCTTGCAAAAACCTAAAAAAAAAAATGAAGGAAAGACAAACAATAGACCCCTTCTCAGAATAACCTTGTAACATACATAAAATACATAGGATTAGAAAGAAAACTATTTATATTGAAATACAGTTATCAAGGGGTTTTTTTTAGGGTTTTTTTTTTTAGGTTTTTGCAGGGCAATGGGGTTAAGTGGCTCACCCAAGGCCACACAGCTAGGTCATTATTAAGTGTCTGAGATCGGATTTGAACTCAGGTCCTCCTGACTCCAGGGCCGGTGCTCTATCCACTGCGCCACCTAGCCCCCCCCCCCATCAAGGTATTTTTCTTTTTTTTTCTTTCTTTCTTTTTTTAAAAAATTTATTTTTTATTCTCATTTTGTACAAATTTTTTTTACATTAATAAAATATTCTTGTTTACAAGTAAACAAAATGCCCCTCCTCCCCCATGAATATAGATAGACTTGCTTGGGCGAAAAAAGTAAAGGGGAGAGGAAAAAATTAAAATAAAAAAATAGTAGTAATTGTAGGTATGGCCAGGTGGCGCAATGGACGAAGCACCAGCCCTGGAGCCATGAGCACCCGAGTCCATATCCATCCTCATAAACCCAACAATCACCCAGCTGTGTGACATGCAAGCCACCCATCCCCACTGCCCTGCAAAAACCAAAAAAAAGAAAGAAAAAAAGACCCAAAATAAAATAAAATAGTAATAATAGTAGGGGTGGCTGGGTGGCAGACAGAGCATTGGCCCTTGAGCCAGGAGCACCTGGGTCCAAATCTGGCCCCAGACACCCAAAGATCACCCCGCTATGTGGCCCCAGGCAGGCCATCCAGCCCTACTTGCCCTGCACCCTCCCCCAAATTTAACAAAAAATGTGCTTGAGTCTTTGCTCCAACACCAACAACTCTGTCATGGGTGGATCTCATTCTTTATGATAAGTCCATCACAAAAGTTATTTCCATATTTTTCCACCGTTGCCATTGCTGATCGCAACTCCCCTCCTTTCTTATTTCTCCACTACCATGTACTCTATTTTCTCTCTCCTTTCACTCTAACACTTCTGTAGGGTCGCTGAGTGGCGCAGCAGACAGATCCCTGGTCCTGGGGCCAAGAAGCCCTGAGCCCCCATACCACCCCTTAGGCCCAGAATCCACCTGGCCCTGTGGTCCTGGGCAGGCCTTCCAATCCCAGCCCCTTGCAAGAAGTAAGAAAGAAAATGTCTTATATGTGGCCACTCTCCCCCCGTGGTCCATCCTCTCCTCCTTTATTCACATCCCCACCCCTTCCCCCTGCTCCCCACTCCTTCTTACTCCAGATGTCTATACCCCATTGAGTATATATGCTGTTTCCTCTCCTAGCCATCTCTGATGAGAGCAAAGGTTCCCTCATTCCCCCTTGCCTCCCCACTTCCATATCATTGCAATAGCTCATTGTAATAAAAAAATCTTATGTGAAATATCTTGGCCTATTCCCCCTCTCCTTTTTCTTTCTCCCATTCCATTTCCCTTTTTTTCTATTGACTCCATTTTTACACCATATTTTATCTTCAAATTCAGCTTTCTCCTGTGCTTCAACTATAAAAGCTCTCTCTACCTGCTCTATTAACTGAGAAGGTTCATATGAGTATTATCAGTGTCATTTTTCTATGCAGGAATACATGCAGTTCATCCTCATTAAGTCCCTCATATTTCCCCCCTCTCCTCCAATCTCCATGCTTCACCTGAGTCCTGTATCTGAAGATCAAACCTTCTGTTCAGCTCTGGCCATTCCAAAAGGAACCTTTGAAATCCCCCTGGTTCATTGAAAGTCCATCTTTTTCCCTGGAAGAGGACATTCAGCCTTGCTGGGTAGTTCATTCTTGGCTGCATTCTAAGCTCTTTTGCCTTCTGGTATATTGTATTCCAAGCCCTACGAGCTTCCAACGTGGCTGCTGCTAAGTCCTGTGTGATCCTGACTGCAGCTCCAGGATATTTGAACTGTGTCCTTCTGGCTGCTTGTAATATTTTCTCTTTGACTTGGGAGTTCTGGAACTTGGCTATAATATTCTTAGGGGTTGGTTTTTTGGGATGTCTTTATCAGGGGGATCGGTGGATTCTCTCCATTTCTATTTTGCCCTCTGCTTCTAGAATATCAGGGCAATTTTCCTGTAGTAATTCTTTGAAAATGATGTCAAGGCTCTTTTCCTGATCATGACTTTCAGGTATTCCAAGACTTTTTAAATTATCTTTCCTAAATCTGTTTTCCATATCAGTTGTTTTTTTCAATGAGATATTTCACATTTTCTTCTAATTTTTCATTTTTTTTGAAGTATTGATTCCTGATTTCTGTTAAATTCATCAATCTCCCTGAATTCTATTCTTTGTCTGAAGGATTTGTTCTCCTCAGAGAGTTTTCTTATCTCTTTTTCCATCTGGCCAATTTTGCTTTTTAAAGCATTCTTCTCCTCAATAACTTTTTGAACTGTTTTATTCATTTGACCTAAGCTGGTTTTTAGCATGTTATTTTCTTCAGCATTTTTTTGGATTTCCTTGACTAGGCTGCTGACTTGCTGCTGACTTCATTTTCATGTTTTTCCTGCATCTCTCTCCTTTCTTTTCCCAGTTTTTCTTCTAACTCCCTCATTTGATTTTCAAAGTCTTTTTTGAGCTCTATCATAGCCTGAGCCCAATTTCTGTTTTTCTTGGAGTCTTTAGATGCAGGAGCTTGTGCTTCCTCATCTTCAGACTGAGTATTTTGATCCTTCTTGGGCTCATTTACAAAATATTTCTCAATATTCTTCCTTTTGTTTCTTTGCTTGCTCATTTTCCCAGCCTGGGCCTGGTTTGGAGGTGCTTCCTGAGCTTTTGGGACACTCCCACAAGGGTCTCAGTATGTGAGGCTCTGTCCTCCCTCCTGGTCTGTGAATGACCACAAGCGCCTCCCTCTGCCACGGGGCTGAGGTGGGGGGGGGGGGCTGCTGTTCTATGGGGGGGGGGGCCTAGACTGCGATCAGGATCTGAATGTGGTCAGAGCTCCAGAGTCCTGTTCCAGGGGCAGAGGACAGATCTGGGAAGTCTCTCTTCACTCCCCTCCCTCAGCTCAATGGGCTCATGTCCTGGAGGCTCCTGCTTACCGGCTCCACCTGCTTCTGTTTCCTGGATCTGGCCTGGGGAAAGACCATGATGCTTGCTGTGTGCCCTGAGGGCTGGGCTCCATGTGCTCACTCTGGCAGAGATCCCCCGCTGTTCCCCCACTTTGTGCCCGGTGCTCCTTGAGGTGCAGCTCAGGAGACTCCCCTGCTGCTTTAAGCTGAGACTCCCAGTGCCCTGTGGCTGCCTCTGGGAGGCTGAAGTTCTTTGGCTCTGAAGGGCCACCCCTCTGGCAGGCTGCCTCTCCGATTCCGGGGAGCAGAGCCTTTCTGCTCTTTTCCAGGTTACCTTGAGTTGGAGAACTGCCTCACTGGGTCCCTTTGTGGGTTCTGTCTCTCAAAAGTTTAGTTAGACTCCTTAGCTTATGAATTTTATCAGAGAGCTCCTAAGACTCGATCCCTTCTTGTCGCCCACGTATTTTCAAAACAAGTTTCCAGACCCTATCTTGGCAGGGAAAGTCTGCCCACCTCATTTTCAATGTATCCCCTCTCGAAGATTTTCAGAACATTGTCAAGAAATGCACAGGATGAAAAGGAACAGAAGTCTTTTGACCCACATCAGTGAGATTCCAGACTTATGCAAGAATCAAAATAATAAAATGGCAAAAAATAAAATTGGTAAATGGTACAAAAACAAGCAAAAAGCTTAAACAACACCTTAAAGTTAGGAGATGTAAATTTGAATCCCAGATCTGCTATTTGCAGATTACAGCAGTGTGACCTTAGGCAAGTCACTTAGCCTCTGAGCACCTCAAAATAATACTTGCTCACAGAGTCAGGATCATGCAAAGTATGATGTCATAGACCTGCAACTCCACAGTGAAAGTCAATCCAGGAAGGCTTGAAAGTTCTCATAAAATTATCACATTCTCAATGAAATTTCTTTTGTGCAAGAGAAACAATCTAGATGCAATAGAAAGAGACTTTTTTAGATGCACAAAAAGTTTATCAACTAATTTTGATTTCAAAAAGATGTGGACACACCATTGTGAAAGTATGGCCTTTATTGAATTACTTGCTATCTTGGGGAGTGGGGAGGAAAGAGAGGGAGAAAGGGAATTTTACAGAAATGAATGTTGAAAACTACCTCTACATGAAAGTGGGAAAAATTATTTACTTATATTTTTTAATTATTATTTGTACTTTTATTGAATTTTACCATTTTTCCCCTAATCTCGCTTCCCTCCCCCCACCACCACAGAAGGCAGTCTGATAGTCTTTACATTGTTAAACATTGATCAAAACTGAATGTGTTGAGAGAAATCATATCCTTAAGGGGAAAAAATAAAATATAAGAGATAGCAAACTTACATAATAAAATAACTTTTTTAAGGTCTTTTGGTCTTTGTATAAACTCCACAATTCTTTCCCTGGATACAGATGGCATTCTCCATTGCAGATACCCTAAAATCTTCTCTGATTGTTGCACTGATGGAATGAGCAAGTCCATCAAGATTGATCATCAACCACATGTTGCTTAGTTAGGGTGTACAATGTTCTTCTGGTTCTGTTCATCTCACTCAGCATCAATTCATGCAAATCCTTCCAGGTCTCTCTGAATTCCCATCCCTCCTGGTTTCTAATAGAACCGCAGTGTTCCATAACACACACATCCACCACAATGTTCAGCCATTCCCCAATTGATGGACATTCACTCAATTTCCAATTCTTTGCCACCACAAACAGAGCTGCTATGAATATTTTAGTACAAGTGATGTTTTTACTCTTTTTCATGATTTCTTCAGGGTACAGCCCTAGTAGTGGTATTAGGAAAAAAAAAATTTTTAAAGAAACTAAAAATTTGGGGTGGCTAGGTGGCACAGTGGATAAAGCACTGGCCCTGAAGTCAGGAGTACCTGGGTTCAAATCCAATCTCCGACACTTAATAATTACCTAGCTGTGTGGCCTTGGGCAAGCCACTTAACCCCATTTGCCTTACAAAAAACCCCTAAAAAATAAAAAAAAAGAAACTAAAAATTACTAAAAATTACCCAGAAAAAAAGACATGGATGTCAATATTACATAAACAGTTTACAATAAGAAAAGAAGGCAACCTTTTTACTATGATACAAGTATGGTATTTATATCTAAATCAGGTAGAAACAAAGCAGAGAAAGAAAACTACAAAGTACCCTAATGAACATTTATACAAAAATTTCAAGTAAAATATTGCCGTTTAGGCTACAACAAGGTTAGAAAGATTACACACTAATTTATTTATTACACTAATTGCTGTCTAAGGGGGAGAGGGGAAGGAGGAAGGAAGAGAATTTGAAACTCCAAATTTTACATAACAAATGTTAAAAAATCTGAATTTACATATAATTTGAAAAAAATTTTTCACATCAACAGCAAAAAAATGATTATATACTATGATGGATTTACACAAAGAATGAAGGGTTGGTTCAGCATAAAAAAGACTATAAATGAAAGAAACTGACTTAATACTATAAATAATAAAGTTATATTAATAGATCCTGAAAAGGCTTTCTTTAAGTAAATATTTTATTTATTTATTTTTCCAACATGCAGTGATAGTTTTCAACACTTATTTTTGGCAAAATTATGTGTTTTACATTTTCCTCTCTCCTTCCTTCCTCCCCTTCCCCTGACAGAAAGCAATCGAATATAAGCTATATATATAAAACCATGCCTAACACAGATTCATATTAATCATGTTGTGAAAGAAGAATAAAATCCAAATGGAAAAAAATTAAAGAGAGAACAAAGACACAATACATAAGACAACTTTTATAAATTGAAGAAGGTAAGCTTTGATCTGTATTTAAACTCTACAATTCCTTCTCTGAATGTGGATGGTATTTTCCATCACAAGTATTTTAGAATTGTCTTTGAAAGTCCATCATAGGGGCAGCTAGGTGACACAGTGGATAGAGCACCTGCCTTGGAGTCAGGAGTACCTGAGTTCAAATCCTGTCTCAGACACTTAATAATTGCCTAGCCGTTGTGGCCTTGGGCAAGCCACTTAACCCCAATGCCTTGAAAAAAAATCTAAAAAAAAAAAAAAGTCCATCATAGCTAATCATCACCCAGTGTTGCTGTTAGTGTGCATAATGTTCTTCTGGTTCTGCTCACCGCACTCAGCATTAGTTCATGCAAGTCTTTCCAGGCTATTCTGAAGTCCCGGCCCTCATGGTTTCTTCTAGAACAATAGTGTTCTATCACATTCATACGCCACCACTTGTTCAGCCACTGAAAAGACTTTTGACAAAATCCAGGATCCGTTCACATGAAAAACTCTAGAAAGCAAAGAAAATAAATGGATCTTACCTTAATATAGTAAATAATACCTATTTAAATCCAAGAGTAAGCATTATATGTAGTAGATAAAATGTAGAGGTTTTCCCCATAAGATCCGAGGTAAAGAAAGGATGCCGATTACTACCACTGTTACTATTTAACAAAGTGCTAGAAATACTAGTTGTGCAATGAGATGAGAAAGAGAAAATGAGGGAATAAGTATAAGAAGAAACAAAATTATCACTTTCTTCAGATGACAAGATAATCTGTTTAGAAAAACCCAGAGTCAGTTTAGAAATTAATTGAAACAATTAATAAATAAAGCAAATTTGCAGGATAAATCCACATAAATGAATAGCATTCCTACCTTTCCAACAAAAGCCAAGAAGAAGAGCTAGAAAGAGAAATTCCTTTCAAAATAACTAGAGAAACCATAAAATATTTGGGATATATTTATCAAGATCCACCCAAGAAGGGCTGCTAGGTGGTGCAGTTGGATAGAGCACCAGCCCTGGAGTCAGGAGGACTTGAGTTCAAATCCGACCTCAGACACTTCATAATTACTTAACTATGTGGCCTTGAACAAGCCACTTAACTCCATTGCCTGGCAAAAACTAAAAAGCTAAAAATAAAAAAAAAATAAATATCCACCCAAGAACTGTGTGAATTCAACTCTAAAGTACTCCGCAGAAATAAAGACAGACCTAAATAAATGGAGACATATTAATTGCTTGTGGGTAGATCAAGACAATGAAATAAAAAGGACAGAACTATACAAATTAATTGCTGTACCATTGAAGCCACCGAAGGAATGCTTTGTAGAACTAGAAAATGTAATAACAAAATTCATATGTAGGAACAAAATGTCAAGACTCTCAAGATAAGTAATGAAAAACAGTAAAAAAGAAAGAGTTCTATCAGTACCTGATCTCAAACTGTACTACAAAGCAATCATCGTTAAAATGATGTAGTACTGATTAAAAAGTGAAGCCCTTCATCAGTGGAGACAAACACAGTGTCATAATGTTCAATAGAGTCAAACACTCTAGTTATGGGGAGGGGGCAGAACTCCCTAGATGATAAAATCTTCTAGAAAGCACTGAGGAATCTGGTACAAATTAAGTTCAGACCAAAACTTCATACTATGCACCAAGATAAGCTCCAAATGAATACATGACCTAGATATAAAAGGTCACATCATTAAATAAATTAGAGGAATAAGTGAAAAAATTACCTTTCAAATCTATGGTTGAGGGAAAAGTTAATAACTTGAACAAGCTAAAATTGACTATTTTAATTTAAAAAAATTGAAATTTCTTATGCAAACTAATCTAATATAGGATGCAGCACATTTCTGTGATAAAGGTCTCTTATCCAGCTAGGTGGCTCAATGAATGGTGTGCCTAGCCAGGATCAGTAAGATTCAACTTCCCTCAAATCCACCTCAGACACTTACTAGCTGTATGACCTGGGCAAGTCACTGAACCCTTTTTGCCTCAGTTCCTCACCTGTACAATGAACCAGAAGAAGGAAATGAGAAACCACTACAGTCTCTCTGCCAAGAAAACCCCAAATGGGGTCACTGAAATGATGACCAACAATAATAACATCCAAGATATGTAAGGAACTAATTCCAATATATGGAACTAAGCGCAATTCGCCAGTAGATAAATGGTCAGAGGATAAGAACAGGCAAAAGAAGAAATCCAAAGTATCAACAAGCCATATAAAAAATGCTCTTTGTGGTGGAGTTATGAATTGATCCAACCTTCCTGGAGAGGACTACAGAAATTTGGAACTATGACCAAATGGTAATAAAACTGTGCATGCCATTTTAGCCAGATAGCACTACTAGATCTGTATCTCAAAAAGATCCTAAGAAATGGGGGAAAACTCACCTGGGCAAAAATATCTATAGCAGCTATTTTTGGAAATTAAGGCTTTGTCCATCACTTGGGGAATGGCTGAACAAATTGTGGTAAATGAATGTGATGGAGTAATATTATTCATGATTGACTGGACTTCTGAAAAGCCTGGAAAAAACATGCATGAACTGGTGCTGAGTGAAGTGAGCAGAACAGAACACTGAACAATAACAGTAAGAATGCTAAGAAGAGCAATACAATGTTCAAAGAAAATTCTAAAGAATTTGTGGGGGTGGCTAGGTGGTGCAGTGGATAGAGCACCGGCCCTGGAGTCAGGAGGACCTGAGTTCAAATAAGGCCTCAGACACTTCATAATTACCTAGCTGTGTGGCCTTGGGCGAGTCACTTAACCCCATTGCCTTGCAAAAACCTAAAAAAACCCCAACAAGAATGTAGGAAAGTATATTTACATGTAGTTGGTAAAATAAATTTATTTTTAATGCTCTAAATCATTAACAATCAGACAAATGCAAATTAAAGCACTTTGAGATGCTCCCTCACACCTATCAGAGCAGCAAAGATGACAAATGGGACAAACGATAGATGTTGGAGGAGTTATGAAGAAATTAGCTCACATGCCCCAAAAGTCATGCACCTACTAATAGGTCTATATCCCAGAGATCAAAGAGACAGGAAAAGGAACAATAGGTACAAAAATAAGACAATTTTTATATCACCTTTTTTCATTGTAACCAAAAATTGGAAATTAAGATGCTGTCTTCCCATTAGAGAAAGGATAAACAAATTATGGTATATGATTGTAATGGAATATTATTGTGCCATAAGAAATGATGAAGTGGACACTTCCAGGGAAAATTGGGTTGACCTTTTTGAATGGATGCAGATCAAAGTGAGCAAAACTAGAATAATTTTATATAATAATAATTCCATTATAGGAGGGGGGAAAAACAACTTGAAAAGTTGTTCTCAAACTCTAATCAAGGCAATGTTAAATCATGAGTCCAAAAGACAGAAGATAAAGCACATCACTCACCTCCTGCCAGGGAGGCCATGAACTTAATGCAAAGACAGAGACATACCTTTTCCAGCATGGGCAATACAGGGATTTGTTTTACTGGTCTATGGCTGTTTATGATGAGGATTTTCTTTTTTCTCTCTTGGTTTTGTTCAAAGTGAAGTGGTACAATGGAAAGGACAGATGATAAATGCATGTAAAAATAAGTTTTAAAAGGCATGAATGGAAGGGCAGATATCAGGAGATGAATATAAAAGTTTTGTAAGAATAGTATCAGAAAGAATTGAGATTGGCTGGGAATGCTAAGGACTCCTCAAAAGGTTTAGTTATATTGAGGGGAAAAGGAGGATCATAGAAAAGATAAGCTTCCTGCATGGGGTGGATGAAATGATGAAAGATAATGGAAGGAAGGAAGAGCTGCTCTCCCTCTTATTTTGTTCCTCTTTTCTTTGCCAAGGATAATGATCTTTGGAATGGAAAAGATAGGACGAAATAGGCAAAATGGGGAGGAAGAATGTAAGAGTACTTAGCTAGCCTTGAGTCCAAGTCATTAGGCACATGCAAATATCCACTCTGAAAGAAGTGATGAGTCCACTGTCAATGGGATGATGAGTCATTGTTCCAGTGATCCTGGAAAGCCTGGGGGAGAACAGGAGAGGCACCACAGAGCTGAAGAATGGTGATTATTGTTCCACATTTATTGTTAAAGGGAAAAGAGAAGAACCTTGAAAGTGAAGGTCAATGATCTTGACTTGGATTTCTGGAAAAAAATTATCAAACATATTAAAATAATGGTTACCATTCCTATGATCAAGAAAAAGTAGCCAAGTTTCATCAAAATCTATTCCGCCCTAACTTCATTTCTCTTTCTGACAGGATTACTAGCCTGGATACATCCGGTTAATGCTCACTGTTCCTAGATTACAGCAAAGCAATTGACAAAGGCTCTTACGCTATTCTTTTTCCTTCTTTTTTTTTTCCAAATTTGACAATTTTATTTATTTGAGATTTTCCCTTCAAAATGAAATGCCTCTCTTGCTCTAGCATTACCCAGAGAAAATGTGATTTCTTTCTAGGTAGTAAGAAACACAATAGTCTTTCATTGCCTTGGAAGCTTTTCTGAAACAGAACTATTGACTGTGCATTCTAGTGACATAGTAAGATTTTCTATCTTGATCCCTACTGTGACAACTTGTCAGACATATCTCATAAACTCTTCCCTGATTCAGTTTGCTGGGAGCTGAATATTGACTCTTATACTTTCTTTTAAGAGCCTGCCTTAATACTCAGGATCCCCAAATTTGGAAGATATTCCAGCCACTAAGAAATAGAGTAATGGGTCAATGGTTTAGGAGAGGTTCAAAAGAAACAGTAGTACATAACAACAGTAATGTACTGTTTGACAAACCCAAAGACATCAGCTTCTGGAATAAAAACTCACTATTTGACAAAAATTGTTAGGAAAAGTGGAAAATAGAATGGCAAAAACTAGACATAAACCCACATCTCACACCCTAGACGAAAATAAGGTCAAAATGGGGTCCAGGATTTAGACATAAAGTGCAATACCATAGACCCATTAGCAGATGAAGAAATAACACTATCTGTCAGATCGATGGAGAGGGGAGAAATTTATGACCAAGCAGGAAATAGAGTACATTATAAATTGCAAAATGGATGATTTTGACTATATTAAATTAAAACATTTTTGCACTAATAAAACCAATGTTGTCAAAATTAGAAGAAAACAAAGCTGGGAAACAATTTTCACAGCTAGGGGCTCATTTCTAAAGTCTCATTTCTAAAATATACAGAGAATTGCATTCAAATTCATAGAGTTATAAGTCATTTCCCAATTGATAAATGGTCAAAGGATATGAACAGTTTTCAAATGAAGAAATTAAAATTATATATAATCATCTGAAAAAATGTTCTAAATCTTTACTAGAGAAATTCGAATTAAAACAACTCTGAGGTATCACCTCACGCCTATCAGATTGGCTAAGATGACAAAAAAGCAAAACAATCAATATTGGAGAGGTTGTGGGAGGAGTGGGACATTAGTGCATTGTTGGGGGAGTTGTGAACTGATCCAATCATTCTGGAGAGCAATAATGAAACTATGCCCAAAGAGCAATAAAACCGATCATACCCTTTGATCCAGAAATTCCAATACTAGGCCTAGATCCAGAAGAAATCATAAAAAATGGGAAAAGTTCCACATGTTCCAAAAATATTCATAACAGGTCCTTTTGTAATGGTAAAGAACTGAAAATTAAGGGGAATTGAGGAATGGATAAACATGGTATATGAATGTTATGGAATACTATTGTTCTATAAGAAACCTTAGATGGTCATATTCTAGAGAAGCATGGAAGGAATTACAGGATCTAATGCAGAGTGAAGGGAGCAGAACCAAGAGAACATCGGACACATTAACGACAACATTGTGAGTTGATCAACCTTGATGGATGCAACTCCTTTCAGCAATTCAGAGAGCTAGGACAACCTTGCAATACCTGTTATGGACAATGCTATCCCCATCCAGAGGCAGAAAAACAAAACAAAACAAAGGAAAAGCAACAGCATCTGAATGAACATTCACTTTTTAAATATTTCTCTTCCGGGGGCCGCTAGTTGGCACAGTGGATAGAGCACCAGCCCTGGAATCAGGAGTACCTGAGTTCAAATCCAGTCTCAGACACTTAATAATTAGCCAGCCGTGTGGCCTTGGGCAAGCCACTTAACCCCATTGCCTTCCCCCCCCCAAAAAAAAAATCTAAAAAAAAAAATTCTCTTCTTTATTTCTTTCCTACCTTGTGGTTTTCTTTCTTTTCCTTTTATTACTATTATTTTTTAGATTTTTCAAGGCAATGGGGCCAAGTGGCTTGCCCAAGGCCACATGGCTAGGTAATTACTAAGTGTCTGAGGTCAGATTTGAACCCAGGTACTCCTGACTCCAAGGCTGGTGCTCTATGCACTGCGCCACTTAGCCGCCCTTTCTTTCTTTTCCTTTAATCCTGATTCCTTGTACAGAAAATGTCTAATCTGTAAACATGTTAAACAGAAATGTGTATGTATAATATTCACCTGACTGTTTGTCCTTTGAGGGAAGGAGGGGTGGAAGGAAGGGTAGAAGGAAATTATGTAACTTAAAAACTATACATCTGGGAGCCAAGATGGTGACAAGAGCAGATAGTGTCTTAGGTGCTCTCTCATAAATCTTCAAAATTAAGGACTTTAACTAAATTTTCGAGAGACAGACCCCACAGAAGGATCCAGTGAGGCAGTTCTCCTACTCAAGGTAACCTGGAAAAGAGCAGAAAGGCTCTGCTCCCTGGGGTCGGAGGCGCGGCCTGCCAGAGGGGCAGCCAGGCCAGACTGAAAGAACTTCAACCTCCCGTAGGCAGCCCCAGAGCACTGGGAGCCGCAGTTCACAGCAGCGTGGGAGTTTCCTGAGCTACGCCCCAGGGAGCACCAGCACAAATTGGGGGAACAGCGGGGGAGCTCTGCTAGAGAGAGCAAAGAGTACGTGAAGCCCAGCCCTCAGGGCACACAGGGAGCCGCATGGCCAGTTCCAGGAAACAGAAGCAGACTGAGCCAGTAAGCAGGAGCCCCCAGGGCATGAGCCCATTGAACCAAGGGAGGGAGCAGAGAGAGACTGCCAATCTCTGCCCTTGGAACAGGACTCTGGGTCTCTGACCACATTCAGATCCTGATCGCAGTCTAGGCCCCCCCATAGAGCAGCAGGGCCCCCCCACCTCAGCCCTGTGGCAGAGGGGGGTGCTTGCGGTCATTCACAGACCAGGAGGGAGGACAGAGCCTCACACACTGAGACCCTTGTGGGAGTGTCCCAAAAGCTCAGGAAGCACCCCAAAACCAGGCCCAGGCTGGGAAAATGAGCAAGCAGAGAAACAAGAGGAACACCATTGAGAAATACATTATCTATGATCCCAAGAAGGATCAATATACTCAGTCTGAAGATGAGGAAGCACAAGCTCCTGCATCCAAAGACTCCAAGAAAAAGAGAAATTGGGCTCAGGCTATGACAGAGCTCAAAAAAAGACTTTGAAAATCAAATGAGGGAGTTGGAAGAAAAACTGGGAAAAGAAAGGAGAGAGATGCAGGAAAAACATGAAAATGAAGTCAGCAGCCTAGTCAAGGAAATCCAAAAAAAATGCTGAAGAAAACAGCATGCTAAAAACCAGCTTAGGTCAAATGGATAAAACAGTTCAAAAAGTTATTGAGGAAAAGAATGCTCTAAAAAGTAAAATTGGCCAGATGGAAAAAGAGATAAGAAAACTCTCTGAGGAAAACAAATCCTTTAGACAAAGAATAGAACTCAGGGAGATTGATGAATTTATGAGAAATCAGGACTCATTACTTCAAAACCAAAAAAATGAAAAATTAGAAAAAAAACGTGAAACATCTCATTGAAAAAACAACTGATAAGGAAAACAGATTTAGGAAAGATAATTTAAAAAGTCTTGGAATACCTGAAAGTCATGATCAGGAAAAGAGCCTTGACACCATTTTCAAAGAATTACTACAGGAAAATTGCCCTGATATCCTGGAAGCAGAGGGCAAAATCGAAATGGAGAGAATCCACCGATCCCCCCAATAAAGGCATCCCAAAAAACCAACCCCTAGGAATATTATAGCCAAGTTTCAGAACTCCCAGGTCAAAGAGAAAGTATTACAAGCAGCCAGAAGGACACAATTTAAAAATCGTGGCTTTGCAGTCAGGATCACACAGGACTTAGCAGCAACTACAATAAAAGCTCACAGGGCTTGGAATATAATATACCGGGAGGCAAAAGAGCTTGGAATGCAACCGAGAATCAACTGCCCAGCAAAAATGAATGTCCTCTTCCAGGGAAAAAGATGGAATTTCAATGAACCAGGGGAATTTCAAATGTTCCTGTTGGAATGGCCAGAGCTGAACAGAAGGTTTGATCTTCAGATACAGGACTCAGGTGAAGCATAGAGATTGGAGGAGAGGGGGAAATATGAGGGACTTGATGATGATGAACTGCATGTATTCCTGCATAGAAAAATGACACTGATAATACTCATATGAACCTTCTCAGTTAATAGAGCAGGTAGAAGGAGCTTTTATAGTTGAAGCAGAGGAGAAAGCTGAATTTGAAGATAAAATATGGTGTCAAAATGGAGTCAATAGAAAAAAGGGAAATGTGATGGGAGAAAGAAAAAGGAGAGGGGGGGAATAGGCCAAGATATTTCATATAATAAGATTTTTCTTTATTACAATGAGCTATTGCAATGATATGGAAGGGGGGGAAGACAAGGGGGGAATGAGGGCATCTTTCCTCTAATCAGATGTGACTAGGAGAGGAAACAGCATATATACTCAATGGGGTATAGGCATCTGGAGTAAGAAGGAGGGGGGGGACAGGGGAAAGGGGTAGGGATGTGAATGAAGGAGTAGAGGATGGACCGTGGGGGGGGGGGGAGTGGTCAGATATAACACATTTTCTTTTTTACTTCTTGCAAGGGGCTGGGATTGGATGGCCTGTCCAGGACCACAGGGCCAGGTGGATGCTGGGCCTAAGGGGTGGTAGGGGGGCTCAGGGCCTCTTGGGCCCAGGGCCAGGGATCTGTCTGCTGCGCCACTCAGCGACTCTACAGCACAGCCAGAGTGAAAGGAGAGAGAAAAGAGTACATGGTAGTGGAGAAATAAGAAAGGAGGAAGGTGCGATCAGCAATGGCAACGGTGGAAAAATATGGAAGTAACTTTTGTGATGGACTTATCATAAAGAATGTGACCCTCCCATGACAGAGCTGGTGGTGTTGGAACAAAGACTGAAGCACATTTTTTATTATTATTATTATTATTTGGGGGAGGGCGCAGGGCAAGTGGGGCTGGGTGGCCTGCCTGGGGCCTCATAGCAGGGTGATCTTTGGGTGTCTGAGGCCAGATTTGGACCCGGGTACTCCTGGCTCAAGGGCCAATGCTCTGTCCACCACTCTACTGTTATTACTATTTTATTTTATTTTGGGTCTTTTTTTTCCTTTTTTTTGGTTTTTGCAGGGCAGTGGGGTTGGGGTGGCTTGCATGTCACGCAGCTGGGTGATTGTTGGGTGTACAGGGCCGGATGTGGGCTTGGGTGCTCATGGCTCCAGGACTGGTGCTCCGTCCATTGCACCACCTGGCCATACCTACAATTATTACTATCATTTTTTTAATTTTAATTTTTTTCTCTCCCCTTTACTTTATCGCTCAAGCAAGTCTATATTTTTGGGGGTAGGGGATATTTTGTTGTTTTTTTATGGTTTTTGCAAGGCAAATGGGGTTAAGTGGCTTGCCCAAGGCCACACAGCTAGGTAATTATTAAGTGTCTGAGGCCGGATTTGAACCCAGATACTCCTGACTCCAGGGCCGGTGCTTTATCCACTACACCACCTAGCCGCCCCGTATTTTGTTTACTCTTAAACAAGAATATTTCATTAATGTATAAAAAACATTATTTGTACAAAATGAGAGTGAATAAATATTAAATATTAAAAAATATATACATCTGAGGGGCAGCTAGATGGTGCAGTGGATAGAGTCCGACCCTGGAGTCAGGAGTGCCTGAGTTCACATCTGCTCTCAGTCGCTTAATAATTACCCATTTGTGTGGCCTTGGGCAAGCCACTTAACCCCAATGCCTTGCAAAAAAAAAAAAACTAAAAAAAATATACATCTGCATGTGGATAAATGTTAAAAAAAAACTTTCATAACATGTAGCTGGAAAAATAAAATAAAATATCAATTGAAAAAAGTTTAAAGGTTAAAAAAATATAAAAGGTAAAAGAACAATATTCCAACCACATTTAAATCAGTCATGAATCTTCCCCAATTGGTAGAGACCCCAAAGGGCAGAGAACTGAACTCAGTCCTACAGTAGAATCTCCCTCACTTTAAGGCTTTCCATTGTCTTAGTTTTCTTACAGACACCTTCTAGAGGTATGAACTAAATGAGGATGCAGTTAAGTGAATGGGAGACTAATCTAATGACTGAACTTCAAAACTCAATGGAAACTTGGATTTCTCCTTACCATTTTCATCAGTTACTTTGATGAAATAACAAATCACACACTCACCAAATCTACGGATGACACAGAACTGAGAGGGAGGGTTGACATACTGAACTACAATTGGGGTACAGAAAGATACTGATAAGCTAAAGGATTGGTTCTCAAAGTATGTTCCAAGGGACCCTGAGGGGCCCCTCGATCCTTTCAGTGGATCTAAGAGGTCAATGCTTTTTTCACAATAACACAAAGTTTCTAAAATTTCAAATAGAGTAAATTATCACTAGCTATAACCTATAAAACAAAAGTTCTTTGAAGAGAGTCTCAATAATTTTAAAAATATAAAGGGGGACATGGTGCATATATATTCAGATTTTTCCAGCTATTGTTCAATTATGCTGATTTTTCTTCTTTTTTAACTTTCTTATAAAAATTATATTTGTAATGTGAGATGGCTCTTAGGGAAGGGGAAGGATATGGGGAAAACTATGGTGGTATAAAAATAAAAATGTAAATATAAATACCAAAGTCATGAATAAAAACATTTTAAAAAGAGGAATACAAAGGGATCTTGAGATACAGAAAACTTTGAGGTCAAATCTAGTAAAGTGTAATATAATATAAAATAATATTTTGATTATATGTATACAAAGTATATACATGTTATATGTATAGAAAGTATATATGTGTGTATGTGTGTGTGTGTGTGTGTGTGTGTGTGTTTCCCTCATGAGAATGTATAGGGGAAGGAGGGAGGAGAGATGGGTAAGGGAGAGAGACAGAGAGATCCATCTTTATACTTGGGTTCAAAGAATCAGCTTCCATAGTACAAGATGGAGGAACTGTGGCTAGGCAGAAGTTTTCATGAAGGTTTTAGTGGATAGTAAGTTCAGAAAAAATCCAAAGGATAATCTGGTGGCCAAAGAACTTGTAGCCTTTGGCTACAAAAAAGAGAAGTAAGGGGCGGCTAGGTGGTGAAGTGGATAGAGCACTGGCCTTGGAGTCAGGAGTACCCGGGTTCAAATGCGACCTCCGACACTTAATAATGACCTAGCCGTGTGGCCTTGGGCAAGCCACTTAACCCCATTGCCTTGAAAAATCTAAAAAAAAAAAAAGTAGAGCTTTTGGGACTGGCCTTCTGTCCTTGGCCCTGGTCAGACTACATTTGGAGTGTTCTGTTCATTTCTAGGTGCCATGGCTCAATGAAGACATTAGCACACTGTAGACTATCCAGAGAAAGTCAACACGGATGGCTTGGAAGGCCCTTTCGAATCATGTCAAATGAGGATCATTGGAAGGAACTAGAACTGTTTTTGTACCTAGACAGAAGGACATGGGGTGGAGGTGGGGTGGGGAGGACAATATAATAACTGTCTTCAAGTATTTCAAGAGTTAGGGAATAAGGAATTTTCAAGGGAATAGGGTTTTGACTTTTGGGGCTTGACCCCAATTGATTGTCTAGGCTTAAGAAAGTGATAGAGAAAAAGTTTAAAATGCAAATTAAACTTAAAAGTGTGCCAGGAGACGTTCCCCTCCCCCTCTCCCCTCCAGTTTGGTTGTTAAACATTTACTAACATACACCTTCATGATCTTGAAAGTAATTCAACCTGTCTTGGTAGGTAGAATCATAGGATCCTGGATTTAGAACTTGGAATAATTTTATAAATCACATGGGCTTATTTTATTTATGAATCTACATGTAAAATATATAAATAATGTCTAAGATAACTTTAGTTTATAAATCACATAGATTTACTTATAAATCTACTGATATACATATATAAAAATTTAGTTTATAAATAACATAGGATTGTTTTATTTATAAATATATTTATAAAGTATTTACAAATTTATTTATAAATCATCCTACATTTGAGGAAATACTCAGTGAGGGTTACTTGCTCAAGGTCACCCAACAAATAATTAGCAGAACTGAGATTTGAACTCATGTTCTCTGACTCCAAATCCAGGGCTCTTTCCCCCTCTATATCCCTGTTCTGACTTTTTGTCTCTTTGCTTCTGGAGGGTAGAAACAGAAAATAGAGAAGGTGATGATGTGGGAGAAGGACTTAGAAAGTGCTGACTAGTCAGAGGTATGGGCTAAAGAGTTTGTAGTGTCCTCCCCTCTCTACTTTTAGCCCCTTCACACCTATTTTCGGGACCATTGTCCTCAGTGTTTCTTCCCTCGCCCCATTTGAACAGGCGGGTCCTTTGCTGCTTTTCTAGTTTCCCTGGATTGGAAAGTATCTGGTAGTCTGACAGGCCAACCCCACCCTCCATGTGTTAGCTGACACGGGTTTAATGTTCTGGCTCCACCCAGGCTCTGTGTAGGTTTTAATGGTGGAATTTCAGGCATTGTTACTGACTGGCTGGCTGGGAATTAGCCCAGGCTTTTCTAACCCTTTAGAGACCATGGGAGATTTTCACAAGACTCAGACTGGCTAGTAAATGACTTAAGTAATAGGCTATTTTTCTGGTACATTTTAATACATATAAGAAAACGTATAAAGTCTCCTATGAGACACCACTGGGCAATCCCCCCCCTCCACAGACACACACACACACACACACACACACACACACACACACACACACAGGCTATAAGCATGAAAGTTCCCAGGACCTCCAGAAAAAGTGTCTTCAAGGAGGGGGAAGGTGGCTAATCTTGGACAGAGCTGGGACAGAGATATTGGGTTCAAATCCCAGCTCTGTCACTTCCTCTGGGTATGTCAGATCATCTCACCACTGTCAGGAAGGCAGTCAAGTGGCATTTCTTAAGGGCTCAGTTGTTTCCCATGACCATAGGCTAGGTGTTGGAGACAAAATACAAGGCAAAAATGCAGAACCCGACTCAAGGATCTCCTGTTTTAATGGCAAAACCACTATATTTGAGAATGACTCTGTACAATGTAAATGGGAGGCACTCACCAATGTTACAAGTTATTAGGAAGGGAGAATTTACAGCTCTTGGGAACAATTGGGATATGGGGGTAAGTAGGAGGGAGGAAAGAGCAGAGGTGACACGTCGGCCCAACAGCCTGGTCACATTCATAAGGGGGTTAAGAAGAAGGGCAGGTTTGGGGGAAAGAAAATGAGTTCAGTTTGGGACATAGTGAGTTCAAAATTTCAAGAGGGTCCAGTTCAAGACATCCAATAGACAGTTGGTTAGTGGTCAGGAGAGAGGTTACAGTTGGAGAAATATATCTGAGGATCATCAACAAAGAGATGCTCATGAAATCTATGAGAGCAGAGGAGATTCCCAAAAGAGAGATTAAAGAGGAAGAACAGGAGGCCCAGGGCAGAGCCTTGGGAGTCACCCAGGTTGGTGGGTGTGACCCCAGACGAAGATCCAGGAAAAAAAAAGACTGACAAGTGGTCAGAGAGGTAGAAGGAGAACCAGAAGAAAATATCCAGGGGAAAAGGGATACACTTCACTGCTCTAATCTGTAAAATGAGAGATTAGAATCGCCCCCCCTTCCCCAACCCAGTCTTATAAGCCCCGCTAGCACTAATGTTCTCCGATTTTGTTGTGATCAGTTTCCCTTTTCCGATAAAGTAGGCAGGTTGGTGCCGACAGATCAGCTAGCAAGGCCTCTGGTTGCTAGGAATGAGGCATGGAGGATTCTGCTATGAAGTATCTAATGTGGAAACTTCCAGCAAAGGGCAAGACAAGGGGTGGATAAGTGGAGGCAAGATTGTGTCTAGAGCAGACACAACCTGCTGCAGAAGTAAGACCCCTTCCAAACCACAAAGTTCTTTTTTGAAGAGAGACCAAATAGGAGTTGCCATGTGGTGGTGTAGTGGGGACTCGTCACAAGGAAGCAGGCCTATCCCTGTCCCTCCTCAGCCACCCTTAGGTCTCTTCCCCCTGCCCAGACTGCCCTGGCTCCTCACCTCTCCCTTAGGGAGGGCCTGGGGGAAGGACATTCCAGAGGTGTATGGAGGAGGTCCAGGAGAGAGGAGGCAGGCACTCCTTCCTCCGGAAAGAGGCTAATAAGGGCTTTTCTCAACCAAGTACCTGTTTTCCTTGTAATGAGGGATAGTTCAAGTCCAGGTCTGGAGAGTTGTGGAAAGAATAGGGAACATCTTCAGAAATGACCCTGATATGATTAGAAGACAAAAGGCATCAAGAAAACCTGGTAATCCAGGGGAGTGCCCCCACCTCTTTTTTAAAAGAAAGAAGAGAAGAAAGACATAGAAAAACAGAGAAGGCAGTCAGAGAGACAGAGAAAGGAATACAGAGATAGTGAGAAAAACTCAGGAAGGCAGGAAGGAAGGAAGGAAGGAAGGAAGGAAGGAAGGAAGGAAGGAAGGAAGGAAGGGAGGGAGGGAAGAAGGAAGAAAGGGAAGGAAGGAGGGGGGAAGGAAGGAGGGAAGGAAGGGAGGAGGAAAGGAAGACAAAGACAGAAAGAGAAAAACAGAGTCAGAAACAAGAAAGAGTGAAAGAAACAGAAACAGAGAGAAGAAAGACACAAAAACAAGAATGAAGAAAGGGAAAGGAAATAAAGAAAAGAGAAAGAGAAAGAAGAAAAAAGAAAACAGAAAGGGGATGAGATGTTAGGTTATTAGATTGACTAGTCATGACTTCAGATGGTGAACATAGGTCTCCTGCTTCTTGGCAAAAAGATGGGGGACAAAAGCTGTTGGAATGAGGCATACTCTGTCAGACATGGCCAAATGTTGATTTATTTTGTTAAACTATACTTCTTTGTTCCAACAGAGGGTTTGGGAACTGGGAAAGAAAGGGCATGTCATTGTAAAGTGACAGTAAAATTGTTAAGCATTTTTTTAAACAAATGAATTTTTTATATCACCTACATTTTCTTCTAGAATCCTCCTCCTCGCCTTCCCATAGAGCTATCTCTTATTATTTAAAAAAAAAACTTTTTTAAGAAAAAGAAGAAAAATTACCAAATCTGATCAATTCATCCAAAAAAATCCCTTCACTATAAACAATATTTCCTATCCATAGACCTCTCACCTCTACAAAGGAGTTGGGGGAGAAATTTTTCTCTTATCTCGTCTTTAAGTCTAAACTTATTCTTTCTGATTCTGCAATATTCATTTTTTTCTCTAAAAATGAACTTTTAGTGATACCTTTTCTTTTTTCTATAGGTTAAATTTCCCCATTTCCCTCCCCTCCCAGAGAATCATTTTATATAACAAATAATTTTTGTTGTTGTTGCTGTTTTTTTTTTTGCAAGGCAAATGAGTTAAGTGACTTGCCCAAGGCCACACAGCTAGGCAATTATTAAGTGTCTGAGACCGGATTTGAACCCAGGTACTCCTGACTCCAGGGCCAGTGCTTTATCCACTGCGCCACCTAGCCACCCCAACAAATAATTTTTTGAGGAAAAAAAAGAAGAGAGGAAGATGAGGGGAAAAAAAATCACCAAAACCGATTAACATTTTAAAAATAACAATGCAGTATAACAATACATGTCATTACTTACTGCAACTCAACCATTCCCTAATCAATGGGCATCTATTTGGTTTCCAGTTTTTAGTTACTGAGAAAGTGCGGCTATGAATATTTTGGTGTATAGAAAGGTTTTCTGTCATCATCTTGGAGGCATATCCCTAGTGGAATCTCTGGATCAAAGGGTATGAACATTCTCACTATTTTACCTGCAATACTTATAATTTGCTTTTCAGGATGGTTTTAACTAATTTATGGCTCCACCAAGAATATAATAGTGTACAATATCTTTTTTTTTTTAATTAATCAATTTATTTTCCCAACTATATGCAAAAATAATTTTCAACATTCATTTTTTTTTTAGTTTTTTGCAAGGCAAAGGGGGTTAAGTGCCTTGCCCAAGGCCACACAGCTAGGTAATATATTAAGTGTCTCAGGCGGGATTTGAACCCAGATATTCCTGACTCCAAGGCCGGTGCTTTATCCAATACGCCACCTAGCCGCCCCTCAACATTCATTTTTTGAAAGGTTTTGAGTTCCATATTTTTCCCTCCCTCTTCCCTGTCCCCTTGACAACAAGTAATTTAAGTTATACACGTATAACTATATTGAACATAATTCCATATAATCATGTCGTGAAAGAAGAATCAGAACAAAAGGGGAAAAAACCATGAAAGGGAAGAAACATATAAAACATAAAACAAATTTTAAAAACTGAAAATAGTATGTTTTAGTCTGCATTCAGATTCCATAATTCTCTGGATGTGGATGGTATTTTCCATCACAATCTTCTAGAATTATCTTTGATCACTGTACTGCTGAGAAGAGCAAGTCCATCATAGTTGACTATTGCACAATGTTTCTGTTAATGTGTATAATGTGCTGCTCGCTGTATTCAACATCAGTTCACAAATGTCTCCACATTATCTATCTTTCTAAACTCCTCCGACATTCATTATTCTTTTCACGTTATGCTGTCAACTTTCTGGGTATAAGGAGAAAACTCAAGGTTGTTTTCATATTCATTTATATTCTTATTAGTAATTTAAAACATTCTTTCATATAGTTGGTAATAGTTTCTTTTGAAAACTTTTCATATTCTTTCATCTATCATCTATTGAGGGATAGCTTTTAGGGTTATCTATTTTTGTTGTCCATATCTCTTAGATAGGAAAAATCTTATTGAAGAAATTTGACAGACTTTCCCCCCTAATAATTTTCAAGCATTTATTCAAAAAATAAAGAAGAAAGAAAAGAGACAGAGAGAAAGAAAAAAGGAAGAAAGGAGAGAAGGAAGATGGAAAAAACTTTATTTTCCCATTAACTCATTATGTCATCTTGGGCAAACGCCTTCCCCTTGGCTTTCTTGGGGAGTCCAACTCTACCTGTTCCTTCCAACTTTGAGATAAGTCCTATCTTCCATAAGAAATGCTCCTCAGGGGCGACTAGGTGGCTTAGTGGATAAAGCACCGGCCTTGGAGTCAGGAATATCTGGGTTCAAATCCCGCCTCAGACACTTAAAATATTACCTAGCTGTGTGGCCTTGGGAAAGCCACTTAACCCCGTTAGCCTTGCAAAAACCTAAAAAAAAAAAAAAAAAAAAAAAAAAAAGGAAATGCTCCTCAAATCTTCTCTGACCATCAATCATATGAACAGTCTGTCCCCCAGAATCTAACACATTTTTATATAATATCTTTCATATTTGTAGGTCTGGGGACAAGGACACAGGAATGGGAGATGTCAGATGATGCTTTCCATGTGACTATTTTTTTTTAGTTTTTTTTTTTTTTGCAAGGCAATGGGGTTAAGTGGCTTGCCCAAGGCCACACAGCTAGGTCATCATTAAGTGTCTGAGGCCGGATTTGGACTCAGGTACTCCTGACTCCAAGGCCAGTGCTCTATCCACTGTGCCACCTAGCTGCCCCTCCATGTGACTTTAGACAAGTATCTCTTTCCCTCTCTGGGCTTTGGTATCTTCCTTGGTAAAATGAGGGGGTTGGAGTAGGCCCGGCCTAAGGGCCCTTCCATCTCTAAATCTTGTGAATCAGTTCCTCCCCCCCCCCCCCCCCCCCCCCCCCCCCCCCCCCCCCGCAAGATGGTAAATTCTTTTGTATCACTCCCAGGATCATAGAATGTCCAAATGGGACAGGACCCACCCAAGAATCTTCTCAAGAGAAGCGCCCTTTCTTGGAAGGCCTCCAGTGAGGGGAAACCTGCTCTTTCCAAGGCAGCCCAATCCAGTTTGGGACAGTTCTCATTGGTGGAAAGTTGGTTGGGTTTTTTTTTTCCGACCTCAAGACTAAATTTGTCTCTCAGCACCTTCCACTCCTTGTTCCTAGTTCTGCCATCTGAGGCCAAGCAGAACAAGGATGTTCTCTCTCCCCTCCCATTGATCCAGATGGGCCTGGACTCAGGAATTTAGACATTAAGCTTGCATCCTAGGAACAGGGCCTGTTGTTCCCAGTGGGTCCGCTGGGAGTTGGGAAGGCTTTTGGAGATCTATGGACTGATGGAGTGGTTCCTTCTCTAATTGGTTTTGTTATCTCCTAGAGTCAGTTGATCCAGGGTTTGAATTTCACCTCAGAGGGCAATATAACTATAGATATGTCACATAGTCTCTCTGAGCCTCAGTTTCTTCACCTGCAAAGTGGAGATATCTGTAATAGCTGCCTTGTTTTGAGGCTCAAATGAGATAATATATACTTTTTGCTTTGCAAAATACTTGTCTAACTTTGAATGAGTCACTTAACCACTATTGACTCTTTTCTCTTTCTATAAAATGAGGTAGTTGAACAAGATGACCTGTGAGGACCCCTCTACCCGGAAATCTCCAATTCTATGATCCTAATCATTGTACCACTCTGAAGCTCAGTGTCTTCAACTATAAAATGAAGTGGTTGAACTAAATAGCTTGAAGTCCCCTTTCAGCTCTAGATCTCAAATCCTATGGAATTGTACATAGCTACAGAAATGGAAGTGGTAGTAGTAGTAGTAGTAGTAGTAGTAATGGTAGCGGTAATGATGGTAGTAGTAGTAATGGTAGTGGTAGTGATATTTATTTATGTTTTTTAGGTTTTTGCAAGGCAAATGGTGGCTTGCCCAAGGCCACACAGCTGGGTAATTATTAAGTGTCTGAGACCGGGTTTGAACCCAGGTACTCCTGACTCCAAGGCTGGTGCTTTATCCACTGCACCACCTAGCCGCCCCTAGTGGTAGCGATAGTAGTAGTACTGCTAGTAGTAGTAGTAGTGGTAGTAGTAGAAGCTGTAGTAGTAGGCATCATTATTGTTGACATTTTTTTTTTAGTTTTTTCAAGGCAATGGGGTTAAGCGGCTTGCCCAAGACCGCACAGCTAGGTCATTATTAAGAGTCTGAGGTCGGATTTGAACTCAGGGACTCCTGACTTCAGGGCCTGTGCTCTATCCACTGTGCCACCTAGCCACCCCTCAAGACCTATTTATCTTAAAGCATTGTACAAGATCCCTATTTTTTTCTGAGGCAGCATGGTAGAGCTGAGGATATACTGGTCTTGGCCTCAGGAACCCTGAGTTCAAATCCTGACTCTGCCCTTATCTAACTGTGTGACCCTAGTCAAGTCTTATTCTCTGAGCCTCAATTTCATCATTTTTATAATGTGGGTGATAATGTCTTATCTACTCTGCAGAATTGTGGTCTTTAGGAGCACTTTGTAAACTCTAATAGGGCAGAGATGAGTATCTTCAAGCATAAAGCTTTACATACTTCCTGATACTTCCAGGACCTTAGGCAAGCCAACTGTCCCTCTCTGTGCCTCAATTTATCCCTCTTTAAAAATTGGGGGTTGGTATAGCAAATTGCCTACTTTAGAGATGGGGGGTGAGAGGGAGTGAGAGAGGGGAGGAAAAATTTGGAATGGAAAAGTTTTTTAAATAAATGTTAAAACATTGTTTTTTATATGAGAGTTCATGGACTCAAGGAAAATATTGAGGCTTGGGGGGATACAATGTGGAAATTTGCAATGATTATAACTTTCCTCAATGGGAAAAGATAGAGGTGGGAGGGAGAAATTTAAGAACTGGAAATAAAATATTTTTTTAATGAGGTCAGGCTAGATGATTTCTGAAGTTTCTTCTAGCCACAGATCTGCGATCCTATGGGTGATCTTGGTCAAAGTACTTAAGCTCCTTGGGCCTCAATTTCCTCATCTGTAAAGGAGGATGTTGAACTACATCACCTCTATGGGTCTTTCCAGCTCTAGGCCTAAAATCTTATAAGATACTTAAGTCAAAAAGCGGTTGCTGAATGGCTGAAGCAAGATTCTGCTCCTGGGTGATGCTGGCTAAGTCACTTTCTCCCACAGGGCCCAGTTTCCTCATTTGAATTACGAGATTAGACTGGAGAATCTCTGAAGTCCCTTTTGGTTCAAAAATCGAGATAATGAGGAATAGTGAATGAAAAGCATTGAACTGGGATGCGGAGGACCCCATCTGTCTTGGGCAGTGATCCACTGGGTACTTAGAGGCCTCATCTGTTAAAAAAGGAGTAATAAAGCTGGTATGCTCTCTCCCTCCCTCCCCTGCCCCCTCTGTCACTGTCTCTGTCTCTGTCCGTCTGTCTGTCTAGATCTGTGTCTCTATCTGTTTCTATCTCTGTCTCTGTCTCTCCCTCCCTCCCTCCCTCCCTCCCTCTCTGTCTATCTCTGTCTCTATCTCTCTGTCTCTGTTTCCCACCTCAGGTTAGGAGAAAAGTGCTCTACAAACTGTACAATTCTACAAAAATGGGAACTGCCCCAATTACATAGCCAAGCTGTTAGAGGTTTGGATTAACTCAAACAGCAACTAATCTCTAATAATTTCTCTTTGGCCTTGTGGCTTTCTCTGCTGGAGACCTAAACCAAGAGCTTAGAAACCCATTGGATGAACACATCTAGGCCCTGCTGAACAACCTCCTAGTCTTTTCCTGACCTTTTTCCCTAGCCCCCTGCCCCATTAAAGAAGAAGGAAACAGGCTCCTTTGGAGAGGAGCCAGGAAACCAATGTTCCTTCCTCCCAATCTAAAATGGGATCAGCCACCCTGTGCCACCAAAGGAATTCTTTTTACTTGTCGAAAAGGCTGAACCTTTTGGGAAGAATTGGAAGGAGGAGAGAGTCTAAATACAGAGTTAGTATCAAGGGCAGAATCTGGGGCCCTAGACCAGCTCCTTCCCCTCATAGGGCCTCAGTTTTCCCCATCCTAAAAATAGGATTTAGACTACATGATTTGGAAGGAAACCCTCCACAGTCTGGTCAACAATAGAATTGCCGATTAGGAAGGCACTAAAGACTTTTGCATAAAGAATGATGGGTAGAGCAAGGAGAGAGTGAGAACTGGGTTTGGGTTCTTGTTCTGCCACTGACTAGCTGGGTGACTAGGTGACTCCCTTAGCTGAACCTGCACGCCTAACACTAGCACTTCCTACCTCAGGGGGTTGCCTTGAGGGAAAGCACTTGGTTAACCTTGAACCAGGCTCCTTAACCTGGAGTCCATGGACTTTTTGATAATATTTGGTCACTATATTTCAAAAGCATTGATTTCTACCGTAGCCCTATTCGTTGTATTTTATACAATTAAAAGCTTTATTTTGAGAAGGAAGCCAGATTGCCAATTGACCCCAGGACACAGAAAACATTAAGAACTTCCTGACTTAGAACCTTAGGGACTGGACCTGTGATGTGATGTGGGGGGGGGGGGGGGCAGAAACTCCCTAGACCAGTATAAATAGTTGCCTAAGGGTGCTCAGTAGTTTGGGAGCAGATTAAAAACCCAAGTCTTCCTGGCTAACTTTGTTATACTCACTTTACAACAATGCATCTCCCTTTAAGAGGCAATATAAAAATGTGAGTTGCTATCTTTAAAATTTGCTATCTGTAAGTAAATAAGATTGACACATCTGTTTTAACCTGACTGGATAGATAAATGAAAAGGCAATTATTAAATGGTGGTGGTGGTTGTTCAGTCATGTCTAGTTCTTCCTGATTCCATTTGGATTGTTTGTTTTTTTGTTTGTTTGTTTTTGGCAAAGATACCAGAGTGGTTTGCCATTTTCTTCTCTAGCTCGATTTGCAGATGAGGAGACTGAGGCAAACAGGGTGAAGTGACTTACACAACTAGGAAGCATCTGAGGTCAGATATGAACTTATGAAGATGAGTCCTTTTGACTCTAGGCCGAACATTCTATCCACTATGCCATCTTACTGTGTGTTGGGGGTGGGGACCCTAAAATGCAAATACACAACTGTTCTTGCCCTCAGGGAGCTTTCAGTCTCATAGGGAAAGATAATACACGGAGCTAGGTATAACAGGCTGGACTGCCATCATTTTTGAAAGTACCTTAGGAGTACCCTACCTTGAAACCAGACTCTTTATTTTAACAAAGAAAGGCCTCTGGATGCAATGACCAAAACTGGCACCTTATGCAACCTTCTGCTGGCCAGAGAAGAAAGCATACCATTTTTCATTATTTGTTCTCTCAGAAATTGTGATTATTTTCTGAGGCCACAGGAAGTTCAGAATGAATTCATGGTCCTGGAGCTGGGGTCTGTACTCTGGGTTAAGATCAGATAATTTAGGGCAGCTAGGTGGTACAGTGGATAGAGTACCGATCCTGGAGTCCAGAGGATCTGAGTTCAAATCCGACCTCAGATACTTCATAATGACCTAGCTGCGTGGCCTTGGGCAAATCACTTAACCCCATTGCCTTGCAAAAATCAAAAAATCAGATACTTTACTGCTTGTGACCTTGGGCAAGTGTTTTAAGCTTCCACTGATCTCAGTAGCCCTGCCTGGAAAATGGGAATAATAAGCCTTGCTCTACCCAGCAGTATGTGGTAAGCCTTAAGGTGCTGCAGAGATGGGAGCTGTAGTCATTGCTTTGATTATGGTTATGATTACTGTTGGAGGGCTACAGACCTTTTCCCTCTATTGAAGCTGGAACTAGAGACTCTTGCTATGGTAAACTTTTAAATACTTCACATATGGGATACTGTCTTATGCATTGTCACACATTTCCTGGTGGGAGGGAGAAGATCATTAAAGGTTATTGTGTTCCCTTTTACAGATGGGGAAACTAAGGAACAAAGAACTGATATTACTCATTCAAATTTCTCCCAAGAACTTCAATGTCTATTTTTTTTAAATTGTCAGGCCCTCAAGGGTAGACATGATCCCTGTCCTTTAGGAACTCTTCTTAATGTTGCAAGAAGATTCTTTGTGTCAGAGGGGAAGATATGGGTCCTCACCCTCAGGGAATCTTGGGCTTGAGGAGAGAAGCCCAGAGTCTCAGCAAGTCTCTGATCTGGGGTGGGGGGGGGGGTCTCATTGAGCTCTCCTGATGACTAAGGGGCAGAGTGACAGACACATTCCATTGAAATCAAGCCATCTCCCCCCTCCCCTTTCCCCCTTCCTCCAAGGCTGTATCTTCCTGTCCCCTCCTTCTGTGGCTCTCCCCCACTGCCCTTCAGTCCCGTTTCCTGGGGTCCTGAAATTCCAACCTCTCAAATACTTTGCCTGCCTCTGAACCAGCTGCCTGGCTGCCCTTTGGCTCACAGCGCTGGCTTGGGGGCCCTGCTAGAAGTTCTGGAGGGCCTGGACATTTGATTCCAAGGCAAATGGAGTCCCAGCTGTGCTGTAGTGGCCCACTCCTTAGATTTCCAGTCAAGAGACCTGGCCTGCAATTCTAGCCCAACTCCTCAGCACCTGAGAGACTGGGGGCAAGGCCCTTCCCTTCTCGGGGCCTCATTTTCCTCCCTTGAAAAATGAGGGGGCTTGGAGTCCATGAACTAGAAAGGAAAGCCCCCCCTCCCACCTCTTCTAATCCTCTCTCATTTAGTCACCAGTATCTTCCTAAAAACTGGAATTCTGGTCTGCCCTAGGGTAAGTGAAAGGTACTCTCTCTAAATGATAATAATGGTGGCTGATGGGAATAGCTTGCCTTTATATGGGAATAATAATTTTTAAAAACTATTTGTTATCACTTTAAGGATTGTAAAGTGCTTCATATGCCTAATCTGATTTGATCAGCTTGGACAATAGAAAAAACCCTGGGCTCTGGAATCAGACGGCTTGGGCTCAAATCCCACCCACTACCCTGAGACCTTGGACAAGTCATTTCCCTTTTTTGGGGGGAGGTCTCTGTTTCTTCTCTAAACAATGAGAAGACTGAACCAAATGGCCTCTGAAGGACCTTCCAGCTCAAGAGCAGAGAGCCTATGATCTTGGAATACACCAAGGTGCTACGTGGTAGTTGTGGATTTGCACTGAGTCATCCACACTCTCTCACCTGAATTCCTCGTGAACAATGATGTGAACTTGTGAGATGTCTATCTGCTCAGGGTTAGGGTTCAGTGTGGGTTGGGGAGGAGGGACAGTTAGAAAGTCAGTTACTTTTTTTGTCAGCTGGAAGATGGGACCTAAGCCCTACAACTGGACTTATGTCCTGAAGCATTTGAGCTACCATCAGAAAAGACTTCAGCTGGTCCAAGGAAGATAATCCAACTGGTTGGGTCTCTCTTGTGGATCTGGAGGAGTAAAGAGCAAGAGGTCTCTACAACAGGTTTGATAGAGATCCCTCCTTTAAAGAAGTAACTTGGGTACCTAGCTGTGTGGCCTTGGGCAAGCTACTTAACCCCATTGCCTTGCAAAAAAAAAAAAAGAAGTAACTTGGGAAGAGGGTACAGCTAGGTGGCACAGTAGATTGAGTCCTGTCCCTGAAGTCTGGAGGATCTGAGTTCAAATAGTGACTCAGATGCTACCTGTATGACCCTGGGCAAGTCACTTAACCATTGCCTCAAAAAAAGGAAAGTAGCCTATCCAAATGAACAGAACCAAAAGTACAATTTACAGGATGACGAATGACGGAAAGGAAAGCAGTATTGAAAGAGGTCTCTGATGGGTTGTGACTTCAGAAAACTTACAATAAAAACAAGTTATTTTTTCTCCCTAGGCCTCAGTTTCCTCCTCTGTAAAAGGAGGGACTTGGAGTCTTGGACTAGATGACCTCTGATATTCCTTCTATCTCTAGATCTGTGAGAATATGGTTCTTTGCCTCTTTCCAGAGAGATGGGTGAACTACATTACTTGAGAACGGGGCATCTATTTTCAGAGATGGCCAATGTTTTTATTTTATTTTATTTTGCTTAACTGTACTTTATTGTTACAAAGGAGGGCTCTAATGCGAGAGAAGGCACATTGATGTGAAAAGTAAAAAGAACATCTGTAAAATATTTTTTAAAAGTGCTCTGGCCTATTTGAAAGAATATATGCCTCTTAAGGCCAGGCAATGTTTGTTTTTGCATACTTAGTACTTAGACCAATTAAATTTCAGGTCTTCATTCCCCTCTACTCCCCCCCCCCCCCCAAAAAAAATTCCCTAGAACCTAGTACAATGTCTGGCACCTAAAAAAATGTCTAGTGAATTGAAATGAATTGAATTGAGTGTCAGGTGGAGGTTCTGGTTTTGCTTTTAATTTAACAAATTAAACTAAAGCAAACTAATGAAAGCAAATTTAACTAGATGGGCCCTGAGGTGCCTTCCAGCAATGGGTCTAAGATCTTTCTTCTCAGTTTCCCCATCTGTAAAATAGGGTTCAATTTGCTGTTATGGCATGGCAAAACCATTCTTAAGGGCTGTGCATGTGGAATCCAAGTTCTGCTTGGCCCTTCCATACTGAAAAGACTTTGAGAGCAATCCCAATAACGGATTGGACCTACTCTCAGAGGCCCAGCCTCCTGAAGAATGGAAAGGCTCATCACCAGTTAACCAACTTCTCAGCAAAGAGTTCTTTGGCTGCCACAATCCATGTGAGACCCTTGTCCAGGGATCAACTATATGATGAATGATATCGTGAAACAATCAAACTGCATCCGTGTTGACATTTTTCACTATAGATGAAAACAGAAGTTAGAAGGAAGTTTTAGCTAAATGACAATCCATCCAGAAAATGCCCCAAAAGATGCCATCCAGAAAAGGGACAACCTACGATCAAAATTGGAGGCAGGCCAGTCATAAAGAGAAAGGGCTGAGGGGCAAAGACCCAGAAACCTCCAATGCATTGGGTGGGGTTTCTATGGGACTGGTGAAAGCATGACCAAATCTGCACCATTAGAGTGCCCATGTGGACTAGAGTCCAAATCCATTTGAATATTAAAGGAAAAGGAAGACTACTTGCTCTGCCACTAACTTGCTATAGGACATTGGATGAGAGATCCTGCTTCCCGGGACTTCATCTTTCTCTTCTATTAAAAAAAAATGGAATCAGAAAAGATGATTGGTAAAGTCTATTCCAGCTTGGACCAACTTATGTTCAAATGTCCCTTTCACAATTCTGATCATTTATAGCTATAATGATAAGGCTTTAAGGCTGAGAGGTAAGGTAGCATAATGGATATCCTGTTGGAATAAGAACTATTCAGATCCTGCCATGGATCTTCTCTAGCTGCAGAAACCTGGAGAAGTCACTTCATCTCCCTGAGCCACACTTTTCTCATCTGTAAAATGGAGGTGGTAATAATAGACCCTACTTCCCAAGATGGTTTTAAAGGTAAAATTAAATAATGCAGGGAATGATTGCATATAAGTAACCTATATGGCCATCATCTTGGGTGGGGGAAGGGAGAAAATTTTGGAACTGGAAATGAATGAATTGTTGAAAACTAGCTATGTGTAATTGGAAAAATAATATACTATTTTAAAAAATAAAGCAGGGAAAGCATTTTTATTGAGGGAGCACTTTCCTCCCAATGGTTTAGTGTCTATTGTGGTCGTTGGTCCTTCATTCTCAAAGAAGACCATGACATCAAAGAGGTGATGCCATGACAAGCACATGAATCGGATCTGCGTGAGGAGGGCTGTGCTAAGTCACCAGTTGCACTTTCTTCTCCAGAGCCATCTGAGTCCAGTGGCCAGATAGGAATCAGGATAACTGGAGGCGGTCCTGGATGTGAGACAATCAGGGTGAAGTGACTTGCCCAAGGTCACACAGCTAGTAAGTGTCTGAGGCTGGATTTGAATTCAAATGCTCCTGACTTCAGGGCTGGTGCTCTATCCACTGAACCATCTACTAAAGAAATGCTTAGTGCCTCACATTGTCCGTTAGGTCAATAGTGCAAGGTTTCCCTGTCCCATCTTACAAAGGAGAAAATCAAGAGATTAAAATGATTTCTGAAGCAGGATTTGAACCCAGGGGCCTTGATTTTAAAACCATTGCTCTTTCCGCTATGCCAAACTGCCTTTGTGGGTGGATAAATTCTTGGGATTTCCCCATGCAGGGTTAAAAGTGAGCTTATATAAGGGAAAGGGGAGCCCCCCAAATACACTGGCATTATTATTTTGGTACTAAAGAGAGTGCATTCTGCATTGCTCTCTGGGGAATGCTGTCCAGCCTGGAATCCCGTTCCCTGGGCCAAGCGTCCTCGAAGAGTCTGGATCATAGATCATTTCATTCTCCACTCTCCAACCCCTGCTCCCTAGCCCCAAACCCCATAATGGCCGACTCCTGGGTTCCCTCCTGTAGGTGCCCGAAAGTTCCCCTGCCCTTGTTGGGGCAGAAGCCCATTCTGCTAGCTGGCCGGATCACCTGGTTCCCCACTTAGGAGTTGCTGTTCACTGAAGCTAGTGGACTTCATTTGTTCAGGCCAACTAGCCCCAGGAAAGCGGACTCCTGCCCCGGCCGCCAGCACCAGCTCCCCTGATTATGTAATTCTCAACTCACATGTGGCAATACTCCAGAGAGAAGAAGATCTATTAATGCACCCGCCTTCTTCCAGACATACGGGCGCAGGCAGCCCTCCTGGGGCCGGCAACTGGCTGCTTCCTGGCCTACTTTCCTGGCCACAGCAAAACTGGGTTTGCAGACTGGAAGAGGCCCTTTCTCTGGCTGGAAGGGGAAAAGTCGAGGGACCTCTGCCCAGTCCCCCAAGGGAGGCTGTGGGGGAGGGCTGCAGATATCCCAGGAGCTGTGAGAAGGAGTTATGGGAGAAAGAGACCCAGACATACTAGACTCTAAAGATCCCTAGAGATCATTGTGCCTTACCTGCTCATTCTAAAGGAGAAACTGAGGCCAGGAGAGGGTGCAGGATGTACCCAAGGTCACACAGTTAGCAAATAGCAGGACATACTGAATAATAATAATAACAATATCACATTAGCTAAGATTTCTCTAAAGGCTGGCAAAGCATTATTTATAGGGACTTGGAGACAAAAGGATCAGGCTTCAAATCTCTCTTACTGACCCTGTGACCCTGGTCCAGTCCTTAACCTTGCTTGACCTCATTTTCCTCAGCTATAAATGGATTAAACTCAATGGCCTCAAAAGTCCCTTTCAGCTCTAGGAAATCCAAGCCCTGAACTCAAAATCTGCTGCTCCTAAAAGAGAGCAAAGGATAAATGCTGAGCTGCCCATGGGCAAGAGTTGAGGCAGGGAATACCTCTCATTCACATTTCTATGGTGCTAAATCTTAATGGGACTGTAAGGCTTGTGTTAAATGCTAAATACCACTTTTCTTAGTGTCCTTTAGAAATTAAATCTTATTAACCTCATTTTGCACATGAAGACCTTGAGGCTCTAAAAGGAGCAGTAAATTGTCCTAGGTCATATAACTAGCAAGTGGGAAAGTCAGGATTCAAACTCAGGCCTCTTGGGTTAATCCCACCCATTTTCTGACACATTTCACTGCCTTTCTTTCTTTTCTTTTTTTTTTTAGGTTTGGTTTTTTTTTTTTTTTTTTGCAAGGCAAATGGGGTTAAGTGGCTTGCCCAAGACCACACGGCTAGGTCATTATTAAGTGTCTGAGACCGGATTTGAACCCAGGTACTCCTGACTCCAGGGCCGCTGCTTTATCTACTGTTCACTGCCTTTCTTAACAGCATGGGCCCGGAGAAGGATCAAAGGCCCAGTAGATCACATGCTCAAGGAGGCCTGTTATATGGGAAGCAATGAAGGATTAGTTTTGTGAGGCTTATCTGCAGGGAGGTGTGGTGTCTTTGACCTTTGTGTAAGGACAAAATAGGAGGTGGAAAGAAGGTAAATGGAGATGATCACAGATACACTTGAATATTTTAGTTGAGGACTAAGGAGGTCCCATGAGCTTGACCCTGGTAAGGCCACATTTGGTATTGTTCAAGAGTCAAAGGAAGTTGGGATGCTCATCAATTGGGGAAGAACTGGACAAGTTATGGAATATGATCATGATGGAATACTCTTGTAACTGTAAGAAACATTGAATGGATCATAGAAAAACCTCGGAAGATTTAAATAAGCTGATGCAAAATGAAGTGAGCAGAACCAGGACACCATTGTATCTAGTAAAAGCAATATTATTTAAAGAATAACTTTTTACATTTAATTTGACTTGGAGGGGCAGTTAGGTGGTGCAGTGGATAGAGCACTGGCCCTTGAGTTCAAATCCGTCCTCGGACAGTTAATGATTACCTAGCCGTGTGGCCTTGGGCAAGCCACTTAACCCCATTGCCTTGCAAAAAACAAAAAAAAAAAAAAGAGAGAGAGAGAGAGAGTAATTGTGAATAACTTAGTTATTCTGAGCATTGTAAATACTCAGATCAACTACAAAGACTTGTAAAGGAAGAGTCTATCGAAATAGAAATATGTATAGTATGATTTTATATATGTAAATATGTATTTTTGTATGTATATGTATGTGTGAGATGGTGACCTTCTCTAGTGTAGGACCGGAAGGGAGGGAGACAGTTCAAAATTTAAAATGTAACCAAAAATTAAATTAAATAAAAAAAAAATGAGTAAGAGGAAGTAGCTTCTCCATTCTCCAACAACCACTAGTAAACAGTTAAGTTGTACCTCAATGAGGAAGATAGACGGGGGAGCGGGTTCCATGACCGGATATAGACTCAGTGAGAGGGATGGAAGACCTAGTGAGAGAGTCCAGTGAGAATGATGAGGGGCTCAATGAGGGGATGAGGGTTCAGGAAAGGAATGGGGACCACAAGGAGATGGGAGTTCAGTGAAAAGACCTCAGGAAGAGGAGTTAGGGGTAGAGCAGCTTAATGAGGACCTCAGTGAGAGGAATGGGTTTCAGTCAAAGGAATTCAGGGAGGCTAATAGGAGGAACTTAGAGGCCCCTGAAGGGAATGGGGCCTAAGGGAGGGAAATGAGCACTTCAAAAAGAAATGGATGCTGCTTTCATGGCAATCCTATGAGTTTTGGTCAGACTCAAAAGGGAAAATCTTTTGCTGTAGTATCAGTAGATCAAGTCACTGAGCCATTCCTAGTGGACTGCATATTCTGTGTGAGTTAACAAAATAACACAGCAGCCAAAAGAAGTTTCCATGACCTGAGAGGGACATAAGTTTCAAGGGGTCCCAAGTGAACATCTTGCATGATCCATGATATTCTTGGATACTATCAGGAAAGAAGAAAAGAAGAGGGGGAGACCACCAGTACATTCTACAGTGAAGGAATGGGAGGCACATTGCTAAGGAGTCATACATGAAGGACAAAACTTTGACTATAGATCCATTTAAGGATCTGGGTAAAGACGACAAGTGAGGTGATCATCCATCCCCATACACTATGTTCTGGGGGGCCCCATGTAGAACAATGTTTCATTCCAGGCAGCATCTTTTATGAAGGATGTTTAAGGCCATTACATGTGATCAGTTAGTGGAACTGTAAATGTTTAACCTGAAGAGAAGATGCAGTGGTATATGATAACTATCTTCTAAGACATGAAAGACTGTCTTGGTTGGAGAGGAATCAGTTTCCTTGTGCCTTGGTCCCGGATAGAAGAATTAGGGCTTAGTCCATGTGAGTTAGTCCATGTCCAAAAGTAGAACTGGTTGTCTCTGGAAATGGTCATGCAAAAGCTGATTGACCGTTGTTAGGAATGCTATTGAGGCTTGGGCTGGGTGTCATAGCCTCTGGTTGTTCCATTTGCTGTGACATTCTATGATGATCCAGGACTAAGGGTAAGATGAATCTCTTCTTTTAACCAGCCTGCTACTGGGAGCCACTGCAAGGAGCATTGACTTGGCCTCTGCTCTGCTGCTGTTTCTGTGGTGAGACTTTGGATAAGTCACTTCCCTGTCTACGTCTCAGTTTGTTCCTTTTTCTCTCTAGTAGGGAGATGGTAATATTTTCACTTTCTCCTTTATGGAATGGTGAGAAAAATGTGTGGTAAACCTCCAAGGGCCAAATAAATGCTCAGTGTGTCCCCATTGTTGTGAAAGAGACTGCGTGAGGACAATAAAGGAGAAGCATCTTTATGGTCAAGGAACTTTCCATTGAGCTGAGGAGAGAGGAGACACAGGAAGTAACCTTGTAGAGGAAAGTTGGGGATCCAAAGTCTGAGAGAGTAAGATTTTGGTGAGGAAAAATTGCGTAGGGCAAAGGGTGCTGAACTTAAGACCCGAACACCCAGTTTGCCATCTGTACCATCTTCTGCCATTCTCTGATGTCTTGGGCAAGGCAGTACGGTGCAGTGGAGAGTGTCCAGAGTTGGAGTCAGGAAGACCTGGGCTGGAATCTCCTGCCAGACATTGACTAGCCCTGTGACAAGTCACTTCGCCTCAGTTTCTTCAGCTGTGAAATGAGGGGGATTGGATGGTTTCCAAGGCCCCTTTCAGGCCTAAATGGACATGATCCCTCTCTGGGCCTCTTTTCTCATTTGTGAAGTGGACAAAATGGGGGGCACCTGATTTCCAGAAGGAGAGAAGACAGGATTTGTGAGTCCTAAGGGGCTTTTATTCGGTGGAGAACACAAATGAGGAACGCCGCATAGCCCCGCTCCCCCGGACAGCCAAAGAGCAGCTTGTCTTCTGCCCTTTGTGTTTGCCGGTTCCCGCTTGGGGGATGGGGGTGTGTCCTGGCATCAGCAGGGGCTCAAATCAAAGTAGACCAGGGCTCCCGTTTCGGGAACGGTGAAGGTTTGGGAGCCACCCCCATCGCAGCCCTAGTGCGTCCGGGGATCGCGGCATTCCGAGTCGGACACCTAAGGGTGACCTTGGGCAAGTCCCTTCCCCTCTGGGGGCCTCGGCAGCCCCCCTCCCCCTCCCGCTAGCCAGACAATGAATGAATGAAGAGACCGGGCCGGATCGTCTCGGAACTCTGGGATGCCATGGTCCTGGGGGGGGGGGGGAGGCATCTGCACCACGCGATAGGCCGGAATGGAGAGGGAGGACTCGCGGGGGGGGGGAGGGGCGGAGCGAGATCCCCCCCTCCCGGCTCCAGCCCGTCGGCCCACGTGATCAGCCCTCCCCGGCTCCCTTCAGTTCGTTCACCTCTTCCAGAGGCGGCACCTTCACTTGGTAACCGGAGCCCAGCGCTGATGGGGACACCATGGATGTTCTCTCTTCCCTTGCCCTGCTCTGCTCTCCCCGCCCCACGGAGGGTTTGGGGGACACTGCCCCAGCCTCTGGGGGAGCGCAGCTGTCTCCTTCCCCCTTAGGCTCCCTGCTTACCTTTTGGGAAACCACAAGAAGCTCACGGAAGCCCCCATCCCGAGCTGGCCGAGGCCATCTAGTCAAGCCAGGAGTATGCCCGAGGAGGAAGCCCAGGCCCAGGGTGGGCAAAAGGGACTCGTCCAGGCTTCCGTATAAAATCCGAGCTCTGAAGCTGGGAAGGGCTTTAGAGGCACCTTAATTTTTAGATAAGGAAACTGAGGCCTGGGGAGGGGCAGGGACTCACTACAGTCACACAAATAATATCAGATTTGGAAAGGATCCCAGACCAGACTCAGGCACATCCCATTCCTTCCCACCCCACCCCCCTCCCGTCCCGCCATGTGCCATTCTTCCCAAAAGCTGAGGAGGTAGGACCAAAGGGACAGTGCGTTGGGTAACGCCGAGGGCAAGACAACGGGCGCCTCGTCTACCACTGGCTCTTTTAGAGCTTCTTCTTCTGGTGTCTAAAGGCCCAGCCCTGCAGTCCATAACTCACAGAATGGTTATGTAAGTCAAATAAAACAGGTAAGCTGCTCTATAACATACATGTCAGTTATTTTTGTGGCCCTTTCCAACGCTGACATGCTCTCTCCTGCGTTTTAAGGTCCCTCCTGGCTCTTAGAGCCATGTAGGAAGGATCTGGCGGTCTCTACATCCTCTATTCTAAGGATCCTGCCTAAAGGCTCCCTCACCCCTCCCCAGAGAAGGAAGAGACAATGAGGAAGGCCTACCCCACCCCCCTCCCCCCATAAGCTATGTGACTCTGGTCAAGTCACTTTACCATTCAAGGACTCAGATAAACCTTTGAGACTTTAAGTCCCAGCCCTTGGGTACACGGAATTGCCTTACTCCAAGTTCCTGACAAAGATCAAATCACATAACTGAACTAAAAAAAGAAACAAGCTTCCTCCCACGGCCATTATCTGTTCTATATTCTAAGGACTCTCCAAACCATGAAGGTTCTGACTTTGCTATCTCACTGACCTTAGCCAGATCTCTCTTTTTCTGGCCTTCAGTTTCCTCATCTGTAAAATTTGGAGGTTGGTCTCAGTGAGTCTTCAGATGGCTTCCAACTCTGAATCTATCTAACATCAGATATATCCAATCATTTAATTCTTAAAATTAATATTTTGATGGGTGATTTTCAAAAACTCCATCAACGGCAAGTAGTTATAATAGACAAAAGTTAAAAAAAAAAAAAAAAAAAGCAATCCCTGTCCTACGGACTTTACATTTTAAGAGGGAGATAACATGTATATAAATAGGTACATCCAAGATATATCTGGAGGAGATACAAAGTAAAAGGGGATGCCTTCTGTAGAGGGGAGGATTTGATCTCCATTTTGAAGCAAACCATAGAAATGGAGCTAGAAATAAGAAAGGAGAGCTTGTAGGGTCCACAGGCAAAAAAATAGAGTGTCCTCTATGAACAAAATATGTATGAACTGGGGAGTTTGTGGAGAGGAGATAGTTGGGAATAGCAGGAACTAGGGACCAGTTTCTCAAGAGCCAAACAGAGGAATTTCCATTTGATCCCAGAGATAACAGGAAGTCACTGGAGTTTAGTAAGCAGGAGGTGACTTGGGCAGAACTAAGCTCTTAAGAAAATCAATTTGACAGCTAAGTGGAAGAGGGAAAGGCTTGAGGCAGAGATACCAATTAGGAAGCTAGTACAATAATCTAGGCAAGAGGTGAGCTCTATGCAACTATGGTGGTTACTGTGCAAATGTGAAGGTAGAAACAAGATTTGGATATTTGGAGTGAGGGTGAATGAGAAGTCAATGGTGACTCAGAGGTTGCAAACCTGGGGGACTAGGAGCATGTGTAGTGGTACCCTCCACAATAATAGGAAAATTTTGAAGAGGGGAGGTGGGGAAGGAGATAAGTTCTGTTTTGGACTAGTGGCTTTTAAGATGGCTACAAGACTACGAATTGAAAATTCCAACAGACCATGTGAGATTGGAGTTCAGGAAAGACTGGGTGGGGTTGAAACCTGAGATCTGGGAATAGCCTCCATAAAGAACCCATGGTGTGTGGAGCAGCTAGGTGGCACAGCGGATAGAGCACCAACCCTGGAGTCAGGAAGACCTCAGTTCAAATTTGATGTCAGATACTTAGCTGTGTGACCTTGGGTAAGTCACTTAACCCCATTGCTTTGCTTAAAAAAAAAACCCCAACAAAGAACCCATGGAAGTTGATGAGGAATGAAGCCCAGGAGGACACCCATTATGGGTATGACCTGGATGAAGATCTAGCAAAGACTGGGGAAATAAAGTGGTCAAACCAGTAGAAAGAAAACCAGGAGAGAGCAGTGTCCCAAAACACAGCAAGGAGAGAGGATTCAGAAGGAGAAGGTGGGCCAATGCTGTGGATCAGTCAAATGCCATAAAAACAGAAGAGGCTATTAGAATTGTTGGATTAAGAACTCCCTGGAAATTTGGGAGAGAGTAGTTTCATTTGACTGATGAAGTCAGAAGCCAGCCTGCAGAGGGTTTAGAAGAGAATGAGGAAAAAAAAAGTGAATGGAAGGAGAGGAAGTGGAGCACCAAGGGAAGAAAACCTTTTCTAGGAGATTAGCTGAGAAGGGGAGGAGATATGTAAGATGATAGCCAGCAGGCACTGACTGAAAAAACTAGTGAAGATGGGAAGGTTAGGTTGTGTTTGAAGGCAGCAGGGAAGGAACCAGGCGATAGAGAGAGATGAAAGATCAGGGGGTGGAGATGACTGTGGGGGCAATCTGCTGGGGAAGATGGGAAGGGAATAGGATGAAGATTACATGTAGAGGAGCTGACCTTAGTGAGAAGGGCCACTTCAGGAAAGAAAAGAGGATCACCGAATCATTTCTTTAAATTTCTAAAAGGGAACAGAAGAAAGGCCAGAGGAAATCACTTTCAAAGCTGTCCTCTTTGCCTGAGAAGGGGAGAGGATTGTGAAATCACAGGCAAAGAGGACAGTTTTGAAAGTTACAAGTTAAAAAAAAGTTACATGTTGAATTTACAATATGCTTCAAAAAAGAAGACCTGGATGTACATGACAGATTTGAAGGTTCACAATCCTCTCTGCTCTACTGTGTACCTAGAAGTGCTCCTCTTAGTTTGGTGTTTCTTAAGTTCAGAATAAAATTTTAAAAATAAAGACTTCTCATGAATATCATTTGCTAAAAAAAAAAAAAAAAAAAAAAGGCCACCTCTCGATCAGAGACTGGGGTTAGGGAGGAAATGGTCTGGGATGATGTTAGGAAAACATGAGATAAGGAGAATGGGAAAAGTGGAAGCTTGAGGCAAATGGCTTCAGTTTTCTCATTAATATATGAGACAAAATCTTGTGCTAAGAGGATAGAAGGAGAAGGCTGGGGGGAGGGGAGCTCGAGAAGAGGAGATAAGAAAAGAAAGAGAAGATTTGAAATAGCCAATGTACTAAAATGAGAGAAAGGAGAAAAACACCTTTGAATCTGTTGTATACAATCAGCTCTTCTTTTCTGAAGCATATTGTAAATTCAACATATACTGAAGGGTTCACCTAGCTGAATGGAAAGCCCAGCGGAAGTCTGATCAGTTAAATTTGTAGTGGACCCAATCAAGCACATTTATATGACTTCCTCAAATTGCATCCAACAACACACAAGACCATGGAGAGTGGGAGCAATCCAGGGTTGGAGTTTGGCAAAGTATTGCTTTGATGAGAGGCTAAAGGGACAAGAGATTCCAAAATAGAGGATAGTATAGAAGGAAACGTATTCACAAGATTGGGAACTGAGAAGAGTGTAAGCATTAATTTAGCACCTACTTTTCTCAAAACACTGGGCCTTGTCCTGAGGAATATAGACACAAATACCCTCCAGGATTATATTCTACATAGAGAAACATGTAAACATTTAAATATTTGCAAAATTGTAGTAGCAAAGAATTGGAAATTGAGGGGATGCCCATCCACTGAGGTATGGCTAAACAAGTTATGGTACATGAAGACTATGGAATATTGTTGTTCTATAAGAAACCAGAAATGGTCGGACTCTAGAGAAGCTTGGAATGACTTATGGGATCTGATGCTGAGTGAAGGGAGTAGAACCAAGCGAACAACAACATTGTGAGGTGATGAACCTTGATGGAAGCAGCATCTCTTAGCACTTCAGAGAGCTAGGGACAACTATGGACAATGTTATCCTCATCCAGAGGAAGAAAAACAAAACAAAACAAAAAATAAACAACCCTTCAGAATCTGATGAACACTTTGTAAAAATCATCTCTTACATCTCTTTCCCTTAATCCTAATTCTTCATACCAAAAATGACTAATCTGTAAACAAGTTTACCAAGCATATGTATGTACAATGCACTGTTCACCACCGAGGGGAGGGGGGTGTGAAGGGAGGGTGGAAGAATATTTTGTAATTTAAAAATATACATGTGAGGGGCAGCTAGGTGGCACAGTGGATAAAGCACCGGCCCTGGAGTCAGGAGTACCTGGGTTCAAATCCGGCCTCAGATACTTAAGAATTACCTAGCTATGTGGCCTTGGGCAAGCCATTTAACCCCATTTGCCTTGCAAAAAAACTAAATATATATATATATATATATATATATATATATATATATACATACATACATGTGCACATGGATGAAATAAATATTTGCAAAATAAATAGATAGGACTATACCTGTAGTTTCAATGGTCTAGAGCTCAAATGGAGCACACTAATATGAACATCCATGCAGGTCAGATTATTATGTTGACTTAGTTTTCAAATGGAATATAATTTGTATTTTTAGTTAGCTGGCTAAATATTTCCCAAATCCTTTTTTTTTAGGTTTTTTTTCCAAGGCAATAGGGTTAAGTGCCTTGCCCAAGGCCACTATTAAGTGTCTGAGGCTGGATTTGAACTCAGGTCCTCCTGACTCTAGGGCCGCTGCTCTATCTACTGTGCCACCTAGCTGCCCTCCCAATTACTTTTTGAAGGGCAGCTAGGTGGCGCAGTGGATAGAGCATTGGCCCTGGAGTCAAGAGGACCTGAGTTCAAATTTGACCTCAGACATTTAATAATGACCTAGCTGTGTGGCCTTGGGCAAGCCACTTCACCCCATTGCCTTGCAAAAACTTAAAAACAAACAAAAAAGCCAATTACTTTTTGAGCTGGTTCTGGTCACTCGAGTGTTTCGGGTGAGCCCTATACTGCTGGTGTTTTGACACTTCTGGTCTAGAAACTCTAGATTATTAAGGCAACTCCCTCTCCCACTTGAGATCTGCACCAATTTTGCTACTTCCAGCTTTAGAGTTGCCTAGAACCCTGAGAGGGTTAAATGACTTGCCCAGAGTCACAAAGACAATATAAGTCAGGTAGCGTTTGACCCTAGATCTTCCTGGTTGAGGTTGGCTCTCTGCCCACTACTAGGAGAGTCAAACACTCAGATGGTGATCTTACTGGTATGACTCAAACCAGATTATAATGTAATTGGGAAATACATAACAAAATAAAAATGCCAAGTGATAGAGGTAATATTAATATGTGATTTTCTAAGTCAATATATGGCCCATGGGGATCCATATAATGTTTTGCATCCCTCATTTCTATTTGAGTTGACACCACTCCACTACACCCATATGAGGTATTTTGGAATGGAGACAATTCCTAATATGTCCCTTCCCGCCCCCCTCCATCCTATAAGCCTTCCCTTATAACAAAGATTTAAAAGGGGAGAATAGTTTAACAAATGCAAACACATTGACCACATTTAACAGGATATGCTACATTCCACACCTATATAGTCCATCACTTCTGTAATGAAGGGAGGGAAGTTTATTCTCGTCACTTCTAGGGCCAAACCTGATCTTTATAATCACCCAGCATTCATTTTCCTTCTATGATTTTTTTCCATTTACATTGTTATTTTCATTAAGTACATTGGTTTCTTATCTCTACTTACTTCCCTCTGCATCAGTTCATATGTCTTCCCAGACTTCTCTGATTTCTTCATATTTATTGTTGCTTATGGCAAACTAATATCACATTATATTCAGACTGCACAATTTGTTTAACTTCCTTGACTGATTGATAGGCACCTACTATCTTTCCAGCTATTTGCTGGCATAAAAAGGACTACAATAAAAATGTTGGCATATTTGGGACCTTCCTTTCTATCTTTACTCTCCTTGGGCTGTATACCTAGCAATGGGTTCTCTGGAACAAAGGGTATGAATATTGTAGTCAGTTTTTCCAAATAACTACAAATTGCTTTCCAGAATGACTGGACAGATGGACAACTCCACAATTAGTGAAGTATATTAATATGCCATTCTTTCTACAGTCCCTCCCATATTTACTATTCCCTTCTTTGCCATTTTTCTGGGTGTGAGGTAAAAATGTCAGGGTTGCATTTCTCTTAATGTTAGTGATTTGGAGCAATATTCTATGTGATTATTCACAGTTCATTGCATATCTTTTCAAAGCTCCTCATCCCCAGCCCCCTCTTGTAGCTCACCCCTCACTGTCACATTAACCTATGGCTACAATCACAGGACCATATCCTGAGCAGTGATAATAATGATTCCCATTTCTCAGGCAACAAGGATTTATTAAGCCATTACTATCTATCAGGCACTGTGCCTAGGGATACAAAGAAAGATAAAAACTCAGCCTCTACCCTGAAGGAGGTTGTGTTCGAATTTGAGGAGACATTTAAATCACTAGGTATGAGTATATGAAGCTTATCTGGAAGGGGAAGACATTAGCAGCTGGGAAGACCAGGAATGACCTCTTACAGAAGGTGGAATCTGAGCTGAGTTTTGAAGGAAGCCAGGTGGGCTTGGAGGAAAGGATGGACTGAAATCTTCCCAAAACTGATGGTTAAATTTTCACTGTCTTAATTTTCACCTCTGAAATGTCAAATGGTACAGATCAGGGCTTGAGCTATCATTTTGTTGATTGGATGAATAAAAGGAATAGAGAAGATGTTAATAATGCTAGAAGATGTTAATAATAAATGTTAATAAATTTAAGTGTGCCCTATACATTTCTCCTCTCTCAGAGAGCCAAGTTGTTAAACACTTATGAGCATACCACTGAAATCAGAGAAACGATTTCTCTGACAGGTTACAAAATTGTTTTCTCACAGTATCCCTGTGAGGTAGGTAGTGCGAATGTTATTAATTCCATTATCTGAACTATGGAAATAACTTATCCAAAGTAAAATAGCAAGTTAATATCATGGAACTCAGAACCAAAAGGGACTTCTGAGGCCTTCAGTGGCAGATTGCACCCTACTCAAGAATCCTCTCCGCATCATCCCACAACAGTGATCTCATAACCTTTACTTGAAAATCATCAGCTAGGTGGCGCAGTGGATAAAGCACTGGCCCTGGAGTCAGGAGGACCTGGGTTCAAATCCGACCTCAGACACTTAATAATGACCTAGCTGTGTGGCCTTGGGCAAGCCACTTAACCCCACTGCCTTGCAAAAAAAACTTAAAAAAAAAAAAAGATAAAGCAGAGCAGTCTTCTTCCATGGGTTAACTTTCCAAATACTTGAAGACAGTTATCAGGTTTTTACCTTCCTAACCACCCAGTCCTATCAGGCTAACCACAACCAGCTCCTTTTTTTTTTTTTTTTTTTTTTTTTTTTTTGCAAGGCAATGGGGTTAAGTGGCTTGCCCAAGGCCACACAGGTCATTATTAAGTGTCTGAGGTCGGATTGGAACCCAGGTCCTCCTGACTCCAGGAATGGTACTCTATCCACTGCGCCACCTAGCTGCCCCAACCAGTTCCTTCTTTCAACCAATAGGCATAAGATTGAAATATAGTGATATCAGAGCCTTTTACCATCTCCCTTTTTACTCCTCTGGACACTATTCAGCTTATCAATTATCTTTCTAAAATGGATCTCCCATTGGCATAGTGTATATACTGTCAGATTCAGGGGATCTGTTGGTTAGTTTCGTGAAGCTGATTCTTTTCTCTTTTTTTTTAATTCCTTGTTACAAGAGATGGCTCTCTGAGTAGGGTGAGAATGAGGAGGTAGGGATTAATTTAAAAATGAAAGTGATATCAAAGAAAATAAGATATCAAAAAAACCCTTTCATCTTAATAAATAAAATGACATGCCCAAACCAAACAGGATACTTCAGATATGGTCTGACCAGGGCAGAATACAGTGGGAATACTTTTTCTCTATTCTTGGAGACAGTAGGCTCCTTCCATATTACCCTATTGACTCATTGAGCTTGTATCCATTAGACCTTTTTTTAGATAACCTCCGTCCCAACCATGTCTCTGTCACCTTGTTCTTAGGAAATTGATTTTGGAAACCCACGGGTAAGACTTGACATCTATCCCTATTAAAGTTAGCTTTATTAGACTCAGCCATTGATTAAAATGTCAAAGAACACAAGAGCAAGCACAGAGCCCTGGGGCACTTCTCTAAAGACCTTCTAAGTTCACTTAGGGCCAATAACTCAGTAGGTCCAGTTTTGAATCTGTCTACCTGTACTATTATTTAGTTCATATTTCTCCATCTTGTCTTCAAGAAAAGCTGGAGTGACTGGAGGACCCAGACTCAAAACTAGATCATTGAAAAGAGAATGCAAAATCTAAATGGGTCCTAGAAGGATTGTGTACAGATTTTACAATATAGTACACAAGTGAAAACTCAAACTCTTAGGTGACCATATTGAAGAGGCAGAATAATAGTAGAAAAATCACTGGCTCTGAAGCCAGAAGACTTGAGTTCAAATCCCTCTTCTGCTACTTAGTACCCAGGTAATCTTGTATTTACCCTCCTGGGCCTCAGTTTCCTTAACTGTAAAATAAGAGGGTCAGACTAGCTAACCTCCTAAATCATCTAGCTCTAGGATTTTATTGTAAGGATGGAGCTGAAACCACCCCCTTTGGCTCTGGTGCCTTGGTCAGGTCAGGTAAGAAAACTTTTTGCTAGAATGCAACAATCCATACTGGGTGTGAACAGAGCCTATATATCTCTTTGAATCAATCAAAGCCATTGAATGAGAGACTGGGTCATGCCTTTAACAATATCGAAGCTATATTAGAATTGAGGGAAAAAGACATTGGGAAAGGCTGAAAGAAAGGGAAGACTAAGTTGTGACATAGTGTATAGGGACATACCAAGAAGAGTTATTGTCCAGACAGGCCTTTCATCGAGGAGGATCCAGGCTAAGAAATCCCAAGAAAAGAGCAACTCTTTCCTCAACGTTTCCTTCCTGCTATTTTTCTATTGACAAGCACTATACTAGTTTTGTTACCCAAACATGCCCAGTAAACTAGAATTTTGCCTCAACTACAGAGGCCAGACTTACAAACTGATGAGAACCCAGCCTTTCCTAGGTGTTAGTCATTTTCCTAAGTGGAGACTTGGAGTGATTGTGACTAAACTCCAAACTTTTCTTTTCTTTTTTTTTTAAGATTTTTTTTTTAGGTTTTTTTTTTTTTTAAGGCAAATGGGGTTAAATGGCTTGTCCAAGGCCACACAGCTAGGTTATTATTAAGTGTCTGAGACTGGATTTGAACCCAGGTCCTCCTGACTCCAGGGCCGGTGCTTTATCCACTGCTCCTCCTAGCTGCCCCGTACTCCAAACTTTTCATCTAAAATAAACTCCCTAAGGACAAAGAGGAGGAGCAGTTAGGTGGTACAGTGCATAGAGGATTGGCCCTGGAGTCAGGAGGACCTGAATTCAAATGCGGCCTCAGACACTTAATAATTACCTAGCTATGTGACTTTGGGTAAGTTACTTAACCTCCCCAAAACAAACAAACAAAAAAGACAAAGAGGAGAGAACCAAATGGACCTAAGGGGGCAATTACCCCTTTGGTTTAAAATGAGTTAATTCTTATAAATGTATATGAGATTGCAGATAGAAGCAGACTTAGGGCTAGAAGCTAAGGCTCCTAGCTCCCAGGAAGACACTTTACCTCTCCACTCATTTGTATGGATTCTTCATAGGCAGAGAGACTGTCTTCTGGAATTTCTCCCCCACAACTCCAGCCCCAAGATCGTTTAGCCAGGTACCACCAAATAAATGCCTTCAGATGCACATGGTCAGACTTGGGTTTGCTACTCATCTGCCTATGACTGGTGAGATGGTTAGAAACTCAAACATTTGGGAAGAGGACCTGGGTTTAATCTAGTATTTCCAGGGTCCTTGGATACCCTGGGTGTGGTCCCGGTGAACCGACATCTCAGTTTTGTACTTTTGGAATTCTCCTGGAGCAAAGTGCCTATGGACATCTTTTTTTTTTTTTTAGGGGAGGGGGAAGGAGGGGCAAGGATGGGAAGAAGCTGGTGTATATTTTACCATTTATTTGTGTGGGAGATTAAAGTGATGACCTAACCCTAGATACAGTGTAGGGTGAAGGCAACCAAATTCTGAATCACTGACTAGAATGTGGGCTGATAGGGTCGCATCGTAGACTAGAGGATACCACGTTTCTGTCTCTAAAACCCTGTACAGGACCCTTAGACAGCTATTACGTCATTTAATCTTAGACTACATGGGATTCATGGTAGAGTAGCCCCCTAGAATAGAATCATGGACTCTTCAGCTGAATTCTTAGAATAGAATGTTAGAATCACAGACGAGAACCATAGGTTAGAATCCTGGAATCCTGGAATAGAATACTGGTGTCACAGAATAGAACCATGGGCTGGAATCCTAGAATAGAAAGCTCAAATCATACATAGACTCAAATCCAGAGGCTGTTGCTTTGCCTGCTCCTCCCAGTAGACATCACCTCACTTCCTGCTTCTGGCTTTTATCCAGGGTCCGATAGACCACTTGGAGAGACAGAGAGAGAGAGAGAGAGAGAGAGAGAGAGAGAGCTGGCATGAGCCAGGGAGGCTCCGAATCACTAAGGGATGTGCTGAAGTGGGGGGGGGTCAGTAGTTGGGAGCTTGGCTGCATACCACACTCCCCCACACACACACTATGGGAAGACAAACAGTCCCATTGATTCCAAAGCCTCCCAGAGGGCATTAGAGTAATGACTCAGGACTGTGTGATGCCCACTCCCCCCCTCAACGACCCCTTCATTGACCCCTGCCCTAAAAGGTCCCAAAGGCCACAGATCTCCGTTGCTTTGGGGCCATGTGGTTTGGACTATTTGCAGTCTTGGTGGGGAAGAGCATTGGGGGTGGTGGGCAGACACTACCTTTCACTGTGTTCAATTGGCCCAGAGCACCAGGCAGGAGCACTCAAGGCCCCTCAGCCAGACACCCAGGACCCAGACACAATCCAAACGGTGAGACAGTCTGGTTGATTTTTTTAAAAAAGTGATTAAAAAATGCTGGGTGGCTCATTTATATCCTCTTTTGTAAAAATCTGCCTGTTGTGTGTGCAAAGAAATTCCCTACCCCAAGTCATTGCCTTCATGCCATTTATTTATTTTTTTAAAAATTTTTTTTGCAAGGCAATGGGTTGAGTGACTTGCTTAAGGTCACACGGCTAGGTAATTAAGTGTCTGAGGTCAAATTTGAACTCAGGTCCATCTTGACTCCAAGGCTGATATTCTATCCACAGCACCAGCTACTTGCCCCCCCCCCCCCCGCATTTTTACCATCTCCTTTCTGCTTAGGTGAGGCAGGGAGATAGCAATAGGCATTGCTCATCTTATTGTAGTTTAGCTCCGAAAGGAACCTGAAGGGGACATTTAGTTCAACCTCTGTATTTCCCTTTGTTAATGAATCCTCAGCATCCCCAATAAGCCTCTGCTGGAAGACTGCTGTGTGAGGTGGAACCCACTCCCTCCTAAGAAAGCCCTTTCTCTGGGCAGCTAGGTGGCCAGTCACTTAACCTCATTGTCTTAAATCAATATAATATTTTTTTAAAAAAAGAAAGCCCTTTTTGTGGTCTCTGGAAACTAACCAGGTGTCCCTGATATATGTCTATGTGCCTGATCTGTCTGGGAGCTGTGTCCTCCCTCAGCTCCAGCCCTGCCTCATTTCTCTCGGAGGGAAACCCTCATGAATTCTCACTTGATATTAACTCCACTGTGTACCCAGAAATATAGAAGATGCAGTCTTTACCCTTGGCTTGGCTCCAAGAGCCAGAGGAGAAAATTCTCCCATAAGGCATAGGAGGATTCCTTTGGATATGTCCAACTTTCACAAGGGAAGCAGAGTCAAGCCCTCCCTCCTGCTCCCCCACTCCCCACTAAAGGCAGAGGGGTTTTCCCTAGAGTCTAACAATTTTTTATGTAAGCTTGTTTTAAGATTATATTAAAATTTAACAAGATAAAGAAAGTATTAATAAAGTTGTTCTGTCTGTACATAATAGTTCTTTCTGTATTTAAAAAAATACTTAAAAAATTGTTTTACACATGTTATCATTATCCACTAACATCCTGAATAGAAGATGTCCTGTCCTGTACTGACTCACTCATTAAACAAAAGCAATCAAGATGTGCAACAATTTTTAATAATAGGAAGTGATGTTCCTTAAAATTTTAAAAAGAGTTTTCTTCATAATCTTGAGAAGCAGGAAGGACAAGATTTGTAGTTACCACCCTTTGTAAAAGGGGGAGCAATTGATGTCACATGCCTAGGAGTAGGCATGACCCTGGGCAAATCACTTAACATCTTACTGCCTCAGTTTCTCAACTATCAAATGGGCATAATAATAGCATCTACCTGAAGAATTTTTTTCCAAGTCTAAAGATTTTATTTATTTTGAGTTTTACAATTTTGCCCCTCATATCCCTTCTCTCCCCCCTCCCACCCACAGAAGGCAATTCGTCAGTCTTTACATTGTTTCCACCTACCTGAGGAATTAAATGAGATGATGGTATTATTATCTTGATAGCAATTTAAGTTTGCAAAACACCTTCCAAATCTCATTGTGTTCAATTTTCATAACCCTGTTAGGCAGGTGTGTTATTATGTCTTTGTTACAGATGAGGAAACTGGTTACAAGGTTCCTGAGCCCGTGAGCTAGGTGTTAGTACCCCATCCGAGATGAGGAAACTGAGGCTCAGAAAGCTTCATTCAGTGATGCAAAGTCACACAGTTTAGTGTCTGTGTGAATTGGCCTTTGTGACCTTTGGGCAAGGCTGACTAGCCAAAGACCACGATGAGGGTGATGATATCAGGGAGGTGCCAGATAGGCAGCTTGGTGGCATAGCGAATAGAGCCCTGGAGTTCGGATTCAGCCTCCGACGGGTACTAGTGACCTCGGGCAAGTCACTTCACCGATTGCCTCGCATCCAGGGCCATCTTCTGTCGCCCTGGTGCCTATCTGAGCACTGGACCCAGATGGTTGTGGAGGAGCAAGTGAGGCTGGGGACGTGGCCCAGCCCCCTCCCCGCCATCCCGTTCGTGTGCTCGCCATGCCATCACCTCCCTGATGTCACGGGCGTCTTCAGAACCGAAGGACAAACGGCGATCTGCGAAAAGCGGAGGACTCGACTGAGTGCTGGGGGGGGCGGGCAGAGAATGGCCGCAGGGACAGTGCCATTCGGCCAACGTGACTGTGATTCCGATTCGGATTGTTAGTGCACGTTTGTGGAATTCCACGGCAGGGCCCCCAAGTCCTTGGGGCGCAGAGGCCGCCCAAAGCCGAGGGAGATGGGGCTGAGCACTAGGTGACACACAGGGGTGCTGCCCGGGGGAGGCTGGGTGCTCCAGGCCTCAGCCCCGAGCTGACGAGCCACCAGGTGGGCTCCCAGCGGGGGAGGGGGAGCCCGGCGGGCGGCTCCCGGGGCTGCCTGGCCCTCCCCGGCTCCTCGCCTGGGCGCGGCCTTCAGGGCTGTTCTCCGGGCTCGGCTGGCCCCGCGCAAAATCCGGGGGGGGGGGGCGGGGGAGGGGGGCCCGCGGCGGGGTCGGCCGGTGTCTCTTCTCCTTCCCTTTTGTCCCCTCCCCCCGCCTTGAGCCTTCCGGAACCTGGAGCGCCTGGGCGGGGGGGGGGGGGGGGCTCCCGGCCACCTGCCCGCCCTGCCCAGCCCTGCCCACATGCAAAGCCAGGGCACGAGCGCCGGGGCCGGGGCCGGGGCCGGGGAGGGCTGGGGGGCCCCGGGGCGGCCAGGTGGAGCGCACTCCTCCCCCCCTCCCCCGCCCTGGCCCCGGCACTCAGTCCGGCCGAGATCGAGGCGGCCAGCCTCTAGGCTAGCCGTCCCGCCGGCCAGCCGCCAGGTCGGCCGTCCCGCCGGCCAGAGGTCCGGCCGTCCGCGCCTACCCAGCATGCACTGCCAGGCCCCGAGCCACCTCGGAGCAGCGGCCCCGGAGGCGGCCGGGTACAAACAGGAAGTTGGGTCCGCCCTGACAGGGCCTGGGGGCCGAGGGCCCCGGGCCTTAAGTCTCTGCTCCCCCCTTTCCTCCTCTTCCTCTCCCCCAACCTGCATCGTCCCCCTCCATAACAGACACACACACACACACACACACACACACACACACACACACACACACCCAGAGCCTCACAACAGACAACTGACCCCTTTCCCAAAACGAAGCTCCTCTCTTCCCTCCCCATCTTCCCCCCTCCCCTCTCCTCCATCGCAGGTTCCTAGGGCCTCTGCCCAAGCTCCCAAATCCAACAGGGCTGCTGACTCCTGCTGGGCATCCCCCCAGCACGATTGGGAGCTCTAGGGTCAAATTCCCTCATTTAACAAAGGAAGAAACTGAGGCAAGTTCACTCAGGGAAAGCTTCAGGTTTCTTGCCTCCCAAGTCACTGTTCTATTCCCAGAACACTGCATTACCTTTACGGCTAGGAAGGAAGCCCCAAACTTTGCGGAAGGAAAGGTGTGAGGTTAGGAGGAGGGGAGGAAAGAGGGCCAGAGTGGACTTCATTCCTTCCCCAGCCACAGACTGATTAATAATATCAATAGGAGCTCCCAGTTACACGTCTCTTTAAATGCCCGCTGAGATATAAATGACTAATGATAATAATATCTCATTTCGGCAGGGTTTGAACATTTACAAAGGTGGTAGCAGTAAGAGGGTTGGATCTGAAGTTAGGGAACCTGGGGCCTTGAGCAAATCACTTCATTTCTCTGGCCTCAGTTTCCTCTTCCATCAAATGAGTTGGTTGGACTCAGAAGAAGACTTCTGAAGTCCCCAACTCTACCTCTAAGATCCTCTAAGGGAAAGGACATAGACCAAGGTCTCCCAAAGTGTGCAATTGGCAGAGCCAGGATCCATAACTAAGTTAGCAGACTGACATCCGATCCCATGGTCCAGTGTCCCTTGGCACAAGTGGAGAATAAGACAGCACAAATAGCTCAGAGTACCACCAAATAAGACTTCAGGCACCAGGCATACATATATACATATCTGTATATGTACATATATACATATGCACATATATACATATCTGTACACACAACCAAGAAGATAAGGTAGTTAACTTAGGTGACTTAGTCTGGGGGTGACATAGATGAGAAGTGCACACCAGCTACATCAGCGATAGACTGTAAACACCACAGGAGTGTCTCCTTTTTGTACTTCCCCCCCCCTCCAGATTTTGCCACATAACTCACACCATATCAATACTTTTTCATTGGTTCATCCACATCCCCATAGGGGTAGGGACTACATCTGTGATTTTATGAATAGAGCTCTCAGACAAACCTCCTCCAATGAAATGCAGATTGATACCTTCTCTGGAACTTCTAGGCTTAGAATTACACAAGAGTAAACAGATATGGAGTAGATATTTCATAAGTATCTGGATTGATAGATTCTCTCCAGAACCTTACAAAGGAATACAATTCAAGAAGCAATTATGGAGCTCCTGCTGTATGCAGGCCCAAGAGTGAATAGGTATGGAGGTGCTTAATACATGCATGATGATAGGTTCTCTCCAGAACCCTGCAAAGGAATTCAACTCAAGTGTTTGTGGAGCACCTGCTGTATGCAAGCCCAAGAGTAGACAGGTATAGGGTATGGAGGAGGTGCTTACTAGTTGCTTGATTATCCATAGATTCTCTCCAGAACCCGGCAAGGATTTCAACTCAACAAGTATCTATTGAATTGCTGCTGCATGGAGGGCACAAGTATGCAGTAGGTGCTTAATAAATGTTTGCTAGGCTCTCTCCAGAACCCTATAAAAGTAATTCAACTGAACAATCATTTATGGAGCTGGTGCTATATGCAGACATAGGCATTGGATTGCTTATTCATTGCAACCTTCAGTGCTGCTAGGGACTGGTCCCCCATGGTCTCTGAGCTTCCTATCTCTGTGCCATGTCTGTGATTTTAGCCACTGCTCCTGACTAACTGACTGTGTGAACTGGAGCAAGTCCCTGTCCCTCTCTGAACCTCAGCTTCTTCATGTCAAAAATAGGGGAATGAGTTAAACTAGATAGTCTTTTGCGAGGCTGTTCTGGGTTCAGCTATGAATTCTCTTTTCTCTATAGTAAAGTCCCTCTCAGCTCTGACATTCTGTATTCTTTGTTCTCAGGTCCCTCCCAGCTCTGACATTCTCTGTTCTTTGTTCTATGGCCTCTTCCAACTCTGATGATCTGTGTTCTAAGGTTCCTCCCAGCTTGGGCATTCTTGGATTTTGTACTCTCTTTGTGTGACCCTGGGCAAGTCCCTTTCTGTGTTGAGGCTTCATTTTCCTCCTCTGTGGACTTGGGAGGAGTCGGGGTGGGAGGGAAGAGGGAGTGAGATGAGTGGAGGGGAAGGGCTATGTTGGCAGTTTGGATTGGATGCTCTTTAAGGCTTCTTCTAGCTTGGCTATTATCATAGGATCGCTGGCCCCCCAGCATAGGTCTCCTTTTTCTTGTTCCCATACCAACAGCTTCTTCCTTTGGAATCTGAATGGGAGAACGTTTTTTTCTAGCTTAGGTCTCTCCCAAACAGAAACAGGGCAGTGACTTCACGCAGTTGTATGAAAATAAAAATTGAATAAACTATTCTCTGATTCTTGGTTTGCATTTTCCTTCCAGTGGTTGGCTGGATTGTTTATCCCTGTTTTGTAGAGAAGAAAACTGAGGCTTAGAGAGAGGGGCATAAGTTGGCCAGGATCGCACCCACCAGGAAACATTAACTCTGGGATGCCTTGTCTCTTAAGGTCCTTTCCGTTATTTGTCCATACAGTCTCTCTAGAGAAGACAACACCTGTGAACAGGCATATATAGCCCTCCCCTCCTGGAGGATGCCGTGACCTCACCCACACAGAGTGCCTTTTCCTTGCCCCAGTAGCTGATTTTCTATTATGGCTGCTGGGAGGGACAAATTTTCCACCACCACTCCCCAGCCCCTGAGCCAACCTGTTGAGTTAGTTAGGTTGCCATATGGAAACCTCTTGTAGCCTTTGTAGGAACATCCAGCCTTTGGAGTTGAGTGAGGTAGGTTTCTAGAGCCCAGGGTCACCTCCCTTCCACAATGGGGCCTCTTAGGAGGATGGACTCCTCCATAATGTGTATATACACAGCAGAAGAGGCAGACACCACAACCCCATGCACACTCCCATAAGGTGTGTCTGGGCTACTGGTTTTCATGGGGACACCTTGTCAATATGCAGGACTCAAAAGTTTACAAAGCTGTTTTTATTTGTTGGAATCCCAGCGAGTCACAGAAGGAAAGGACCTCAGAAGGACTCATCCTCCCCCCCCCATTTTGCAGATGGAGCCATTGAGGCCCAGAGAAGGCCAAATGGCTTGCTTTGGGTCACAGAGGTGGCAAGTGTCTGGAAAGCTGAGGTTTCCCAACGAGAAGAATCCTAGTCTTTGGTGGGGGGGGGGGTGTAAATAGCCTTTTGCTGGGTGTAAATAGACTTTCACTGATACTGTTTTGGGTCTTCTACTCCAAGGTGTACTGTGAATAAATCGAAGTAATTCTTTGTACAAATAATTATGCCCAGAAATGCCAGCCACAGAAATTCACCTAGCCGCCTAAAAGTGTGCGCACACATGCCACGAGGATGGTGGCATAGATACACCAACTTTTTCTTGATGAGTCTGGCAGCTTGACGGGTCATCGTACCCAATGGACACAGGTAGGTAGGAATCTGCCTGGGAGACCCTGCTCAGTTTCCTCGTTCTCATTCGTGTGTAAAGGGCGGGGGCCAGATGTTTGCTCCAGGACTCTATACAGTCGCAATGTTGCAAATAGAAAGCTGAAAGCAGCCGGACTCCGGGGAGAAAGAAGCCCGGGGACGTAAGGCACCAGCGGGGCAGACGTGCGCGCAGATGCAGACGGAGACCCGCACCCGCAGCCCCGGAGCGGGATGCACAGTCCCTAAGCAGCAGACCTGCCGAAGTTGCCTGCCACCCGGGGCCCCCAGATCACAAGACATGCCCCCTCCAGGCACATGGCCACCTGCTCGCGCGTAGGCGGGGGCCCGGTGCGGGGGCGCGCACGCGCTCGTGGCCACACACGCACACACACGCGCGCACACACACACACACACAAACACACACACATACCGAGATAGATACAAACACACGTGCGCCGGGCTGCACACCGCGCGCAAGCACGTAGAGGCTGGGAGTCCCGGCCCCAGGCGCACGTGTAGGACTGCGGTGGCTCTGGAGAGGAGCGCGCGCCTCGCGGCGGTCCCAGGACCGGCTCCCCCGCCTGCCGCGGCCGCCACGGGCAGCGGCCGGCCGGCGTGGCAGCCCAGCCGTAGCAGCCCCGACGGCCAGCGGGCGGCCGGCGTGGACTCGGTGACGACGGCCAGCGGGCGGCCGGCGTGCCAGTGCATCCCGGTCAGCGCGGTGAGTGAGGCCCGGCGCCCCGACCTGCCCCAATCTCCCTGGCGCTTGGGTTGCTCCCGGAAGGGCCCACGCGGGCCGCCCACAGCTGAGCGGCCCCGACTTTTCTTCGGGCGGGCTGCGAGTGATGGAGGGCACCCGGGGCGGCGGCGGCTCGCCTTAGCCAGGGAGCGGCCGTGACTGGCCACCGCGACCGGAGGTGGGGAGAGGAACAGAAAACACCCCAGGCTTGGTCAGCGCCGTGGGCCCCGCGTTTAACCCCCTTCCTTACGTAGGGGCCACCTGGACCTCTTCGGCCAGTCTCTTAGTCCTTTCTGGACCTCAGTTTCCTTAGCGGAAAGATGGGACCGGTAACATGTAAATGGTTTTAGTCTGCAGAGGGCCCTCGGAAAAGGAAGTTTTTTCCCTAACTGCAGTAGTCCGGCACCCCCCCCCCCCGGGGGAGAGTAGAACCCCCTGTTTTTCATTGTGACCCATTTTACAGTAGAGAAAGGGAGGCCCCGGGAAGAGTGCCGAAAGGCTCTCAGGTAGTGAGCTTCCGAGCTGCGAGAGAGACTCGGGGGCCAGCAGCCCGTGTTTCCTAAAAGTTCCAGGAAGGGCGGAGCGCTTGGCCAACTAACGGTGCGGAGGATGAAGGGAATCGGTTCAGGGCACGCCCCACCTTCCCGAGCCCCTGGCGGAGGACGGGGTGGGCAGGCCCCAGACAAAGGGGGCCACGCCCATGCTCTGTCTAGAAAGACTTGCGAGGGACCTTCCAAACCATCTAACTCGACCTCCTCCTCGGCTTAGGGGGGGAAACTGAGGCCCACACATGGACAGGGCTTTGGCCGAGGGCGCATAGCTCTTAAGGGAGGGATTCGAACTCAGGTTTCTCAGTGAGCCAACAAAATAACTCGGGTCCGTGCTGGCCGCCCCCTCTCGGGGTGCGGCTGGGAGGGTCATTGGCTGATAAAGTGATGCCATTCGACGAACTTCAAAAGGGGCGGTCCCTTCGCTCCGTAGAATTCACCCCTCCCTACCTGGCCAGGTCCAAGCCGCCCCCCCCACTGCCCCCCCCACTCTGGCCCCCGGGGCGGGGCCAGCCTGAGTAACCGGGGCAGGAAGTGGTTACTGCTGCACGTTTCCCGGCTCGCCAAGCCACAGGGTGGCCCCTACTCACCCTGGCCTTGTGGGGGGCCTCCAAATCAGCGATCCAGGATTTGTAGCATCGGGAATGTCAGCCTTTGCTCCCCTTTAACAACTCTTCAGGAGGTCCCTAACGCTTTAGCCCTTCCCCTTCCCGTGCTCCACAATTCTTAGAAGAAAAAAGCGCTAAGAGACCGCAGGGACTAGTGCCATCATACACATTTTACAGAAAATGGAAACTGAGGCACCCCCCCCCCAAAAGCGAAGTTGCTTGTTCAACTTCCCGGCAGGCAAAGACCTGCAAAACACATAGTGGAACTCAGACGTCTAGGCTTCAAACCCAGAGGGCAGCTAGGTGGCGCAGTGGATAGAGCACGGACCTTGGAGTCAGGAGTACCTGGGTTCAAATCCGGCTTCAGACACTTAATAATGACCTTAGCTGCGTGGCCTTGGACAAGTCACTTAACCCCATTGCCTTGAAAAATCTGAAAAACCAAACCAAACCAAACCCAGGGCTTTCATAGAACCAAAAGTGGCCACCAAATTCAGGACAAAATCAATAATGAAATGAAGAGCCTTTCCGACTTGAACCCTGTCTGTCTGGTTGGAAGGCTTTGGCCACCTCTGAACCCTGAACGTTCTAACTTAAGATCGCTGGCATTCTGATCTGGGACTTCCCTCCCAGCTCTGACTTAGGTTGCATTATGCTAGACTTGCTTCTCCCCGAGACATACTCTGCATCGAAGTTCTCTCCCAGGTGGACCCTTCAGTGTTCTAACATCTCATCCAGTCCTGTTAATCTAGGCTCTCATGTCCCTTCCAGCTCAGAACTGCTATATTCTAATGGCCCTCCAAGCCCTGAGAACCCTTGTTCCAAGCCCCACCCTAACTGAATTCTTCCCTCAGTGAGAAGTTCACTCAGTGCAAGGGCTGAAATGGTCGGGATTCCTATTTTCCACTCCACACCCCCACCCTATACCAGGCCTGTCCTGGCTGCTCATTCCTTTGAATCTCAACTGGGCCTGGGCACTGCCCTTCTGTCCCCAGACAGTCCCCCTCTGGCCCAGGCTTCGATCCTCCCTATTACAATAAGATGCCCCGCCCCACTTCTCCGCAATGTCCTTCCACTTGGGTAGCTCTAGCTTTCCCGCCTGAGACCTGGGCAGGTCCAAACCTCCAAGGTTGGGAAACAGCTCTCTCCACAATTAATGGGAAAACCTTGACAGTTTTAGTGAGTGTTTCACCCGCACCCCAAGGGGCCCAGTGAACAGGAATGGAAGCTTCCTGGTGCCTAGAACAGTGTCTGGCACAAGTGTCCTCCAGAAATGCTTCTTGCTTCAGATAGGATTGGACTGTGTTGGACTAAGGAGAAATGGAAGCTTAACAATGTGAGAATGTTCACTGGTGAGCAATGGAGGTTTGATGAGATATTGATGAAGGCTTGGTGGGACAGTTAAGAGGCTCAATAATGCTTAGAGGGGGTTCACCAAAGGGGATCCAGGACTCAGCAAAGAAATGGGGGTTTAGTGAAGTGATAGGCACAGGAATATAATTATTCTGCAGTCTTGAGAAGATGGAGGCAAATCTTTATCCTGCTTTACTTCATTCCCATTTTTCTACAACCTTCTGCTGAAGTGCCTCAGTTTCTCTAGTAATGCCTGATCTCTCTCTCTCTGGTCTCATTATTATACTTACCATTACATGTAACAGTGTATGCTATATCATTATATAACATGTTCCATAAGATATTAAATACATTGTTACCCTCCTCTAGTCTCTGATGATTGAACACTCTCCCATCTTCACCATTTGCTGTCTGGCTAAGCCTCCAGATCCTCATTTGCTTGCTTTATGAAAACCTTACATGGCCCCCCTATAACGAACTCAGGAATACTTGAGTCTAGTCTGGAGATTAGATACAGAGAGAGATGGAGAGATAGAAAGAGAGAAATTTAGAGATATCCACAGCTATTTACATAATACACATCCATCTATATGTAGATATACACACACACATATCTTTGAAGCCATCTCCCCGAGCCTGGCTGGGAAGTGGCCAAAGGTTCTCTAGCTCTGCTTTGAGGGATCCAGGCCTAGTCCCCTTCCCCCTAGGAGGCCCCTGGGAATGCACACACTCAGTTTGGGGCGCCAGGGCCAAAGCCTGGTTGGTAGGCAGCAGCTGCCGCCTAGGAAATGGGAGGGGGGGGGGACTCTGAGCAGCAGCTTCAGGCTGACGGTAAGGCTCAGAGGCTGAGCCACTGACCTTGGCTGAGTTTTGAAGTCATTGAGTAGTCTCTGCCTCAAACCCAAAGCCCATCTGCATGTTTGGTCAAGGTCATAAGGACTCAGTTTATGTACAAGTACCTGGGCTGACCTATGGGGAGCCCAGAGTGAGCTCTGGGGACATCTTTGAATGTGAAGAATGGGAGATAGCCTTGGAATTGTCTTAACTTGAAATCATGCTCCAAGTTTCTAGCCTGGATTTGGAGCAAGTGACTTGCCCCAGTTTCCTCCTCTGTAAAATGAAGAGGGTGCAATTAATGATTTCCGAGGATCCCTCCAGTCCCAAATTCTCTCTCTCTTTTTTTTTAAGAAATATTTTAGGGGAGGCTAGGTGGTGCAGTGGATAAAGCACCAGCCCTGGAGTCAGGAGGACCTGGGTTCAAATCCGACCTCAGACACTTAATAATGACCTAGCTGTGTGGCCTTGGGCAAGCCACTTAACCCCATTGCCTTGCAAAAACCTAAAAAAATATATATTTTACATAATTTATTTTTTCCCAACTACATGCAATAATTATTTTTTGCAAGCTTTTGGGTTTCATACTTTCCTCCCTCCTTCCCTCCTCTCCTCCCCACAACATAAAAACAGTCTAATATGGACTTGTATGTATAATTATGCTAAACATAGATCCATATTAATCATGTTGTGAAAAAAAGAATCAAATTCAAAGAGAAGAAAAAAACATTAGAGAGAAAAAACAACATAAGACAACATTTAAAAATTGAAGACAGTATGTTCAAATGTGCCTAAGATATCCCGGATCAAAATCAGAACAATGACTTTCACAAACTTCTCCAATATATAAGCTCTTTGCAGCACATGATTTTTCATCTAATCATCAAATATTTAAAACTCTCTCAGATGCACCAGAGGTCCCAAAACTCTTAGCTATGGCTTTGAACTGCACTAGGATTTTTGGGACACCCTGCAGATGACACCTTGTCTTAGGCTACAGTCCAAATAATGTTGGGGGAAAACTTTTTGTCTTAGCTATGTATACACAGCAGGACTGCTTCCATGTTCTTGGTTTTAAAAGTTTTTAACTCAATGATATGTATTTAGAAGAATGAAAATGGGTGAGACAGTTCTGAAGTATTTAATAAGCAAATATATATATATATATATATATATATATATATATATATATATATATATATATATATACACCTTGGCCCCCTTTCATTTTGGTAAAAACTGTGAACACAGAACTTTGAAAAGGAAAAAGTAAAGCAAATATTGAGAGGAAAATACAACTTAATACTGTAAAAAAAATTGAAGACAGAAAGATTTGGTCTGCATTTAGACTCCACAATTCCTTCTCTGGATCTGGATAGTATTTTCTAGCTCAAGTCTTCCAGAATTGTTTTTGATTATTGTACTGCTGAAATGAACAAGTCCATCATAATTGCTCATCATCCTGTGTTGTTCTTAGTGTATATAAAGTTTTGGTTCTGCTCATTTCACTCAGAATCAGTTCTTGCAAGTCTTTCCAGGGTATTCCAAAGTCCTGTTCCTCATGATTTCTTATAGAACAATAGTGTTCCATCACATTCCTATACCACAATTTGTTCATGGGCATTCCCTCAATTTTCACTTCTTTGCCACTACAAAGAGAGCTGCTATAAATATTTTTGTGCATGAGGATTTTGAACCTTTTTTGGATCTCTTGGGATTACAAATCTACTGGATCAAAGGATATGCCCAATTTGATTGCCCTTGGGGTGTAATTCCAAATTGCTCTCCAGAAAGGTTGAATCAGTTCACAACTCCACCAGCAATGCATTACTGTCCCACAGAGTTGTTTTCATTTGCATTTCTCTAATCAGCAGTGATTTAAGAGCATTTTTTCATGTGACTGTTGAGAGCTTCAACTTCATCGGAGGGAGAATTGCCTTTTCTTATCCTTTGACCATTATCATTTGGGGAATGACCATTTTACAATGTTTATTCATTTATTCCCTGTATTCTGCTCATTTGAGCTTGCTTGCTGTTTGGATTGTGGCTCAATAGAAGTTTGCTTTATGAATGTCTTGTGGAGATACAGACCAAGCACAGAACCTCATCAAGGTTATTCAAAATCAATCAAGTGAATTAATACTTTTTCAAGTGCTTTCATAATTCTTTAGTGGTTTTTTTAAGGTTTTTGCCAGGCAATGGGGTTAAGTGACTTGTCCAAGGCCACACAGCTAGGTAATTATGAAGTGTCTGAGGTTGGATTTGAACCCAGGTACTCCTGACTCCAGGGCTGGTGCTCTATCCACTGTGCCACCTAGCCGCCCCATTCTTTAGATTTCTAAAGGGAACCAATATCTAAGTGGGGAAAGTCCATGGATTTGGAATGGAAAGACCTGGCTTTGAATCTTAGCTCTGAAACTCCCTAGATTAATGACCTTGAGCAAAATCCCTTACCCTCTCAAGGATATGTATATTTTGGTGGTGTTGTGCTGTATCATGTATTGTTTTTCATGAGAAAATTGGACTAAATGCCAACTTCGAGCTCTTCCTAGGCGAAGTCTCCAAGCCTTATTACACATTGCTTCCTGTTATCTCTCCTGTCCCTGTCCTTGCACTGTCTGTTCCTCAATGCTTGGAATGCACTCTTCATTCAATTCTACTTCTTCAAAATCCACATTTCCTTCCAAATGATTTCAAGCACGTCCTCTTCTCTGAGGTCTTTTGGTCACTCCTCCAGTTTCCAATTCACCTCCAAATGATACATCCATATACCCACGGACATACACGTAGAGATACATACCTCGTATATAATGTATACATTGAGTGTTCATGGATCTGTGTGTGTGTGTGTGTGTGTGTGTGTGTATACATACACATTTGTATTTGTGCACATATATTGTGCAGTTCCACAATATATATCTACAGATCTGTGTGTATATGTTCTCTCCTCCATAAATGTAAGTTCTTCAAGGCAGGGATTCATTTTTTTAATGTTTTTTCTCATTTTGTTGCTTTTATATTCCTAGTATCTAGGAAAGTGCTAGGTATCTAATAGATACTTAATAAATGCTTGCTAATTGAGTGACCCATAGATCCTATTATCTACAAGTGTTATTTGTGACTTGAGCTCAGCAGAACCCGGCCAGCAGTGAACCCTTAGGGACTTGGACTTGGGATGTAGATATCCAGCCAGCAGGGCTTTGAGAACTTTGCAATGATGACTTTAAGGCCAAAGCTAGCCCTTTGCTTGATCAAGGGCTGAATCATTCTACTTAGCTCCAGTCAGAGTCTTTAGATCTGGCCTTTGGGGATTTGGACAAGGGTGCAGAGTGATGCTTTGTGAGAAGACTGGACTCAAAATATCAGACACCTGTTTGAGGTTCCCTTCTACTGCAAATGGATAGCATGGAGGATTAAAACTAGCCCCTGGTTTTGGGCTTGTTGGTGTCTTTGACTACATCAGTGCAATAAGCATAATCAAAAATCATTGGGTCCCATGGGGATGGCTAGGTGGCACAGTGGATAAAGCACCGGCCCTGGAGTCAGGAGTACCTGAGTTCAAATCAGGTCTCAGACACTTAATAATGACCTAGCTGTGTGGCCTTGGGCAAGCCACTTAACCCCATTTGCCTTGCAAAAACCTAAAAAGATAAAAAAATAAATAAATAAAAATCATCAGATCCTTTCTGGTAGGGAGTTTTGCCATCCTCTTTTAAACAACATCTATTCTTTTTTAAGGTTTTTGCAAGGCAAATGGGGTCAAGTGGCTTCCCCAAGGCCACACAGCTAGGTCATTATTAAGTGTCTGAGTCAGGATTTGAACTCAGGTCCTCCTGTCTCCAGGGCCGATGCTTTATCCACTGCGCCACCTAGCTGCCGCAACAACATCTATTCTTACCTTGGTTTTTATGAATGAAAACCCTTTGGGTTCTGTCCCAACCAATGAGTCTAGCTTAAGGTGCAAACTCATTGGTTCTATAGGGTCTAGTTCATTCCATTGCTATAGCATCCAACACGAAGTTCATGCGTGCTCATTTTTTTCCCTGAAATCTCAGTTATTTGGGACGGCCTCATGAATTTTCCCTTAAGTAAAGGATCAACCTGAGGCTTCTCTTTGTCTCAGTCTTTGTTGTGGATGATCTTTCTAAAGTGTGTTAAAGGCCTCTCTCCTTTTTTCTCAATGGAATATGGTGAGCAGCATGCATCCCTACTGATTAAAAATCTTGTCAGGACCCAGGGACCACGAAACTGAAACTAGCAGTCTCATTTTCTAAAGATTGAAAGAGTAGACTGAGCTCAGGTCCTAGCCCAGATTTTTTAAAAAATGAAATCTTGTTGGATTTGATGAGCGTTCCCCCCCGCCCCACCCCAATCCTGGTTTAATAGAGGTTTGGAGGTCATTGGTTTCTTTTTTTTTATGTTTTTTCAAGGCAAACCGGGGTTAAGTGACTTGCCCAAGGCCACACAGCGAGGTCATTATTAAGTGTCTGAGGCTGGATTTGAACTCAGGTCCTCCTGACTCCAGGGCCAGTGCTTTATCCACTGCGCCACCTAGCTGCCACCTAGCTGCCCCCCCTAGAAAGAACTCTTGATGCAGAGTAGAAGGCTATGTGTTTGACTCTTGGTTTTGCCCTTTACTTACTGGGTGGGAGACCCCTCCCCACCTTTTCAACTCCAGTCCTTAGGCTTGTTGAGTGGTTTCCATTGTGTCCAATTCCTCATGGCCCCATTTAGGTTTTCTTGGTAAAGATACTGGAGTAGTTTGCCATTTTCTTCTTCAGCCCATTTTACACATGAGGATACCGAGGCAAACAAAGCCAAGTGATTTGCCCAGGGTCATATGGCTATTAAGAGTCTGAGGCTGAATTTGAATTTGGGTCTTCCTGACTCTAGGCCCAGGCCTCTATACCACCTAGTAGTAGTTTACTCAGCTATCAAATTTATTGAGAGCTAGGTGACTCCCAAGTCTCCCAAGACCATCAGTCTCCCAATCCTTCAACTGCTTTCCTGCCTCATTGCCATAAGCCACGGATTGGCATTCTGCAGAAGTTCTCACATTATTTGTGGCCTTTGACTCAGCTTCCTCACTACTGAATGGAAACGGAGCAGGAGTCAAACACAGAAAGGAGGGGAGCCCCGAGAAACAGCAGCACTTTTTGTGGTAGCCAAAAAAAGCAATCAATCCAAAAACAAGTACCTCGTCCACTGATTAGAGGATGGCCGAGAAGACTGGGGTATGGGAATGAAGTAGACTATTATTTTACTGGAAGAAATGACAGATTAAGAAATTCAGAGAGAACAAGAATTCTTATAGGAGCTGATACAGTTTAGTAGGGAGGAGATGGATAGTAAAACTATCCACAGTGAAGCCAATGATGTAAATTTTAAAAAGCCCCAAAGGCAGCCAAAAATCAGCTTGGTTGTAGTTACCAATTTCTGCCCCAGAGAACAGATGATAAAACATACTTCCTTCCCCTCTGTGAAAGAGTGGGACACCATGGGAGCAGAATGGTGTATATGCTGTTAGGTCTGTCAGCTGCTTGAATGGACTGTTTTTCTTTGTTTAAAGAGAAGGTTCTTTTGGGAGGTGGAGTGTAGGGGCAAATGCATATCCGGAAATAAATGCCTGTCGGTGAAAAAAAAAAGACATCAAAGAAAGGGGAAAAAAATACCTGTTTCTGGTCAGAGGAACTAAGTATAATTATTTACTATCCTTAAGTAAGACCTTGAGTAAGTCCTTTCCTGGCTCATGGCCTCTTTTTTTCATCTGTGAAACACAGATGGCCCACAAGGTCTCTTCTAGCTTCCACCTTCGGAGCCCCAAGCATGGGCTAGGCCTTTTTATTTTTTAGGTTTTTGCAAGGCAATGGGATTAAGAGGCTTGCCCAAGGCCACACAGCGAAGTCATTATTAAAGTGTCTGAGACCAGATTTGAACTCAGGTACTCCTGACTCCAGGGCTGGTGCTTTATCCACTGCGCCACCTAGCCGTCCTGGCAAGGGTTTTTAGAAGCTTAAATGTTTAGGACAGAAAACAAGACTGACTTTCAGGACAACCAATGACTGGCTTCTTGCCCGTTCTGAAAAAAAAACAAAAAAAAACAAACATCATTGCCACACATATATTTGAACCAGTAGACTTAAAAGAGCTTTGGAACTTCTGCCTGATCTGAAGGCAACTCAGTTCCAGCTCAGCTACTGACCCGCCATGTGACTGGTCCACTTGGGTCGGTCAGTGTCCCCATCTGTAAAATGGGTGTAAATAATCTTTGCATCCTTAGCCTCAGCAGGCTGAGGATGGGAGGCAAGTGCTTCCTAAAGAGTAGAAAATCCAGAGAAATGAACGTTTATCATCATCTGCACTCAGATTGAGTTATTTACTAAAGCCCAGGTTAATGGTATTTCCAGTCCTAGCCACCTTGGCATTTTAAGGGAGGGCCTTGGACATCTTAACCCTAAGGTGGAATTTCAGACCGAGAAGGCAAAGGGAAGGTTTGGGGGAGGTTGTGAGGATTCCTCACCCTCTGTGATTTCCTGTTGAGGAGATGACTGTCTGCTCTGGCTAGCGCAGCCTGGTCTTGGTCTGGTGACATTTATTTCACATTATTTATTTGGTACCTACCATGTGCAAGACATCTTTAGTCCATGCCTCTCACGTGTTTAAAAAAAAACTCTGTGGTCCAGTCAGCTCTGGAAGACTTTAAGGTGTAGATGATCGGTAAAGGCAGTGTCAGTCTTCTCTGAAAAATTCCTCTAAAGAATGAAATCACAGGTCAAAAGTGCCCCCCAAAATGGCCAAGGGATTGGACATAAGATATCAACTCCAAAGCAGGCTCTGCCCTCCAGGACTTTACATTCTAACTGGGGGAGACCTGGACACAGAAGGGAATAGAACCATCTGTTCACAGCATTGCAAAGTGATTTCAGGAGGGAGAGAATGTTAATAACTGTAGGAGGTGGGTCAGGAAGGCCCCTTGGTGGGAGGGGAGCTTGACCTGAAAGCAATGGAGGGACCACTTCTCAAAATATATCCACCCAAAGACATGGAACCAGGAGAGAAAAGGGGTGTGCTCCAGAGAGCGGCTTTCAGTTCAACTAGAAGGAAAAGAACAAGAAATTGGAGTGTGAAACAGAACTGGCAGGGTTACTGGAAACCGGATTGTCCAAGGCCTTCCATTCAAGAACAGCAGTGAGAAGAGTATTTTTGATGTCCATCTTTGGTTCTCAAAGAAGAGCACAACATCGGGGAGCAAGCACATGAATTGGATGGGGGAGGTGGAGCTGTGCTAAGTCACCAGCCTCACTTTCTCCTCCAGAACCATCTGGGTCCAGCGGCCAGATAAGAATCAGGAAGACTGGAGATGCTACTGGATGAGAGGCAATCAGGGTGAAGTGACTTGTCCAAGGTCACACAGCTAGTAAGAGTCAAATGTTGGGGTTCAAATTCAAACTCGGGTCCTCTCGATGCCTGGACTGATGCTTTATCCACTGTGCAATCTAGCATTCGTTTCAACACCAACACCCGGACAACCTGGGTCCTCTCCTAGCTTTACCTTCCTACCCTTAGCCTTGTGAACTTGAAGAAGTCGCTTTCTCTGAGCCTTACTGTCGTCATCTGTAAAATGGCAACAGCTACATGTTCCCTACTTGTCACGGTGTTGTCACAAAGATCAGATGCGATATAATGTATATTGTGGCTTAATTAAGAATAAGCTTCCCAATTTATGAAAAGTGGAAGCGATGAAAAGGTCCAAATCCAATGTCACTTAGTTTAGACCATAAAACCCTACGGAAGCTAAGAAGACTAGGTCTGGAACATGCAGTCACTCGGGGGAGAGAGACAGAGACAGACAGAAGGAGATAGCTCAGAGAGGGAGGACAGAGAGAAAGAGAAAGAACAAGAACAGGAGAACCTCCCACCTGGATTTTTGCAAGTCTCTTAACATGTCTCTAGCTGATCTTACTAATGTGGAAATCTCATCATGTGATTCCTCTGCTCAAATTTGTCCTGGTTCTCCACTGCCTCTGCTACCTGCCATTGAAAGAACATGCCAGGGACAGCTAGGTGGTGGAGTGAATGGAGTCAGGAGAATCTGGGTTCAAATCCGACCTCAGACACTTAAAAAAAATGGTCTCGCTGTGTGACTTTGGGCGAGTCACTTAACCTCATTGCCTGCAATAAATAAATGAATAAATAAATAAATAAAAGAACATGCCTGGTGTCAACCTATCTGTCCAAGTTTATCTTTGGTTGATTTTGTGCCCCCTATTCACCCTGTGCCCTCCTCCCACTCTGCCTTGATTCATAGTGGTACCCATGCCTGGCATGCACTTAGACTGCTAAATTCCTACCTAGCCTATAAAGTTCAGTTCAGAGTTGATCTTTCAGGAAGTTCTTCTTGCCTGGGTAGGGCAACCTCAACCCTCAGAGCTCATCAGATATTTTGCTAACATTTCCCTAATATATCCGTCTTTTAAAAATCATATTTGCCCTTTCAACAACATGTATTAAAAACATTTCTATAAAAGATACTAAAAGGTCCTAAATTTGCAAAATCCTGGGTTCCAACTCCTTTTCTTCAAGAAGGGGGGCTAGGTGTCGAAGTGGATAGAATACCTGCCCTGGAGTCAGTACCTGAGTTCAAGTCCACTTAATAATTACCTAGCTGTGTGGCCTTGGGCAAGTCACTTAATCCCATTTCCTTGCAAAAAACAAGAATCAACTGGAAAGGGGGTAGCTAGGTGGTGCAGTGAATAGAGACTGATCCTGAAGTTAAGCAGGATCTGAGTTCAAATTCAGAATTAGAGACTTACTAGCTGTGTGACCATGGATAAATCACTGAACCTCAATTGCCTTAAAAAAAAAAAAAAGGAACCAGAGGTCCAGTGTAGACTAGTATGTATAACTATTGAAGGGGAAAAATGTGAAATTTCCTTGGAAAGTTAGATGTGCCAGATTGTGAAGGTCTTTTCAATGTCAAATAGAGAAGTTTGTATTTTAAAATAGATTTTTATCAATATCTTTGAATTTTATAATTTCCTGGATTTCCTGCTGTCTCTCTTACCCTCCCCATCTCAGAAAGCCTTATTTTATAACTTTTTTCAACCCCCCCAATTTAGCGAAATTGACGAATCCATTGAAAAAATATCTGCTAATATATACAATATTCCCCAGTTATGACCCACTCTCCACTTCCTCCTCCAAATGCCTCCCTGCCAGATAGGTTTTCTTTAGGGCCAAACCTGTTCTTGGTCATTTTACAATATTTATGGGAGACATTTGTATTTGATCCTGGAGGCATCAGCAAATCACCAAAGTTTCTTAAACAAGGGAGTGACATATTCAGATTAATGTTCTTAGAACTTACGTATAGGGATGGGTTGGAGGAAGGAAAGATTGGAAGCTGGAAGACCAATTAGGAAGCTGTTACAGTAGTTAAGGCGACCTGTGAGTGATGAGAAGGGAATGGATGGGAGAGATGTGGAGAGCTGATTGGATATGGGGAGTGAGGGAGAAGGAAGAGTTGAGAATGACTTCAAAGCTCTAAGATGGAGAAGATGAGGGAATTTGGAAGCATGGTGGGCATGGGGTGTTTGTGAAAGTTGTTGAATGAATTCATTGTTGACCATACTGTGTCATCTGTGTTAGTGAACCTCCCCATTTGAGTCAGGCTCCACCTCAACCACGCATCTCCTTTGGTGGCCAACACTAGGCCCTAAATACAGTAGATGCTGGATTAATGCAGGAGTAGGGGGATGGTGGTTGAGGGGCAGAGATGGGGGGACAGAAGCTGATAAGGGACCACACATGCCAGCTCCTTCTCACTTTGATACCTCTTTCATTCAGGCTTTACCTCTTGAGGTATCCTCCCTCTCCCCTCCTTCCCTCCAAGTAGACTCCAGAACCCACCCCTGCTCTCTAAGGTGCCTTCCTGCTTTAAAAAAAAAAAAAAGCCTTTTTTTTAAAGCCCCCAGCAGTCCTGGGGTGGGGGTGGGGCTGGGAGCAAAAGGACAGCTGGAAGGGGCCTAGCCCTCTTTCTTAGAGAAAAGAGAGGTCTCTGGTGTTATTCTTGGCCTTGTTACCATTTTTTCCCCTTTGACTGTAAAATCTAGAAAGGTTGTAGGCTGTTTACAGAGTTCAATTCCTCCCGTGGATCGCCTCCTCGTGTAGGCTGGGAACCCTCCGAGGCCAAGGAGCTGTTTTTTCTGTGTTCTCTGTAACCTCAGCCCTTCGGACTGGGCTCTGCAGGCAGTAGGGTTATTAAGTACATAAACAGTGGGGACTTTCTAGTGCAGGAGGTCAAATCCCCCCCCCCCCACACACCAACAGAGCATTTTCAGTAGAGCTTGAGCCTGAGTCTCTAACCCTTGGCTGCTAAGGGCTGGGGATTGCCTAGCCAAGTTGACTTCACTTCCTCTTTGGTTCTACCTTCACTTGCAAGCCTCAGTTTCTTTCTTTGTAAAATGAGGATAATTCTGCACGTTCCTGCTGCCTCAAGGTGGTGGTGGTGGTGGTAGTGGTAGGAGGTGGACCTGAGAGAAAAAATACTTGGTAAACATTAAAATGTGAGAGAAATGGAAATCATTATTAATGATGAGGCTGGGAGGAGACTGAACAAACACCCAAAGAATATTCTAGATTACTTTATGCTCTAGATTTAGGTTTCCTTGGTCTTCTGCATTTTATTGGGGAGTCCTGGGGTCAGTATATTTTATCAGAGCAACAAGGCTTGTGATTGCAGAACAAAGCAGAATGCTAAGGCAATTATCCTTCGAATTCAGGCTGCGATTGGTCTGGGGCCTCAATTGTCCATGGACTGCCTAGTTTCCTGCTTTGTCTGCTAAGCTGTCAGATGGCAGGGCCCAGGCCTCAGTTATCTTTAGGCCTCTATACATCCAGATTGGTTGATGAGCCTCAGAGCCAGTCCAGTCCAAGACTAGGTCCGATTTTATTGGTGGGAGAGAGCATTAGGCAAACAGTCTGTCTGAAAGGGAGCCGGTGGGGGAGGAATTGTTGCTGCCTACCTAGTTTCAAAATGGTCTACACACAGCTACCCAGAGTCCCTGCCTTCACCTGTGGGTGGGGAAGTTTTGAACTCCTAGCCAAGGGTCCTTGAGGATTGGAGAGCTTCAGCCATGAAATAACCAATTTGTATTGCTCCAGAATATGGTTGCCATAAAAATAGTGAGTGAAATGTGGATTCGAGAGAGTAATGTAGTGCCTAGAAGCTCAGGGATCAGGGAGTGAGAACGTTGGGAATGGGGATCAGAGTAACTGGATTTAAATTCCACATTTGTCACTGTATGATTTAGTGGCTAATCAATGTCTCTAGGCCTCAGTTTCCACTTTTCTAAATTAGTGGATTTGTACTGGATGCTAAAGTCTGTCAAGTCTAACTTTTGATGAATTCGAAGTGGCCAGAACATATAGTAAAAAGGATGAGCAGGAGTATTGCAGGTATTTGGGGGTCACCCCAAGATGATAACCAGAGCAGAAATACAGTAATTGCCTAATTAATGCAAATCTGTGTAGATTAATTAAATCAGGATGATTTGAGATGGGGGTAGAGGTGGGGCTTGATTGATCAGTCCTCAAAGCATTCTTTAAATTTGATTTATAAAGCCAGTTTGGGGTGCCTATATTAGCCACAGCAATCTAATTATTTTTTAAATCTCTATCTCAGTTTTGGGCTGTGTAGACAAAGTTGGGAGAAGCATGGTGGAGACACTTTCACCCTGGGTCAGGCCCCAGAGAAAAATCCAGATGAGGAAATAGAATAAGTCTTCTTCTAGGCACTAGAAAGGACTATTCTGGAAAGTGTAGGAGAGCCAAGTTAACATTGGGGGGGAGGATTTAGGACCTTAGGCAACAGTTAAGAACTACCTTGGAAGGCAATTTCTTCCGGAGGGCCTAGCCGTAGGAGCCCCCCCCCCCCCAATCCCTCTCTTTTGTCTCCTCCCCAAAACATTCCGGGCCCTGACTGAAACCTGAGGGCAGCCTCAGCAGGATGTTCATTCAGTAGGAGAAATGGTTGGTGAGGAGATTAGAACCTCTGGGCCCAGGCCGAGTTCCAAGGGAAAGAGAAGAGAGGAGGTGCTGGCTGAGCCCCCTTTGGGGAGGTCCCCAGGACCTTGCAGCTTGGTGCTGGATGCGCGTGGGGGCACAGGCCAGTGGCTGGCGGGCTGGCTCTCGTGTGAACCTTTATGCCAGTGGCTGGCACCTTGCTTGACCGTGCCTCGAGTCCTCCGGGAAGCGTTCCCAGGCTCCCCGAACCCCCCCTCCGCTAGCCCAGGGGACGCCTCGGAAGGCCTCCGCCGCTCCCTCCGGGTTGGAGCCGCGGGCCAGCCTGGTGGGCCAGCCTGGCAGGCCGGCAGGCAGCTCCGGCTCCTTCCTCCTCGGAGTTGGCAAGTCAGGCGAGTTTGAACGACCCGCAAGCTTGGCCCTCCCGAGGTTCCTGGGATGCGGTGGGAGAAGAAACACAGAAGCCATGGATTTCTCGAGGGTGGGGAGTCGGGGTGAGGGGCCCGGGCCGGTGCCTTGGGAGGTTGGCTGGGGGGGGCACGGAGCCGGGGGCGGTGTTCTGCTCCCCCCCCAGGCAAAGCCAGCTCCCGCCCCTCGCGCCCCCCCCACCCCCACCCCGCGCCCGCGCCAGGCTCGGTCTGGACTCGCAGGACAGGCCGGGGGCTTTGCTTGGGTGCAGCCACCCTACCACGAGGGGTGGGCCCGGCCGAGGCACGGAGAAGCCGGGCGCGGCAGGCGAGGCAGGCGAGGAGAGCCCCGGCATTCCGCCTTCCCCAGCACCTGTCCCACTGAAGCGCCGGGGCCGGGGCCGGGGCTGCGCCCGCGGGCGGCCTCGGTTGCCCCACGCCGGAGTCACGCAGAGAGGCCGGCTCGGGTGGGTGTTGTGGGAGCCCGGAGGGGGGCGGCGCGGGGCGGGGCGTTGGGCCGGGGCTCGCCCCCTCCCGAACGCAAGGCCGAATACCACCCTCGGGCGTCCGTCTCCCCCTTCTCCCCTCCCCCTCCTCCCCTCCGGAGAAGACGAGGGAGAGGCGCTCGGAAAGCCGCTGGCGGGCCCCCCTGCTCCCAGAGCCCCTCACTGGCTCCCGAGGTGGCCCCCGGGGAGCTTCCGTCTTCCCCGGGGTCGACTGGGGGAGCCCCGAGAATCGCAGGCCCGTCCCCCCGTCCTCTCCCTCCTCCCCCACGTGTCCTCCCCGAGCTCAGCGGCCTGATCCCAGCCCCCCCCCCCGCCGCCGCCGCCGCCGCCGCCGCCGCCTCCCTTCCCCGCTTCCCCGGCGCGAGGAGCAAAGTTGCGCCAGCGGCTGGGGGGCGCTGCCCAGGTGAGGGGTGCCGCGGGGCTGAGTCCCGGAGGAGAGGGTCGGCCCTGCAGCTGGGGGCAGGGTGGAGGCGGGGGGGGGGGGGAAGAAACTTGCGAGCCGAGCCACCCTCCGCCCTGCTCGGGAGCCTGCGTGGACCGAACCCTCGTGCAGCGGGCCGGGCCGGCCGGGGCCGGGGACCTGGACTGCGCGGGGGAGGGGCGGCCCGGGCCCCCCTCCCTCCAGGGAGGCGGACAGTGACCTGGCCCGGGGGTCCCCGAGGGAGCCGGGGGGCGCCAAGTGGCCACGGCCTGGGGGGCGGTGGGGGGGTGGGGAGAGCTGAGGCGGGGCCGGAGCGGCCCGTGGAGGGGGGGGGGACGAGCCCGAGCCCCGGGCACTTGCTGGGATCCGGACCGGGGACTAGGGCGGGGCGGGGCGAGGGGCAGGGCCGGGCGCGAGGGGAGGGGGAGCAGGGGGTGGGGTAGGCTCGGGGCGTGGAGTTGGGCTCAGGGTCCGGACCCGGCCAGAGCGAAGGTAGCTGCCTTGCCCGCCTGGCCGCCTGGCCGCCTGGCCGCCGCCCGCCTCCTGCCGCTCTGCCTTCTCCTCGGGGCCCGGAGCACACGGAGGGAGACACGGAGGGAGACGCGGAGGGAGAGAGCGAGGCCGGCGGCGGCGGCGGCGGCGCGGCGCGGCGCGGGCGGCCCGGCGAGAAGGCCAGCTTCCGCGGAGTTTGTGTCTTGGGCTCCCTGGCCCCGCCGGCCGCCTTCCGCGATCTAAGAGGGACCGGGGCCGGACTGGTAAGCAACTCGGAGTGTTAGACGGGGTTCGGGGAGGGGTTCCGGGAAGAGCCTGCACGCCGCCCCCGATTGGGCTGGCCCCCCGCTCTCGGCATCGGGAGTCCTCTCCGGAGGCGATGGGCGCAGAGGCAGCCCTGGGGCTGGCCGGCCCTCTCCCACCGCTTCGCCCCGTGGAGGCTCCAGGGACAGCGAGGCTGCGGGAGCGGGGGGCAGGTGGGGCAGCCTGGCCCCCCGCTGTGGGAGACAGCGACACCTCCTTCCTCTTGGACCCAGGATCGGCTCGGGTCGCCCAGAGGCTGCGCTCTGGAGCGTCTGTCCCGACCCAGCGCTCCACCCCCCAACTCCCCCAGGCCCTAGCACAGAGATTTGATGGATGTCCAGGGCAGGGACGGGCCGCCGTGTCCACGCCTGACATGGGTGCTTGGGGATCAGTACACCCCCCTTCGCTACCGCCACCCTCCTTTCCTCGGAGCCGTTTGCAGCGGAATAGGAGGGGGAAAAAAAGCAGGGGGGGGTGTTGACGCGTGCCCCTTCCATTCCACAGGGTCGACGTGCCTGACGACCATCAGTGGAGGGAGAGTAGAGTGGTCACCGCTGCAACTCGGGTCGTCCGCGGAATTCCTTCGGTAAGGCCGTGGCGCTGGTGGCGGCGGCGCCGGTGCTGTGTGTGTGTGTTGGGGGGGGGGGCAAGGCTAAGGGGGGGGATGGGGAAGCCCATTTGGACTGACTCCTGTTTCTCGAGGGCTGGGGAGAGAAGGGAGCCTCTGTCAGCGTGTGGCAAGCCTTTTGGGTGCTGGGGGGGATGGCGACTACTGGAGGTGTCAGAGAAGGTGGGGAGTCACGCCCAGCCAGTTAGGGGAGCCTCCGTCGGGCCCTAAAGAGGAGGGGACTGAGTGCGACGGCTCAGAGCTGCCCAGCGGGGAACGTCTCCGGTCCTGCATTCTGTACACCACATGGGGCACCCAGGGGCCCGGCCAAGTGCAGGCTCTGGGGGCGTGTGTGTCACTGTGGGTGTCGGGGGGGTACTTAGAACCTACTACAGAGCTGGACCCTTAGCTCTGGGGCACTGACCCGCCACCCCTCTTCTTCTGCCTTCTTCCCTTCATTCTGCCTTCATGGGCTGATTGGAAGCGGCGGGGGGGGGGGTCTCTGCCACCCATTGGAATTGAGAGCACCTCTGCCTCTCCCGGGAGTCTAGCTGTGTGCCCGGCTTGCTGCAGCCACCGCTGTCTCCCCCTCCCTCTCCGTCCCCGCAGCGATCAACGCCCCCCCCCCATTCTCCCCCCCCTTCCCCTCCCTGTGTCACTGGGGCTGCTTTGGCTCTGCCCCCTTCGCCGCCGCTTGCTCCCTGCTCTCGTCCCTCCTTCCCTCCTCCTCCTCCTCTTCTTCTCCCCCCACCCCAAACCTGGGGCATTCTGGGAGCTGTAGTCTCCCCGCCCGGGGCCCGGCGGGGCCGGCGGCGCCGACCGGACTGCACTTCCCGTCGCGCCCCGCGCCCGGCACCCACTCGACTGTGCTCGCACACACATCCACACATCCACACATCCACACGCATCCACACATACAGACGCGCACGCACAGAGATACAGCGCTCCGCTCCTCTCTCCCCCTCACTCTTTCGCTCGCTGGCTCGCCGACTGCCGCGGCTGCCAGTGTGGCTGTGCCTCCCTCCAGCTTCGCTGAGCCCTCCCTTCTTCCCCTGGCAGTTCCTAGAGTCCGACCCGCCGCCAGCCAGCACCGAGAGGAAGGAGAAGGAGGAGGAAGAGGAGGAGGAGGAGGAGGAGGAGGACAGCGAGAAGGAGCAGGAGCACCCGGAGGAGAGAACGAGCACCCGGAGGAGAGAAGGAGCCGGAGCCCGAGCTGGAGGTTGGTCGGTGGTCGGGGGTGCCGAGCAGGGCGGCGAGGGCGGTAGGACCGCGGAGCGGGCAGCCAGCGGGTGGCGTCGCCGGGCCGGGGCCGGGGCCGGGGCCGGGGCCGGGGCCGGGGCCGGTAGCCGAAGCGAGCCGGGTGGCGGCCTGAGCCCAGCTTCCCAGCCCCAGCCCCAGCCCAGCCCCGCCGACCCGGGAACAGGTGCGCCTTTTTTTTTTCCCCGAGATTTCTCCCACCACCACCCCCCCCCTTCGGAGCCCTCCGCTCAAGCCCCCTGGCCGTTCGCCTCCCCTCGGTCCGCTTCCTGGCGCCCGAGCGAGCCCGAGCCCCTGCCCCGCCGCCGCCGCCGCCGCCGCCGCTGCCGCTCTCCCGGGCTTGGGGAACCGGCGGGCGGCCGGGCGGCGTCCTTCCCTCCGCTGTGGCCCCGGACTTAGCGCTCTCCCGGGGCCGGGGCTGTGCCCGCGCCCCGCCCCTCCTCGTCTGTCCCCCGGGACACCCCACTCCAGGGTTCTCCACTGCACTTCCCGGCCCCGCGTGGCCCCCAGCCCCGGCCAGGTGAGACTTGCTCCCTGGCGGGGAGACGAGCGGGGCCGAGCCGCGGAGCCCCATCTCCTCTCCGGCCGGGCGGGCGGGGGTCTCCATGGAAACGGGCAGGGGGTGATGTGCCGGCCCGGCTACCTGGAGGACGAGGCGCTGGGCGCAAGGGGGAGGGGCAGAGGCGGCGGCGGCGGCCCGCAACTTGCCCTGTGCCCCGCGCGCGAGATGGGCTGGGCGAGCCGGGGACGAGGGAGAAGGAAGGCGGCGGCCTGGGAGGGTCTCGTAGTGGGTGACAGAGCCAGTAGCCCCCACCCACTGAAGGCTAGCGCGCCTGCGGCCCCCCCCCCCTTGCCGGGTGCAGGGCCGGCGAGGAAGGAAGGGTGCTAGTTGGAGGAGGAGGCGGCGGGGGGACTCGTCTCCCCGGGGTGCCTAGAGGACCACCCTGGCGCCGCCCCCCCCGATCGGGGGGGGAGGTTGGCCGGAGCTCACGGAAGTCGGGGTAGTTGCCCTCAGCCCTGGCCACAAGGAGGGGACCACTTGGCAGCGCCCCTCCCACCCCCGAGCCCAGGCATGGAGGAGGGCCGGACGCCGGAGCCGGAGGCCGGACTGCCGTGTGCTGGTCGGGGGGGGGGGGGGGAGGAAGGGAGGAGAGGGCAGAGCCCGCTAGGTAGCGCCCAGGTCGGCTGGGCTCGGCTCGGGAAGGGCGGCTCTCGGGTGGCTGGGGGAGGGGGGATCCCCGAGCGGGCTCTGGGGGGCGAAATCGGGCGGCGGGGCCGGGCGGGGCGTGGGGCGGCGGGGCGGGGCCGGGCCGGCCGGGGCGGCGCTGCGCCGCCGCCGCCGCCGCTGCCGCCGCCGCCGCCGCCTTTGCCGCCGCCGCTGCCTGGGTCGCCGCCGCCGCCGCCGCTCCCGCTGCTGCTGCTTGCCCGCGCGGACGCCGCCGCCGCCGGGCGCGGGGCGGGGAAGGGGAGGCCCGAGGGAGTCCCGTGCCGGGCCAGAGGGCGCCGGCAACGGCCGGGCCGTGGGGAGTGGGCTGTCCCGGGGGCGGGGGCTAGCGGGGGGTGGAGTCCCCGACGGGGGGCGGTACGAGCGAGCGGGGACGAAGAAGACAAGGAGCCCCGGGGGCCGAGTGCATGGAGGACGAGGTGCTGGGAGAGAGAGGAGGGGGGGAGGGAAGAAGGGACGGGACGGAGCCGAGCCCAGCCGAGCGGACCCAGGGCTTGGGTGGGGTCCGGGGCCGGGGCTGGAGGGGGCGGAGGGAGGGAGGGAGGGGGCGCAGGGAGCCGGCCGACTTGGAGCAGGCCCCCCCCCCTCCCCAGGCCCGGAGAGGGAGTGGAATCTCCGAGGGAGGCTGGGGGAGGGGGGAGGGGGGCCTGGAGTCCTGGGGGCTCGGAGAGAGGAAGACCTGGCCAGGAGGGCCGTCCGGGCCCAAGCTGGGAGGGGCCCTCCCGGCCACGGCAGCGCAGCCTCCCCGGAGGGAAGGGCTGCCTAATAGCGAGGTTCGGGCGATTTTAGGAAGAGGAAGACACGAGCCTGGTGTCGGGCGCCGGGATGGGACCCGCTGGGGGGGGGGTGCTGCCCCCACAGCCCCGGTTAGCCCTACTCCGAAACAGGCAGTCATTTGGGGCCGAGTCCCTGCGAGTCGCCATCCAGGCCCCCAGAGGAAGAGGGGTGAAGGAGAAGTTAGAGACTCCCCAAACGCAGCTAGGCCACCAGGTCCCTTGGGCATGTGGCCTCCGGATGGGCTGCCTGTCTTAGGACATTCTGCTGGTGGGGGGGGGCAGCTTTGCCCTGAAAGGCCACTTCTGAGACTGTTCAAAGAAACCCTGGGCAAGGCAAGGCTGGCCAGGCTCATCCAGCCTCCCGTGCAGGCAGAGATGGGGGTGAGGAGGGAGTCAGACTCAGAGGGGGGACTTAGCAGCACCGAGGGGCCAAAAAAAGACTTAGCGAGGCAAGCGTCCCTGGCACTGAGAAGACAAGACTGAGGTCTGGGCAGAAGCACCTAGATAAGCTCTGATGAATGAGGTTGAAGCAGGGTCCGGGGGGCCGAGGGGCTAAGGAGAGAGGGGAACAAGGTAAGGGAGTGAACTACCACATCCCAAAGGGGAGATAGGAAGAAGGAATGACCAAGTGGGCCCACGAAAGCGCCAAGGCAATCGCCCTCACTTAGGCAGCTTGCTGGATCTAGTTTGAGAGACACGTGGTGAGCTCTGGGACTGGTCAGAAAGCCGGAGTCGGTGGGCCTGGCCACTCGGGGCCAGCTGAAGTGGGCAGAAATGATTTTTTGCAAGGGGGTGGGAGGGGGTGTGTTTCCCTTCTCAAACCCAGAAGAATAGGATTCAGGAAGTGATTGATGGGAGAGGGGGAGGAGGGACCACCAGAATTGGTGACAGAGATGTCTGAATTAGGGCTTGGGGAAGAACAACCTTTTCTGAGAGGCCAATGAGAAGGAATGGGGGGGGGGGTGCAGGCAATGAAGCTAACCAGAGCTTGGCTTCCTGCCTTGGGCCCAGGAAGCCACTCTGCCGGGGTCCTGGTCAGGGCAGAGAAGAGGATGGTGATCCTTGTACAAATGGGGGCCTGGGAACAAGGCATCCAAGGATAACTCGCAAAAGGGAACAGGAGACAATAAGATGCTTTTTCGCCCTCCTAGAGGGACCAAATTGTCATGGGAAAACCGGTGGGGTGGGGGGAGGAAAGGAAGGTAAGGTTCCTGAGAATCATGATGACAAGTTAGGGTTCTTAATCATTTCATGTCAGAGCTAGCAAGGAATAATCTCAGACGGAACTTCTTCACATGCATTCATCTATGTAAATGCAACCTGAGGCCCATGGAGGGGAAGGGACTGATCCAAGGTCACATAGTGAATCGGGTCCCTTGATTCTTCCTACTATATTCCGTGTTGATGATTGTTTCTATTAGATTGCCTCCGTTTCAATTAATGTAGAATTTCTAACGAAAGGAGAATGGGCAGGGTGGGGGGGAGAGATTCAGACTGTTGTAAATGACATAAACTCATAGCTTCATTAGTCTGGTGGTACATGGGGGCAGAGGTGAGGAGGAGGGCAGATTCCTTCAAGGGGACAGGATAGGATGAGAGGGGAGAAAATGACTTGACTGTGTGATAGGGCAAAGGGAGAAGGCAGGAAAGAGAGGCCTTCTTGCATTGGCTGGACAGTGAGGAAGGAAGGAAGTGGTAATTGATAGTGGCAGGTGGGGGGTTGTGTGGCAGGTCCTATTAAGAGCGAGGGGGAGGTCCTGAACTTTCCAGGAGAGTTTTCCAAAGTGGAGTTGGAAAATTTGGGGGATCCTTTCCCCTTCATACAAAGACTGGGAGGCACATTCAAATCCAGTTGAATGAAGAACTTCCTAACAGAACTATCCAGCTGCATTTTCTCCTTTGGAGTCTGAAGTTTTGCCTTTCCCATGATCTCTGAGGTTCCTTTGAGCTCAAACTGACCTGACTCCCAAGGAGTAGGGAGTTAGTTCTCTGGTGACTGGGGCAGGAGGTTTGGTCTGGGGAAGGGCTTAAAACCCTTCCAGCTGCTGAGATTCTCAAATCAGGGGTTCAAATTGAGCTGGAAAGCAAGGGGCATCATTGGTGGGGATGGAATAGGGAGGGCTCAGAAAAGTTACCAAGCCTGAAGATGAGAAATCAAGAGAGGGGGCTGGTGGGTAACAGGTGAAAAATTAAGAGTAAGCAGTTGACTCAGCTGGCTCTCCTGGATGAAGGTGGTTTTACCTTTGTGAGAAAAGCAAAGCGCTATATATTCCAGAGTGCCTCAATTTCCCCAACATATTTGCCATAGTCTAGAGAGGGCAACCATTTGAGCAAGATAGAGGTCAGCAACTGAGTGTGGCACAGTGTGGTGGATTCAGAACTGTTTGGATAAGTTGGTCATAAACACTTGCTGAGTACCTATTAGGTGCCAGACACCTTATTAAGTAATGGGGAGACAAAGACTCGGAGAGCTCCCCATCTAATGGCAGTGACAACATGCAAACAACTAGGTACAAACAAGAGACGCTGGAGATGATCTCAGTGGGAAGGTGTGAAGGTTAAGGAGGACTGAAACAAAGCCTCCTGGAGAAGGGGAACTTTTAGCTGAGACTTAATGGAAAGCCAGAGAGTGGGAGATAGGAGAGAACTTTCTCCATCTGGGTGACAGCCAGGGAAAATACCTGGAGGTGGGAAATGACTTGTGTGAAAAATAGCCAGAAGTCACTGTCACTGATCCAAAAGTATATGGGAATAAGTGTGAGAAGACTAGAAAGGTGATTTGAAAAGTGGCCTATGAAGGACTTTGAACTCTAGTGTTTGTGGGGCTGGTGTGTAGCTATGTGGGGGCATAGTTTAGTTTGGCTGGTGGGAACAGTGGCTAGGAATTAGAGGGAGTTTAGGTACATTTTAATGGAAAACTTCCGAAGGATCTCGTTCAATTTGTTTCGGTCCGGTTCGACTGTCTTGTGACCCCGTTTGGGGTTTTGTTGGCAAAGGTACTGGAGAGTTGGCCATTTCCTTCTCGAGCTCATTTTACAGATGAGGAAACAGAGGCCCAAGATGAGGTGACTTGCCCAGGGTCATACAGCTACAGAAGTGCCTGAGGTCAGATGGGACCTCAGGGAGATGACAGACCTAGCACTCTATCTTCTGTAGCCCAACCCTCCTAAGGATTAGAGCTTTGCAAATAGACTGCCTCAGGTAATGAACTGCCATGGGTAGAGGTCTTAAGGTCTCCCTCTGTGTGAGAGGTGCTGCTTCAGTAGGATTGCTTTTCTGCCTTTTCCCTAAAGTGCTTTTACTTGGATTATCTCATTTGACCTTCAGAATACCTCTGGGAGGCTTCAGAACTGAGGGGAGGTGGTGGCAGACCATAGTGAAGTGACTTGGGCATCATGAATGTCTGAGGCAGGTTTTGAACTCTGGACCTAACTCCAAGGCCAGCTCCATAGGCACTGCACCACCCAGCTGCAGTTTGGGGACTTCTGAGATCCCTTTGCTCTTTGAGGTGGCCATGATCCTAGAAAGCACCACTGGGTTTGGAGTCAAGGAACTTCCATTGGAATCTCCATTCTGCTCCTTATTCTCAGTGCAATCTGCACCAGTGTTCTAACCTCTCCGGGCCTCAGTTGTAGAGGGAAGAGGGTGAACTCCAATGTCCCTTCCTACTCCAAATCCCTTAGCCTCTGACCTTAGCAGAAAGCTAGGGGCAATGAGGACCCAGAGGCCCACAGGTCAAAACAAAACGTGGAAAACTTTGAGTAGAACTGTACAGTTCTGGAGCCGGGCAGAGAGTAGCCCGAACCTGGAGTCAGGAAGACCTGAGTTGAAATCTAGCCTTGATAGATGACTCTGGGCAAGTCACTTCATCTCTGCTTCTGTCCCCAGACTGTAAAATGGGGAGAAATAACGACAAGCATCTCTCAGGGTCCTTGCGGGGCTCAGGTGAGATATTCTTTGTAAAAGTCCTCAGCATAGTTTCTGGCGCCTCAGGGGAGCTGTGTAAATGCTGACTTCCTCCTCCTTCCCCTCCCCATGGCCTGTGAGGACAGTGCTCCACACAGTGGAGCCTAATGGTTTGAATGGACTGGGGTGTGCCCATCTCCAGATGTGCAACTAGGAGGTTTATCATGGAGATTCTGGACCAGGGAAAACCCGAGAGAACGCGGCAATACGTGGTGGGAGGTGGGGCAGCGGCCTGGTTGGAATAGTCAGAAGTTTGGTCAGGCATTCCTTGGGGTTAGCCATTGCGGACTGGGGGGAGTGGGATAAAGGAGCAAATGTGAGGGTGGACTAGAGGTAAGTGGATAGCAAATAGATGGGGGGAGGAAGGTCTCCAGCACATGATAAGACATGGCAGAAACAAGGTTGGAGACTGTGAATAGAGGAAATAATTTCTTAACGCTGGCTTTGGGGTTAGATGCGATCATATGATTGCTCGATGGTTTAGGACAGAGTAGACCTGGAATAAGCGGTTCCAGAGGGCCGGATTTGGACCTGGATTTGAATGCCATCTTCTTAGTTCTTCTCCTTCCTTAGATGCTTACTAGTTGAGTGACCCTGAACAAGTCACTGCCTGCCACCAGCCCCCTCCTCCCAGTCCCTCTCTCTAAAATGGGGGCGATTGTTGTTAGGTTCCATTATGTGATCGGTGGGTTGTTTCCAGACTGAGCAGGGGCAGGAGAGTGTTTAGAAGTGGTCTAGAGATGCCTTAACATACAACGAGTGGCTAGTCTCTGACCCTCACTTGCTTCCTCCACAGTCCAATTCAGATAATAATGGCACCCTCTCTTCCCTCAGAGTTGTCATGGAAAGAAGATGAGACCATGTATGTACATTGGCTTGCAGACCTCCTCAGATCATCAGCAGTGCCCTCCCAGTATTCTCTAGCTCATACCTCATATGTCCTTATTGCTTTGATTGAAAGGAATGCTAATTTAATGCTGAAACTCTTCTGCATTATATTCTTTGTAGTTTTTCTAAGCTGGGTGGGGGTGGGTAGGGAAGGGCAGCTTCCAATGGGCCAGAGTTGAATGGTATCCATGGGGTTGGGGGCTTCCATCTTTGCTATAACTTCTATGTAAAGTCCTAGACTTACACACAACATACACACACACTCAACACACACACATGACCTGTCCGTCCATGATTAATCTGTTGGAAACAATGGCGTGGCTTTGCAATGACTTCATGTCAGGGTGCTCCCCCCCCCCCCCGCACTTAATGACTTATGGCAAATTTGAAGGGGTGGGGGAGATTTGTATTTGTAATTTACTGGGCTGGAAGTTCCTGCAGAAGGCCCTAACCTGAGGCCCAGCGAGCATCGACCAAGCTCGTTGGCAGCCCAAAGTGGGCTGCCTTCTTGGTGATCTGTTAAGAAACAGGCCTTGAATTGTTTGGGCATTAAGTTCCCACTTCTTGTAGATTCCTAGTGTTACCACTGTCTAAGGGTCCAGTCAGGTTCAGCTGTACTGTGGGTGACTGGGATGAGGAGAGTGGGCCAAATCTCAGAGCTTACTGGGACACAGAGTCTGACCATCCCAACTTGCCTGCACAACCATCGGGCAACAGAATCTGGAAATGTCAAATTCCAGACTTTGGGCTTTAGAAGTTGGAGGTACCTTAAAGGTGCCTTAGGGGATATAGCATTGGCCTAAAGAAAGAGCCCTGGCTATGGAGGCAGAGGACCTGGGTTCAAATTCAGCCTCTGATAATGCCTGGGTGACTGTGAATGAATCATTTAAACTTGCTTGACTTGATTGCCTCTTCTGGCTGCTGAAATCTTTCTTAGTTCTAGAGCCATGATCTTAAGTCACTTGATTCAGTTTCTTTCTGAAGAGGATTCCTTCTAGAGCTGTGATCTTGGGCCTCAGTTTCCTCTTCTGTAAAATGAGGGGGCCATATCCTTTCCCCATCTAGATCTCTGACCTTTTCATTTTACAAAAGAGGGAAACTGAGACCTTGCCCAAAGGCACACTGTCAGCAAGTGGCAAAAAGGCAGGTTTCGAGCAGCAGAAATTCAAGGCTTTTCCTCCTTTTATCCAGTCTCCTCCCTTTGCTAAGCTAGATTTAACTTGGTTGGACTGGGTGGACATGGTGATGTGTTGGACTGGGTGGACATGGTGATGTGTTTGGTGGGTTTTTCCCTTCTACTTAAAAGCTTTCTTCAGTTACTGTTCTCACTGAATTCCCCCGTTGATCCACCCACTGGGTAAAGGGTCTCTAGCATTCAGCCCTGGAAGAACCCACCCATTTGCCAGAAGTGCTAGAAATGGCTGTCCCCTGTTGCACATAGTTTGGTGCATCGGCCCCAGATGGCCACAAGCTCCACTGGGCCTTCCTTCTTACCCGGAGCGGGGGGCAGTAGCCCATGAGGTAAGGTGTCCTACCTGGATGGTGACCTCTGCCTTTGAGGTCACCGTGACAGCAATGTTACTAGTCAGGTTTCACTCTACAATTCCAAGCAGGAAATGAAGAAAGCAGGGCCAAGGGAAACTTCATGGAAGAAGTGGAGGGAAGAAATGGCTGGGGGGACCCCCAACCCAGGCCTCATTGTCAGCCGTGAGGACATTTGGCAAAGTGCTGAGTGGTTTCATTGTGAGGCCTGCTATGAGAGGCAATTCCCCTTGAACCACCCCCCCCCCCCACCATAACAAGTGAAAGTCAGAAGGTCAGAGGTCAGGGAAACAGTATAGAATAGAAGACACCTTCCTCTGACACCTGTTTGGATACTGTGATTTCTAGACTAATGGGGTCATAGGTGAGGAGGTCTTATGATTCAACTCATTTTTAGAGGGGGAAGAGAAGGAAGGGAGAGATGAAGGGAGGTGACTCGGCCGAGATCACACAGATGGAATCGTAGATCTCCACACCTACATCTAGAACTGGAAGGGACTTTGAAAAGCCGTGTAGTCCAACTTCCTCCCTGCTGCTGCACCCCCACCCCCATTTTACAGTTGAGGAAACTGAGTCCCAGAGAGTTTGAAGTGACGCCGAGGGGAGGGAATGACCGAGCTCACCCAGACAGTGAGTGTTAGGCCTGGGCTTTTGACCCCTTTGCTCTGATCGTGCATGCTGTTCCCACTGTACCAGGGACTCAGTTTCTCCACCTCCAGATCGAGAGTCATGTTAATTGTTGGGGGGGGGGGTATCATGAGGAAAATGCTTCAGGAATCTGGAAGGATTAGAGAGATGACAACTGCAGTGATTGTTTTTTCTTTTAATTCTTATTAGAGTCATCAATCAAAGGGGAGAGGAGGGAACAGTTCGAAACTAACCAGTGAGTCTAGTCTGGTGGTGTATGCACTATTCCATCCCCTTAGACCCTTTCCTGCCAACCTCTGCTGAGGAGGAGTGGAGGTACCTCCCCCCTCCCCTTTCTTGGGGGGGGGGCAGTCTCAGTGATCATTACACAGCTGCTATTCCTCTTTACGGCTCTCTATTAACTGTGCTCATAAAGGAGACCATTGACTTGGAAAATCCAAACCTGAGATTAAGAATTTTAGAAAGATGGTTTTTTTGGCTTTGGAAAATGCCTTGTTATTTCATCCCCCTTGTTCCCTGCCTCCCTCCCAAGGGGATTTGCCTTCCTAATGTGTTCTCCTTAGGCAAACAAAACTAGTGGCAGACAGCAATGGAGGGCAGCAAGGAAAGGCCAGGGACTTCACAGTGGGGATGGCAAAGGAGAGGAGGAAGCCCTGCAGGTAGAAAGCTGAACCTTAGATAATCCACACGCAGTTAATTGAAAGTCCATCTATAGTCCACGGTCCCACTTAGTTCTATGTGCTTTGCGTGGGCCATTCCACTGTAGAGAGCCAGCCAAGGCATCTTGAGGCTAGAGAGAGGGAGCAAAGAAAAGGATTTCAGCTTTTTCTACTGAATCCACCAGAATTCGGTACACTGTATGTGCTTTTTGGCCTCAACTGTTCTCCTAGGTCATCAGAGACTAGAGATCAAGAGGCCCAGGGATGGAGGTCACCTAGAAGGTCCTTGATTTAGAGATAGAAAAGACCTCAGAGGCCTCCTAGTACAACCCCCTTATTTCAACAGAGGAGGCAACTGAGACCCTGGGAGGGAAAGGGACTTTTCCAAGGTTACACGTAGGATACTCCATCAAGAGTTGGAGGGGACTTCAGAGTCCATCTGGTCTAACATCCTCATTTTACAGAGGGGGGAAACTGAGGCCCAGAAGGAAAGGAGGGAGAGGGTTTGAGCAGGTATGTAGGTAATGGCATGGGATCTTCTGATTCCAAAGCCATCTGCCTTGCCATTGTACCATGCTGACAGAGGTCTCTTGCAGGGTTCCTTCCACTCCCTGCCTCAGAGAGCAGGCAAGCAGTCCCTCCATGTTTTAGTAGATGGTTTCATGAGGTGCTGTGGCTTAAAAGAATCCTTCCCAGGTTGCCATTTCTGGGACTGAGGCTCCTTCTGTGATACACACGGTTGTCCTGTCTTTGGGTCTTCCCATCCAGGTGGGACCTGCCGTGTTATTCCTCCCTCCCTCCCCTCAAATTCAGTGGTGCCCCCAAAGATGGAAGGGGAGGGACAAACAAAAGAAAGGAGAAAACTGTCTCTCTGCCCTCCCCAGCTTCTAGTCTAATTGCTGGTTGATTCTGGGGAAATGGCCAGGAATTCCCCTCGGGAATCTCAAGGGACTGTGGCATATTCATGGCTTTGCAGCAGTCTCTCTTAGCTGGACTAGTAGGGAAGAGGAATCAAGAGGAGAATTCGAATTGCACTTGTCTATGGGACGTTCCGATATTTGGCTTTGGAGCATGGGGACAGCCGGCACCTGTTCCTGGCCAAGGGAGGACCGAAGGTTATTCTCCATCCAGGGCACAAGAGAGGGACTTGATGAAATTCTTGACTTTTGAATGGGCTGAGATGTTGTTGGCATTTGTCCTTCATTCTCAAAGAGGACCATGCCATCAGGGAGGTCATCCATGGGATGGGGAAGAGATTAGAGCAGAGGTCATCTAGTCTGCTAGGTCCAGAGAAATCAAGTGCTAGAATCAGAACTGGACTTTGGGACTTGAGCTTCCTGGACCATTGAATGTTTTTTTAACTATACCATGACATTTTAGAGAAGGCAGTAGAAATAAATTGTTTTTCATTTGCATAAAATAGAAAAAAAACTAATTTAGCAGTGACTAGAAATGGGAAACCTGCCTTGGAGATATGGAAATGGAAGAGATATTTTTAAAATTTCCTTTTATGCTCCTTAATTGTTGAGGTAAATGACTGCTTTTATGATGAGCACCCTAGCCACTGTCCGTCCTCTCTGGGCTTTGGGCAAGGGTGACAGGGCCTGTCATTTGTTGTTGTTTGTCTTTTGTTCTCAAAGAGGATCATGAGCGGTAGTAGCTGCCCCACTGGGACCTCAATTGGCCAGTTCCAACTGGGCAACACAGCTCCCTCCCTCCCTCCCTCCCTCCCTCCATCCCTCCATCCATCCATTCTTCCTCCCTTCCCTTCCTAATGTAAATAGTAATGTTTTTTCTATTTTGACCAGAAACCCTGGGGGGGGGGGTCTCCCCCTTCCAATTTGATTTTTTTTTTTTTGACTAGGTAGAGGAGGCTATTTTTGGCCTCGTTTTTTACCTAGCCTTAATCACCTAATGGGTATTGTCTCAGACAAACTGAGACCTGGGAAAGAGACCTTAACTTAAAAAAGACCAAAGCCTCCCACTGCATTGCAGGGCCATCTCCAGTCATCCAGACCTACATATCATGCCATTGGATCCAGAATGACTCCAGAGCAGAGACTGAAGCTGGTGACTTTGCACAGCACCCCTATCCCCATCCCACTTAAATCCATTCACCTGCAAGTCACGACAGCTTCCTGATGCCATGGTACTCTTTGAGAAGGAAGGACAAACAACCATTTGTCATTTGTGCTCATTTTACAGGTGAAGTCCTGGTAAAATTGAACCAGGAGCCATCTGTGAAGATTGGAGGCTGCTGCTGGGCTTCTCCTACCCTCAAATTTTCACAGGAATAGTTGGTTTCTTTGCAGTTTGTTAGGCAACACAGGAGTATCAGTGATGCTTACTCAGATGGGATGTGGTAAGGGAGATTGGAGGGATCAGAGAAACAGCTCAGGACTCCAAGGAGAAACTATTTGATAATTTAGCAAACAGACTAGGGCTTAACTTTCTGTGAGCATTATTAAGTACATGTCTTCTATGGAGTGGTCCTGTGGGATTTAGATGAGACACAAGTCCCTGACCTTGTGGAGATTTTGGTCTCGTTGAGAGTTGTGATATATGCATGGGTATGCCCATTGGCCAAGTTTCCATTTATTTAGCCTTCCAATGTTCTTGATGGGGAATTGCAGCACTTGTGGAAGATGGTGACTGGAAGAAGGTATAGGATGGGGACCTAATAACTTGAGCAACTGGGGAAGTTGTGGGGTGTTTCTATAGTACTCTTAGTTGGAATCTTTCCAAGATTGCATCTGTGGGGTGCCTACAGATGGAGATACTTGGTTGGCCAACTAGCAGGCCCAGGGGCTGGTGGTAGAATTCCTCTTGTTCAATAGTTGCTTGGGACAGACTGGGATTTGAAGACTGTAGCCAGAAAGGACCTGACAGCCTAGCTCCAAGGGATACTTTTCTCCTATCTTTTCCCAGCTGTCTGTTCCCCAGAAGCCATGCAGGTCAATGGCATTGTGGGAAGATGTGGCGATTCATTTCCAGTTACTTAACTGGCGGGTGTCCTTGATTTCAATCCAGTGCTCAGTTCAGCTGACAAACATGTATTAAACACCTACGGTATGCCAGATTCTCTGCTGGGTAGAAAGACAAATGGAAGTAGGAAATAGTCCCTGCCCTCCAGGAACCTGCCTTCTGCTGAGCTTGTGCAGGGTAGGGGGCTGTAACATGTACAGAAGTACGTGGATGAAAAATCAATTCAAGAGGAGAGTGCCAATAATTCAAAGGGGATCAGGAAAAACCCTTTTGTTAGAGGTACCGTCTGAAAGATGAAAGCTCCGAATTCTAGGAAGTAGAAGGCAAGAAAGGGGGCTTTCCAAGGTAGGAGGCATTACTCCTGCAAAGTCACAGAAGTGGAAGATGATGGCAAGTTGTATACAAGGAACAGGCCATTTTGACTGGAATGGAGAGTGAACAAAGGGGAGGAATAGGAAATGAGCCTGAAAAGGCAGATGGGAGCCAGGTTGCCGAGGGCTTTTAAATCCCAGGCTGAGGATTGGGGCAAGGCAGCATTGGGTGGTGACTAGAGAGGGTCTACCCCATTGGCTGGCAAGGCCCTCCCTCTGACACTTGTGGGCTGTTTGACCCAGTCCACGACACTGGCCTCTCTGAGTTGGACAATTCTCCAACACTACAGGTTGAAGAATGGGTGCCTGCCTGCATTGATGGGGGGGGGGGTTTCTCACCCTCATCCTTCTTGTGTTGATGAAATATCAGGTTCAGTCCATTTTCCTCTATCCTAGAGGCAAGAATGAAGCACAGATGTTTAAGGAAGGGGTGGGGGTGGGTAACATGGTCACATCTGTGTTTTAGGAATCCCAGTTTGGCAGCAATATTCTTCCCACTATATCACATTTCCTGTCATTCTACAGAAAATTTAGAGCTCTGGATGTTGAGAGAGGGGGCATGGGGGGGGGGGCAGTGGATTGGGAGATCATTGGATCAGGTAAATGATTAAAATATATGCCTTCCTCGGTATACCCTACCATACTAGTAGGGAGGGTGTTCTAGGAGTTTTGAAGACATGAATGTTTCTAGTTGAAGAGAACATTGAACAAAGCAAAGTCAAATGGAATGGCAGGCCTTATACTGAAGGGAAATACATTTTATAGCTAGAACATCCTAGCATTTCAACCCTTGAGAACTAGAGGGTTGTTAAGTGACTTGTCCAGTCAAAAGCATGTAACCAGTCGTTAGCGTGGCCAGTTTCTCTTGGATTTGATATAATCCTTCCCACAGTATCTCTTGAGGCATCTTGGAGAGGGTTATTATCGCTTAGTCTTTTCCAAAACTGATCGTTTATTGTACAGCCTGCTTTCCAGTGGGCACTAAGGCCGTGATCCTTTGCTTCTGATTGGAAGGTTTGACTGAGAACTTCCCCATGGTCCCCATTTGTCCTCTTGGATCTGTGCATCACTACAATGTCTCTTCCCTGGCCTCACATGCTTCCTGAAGCCATTGCAGACCAAATGGTGGGGTCAGGCTTTTGTTGAAGATGGATCCAGGGCATCAAGAAAGAGAGGGAGGGGCGAGTGCTACTGATTTTGACTTACTCTAAGAAATCCTTGACAATGACTTTATCAATGGTAGGATCTCCTAGAGCAGCTTGTGTTCTCTCAGCAGTGGTTAGGACAGACAACCCTGCGGGATTCTGAGAAACTTGGTTCCATATGACCCGTGCCATGTTCGTGTCCTCTCTCTCTGTCTCTCCCGTTTCTCTGTCTCTTTCTCTCTTTTCTTGTTCTCTTGTTGTCGGTCTTGCTCTCTGTTGCCTGCTTTTGCTCTCTTTTGCTGGCCTGTTCTTGCTCTTGAGCTCTCTCTCTTCCCTCTCACTCCCTTGCTTTCTTACTTGAGCTTTTGAGTTCTCTCTGTGATCTTGGGCAAGTCATTTTCTCCTTAGTCTGAAGGGTCCCCTGAAGTTTAAAATTCCATGATTTTAACCCGATCGATATTTGTTGCCTTCTCCATTTATATTGTCCCTTCCTTAGGCTAATACTTCAAGGAGCTATAGCACTGTTGGTTATGGGCATCAATCCATAACTGAGCAGACAGTCTTCCCAAATTTCTGTGGCCAAAAAACCCCAAAAATCCCTGCTCACCCTGTGGCCAACATGGGACTTAGGCTCTCCAAAGATAGTTGGGCTGGTTCTTTGACACTAGCCACACACCCAGCCATCTTGCAGCTTTGATGGAGAGACCTGGCCCAAGCTGTCAGTAGCCCAGGCTCAACACTGTGCCCCAAAGAGGACTTGAGGAGCAAATGCCTTGTCCTTTTTTTTTTTTTTTTTAGTTTTTGTAAGGCAATGGGGTTAAGTGACTTACCCAAGGCCACACAGCTAGGTAATTATGAAGTGTCTTGAGGTCACATTTGAACTCGGGCCCTCCTGACTCCAGGGCTCCCCCCCACCCCATCCTTTTCTAATGAGAATGAACCGTGTTTCTCTGTCTTATCACCTTTTCCCTCCCAAGACTTGTTGCCAGCCCTGGACAGTAGGAGGAGTTGAAAGTGTTTATTCTTATTTTACAAAGAAGGAAACTGAGGCTCAGGAAGTGACTTTGCTGAGGCCACATGGCCTGCAAGTGGCAGAACCAGCTCTGGAACCCACCTAGCTCTCCATCTTCTAGGTCCTCCTTCTTTCCAGGAGCCCACCCTTCCCCCAAAAAGAAAGAAAACAAAGTCCAAGCTGCTGCTGGTTGGAATTGTGTGTGCAGTCTCATTGCCTTTAAGCAGCTCTGCCTGTGGCTCCTGTGCAGTGTTTGCGCTGTCCCCTTACCAGTCCTGGCTGCTCCGGCTTCCTCACTGTCTTCCTCTTCCTGGCCATATTCCACATCTTCCTAGAGCTTTTCTAAAACGTTTCTTGCTGATGCCTCCCCCAGTGTTTCAGTTTAGCTCACGGTGGCGAAATAGTCTAGGTTCCCCTATTTCTTTTTTCTTTCCTTTGTAGTTATCACATGCTCTGGGCCTCTTATGTCCTTACCTCCTTTCTCTTGTACATTTTAAAATTTATTGATGTTATGATTGTTATTACAACAGTTTCCTTACATATAGATTGGGGAACAGAAGACCTCAGAGGTGGGAGGGTCCTCAGAGATCATTTGGTCCGTCCTTCTCATTTCAGAGAAGAGGAAACTGAAGGTGGGAAGTGATCTTAGGATTAGAGGAGGGGAAGACTTAGTGACTGCCTTGTCCACCTACTTTAGCGTGGAGAGGAGGAAGAAGAAATGGAACCTGTCGTAGTGGTACATAGGTGTGATCCCTGCTACCAGGGAGTCTGAGGCTGCTGGATCCCTGGGGAGTAGTCGGACACCAGGCTGCCTGAGGAGGGCTGAACCAGTCTGGGTTGGAAACCAAGGAGGCCAAAGCTTCCAGGGACTCAGGACTGCACCTCCAGGCTGAGTGAGATAGGAAGACCCAGCCCCAGAAAAAAAAAAGAAAGAAAGAAAAGGGAGAAAGACAGGTCTTGCCCAATATCCTCCAGAGCCTTGGGGCACATGGATCTAGGATTTGGTTTAGGATAGAAGCTCTTTTATACCACCCCATCACTTTCTGCTTCACGAAGACTGTTATTGGCTCATGGGACTGACTCCTTTCTGTCTGGCTTTCCAAGATCCAGAAGCTGCTGATTTTGCGACTAAGGAACCTCTCCCTCTGGTCTGATTGACCTCTGCTCTTCTGCCTGTGTGTGTGTGTGTGTGTGTGTGTGATTCTGAGGCTGAGCTGGTCTACCCAGCTTCACAGATGTATGGAAGCCATCTTGCTCAGAAATGTTGCCCACCCACTGAGGTTTCAAGTGAGATGTTTGTTATTGGTGTTCAGATGGTATGTCACCCTTTTTGTGGCATAGGAGAACTGCTAGATTTGGGGCCGGGAGACCCAGATTGGAGTCTGGACTCTGGCACTTACTACCTGAGTGACTGTAGGCTGTTTGCTTCTTTTGTAGAACCTCCATTTCTTCATCTGTAAAATGGGTGTAAGGACCCTGACCTTCTGGGTCCTGTTGGAAGGAAAGTCCTTTGCAGAGAAAGGGGAGGTGCTGCTGCTTTGGTGGGGAGGGTGGAGCCTGCAGCCTGCCAGGGGCGACTTTGATCTGTGCTGGGAAATAGACTGTCCCTCGTAACCATCTCCTGCTGTGGGGAGCTCAGTACCACCAGTAACTGTCTAGGAGTGTTTTCCCTCGGCTGGACCCTGCTTCCCCTGTGAAATAGAGCTGGGGTAAGCTGGTGCTGTTGCTGTCCTGCTCTGCTGGTGGCTCCCCCTTCAGGGAAAGCCATCTTTTCATCTGTCAACACAAAGGCTGTCTTTAATTAGCAGTAACACAGGGGAACTAGGAAGGCCCACCTGCCTGATGCTTTACAGGCTCCAAACTCGGGAAGCTTAAGGTTTGCAGGGAACGCCTCCACTTCCAGGAGCTCTGGAGATGACAGCCTCGGGCTCTGGGTGCCCAGTGGATTTTGAGAGGTTTGGGCTTTTTTTCTTTTCCCTTGGAGATTTTTATCTAAATGATTCACCACAGGTCACAGGGTTTCCAAATCCCAGATTCTCTCCTTGCCCCCCCCCCCCCCCCCCCCGCATGCCTCAAGTTTGGGTCCCAGGCCCTGCAATCCTCTCTAAACTGCATCAGAATAATGCAGGTAGTAGAGAGCTACCTTGGGCCACGGACCTAGCCCTGCTTTCTCCAAAGCTAGCAGATCCATCAGGCCCTTCTCGTTGAAATGCAAATGACTCTTTGAGAGAGAAGAGCTGTGGATGACCTGAACCTTATAATGCTTTGGGGGGGGGAGATACAGAGGAGGGGGGAGGGAAGGATGCCTATAGGAAAAAAAAAGCCCACCTGGTCCACTAATGACTTGATCTCCTGTTCCCTCAAGCAGGAGTGGGTGACTTCACATGTTCCAAAAATGAACTGAACTGCCTAGGAGGCTCTAAGGACTCAGCTCATCAGGTTGCTAGAAATCTGTGGTTCTCTGAACCTGGTGCTGTATGGGGCTCCCCATTCTGAGTTCTGAGGGAACCAGAGTTTAGAGGAGCCCCCCGCCCCATCCTTGTCCCCCTGGAGCAGTTTCAGCCCCAGTCACGAGAAATCTAGCTTACCACTTTATATTGCAGCTTCTAGACCTAGAACCGGAAAGGCCTTCACTTTACAGAGGAGGAAACTGAGACCCAGGGAGAGAAGGGGACTTGCCCAAAAGCACAAGGAATGGGAGAGCCAAGTTCCTGCTCTTTTCATTCTAGAACCAGTCCTTTTTTTCCCCCTCTGCATCTGGTACATAGGAAAGCCCACAGATGGTGGAGTCAGTCAAATCATGCTTCTGAATCTTACTAGTTGGGTGATCTTGGGCAGGTTATATGACACTTTGGGCCTCGGATTCTGTCTAACAAGGGAGGAGTTGAATTCCATGGTCCTTGAGCTAGGATCTTTTGATGCTTCTCATTGACTTTCCTGCCTTAATAAATAGAAACTTTTTGAAGTCTTTTGTGGAGTCTGTAATCCAGGCCAATCTTGATGATAATAAGGATGAAGCCTTTCTCTAGCATGCTTAAGATTTGGGTAGACAACATTTTATTTGAGCCTGACAATAGCCTTATGTTGCTCTCGTGATCCCCATTTGACAGATGAGGAACAGAAGGTTTCAAGAAGTCATGTGGGTTTCTTGGGGTCTTCCAGGGAGTGGAATCCACTTGGGCCCAAGTCTTTCTTAGGTTCTCTTCGTGTTGCACCATATTGCCAAAGTGGAGCATCTTCATAACTATGCATTGGAAAGCTCACTGGCTTTGGAGGGGGAACCATAGGGTAAAAGGCCAGCACTGAACCCTGGCACCCTTGGGGTTCATCAGGCAACGAAGGGCTTCTAAAAGACTCTTTTAGCTGGCCATTTTGGCTACCATAGCTCAGTTCTTGTGGAGAATTGAGGTCAGCATCCCCTGAACCTTGAGATATTTCCATCAATTCCCAATATGAGCTCGTTTTGCTTTGGTTTGCCTCAAAAAAACTTGGATGTGATAAATCAAGAGGCAGGGCTGTTTGCATTCTGCATCAGTGGGGTTATTACCTAATTAGCCTAGGAACCCAGTCAGTGTGTGGGAGGCACCTAAAGGCCTGCAGAAGGGTTGGTTACTGTAGCAGAGCTCTTGGGGGAGCTGGGGAGAAAAACTTCGGGAGCTGCAGGTAGTCAAGATTCCATTGTGGAGGTTGCCCCGTTTGGAGTGTTCGGTTTGACTGGGTGATGGCAGAGTGTACTGACTTGGCTTGGGAAAATACCCTAGGCTCAGCTTGCTTGCATCTGGCCCCATTTTCAAGGGGCTTCTTGAAGAAAAGAGGCTTTCCCCTAGAGGGTCTTTGTGACAAAAGTTTCTCTGTTTACATCATGAGTTTACCTTGGTAGTCTGGCTTCTGTACCACCCTCACCCTTCCCACCTCTTACTTCCTATAGACTCCTCTTAGATAAGATCTTGAGCTATTTCCAGAGCTGGCTCTGGTGGTAAGTCATATTCTGTGGAACCTAAGAATCTTTCTTTGATTGTCCAGCCTCCCATCTGTCTTGGACAAATAGAATTTTCTCTCTTTGCCATAGTTCTTAGCCCCTCCATGATGGCACATAGGGCAGCTCTTTTTCCTCTAGAAACCTCTGGGTTTGCCCAAGGTGGAGTTCTCCCTTGCAACTGGATCTCTTGGTTGTCTTCAGCTAGGGAGACCTGTTGCTTCATCTGCTTTCTGACTTAGATGTTCTGGCTTCTTTTGTGAAGTTTCCCCTAGTTAGGATAGAGCCTTAGAAGTCATTTCACTTGAAGTTTACATGTTATAGGGGAGGGAATCAAAGCCAGGGAGGGGAAGGGACTTAACCAAGGTCAAGGTCAGGCAGCTAATGTTAGGAATTGAGTTGAAAGAACCCAAACTTTCTGTCCCGGTTCCCCCCACACACACACGCACACACTCCTTTGCTCGCTCTTAAAAAGATTTATCATAACAGCTGTTTAGCATCTCACTCCACTGTCCACAGGATTTTATCTTGGGTTTATCTGTTTGGACCTCTTAGGCAAAGCAGCTCTGGTCGATTCTATCCCGGTGGTTGGAAGGCTGTCATGATCTCTACAGCACCACTCTATAGTGAAGTGCACAACTGGACCGGTACCGACCATTTTTGCATGTGTGGTCTCAAAGAAGAGAGGTAAGACAGCTCGGGGGCTTCCAGAGGTTGGGGGGGGGGGGATGGGAGAGGGGCCACAGCGGGGGAGTGGTTAGTGTGGGTGTGTCGATTGGGGGGAATTAAACTGGACCTGGGCCTAGCCCTGGCCATGACCCAGAATGCACTTGGCTTCCTCTTGATGCTCAGCCCCCTGAACTCCCTGGGGAGGGACCCTGGCTGCTGTGTCAGCAGTGGACCTTTGGCTGGCTAGTCTACACAATGTGAGGGAAAGGGAAGTTCAGGTTCTTTCAGTTTTATTTATGGGGCTCATGTCAATGTTGAAAGACAGGGAAGCTGATCCTGAAGTGATCCCTGGGAGAAATGGCAGGGCCTGACACTTAGATGCTTCTCTGTGCTGGAAACTCCTGTTTGCCTTTGCTCATAACTTGCCAAGATCCAACAAGTCATAAGCAGAAGAGCCAGAATTTGAACCCAGGTGCTCTACATTTTAATCCCAACATTCTTTCCACTTGGTAGTTTCCAAGGACCTCTGGCTCCCAGTCTAGCTGTCTGTCTAATATATCTCAGGTGATTCAGTGGAACGACTGGAATTGTGAGTTAGGGAATCTAGGTTCAAATCATTGTCACTACCCAGATGATTTTGGGCAAGTTCCTTCCCCTTCAGGGCCTCAGTTTCCCTTTCTGTAAAACAAGGAAGTTGGACTATTAGATGACTCCTGAGGTTCCTTCCAGTACTAACTAGGATCCTCTGTATGACCTTGGATAAATCCCTTCCCCTTTCTGGGCCTTCAGTTTCCTCTTCTGTAAAATGAGAATGTTGGACTAGAAGATTCCTGCAATCCCTTCTTGCTCTCGATCTAAGGTCCTATATCATTTAACCTCCTCGTGCCTCAGTTTCCCCCTATAAAGTGAGACAGTTGGAGCTCTGAAGTCCCTCCTAGCTCTTGAACCAGGATCCTCTGTGTCTTGGAGCCAGATTCTTTGGGATTGTTGAATTGCAGATCCAGAACGAGAGGTATCCTTAAAGTTCACGTGATCAGTCCTGTTCATTTTAGAGAGGAGGAAAGCGAGGTAAGACAGAGGTGGTTAAAGTACTTGTCCAGGGTTGTGAAGTCTTTAAATGGCCAAGCTGGCATTGGAAGCCAGGTCCTCTGACGGTCCAATGATCTTTCCATTGAACTAGTGATCCCTTTATGGTACCTAGAGGTTTTTCAATAAATAGTGATGACCCTAACCCTACTGAGGTCTGGCACTTTGCGCATGTCTGCCCCAGCTGGTGATTGCTACAAACATTAGCCCCTTTAGCCCCATTTAGGTATGCAGCTATCTCTTGGGTCTCAGCAATGACTTCGATGCTATCCCTTCTATTCCCTTTGCCTGTATGCCGTCATAGCCAAGTCACAGTTCAGGCCACACGCTAGCTGATTTCCCAATTTCAATCTTCCTTTCTTGAACAACTGAATTCTTCAGCCTTGTAAAAACTTGGAGAAATGATGGCTACAGGGGGAGGGGCGGCTAGGTGGCGCAGTGGATAAGAGTACTGGCCTTGGAGTCAGGAGTACCTGAGTTCAAATCCAGCCTCAGACACTTAATAATGACCTAGCCGTGTAGCCTTGGGCAAGCCACTTAGCCCTACAGGCCTTGAACAATCTAAAAAACAAAAAAAAAGAAATGATGGTTACCAAATAGACTATCCTTCAAGGTCATTGAGTCATAGCATCATGGGATTTTAAGCTGGAAAGGATCTTATTGGTCATTGAGTTCAATCCCTTCATTTTCTTGATTATTTGCTTAGTTTCACAGGGCTAATAAATGTCTGAGGCAGAATTCAAACTTGGAGATTTTTTGACTCCCAAGACCAGCATTCATTCTATCTACTCTTGCTCCCCCCATGCCTAGGTCACATTCCCCCTTCTTGACAAGAGAAAACTTAGTTCCAAAGCATAGGTGGAAATGGGGAGGGAACAATGATATCACAGGTCCTCCCCACAAGGAAAAAAAAATCACATCCTGTAATGTCTTCCCACATTTCTTTCCATGCCTTATATTTATTATTACTTATGGCCCCCTCATTTTACAAAAGAGAAAATCCAGCCCCTGGAGAAGGGCAGGATTGAATTTAAGCTTAGAGAAGCTTTGCTGGAGTTTCCTCGGTCAGTGTTTTGCAGCTTCTTCTAGGGAAGGATATCTATTTCCAGGGATAATTTCATGCAGGGTCAGGAGGGGATGGAGGGGGGGAGGTTTCTGTGAAGGGAAGAGCAGGGGGATCTGATAGGATTCTCCTTTCCCCTTCCTGGCTGGGACCTGTGTGTGTGTGTGTGTGTGTGTGTGTGTGTGTGTGTGTGTGTCTGTGTGTCTGTGTGTCTGTGTGTGCGTGTGTGCGTGTGTGCGTGCGTGTGTTGGGAGGGATGTTGCCATGAAAGCTATAGATTGCTTCTCCTTCTAGTTTCCCTGGACTCTTGTAGTGAGGGTGAGAATAGGAGAGCCTGGAAATGGACCTCCTTATCCCCACCCTCTCCCCCCCAAAAGCCCATCCCTGGTAAATTCAAGTTGTGACTTGCGCCCACCCACCGAATCTCAGGCTAGGTGTGGGCCTTGCTTTTCTGGTCTCTCTGGAGTTGAAAGTGTGGATTTCCTCCCCCCTCCCCACCTTGCAGCAGTTCCCCCAACTGGATCCACAGCCCTTCCACCCCCTTCCAACCCTTCCTGCTCTCTGTGTCAGTTTCGATAGCTGGGGGACCCGCCCACTTCCGACATTCTATCCGCCTTTTAAAGGGCCCAAGCTTCTTTCCATTGGTTTTGTCATTGTACTGCTCTGGAAAGATGGTGAAGGATGTCCCTTTAGGAAGGGCTCCTTGCCCCTTCTCTCCCCCTCCCCCCTTCCTTGTCCGTTTTGCTTTCCCTGCTCCAAGTTTTATGGGGGGGGGATAACAAATTGTCCCCTTTTTCAAAGGGTGAGGACTGGACGATCGGGGCCCTTCCCTTGATCACGACATTTTTATGGAGAAGTCCGGACTTCCCATGGACTAGAGGGCCTGTCAGAATAGGAGGGCTGGCCTTTAGAGGCAGGAGGCAAAACAGCCCCGCTCCTTTCCCCAGAAGCAGCCCAGCATCTCGCCCTGCAGAGGGAAGATGCCGGAGCTTTCCTGCCTGGACGGCGTCTTGTCCGGCTTTAGCCCACGGCCTCTGTTTCCTGGGACACGGGACGAGCTGGTCTTGCCTTTTGGTTTCAATACCCCACCGAATTTCCCTGTGTGCCCCCCCTCCCCACATATACCCCAACCCCCCCATAGAACCATCTTGTTGTAAAAAATAGTTAAGCACACCTGCGTGTGAGGACTCGACTATCAGTTCCTGTCTCGGGGAGGATCATTGGTGTGATTGTGACAAAGGCGTATTACGGGCTTCGGAATCTAGACCTGGAGGGGCCTTCAAAGAGCATCTAGTCCAGCCCTTTCATTTTACAGAAGGAAATTGAGATTGAAATGTAAAATGATTTATCCAGGGTCACAAGGCAGTAGTAGTAGTAGTAGTAGTAGTAGTAGTAGTAGTAGTAGTAGTAGTAGTGGTAGTAGTAGTAGTAGTAGTAGTAGTAGTGGTAGTAGTAGTAGTAGTAGTAGTAGTAGTAGTAGTAGTAGTAGTAGTAGTAGTAGTGGTAGTAGTAGTAGTAGTGAGTGAACCGGGATTGAGATGCCAAAGCTTTTGACTGTGCCTCTCAATTGCTCATATTGGGGGAGGGAGCTCAATCGTTGCATTTTAAATGCCCAGGGACCTTTGGGAGTGATGGTTTGGTCTCCTGGTTCTCATTTGGGGAAACTGGTGACCCCTTGGTGGCTGTTTCCCCTTCAGTGTAATCCTCAGAGCAAGCCACCCATGGGGACTGTGCTTACTCCAAGTCAACCCAGTAGAAGGAAGAAGTGTTCCTTTCAAAGCCCTGATAAATGAGGAGGTGTTATTTGCTTCCCAAGAGGCTCCCGAATGGGATTCCTTTTGCATCCCTCTCTAATGCATTTCCAAAGGGGATTCAGTTTACAAAACCTCTGTTTGCATGCAGCTCTTTTAGGGGCATGTTTGTTGTGTCAAACAAAGTCCAGCTGGGTGTTGGGAAGTGGTTGCTGGCCACAGGCAGAGCTAACCTCCAGGGCCCAGGATTCCCCAGATTCAACCTTTGTTGCCCTGGAGCTACCATGAGAGGAGAAGAGAAAGAGAGGCTGAGGCTGAGGCTTCCAGGGGGCCGGGGGCCCGGGAGGGAGGGGTGGGTGGGGAGCAAGGCGGGAACATGAAAGCAGGATGATACACCAACAAACAGTAATTAAAGTCTTCGGGGAGGAGATAGAAAGTTTAGATTAACCATGTCCCCTGACCTCATGAAGCTCTCTATCAAGGAGGGGGCGAAGGAGCCAGCCCAGAGAGCTAGCATTTACTTCTCTCCTCTTGTGTTTTAGGGCTTTGTGAGCTGGGCCGGTGCTGATTCTAGGTATTGATTGTGTGCGTGTGCGTTCGTGTGTGTGTGTGTGTGTGTGTGTGTGTATGTGACAGAACTGATGCTGTGTACTTGTGTGGGGCGGGATGGGGGGAGGGGAATGGGGGAGGGTGGAGGGGGATGGCCAGAGGTGGCCTTTGAACTCTCCAGGTCTCACACCCTTGTTTCTCTGTCTCCCCTCTGTCAGGAGAACGTCTCTTTCTGATGAGTCCAAGGCAGCTGGCTGCCAAAGCTTCAGATCCCAAGAGTTTTGTGTCAGTAGCAGCTTTTCCAAGGTAAAAAGATGGACTGCTGAGGATGCTGGGTGAGGGGCATGCTCCACAGCCCTTATGGCTTCCCAGAGTCAGAGAAGCACAGATTAAAAACTCAGCAGGGCCCTGTCCATCCTCCTCATTTTGCTGATGGGGAACCAGAGCCAAGTGGAGGGGAGGTGACTCGTCCGAGGATAGAAGTGTTAGAGGCATGATTTAAACCCAGCCCCTGTGACCCCCAAAGCCAGTGCTTTTTGTATTCCACTACAGTGGAGCTGTCTGCTGGAGTCTCTCTTAGGGAGCCTCATGGCCCCAAAGGCCCTGGGGAGACAGTGATGATGGGTGGCTCCCTGGAGAGCAGAGGCATCATCAGAAGTTAATCCAACAAATGTTGGATCTGGAGCCAATTCACATCTTGGCTCTGGTGTCAACTAGCTGGACTAACCCATGTTTGCCTTCTTCTTTTTCTGTCTCTAAAATGAAAAGTTGAGGATCTACAAGGCCCTTCCACCTTTGAATCTTGTTAGCAACATCCCATTCCCACCCCAAACTGCTCTTAAAGAAAAAAAAACAGCTGACCACTGAATATGCTAAGAGATTCATGGTGGCCATTGCATTAAGAGCACTAAGTGGAAAAGAGGCCTGACTGAGCCTGTGACCCTTGGGCAGGATCCCATGCTGCAGGTTGGGCGGACTGAGTTCTGTTGGACTTCTTCCTCTCTTTCCCACTCCTCCTGCCCACCCCTCTCTCCTTTCTGAAGAGGCCCAACTAGCTTGGCTCTGTGGGTGTGTTTGGAAAGGTTGGACAAGAAGGAGATGATCATCCAAGCTTCCGGTGCTGTCTTTGCAGGTGGAGCTCACAGCAGTTGGTGGTGGTGGCACTGCTCAGGGGGTGGACCCAGCTAATGGTGCCAAGGAGAAATTTGGGCACGAAGTAGGGGAGCAGCCGCCCAGCACCGAGCCAATAATGGCGCCCCCTGGGCCTGATGGCATCTTTACCCCATTAGCCAAGCCAGGAGATGGCCAGGGGCTTGACAAGCCTCCCCCCTCAGATAGTCCAGAGCCAGGCGGTGACCAAGCTGAAGCCCGCACGGACAAACTAGCCACCTGTCCTCTGGTTGGGCCCCAGGCACTGGATCACCAGCATGCTGGGCCACAGAAGAACACTTGCATTTTGGCCACCCTAGGCATTGGGGCTACCGTAGAGGGGGCCTTGCCTTTGGTGGCTGCCGATGTCAGTCCTCTGCCAGTCCCGGCTTCTGGTCCTGGGCCCGGGCCCTTGTCGGTGCCTCTCTCAGTCCCCCTTGCCATTCCTGCCTCGGTCACCCTTTCAGCATCTGGCCCTTCCCCTCCGTTGGCTCCGGCCCCAACCTTGGCGCCAGCTCCCATCCCCATCTCTCTGGCCACTCCGGTCTCCATTCCTGCTTCAGTCCCCTTGTCTCTGCCAGCTTTGGTTCTGGCCCCTGTTCCCCCCCTTCCTACTCCAGCTCCATCCCCTGCCACCATCCCTGCCCCCCCACCTCCGACTCTCATCACGGCCTTTGCCGCTGCCACTCCGGCCCCAGCCCCCACTCCGGCTCCAGTGTTCACCCCAGCCCCTACCCCTGGCCCGCCAGCCAAGCCGGCCCTCGCCCCCAATCCCAGCTCCACTTCTATCTCTGCCCCCTTCAGCCTCAATCGCGTGTGTTTCCCTGCCAACCAGGCTTCCACCATGCAGAAGGTGCCCCTGCCCTTTCAGCCTGGGACAGTCTTGGCCCCAAATCAGCCACTGGTCTACATCCCTCCCCAGAGCTGTGGACAGCCTCTCAGTGTGGCCACAATCCCTGCTCCCCTGGGAGTGTCCTCCACGCTCACGCTCCCTGTGCTGCCCTCGTACTTACAGGAGAGGTGTCTGCCTGGGGTTCTGGCCTCTTCTGAGCTCCATTCTTACCCCTGTGCTTTTTCTGTGGCCCACCCACTGACTTCAGATTCCAAGCTTGTCTCCCTGGAGGTAAATGGACTCCCTTGCGCCTCTCCATCCAGTGGAAACAGCATCCAGCCTGTGCCTGATGGTGGACCTGCTGCTCTCCCTGCCCCTGCTGCTCAGATTCTCCCACCAGCACCCCAGCCTTCCCTGCCGGCTGCTAGTGGGAGCGCACCCCCGGGGCACCCCCCCAAGGCCCCAGCCACTACAGAGCACCATGCAGAAGGAGCTTCTGTGGCCTTTTCCCCTCTCAAATCCCCACCCCAGCTGGAACGAGAGATGGCCTCCCCTCCTGAGTGCATTGAGATGCCCTTGGACCTCTCTTCCAAGTCTAACCGCCAGAAGCTTCCACTGCCCAGCCAGCGCAAAACACCACCCATGCCAGTGCTGACCCCAGTGCACACCAGTGGTAAGGCCTTCCTCTCCACGGTCCTGTCTCGCTCCCACCGGGCAGGCCAGACCACTGGCAGTAATGTCACCTCGTGCCTCGGGCCCACTTCCCCATTCGTTATCTTCCCCGAGTTTGTGAGAAACGGGGACCCGAGTGCCTGGGTGAAGAACTCCACAGCATTGATCAGTACCATTCCCGGTACCTACGTCGGGGTGGCTAATCCCGTGCCTGCCTCCCTGCTACTGAACAAAGATGCCAGTTTGGGCATTGTCCAGGACCCCCGCCAGTTGCCCAAGCAGGAGCCCATCTCCATTGTCGATCAGGGAGCACCCAAGAACCCCACTTCTGCCTGTGGCAAGAAGGGCAGCCAGGCAGCGGCCTCCGAGAACCCAGTCAGGCGATCTACCCCGGCTCGGATTGCCCCTGGGGTGCCTACCTGCCCATCCAAGGAAATGCCATTTTGGAAACCCACTGGGCAGGGGAGCATCTACTCGAGGTGTTCAATCAATGGGAAGCCCACCACGGCCCAGGTCTTGCCTGTCAGTTGGCCACCCTATCACTCATCCTCACTCTTTTCCATTGGCATCCCCAGCCCTGGGCAGCTGACCACACATCAAGGGGTACCCATCAAACCGGCTGGCATTGCTGGGGAGTTCTCCATGGTGCCATCAGCCACCCCCAGTGAGGCTGCCCATGGAGCTGCCGAGGACCAACCAAGACCCAGTGGGTCCTTGCCAGAGGGGCAAGAATCTGTCCCAAAAGGCAAGAGCTGCCAGCCCCCCCCCAGGCCCTGTGAGGAACCAGTTAACTCTACCATCTTGATCTTAGGTCCCCAGACAGGCAGTCTACCAATATCTCTCCAGTCCAGCGCTTTTGGAGAGATGAGAGGGATGAAGGTCAAGACTGGAAGTCCCCCCCGAGACAAAGGGCCTGAGGATTCAGAGAGCCAGGCAAGTCCTGACTCCCCTTTGAGTTCAGAGGGCCCCCATAGTTCTTATAGTCTGAAGCCAGCAGGAGATGGCAAACCCAAGAACAAGGTGCTAGCCACCTACCTGGCTCCTGACTTCACCTTGCCCCCCTCTCAGGGCTTACACAAATTGTCTGACATGTCTTTGCTACCTCACAAAGGCCACCTGAAGGAACTCAAAGCTAAAGCTGAAGTACAGGGGACCAAGAGGGGCCTAGGTCTGGGAGCGCGTTGGAAAAGCGATGGGGATCTCAATTGGGTGAAAAAGGAGAACGTGTTCTCTTTGAATCAGTGCTTTCAGACCGAGGGCTTCCTGGGGGGCCCGGCCAAGGCCAAGACTGGGCAGAATCAGCACAGATCAGAAGGTCGCAGCAGCTTCCCGTGCAAAAACAAGTGGAATCCCGACGATGGCAGCAAGCCCTCTTCCAAGAGGACGAAGTGCAGCCGAACCAAGGAGGATGACGCGCCAGCCAGCAGATCTCGAGGTCGGAGCCCCCATGGACACAAGGTGGGTACTTCACCAGCCGGTCTTGGTGTGGGTGCATCTGCCTTTGGGCAGCCAAAGGGCTGGAGAAATCAAAGAAGGGACCCCAGATCCCTCTGTTTCCTGAGAGCTGAGCCCTCCTTCTGCCCATTTACTAGCTGAGGACAAGGAGGCTGGGACAGGGGAAGTGGCTTGGTGACCGTTATGTGGACTTGCCCTCCCAACCTAATGGCTCTTTCCACTGCATGGTAAGGGACTCAGAAAGGCTAATGGAGTCTTAGGCAGAGGGACCCTTGGTCAGCAGGCCCAAAGGACTCTGCATCCATACCATGTGACCTGCCAAATTATCTTGAGGCTGTCTAACCTGGAGAGGAGAAGACTGGGGGCGGGGCTGGGGGATGGAACAGCCCTCTAAGCATGCCTCAAAGGGTCTGGCTTTTGGAAGAAGACAGAATGGAAAAGAGGGGAGTTACAGAGAGGCAGGCCTGGGGCATTGCCTCAGGTGCTGAGGAACTACCCCCCCCCATTTCCTCCCTGAGGTTCTTCAGTCATAATTCATGGCTGTTTGTTTACTGACCTGGCTCTCCCATTGCAGGGAGGAATAAGGTCTTCTAAGCCTCCAAGGAAAGGGAGGCTGCATTCCCTGCCAGGACTCAAGTGCAGGCCTTCTTCACATTTCTCTCTGGGATTGAGGATCCTTTTCTAGGAAAGACCCTGTGTGTGGGCCCTGGAAAGTGGGCAGGGGGCCTGGCTTTGGGAGTTACTCCTAGCTGGAGTCACTTTGGCTCTAGGACTCAGGCCTGGAAACAACATTTGCTTGGAAGCTTTGGGAACAGTCTTAACAGGTACTCCTGGGGTTTGGCAACTTGTGGGGGGGGCGTCAATCCAAGGAAGGCCTATGGCATCAGCCCCTTTAGGACCTCCATACTGCCTTTATACTCGTAGAAGGGACGAGTTCTTGTGCCAGGCACTGGACAAGCTTAAAGAAAGTCGCTGCCCTTGGGGGGGGATGTATGTTCTTTTAAAAAAAATTATTATTATTTTATTATTATTTTTAATACTGGGTATACATTTCAATGGAACTGACACTGTAGATGGCAGAATGGGAGCAAGGAAAGCTTCATGAATTGACCCTTTAGGATTATATGATCCAAGATTTTAAATGGGAAGGGATCTCAAAGGAGGAAACTGAGGCTCAGAAAGTGAAGTTACTTGCCCAAGGTCACACATCTTGTAAGTGACAGCCAGGACTGTTTGCATTGTGCTTCAACATTTAATAATTTATAAGTTTGAACTCATCAAAGCCAGGGGACTTGCCCAGGGTCACACAGTCAGGTATCAGAGGAGGATCTTGAGCTTGGCCTCTCTGTGCTATACCACCTCTTGTGGTGTTCTAAATCATACTCACAAGGTGTCACTTGCCCTAAATTTTTAACAGCTCAAATCTTTAAGTCCACCGAGGTCCACCAGTGGATCAGAAAGCATTTCTGACAAGCCCATCGGGTGCCAGGCATTGTGGTAGGTGCTGTCATACAAAAAAATAGGCAGGACCAACCCTGTCCTCAAGAAACTTATGTTCTCCTAACTTGGAACAACATTCACCCATCTTGCTTATCCCTGAGAAGTCCTATTCCTCTGCCACAGCTTCTGTGAACATTGGAAGAAGGGCATCAAGGAAGGGGCCCAAAATGGAGGGAAGCCACCACTGACTAGCAGAGTGACTTTGACCTCCCCCTTTCTGGGTCTCTGTCAAACAAGGTGACTTCTGAAGGCCCCTCCAGAGCTCACGGTCAGGAATTCTGTGGGGGAAACTGAATTGGTATTGCAGTTTTAAACCTGAGTTGTCTTGCTGCCTCTGCCCTGGGGCCTCCTGAAAATGGGACGGGGTTGGTGGCTTCAGCCTCTCTGTTCCCCTGCCCCCACCCCCCAAGTTCAGGCAGCTCTGATGGCCCTGGGAAATGTTTCCCTAACCTGACATCTGCCAGACCTGGCCCTGCCCCTGTGCAGAGCCAGGCAGTGCTGGCCAACCAGCAAGTGAGATGCCACTGTGTGCCCTCTGGCCTGGAAGGGGGGAATCCAGGTGAAAAAAAAATTAACTAGAGTACATTTAACCCCCTGTGCTCTACCAGGATTTGACCTTGTTCCCCATTTACCAGAGAGTCAGGGATCACTTTCATCAGAGTTTTCTGTTTTAACATCACCTTCAATCTAGATCTAGCCTTCCCTGCCCAGAGAGCCATCCTTTCCGACAAAGAATAAAAAGAGAGGGGAGAAAAGAGACAAATGAGCAAAACCAGGCCTATGTCTCAGGAGAGATATAGGCTATTGTATACATTGTTGTGCATCCGTAGGCCCCCGCATTGGCAGAGAAGGGCCAGGAGTATTGGCTCTTTTCCAGGGACAATTGTCATTTTCAAAGCCTTTTCGTCTTACTAATAGACAAAAGTATTTATGGAAAATATCCCCACTTGGCTTTTTGTTGCTGTTCTTTCTTTCCCCAGCTGTGTGGGGAGACCCCAGAAAACCTAGGTGCAAGGGCTTAACTATTCTGCTAACTTTAATTATATGACCTTGGGCAAGTCCCTTCCCATGTTGGCTCCTTACTGGACATCTTCTAGCTCCCCATCTCATCTTTTGGTAGTTCTGGGTCAAGCTCCTAGCATCCCTGGCCCAGTTATTCAGGACTGCTTGATGTGGTAGGGACTAGAGGGCCATAGTTTAAAGGGGAGGCATTGGTGTCTAATGAAAAAAAAAAGCATTCTAGACTGGTAATTGGGAGACCTGGGATCCGGACCCAGCTCTGTTATGGGGTGACCTTGAGTAAGGCCTCAGATGCAGCAAATGTGGCTGAAAAGTCCTGCCCCCCCCCCACCTTACAGTGCCATTAGGAGACCCTAGGCGAGGCAAAACCTGGAAGCCCACTGCAAAGGAGAAATTGCCCAACACAGAAATCCTTTCTGAAGAATGTTACTGAAGTTATTGGCCTCTGATCCTTTCTCCCTAGCCTTGGAATTTGTTTTCAGTTTTTTTATTTGAGTATCAATAGATGAGTTTTGTGTCCTGCTCCCCCAAACCATCCATGGTTGTGACCAATTCTACAATCACTCCTATGTGAGCCCATGTCCCAGATACTGGAATGAACCAAACTGCCAGTTCCTCTAGTGACAAAGCTTCAGAGCTGCCACATTTCCTTGCTCCAGAGTGCAGAATTCTGGGTCCTTCACAACCTGTCTCCCAAAACAGGGTTGTTTAACCTTGGTTGGGTCATAAGCCCCTTTGGCAGTCAGCCTGGCGAAGTCGAAGCCCCTTCAGAATTGTTTGTAAATGTCTAAAATGTCCGCAGTGGGTTGAGGAGGGAGGAAGAAGCCAGTTCTATTGAAATACAGATATCCAAGTTCATGGCCCACCAACCTGGGTGCGAGCTCTCCAGCCCCCATTCTTGGATGCACTGTCCCTCAAAGTCCCGGCCCTTTAGGGAAGTCCTGCCTTCCTTCCCGGCCCAGCTCAGATGCCATCTTTGTTCAGGAAACCTTCCTGGGTCTGGCATGATTCACCTTCCCTTTCTCAAGAGTATTGACTTGACCCAGGTGTCTCTCATTCCCTTCTGTGTCTCAGTTATTTCTTGATCTTTCTTCCCCCTTGACTTTGTAAACCCCTCGAATAAGACCTGTGGTGCGTTCTGAGGCATCAGGTTATCCGAAAGGACTGGACTTGGAATTTGTAAGAGACCTGGGTTCAGATTTTGACTTTGTTACTTCTTGGTTCTGGTAGCCAGGCATTTCATTGCTTCCTCAGTTTCCTCCTCTGTAAAATGGGTTGATGATGTCTCTACTACCTCCTTAACAAAGCATACTCTGCTGCTTCTGGTAGCATTGCTCCTATTCCCAGAGTCTGGCCTGGTAAAGCTTCATGGGTACCTAATAAGCCTCTGAAATTCAGTACCTATCCCTATAGGTGTCAGCCACTGTCATGAGGCTCAGAAAAGAACAGCCAGCCCCACCTTCTGGCAGCTACCATCACATTCAAAGGGGAAGAAATCCAGAGTGATCTGGGAGGGGGGGCAGGGACAGTACATATGACACCTCCCATCTGGAGGCACAGAAGTGGACTCTCCTGTATGAGGAGACACTTCCTGTGTGAGCCAGGGCAGAGTCACTCCATCGCTGTCTGCCTCAGTTTGCTCATCTGTCAAATGGGGGTGATCATAACAGCACCCATCCTCCAGAGCTGTTGGACAGATCAAACAAGGTAATATTTGAAAAGTGCTTAGTGTGCTTGGCACACAGTAGGTACTTAATAAATAATTATTCTCTCTCTGTGACTCCATAAGCAGGCCAATTTGACTGAAATTTAGAGACCTTAAATAAGTAATGTGAAACAAGGTGAGAAATAGAGGTCATAGACTACAGAACTTTCCATTCCAGGTTTGAGTTGTATATTTTAATCCTCGAGGCAATAGGAAGCCACTGAAGATCCCTGAACCAGGGAGTGAATGCTTATTGAATTTGGTTGGAATTGAATGGCATTCTTCCAAGGGAAGGAATGTCTTTTGCTGGCTAGCCTGACTATAGATATGTCTCTCTCTGTCCCTCTGTAGTGTAAGAGGCATCATGGAGATTCCCATGAGTCCAGCAAGAAAGCCTGCAAGACCCCAGGCAAAGAGCACAATGGCATCCGGATCAAGCACAAACGCCAGAAGTCTACCAAGTCCCAGCCCCAGCTGACAGGATTCCGAAGAGGAGATGGACATGAGGAAGGTAGGCCTCACCCTTAGCATCTCTCTGCTCTTGTGGCCATCAGAAGAAAGTGATAAGCTCCCCGCCCTGAGGGAGGCCAGAGCTCTAAGTCAGGAAAATGCTGCACGTGCCTGAGAGACTCATGGGACTTGGCCGTGGGAATCCAGGTTCTAGCCCTAGCTCCATTTATTCTTTGTCCTCTCCAAGCCTCAGTTTCCTCGTGGGTATTGCTGAGATTGAAGTGGCATTTGCCTCAAATGAGGTCATGCTTTTAAACAGGAGCAAGTCTCTATTGGTGTTACCAATTGTAATTATTCATACTCTTTTATTATTTTGGGGCTCAGGCTCTGCTGCCATTCTTCTTATGGTCTCCCTTCTCTTCAAATGATGTGTGTCCCCAACCTTCCCCACAGGCTACTTGGAGAAGAAAGCAAAGAATAACTTCCGAGACTTCATCCCCGTAGTCCTGAGTAGCCGGACCCGTAGTCAGTCTGGTGAGTGTCTCTTTTGGCAGCTGGGGGTGGGGAAGGATGGGATGGCCACCAACAGGATGGGCCTGAAGGCTGCTCCAGGGTCTTGGCTATCTGGGACACATGAGTTCTGGGCATGCCCGATGCCTTCAGACCTAGACACGTGGCACCCCTGTGGACCCTGGCGTTTCTTAACCTCAAATGGATTTCACTTGGGAAATGAGACAGATGGCTCGGTGCCTCTTCAAAAGTCAACTTTTCTAGAGTCCACCCCCCCCCCCAGTTTGTGGTGGTCCAAATCCACATTTACAAATGCCAATCCTTGCTAACTACTTACACTCACACCTTCCTCCAAGGCTTGTTTATTTTTATCTTTAATAAGGGAATGAGTGTTATTAATCTTTTTCCCCCACTTTTTTTAAGTTTTTTTTTTTTTTTTTTTTGCAAGGCAAATGGGGTTAAGTGGCTTGCCCAAGGCCACACAGCTAGGGAATTATTAAGTGTCAATCAACAGGTATCAGGAAATGCCAGGCCCTAGGAATACTAAGAAAAGCAGTAGTTGGGTGCCTAGCACCTGGAGAGCACCTACTTACCTGCTTGCTTGCTCTTTGAAATGTTGAGGAAAAGTAATAACGGTAAGAGTAGCCTGTTCTTTTCTGGGGGCGGGGCAAGGAGGTGGGGTTGGATGAGTTGAGTAAGTGATGCTCTGGGCAAAGAATTTTGGAAGAAAGAGGACAAAAAACTAACAACCTAATGATGGCACAGGACCATGATCAGGATGTTTGGGGGCAAAAAGAAAGACCCAGGTTTTCCATGAAACAAAAGCTAGAGGGGGAAGGGCTCTTTCTAACCAAGAAATTCGAAGTCTGTGAACATTTGTGTTGCTTAGCCAGGATAGGATCCTGGTGTTGAAAATAAAAGGAAATCATTCATTGTTTTCAAGTGTTTAAAAAAGGAGAGAGAGAAAGGGAGAGATGGTCCCTGCCCTCGAGGTGTTCACATTCTGTATGTACAGAAATGCCCAGGAAAGTTTGGATGTGATGCTTCGTTCACAACGTGAATAATATGAATCTGTATTGAGCATGGTTATAGATGCAGAGCTTAGATTACATTGCTTTCTGAAATTGAAAGGACTTGGGGGAGGGAGAAGCCCTGGCAGCTGAGGGAAAGACCAGCTTGGAGAAGGTGGGTTTTGAGCAGGGCTTTAAGGGGAAACTTGGGATGCTAATAGAGAAAGATGAGGAGGGAGAATGAGAGAGAAAGAGCTAGGCAAACTTGTCTTCCACCTCCAAGACCCCAATTCATATTCTTTTCCCTCCACCCTGACTGGAAGCCTGAAAGGGAGATGGTGCTTCGGGAATGGTCACTTCCCCAACTCTAACAATTACTTTGTGACATCAAGCAAGTCTTGTCTCTTCTATGAGGTGCAATTTCCTGCTCTGAAAAATGAGGATGCGAGGGCAACATGGCAGAATGGCTAGAGTTGGAGTTCAGAAGGCCAGCTTTCCAGGCTTGCCTCTGATTCCTACTGGCTCTGGGACCCTGGAGAGATCAGTAAACCTCTTGGGACCCCAGGGAGTAAGACGATGAGTTACAGAATGATTGCTGCTCTGCTTCCTGCACCAATAAAATCACTGGTGGGCCTTTCTTTCCCTCCACCCCCCCCCCAAATTACACTACTAATGATTGGCCTGGCCTAGAGGGTCACAGTGACTGGAGAGTTTTCTAACTCTTGGTGAATTAGAGACATCTCATTTGAAGATGCTCCTGCCCGGAGCTGGAAAGGACCTTGTTATTGTTGTGGGTTGTTTCAGTGTCTAACTCTTGGTGGCCCCATTTGAGGTTTTCCTGGCAAAGATACTGGAGTTTTTCTCATTTTCTTCTCCAGTTCATTTTACACATGAGGAATTGAGAAAAATAGAGTTAAGTGACTTGTCCCGGGTCACACAGCCAGTCCCATGGGGCATTTGAATTTCAAAATAATGACTGCTTTAGGAGCCTTTTGTCCCTGTCCTGAATCGGTTGAGGAGGGGGTCCCTGAGTCCAGCTCGTTCAGGGAGGACTCTCCCTTCTTACCCAGGCATGTTCTCTCCACAGGAAACCTTTGCAGCAGCACCTTCAACACCCCCACAGCTGATTGTGAGCTGGGCAGCCCAGCAGTGTTCCCCGTGCTGGACGATCACCAAGAAGAAGTGGGGCTGGGCAACAAACACCGTAAGCGAAAGGCCCACCGCTCTTCCCAGCATGTGAGCCGACGCTCTCGGGGGGACCACGCCTTGGCCAATCGGGCCAGCCGGCACCTGCGAAGGTCCCAGGAGCTGCCCTGGAAGATGGAGTCCCCAAGGCAGCCATGGGACACAGAAGATGAGGAGGAAGATGAAGACGAGGATGAGGAGGAAGGTCACATAAAGAGGAAGAAAAGGAGACGGCAGAAAAACCGTAAATATCATACTGGGGAGTACCTGACAGAGCGGGAAGAGCAGGCGCACAAATCTGTGTGCCACCAGCTTCGCAAGTCCCGAACAGGTATGTCAATTGGGAGAGGAGTGGCTCGCCAGCATTAGAGAGACCTTGAAAGTACCTTCTGTGGATAGTAGCTTTTGCTGTTTGTTAAGAGAGCCAGATGGGAACCTAGATCTAGAACTGATGGGAACCCAAGAGGCCAATCATTCTATATCCATGGTGAGTCCTCCCCTGTTTTGTAGCTGAGGAACCTGAGGCGCTCAGATGGGAAGTGACTTGCCCAGTGATAAGTTGCAGAGCCAAGATTTGAATCTGTTTTTCTTATTGTGAATCCAAGTCTCTTTCCCTGGTATCATGCTGTCTCCCCAAATATCCTTAGAGTCAGCAAGGTGCCTTGGAAGGAACAGTCTTTGGAGTCATTGCACTTGGGTTTAAGACATCTTTTCTCTCTCTCTCTCTCTCTCTCTCTCTCTCTCTCTCTCTCTCTCCCTCCCTCCCCCACTTACTAGCTCTGTGACCTTGGACAAGTCCCTTCCTCTCTCTGGGGCTCAGTTCCACTGTCTGTAGGACTAAATTGTCTATAAGGATCCTTCTGCTTCCTAATCCTCCAAATGCTAGAATCCTTTCAAGTTTCAGGTGTCTAGCTTGGGCTTCCTGGCTGTGGCCATGACAAGTATCATCCTACAGAATCATAGATCAGGGGCGGCTAGGTGGCACAGTGGATAGAGCACTGGCCCTGGAGTCAGGAGGACCTGAGTTCAAGTCTGACCTCAGATACTTAATAATGACCTAGCTGTGTGGCCTTGGGCAAGTCACTTAACACCATTGCCTTGCAAAAATCTAAAAAAACAAAAAAACAAAAAAGAATCATAGATCAGGAGCTAGAAGGGACCTCAAAGCCAATGAGTTCAGCCCCCTCATTTGTCAAAAGAGGAAGAGGAAACTAAGGCCCCCAGAGACAGTTACATTCAGGTCCTCTGACTCCAAAGTCCTTGCTCTTTCCACCATAGCACAGAGCTTCCTTGATGGTTGGAGGCCATTCTCTTAAGAACAATGGAGAGTTTTGAGTCCATCTCCTTGAGGAGAGGGGGCAGCCATCCAATAGAATATAACCCAAGTTATAGGCAAATCCTGGCCGAGAGGGACATAGCAGATCTGCCTGAAGTCTGCCTCCCCCCCCCCCCCAAAGGGAAATCTATGGAGGAGGACTGGAACAGCAAGGTGAGACAGCAGTAAATGAATGAGCCCAGACCTGGGCCTCTCAGCCACCCCTTAGAGACAAGATGTGCCCCTGGAAAAAAGCTGGCTTCTCTGACTTGTGATTTCAGAAAGCCTAACTTAATTAGCAGCTGGCTCATTAGGTGACTGGGCTTTCTCCTAATGCCCTGGCTTGCCCCCACCCCCACCCCCACCCCCTTCCCACCCTCCCTCTGTGACTTTCTCAGGGAGTTAATCTGTTAAACAAACACTTAGGTGAGCTGGAGAAAATGCCTCCTTCGGGGGTCTTTTTGAAATTTGAGTCTTCCATCTTTACTTTCTGATTGGGATTCTGGGAGGGAAATTGAGGTTCTTTTAAAACAAAAATATACTTAGATTACAAGTCAAGTCCTCAAAGTTCTGACTTCAATGAAAGCCACAAGGGCAGGGCAAAGGAAAAGGGAGCCTTGGAGAAGAGGCAGAAGGCTAGTGGCCTTTGATTGGCCAGCCCTAGTTGGGTAGGTGGCAGGAAGAATGAAGAGAGATAGCTTGCCTGGGGATGACCCAGACACTGCCCCGTGGGCCTCTCCAAGTCACAGGTGGTAAGGCCTAGGCTACTGCTGACTTGTGCCTTTGTGAGAATGATCATCATGTTTTCAAACAAAAATCTGGTGGGGCTAGTCAAGTGAGGTTGAGTAGGCCATAGGTTTCGGAGCTAGAAGGGACCGCCTTCCTTCCTCCCTGGTTCCCACCATTTTACAGAAAAGGAAACTGAGGTAAAGTGACTTCTCTATAATCACACGTGGGATCCTAGATCTAGTCCTGGAAAGGGACCACAGAGGCCATCAAACCCAAGTCCCTTCATTTTACAGAAAGGGAAACTGAGGCCCAAAGCAGTAAAGTGACTTGCCCAGGATTATGGGACTAGTATCTGAGGCAGGATTCAACCCCAGTGAATCCCAATTCCTAGTCCAGGATCCTAGCCACTACCCTGCACTGCTCCTAAAGAGTACCCTCATTCAAAGGTCTGGCTGGACCCAGCTCTTCCCTCTACTTCCTCAATAGCAGTGTGACCTTGGGAAAATCTCTGCCCCTCCTGGGCCCCTGCCTTACCTTTCAAAGAAGGACTTGGGCTGGATGAACTGTAAAGCACCTTGCAGCTCAGTACATTGGAAATCTCCCGAGTCCTTTATGCCAGGACACTCCTGCCCACTCCCCCTTCAGGCCCTCTGTGCCTGTAGCACATGTCTCTCCTGATTTACTCATCTCCAGCTGTTGTTCATCAGCATCTCCTGGCTCTTTATTTGCTTGAACTTGTGGACCACATATTAGGACAGTGGGAAGGGAGAAGAAGTGCAGGGAAGTGAGCCCCAAGTCCTTGGACTCAGAGGGACTCGTGTCCCCTTGCCATTGGCCCACACTGCCTTTTTGATGCTGGCCTTCTGATTTTTCAGCTGTTTATATGGAGCCAGATACGTGCTTGGAATTTCCAGTATCATTATGCAGTGGTCTTTGATCTGCTCCAGGGAGGAAGTCCAGAGCTATCCTCCCAGGCTGGCAGACTGGTCATCGTTTGGACAGGGATGGGTATTCGATGGACTCCAGTTCATTTGGGTCTCCTAGTTCCTTTGGAGGCCGGAGGCTCTCCATGGCCTTATCGGATCTTCCCCGTGGCAGGGTTGGGGGGTGGGGGTGGAGATTAGCCCAGGCTAGTGTGTGGCAGATGGCTTCCGTGCATACACAAGCCCACCCATCCTCCCAGAGATCAGAAAAAGTTCAGATAACCTACTTCAGGGTTTGAGTCCCCTGTGGTCACAGGGTGAGCAGAGGGGGCCCAGAAAGAACAGGGCATTCTTGGTTAGGGCCTCATTTGAGGCATCTGTCACCTCTTGCCCAATGAACCTGGTACATCTAATACAACTTAGGCTGATTCTCCACATTTTGGGGAGCGGTGGGGTCGGAATACTGTTACATTCTCTGCCCCCTCCAAAAGGAGTCTGGGGAGGGCGATTGATAGGACAAGGGAAAGAAGACTCCTGGGAAGGCTCAGTTCTGGGGGTGAGCGGGACCAAAGAGGGAAGCTGGAAAGGCTGGTTGGGTCACATATCCTAAGAAGGAAGACGATTGGCATTGTGAGGTAAAATAATATAAATGGGCAGGTAGGTGCTGCAGTGGATAGAGTGTCTGGCCTGGAGTCAAGACCTGAGTTCAAATGTGGTCTCCGATGCTTCCTAGCTTTGTGACCCTGGGCAAGTCAGTTCATCCTGTTTGCCTTGATTTCTTCATCAGGAAAAGGAGCTGGAGAAGGAAATGGTAAATCGGTCCAGGGGTAGCTAGGCGGCACAGTGGATAGAGCACCAGCCCTGGAGTCAGGAGGACCTGAGTTCAAATGTGGCCTCAGATAACTCATGATTACCTAGCTGTGTGGCCTTGGGCAAGTCATTTATTTAACCCAATTGCCTTGCAAAAACCAAACAAGCAAAACAGTCTAATATCTCCACTGAGAATATGTCAAATGGGGGGGTCATGAAGAGTCTGACAGAACTGAAAACAGTTGAACAAAATAATACAAATAGTGAAGAGAATGATAGCTAGTGTGTGTATAGACTAGCTTTAAGGTTTGTAGAGCACTGTGTCCTCACTACAACTCTGTGGGGTCGGTGCTATTCCTGCCCCATTTTAGTTTATTTTATTTTTATTATTAATTTTTAGTTTTTTGCAAGGCAAATGGGGTTAAGTGGCTTGCCCAAGGCCACACAGCTAGGTAATCATTAAGTGTCTGAGATCCGGACTTGACCTCAGGTCCTCCTGACTCCAGGGCCGGTGCTCCATCCACTATGCCACCTAGCCGCCCTCCTGCCCTATTTTACAGACAAAGAAACTGAGGCTGTAGCACATATCTAACTCATCCAGGGGTCACACAGCTAGTCAGTGGCTGAGACAGGCAGGATACCTGACTAGTTAGTTGTCTCCTGTGGTTTCCACGCTGAAGGCAGCAGGGCCTGCTGTCCTGGACCCCTTCCTCCCCATACCCAGTTCTTGACCTCCCTAGCTGAGGCTCCTACCACCTTCACGGTAGGCTGTGGTTACTCTTCCAATCCAGGACCTGCAGGTACTTGGGTTTGGTGCTTTTTCATTTGGTAAAAGGTTGTTGTAGTTGCTTTTTTAAGTCTTCGGTGTTTCCCCACTTCATTTGGTTCTGATCCAAGAAACAATGATGAAGTGCCTACTGGGTGCCAGGCCCTGGACCTACAAGGGCACAAGTGAAACTGGTCCTGCCCTCTGAGACCTTTTTAGTTTTTTTTTTTTTTCTTTTTTGCAAGGCAAACAGGGTTAAGTGGCTTGCCCAAGGCCACACAGCTAGGTAATTATTAAGTGTCTGAGACCAGATTTGAACCCAGGTATTCCTGACTCCAAGGCCCGTGCTCTATCCACTGAGCAACCTAGCCACCCTCCCCCCCAGACCTTTTACTCTCTCTCCTGGAGGAATATACCATGTAGACAAGTAAATAATTCCAAGGGAATCCTGATAGCTGCTTTCAGTTCTCTTGTCTCTGCCCCCACTTTCAACTCTTGAGACTCCAGGCCCAGGCATTCCCCAGCTCGGGCCCAGCTCAGGCCCGGGTCAGCCAGCTAACACACCCTGGAGGCTCAAAAGTCTCCTACCCCCTTGGCTTCCTTGTTATAGCACCCCTCCAAAGGGCTTGGCCCTCTTCCTTTCCCCCAAACTTGGGCAAGGCAGCTTGGGGGAGAAGACAGAGCCCTGAGTCGAGCATCAGGGTTTGGGTTTGGCTCCTGAATGATCTTGGGCAAGCCCCTTCCTTTCTCTGGATTTCAAGTTTCCTCAGCTGGAAAAGGAAGAGGTTGGTGACTAGGTTGTTCCTCTTCTTGTTCTGGGGTCCTATGATACTGTGGCTCATTTCTTCAGAAGCTTTTTTTGAGTGCCTACTGTGTGCTGAACATTGTGTTGAGGGCTGAGGATGCTTGAGAGCAAGCCAGAAAAAGAGGAATGACTCGCTACAGAAGCACATATTAAGGGCCCGTGGAGTACCAGGCACGGCCCCGTCACAAGGCTAACAAAGTGTGGCATGGCTCTCTGCACACAAGGGTGAGGATCGCCTCCCCATGATTGGAGCCCCCGCTGTGAGCAGCCCTGGGATGCCACAATGGGCCTTTACTGTACTTGGAACAGAGAAAGCTTTGCTCAGCCCTAAGCAGGCAGAACCCCAAGCTTGGACAGGCGCGTGGGGATGGCATCAGTGACTGTATTCTGAGAAGGCAGGCCTCTGGACTCTGGGATTGGGGCATGGGGCCCTCTGATGCTAGGCTTGGGATCCTGCCTGACCCTTGGAGCCATGCAATGCTGTACCTCACACTTTGCAATTCTGTAAAATGGGACTGAGAAGGCTTGCACTGTCTTCCAGGGGAGTGTTTAGGATGCCAGTGCAGTGGGGGCAAGAAGCTCCCCCCACATCATTGTATTAATATTTACCTCCAGCAGGGTCTATGCCCCTGAGGAATATAACTGCAGAGAAGTATAATTCCTGGGCAATGGGATGAGGCAAAGGAGAGACTCCCCCCCCCCCCCTTCCCAGCTCTAGGAAAAATGTGAGGAGAGGGAGAAGTTGGTTTCAGTAGAATGTAAGCTCCCTGAGGGCAGCGCCCCTAGCTGGCCCATGGGAAGGATTCCTTCGAATTGAACTGGTAGGGCTCCCTAGAAGAGCTAGTCTTTGAATTTCGGCCTTGGGGGGCATTCACAAGAATTTCAGCAGGGTTCACGGAGGGCACAACAGCCTTGGACAGTCACCTGCACGTCTACATGGAGGCAGGAGAGGGCAGGATGAGATCAGGGGATGGAGAGCAGACGGGTGGGACCTGAGCCTAGGTGGTGTGAAGGAGGAGTCTTCAAAAATAAGGCAGACCTGAGTAGGGTGACCTTGGCAGATCACCTCACCTCTCCGTTTCCTCATCTGTAAAATGGGAATGATGCTAGAACCTACCTGCCACAGGGGTATTTTAAGGATCCAGTGATAAGCCGGAAACGAGGTATTTTGATCTCCCAGCGTTCTGTAATCGGCAGCTCTTCTGATGCTGGCTGTCCTGCTCTCTCTGCACACGGTGTTCTCGAGCCAGGGAGAGGAGATAGAGGCAGAATGGCCATGGTTTTCTCCTGGGATAGTGAGGATTGGGGCTGGTGGGAACGGAAGAGTGAGTAGCTTGACCCCTTTCCCGGTCCTTAGTCTCTAAACACTACGCTATAAAACACATCTTGAATATTTGATGAATTTATTGCTGGGATCATAAGGTTTTGAGCTAGAAGGACCTTACGAAGCAGCTTTCACTTTGTAGATGAGGAAACTGAGCCGCAGAGAGGCAAGTTTCAAGGCTCAGGCCATGCTTTCTGCTTTGGGACAAAGGGAGGGAACGCTCTGCCATCCTCTACCCACAGCACCCTTGAAGCTGGCTTCCCTGACCTGTCAGCTAACTGGTCTAGCCTTGTGGGCTGCCCCCTAGTGGCTGGGACTGAAGACTTCCCCTGTCCCAGGTGGAGAGAGACTGAATGGTGTGATGAAATGCTCTCAGCTCATTCAATCCCATCATTCACTGGAGTGGTCCAGTGTCCTTTGCTCACAGCCCAAGGATTATTTCTTGCTCTTGTTTCAAAAGAAGTAGAAACCGAGACTTGGGGGAAATGACTTGGCCAGAGTCACATAGCCCAGAAGCCAGTGCCTGAGCCAGATTTGCCACCCCAAGAATCCAAGGCATAGATTTATTATTTGGCACCTTCCATATTCAGAGCACTCTGTCAGGTACAAGGAGACATCCAGGACTCTGCCCTCATGGAACTGGAACAAAATATATCACCCCGTAGGGAAGCTTCAGAAAGGCCAAGCAGGGATACAGGAAAGTATTTTAGGCTTAAGGTACAGCTGAGCAAAAATCCTGGTGACCACTTTGGGGCTGTGCCCCTGAGATCCAAACCTTTCTTTCATCTTAGCCTTAAATGGGCAACTGTTTCTTCCCCTGAGGGCTCTGTGGCAGGGGATGCCTCTGATGTCTTTCCTTTCTCCTCTGCCCATCAGATTCCAAGTCTCGGAAGCAGAAGGGAGCATCCCAAGGCTCTGAGAGCCACCCGAAGACCAAGCATTCAACTTCCCACAGGGCCAGGGACCTCCTGGTTTTTCCCAATGGCTTTCTGGAAAACTGTCTGGAAAAGGTCCCCCCCCTGGGCAACGTGGACAAACCACAGGGGAAGCGCAAGTGTAAGACCAAGCATCTGGTCAGCTCCGCTGAGGAGGGCAAGGTACGGACGGTGGGCAAAGAGGGAGCTGATGCTGGTGGGGGCCAGGGGCTGTGACCCAGACTTCTGCATTTGGGATGGGGAATGCTTTCCCAAGCCAAGTTCCAGGAAGGAGCCTTGGATTCCAATCTACACAGCTGTTTGCTCACTGGGTGACCTTCAGCTAGTTCCCTTCTCTCTGAGTCTCAATTTTCTTCTCTGTCAAAAGAGGGGATTTGGACTAGAAGGTGTAGATCTGTGAGCCTGTTGAAAACCTTCAGCAAGTCTCATTCCCTTTCTAGGCCTCAGTTTCTTTGTCTGCCAAGTAAAGGGGTTGACTTGGATTATTTCTAAGGTGATTTCTACCTCGAAATCTGTCACCTGGTGATACTCTGTAGGCTTGGATATAGTAATGAGTAATAGATATGGGGATGGGGACTGAGGTTTGAGTCCTAGCTTGCCTTCCTTCTTTACCCTGAACCTCTGCAGCTAGGTGGCTAAATGGATGGTGCCATGGCTTGGAGTGAGAGACGTTAAGCTGAAGACACTTACCAGCTGTGTGACCCTGGGCAAGTCACTTAACCTCTGTCAGCCTTTGTTTGTTCCACTATAAGATAAGGGTCAAAATGGCATCTGGGGCCCCAGGGGTGTTGTGAGGATCAGATAAGACAGTGATTGTGAAGCACTTGCTTCATTGCTTCACACACACACACACACACACACACACACACACACAGTATGTGCCATCGAAATAGGAGTTGCTGTTATCAGTGTTATTATTATCTATAAATACTGGGGACAAGTAATGATCTCCTTCTAGTGCTAAAGAAGGTTCCTCCCTTGTTCTGGGATGAGACCTGGTTCTATTTACTCCCAGAACCCTCCAGATCTGCTGCTCTGACTGGCCTTTGCCCCTCCCTCCAGGAATTGAGATGTCCTGTGTGGTCCCTAGCCCATCCCTTCCACCCCACCCCCTCATGGCTCAGGCTCAGCCTGAACCTGGGAGAAGGAGGCTGGCTTTGTCTGCATCTCAGCTCCAGAGACTGGGCCTCTTCCATTCTGCTTCCTGACCTGGTCATTTTGTCTGGTCCCAACCTGTTATTTTCTCGGTGAAGAGAACTCCTGGTGAGGAACAAACTTCCTCTACTGATGGGGACAAACTCTCTGTCTTAAAAGAACTGCCTGGGATAATGACTTGCCCAGGGTCACACAGCTACACAGCTAGGATACGTCAGAGGTAGGATTCGAACTTGGGACTTCCTGACTCCAAGGCCAGCCCTGCAGCTTCCTTTCAATAAGCACAAGGCTCAGGGAGAGGGCACTTTGTGTAGGATAGAGAAGAGGGGCTGAGCTCCCCCTTAGACATGGTCCTAACTCCTGAGAAGTTCCTGGGGGTAAGAACAGTGTAAGAAATTGAGTGGGGAGAGGTGCCAGCCTTGATCTAGACCTCAGCAGGGACAGTTTGGTTGGGAGGGGAGAGGGTTTTAGGGGCTGTGCTCCAGGATGTTGCGGAGAGCAACCCTCTCCCCCCACCCACCTCCCAGATCAGGGTTTAATTTCCTTTTCCTTATGGGTGTTATATAGCACCTGCCCTTCTCAAGGGTTACATTCTATAAACCGTTAGGAGATCCTACAGGGGACACCTGTTTTGTTGTTGTTGGGGTTTTTTTGCAAGGCAATAGGGTTGGTTAAGAGCCTTGCCAAAGGCCACACAGATAGGTCATTATGAAGTGTCTGAGGCTGGATTTGAACTCAGGTGCTCCTGACTCCAGCACTGGTGCTCTATCCACTGTGCCATTAGCCACCCTGAAACCTATTACCCAGATGATCTGGGCCAAATCTCTTCCCTTCCTGGTCATCAGTTCCCTTATTTGTAAAATAGAGATCAGCCCAGATGGCCTCATCTGGATGGGACCTGAGCTCCCAACTTAGATCAAGGTACACTTTTGTGACCTCAGGCAGGACATGCCCTCAGGCCTCAGTTCTCTCCCCTGAAAAATGACTAGTTTAGCTCTCAGTGGTTTTTTTTTTTTTTTTTTTTTTTTTTGCAAGGCAATTGGGTTAAGTGGCTTACCCAAGGCCACACAGCTAGGTCATTACTAAGTGTGTGAGGCCGGATTTGAACTCAGGCACTCCTGACTCGAGGGCCAGTGCTCTATCCACTGTGCCACCTAGCTGCCCCCCAGTGGTCTGTTTTTGTTTTTGTTTTTCCTCAATGGCCTTTTGAGGTTCCTTCCCAGCTCTCTGATTCCCAGAAGAAGACGTGAGACTTGGTCACTGCTAAAGGTGATGCCAGCTCCTCACTGAGCTGCAGAACTAGGACTGAAACGTCCAGGAGCCTCTGGGAAGCCCAGGGCTTGGCTGGAGCCTGTTTGGCTTTACCTCGTGTGTGTGATGGTCCTCGAATGCCGAGCATCAGGACTGGGGACCCATGCATCGAAAGGGCAATTTCAACATTGTCTAGTCCTACTCCCTCAGTTTACCAAGGAGGGAAACTGAGACCCAGAGAGGATAAAGCGCTTGCCCACTGGGGCAAGAGTAAGTGGCCTGACCCTTGCATGAGATTAAAAACAGGTAGGAGGTGACTGAGTAGAGCGCTGGGCCAACGGCTGACTGATGTGATCCAGCTTTTGATCTTTGATTCCCAGGTGAAAGGATCGTGGCACCAAATGAAAACTGTGCCTCCAAAATCCCCACCCCTGGCAAAGGCTACAGAATCTTGGACCCCTGTGAAGGCTCAGCTGGGCTTGGAGGACTGTCCTGAGTCTCCTTCAACTAGCCACATCCCTCCTGAGGCACGGCGGCTTATTGTGAACAAGAATGCTGGAGAGACCCTCTTGCAGCGGGCTGCAAGACTGGGCTACAAGGTAAATCAGTTTAGGCGGGAAGAGCTGCTTGTCTCCCCCCCCCCCCCCCAGTCTCTTTTCTGATCAAATTTCTGTAATTCAAAAACATTTGGGGAGTTGTTACTATGCATCATCACCCCACCTCTAAGTATAGCTGGGGCCACAAGTTCTGGGACATGACCGTTTCTGATTTGAGGGAGCCAGGTGATGAAAAGGAGCGCAGCAGAGGCATTCCAGGGGCTTCTGGGAAGAAATTGCATCTAAGCTAGGTCTTCAGAGAAAGGAAAAACGGAGCAAAAGCAGACAGGACTGTGCCCTGAAACACTGGGCTGTGGTGGAGGGAGTCTGTCTTGGTGGCCTGAGGGCAAAACAGGTGTGCTTTGAAGAGAAAGTTGGCACCAGGTCGGGTAGGGTCTTCAGGCCAGTAGGAGAGTGGAAAAATCCTGGATGGGACTCCAAGACTTCCAACCCGAGGGACTGGAAAGATGGCAGTTCCCTTCCCAAAGAAATAGTGAGCCTTTGTGGGAGGGGCAGCATTTGGGAGCCTGGGTAGGCCCAGCCCCAATGGAGCTGGTCAATGGGTATCTGCATAGGAATGCTCACTGAACCCATGGGAGCTGAGGGGGTGACCAAGAAAAATCACGGAGGGTCCAGGTCTTAGCCTCTGGGGGATTCTCTCATTTAAGGCAATGGGGGAAGAGGAGGCGCCAGGGTTCTCTTCTGTAACCTTCTCTGCCCTGATAGGATGGGCTCAGGGGGACTGAGCTGAGCTCAACTGCTTGCTTGGTTGCTCTTCCTGTCTCTGGGTAGGCCAGCTAGGTGGTACAAGCAGTGTCCCTTGGAAGTCGGCGAGACTGCAGTGGGAATCCAGCCTCGGCCATTGCAGGGGTCACCCACCCACCCACTTCGCCTCTCAGCCTCAGTTTACTCATCTAGAGAATGACTGATAACAGCCCCTCCCTCCGAGCCTTGTCCTGGGGTTCAAATGAGGGAATGGGGGGGGGGGAGGTTAAAGGAAGCCCTCATTGGAATACTCTATCTCAGGGAATAAGAGTCAGAATTCTTTTATTATGGCGGTGGTAGTTGTTCCCTCTGATGCAATAGATGGTTCTTGAAGGCAAGGGATTGTATGACTTTGGACTGGTGGGCATTCCAAGCACGCCCAGGACAGTGTCTGACCTGCAGTAGCCCTGGAACCCAGAGCTGCTGCTGCTTCTGGCCTGGGTGGTCTGGGAAGAAAGCTGGGCACAGTCAAGTGAAGCCAAAGCTGCAGTAACAGAGAGATGCCAGGAAAGCCAGGCTTGTGGGTGTTCTGAGGGGTCCCAGGGTGCCTGGTAGCCTGGGGGCAGGGGCTGCTGTAATCTGGGAAATCTGGGAACCTTGGCATACCTAGGGAGCTAGGTGGGAGTCTCTCCTCCCCCAAGAATAGCAGCTAGTGGGGGGGGGGGCATTTGGATGATTCCCAGGGCTTTCACCATCTCTGGGTTCTATCCAGGCCTAGCCTGGGCTACCTCTGGCCTGAGGAGGGCCTTTGGGCCTATTGTTTGAGGGGCCCAGCCAAGTTAATCATTAATGGGTAAATGATCCTCTTGGATTGTATTCAGAACAATCCAGCTCCAAAGGGGAAGGCCTGAAGGGCTGGAGCTCCCTACCTGCAATGCCAGCTGGGAAAATGGGTGGCCCAGAGAGTTCAGTCAGCAATGCCAGCCTGTCAGCCACCTCTGCCATGATACTTGGGTCTTTTTTTCCTTGTTGTGATCAGTCTACCCTCAAACTTGACTCTTGTCTGAGGCTCTGCTCAGATCCCTCACAAATAGAGGGAGCATCTCTCTCTGATAGGGAGGTCAAAGTCATAAGTTTCATTCATCCTCTTCTCTTTCCTATCTCTAACCTCCCCCCTTTGCCCAGTTACCTTTGCTCCTCTCTTAGCCTCAGGGATGGGAGGCCCCTCATATACTACCTGCCACGGAATGCCCTTGGTCACAAGGAGGGGCTGGTGTGAGGGTTAGAGTGGGCCTCATCCTCAGTGTGAAGAAAAAGCAACCTGGTGCATATATCTTCTCACTCTTTTCACTGGTAGGTGGGATAGACTAAGGCAAGGGGCTGCAGAGCAACTGAAAGAATGTGGAACTAGGGGCAGCTAGGTGGCATAGTGGATAAAGCACTGGCCCTGGAGTCAGGAGGACCTGGGTTCAAATCCCGTCTCAGACACTTAATAATGACCTAGCTGTGTGGCCTTGGGCAAGCCACTTAACTCCATTTGCCTTGCAAAAACTAAAAAAAAAAAAATTGTGGAACTGGTCTGCCCCAGGCTTTGATGCTTCCTATCTATATGACCTTAAGGCATTCACTTTTCCCTCTCTTAAACTTTTGTATATGTAGAATGGATATAATGACCCTTATTCTTCCTTCCAGAATTGTTGGGTGGAATGTGCATTGTGAACCTTAAAGCCTTAGAGCAAAGTGACCTGTCAGATTTTTATTCTAGGATAGCTGAGGAACACAAGTCTGACCACAGTCATTCCCTTCTCATGAAGCTTCAGGGGCTCCCTATTAGCCCTGGGAGAAATGCAAACTCTTCTGGCTGGCACTTGAGCCAGCCCAGTCCAGCCGTGTCTTCTTTCCATGTGATGCCACATCATTCTCATGAACTTGTTTGTGGGGCCTGCCCCCATGCTTGGGGTGGTTCCCTTCTCAGCTCTGCTGGGTTGCAGCCTTTCCTGGCTGAAGTGTCGGGTCCCTTCCCTCCCAAGTAGTTGGTCTTTTCAGCTGAATCACCCTGTTTACTCTTTATTCTTGTACCCCTGGCCCCTAGCACAGTAGCCGCTTCATGAATTGCAGTGAAGTCCTTACTGAACACCACCGGGTGGGGTAGGAGGGAGACCAGTCCCAGAGAGGCACGAGGCTGGCAGCTCTGGCCACTGCCCCCCCCCCATCCAAGACATTCCTTTCCTTGCTGATGGGATGAAAGCTCACATTCCTCTCGTCCACAGGACGTGGTCTTGTACTGTCTGAAGAAAGAAGACGAGGATGTCAATCACCGTGACAATGCGGGCTACACTGCCCTCCATGAGGCCAGTGCCCGAGGCTGGACAGACATCCTCAGAATCTTGCTAGAACATGGGGCTAATGTAAACTGCAGTGCTCAAGATGGCACCAGGCAAGTAGGCCCTGTTGGCCTTGCCCTCCCCCTCTCAGCAGCACACCCCCTCCACTGGCTGTACAGCCCTTGACAGAGGGTGCCAAGCAGACAGAAGTTCAAGATGAAAGACTGTTGTCAGGGTGACTCCCCCCCATCCCCTGCCTGCTCTTCTTCCCTTGTCTTCAGAGTGTCTCCCAAAGAGACTAGGGTGGGCAGGAGACCCAGGGAGGAACCACCAACCTTCTTGTTTCTCCATGGCCACTCCTGCAAACTTGAAAAAAATCGAAGGAGGCATGTGTATAGAGAGACTCCTGCTGTGGCTGGAAAGGAAGAGCCTCTCCCCTTAATGTGAGACAGGTGTAGGGAAGGTGCTAGAAGGAATGTGGGGAGTTCCTAGGGAGCCTGAAAACCCAGGAAAGGTGAACAGGAGAAAGGGAGGAGTAGGAAGAGCTGAGAGAAGGAAGTAGGAGAGATGATAGCCTGAGGGAAAGGATTTGGAGGAGAAGGCCTAGGTTAAAATTCTGGCCTCTGTTAATAACTGCCTGCAAGATCATGGGGGAGAAGGTACTGCCTTTTCTTTGTACCTCAGTTTACTTCTCTGTAAACTAGCTGATAAACAGGTAAGAAGCTTTCTAGAACTTTGATTCTCCTAATGCTTGAGGCAGCCCAGTGTCATAATCTCCTCTCCCACACTTACTTGGCCATAGCTCAGTTAACACACCCAGGTCTTTGGGCCTGCCTCTGTCACCTCCATGGGGTGGGCTGATTTGGTGATGGAAGGCCTCTCCCCGCTGTTGTTCTGGAAAGCTGTGAGGAGCTGCTCCATGTCCCTTTTGCCTTTGCAGCCCCACTCCCCTCAGGTGACTATGTAACTCTTCCCAGTTGGCCAACTCTTAGAGTTGATGGGGCACTGGGGGAATTCAGCCTCTGAAGCTTGCTAGCTCTGGGCCTCAGGGCCATTCGCTACAGCTTTCTGAACCCTGATGTCCTCAGGCTTTATAAGACTCCGAGAAATCCGTACTCCTGGGTCGTTCTGAGGATCTGTGGAGATGCTATCCTTGAAAAGGACTTTGCTGATGGTATTAGGATGCCAGAGAAAGGCATGCTTGCCTCATTGCTTTTCTGATGGCCTGTGCTAGTCCTCCTCCCCCCTAGACATGCCATCCCTGCCCTCTCTCCACAGGCCTATCCATGACGCTGTGGTCAATGACAACCTGGAGACCATCTGGCTCCTGCTTTCCTATGGGGCAGACCCCACGCTTGCCACCTACTCAGGGCAGACGGCCATGAAACTTGCCAGCAGTGACAAAGTGAAGAAATTTCTCAGCGGTAAGCACGGGTCCCACTATGTCGGGGCAGAGGCCCTGTTCCCCACCCCTGGTGATTCTTGAGCTCACAGCAGAAACAGAACTCTGCTTTTCTAGTCATCTGGCACAGGGTCAGAGCTAGCCTCCATCATCACTCTGTGGGGCCTCAGTTTCTTCCTCTGCAAAATGAGATGGGCTGGACTAGATGGCATCTGGAATTCCTTCCAGCTCTGGGATCTTCCATGTAACTTGGGACAAGTCCCCTCCCCTTCTTGGGCCTTAGTTTCTTCCTTTGTAAAATGAAGGGGGGTGGGTCGAGTAGTTGAGCTCCAAGGGCCCTGCCAGCTTCAGCTGTGTGATCCTCTGCTACTTCTGACCAGAGATGAGATTTTGCAGACCGGTTTGTAGCACTCTAATAACCTTCAGCAGAATCCCAGTAAAAAGACGTAGAAAATGAGGCGTGAAGCTTGAACAATTCCTGCTGCCATTTTTCTAAGACTATCCCAAAAAATCAGTGGGTGTGCTCTGGTCCTGCCTCTGGTACCATCTGAAGTGTCCCCATCCCTCCCTATCCATACACTCCCCCTCCTCAGAGTCCATTTCCTTTTTTGAACACTGCTGGGTTGGAGTCTGTTTCTTTCTACCCAGGGCCCTTGTCGTCATCACTCTGATGGACCTTTGCGTGGCATGTGTCATTGAAGAAGTGCATTTTACAACTGAAAGCTGATAGTTCCTCAGCTCCTAAAGGTTTAGGAATCCAAAACCCAAGCTTTGTTCACACCTTTCCCAGGAGGACTGTCAGAGCCCCATCTCTTGGACCTAATCCTTAGGGATTTGGAATGTTTGTAGGGCCTTTCCAGGTGGTGTTTAGGGCCCAACAGAAATTATGCCCATTAAAGCCCCCACAGGCCTCCTTCTTCCCTGACCACCTGGAGTGAGGCTTTGTCTCTGCTCTGAGGGAGTTATCTTTAGGCTCTGAAAAGGTCCTTGGATCAGAGTTAAAGTCCCACCTGTGTCAATGATGCTTTCTACCATATTGTACGGTCAGATGACCTGGGTTTGAATGCAGGCACTAGTTCTGTGACCTCAGCCAAACCAATCCTTTCCTCCTCCTGGGTCTCTATCCCCCTCCCCTCTAACACAGAGGTAATTTGCCTCAAAGATCTCAAAGATGGAAGTCCTGGAGAAGTTTCTTTTCTCATCCCTGTGCCTCAGTTTTTTTCTCTGTAAAACTGAAGATGACCCCCCCCCCAGTGGAAACCACTCCTTTTTCATTTGGGACAGCAGCAGCTGTTGATAACACAGATTAAAAAAAAAAGCCAAGGGCTAACATTTTAAATCAATCTTTATTTGCAGAGGTGGGATATCCTTTTGCTTTTGGTTTATTTTTTATCTTTGGGAGTGCTTCTCTATTGGAGCCCTCGGGCATTGTGAAACTATGGTATATCCCCACATTCTTCTCCATCCCATCTCTCCTTTGGCTACCTTGGAAAAGCACCTGGAACACCTGACTGAATCTAGACATGTACTTTTCCCCATTAGCAGTAAACTAACCCTCTTTGACCACACTGAGATCTCTCCCCTGGAAGCGGGGGGGGGGGGGGGATTGGCACAGCTCTGCTAGATTCTCCATTGGGCACACTCAGTTGGTCTCGCCCATGTGTTGGTCCATCCTTTTGTGACATCCCAGCTGGGTTCCCCCTGCCCCCCCCCCCCAGACCAGTAGGGCTCTTTCTATGTCCGTCCTCATTAAACTCCTACTACCTCTGAGGGACAGTGGTGGTCATTCCTGGAAATAGCCCTCTCTGGGAGAACAGCTGTCTAGCAGCCGGGCAGCAGAAATAATTGGGGGGGAGCTACAGCGAGTTGAAGGAGGTAGGTAGAATTAGGATCACCATTCCATTCCTATCCTGCTGCCTTGGAGGCTAAGAGGACCTGGCTCCTTATCTTCCAGCCAGCTGAGACGTGAGGCTCCCAGAGCACTTGGGGAACCCTAGAAAACCTCTCCTTGTTCAGGGGTCCTGGGCTGATGGGGATGGTTTACTCTGGTTACAAGAGATAGTTTCAGTAAGTAGGAGAGGAGAGATGTCGGAAAGAAAGGAAGCTTAAAGACAGAACTCAGTGTTCCAAACAAAACCAAAAGGAATCTTAGCCAAATCTTCATTTTACTGAGGAGGAAACTGAGTCCCAGGGACAGGAAAGACTTGGCAGAGACGAAATTCAAACCTGGGTCCTCTGGCCCCAAAGCCAGCTGCTTCTCTGGGACTTACCCAAGATCGCTCAGCTAGTAAGTGTAAGACAGACCCAGGAATGGACTCCATTGCTGCTCAGCTGGAAAAGCAGGCCAGCTTACTGCCTTTCCTGTTGTCCTGCTGGCCCCCTGCAGAGTGAGTCAGGCCAGAATTTTCCCAAGAGCTTGGCCCTGGCTGAATCTGAAGCAAAACAGCAAGATGCTACTGAACCAGCTCGGTGACTTTGGGTAGCCTCCATTTCCCCTTGGCTCCTTCTAATTCTGACCTTCTAGGAACCTCTGAGTTCTACCTGGTTTGTTCCTCCCCCCCTTTCTCTCCTTCGGCCCAGTTCCCAGGTCCCTTCCCTTCCCAAAGAGAGCAGCTCCGTTAGGACGTTCCAAAAAGAAGGGAGAATTTAAGCGAAGCTATGGAGGCAGGATTGGAACCCAGTTCGTCTCTCTGCCAAATCTCTAGTGTCTTTTCTCTAGCATATGGTGGCATAGAATGGCTTGAAAAAGCCTGTAGAAAAGGAGACTTGGGGAAATTTTTTTTAAATAGCAGCTTTCAAGGGGTGGAGACTTGATCTGCTTGGCCCCCTGAGGGCAGGATTAGGAGAAGGGGTGAAAGTTGTCCAGGGGAACTGAGACTCTCCCCAGGGATAGTCTTCCCACAGTAGGGTGAGCTGCTTTCAGAAGTAGAGCCTGGCTGCCTGCTGGTTTAGCATTCTGGGAGTTCCTAAGACCTCCTTTTCTTTACTGCCTCCCTTTTTCTCATTCTCTGTGTGCCCCAGGGTGCACAAGTATGTACAGAGCAAAAGGAGCAAAAGATGTCCATTAGGTGAGGGAATATAGTATGCTTCTGGGAAGGCGCATTCAGTACCGCCGCCCCCCCCCCCCCCCACACACACACACATACTGAAGACCACCTGGAGCAATGGAAAGGGTCCTGAATTTTCAGGTGTGGGTTTCAAATCCCAATTCTCACCTATCAGTCAAGTGAGTTTCATTCTGACCCTCAATTTCTTCCTCTCTAAGGTTGAGTGACAGTGCGGTCTTGTGTAGCAGTTCCCAGACGTTTTGGTCTTAGGACAATCTTTACACTCTTTTTTTGTTTTTGTTTTTGTTTTTGTTTTGTTTTTTTTTGGTTTTTGGTTTTTGTGGGGCAGTGGAGTTGTGAGTTGCCCAAAGTCACACTAAATCAAGTATTTGAACTCAGGTCTTCCCGACTCCAGGGGCCAATACTCTATCCGCTGCACCGTGTAGCTGCCCCTCCCCCTACACTCTTAAAATTGTCGAGGACTCCTCCAAAGAACTTCCCGTTATAGCTATTGGTACTCATCATATTGGAAATGCGGATGTCTTTTGTTTTATTATCAAAATAGTTTTGGTCTCAAGGACACTTCCACCCTCCACCCCAGTGCCCCTGTAGCACACTTTGAGAACTACTGCTGAGGCATTCCTGATCTTGGCCTTAGGAAGGCTTAGGTTCAAATCTTGCCTCAAGACACTTAATAGTGATGTAAACCTTGGAATAGTGAGTTCCCTGTGCCTGTTTCCTCATCTGTAAAATGAGAAAGGGACTCCACATGGTTTTGGAGATGTTTTTTAGTTCTAAATCTAGACTCCTAGGCCTAGATGTTTTATAAGATCCTTTATGATCAACTGAAATCCTAAGCCTGCTCTTCCTCTTTGAGCTTGCTGAAATGAGTCTGGTGATCCAATGTTGCTCCCAGCTAGTTGTCTGCCATTGGTTCTCAGTTTCCACATCTCTGCAATGGGGATACTTTTACCTAGGCCTGCCTCTCTTGCAGCAGGGCTGTTAGGAGGCGCAAATGAAAGAGTGAGTATCTGGCAAACGCTTCGTAAACAGGATCCGTGATTATTGCAGAGGATGTCACACAGACAGGCACCCAATCAGACACCAAACACCAAAAAGTCTAATCCCCAAAGAGTCTCTTTGAATCCCTCCCTTTGGGCCAAATTACAGGCAAGGCATGTGACTAATTTACCTTTGACCCCTGGAGGAAGAAAGCAATATCCAATCTAGACTAATGAGAATAGACCAGTTTTTCCTCTTCTGTTGGAAAGAATTGGGGAGGAATTGGGGGAGAGGGAGAGAAGGGGGGAAATGAGATCTGAGGGAGAACAGAGCAAATCCCAGGGCCTTCTTTTGGCATCTGACTCCATTGGGGGGAGCTGCATTTTGTTGTTGTTACTGTTCGTTAGTTTTGGTTTTTTCCAATTTTTCACTGGGAAAGGGGATCCTATGAGATGGCAGGTTGAGGTTGGGGGCTTCTCCCCCCCTGAAAATAAGACTAGATAGAAGCAGAGATGGAGATAGCCAGACAGATAGACATTGGCAGAGAAGGGGAAAGAAGTGGAGAGGAGAGATGGTAAGAAAAGGAAGGAATCTTGTGAGGGAGCCCTCCATGAGCCAGAGCCCAGGGATTTGGCCTGACTGGAGATGAATGTATAAGGGCAAAATAGAGAGAGACCCAATGGAAGAAGGAGAGCCTGCCACACTTACACAAACTTTTATTGAGCATCTCTTCTGATACATCAGACAGGAGAGAGCTGGATTCAAATTCCACCCAATGGGACTTTGGGCAAGTCACTTTCTTCGAGTCTCAGTCTCCTTGCTTGTCCAGTACAGGATGGATGTTACACTTCCTGCTTCACAAACCTAGAGGTGCAGAGCAGAGGGGAGCCATTCTTGCTTCTGAATCAACTGGCCTGGTCTGCAGGGGTTGGGTGGGACACCAGAGACCAAGCTTTGGCAAGGCCTCCCCCCTCAGTGGGCCACTCATCCCTCCTTAGCTGGTGCTCTCTCTCACCCAGGCCATGGGGCCACCTTTGGCATAGCGGGGTTCCCATCTGTGGCATTGGAGGTAACCTCCAAGAGGACGCAAGTCCAGATCCTAGAAATGCTGAACAAATCACCATTACTGACGTTTGTATAGTACTTTGGACAGTACCACTGGTCACTGCCAGCTTCTAGATTCTGGTCTAGGGTTCAGGATCGGACGTCTGGCAGAGAAGGTGGGGGGGCTGCTCCAGGACTTGGCAAAGTCCATTGTGGGCCAGCAGAAGCAACTGCTGGGCACTTTGTTAAGTTGGGACCTGGAGTTTCATCGGTTTGGGAGAGGTAGGTGACTGAAAAGGTCCAAGTCACAAAACCCATATTTAGAAAAGCACCCATTAATGCTCCAAGGGGAACAGCAGGGGAAGCTCACCAGAACTTAAAAAGCTCATATTTGAATGGAGGTGACCCCCCCTCCCAACACACATGTGTTCAGCTGCTAGGTGGAAAGAGGAACCAGAGGTGTGGAGGGCGAAGGGCAGGGCTGATCAGCTGGCCATTAAATTAGTAACTGTTCTCCTACACTCTTAGGAGGTCACCTGGGGAACTGAGACCAAGTGATTATCCCAGAGTCCTCCAGTCCCATACAGCATCAAGGGTGGGCCTTGAACCCATCTTTATGACCCCTAGGCTACATTGCCTATCTCTACCCTGAAGCCTCTCCACTTTGGACATAACAGACACTTTAAAAACTGTGTGTTGCATTAAATGGCACTTCTGGGCCTCCAGTGACTCCTGGGTAAAAAAAAAAAAAAAAGGCCAGAGCTGAATTAGGTGAATTAGTACAGTGCTTGATAAGGTCCTTCGCCTCACGATTCTAGACACCACGTGATAGAGGTAGACACCATAAGTCCTTGTATACCCCTATTTGCAGAGGGTCCAATAATTCCACAGCTGGTGTAAACCTGTCCTGGAGCTCACTCCTCCCATCTCCCTTCAAAATCTGGTGAGGGTTGGCGTTTGAGTTTATGGCTAGGTTTTGTTTCAGCCCAGCAAAAGCCCTGGTTCCCCATCCCAGAAAGGAAGGAGGTTGGAGATTTGCTTCCTTTCCTTCCCTTCCGGCCAAAGCTGGAGATTGCCAGGGGCTAGTGCAACCAACCAGATTCTTACTAGCGCTCCTTGTTGGTTTTCTTCAACTGCCATGGTTTCCTTGCCTACCTTCCCTCAGCCCTTCTATCCACTGTGCCTCCTAGCCGCCCCCTCTCTGTCGCTTTCTTAAGACTAGAGAATCCCATGGGGTGGCTAGGTGGCACAGTGGATAGAGCAACTGGCCCTGGAGTCAGGAGGACCTGAGTTTAAATCCAGTCCCAGACACTTAATAATTACCTAGCTATGTGGCCGTGGGCAAGCCACTTAGCCCCCTTTGCCTTGCAAAAAAAAACCAAACAAACCTAAAAAAACCCAACAAAAACAAATAGAGAATCCTCCAAATCCTAAATCAAGCCCTGGTTTGTAGGAGGTTTGCTGATTGCTCACCCCCAGTGGGCTCCATGCTGGTCTGAGCTGGCTCCAAAATGCCCTTACTCCAAGGTTTGCCCCCTCCAGCTTCCTGTGCCTTACCACCTTTCTTTCTTCCCCCAGATCACCTTTCTGATCTTCAGGGTCGCCCAGAGGGTGATCCAGGAGTGTCCTGGGACTTCTACAGCAGCTCTGTATTGGGTAAGCTCTCACCTGTTCAATTGTTCCCCCTCTTGCCAGGAAACTTGGGCCTGGCTGGCATGGTTAGAGCTGTCCCCAGCCTGGATCCCACCTGCTTTTTACCAGATATCTCTCATACTGCTCCCCTTCATGCATGCCACCTTCTGGCTCTGCTTGCTTAGCGCAGTACTGTGCAAAGTAGACACTTAATAAATGTTGATGGACTGGTTCCCCACCTCTTTGCCTTTGCTCAGGCAGCTTCCAATGCCTGGTGTGCCTTTCCTCCCTATCACTTTCATTTAGCTTCCTTCCAGAACCATCTGTTAAATGTCATTGGGAACCTCTCTTGATCCCCTTACTTGGTAGTATTCAGAAGATTCTGGGGTTATTACCTGGCCCCCTGCCCACTAGAATATACACTCAAGGGGATGGACTCAGTCGTTTCTTTTTCAATTTTGTCTTCCTATTCCCAGCTCCCTACCTAAGTAAGTACTTATTAGATGCTTAGTGAGATTTCCATTTTGGGGTCTTTGTGGAACACAATAATTGACTTTGGATCAAAGATTTTGAACTGAAAGGGCCTTTAGAAGCCACCTCCAATCTCCTCTTTGAGGAAACTGAGGCAGGGTGGGGGGGGGTGACATGATGTCACCTGAGCAGATAGCATCAGAGATAGCAGATTGGGTCCAGGCAGCAGCTTGCCTGGACTCTAACTCTTCCAGTTTCCTTTGAAATCTAAGTTGTCCCCAGCCTGAACCTCTCCTCCCGACTCCAAGCTCCAAATTCTTGTCCAAATCAGCCCAGTATGTGTGGTCCTTTCATCCTGCTCCCCTTTGCTTTTCCCTGCTCTCTTCCTTTCACTGTCATTGGCCTGAGTGAGCCCAGCTCACATCTTTAGGGGCCCTCGGGGGCTTCCAACCACACTGGGTGGTCTAGTGTCTAGGCCACATCCTCCTCCCCTTGTTACAGAGAAGAAAACAGGTTCACGGAAGAGAAAGTAAGTCTCTGAGGCTCAAAGAACTGGCCAAAGGCCAGGCTGGGATTTGAACTCGAGTCTCTGGAATTGGAATCCATTGGGCTTTCTGGTCTTCTCCTCCCCCCCCCCCCCCCACTTCTGAGATAGTAATTACCCCCAAGGTCCCAACCTCCTGACCTAGCGTCACTGCCTTTTGATACTAACCAGATCCCCAGCCGGGATGGTTTGTGGCTTCCTCATTGGACCAAAGAGTACAGGGGCAGGTCAAGGACAGGGGCAGCAGTAGGCTATACAGGCCTAGGACTGAGCTCAGGCCGCCTTAACTGCCCTCTTTGGTGAGGCGCCTATCCTGAGCCCAGGAGAAAACATTCCTAGGTTTTGTTCTCCATATGAGGTGGCCACACCTGGCTTCTCAATGGGCTGTCAAGAGAATTTAACCCCTTCTTTTACAGAGGAGGAAACCGAGGCCTAGAGAAGGGGAAAGGACGTGCCCAAAGTCACACTGCTAACTAATAGCAGGACTAGCATTTGAGGTGGAGGACTACCTTGGGGATCCTCACTGCCCTGGCCCCAGGAGACCAAAGGCCTGCAGGAGGGATGAGTGTGCAGCTTGCCCATGGCTCAGGGACTGGGGCAACCAGATGTGACAAGGAGCATGGGGGAGGTGGGAAGAGACCTGTGTGACCTTGGACAGCCTATGACCTCTCTAGGCCTTTGTTTCCTCAGTTGTAAAATGAGAAGTTTAAACAAGGTGACCTTTAACTGTCCTTCCCATCATCTCTAAATCTGCTGCTTCTAGGAGATGTCTGAGGAGGGGGGTGGCAATTCTTGGTTAACTGAGTGACCCCTGGGCAAGTCCCTTGACCTGTGGGAGCCTCAGTTTCTTCCTTATGCTCCCTGCCTTATAGGGCTATGCGAGGAAAGGGCTTTGAGTCTTCCTTTGCTCTCAGATACAGGAAGGAGCAGCTGCTGCTGCTGTCTGCCAGGTTTGGCCTTTCCGGGCTCTGACGTGGGCTCCGGAGCCTGTGCCCTCGAGCTCACGACATTGGGTCCCAATTGTACATGTGCATGTGTACTCTCTTCACAGAGGGGCAGGACGGGGCCAAGTGCGACCTTCTGGACAACCCCCCTGGGAACTCTGACAGTGAGAATGACCAGGACTTGGATGACTTCATGTTTGAGTTCTCAGATAAGCCATTGCTTCCCACTTACAACCTCCAAGTGTCGATTTCCCGTGGGTGAGTATATGGCAGGAGGCCTTGGCAAGGGGGGGGTAGGCTGGGGGCCTGAGCTTGGGGACGGGGCTGGGAATCTCTGCCCTGCCAGCCCATACTTTTCCAGTTAGTCGCCAGTTGTTTGTGTCCAGGCCCTGTCATGTGTCAGTCATGGTGCTGGGACTCCCGAGATAGCAAGGAAGTGGCCTCCACTTTCAAGGAGAGATTCCATGGGGTTGTATTTTGAGCAGCCCTGTGACCCAGGGCTACACACCTGAATTTCCTGAACCTCAGTTTCTTCCCTAAAATGGAAAAGATAATGCTGGCCCCATTGACTTTGTGGAAGGACCTAAAGAAAATGCCCCAGAAAGAGAGGTCATCATTATTAGAAACAGTTCAAAGGGTCAGTCTATAAACAACAGGTGGGAGGCAAGATGGATGCAGTGATGGTCAAAAGGCAGTCCCTGTGTGCACAGAGTTGGGAGGGGGCCACCAGGCCATTTGATCCAGGCCATTCCCTAGAGCCTGCTTTCAAGGAGCTGTGCGCTGCCTCTCCCCCTGCCCCACCAAGCCAGGGAGCCCCCTAACTCAGGAAATAGCACAATTCTCTTTGGGACAGTTTTCATTTGGAAGAAATGTAGTCCTGCCGTCGAGCCTCCATGGTACTGTGTCATCTCCACCAGTCACTCCAGTCTGGCCCTTTGGGACTTTTGTCCTCTTCTGAGGGTCATGCTGATGCTTACAGGTTCTTTTCCTGCTCCGCCCTCCCCCAAACCTTTCCTTTTTGAGGCCTGGCACACCCAGACTCCTTGGAGAGTCCTTTGAAGTCTGGATCCCCAGAGTCTTCACTGCTGGTTCACCTCCTCTGGATGCACTCTACTTTATCATTGTCTTTCCTAAAATCTGCTCTCCTCTTCACCCCACCCCACCCCCACCCCACCCCCCCTCCGGGCTCCTGACCAGGCTCCTCCTCCCCGGTTCTAGGCACTCTGCCTCTTCACAAAGAACAAATGGAGCAGCTGTTACAGCTGCCCCGGCCCACAGTTGATACATGTTGACCTCAAGGTCCACCAAAACCCCAAGATCTTTTTCGGGCAGACTCTTGCCTGATCTAGCCTCCTGAAGCGTAATCGATCTGAAAACCCATAGCCTTGTTGGTTTGGAACCAGATGGGAAGGAAGGGTTCATTAGATTTGATCTTGGGGGTGGCACAGGACACACTGGTAATTGCAGCAGTGCCTGGGTTTGAGGCTAGGTCTCTTTGGCACTCTTTGGAGCGCCTTGGAGGAAACACAAGTGACTCTACAAAGAGAATTGAGGGGAGGCATTGCCGATTTTCAAAGCAAGAGACAGCCAGAGAACTCAGTTGCCCGTTCTGTGGCTCTGCCCTTGTATGAGTTCTACCTCACCTTGTATTATCTGTATTAGATCAGAGGCTCCCAAGGAGTTTCCTCTTCGGCCTAGTAGAGTCCCTGGGGTGCAGTGCTTGTGGAGAGGCAGTCTAGTGAATGGGCATGGGGTTTGGAATCCAGGTGACGGGTTCAGATTCTGGGCCAGTTCTTTAATATCAGTGCCTCAGTTTCCCTGTGTACTCATTGGGAAGAGACCCTAAATCTTCTCCTGGCCATGACAGACTCTTCCGCTAGTGCCGAAATAATCCTTTTTTTCACAATAGGAGTTTATTTTATGTCGCTGGATGAACCCCAGCAAAAATATTGAGCCCTGAACCCAAACTGGAGAGACCTTGTGGTCACGTCTCTGATCACTGTGCCCTGGACAAGTTAATAGACTAAGACGGTAATTCTTAACGAGAGTCGTTCTGAACTCTTTCCTTCTTGATGGCTCAGTGTTTCAAAGCACAACAAACAGCGCCTGCGCAGAGTTCTTTCGAAAAGGGAAGAACTCTGCTGAGTGGGGGGATATCCTGAATCTGATCCAGAGCTCAAGAGAGCTCTAACCACTAGGCCACAATCCTACTTGCAGTTTTTCTCTTTCCTCCCCCTCCCCCCCCCCAGACCAAATGGCCAGTTAGGAGTAAAAATAGTCTCCTTGCTAACACCCACCAGGATCACGTTTCAGGGGCTTATGGTCCTTATTCTTCTGGGCCTACATAAGCTGATCCCTGAGGGTGGGGGTGGGCCCTAGGGATAGGATTGCAGAGTTAATGAATTCCTGCAGAGTAGCCCCCACCTCCCATTTCCCACCTCCCACCTTGCCTTCTGAAACTGGATCTTTGGTCTGAGGCAGCAAATGGACTGGGGGGGGCCTACCTTGGGGGGGCAGGCAGGGAGAGCTAGGCAACTCACATAGCTTCCTTCCCCCCCCCCCATGTTCTGGCTTGCAGCTGGAGAACCCTAGGTGCCAAATGGAGCCCATTTTGAATCAAACAAATGATTTCAGTGACAGCTTTTGTTATCCTTCACAAGTTAGTGATCCTTGGGGCAATTCCCACTCTCCTCTCTGGACCCACCAGGGCCTGCAGGGTACTGTGACCTCTTTGCTGGTGGTGGGGTGTGCCCCCCTTCTGTAATACAGTAAACACCGGCCTTGTGTGCCTGGCCAGGTCTTTCTTGGGGCCTCCCCCAGCCCCGTGAGGATGCTGCTTGCCGTTGGAAGGTGCCCCTCCACAGCACCGTCCCGGCCTCGGGCCTCCAGGGATGCCGGCTCCCGGCTGACCTCTCTCTGCTCACCCCAGGCCCGGCAACTGGTTCCTCTTCTCCGATGTCTTGAAGAGACTGAAGCTGTCCTCCAGGATCTTCCAGGCCCGCTTCCCGCACTTTGAACTCGTCTCCTTGCCCAAGGTGGAGTTCTACCGGCAGGTGGTTTCCAGCCAGCTGTTCACCCCAGCTGAGAGGCCTGGGGGCCTCGACTCCAGCGCCCTGACCAGCACTGAGACTGTCCAGCTGATCCGCTATGAGCCCAAGTTGCTGCAACTCCTAGGGTCCGAGGTGGAATACCAGTCCTGGAGCAGCTGATGGGCCTGCCTGCCCAGCCGCCGGCTGCCCCTGTCCCTACCCCTCGCCCTACCCGCCCCTTTTTTTCCAGACTGACTGCAGTATGAGGCAATAATACGGACCAACTAGAAGCAGCCTTATCAATGCCAGCATTAGTGACTGGGATCTTTGGGTTCAGATGCCCTCTCACCTCCCTCTAGTTGCAGTCAAAGGGGGAAAAGATGCATCCTTGGTCTCTAAAGATCTGAGAGGACCCGCAATGACTGTGAGAGGGGGCGAGGTGCCCTCAACTCAGCTCACCTCACCCTCCTAGGCAAGGAGCCAAGCACCAATCAGCCCTGTGACTTTGGTGCCTGGGCCTCCCTAGGCTGGGCTCAGGGATCCCCGGGCCGAGGGAAACAGCCCCAGGTCCAGTTGGCCTTGCCAGCCCTGGTGGAGAAATTAGCAAACTCTTTTCTCTAGCAACAGCCCCCTTTCCCTATTCTTCTGTGTCTTCCATATTTATTTAATTAGTATTTAATTTGTATTGTTTCCTTGGTTTCTGAGAAGTCTGTATCACTGTGATGATTTGAGGCATCATGTTGAACGAGGGGCTCTATTCACCTTTGAATATTTTTTTCCTTCTTTGAGAAGCCCTAGGAGGTGAGCCCTCATGGCTTCTTTGCTCCCGAGGGGGAGATGATGGGGAACTGGGAAGTCGAAGCTGGGGAGTAGGCCAAGCTGGGTGATGTGATCGACAACAGCAGGAGGGGCTTAGATGCCATAGGTGGTGGAATTTTCTCCTGAATACCCTTCTCCTTAACCCTACCACCCTCTAGGGTCTTATGTTTTCCAACCACTTTACCTGCCTTAGCCTAGTTCTGTTTGGGGTGAAGGGGAAATGAGATGCTAGAACAAAAGAACAGTTGAAAATGGGTCCTGGGGGGTGCCATCATTTCCCATCCCTTTTTTCTCTCAGTACCCCCCTTCCTCTCCATATTGTCCCTCATCTTCATTCCCTTCCTGTTGCCCTATTACCATTCTCTTTTTCTTTCCCCTCCCCACTGCCATGCTCACACTCTCTCTCTCTCTCTCTCTCTCTCTCCCTCTGTCTCTCTCTTCCCTGCTTGGGGCGGGGGGACCCACATTTTCTTTTGACACCTTCATTCGGCTCACTGACCCTTGGCCACATGTTGCTTCCAGGACTCAACTCTTTCCCAGGCAAAGGCAGGAGAAACATTTCTCTTTTCCCCCCCCCCCCCCCCCCCCCCCCAGCACAGGCCTCAGCTCCACTCACTCCAGTCTAACCCAGCTGTGGGTTGGCTCTCCCAGGCTTCCCTCTGGCCCTGTCTTTGGAGAAGCCTGCAGTCCTTTGCCCCTCTCTCCACCCACTCAGCTCCTTTTTTCAAACACTTGGATGGATACGAGCTTGTTACTTTTCTCTGGACTGCTATTTTTTGGAACAGTCCTTGGGGAGGGGGGGCAGCTACCCAAAGGCAGACTGGGCCCCTCCCTGGCCTTCTCTGGTTGTAGATGGTACAGTTTTATTGTACAGGTGCTAAAAAAAAATTGAAAAAAAACAACAAAAAAAAAGAAAGAGAAAATAATAGACAAAAAAAAGTTTAAAAAGGAAGAAAAAGAAAAGACTCTCCAAAAAAAAAAAAAAAGCCCAAGTTTGAGGATGGGACAATCTGTTCTCTGGAGTCTCCTGACCCTGGCCGGGAGCAGTTGTGGTGAATTTTCTTTGTATTGTCTTTATTCCCCAGTGAGCAGCCTGACCTTCCCTTATGTGGGACCTTTCCCCCCCCCTTCCCTCAGTCTCTCTGGGGCCCTCTAGACTCAATCAGCTTTAAAAAACAAAAAAAATAAACACAAAAATACCCAAATCCTTTCTTTTTCTTTTAAAAAACATATATATATTTAAACATAGAGATATTTTTAAATATATATATATATATATATATATATATACACATATGTAAAGCTGAGGGCTTAGAGTTTGGATTTTTCTGGGGGGGGATGTCTGGGTTTTTTTTCTTTTTAAAGGTTTTGTCCTTTTCATTTTGCATTTGGGTGTGTATTCTGGCTGCTCTCTCTGTTTGGTTATAAGCAACAGGCTGTGGTGTCAAAACACATTTCTATACAGAAAAACCTGTATCAGGCCTCATGTCTCTTGTGTGTTTTGTTGTGTTGTACAGCGTCTTTTGGGGAGGGGGAAAGCCACTGGGAAGGACTAGGGATGGATGGGAGAGCCCAGCCTGGCTTGAGGGGTGGTGGGGCTGTATTTCTTGGGGGCTGCTTTGATTTGCTTGTGTGGGTTTCAGGCATTCCTTTGGTTACCGTGGAGATAGCCCAGGAAAGAGTGGTTCTGCTCCTCTGGGCAGCAAGGGGTGCCTCTCATCCTTGCCCTTTGACTGGGTTGGGATGGGGGGAGGGCAGCCTCTATCTCCTAAAGGGAGTGCACACAAAGTTCCTCCAGATCCTCAGGGCTTCAGGTTGGGGATGGGCCAAGAATCCTTAGGGTTGGGGCATGAGCAGTGCTGGTGCTCCTCCTGGGCTGGCAGAGGCCAAAGGTGTGGGTCTACGTTCCCTGACCACATTGTACTGAAGCATGTGGTCCTCTCCCTGGCAAGCCAAACTATTGACTGGGAAAGGTGCAGAGCAGCACCCACTGTCTTATGTCAGGCCATGTCTCTGGGCCTCAGTTGTTTTAAAATGGGGCTGTTGGCTAAGATGGATTTCTTCCAGCTCTAACCAGCAGCTCCTTTGGTTTTTTTTTTGGGGGGGGGGAGAAACCGAGGCCCAAAGATGGCCATCCAGGTCTTCCATACAAGGAGGGAATCCTCAATTCAAGGAACGTTTGAAAAGTGCCTCCACTTACCTATAGACAAAGGCATGGAGATAGGAGATGAAAGGACAAGTTTGGGCAAGGGCCAGACCAGTGTGCAGTGTGGGCTGTGCCAGAGGGAGTGGGGCCAGGCCTGGCAAGGGTGCTGGCAGCCACCCTGCTGTCCCCACTGCCTCTCCAGGACTCAGAGAAGCATCCAAAATGGGCAGCCTGGGGGGCGGGGACACCCCCAAGCTTCCCAGCCCTGGCTCCTGCCCTCCCAGGGCCTAGCCCAGCCACAAAGAGCTGGCCAGACAGCTGGCTGGGCCGAGCTGCATTTTGCACAACAGCTGGAGAGTCGGGCTAGAGTTGCAAGTAATCTGGACTGGGGGGGGCGTGATTGGTGGGTGAGGGAGTGATGGGTGGGTGAGGGCAGGCAGCAGAGTTGACAATAAACCCCAGAGTCACAGTGCTGGATGACTCTGAGCCAGGGGCCACCTGGTAGTAAGTAGTGAACGCTCAGAGCTACTGATCGTATGCTCAGGGCCCTGCTTAGCGATGGCACCCAGAAACAAGAGGCCAAAGAGCCGGCGAAAGTGGGGTGCCTCGGGGCCGGCTGGCCAAGATGTGCTCCCTCGACTTCCATGTCGGAGGGCATCTGCGGGAAGAGGAAGGCCCAGGCTAGGGGTGCCAGCAGGTGGAGACCGGGTCCAAAAGCCGGGGGAGCCAGGAACGGGGCAGCTTCAGGAATCGGTATTGTAACTTGGGCAACGTTGCCCATCGGAGAGAAGACTTTCCACGCCCTCGCCGCGGCCCCTTGGGCTGGAGGATGTCACCGAGGGCCTGCGGACATAGGCCGCGCAGGTAAGGAGAACGAGGGGGCGCCAGGATGCATGCGTGGGACAGGAGCAGGGACAGGACAAGTGGGGCTTTTCAACCAAGCACAAACCCGGGCCCTGTATTGGTCCACTGTGTGGCCAAGTCACGCGCCTTGTTTCCATAGCCACACAAGGGAGCTGAGGACAGGCGCACGGCTGCAGTGGGACATTTAGTGAGCCAGCCATCGGGGCCGCGCCCTCCATCCCGAAATGTCTTGTGGCCTAGCTCCGTCAGCAGGCCCGCTTCTGCCCCCAAGCTCCCTGGGAAATGGTTGCAGAGCAAAAGGCTGGACTCCTAGAACCCGGATCCAGTGAAACGCAAAGGGGGGGGGGCGGTCAATCTGGGGAGCCCCGTCGGAAAGGGGCGGGCACAGCTTCTAGGCGGAGCTCCTGGAAGGGTAAAGGCTGGGAGGTGGGACACCGAGCGGAGCCCCGGACAAGGACAAGAGCCTCGGCCCCAGCTAGCTGGGCTGCGGCTGCCGTTCCTGCCATGGCTCCGTTCCGGACTCGGGCCCGGGTTCGAGGTGCCACCCAGCCCCAGCCGATGGGGTCTGGCCAACAGGCAGCGAGCCCCGCGGCCGGAGGAGCTGCGCATCGGGGGAGTCGGCTGCCTGGAGGAATCAGTGACCCCAAGGGAGCCGAGGAGCTCAGGAGCGGGAGGGGGAGGGGAGGAGGAGCCTGGGGACACCCACGCTCTGGGGGCGGGGCCCCTGGGGAAAGGGGCGGGGCGTCTCCCGGCCGCACCCCTCCCCCGAAGCCTGGGACTGCGCTTGCCCGGGCCCGGGGGCCCAGCCCCCCCCCCCCATTCCCCACCCCCGCCCAAGGCCGAGCCCCAGCTGCGGGGCCAAGGCCCGAGCTTCTCGCAGCGATGGGCCCTGGGGCACTGGGGGGACCGAAGCGTCCGGGCCCGCTAGGGGGAGGAACACCTTGGGGAGCCGGGGATGGGGCAGAGGCCGTGGCCCGAGAGGGGGCGCGTGCCCGGAAGCCTGGGCGGCAGCCACGTGCTCAGTCGCGGGTGGCGGGGGGGGGGGGGCGGTGGCGGGGAGGGAGGCGACCAATCAGCGAAGCCGCCGGGGGCACCCTCAGTTCCCATATTAGGAAAACGGGGGTGGGGGGAGGGAGTTTCCCAAGCGGCCGGGGGGGGGGACGTCGGGGGCCAGCTCCCCTCAATTTACAGCGAAGGACACTGAGGCCCAGGCTGGGGAGGAGACTGGTCCAAGGTCACACAGCAAGTGTCAAGCTCAAATTTCTGTCGAGTCCTCGCATTCAGAGGCAGCACCCCGCACAGGAACATGCTGCCCCCCTCCCGTTTTCACTCTCCCCGAGGTATGCCATGCCCAGACGCCCCACTTTTTACGACGATGTCTTGATGCATCTCCCGGGCACAGCAGCACATGGCGGGCCGGCCTTCCACGGGCCACTGCGCCGGACAGTCAGGGCAAGCGGCCTGCAATGCAGAGAGCTGGGTTCCGATCCCGCCTCATTGCCCAGGATCTCCCGCCAGGCCAGGCACGTCTTGTCTCCAGAGTACCATGTATTCCGAAGCATTTAGTAAAAGCAGCGGATGGTGAAGACCGCGGCCCGGAAAAGAAAGGACTTAGGCTGGGGGGCGGGGGGCGGAGGAGGCCAGGGGCCCAACCAGACGGAGCAAGCCATACCTGCCACCGCCTTCCCCGATGGATTCCAAATCCGACGTTTTTCCAGCTTGGCCCCAGAGGGCAAGAGATGATACGTTAAACACTGCATTGAGGGCCATTGTGCCGCAGAGGAAGGCAGGAAGGGAAGCCGTTCCCCCACCCCGAGGGGCAGGCCATGAACTTCACCGCGGCCTCCCGGACTGAGCAGCTGCGTGACCTTGGACCAGTCCCTTCACCCTGACTGCCTCGCGGCCAGGGCCACGTCCGCTCCGCCTCATTCTCGTCTGGCCACGGGATCCAGCTGACTCTGAAGGACAAAGTGGGCCCCCCCCCCAACTGAGGTCACCTGCTCACGGCATCACGTCCCTACTCCAAAAGCCCAGCAGTGCGGGAGGGGCGCACATGGATTGCTTTCCACATACGCATGGCTCCTGCCCGCCGCGTGGCTTTTCACCTGGACAGTTCCGTCTCCAAAGGCCCCCTCCCTCCACCTTGAAAGTGGCTGATGATGTAGGCTCTAAAGCACATGGACATTTGTCCGGGCTCACCCTCCTTGACCTGAATGGAGCTCTCCCAACACTGCCCTCTCCTGGTGGCCCTCTTTACCTGCCTCACCATCCCCCATCTCTTCTGCTGCCTTGCCTCCCCTCCCCCCCCCCAGGCCCTGTCTCCTCCGTACTCTCTTGGGAACCTCACCAGCCCCCATGGGTCCAATCTCAGCAAAACGGACCCCCCAATCTATCGGAATGTGATCTCTTTCCTGAATCTGGATTTTCCCTCAACTCTGCACTTGGCTGTCCTCCCTCAAAAGCAGCACCCACACACTCATCCTCAAGCTAATGGCGCTCCGACTTCCCTGGCCAGCTTGAGGACACTCCCATTCGCCACCTAAGCCAAGCACGTTCTTGCTCTTTCATCTCCATTCTATGACGGCCCTTCTTCTGGAGGCTGCGCAGTCCCACAGCACCCCAATGTCGGGGGGGGGGGGGCTCCACAGTCAGGCTCTACCACTAAGTAGCCTGCGACTCCAGGGAGGCATTTCAGTTTTTCTCTCTGACATCTAACTAGCATCCATCCTGTACTGCAATAAGGGAAACGAGAGAGGCAGAATCAGGTTTCTGGGGCCAGTCTCAGGACAGTGAAGGAGGGATGCGGACAAAATCAGCACCTCCCTCAAGTACCACCCTGAGCCCAAGGGGGTCACAGCAAAAGGAGGGTCCTGGCAGGAAGGCAGCAGTGAGGACCATCACAGCATCTCTCCTTTTGGAATGAGCAGCAAAGGCCAGGCCGAGCAAATGGATCCAGGTCTCAGCCTAGAACCAAGGAAGAGCCTAAAAAACCTGGAAGAAGCTAGGGCTGGATGGGAAGGGAGCTCCTTCCCAAGTACTGTGGGGGCAAAGAAATCGGGAAGGCTTCGTCTGCACTTGAAGAACAGCCACAGCATCAGTGGCTGAGTCTCCTTTAGCAGGTTAAGGGCTTACCAAGAGTCACCTGGAGAGACACAGTCCGAGGATCACTGATCCCCATGCTCCAGATGAGGTCCTCGAGGCTCAGACACGAGACTTGTCCAAGATCACTCAGTGAGAAAAATCACAAAGTGCCGACTGCAACTTGTTACCCAAACCCCTTGCAATGTGGCTTCCAATGCAAGTACCTTCTTGCAATTACTGCCCAAATCATCTTCCTCATGTGTGTTTCTTCCTGCCACTCCTCTTTTCAAAAACCTTCACGGGCTCCCTGGGGTCACAACCTAAAATATAAACCTTTCAGCACAGTCTGGCTTTTGTTCCTTGTTGTACACACTCCAATCTTGACCTGTTCTCTCCCACCTTCCTATAGGCACACAGCACCTCCCCCAAGGCTTCTTCACCTCTGTTCAGCTCTCCTCCCAAGGTCAAGCTCTGAAGTCACTGCCTCCAGGCCACCCCGATTCCACCCAGCCAGGAAGGTTCTGTCCCTGCTTAAAATAGCCAGATCATTTTGTTGGAATCTTTCTCCTTTCGCCCTCCCTTGTATCACACTCATTTCTATGTCTTACTATTGCTACTAGTCCAACTCCATCACCCTCCTCAGCTTCCTCTGGCAGAGATCTGCCTTCCAATCCCTTTGGTCTGGTGTCCAACTTCCTCCCATGAAGCTTTCTCATGGTAGCCTTAGTAAGGTGTCTGATGCATAGGAAAAGCAAATGACTTACCCAAGTTCTCATAGCTAGTTGAACATTAAGAATGAATGAGACCAGAACTGAGGTCCTTCAGTAGTTCCCGATTCTTTCTAGGTTCAGATACAAACTTCTGTTTTCTGTTAATGGTGCCTTTCACCACCTGCCTGGAATCTCCCTTATCAGATTTGTATTTCTCCCCTTCATTAACTTCAGCTCTCCCAGGGTAGACTGAGATCTCTGCAGCTGGAGTGCTCTCCCTCCTCTTCCTCCTCCCCCTTAGCTTCTTAGAATCTCAAGCTTTCCACATCACACACACACACACACACACACACACACACACACACATGCACACACACACGCACACACGCACACGGACAGATTGTGCTCCAACCCATAACCCTCTGGTGGAGAAGAGGCCCAGAGAAATAAGCCCACCACGTGCGAGGTGTAAGGACAGATCCTACAGCTCGGGGCAGGCACATGGCTTCCAATCAGAAGATGCAAGCTCCAGTTGGATGGATCAGAGCTCTGAGATCGTCTAGTCTTACCCCATGTTTGACCCAGGAGGGAACTGAGGACCCTAAAGGCCAGCCAAGCCCCACACACCTAGAGGCAGAAAAGGCCTCAGAAAGCATCTTGTGCAAACTTTTCATTTTTACAGAGCAGTTACCAGCATGGACATGCCTTGCCCAAGATCACACCTTGTCAGAGGCTTCAGATGGGAGAAGTGGGGGGGGGGGGCTAGAAGCCCGATCCTCCTTCCAGGGCAGCATTTTGAGCATCACACACTTCGGTGGTCCTAGTGAGGGCGGGGACAGCGAGGGGGCCAAAGCGGAGGTGGGGGTGGGGGCGACCCTTGGAGGGTCAGCAGGGAGGGCGCAAGGCCTTCTTCCACTCCTGGAGCCTGAATCGGGACCGGCCCCACCCTAGCCACGCCCCATCTGTGGCCTGAGCCCAGCCCGTCCTCTGCCCGACAGCGCCACCTGCTGTACAATCATCATCATGGCCAACAGGGAGGGCCGGCCTGTCCCCAGCTTCAGCCTTCCTGATTGCCATTGCCCCCCTGCCCCACAAACACAAGATGGGGCTGAACTACTTCCTCCATGAGGCAGCCCCACCCCATCTCTATCTGGGAGCCAAGTACCTGAGGTGTGACCCAAGGCAAGGGGCTTCGGCTGGCCAATCAAGCCCATCTGGGTTGGAGACCCTATTGACCCTCCCTAGCTGTGACCTTGGACCAGTGCCCCTTCCCCCATCATCTATCTGTGAAATGAGGGGATTGGGGAGGCCTGCTCAGGAGGCAGAAAGAAGCTCCAGCATTCCCTTATCCCTAGGGCCGCTCCAGCTGACTTTCCAAGGGGTCTGATGGGAGATAGGGAGAAGGGTCAGGGGCTGGGCAGGAATCAGAAAAAGTCACTGGGAAGGGGAGTAGCTGGAGCGGGAAGGAGCTTCCCAGCCGGGAGGTGAAGGCACCCTCAGTCCTGCTGGGTGGCTTGGGAGAAGGGCAGTGGCCTCCCACATGTGCAAAGCAGAACAAAAGTCCCAAAGCAGGAAAGACTGTGGTAGACCTTAGCAGTGTTGCAACTAATACTCCACTAATAGCTGGAGATCTCACCACAATCTAGGACCACATGAGCCAGTGGAGAGAAAGCTAGCACACCTAGCCCTGCCAGTCCTCTAGGACCAACTGGTGGCTCCTGGGAAGGCCCTAATGGGAGAGGATAAAAGAGCCAAGACATAGTGTTCCTGGGAAGGGCCAGCACAAGTTGGGTTGGGAATGGCTAAGGAGGGCAGCGCAAGGTTCTAGGCTAGAAACACCAGTTCTCCAGAAACTACAGATAACATCAGTCCTCTGGCTCCATAGCTTCTGTCCCAGGTGACAAGGTTGTGAAGGATAGTCTAGCAGATAGCCACACTAAGGGCAAAGGGCCTGATCAGAGGGACCTACTTCCAGTGTTTTGACTTTCTCCCCTACAAAGGCTGAGAGACTAAGAGAAAATGTTTCTGAGGGAGAGAGCAAAGGACAGCAGTGGGTGGACAGGCCCTAAAACCAAGTCCCATTTGTTTTTGAAGGAATCACACTGGCTGATCCAATCCATTAAAGTGAACAGTTTTTTTTTAACTTTTATTGATGCCTTTTGTTTTTACAACGTAGTCAATTTGTCGATATACCCCCCCACCCCTATCCCCACCCCACAACCCTTCCCTTGTAACAATGAAAACAGTTAAGCAAAACCAAGCGACACAGCAACCACGTCTGGCAGCGTATGCAATATTCGGCACCCATAGTCCCCACCACTCCAGGGAAAGGCGGGAAATGCCTTTCCTCATCTTCTCCAGGAGGGTGCAGATGGGTCACTACAATTACACATGCAGCTTTAGTGTTCTTATCGTTTATATAATTGCAGTCGTGAATATTGTTTTTCTGGTCTGCTTACCATTCAATTTGATTTCAAAAACATAGGATTCAGAAGATTTAGAAAGCTGGAAAGTAAATTAAAGACCATTTCAATTTACAGAGGTGATACCCAGGCTCAAGGACAGGAAAGGAGTAACAAGCCAGTGCCTCCAAATCCAGTGTTCTTTCCATTGAGATGGGGAGGCCCAGAACGAGCCTACATGTCCAACCGGAAGAGAATATGGGTGCTTGTGATTGCCAATCACACAATTAAGCTCCCCAACAACACAAAATCATTTCCACCTAGCATGAGATGTTTGGTAGCAAGGTGTTACACTTAGTACCTCAAGAGGACTCTTGATTCTGCCTGCCTCTAACTGGTAAGAAACCTTTTCCTGACATGTGGCCTCAAATTGCCACTTCTCTCCACCTTTTCCTTCAATGCCTCTTATTCTGCCCTATTTGGATGCTTGACGGTAGTGAGGATACTATCTTCTAAGCTCCTCAATGCCTTCAACTGAACCTCCTATGATCTAATCTCGGAGACCTTACTCCTCAGGTCACTTATGTCTGCATGCTCTCCTGCCATTCAGGAGAGCCAAGAACAATCCATGGTTGAGGGGGAGGGTCACTCCCTTAGCTTAGATATGCATTGGGTTTCTCTTAACACAGCTCCAGATGGTGGGCGCCTCATTGATCGCCACATCCCACTGCTGACTCATCTCAAGATTGCAGTCTACTCACTGCACTTCATTTTCAGACAAACCAGTAACAAAACTTTCCTCATCTAGTACTCAGAACCCAAGTCTAAGACTACACACAGCCTTTGGCATGTCATCTGAGAATACTGAACACTGGAGCTATCAAGATCTTTTTCATCCAATGTTTTATTGGCAAATTTAACAAGCAATCAAACCTATGTATCGAATCACTGCTAAGATTAGGCCAGGACTAAGCCCAGTTCCCTCAAATTGGGAGGGGGGGCAGGCCAAGAGGAAAGCTATCTCAAAGGCAAAAAGCCAAAAACATGGCAGCCTCTATACTATCTCAGACCTAGACTGAGTCTGTGTCGCCATCTCAGGTCCTGCGTACAATTCCTGGGGACCTTCTAGCTGGAACTCTCACTCATGTCAAATATCTCTAGTTTCTCATTTTAAAACTCGGCTCAAGCACCAAGAGGCCTTTACCAGCTCCCTCAGTAGCTACTCCCCTCCCCCTTAAATGACTCTCCACACTGTATAGGGTTTTTCTGTATCTTTGAACATATTTGCTCCCCATCCCCCATGTTGGAATCACCTTTTGTCTGGGTCCTCTGCCTCACACAGTAGGAGAAGTGTTTGTGGATGGATCGACTGGCCAAGCACCCAGACACCCAAGGCTGCGGCTGGGCCTGGGCCTGGAATCCAGTGGACATTGTAGACTTAGCTGTAGGGCCCCTCCACCCTGGGGCTGTGTCATCACATAGTAACCAATCAGGGAGAGTGCCTGAGAGCTCCAGCTGGGAGTCTCAGGATCTGGGTTCAAAGTCCCAGTTTCAGCCTCAGTGACGTGAGGGGGTGGGGCCTGAATGGTCTCTAATATCCCTCCCAACTCTAAATCTCTTGATTCTATGGATAGAGCTGTTAAGGCTGCAAGGGTGTGGGCATTTCCGTGGGCCACCCAGGGGCAGGGCCTGCCTCCTCTAGAAGTAGGTGGGAAAATGACTATGTCCAATGAGGATGCCATTTGCTTCCCCTTCCACCTAACCAAAGTTCCTCTGCCCCAGGAAGTCCTGGGACAGCTATGCCCTCCCAAACTCCCCTTCCCCCCCTCCTCTAGGACCACTGGGGGTGGGGGGGTGGGGGGGGAGGGGGACGCTTTGTGGCCTAGAAAGGCAAACTCTTCCAGGGGACTTAAGGACATATACAATCAAGAAAGGGCTGAGGGGAACAAGTATCGACCTGTTCATGGGACCCCAGACAAAGAGTCAGGATCCTATTCACCCTCCTTCAGCCTGACAAGGCAGGTTTTGGTCAAGTCCAAAGCTATCCTGTCTCCCATAGTGGGAAACCATGGACAGAAATGATTGCCAGAAAAATTGTCCTGGCTTAAAACGTAAGTAAGCTTCCCACAAGTTTGGGAAAGAATTCCTGAATGATAGACCCAAATGGGCAATTCAGATGCTTGGGGACATTCCTGGCCAGCCAGGCTCAGGTGTCCCAACACATTTCTAGGGCCCTCTGTAAGCTTACAAAGGGCTCTCCTTACAACACCTCTGGGAGGTAGGTAGTGTAAGTATTATTTTCCCCATTTTGCAGAGGAAAGTGAGGCCCAGAAAAGGGCAGTGACTGGCCCAGGATCACAGAGGAAGTGGCAGCGCCAGGATTTGAATTCAAAACCCAGGGCTTCTGCCACTAAGCCATGCTGGTTTCTACAGCACCGAAGTGCATGCATGTGGGCAGCTACAAAGACACACAAGCACACACTGACAAAGCTCCCAAGTTACTCCCAGGGGGTGGGGTGGGGACCCAGATCACTCAAGGGGGCCTCCCTCAGTGCAAGGAATGGCAATGAAGAAACTGGTTGAGGCAAAGTTACTCAGCTAACAAGCCAGTTCAATGCCTCATTGACTGGCTAGGATTACAGGGCCCAGATGTGGAACCCAGACACCCTTCATTTCTCTACTTCCCCCTCCCCAAGGAGCTCACAGTTCAGTCAGCACCCAAAAGTCAGCATTGTCCAGCTAAAATGGGAGCTTTTGTGGGCAACCAAGCCAATTCTCCACCAACCAGTTTAGGACTGGTGCAAATCTAGGAATGGCCCTGAAGCCCAGGGCTTGGTTCTAGGGATGCCCAACTAATTATGGTCAAAAATGGCAAAAGGGCTGGTGACAGATATCATTGGTTTCTTGCTGGCATTCAAGGATCAGAGGATCTCTGTTGTTAGAGGGAGCCTTAGAAATTACCTCGTCCAATCCCCCATTTACAGATAAGGAAACTGAGGCTCAGTTAAGGTGAAGGGACTTGCCCAAGATCACAGAGATAGAGTGGCAGAGATGAAAAAAAATCTACTGTTCCTTGCTGCTTCTAGGCAGGTCCTGATTGGCCAAACTGGCTGGGACCTTCCCAGATGCAGCAAGGTTAAAGGCTATGTTCTTTAACAAACAAATAGGGTGGGGGGGGGGCTTGGGGATAAACAATAAGGCTGATGGTGGAGTTACCCCCACCCCATACTTGGTGGTACCCTTGATTTCCTCTGCCAGGCTCTCCCAGGTAACTCCAAAACAAGCACCGGGGAGAGGGGAGAGGAGGGTCCCATTCAAGATGGCAGTCATAAGAAATTCACCTAGAGCTGGCCCTGGCACTTGACTGGTGAGTAAAGTTCCTTTGGGGAGGACAGGGCAAAAAAAAATTCCCCTCTTCAGAGCTCCCCTTCTCCCATACCTCCTTCTGCTCCGGTCGTGGGCTCCTGGAAAGGGCCCAGGGCTCCAGCCAGCACCATTCCTGATTCGGTCAGGTTGGGCTCAGCTAGCAGCAGGGCCCCTGGGCTGGTTGCAAGTTCCAGTTCAGCCACGGGGGTCAGACCAATAGAAGGGCAGCTGGTGGAGGTCTGGGGCACCATGGGGATCCCTGGGGCTTCCTGAGGCTGGGAGTTAGCCAAGAGTCCCTGCATCTGAATCGGCTGAGGCTGCCTCAGGGCCTCCTCAGCCACAACACCCTGTAGGTAAGAAGCAGACCCAGGAAGTGTGTCCTTCACTCCTGGAGTCCTGATGATGGCAGCAACCAGAGTACCTGGAGGCCTGGATGCAGGCCCAAGGGCTGCTGATGAGAGGCCACTGAGGACAAATGGCTGCCCGGCTGTGGTTGAGCTGTCTGGGAAGCTAGATCCCAGAGGGAAGGCAGCCTGCAGAGTGACAATGTCCTTGAAGGCTGAGGTCGAAGGGACTCCCTGGAGGACAATCTGCGATGAGGTGGCTGAGGCAGCTGAGGAGGCACTGGCCAACACCGTGGCCAGTGGGATGGTCTGAACGGTCAAGGCTCCCAGACCTGAGCTGCTTCCTGCTGCTGTAGATGCTCCACCGTGGTTAGAAACCAACGATGTACTGAGGAGAAAGAAAATAAACCAGATGAGGCAAACACATTCTATGCTTTACCACCTCTAAGCATTTGCCTAATACATTTCCTTCACCTGGAATATCCTCCCTCCCTCTCATCACTGATCTAATTGCTATCTTGTTTCTCTTTTTTTTACCTTTTTTTGCAAGGCAGTGGGATTAAATGTCTTGCCCAAGGCCACACAGCTAGGTAATTATCAAGTGTCTGAGGTCAAATTTGAACTCAGGTCCTCCTGAGTTACAGGGCTAGTGCTCTATCCACTGCGGCACCTAGCTGCTCCTATTACATCCTATTAATTAGATTAAATCTTATGTTGGGGTGGCTAGGTGGCACAGTGGATAGAGCGCTGGCCCTAGAGTCAGGAGGACCCGAGTTCAAATCCAATTTCTTAATAATTACCCAGCTGTGTAGCCTTGGGCAAGCCATTTAACCCCATGTGTGTTGCAAAAAGCTAAAAAAAAATCCTATTATGTTATATTCATCATTTTCACTGAAGTTCTCTATGTACGGGTCGCAGCCCCCTATGAGAGTGTCACCTACTTGAACAGGAACCAGGGTCTGTTCTAACCTCATGTGGCCTTCGGTGTCTAGCACTGTATACAGCAGGAGCTCAATGGATGCTTGCTGAATGAAATTATCCAAGTTCGAGAAGTTCAAAACCTGAAAAGACCTCTATTCAAGTCCTACCCTGACACAGCCAAGCTCTGTGACCCTGGACAACTCACTTCACCTCTCATTGCTCTAGGCAGTTTTCCAGAGACAGAATCAGAATGCACAAAAGCAATGAGCCATCATAGTCAGGCCCGGGAAAGTGAGACTTTCCTGAAGTGGAGGACCGGGCCCCCGAGATCTTCAGATCCTGACCCTTCTTTGGCCAAAGGACAGAGGCCTAGCTTCTGAGGAGAAGCCATCAAAGTAAACCCCCATCTGCTGGGTTTTGCCCAGGTGCCTACAGCAGTGGCCCAGCCCCTGGAGACAAGGTCCAGGTCAGGGGAGGATTTCTTGTCTTAGAGAGGTCCAGAATCCTGGGTCTGCCCTTGTTCTCAAGGTGGTGGGCTGGAGAATGGTCCTTAGGCCCCAGTCCCAGCTGCTCCATTAAACTAACAGGTTATAAACCTTGGCCAAGTCCCATTCCCTCTCTCCTGGTGCCTGGTGGATACTAACAGCTGCCTTTCGGACCTCATTGGGCTGTTTTAACAGACAAATGAGATCCAAGTTGTCAAAGCAGTCGTCAAAGAAGTACAAGTTAGTTTCCTCTGGGCAGCAGGTCGTCAGGGAGAACAGTGAAGATCTTACCTGACTGTGTGGGCTAGAGGCCCCAGAGGCTCACTAGGAGGGGCTGCTGCAGCAGCAGCAGCAGCAGCGGCTGCTGCCGCCATGGCAGCCATAGTGGCAGCTGAGCTTTCCTTGGGTATGGCTTGCAGGTTCAGTGTTGCCTGCTGGACTGGTTGCAGAGTCTCCTTGGGGACATCCTTTTTCTGCTGAGCGGAAGACCGGGCTGAAGCCTTACAAGTGGTTCGGCGTGTAGGTGGGGCCTGTTTGACTTCAGCCTCATCACCTTCTTCATCTTCTATTATCACCAGGTCTTTGGGCATCTCCTTAAACTGGTACACCAGCCTCTGCCCTTCCACCTTGGAAAGGATGCCCCTCTGATAATAATACCTGGAGGTAATAGGGTACATGGTTGGCAGAGAGGGAGATACTGAAGCATGAACCTCAGAAGCCTGACCTGCCCTGCCAGTTGTCAGGAAAGCACTTTATGGGCTTCCAAAGACCTTGGAAACAATCATAACCATAATTCCAAGGTCTTTGAAAACTGATTTGGTAAAGAGATTTCCCAAATGTATTTGACAATATAATATCCTTCATCACCATTAACATCACCATCCTCCTCCTCCTCCTCCTCCTCCTTTCTCAGATATTAACCAGAGCACATAATGCTCAACTCCCTCCTCTGAGAAGTCCTAGCTGTGTGACTCTGGGCAAGTAGTTTAATTTCTCAGTAGCAGCTCAAGTGACTGTAGAATTCCGAACAGGGGGCCACACAGCCTGCCAAGGAGTCAGTGGTTGGCTTGCAAATGGTTTGTGTGATCTTGGATTAGAAAAAAAAAAATATGCATCTTTATTTTCACTAACCTTTGGTTTCCTTTGTAATTTTATATATATATATATGTATATATATATAAATATAAATATATACATATATATATATATATAAACACACACACACACACACACACACATATATTTTTTAGGTTTTTTTTTGCAAGGCAAACGGGGTTAATTGGCTTGCCCAAGGCCACACAGTTAGGTAATTATTAAGTGTCAGACTGGATTTGAACCCAGGTACTCCTGACTCCAAGGCCAGTGCTTTATCCACTGTGCCACCTAGCCACTCCAATTTTATATTTTTTAATTTATGTATTTAAAAACCTGATTTTGTGAAAGGGATCCATAGGTTTTACCAGCCTGAATGCCCAAGGGATCCAGGCCCCCCCCCCCAAAAGGTGAAGAGTTGTAGGGCAGATGCCAATCTGTGTTGGTGGTAGGAAAGGTTTTCTCACTCTAACTTTCCTAAACTAAACACCAACCTGCTCAAATAATAATAGCTCACTCACATTTCCATTACTTTGAAATTTACAAAGCACTTTCACTCCCCTTTAAGGGAGGTGGAGGCTCACTGGTGGAAACACTTTCACTCATCTAGGAAATTTCCAAGGGGCCTGATGGGAAATAGGGAGAAAGGTCAGGGGCTGGGCAGGAATCAGAAAAGTCACTGGGAAAGAGGGTAGCTGGAGCGGGAAGGAGCTTCCCAGCCCGGAGGTGAAGGCATCCTCAGTCCTAGTGGGTGGCTTGGGAGAAGGGTGTGCAAAGCAGAACAAAAGTCCCAAAGCAGGAAACACTGTGGTAGAACTTAGCAGTGTTGCAAGTCCTGAATGGGCTTTACCTCAGTGCTCGTCCCATCGTCTCATAATTCATGTCTGGTTTGTTTTTCTGCTTTCCCCACAGCTTTGACACAGCTTTGGAGTCCACGAGTTTAAAGATGCCTTTCTCACGTTGGGTCCACTTGATGTACTTGGGACAAGTGTTCTTGTCTTGCAAGAGAGCTAGCAGGAACTCCCAAAGGTAGATGGTATTCCCTGGAAGAAGGAGCATTAGCAGGCACAGAAGAGATCATTAGTTCCCCAACCAGACTGGAGGCTCCCTGAAGGAAGATAAAAGTCTCCTCCTTTGTCAGAGGAGGGTCTCTCCAAGAACTGGGGCCATGCCTCTATCCTCCCTCCACCCCAGTCACCCGATACCAGAAGGTGAACAATACAGAGAGTGAGCAGTCTGTACCTTTGCCATCCTTAGACTTCTTACGGATGGGAAAGTTGGGTTCACTGACTGGTGAGGAACAACGGGGTGCTTTTGCCTTCTGGACTGTAAAGGAGGAGATGGATGGGGAAAACAGAATGAGTACAGTACCTTCAGTACTCCTAAGTCTAGCAGAATCTCAAAAGGGCAGCAGATGAGCTCTGATTTCACGAGTTCATTGAGACATACATTGTACCTTCCCTTGCTCACACCTTCCATGATATCCCAACCCCAACCTGAAAGCCCAAAAGATATGGCAAGAAAAGGCCAGCTTTTAGGGGACCCCATAAGCTCCTTATACACGGGCATTCCTCTTGTGTTGGTTTGTAAACAAATAAGACAGCTCAGCTCAAAGGCATTCTTTTTCAGCATGCATGTGTATGTATGTATATATGTGTGTGTATATATACGTACATGTATAGATGTTTATGTATGTCTATTCATACAGAGAGAGAGAATGGTGCCCATTCCCTCATACAGACAACAAGGCTGATGTAGAGTAGCTTCCCTGCTATAGTGTACAAAGAGAGCTGGGCCATAAGCAAAAACAAATATGGGGGTAGCTAGGTGACGCAGTGGATAGAGCACCAGCCCTGGAGTCAGGAGTACCTAGGTTCAAATCTGGCCTCAGACACTTAATAATTACCTAACTGTGTGATCTTGGGCAAGTCACTTAACCCCATTGCCTTGCAAAAACTAAAAAAAAAATACGAAGAAATCAGAGAATTTGGGCAGACTTGTGTGAACTGATGCAGAGCAAAGCAAGCAGAACCAGTAGGAAAACAATGTGAACAGCCTTCAGAACTCTGGTCAATGTAATGACCAATATGGACTTCAAAAGCTAGATGATGAAGCCTGTTCCTACCTCTCAGCAGAGACAGATGCACAATAGGAATAGAATGAGACATAGCATAGACATATGCTATCAGTCATATGGCCAGAGTGATGATGAATTTTGTTTGACTATGCTTGCTTATTTGTTATAAGGGAAGATTCTGTTGAGGGCTTTGTGAGGAATCATTCAGAAATAGCGATGGCATTAAAAAATAAGAGAAAAAGGAGAAAAAAGAGAAGGAAGGAAGAAGGCAAAAGGAGGAGAGGGAGACAGAGGAAGAACAATGAGAGAGGGGGAGGAAAGTAAAAAAAGGGGGGAGGGAAAAGGGGATGGGGGAGAGAAAATGTGAGTCAAGGGAAGGAGAGGAAAAAGGAAAAGAAAGGAATAGGAAAGCAAAGAACGTGTGAGAGTCCAGTCCCCCAAGCTTCTTTTTTATCTCAGATCTGCCACCAATCTATTGACTAGGTGACCTTTGATACATTCTTGAATCCTGACACAACAGACATAGAAGATGATGAAGATCCCACTTAGGCTGGGTAGATTCACCCCAAGGTGCCCCTCTCCAATGGCCTTTGATGCAATTTGTAACACAAAATGGAAGCTTCCAGCCCGAGACTACTGCACCTTCTTCAACTGTGATGTTTGTCCACCGTGAGATGATCGTTCTAGGAACTCAGTTTACCCCTGAGTGAGATGAGGTTGGACTAGATCAGAGTGATTCTCCTTTCTCTAGCAAGCACTTGAAAGTTCATAACATGTTTTCCTCCCAACAACCCTATGACAGATGTTGTACAAGTATGATTATCCTCATCTTACAGAGGAAGAAACTAAGGCTTAGAAAAGGGAAGGGATAGGGGCAGCTAGGTGGCGTAGTGGATAAAGCACTGGCCTTGGAGTCAGGAGTACCTGGGTTCAAATCCTGTCTCAGACACTTAATAATGACCTAGCTGTGTGGCCCTGGGCAAGCCACTTAACCCCGTTTGCCTTGCAAAAATCTAAAAAAAAAAAAAAAAAAAAAAAAAAAAGGAAGGGATTTGCTTATGAACAACTGAATTAAATTCATTTCAATAAGTATTGATGAAGTGCCTGTGCCTACTGTATGCCAGGCGCCCTGCTAGGGCAATAAGGATAAAAGCAAGCCAACAAACCAACAAAAACAGTGCCAGCACATCAGAGATTTTACATTTCACTGAGAAACAAGTTCATAGAAAATTGAATTCAAAATGGTCATCTACACAGCAACTGGAGGGTGAGAAATTAGGGTTCCCAAGGGGGCGTGGTACCTTAGCTGAACTTTAAAGAAAGTTGGGAGGGGTCTAGGAAACAGAAGAGAAACAGGTGTATTCTATGTAGAGATCTTGAGATGGGAAGATGAAATGATAGGGAATGGCCAGTTTGTCTGGAACACTGAGTCTGTGTGAGAGACAGACAGACACACAGACAGATCCACAGAGACAAAGACAGACAGAGACACAAATCAGAGACTAAGAGACAAGGAAAGACAGAAGGAGACTCAGAGACAGAGATGGAGAGAGAGAGATCGAGAGAGAGAAATGTGCAGGCAGCCTTGAGTAACAGTGGGAAAGGTTTGAAAAATGTAACAGAGGGGTTGGTTTGTACCTTTTCCTAAAGGCAAAAAAAGCTATGAGAGTTTCTTGAGCTGGGGAGTGACACAGTGAGACCTGTGCCTTAGGAATATTAAATTGGCAGCTGTGCATGAGAAGGATTGGAGAGGAGCGGCTGGTGGGAGGGTGAGAGGGAAGGAGGGAGACCAATTAGGAGTGTCTGCCAGAGTGGAGAGGAGAGGTGATGGGGCCTGGGCTGGGGCGGGGAGCAAGGTGGGGGGGGCTCCCGCTGGGGAGGCCGAATTGACAGTGCTTGGCAGTTAATTGGATATGAGGGGGTGAGAGAAAGTATTGAAGTATTGAAGATGACTCAGATGCTTGGAACCCAAGTGACTGGGAGGATAGTGATGTCTTAGGAAGAGAAACATTCACAAGAGGGGAGGGTTTGGGGGGAAAGATAATGAGTTCTGTTTTGGATTCTCTGTGGAACATACAAGGGGGAGAAGTTTGTCAAATGCTAGGGGGAAGATAATAACCTATTAAATATAACAACCTATTAAAATTCAAATCTGAGGTGGCCAGGTAGTACTGCAGTGGTTAAAGCACTGGTCCTGGAGTTGGCAGGATCTGAGTTCAAATCCAGTCTCAGACACATACTAGGGTATGTAACCCTGGGCAAGTCATTTAACCCCAACTACCTCCAAAAAAAAATAAAATTCATCTCTATTTTTTTCTTGTATTCATATGCATCATAAACTTGAGAATTTCTTTCCTTTCATATGAAACATGGGATAGAGGAAGTTTAATGAAAACCAAAGGATCCAAGGACCACATAAAGCTGGGAATCCCTGTACATAGGATTAGGACTCTGGAGAGCAGCCAGGGTGAATATATGGATCTGGGAACTCTCTGAACCTTTCCTTACAGCAATCTGGTAAAAACTATGTCTTCCTTCTCAGAAGCAGGTTTGCAAATAATTGCTACCTTTCAGAAAGAGGTCAGTGAAAATAAAGATGTCATTTTTCCCCCATCCAAATTCACAGCCTCCCTGAAATCTATCCACTGATCCCTTGGGGGTGGGGGCTGGAATCCAAGTTGAATTCATATAGCCAGGTCCTTGTCAGAGCCAGGATTTGAATCCAACTCTCCTTGGACTCCTCTAGATAGGATCTCTAAGTACTGCCAGCTTAAACATTTCATAATTTATTTACCGGCCTAGTTCTAGTACAGAAACTGAGATCCATGAAATTATAAGGAATCAGAGGTTGTGAAACTAAAAAGGACCTCAGAGGTCACTTGATTCAACACCTACATCTTAAAGAGGAAGAAACTAAGGCCCCCCAGAAGACAAATATGTGAGGTCTAAGATCATATGGAGTCAAAGAGTTGAACTCAGGTCTTTTGATTTCTGGAGGTCAAACTCAGGTCTGCTCCCTTGATTGGTTCACTTCTTTATCAATTCCAATGTATGTTATTCCTAAATCACTCTGGCTCTCCTTGATTGGCCAAAATAGGTCCCAGGTCAAGCTCCATTTGGTTATTGTTTGGGCCCTGATTGGCTCAGAATATTAAAAAAAAAAAACACCTTCCTGTTTTGACTGGAACCACTGAAGATCGTCCCCTCCAGATTAATATTTTTTTTGAACTAGGTCAAACTGAGACCTTAGCTTAAAAAGGTCATGGTTTCCAACTGCATTCAGGACCATCTCTGGTTTTCCTGATCCATATCTGGCCACTGGACCCAGATATCTCTGGAGGAGAAAGTGGGATTGGTGACTCAGTGCAGCCCCCCCCCCCCCACTCACATCCAATTCATGGGCTTGTCATGGCATCACCTTCCTGATGTCATGATCCTCTTTGACAATGGACAAACATGACCATGTTACTCATAACAGCCCATCGAGATAGACAGGGCAGGTATTATTTCTACTTTACAGAGAAGGAAACTGAGGCCCAGTGAGGTTAAGTCATTTACCTATCCATAATCACAAAGAAATTCATTGACCATTCATTATTCATCTATTATTTGCCAGCCTAGGAATATGAAGACAAAACCCAAAACAATCTCTGCCCTCAGACAGCCCTCATCCTGGGGGCAGTTGTTAGAATACATATAGGAATAATGGAATGCAAAGTAATTTCCAGGATAGGAAAGCCTTGGGTCTGGGAAGGGAGAGAAAATACCTTGAACCTTGAAGGGAGATGACAAGGGATGAGAGTACTTCAAAGACAAGGTGGCCAGTTTAGCCAGAACATAGTGTTCCATTAGGACTAGGTTGAAACCAGATCATTCAGAGCTCTAAATGTCAATGAGTTTGTAATGTTTCCTGGAGGTAATAGGAAGTCATTGATATTTTTTGTGGCTGGTCCTATGAAACTCATTTTGGTAGCTTTGCGAAGGATGAACTGGAGAAGGAGGAGGCTGTAGGTAGGGAGGCTACTGCAGTGGTCTGATGGGAGATGAAGAAGGCCCACTAGGGCAACAACTATGGGAGTAGAGAGAAAGGCTCCCAATGAGGAAGATATTTGGAGGGAAGATTAATGAGACTTGGCAATTGGCTAGATTGGGGGAGGGGAGAAAAGGAAAGGTAAGAGACAAGGATAGGAGCCAGGCTGGTTCAAACCTGGGAAACAGTTTTTAAGTGTTAGAGGCCCTTCTCTGATTCTTTTCATTTTATGGGAAGTCCTTCTGGGGACACCCCTCCAGTTAAAGTTCAGCATCTCAAGAAAACTAGAGTGGTGCTAATGGTGGCATTTCAGGCGCTGTGGTAGCCAACCCCATGCCAAACTCTGAGTAGGCAGCCACCTGGGAGGCAAGGGCAGCCCTGCTCCTTCCTAAAACAATAGTCCTTACCTTTCTTTTTTGACCTCACTGGCACAGGTCTCTCAAGGTCTTTGTCTTGCAGCATGGAGAACCCCTCAGCGGTCATGCTCCCACTGGTTGGGACGTCTGTTCCCGAGGAAGTAGAAACCACACAGTTGGAGAAAGCCTCAGAAGAATCCTGGTCACCGAACAGCCCGGAGCCATCGACTGCAAAAAAGAAAGACCCAGGTGGTCTGAGCTGGAGGCCAGAACAGGTAGAGGACCTCTCCCCTCCAAGATGGTGGCATCCAGATGTCTCAAGGTCTGGACACACAACCATAGTCCTTGAAGTCTCTCAAGCAGCCCCTAGCCTAAGGCAAGGAAGACAATTCGGTACAACAGGGAGACCTTGGGATTGGGTATAAGAAGTAATGGTTGTTGTTAGTTGTTGTTCTGTCCTGATTTGGGGTCTGCTTGGCAGAGTTAGTAGAGCAGTTTTTCCATTTCCTCCTCCACTTCATTTTACAAATGAAGAAACTGAGGCAGGCAGGGTGAAGTGAATTGCCCAGGGTCACAGAACTAGTGAGTGGCTGATGCCAGATTTGAACTTGGGAAGAGGTGTCTTGACTTTAGGCCTACCATTCTTTCTAACCACTGTACCACCTGACTACCTAGGGAGAAGAGGACCTGAGTTCAATTTCAGCTCTGCTATATATTAGCTGTGGGACCTCAGGTAAATCCCTTGCCCTCTCTGGGTCCCTTTCTCCCCTCTATAACAGGAAGAACTTGAACTTTCCTCTTATATCCCCTCCCCATAAATTTCTTTCCTCTAAGATTATATTCTCTGTATACGCCACGTTTCTGTATACACACACACACACACACACACACACACACACACACACACACACGGTTGTTTGCCAATTGTCTCCTGCGTTGGCCTGTGGATTCTGTGAGGCAAGGATGCCTTGGCTTCTTTGTATCTCAGCTTAGCACTTCATAAATGATTATGGCCTGCCTGGGCTAGGAAGACCCTACTTCGATGAGGTGTGCAGTGATGAAAGACAACTACCCTCCACCCCTGCCTCGACACCTCCAGGGGGACTGAACTGCCCTTAACTAGGAAAATGATCACCTTGATGAATTTGAGAGCTTTGAGAAAACAGAGGGAATACTTCTCAGAGAAAGACACTGAGGCTGGGGGAGAGGAAGGGACTTATCCAAGGTCATATATCAAGTGAGTGGCAGAGCTCAGTCTAGAAACCTGTTCTCCCATTCCTTGCTTTGTGGCTGTAGGCTCTCAGCTCCCGGCAGGAGGCAATTTCCTACTCCCCCACCAAGGCAAGAGAGCATTTTTCTGAAGACAAACCCAGATGGAAGTGGAAGCAAGAGGGGGTAAGGGAGGAAATATCACTGAGGTGGAACACCAGTCTTAGATACAGACAAGGTCTAGTTTTGAATCCTACCTTGGGTCCCAGCTGGACACCCCTGGGCAAGTCCCTTCATCTCTGGGCAGCTCTTTTCTCCATCAAATGATGGGAACAATAATGTCCCCCAAATTAAATGGGTGTCTGTAGGGGCTCAGACCCTAAACACTCATACTGCCTGGAATGGGTTCAGGACCTGGGAGATCTCAGGAGAGCATTCCCAGGGTGGGCTATTTCTGGATTTCCAAGGGAAGAATTCCAACAGTGTCACAATCTGTGTCTTCTAATGCCTGCCTGTGACTCCCTCATTGTACTTACTGGGTCCCTAGTTTCCAAAGCAACATCTAAGCATCCTATCCTCTCCAGACACTGCCAGCTAGAGTAGGGACTAGAAAATCTATGATACTCAATGAACAGAAGGGACCCTGATGGGGCAGCTAGGTGGTGCAGTGGATAGAGCACCGGCCCTGGAGTCAGGAGTACCTGGGTTCAAATCCGGCCTCAGACACTTAATAATGACCTAGCTGTGTGGCCTTGGGCAAGCCACTTAACCCCATTACCTTGCAAAAACTAAAAAAAAAAAAGGGACCCTGAGGTCCAAAGAGAAAAAGACTTGCCCAAGGTCATAAAGCTGGCAAGTAGCAGAAGAGGAATTTGAACCCAAGTGCTCGGACCCCCCCCCTCCACAGTCTAGCACTCTCTCCCTGGCACCTTGCTGCCCCTCTGCTGTTTGGGCTTTCTAGGGTGAGGAAGACTCCAACTCACACATACGACCTTCATCCAGTATGTTGTTGGGGGCCTCAGCATCAAGCAGGACTTCACTGGCTATCGTAGTCTCGTTGTTATCATCTGGTGTGAGGGAAGAGGAAGGAAGTAAGAGAAGTCCATATGGGGCACAAGGTTGGGGGTCATGGGCCCAAGCAGGACTGAGATGGAAGGGAGGTAGGGAGAAACCTGGGAGCTGAGGGGATGCCATGAGGCACAGTGGGGAGGGGAGTCATGGGAAGCCTTATGGCAGAACATCATTGGATTCGACCCCTGGGGCTCCAGCAGAGTCCTAAGGGATGGTCTGAGGGAAGCTGTGGTCAACATCCAAGTGGAATAGTGGGGAGAGCACTAGATTTGGAATATAAAGACCTGGGTTTAAATGCCAGCTTGACTATTCCCCAGGTGATATGATGGCTAAGTCACACCCCTCCCCACCTCTGGGCCTCAATTTCCTCCTCTGAAAAATAGGGGTAATTACACTAGATGATTCTAAGATCAAAGGCTCCACACGTTCGTCCTCATTCCCATTCCTCTACTGGTTCATACCCTTTCCCCACTCCAGCCCCCCAGCCCCCCTGACCAGCCTCACCCTAACTCTCCTACTGGATCACAAAATGTCAGAGTTGAAAGGGACCTTGGAGGCCATCAAAGGTCCTCATTCTACAAATGGGGAAACTGAGGCTCAAAGATGTGATGTGGTTACCCAGCAGCAGAGGGGAGACTCGAACCTAGGTCCTCTGATGGCAAATCCAGCTCTTTTTACCACACTAATCCAACCAATACAATACTGTTTTGTTTCATGAGTTTTGTCTCCTCAGTTAGACTGAAAGCTCCCTGAGGGCCCCGACCATCTCATGATACTTTTGTATCCCACAAGGATGAGCACAGGAATGGTCAGCCCCTCTCCATTCCCCCTCAGGTGCATCGCTTGGTTACCCGAGTATTTCTAAGCTCCCCTTTTCAGGAAGACCTTCTCCAGTCTAGTCAATGAGTCAGCTGCGCCCCATTGGAGGGGATGAGTCCCACTGGTTGTTTGTCTATAACTATTCCAGCTCATAGGATGTGTGTGGGGAGGTTGGGAAAGGGAGGGAGGAATATATCTGTACACGCCCCACCCCCCCTTCTCCATGCTTCGGGTGGACCATTGGTCCTGGCCCTGTTTCCTTGAGGTTGGGGGGGGGGGCTTAGCTTAAAAAAGAGTCACCAGGGAGTGGCTAGGTGGTGCAGTGGATAGAGCACCGGCCCTGGAGTCAGGAGTACCTGAGTGTGGCCTTGGGCAAGCCACTTAACCACACTGCCTTGCAATTAAAAAAAAAAAGAAGAAGAAGAGTCACCAGCCTCCTCAACAAGTCTAGCTTGACTTAATTCACTTCCTAATAGTCCATCAGTTCATGCCTTCTCCACCAGTTCATCTTCCACCCAACTTGGGAGGCAGAAAGAAGTCACTTTCCAGCTTCCCCAAGTCAGAATGTGCTGTTCCCCTTAAGTTTTTCTTTGCTCCCCCCACCTCAGCCCCTCCCCCCCGCTTCCCTGAACCTGCCCAGTCCCAGCCCCAAAGAGGATGGACCTGACACCACAAGGCCTCCCTCCAGGATCTGTTCTTCAGCCACCCCCAGGTCTTGATCTGCAATGATGCCGTTGGAAATTTCATCTCGGTCCATCCCAGAGTAGAGATGTAGCAGTTCTGGGCAGGGCAGCTGTTCCACTATCACTGCTGGAAACACGGAGGGATCATCCAGCTGTGGAGGGAAGGGACAGCTGAAGATAACCTCCCCAAACACACACCTCCTCCAGAGTCCTTCCTGACTCTCCCCAGCCCAGAGTTGTCCCCCACCCCCTGCATCTTACTGGCCTGTATGAAAAAATATCCTTCCCTGGGTGCTAAATGTGGAGGAGGGGAGGCCCCAAAAGGTATTCAATGTCTACACTTGACTGCTGGCCCCAATGAGGCAGTCTAGTCCTCTCTTTCTTTCTTCTTCCCACCCCCCAAGTGTGGTTCCTCCTATGCTTATACTCATAACTATGCCTCCACACCCAGACTTTGAGGTGGGTGCTGAAAGAGAGGAGGTTGGCTTTAAGGTCTGGATATCACCTGAGGCGGGCCTGGGAAGTGATCCCTTAGAATAAGCCCAAGTCAGACTTATTGCCCCCCACCCCACCCAAGATGGAGGTGGGGGGGTGAGAAAGGAAAGGCAGAATTTACATTCACCCCTTGCTGCCCTATGGGAGGGAGGAAGCAGGGGATTGTTTATCAGTGGTCTGAGATCCCAAGGTTAGGATGTTTGTTGGCAGGGGGAGCCCTATCTCTGAGGCTCTAAGGGATTGCACCAGTGTACCTGTTGGATTTCCTCCATTTCGCTGTTGGCAAACTCAAATATCAGTTCACTGCTCTGAACGGCAGTGGCCATGCTGCCTCCTCTCAAGGCCAATGAGAAGGGGACCTCTGAGGCCTGGAGATCTGGGCTGAGAGAGTCACAGATGTATGAAAACCAGCCCTGGGGTCAGGGCAGCATGCTGGGTGGGACTCAGCTGGCTGGAGAGACCTGGATAGAAAAGAGGGAGAGAAGAGAAGGCTATGAATTCACTTTCCCCTGGGTTCAGTCTATTAGTCCTAAGGACCACCTAGAAGCCATAGGAGAAGGAAAAGAGGAAAGATGAGAAGAGAAAGTAAAGAATCATAGATTGGCAGAGTTGGGAGAGTCTGAAGAGATCATCTACTCCAATTCCCTGATTTGAACAAAGAGGAAACTGAGGCCCAGAGAAAGGTAGCTAATTGCACAAGGTCACTTGATTTCCAGCCTTAGCAGAGCCAGGTCTATAATCCTGGTCTCCTAGTCCATTGCTCTCCACTACATAAGAAATAAAAGAGAAGAGACAGACAAGCAAAAACAAAGAAGGAAGGAAGAAGGAGGATGGGGATGGAAATCAAGAGACTGAGAAATAAAGGGATCTTGTAAAAGATGGAATCAAGGTCTAGAGTCCTACAAAGGGGGAAGGCACAAGAGGAAAGAGAGATAATGCTTCCATTTAACAAATATTTCTTGAGAGTAGCACTGACCCGGGGGTGGGGGGTGGGGGGTGGGGAGCAGACCCAGAAAAATAAGGAAGACCCCTAGAGAGGCCAGGTCTCCTCCCCTTAGTTGGCCTCTTGAGCTGCTTCAGTCCCTGCTCCCTTTCCCCTCCTCTCCCTCTTCTCTTCTCCTTTGCTCCTCTCCTCTCCTCTCCTTTTCCTTTTCCTCTCCTCCTACTTGCCTCACACTTTCCTTTCTTTGGAGAAAGCCCTGGCCCCCTTTGCCCACACATCTCCCTTCCCCCAACCTACTCTGGGCCAACAGAAGACACAAGTTGGAGAGATCGGCATTCTGTAAGAGCTGGATGTACTGGTTAGCCAGCTGGCAGTCTGTCAGAATTTACCCCCAGACCCCAATGGAGGAAAGATCTGAGCTGGGCAGGGATTGTACTAAAAGCACCCCCCCCCCCCTTATATAAACTTGCCCAGAAAGCTGGAAAACAGGGGAGACAAGATGCCCTGGCCCTGAGTCCCCCCCCATTGGCAGTTGTTCTGGTTTCAGGACTGAAGTGTCATGCTAGGAAAGCATGGGGAACCTACCCCCCAAGCTCCCCCAAAAGACAAGGATCAACAACATATCTCCCCTAGAAACTGGGGAAGATAGCAACAGTTTTGGGGGATGGGGGTAGGGAAGAGGGCAGCCTGCCTGGGCTCCAAGTCCCTTTCAGGACCCCCCCCCCCCCACCTTGCTAGGAAGTCTGCTCTGAAAACTCACCACTGAGACCAACAATTGACTGCATCCCATCTTAATTCCTCCATTTCAGGAGTTTTGGTCCTGCCCCTCTCCCCATCCCCTTCCCCCAGCTTCTGAAAAGCAGAGACTATACCTTCAGTTAGTCTCGCCTTTATCTCCCAGTATCTGGCCCAAGGGTAGGCACAGGTGCTTGAAAATCTTATTCAGGATTGCAGCTTCAACCCCTTCTCAGATGCTTTCCAAACTCTACAGAGCAGATTGCCCTCCAATGCTTCCTCTCCCTTTCCCTGCTGGCCATCTATCTCTACCTGGATGTTTGACGTCAGCATCTCAAACATAAAGTGACCAAAATCGACCTCCTCCTTCCAGCCCTCCACCCTAATCAGCTCTCCTGCTGATTCCCTATTTCTCTCCATGGCACCCCACTCACTCTCCCCACCTTAGAAACTGCTTTCTTCCTCTTCTCACCAGCCCCTCCATCATGCAAGCAGTTGACAAATCCGGTCGATTCTACATCGGAAAGCTCTTTTCCATCCATGGCTTTCTCTGCCTCTCACCTAGTTCAGGCCCTCATCACCTCTCCCCAGGACTATTGCAACAGCAAATTAAGTCTCCCTGCTTCCAGTCTCTCTCCTCTCCAATCTATCTACCACACAGCTGCTGAAATTATCTTCCTACAGCTCAAGGCAGGCCATGTTCCTACTTTATTTAAAAACCTGTTACTAGTTCAATGTGACCTACTGGATAATGTCTGAAGTCTTGACTCTGACATTCAAGACCCCTTTGATTCTGTTTCCCATTCCAGTCTTATTTCCACATTGTAGGCAAAACTGGACTTTGCATCTAGTCTACCCAAACCAACCTCCCTTCACTCAAGACACAGGTCAGGTCACGGATCTTCCATGTAATCTTTCTTCCACCCATCCTCCTCCAAATTTCCAACAATCCCTTATACTTATCTGTGAACACCTTTTATAACAATGGCTAATATTTATAGAGCATTTATTATATATATTGTACATATAGATGTCTGAGTGAATATGCATAAAATGTCATTTGAACATGCTTAGTCTCCATCCTTTGGCCCACTGAGATTCAGCTGAACAACTGCTGATTCACTGATTAAATTTACTAAGTAATTATTAAATAATTTTACTCAGTTTACTAGATAAGGATGCAAAATGCAAAACCAAAAACATCCCCTATCTTCAGGGAAAGGATTGCTAAGAGCTATTGCTGTTCATTGGAAAGAGCCCAGGATTTGGATTAAGAGGAGTTGAGTTTGAATTCTGGCTCTAATTCATTCTATGTGAATAGTTTTTCTCATTTGTAAAATGAGGCAGTTGGACATTTTCATAAACTGTATGACCCTAGGCAAGTCACTTAACCTTACTTGGCCTCAGTTTTCTCCTCTATAAAATGATTATAATAACAGCACCAGGCTTGTTGTGTGGATTAAATGAGATCATAATTGTATAAAGTGTAATTGAAACTGCAGAGCCCAGTAGTGCTAATGTAAATGTTAGTTATTATGATGATGACTACCTCGCAAGGTTGTTGTGCTGAGTAATTGATGTATGTAAAAAAAAGCACTTTGTAAGCTTTAAAATGTTCTAGAAATGAAAGTTATTTTTATGATACAAAACTGGAGAGATCAGTGTGAACTTCCTGAAGGCATAAATTGGGTCTTACCTGTCTTTGTATACCTGCCCAGGGTCTTGGGAGGCAAAGGCTCTAAACACTGACTTATTGAATTGAATTTTTCACATAAGAAAGTCCAAGATCCTGATTGTGGCCTTCAAGGATTCAAGGCCAGAATCCACTCATCTGGCCCTTAGAAGGCAGGATTTGAACCGGGGCCTAGACCCTTTAGGATATAGAATCAGTAGATCTGAGTGATCATAGCCTTCCTCTTTGGATCTGTTTTCTCCTAAAAATAATTCTAATTCCTCCTCCTAATAGTAATACTAATTTTTCCCCCTTCCTAATAATAATAATAGCTTCCATTTATATAGCTTGAAAATTTGCTAATAAGCATGTAACAAATAGCACATTTGATCCTCACATCTCTGGGAAGTCGGTGCTATTATTAGACCCTCTTTTCAAGATGAGGAAACGGGCAGGCAGAAGTTAAGTGATTTGTCCAAGGTCAGTCAGCTAGTGTGGAGACCTGGATTTGAACCCACTGCACCACCGAGCCACTTCCTTGGTGAGGATGCTTCCCTCAAAAAGGCTTCAGCCCTGGAGAGAGTGCTCAATAAAACTGAAATCCCCAGAGATTTGGGTTTGGGAAGGCCATGGAAAGAGCTGACCAGGGTTCAGATCTGGACTGTGCCACCTCACGTACGTGTCCCTAAGGCACTGAAAATCTCAGTTTACCCATCTCTAAAATGGGGGAGAGGTAAACTGGACCCTATGACATTTAAGGTCCCTTCCAGCCTGAAAACCTCTGATCCATTGTTGGTGTACTGCCTTGGTTTGTTATTCTTTCAACTCCCAGAGGTTTTACCTACTCAGCTAAGCTTCCTTAAGCCAGGGAGGGTACATCATCATAGACTTCCTTTGTATCTTCCACCACCACCCCCCCCCCCCATGCTCAATGCTGTGTGAGGACTCACTTAGCTTGATTGATTTCTCTCGTTGACCTGATTCCCAGCTCTGTTTAACACCCCTTGATAGCAGCAGGCCTATGGCTCCGCCTCTCAGTCAGCCAAGTGACCACATCCTTTGGGGGCTACCACCACAGCTGAAAGGCCAGGAAAACCCCCCCTTTCCCTCCCCCCCCCCCCGACTGAGGGGGGAGGGGAGAGGGGGAAGAGGTGCTGGTTGGCCCAGACCTTCTTACCTTGGTGGGAAAAAAAATCTACTTTCAAAAGTGGGGGGATGAGAGGAAAGGCCCTTTCCCCCCCATACCTGCCCAAATGCGTGTAGGCTGCTTGCCCAGGCTGACTGAGCCTGTTAGAATTCTGCTCTGGCCTCAAAGCTAGCTGGGAGTTGGCATTCGGTGCCATTTTCCTAAAAACCCTTGGTTGGCTCTCTTCATTGCCCCCATCACAAGTACCCTGAGAGCAAACTTCTCTTGGCTCATTTCCTAGCCACACAGTCACCTAACCCCCCAAACAAAAATAACAAGTAAATCAAAAGCGAAAGGCATTCTGGTCTCAGTGAAGAAGACCAGAGTTTAAGTCTCTCTTCTTCTGATAAACATTGGATGACCCAGGGCAAATTACTTAACCTCTCAATGCTCTCTAATCCGGTGCTAGGGAAGTCAAATAGAAACAGAGGCCAGGAAATCAAACCTCCGGATCCCTGTGGGCTACAGATTGAGTCAAAAAATTCCATATTAACATGATCCCCGCTCTATTGTATTTTTGTTTATTTTGTCATATAGTGCCCAATTACAGGTTTTGGTTTTTGGCAGTGCAATGGGGTTAAGTGATTTGCACAAGGTGAGAGAGCTAGTGTGAAAATGTCGGAGGCTGGATTTGAATTTAGGGTCACCTGATTCCAGTGCTGTATCCACAGAACCACCTAGTTGCCCCATTTCCAATTCCATTTTAATGTGGTTCCAGGGAGCCCCTGGGAGTTACCTTCTCACCTAACCTCCCTGGGTCTCAGCTGCTTCTCCTGTCAAACAGCCATAGTAGTATTTGGCCTTGCTAACTCGTAGGAGCTCCAACAAAAAAGCTTATTTTATGGGATTTAGCATTGAGAAGGACCTTAGAAACTGTCTGGATTCTCATTTTACAGATGAGGAAACTGAGGCCAAAGAAGGAGAAGGAACTTACTCAAGATCACACAAGGAGTAAGATCGTAGGACCTTGGTTCAAACATTGGCTTTGCTAATTTCCTGAGCATGTCACTCCTTTCTGGGTCTCAGTTTCCCTGCTTGTTAAATGAGAGGATTGGACAAATCAATCTAATCTCATATCTAAAGCTTTTACCTTTCCTAAATCCCAGGTAGATGTCCTAGAGGAAGGTACTTTGGGATTGATCTCAGGAAAAATTGAGTTCAAATCCAACCATAGATACTTATTCACTGTATAACCTTTGGTAAATCACTTCATCTCATTCTGCCTCAGTTTCCTGAATTGTAAAATAGGGATAGTAGCACCTACTTCCCAATGTGAAGATCAAATAAGCTCATATTTGTAAAACTCTTAGTTTTAGTGTTTGGAATTCAGTAAGTGCTTAATAAATGATTGTGTCTTTCCTTTCTAAGCCATTTGTAGGACCCAAAAATTATCAGCTCTTCATCATTGCATCCTCTTTCCAGCTAATCAGAAAAAAGGTGACTTCTCTCCACTACCACCCACCTGGTGGCCTTTCAGCTCCTGCTTTTCCTCTCAGCCAATCCAGAAAGTTCTTACTGTCTCATTTCTACCAGGTGGCTTAGCAGAGAGCTACTCATTGCTAGGCTTTCCCAATGGCCATATTTTTTTTTTTGCATTGGTCTCGGGCTGGGTACCAGGAGGTGTGTGGTGTGTGATTTATGGGGATTGTTGACCCATCCATGCCTTTGTGTCCACCCTGCCCACTTATATATAAAAAAGTACAGCAGGGCAACTCTGGGAGACTATCAGTAGAGCCCCCCCCCTTCCCCTCCTGTAAAAGAAGTCAAGTGGTGTATATTGCTGCCCTTGCAGTCCAGTCTAAGTTGCCCCTCCCCAAATCAGAAGGCAGTGATGTCCCTTTTTGCCCTGGTATTCTTGCCTCCTGAGCCCTGGGCCATTCAGTAGTGGGTCTGCTGAAAATGTTGGTTGAACTGAATTGAATGATGGGGGCGGGGGCAGGTCTGGGGGCTGCCCTTCCCCTCCAGGAGCTGCCAGTCTACCGAAGAGAAGATGCAGGGGAAACACAGACATTCCGACCGAATATATTACCCAATAATTACAAGAGGGAGAGATAGCTAATAGGGGATCCAGGAAGAGGTCTCCCTGGAGGACAGAGCTCCTGCTTTACAACAAGTCTGAGGTGGGAAGGTTAGGGGCAAATGTCTTCCGGGTCTGGGGGAACAAGGGGGCAGGGATGGCATGCTGGGGGAGCTGCCCAGAGTGGGGTCACTGAGGCAGGGGGGAATGTGAGGGCACGTGAAGGGAGACATTGGGCCCTTAGCAGAGGATGGGGATGCTGAGTGGGAGGGACTGGTCGGCCTGGGCTCCAGGAGAGGCTGTGAGGGTGCTAGGGGGCTCAGTGCACAGAATGGGGAGTGATCCCTGAGAGGATGGGGTGCGTTTAGGGAAGGAATGACAGGGGCTTCGGGAGGCTACGGAAGGCTCAGCAATAGAGACTGGGGGGTTCTGGGGGGTTCTGGGAGGCGCGGGAGGGCACCAGGAGAGAAGGGAAGGGAAGGGCCTGAGGGTTTCAGTGAGGGGGGCTGAAGGGGACGAGGGAACCGGGACTCGGTGGGGGAAGGGGGAGGAGGGCTAGGCGTGGTTGGGGTTCAGTCAGAAGGTGGGGGAGTCCATGGGGAGACGAGGAAGTAGAAGATTCGGGAAGGAGCTGGGGAGCTTGTGGGGGGGGGGTCCTTGCCCGTGATGGGGCCAGTGGGAGGCCGGCGGGGATCCACGAGATGCAGGTGCTCGCTGAGAAGTTGGGGTGCTCGGGGAGCCGCATGGAGCTGCCTGCCGTAGGCCAGCCCGCTGATGCCGCTGATGCTGGTTCAAAGCCGCCCAGTCATGCTGGGCCCCGGGGTGCCGGCGCGGGCCCCGCGGCAGGGTCGATGCCCCCCGGTGGGGGGGGAGAGAAGCCGATGGGCTCCCTCCTCTCTGTCGCCGCGTCTTAAAGCACTTTCGCAAACTCTGCGAAGCTCGCGCGTCCCCGCGCCGCCGCCGCCGCCGCCGCCGCCGCCGCCGCCGCCGGGGCCCGGGTCGGGGCCGCGGAGGGGGGCCGCGGGGTGGGGGGGGCGGGGCCCCGGCGGCCTCCCGGCCCCGCCCCCGGCCCGGCCCCGCCCCCGCAGCACCTTCCGACCCGGTAGGCCGCCGGCGGCTCGGGCTCGGGCTCCGCAGGTGGCCGAGGGGGCGGGGGCGGGGGCGGGGGGGAGAGGGGCGCTCATTTGCATGCGGGCCCGGCCCCCTCCCCCGCCTCCGGAGCGCACGGCGCCGCAGCCCCTCCCCCGCCCCCCAGGAAACCGCCGCCGGGGGCCCGGAGGCTGGGGGGAGGGGGCCGCCCCGGCGGGAAGGCGGCGGGGGGGGAGGGGCCCCAGGCCTCGGGCCCTGGGAACCCCGGGGCCTGCGGGCGGGGCCTCAGTCCTCACCTCGGCTTCCCGGCGGGGCTGAGCCGAGCCCCGGGAACCTTTTCCCCCTTTGCCCCCACTCCTGGGACTCGGGGCGGCCCCGGCCGGGAGGCTGCGCCAGCGGCCTGCGGAGCCCCAGGCGGCTTGGGGGTGCGCCGCGCGGGGCCGGGGCCGGCGGAGCCGCGCGCCGCTTGGAGGCCGCCGCCGCCGCCGCCGCCGCTCCGGAGCTCCCCAGCTCGGTGCCAGATCCTGGGCCGCGGGCTGGGGGGGGGGGGTTGTTGAGTGACTGAGTGAGCGACTGAGTCAGCGAGCCGGTGAGTCACGGCGTGCGTGGCTGACAATCCCCTCAGCTGACCGCGCGGGCCCGGGGCCGGCCGGGGGGCCCCTGGCGCCCAGCACTGCCAGCACACGCGCGCACACACACACACACGCACACACACCACTCGCCCCCCCCCCCGCTCACAGACAGTGACACACGCAGTGACACACACCACTCGTCACCACACACACAGACACGGCGACACAGAGACACACACACAGACACACGCACACACGCACGCACGCTCCCCTTCCAGTGAAGCCTGGCAGAAACATCAGCATTTTCCAGCTGCAAGGAACCTGTTGTCAGCCAAGTCGTCCAACATTTCCCCCTTCCCCATTTTACAGAGGAGGACACTGAGGTCTAAAGAAGGAAAGGGACTGGCCCAAAGCCAAAGAAGGAAGTCCCAGCTTCACCCCAACCGGCTCCCCTCCCCCCGGCCGGCGGCCCCAAACGGCCCCTCCGGAGCACTCACCCCGATCGGGCAGCCGACGATCCCCATCACCTAGCAGCTACAGCAGGCTCTAGCTCGAGATCAATGAACTCCGATATCGACGTTTTACTAGACAGTCGGACGGGGGAGGGGTGTGGTCCCGGCCACGGAGCTCAGCCCAGCGATCGAGGCACGGAGCAAACAGGTTGTCGCAGGGAACAAACCCACAACCGGGCTCCCTTCTCTCTCCAGCCCTGAGCTCCAAGTCCGGAGTGCAGCATTATCTTTCCCTTGCCAGCTCGTGCGCGCTCTCTCTCTCTCTCTCCCCCCCCCCCTCCTCTCTCTCTCTCTCTCTCTCTCTCTCTCTCTCTCTCTCTCTCTCTCTCTCTCACACACACACACACACACACACACACACACACACACAAGGGGCTGGGACCCAAAGCAGATTTTGTTGTTGTTGTTGTTAATAAAGCTCCTCCTTCGTGTTCCTTTCTGCCACCCCCTCCATTTGAGATGAAATCAGGAAGAGAGAGGCAAAGCTAAAGACAGTGGGAGCTGGGCTGCCTGGGGTCTCACTGTGCTTATTTACATGAAAGCCCTGTTTCCTTCCTGGTCCTCCAGGCTCCAGCCTATTCCAACATGGACCTTCCAGACTCTGCCTTGGGCCTTGGCCCTCACCTGCAATTGCAAATTGCTTCATTTAGACATGGAAGAGGAGGACAGCGATGGACCTAAGCTCCACTCTGCCTCAGACTTGCTCTGAAGATGGGGAAAACCTACCTGGCCTAACTTCTTCCCTGTTACTCCCTTCTCCTTCTTCCATCCTGCCTTTTAGCCAATCTGGCCGATTTGCAAAGTCCTCCTTTTCAACATTTCACCTCCTACCTCCCAGATTTTTCCACAAGCATCCCTGGTTCCTGGAATTCACTCCCTCCTCACCTAGGCCCCAGAATCCACAATTGACTTCAAGGCTGAACCACTTCTTACAGGAAACCTGATCCAATCTCATTAATTATTTATGAGGGCTTTTTCATTATAGGTTTCTATAATCATTGATCAGTTTACTCATTGGATAACCCAGGAGAATGGAAGCTCCATGAGGAGCAGGGATTCTTCTTTTTGGTCCTTTTGAGTTCTACTGCCCAACTCTGATATATTTAAACCAAGTACTGGTTGCAAAGAATTAATATCAGCACTGTGTGAACATATTTCTTACTGTCTTTAGGCCTTCACTTTCTCTTTTGTGATATTCACAGGGGAGTAGTAAAGGGGGGGGGGCTGGACTTAAGGATCAACTCCTTATGCATTGGGGGAAGTGAAAAGGAGTCACAGGCTCCTCTCCAGTCCCCACCCCTGAGGTTGAGGAGGTCTTCTGTATTTGCTCCTTCCTCCCCAACCCCTGGAGAGATTTAGAGGGGAAGTTGTGGGCAAGAACATGGCAGATCCAATGATCCTGGTACAATTCTGGAATTTAAGTGGATGACTAAAGGACTTGGAGATCTCCACCTTTAGGGTTCTATCATTGTGTAAGACCATTCTTCATAGAAATAGGTGCTTCTAGTAAGAGATCAGAATTATACAGTGGGGAAAGCTCCAGACTTGGAGCCAAAAAGTCCTTGTTTTTTCTACTTTACAGATTTGGGCATCTTAAGAAAAGTCCCTGCCTGTCTCTGGGTCTGAGTTTCCTCCTCTGAAAATAAATGGCTGGGCCTAAATGATCTCCATGGATCCTTCCATCCAATCTTAAACCCAAGTGTTATAGGCTACTTCACCTGGATTAAGGAAGACTTGGCAAGACACAACTCCAGATTGCCTCAGTTTCCTCAACTGTAAAATGACCTGGAGAAGGAAAAGGGCAAACTACTCAAGTACTACCGATAAGAAAACACCAAAAAGGATCACAAAGAGATGGACAGACAGAGGCATTGTTAAAAGGCTAGAGTTGGAAAAAAAAAAGCTTCAAATCCCAGCTCTGCTAGCCATCTGACCTTAGCCAAGTTCCTTCCCCACTCTGGGTCTCAGTTTCCTCCTCTGAAAATGAGAAGGGGGGAGGGGTACAGCAGGTATCTTTTAAGATCCATTATATGTCTAATACCTGTGTGACCACCTGAAATGTCAGGTGTGTTTTTTTACAGCTAACCCTTAGAGTCCCACTCAGTAGGCAAACACATATCTGGCAACTATCTTTCCCTTTCCTTCCATCTTTCTGACCTCAGGGACCTGCATTTCACAGCTGATCTGTTTGGCTCCTAATCCACAACAGCAAGAGAACATCTAAACCAATTCCCTATCCATGTTACACATAGGGAAACTGAGGCCCAGAAGGATCACACAACCTCTTTGTGGCAGCACTAGAATTAGCCCCCAGTCTCTCCTCAGTAGCTAACTGAGGGACAACAGCAGTGACCTACCCACCTTTGATGACCTGTATACTATGGAGGAGAAAAGGAAGGTTTTGACTCCCCCTTGACACTGCCTTGGGATGGTTATCTAATTTCTTGACAGTTTTCTGAATTTTGAAAATGGCTTATGGGGGAAATAAATCTTAGGCTACCAACTTTGGGGGGCAGGGTCAACAGTGTGTGTGTGATGGCTGAAATAATCCCTAGGTTGGGTAGCAAAGATGATAAAATGAGGCACAATGGTAGAGAAGTCTTGAAAAATATGATACTGTGGAAACTCGAGGGATTGTCACCATCATTCAAGACTGTGGTTTGGTTTGGTGAAAAGAGAACTCACAGACCTCCGAGGCAGGAGACTTGGGTTCAGGCTGTGCTCCCCACTACTTCTCTGTGTGATTCTCAGCCACTTACTTCCCTTCTGGTGGCCTCTGCTTCCCCCGACATCAAATGAGATGTATGAGGACACAGGTGCTAGAAGGGTCAGAGGACTGACACTCACTGGATGACCCTGCAAGGCACTTCATCTCCCTAGGCCTTAGTTTCCTCACCTGTAAAATGAGGAGTTGGAAAGTCTAAGTTCCTTTCCAACTCCAAATCTCTGAAAACCCAATTTCAGAGAGAGAATCATGAAGGTCTTGGCCTGATGTCCAGTCCTCTCACTTTCCTAATATGGTGACAAGAGACCCCTCCCATACCAAGGCCTCAGTTTCTTTTTCAGCACAATGAAAGGGGTTGCACTCCGGGGTTTCACAGGTCCCTTCTGGCTCTGTCATTTTCTATTCTAAGTTCTTGCCTATTCTGTACATTAAGGTCTCCTCTAGCTCTGCCAGAATCTGCTTTAAGATTCTCCCAGGCAGGGATTTGGTGAAAGTGTTAAGTGTCATCCAGAGAGCCTTGCATCCCAGAAATCCTCAATGGCTCCAGGCTGGATCTGGGAGACTTCATTCTCAGACTACCTAGTGGGGGAGGGTCCCAGGTTGCAACAGCTGTGAGTGCCTGGGGCCCTGGCAGCAGGGATTGGGTGGGGTGCAGTTGTCAGGAGAGATCTCCCCAGCCCCCAGCTCCTCTCCCTCCCTGTAACACCCTTGGGGTTGTGGTTATGTGGCAACATCGATGCAGAAGGGCCATGGAGGAAGGGGGCGGTACTGACAGTGATGGAAAAAGAAAAAAAGGGCCCTCCCCAAATCGTCTGTTGAAAACACCCAGAAAGCGGCCCCTGGCCCAGTCCAGTGCCCACCTAGCCTGCCATGAGCTGCTCTTCTCCCATCAAAGGCATGCTGACCACAGCTGATCAGAGGAGTATAGATTTAGGATGCCAATCATCCTCATTTTATACATGAGGAAACTAGGGTCCAGAGATAGAAAGAGATTTATTCAAGTTCACACAGCTAATAAGGGTCAAAGATGACTCAAGGAAGATGAGAGAGAATCTGGGGTCCTTAATCAGACCAAGTCAAAGCTAGAATGGGCCTCAGAGCAGATCCACCCCCCTCATTTTTCAAAGGAGGAAACTGAGGCCCCAAGGGAGGAAGTGGCTTGTCCTATTGTTAGTGCTCTTTCTTCAGCCTCCACCCCCATCTCTTACAGCTGGTAGTCAAAGTGAGTACAGGATAGGCCTGGACTCAGCAAGAACCCATTTCAAATTTTAACTGTGTGATCTTGGGCCAGGAACTGCCTCAGTTTCCTTAACTGTAAAATAAGGATAATAATGAAACGGACTCTCTAGAATGGTTGTGAAGATCAGCTGAGATAACATCAGTCAACTGGGTAAAGACAGTGCCTGCACATAGTAGACCCTGAATAAATGTTTCCTTCCTGCCTGCTAATTATGAACACTGAATCATAGCTTTCTTCTTAGAAGGTAACTCAGGTGGCTAATCCAATCCTCCTCGTTGACAGAACGGGAAAGTGAGGCCCAGGCAGGGAAGTGACTTGCCCAAGGTCACAAAGACAGTAAGTGACAAGGTTATTTATTTTATATTCATTCTCTATTTACTTATCTGGGTCTCTAATAGTTTCCATCTGTCTGTAGAGGGTGGGCAGAGAGTTCGAGCCCTCTGGGTCTAGCTTTCCAGCAGCCTAGGCAGCCTAGGTTCCCTTTCTCCCCCCCCCCCCCACCTTGAGGGCAGGACCTGTTTCTTTTTTATCTTTGCATCACCCACACCAGGCCCTAGGCCTAGCTTGTGAAACAGAATTCCCCAAGATAAGAAGTAGTGGTAGCAGTACCTGAATTTGAATCTTGGTAGATTTCTAAATTTGGAAATCTGTTAAGTCAGGGAGGTCCCACTGAGAAGAAAATCCCCATGCTGGGGAAGGGGGCATAATTTTGGGTCTGGGCCCTCCCAGAACTCCAAGTGCCAGAGTGGGCAGCAGAAAAGACATTCATGGGCCCAGGCCCAGCTGGCCAGGTCTGATCTACCTTTTCTGGCAGCCACAAAGCCTGGACTCAAGGGGAATCCTGAAGAGGGTCCCAGTCCAAGGGAATAGAAGGCTCACCAGAGACCAAAGCAATTCATTAGGGTTGGGGGTTTTTTGGAAGGAGATGGGGTAATGTGTGACTGTGACCCAACAGGATATTAAGTCAGATTCCCTTTGACTGAAGGGGCACTTTGTTAAAGAGAGACCCACACTATCTCCGCCTTCCAGCCCCTCCCAAGCAGCCTTTTAGAAACTGGTGTGTTCACTCCTAGCCCCATTCTTCAATTAACTCTTTCTCCATCCTCCCCCTGGGCCTCTCCCTCCCTCCTGGTCTGTACTTTCCAGAAAACTCCTCCCTGCACAAAGTGGAAGACTCCCCCCCTTAGCCCTGCTCTTCCCTGCCCAGGCAGGTCTTTCCCTCTCTCCCTGTTCCCCCTCCAAGGGTTAGCAAAGCCCCTCAGAAAGGTAGAGTCGTGCCCTCTCCTCACCAGCCACCCTGGGTCTGCCCCAAGCTTGTTCACTGCAGCCCTGCCTGTTCCCCTGGAGGAAAGGGGCCCCCTCAGGGCCACTTCCTGCTCCTGGCCTTTTAGAAGTTCCCCCTTGCCTTGTGGTGACTGTCCCCCCTCCAGGTCAGAGCTGACAGGGGCGGGGCTTCAGAAGCTGGGCCCTCCCAAGTGGACCTACCCAGGGTTAGCAAAAAGGAAGGGACTTGACCATGGTCACACAGGAAGACACACACACACACAGACACACACACACACACACACACACACACACACACACAGAGGAGAGAGAGAATGTGTCTATGTGTCTGTGTCTATGAGAAAGAAAAAGAAACACTGGATGTGAGTGTGTGTATTCAAGATTGTGTTTCTGAAAGTGTATGTGAGATTGTGTGTGTGTGTGTGTGTCTGTAAGAGGGTATGTGTGTGACAGAGTATGTGGAAGTGGGAGTGTATGTGAATATGCAAGAGTGTGTATGCCGGTGAATGTGTGTATGTGACAGCATATGTGTGTGAGTCCGTGTATGTGAGATGGTGTGTGTGTGTGTGTGTGTCTGTAAGAGGGTATGTGTGTGACAGAGTATGTGGAAGTGGAAGTGTATGTGAATATGCAAGAGTGTGTATGCCTGTGAATGTGTGTATGTGAGAGCATATGTGAGTCCGTGTATGTGAGATGGGGTGTTGTGTGTGTGAGATGTGGGTAGAAAAAGAAAGGTCCTGACTCCCTGGATATTCTACCTCATCTAGTTCCATCCTAAGGTCCATCTTGGCCCTTCCTCCTCTAAATTACTGGGGAAGGGAGAGGAGGGCCTGGACGTATCTGGTGCAGATTAGATGCTTAATCAATGAGTATGGAATTCAGTTGTATCCTCTAGGCCTCTCCCGAGAACCCACATGGAATCAGAGTCAGATGACCTAGGGGTCACCTTTAAAGGCCCATCCTAGTTAAATGGAGACCAGAAAAATGGCAGGGGGGCAGGGGGCAGGCTGCCTCAAGAATCTGAGGTTCCACTAAGGGCATTTTCTGGGTGATAAAAGACTCAAGTGGTCAGGTGGGGACAGTGAATAAGACATCAGGGAACCTGAGGGGTTCACTTCAAATTTAAGATGAAACATTTACTAGTTGTTTGGCTGTGGGCAAGTTCCTTTACCTCTCTGTGTTTCACCTTTCTTATCCTAAAGATGGAGGAGTTGGCCTCAATGGCCTCTAAGGTTCCTTCTGACTCTAAATTTAAGAACTTATGGTCCTATGAATCACTCATCCTGCAGCTGCCAAATTGGCAGAGAGCCCCTGGAGCTACACTTCTCAAGACCCTGGGCTGCCCTGGAAGGCAGCAGGGTATGTGTATGGGAGCTCATAGGAGCACGTTTGGGTGCTCCTAGCCTGGGGGAGTGGGAAAAGGTCAGTAGAACTCATGGAAGTAGGAACCTCTTCCCACAAAGTAAGGATCTGGACCCTTCCAAGAAGCAGCAGCTGCTTGTCCTCCAAGAAAGACTCTATAGACTCCCAGTTATCACCAAGCGGGTAGCATTTATCCAGTAGTGGGCAGAGGAGAAATAAACGAGTGTCTCCCTGCTGTGAATCTATCTGTCAATATGAGAACAACAATAGAGAGGTCTGCCATCTTCCTGGGGCATGTACCCAAGAGGTGATGGATGGGGGAACCTTTCCAAACTTGTCAGTCCTCCCAAGACTTGTCAAACCTGATGACTCCAACATGTTTCTGGTAATTTATGTGGGCAAAAATGATACTGCCAGGAGGGAGCTAGAACATATTGCTAGGGATAAAGACTTGAGCAAGAAGTAACTGAAGACCTAAGGGGCACAGGTGGTGTCCTCACCATGGCTGCTGATTGAAGGAAAGCACTTTGGAAGAGAGAGGTAGAGTTGGAGACTGAAAGGTTGGTTAAGAACCTGGTACCGGTGAATGGAATTTGGTGGAGGAATGCTGAATTCTTGGCAAATGATGAAAGGGATAAAAAATATGTAGATAGAGGCAAAGATAGGTACATACTTTTGTACACACATGTACATATACATATATACATATATGTATATATGGTATATTGAAAATCTCCCCCAAAGGACTGAAGGGGAAAGGGGAAAGGAGAAAACTGCATCAAGATCAATAGCAAAGAAAAGATCTACAATGCATAAAGGAGAATGGCAGTGGAGAGACACCCAGAAGTGCATAGGAGAGAAAATCCAAGAAAGGAGGCCAGTAATAGAACCCACAGCCTCAGATGTCTAGTGATACGAATGCACAGTATGGAACGAGGTGGAACAGAGATCTTAGGGCAAGGTTTTGGAGGCAGCTAGGTGGCGCTACAGTGGATAGAGCACTTGACCTGGAGGCAAGATTTTGTTCAAATCCTGCCTCAAACAAGCTCAGTGGGCCTCAGCTTCTTCATCTGTAAAATGGGAATAACAAAAGCATCTACCTCCCAGTGTGATGAAGATCAAATGAGGTAACAATCACAAAATGCTTAGCACTTAGCACTGAGTGTTTCATCTATGAGTGTTAGCTATTAGTATAATTAGGGCAGCTAAGTGATGCAGCGGCTAGAAGGCCAGATCTGGAGTTAGAAAGACTCCTGTTTTTGAGTTTAAATCCAGCCTTTTACTACTTGTGTGAAGGACAAGTCCCTTCACCCTGTTTGCCTCAGTTTTCTCATCTGTAAAATGAGCTAGAGAAGGAAATGGCAACCACTCCAACCTCTAGGCCAAAAAAAAAAAAAATCCAAATGAGGTCACAAAGAATCAGAGGAGGATTGAAAAAACTGAACTGACTGGATTCGTATTATTATTAAGCTAGCACTTTTGACTATGTAGGTATCCCTGAGATTAGCAGTAACTGGTAACTGGAAGGCCATATCATATTCAAAGGGAACAGAATAATTTGGATTTTTTTTAAAAGGGAGGGAGAACATGAGGCAACAGAGGCAGTAGAGGCAATTAAGAAGGAGGATCCAATCTGGCCTCAGATATTTACTAGCTGTGGGACCCTAGGCAAGTCCCTTCACCCTGTTGGCCTCAGTTTCTTCATCTGTAAAATGAACTGGAAAAGGAAATGACAAATCATTCCAGCATCTTTGCCAAGAAAACCCCAAATAAGGTTATAGAGAGTTGGATACTATTGAAATGAGTTGAAATGACTCATGAGGAAATCCAAGGCTGGGATACATGTGAAGGCTGGAGAGATGTGAGTGAAGATAAACACAGAAAGAAGTGACATTGTCATAGAATTCCGAGGTTGGAAGGCTCAGGGAAGCTTAGGCCTAGGGAGTTGAAGGAACTTGCTCAGTCGCCCAAATACTATTAATCAGAAGCAGGATTTGAACCCTGGTCCTGTGACTCTGAGAGCAGTACTCTTTTCCCTCTACCATGGTGGGTGCTTCCCCTATAACGGCATACCTGATCATCTTGCTCTTGTCTCTTGCAGAAAGGGATCTGGAACTATTTCCTGAGATAGTCCTTGGCATCTGCTAACAGTTGGGACCTAAATCTGCCTCTCTGTACCCCATCCCCCCCCCCCTCCTCTATTTTATTCTTGGTTCTGCCCTCTGGGGCCAAGGAGAACAAGTCTGATTCCTCTTCCATATGATAGGCCTTCTAATATTGAAAGATCGTTCCCATGGTTCCCCATGCTTTGTTTTCTCCAGAGCAAAAACTCCAAGTCCTTCAACAGATCCTCACCTGAAATGATCTTAAAGCATTTGAAAACCCTGTTTATTCTCCTCTCTATACAGTCATGAGCATCCTCTCTATATGAGACTCCAGCTGTGAGGGCAGAGGATAGCTGGCAAATGACCTCTTGCCTTCTGCCTACTCTTCCTCACTTACCCAGGTCAAGATGGACTTAGCTCTCTGAGCTGCTGGAACACTTCAGTTAAATATGGAGGCAAAAACCCAGAGCCCTTCTTCAAATGCGCTGCTGCCTAGTTGCATCTCTACCATCTTACACATGAAAACTGACGGTTTTAAACCCGTGTAACTCTTTACATTTTTGGCTATTAAATTCCATCCTCTTCACCTACCACATTCTTTGGAGATCCGGAATGCTATCAGGTATGCTAACTGTCCCCTTCCAGCCTTGTGTCATCAGCAAAATGAATAGTATATTGTCTAAACTTTTATCCAAATCATTGATAAAAATGGTAATTACCACAAGGCCTACTCTGCATCTAGGTGGAGCAGTGATAGAGCCTTGGCCCTGGAGTGGGGAAGACCTGAGTTCAAATCCAGTCTCAGACACTTGACATTTACTAGCTGCGTGACCTTGATCGCCTCACATCCACGGCTACCTCTAGTTGCCCTTGATCCCTATCTGGCCACTGTTCCCAGCTGGCACTGCAGGAGAAAGTGAGGCAGGTGACTTAGCCCAGCCCCCCTCACTCAGATCCAATTCACAAGCTTGTCATGGCATCATCTCCTTGATGTCATGGTCTTCTCAATAACCACCACTACCAACAAGAATTCTGCATATACCCTCCATGGAGAGACAAGACAGAACATCCCTGATGTCAAGGTCTTTGAGAATGAAGGACAAACAACAACCACAACAACTCTGCATAGACTCCCCTGGAGAGCAAAGACAAAACATCTACAAGAGAAACTTCTGGGTAGCACATTTTCATGGCAGCAAAAATTTAGAAACACAGTGGTTATCCACCCATTGCTGACTGAATCAACTGTGGTATAGGAATGTCATACTCTTTATTCCGAGAAATGACAAACTGAGGAATTTAGAGAAAGCTAGACAGCATGACCTGATACAGAGTAAAGTTAGCAGAATCAGGGTAACAATGCAGGTAGTAATATCGAAGTAAATGTGAATAGTGATCAAAAAGCCCAAACTGAATGTTGTCACATTATAATAACCCAGTTTGGCCCTGAGGAGGCAATATGAGCAATTCTTTCCCTCCTTTCTGTACAAAGGTGCGGAGAGGTGGTACAGTGGATAAGGCATAGGGAGTTATGAAAATCTGAGTTCAAATCCAACCTCCTACATGATCCTGGGCAAGTCACTTCACCCTCTTTACCTTAGTTTCCTCAACTGTAAAATGAGCTGGAGAAGGAAAAAGCAAAGCTCTCTAGGATCTTTGCCAAGAAAATCTCAAATGAAATCATAACAACTTGGACACGACTGAAATAACTGACCAACAGCAAGTTTTGCTAATCTGTTCTCTCTCTTTTGTTCTTTGTTACACAGAGAGGGGAAAAACATAACTAGGAATGAAGGTGATATAGAAAGAAAATAACATCAATGAAAATTCCAATTTGAAAAAAAGACACTGATAGAAAAATCTTTTTTTTAAAGTAACATGGGGGGCGGCTAGCTGGCGCAGTGAATAGAGCACCGGCCCTGGAGTCAGGAGTCCCTGAGTTCAAATCCGGCCTCCGACACTTAGTAATGACCTAGCCGTGTGGCCTTGGGCAAGCCACTTAACCCCACTGCCTTGCCAAAAAACCTAAAAAAAAAATGTCCTGTAAAGTAACCTAGGACCAGCAGAGAGCCCCGAGGCATTCCACTCCAGACCTCCTTCCAAGGTGATATTGTGCAATTGACCTCCCAATGCACCCAACTTCCACATTTCTTCATTTTGTCCACCAGAATAGCATAAGAGACTGTGTCCACTGCTGTTCTAAAATCGAGGTAAATCATTCCTAAAATATCACCCTCTGTCAGCGGAGTTAGTAATGCTGTCAAAAGAAAAAAAGAAATTTGGTCTGGCCTGACCTGCTAAGGCTTCCTAATGAAGTCATGGCTAGCTCTTTGGGATCACCAATTCCTTTTCTAGATGGTCACTCACCATCCCATTAATGACATGATCTAAAACAAGAGTTTGAAATCTTTTTTTCCCCAAGGTTTTTCAAGGCAGTGGGGTTAAGTGGCTTGCCCAAGGCCACACGGCTAGGTCATTATTAAGTGTCCGAGACTGGATTTGAACCCAGGTACTCCTGACTCCAGGGCCAGTGCTTTATCTACTGCACCACCTAGCCACCCCTAAGAGTTTGAAATCTTTAGGTATAATGACTTCCTTTGGCCATTAGACTGGTGGAACCTATGGATCCCTTTCTTAGAAAAAATGGTTTTAAATGCATAAGATAGAAGGGATCAGAAAGAAAATCAATCCTATCGAAATCTAGTGATCAAAATATTTTTACAAAAATATATTTATGGACCCAAGGCTAAGAACCTTTGTTCTAGAGTTTGGTCAGGAATCGAAACATTTGCAAGTTGGAAGGAACCTTAGAGGCCATCTAGTCTGATCTGCAACACCAAAGGAATTTCTATTACAACATATTGGGACAAATTGTCAGTCTATCTTGTGGACTCTCGCAGTCTCTATCCTCTTCCATTAGATGAAAACAGGAGCAATATTTCAGGAAGGATCAGTTGTTACTGTTTAGTTGATTTTAGTCATATAAGACTCTTTATGACCCCATGGAGTTTTCTTGGCAGAGATAATGGAGTGGGCTTTGCCATTTCTTTCACTAGCTCATTTTACAGATGAGGAAACTGAGGCAAAGAGGGTAAAGTTACTTGCCCAGGGTCACCCATCCAATAAGTGTCTGAGGTTAGATTTGAACTCATGCCAGACCTGGCACTTTATTCACTGCAGTGCCACCTAGCTATCTGGAAGGATACAAATATGCTAAAAATATCCAAAGGACAAGAGTCAGAAATCCTCTATAATATCCCCAACAAGTGGCCATCTAGCCTCTGCTTGGAGACCTTCAGCAACATGAAGCTCACTACCTTGTGTTCCCAGTTCCTCTTTGGGACAATTCCCGTGGAATCTCAGACCCGAATTTTTTTTTTTTTTTGCAAGGCAAACGGGGTTAAGTGGCTTGCCCAAGGCCACACAGCTAGGTAATTATTAAGTGTCTGAGACCAGATTTGAACCCAGGTACTCCTGACTCCAAGGCCGGTGGCTTTATCCACTACACCACCTAGCCACCCCTCAGACCCGAATTCTTGAAGCTTCTGCTTCTCTGAAAGAACAGACAGGATTCATTCTTTGATTTAAGGGTAGTATAACCCTTATTGTTCTCAGGCAAGTATCATCTGCTGAGTGAGGAAAATGGGTACAATTCTACAGCACAGTTTCTAGCACCTAGTAGGAGCTTTATAAATTCAAGCAGAATTCAAGTGAATGATAGATGCCAACAAAAAATCCTGGGGGCCACATTAGCCAGGTGTGCACTTGGGTCCATGCCAGCTCCTCCCCAAGTTTGCAGTGCAACCTCCCAGCAAGCATTTGGTGATGGAACATAGTTTCAATCCAGGTGACAAATGTTTGGAAAAGAGTTCCAGCCCCAGGGAATGGGTGCGGGGTATGTGGGGGGGGCACCCAAGAGATCAGATGGGGCTGGGAGAAAACCTAAAGAACTTTGGCACTGGACTGAGCTGGGGCTATGTAGAGGGTGTGGACACCATGGCCATGGGCCAATGTTTTTTAGATGTGGGCAGGGATTTCTTTGGAAACCCTAGCCAGCTCAATAAAAATAACTTGACAAGATTCCTTCCCCCCTTACGCCACCCACCTCTCACAAACCTGTCTATATTGTCCCTCAGTCTTTCTTCCCTTGGTCCAGTCTCTAAGAAAGAGGTACTCTTTCTTTTCACCAAGGCAAGTCTTTTCTTAGTACCCTTGATTTCATTCCCTTCCATTTTCTCCTGGAGTTTTCCTCTTTGATCATTGCTTTCCTTATCTACTGGCTCCTTCCTTATGGTCTCCAAGAAGGCCCAGATTTCTCATGTCTGGGGCAGAGGACCAGGTAGCTTAAGGAGGGAAAGAAGGGAGAAAGACAAAAGGGGGAGAAAATGAGAATATTTGCTCCACCTATTCCCCAGGGTTATTATGAGTTCAAATGAGAAAAAGGGGACGAAGAAGCAGCGAAAACCTGCCTGAAAAACATACCTGAAGTCTGTGAATTTGATTTTTTAAGAAAATAGCTATTGGTTTCCAATATAATTGGTTTCTTTGGAATATTATGTCTTTTATTTTAGGAGCTTTAAAACATAGTCTGAGAAGGCTTGCCCAGTCTGCCATAGGGGTCTGGGATACAAAAGAATAGACAAGGACCCTTGTCACACAGAGGCTAATTGGAGGCAGATGTGAGTGAGTGGCTTTCCCTCTCCCTAGTTCTCATTCTCCTTACCTGAAAAAGGGGAGAGCCTGAGCAGATGGTCTCCAAGTCCCCTTCCTTTGTCAAGGGGACAAAGGGCAGACTTAAAAGAGGAAGGGGACAAAGCAAGCAATACAAAAATCATAAATGGAGGAAAGCACAGACCTAACAATCATAACTTACAGAGAAAATGGATTAAAGCATCCAATAAAGGGAGACTGACATCATAGATGACAGAACAAAAGCCAACAGCCTGTTGAACTGGAGGAAAGCATATGAAAAGTAGACAAACAATGAAGACAGGAGATTGGAACCAATCTTCCTATGCAGCAGGTGAATCCATGCTCTTGTGAATTATGGTTTACAGAGCATTTTCCTTAATCAACCCTACGATACCAGGGGTACAAAGATTCATCTTTTGCTGCCAGGGAAACTAAAGGACTACAAAGGCCATCAAATTCAACCCCCTCATATGACAGAGAATGAAATTGAGGTGCAGAAGGGGAAAATGAATTGCCCAGGGCAGGATTCAAATGAAGTTTTCCTTCACTGGAGAGGCAGAGTTTAGTCTACTGGGATTTGACCAGTTATACAGAGATGGTCAAATACGGGAACCAGATTCCAACCTAGATCTCAAATATGCCAATTTCTGTAGAGATTGTGAACTCTTCAGGTTGCACACGCAAGTTCACTTCTCTTGTCCTTAACCTAATTTTCCCAAAAGTTTCCTGAAGTTGTGATCGTCCTTTGACAATCTCAGATTCTTTTTTCATCAAGAGCACCCTGGCTTCCAGAGTTTCCTCCATCCCAACTTGGGAGTCGGAGCAGCTTGATCACAAGCCCATGGCCATGGCCCTCAAACACACTAACTTAAACAGGAATACAATGTAAATATGTGCGTGCGTGTTTACTCATTTATTCACTCAATATTTACTAAGCACCCGCAGTACAAGGCCCGGAGCTAAGCTGTAGTCGCCAGCCCTTCCCAGGCGACTCCTCCAGGTGACTGCTACCCCTGCCTGGCCATGGCTGACCTGAATGGAAGCCCCTAACAAGCTGAGGGACCCCTGTGGCCAAACAACAGCCACTGACATCCCAAGGCAATTCCATCACTCCTGAGACCCAGAGAGGGCCACTGGCTCACCCAAAATCACACAATATATGTATGCCGGGGGAGGGAGGGCCAGTACTGGAAGACAGTTCAGTCAGGCTCTTGCCCATTGTTAAATTTTCACTGTGAGCAACTACAGATCAAGGCTTGATTTATTGTTTGCAAGAAAATGTTAACAATACTGCATCCAACTTCAAAATGTGCCCAGCATACATTTCTTCCCAGAGAGCTGGTTGTTAAACATTTGGCAGCACATGGAGTTCTCTTGTTGGGAGAAAACAAGCTTCCTGCCTCCTAAATCCAAGGTTCTTTCCTACCTTTATTCTCCTTCTCCAAAATCTCTGTAAGAAGTCTTTAGCAAGTATGTTCAGCCCTGGAGATGACAATCCCAAGTGGAGAGATGATATTAACATGAATGGGAAAGTCAGAGTGTGGTAGAGGGGAAGGATTTGAAGTTAAAAGATCTGAGTTCAAATCCCATCTCTGTCACTTCCTCGCTGTGTAACTTTGAACCAGTCACCGTTCCTCTCTGAGACTCAGTTTTCATGAGACAATAGATGTGAACAGAATAACATTTACTCTACCTACTCCTCATGGGTGCTTTTATGTTTTACATGAGAGAAAAGGATGGAGAAAAAAATTGAACTTATTGATTCTTACTTACTAGCTGTGTGGTCTAAAGCAAGTCACCTGACTGCTCTGGGCCTCAGTTTCTTCTTCATATAACACCATGACAGTTCAAAGGTCCCTTCTAGCTCAAATAATCATAATAATAACTGGGATTTACAGAGGACTTCCGAGTTCAGAAGACATTTCACATATCTCATTTGAGATTTACAAACAACCTTGTGAGATCTGCCTTGTTTCCAAAGTTAAAAAAGATAATCGAGTACATTTTAAAGATGAGGAAACTGAGGCTGAGAGAGGTTAAGTCCACTGATAAATAACTAAGTAATGTCTGATATGGGATATGAAGATAAGTCTTTTTTTTTTTTGCCCAAAGACATGTCTTCTTGACAGCAAACCCAACAACTTTATCCACTACATCCCACTCCCTTCGAATTATGGATGATTTCTGTGACTAATTAAAAACACAATAGAAAAAAAGAGCTGGATTTGGAATAAGAGGTTACTTTACCCTTCTTCAGTTTGTTTTCTCATTTATAAAATGGATTCCATGGCCTCTTTCAACCCTAGATTTATGATCCTGGGAAACAAGGTAGTGGAGTTCTATTGGCTAGTGAAGGAGTTCATAGTACGAATGTTACCGGCAGCCATCGACACACATAATTGAGTCCTTAAGCAATGTTCCTTAGGGACAGTGATGCAGAGGATTTTTTCTTTTGAGAATAAAATAATCTTAAAAGGTATCTATGGCACATCTAGGATACCCACATGTAAGTCTCCACACTGAGTTCTTGCTTTGATTGCAACCCTCTTGAGTACAGTCAGTGTGGGGGAGCAGAAAGAGCTCTGGGTTTGCCTCCCGACTCTGTCACTTATTAGTTGAGTGGCCTTGGATAGATGCATTTCCCTCTGGGCATAACTTTACTCTGTACTATGGAGGAGTTAGACTAAATAATTCTGAGCTTTCCTCCAAACTCTAACAGGCTTCTTGTTTTGGTATTCTATGGTCTAAGGTCCATTCCAGCTCTGAGATTCTGTATTTTAAGATCCCTAAAATTCTATGGACTAGGTTCTAAATTCTCAGCTCTGAATGCTATGTCGTAAGGCATCTTTCCAGCCCTGACATTCTCTGTTCTATGTGGTACAGACTCTTCTAGATGACATTCTATGTTGTAAGGTTTCCTTCGTGCTCTGATATTCTATTCTATGTCTTAAGGTTCTAGTTTCTCTGAATCTTGCCAGCACTGATAATCACTGTTCTAAAATTCTTTCCAGCCTTGACATTTTTGGTTCTCTGTCCTAAGGTCCTTTCCATCTCTAAAATTCAGTAATCCTATGTGTAAGGCCCTGAGTCTGGTTGTATCTTGTGAGAGAGCCCCCTACCCCATATTTTGCAGGGAGATCCTTTTGGGAAGTCAGTAAGTGTATGTCCTTGGACGGGCCCCAAGAGGGGCCTGCCGCCTGCATCACACTGAATTCTGTTCTGCTGCACTAAGGGTCAGATGGCTGGCCGCACCCCCCCCCCCCCCCAGCTCCCCTGTAGGGCAGGATGTTTCCCCATCCTGCTAAGCTTCCTGCTGCTTGGTGGGGTTTCCCCCTCCCCTCCCATCACTGGCCTAGCCTCTGCCCCTATGCCTCCCTCCCCCACCAGGGCACTTACAGACTGCCAGCAAGTAAGTTATCTGTGGGGAAATCTTTGCCTCACCCTGCTGCCCCACCCAGCTGACAGCCTCCCCACAGCCCTGTGGTTTGGTCCCAAGCCCTGCCCCAGGCCCGGGAGCAATGGCGGGCAGGGTTGTGGGCAAGAGTTGACTGTCTCATAGAGGCCTAGGTTGTCTGATTATTTGTGGTGGTCCTATGGCTCCTCCCCATCTGGGGGGGGGGAAGGGAGTACATTTGTTCTTTTTCATTAGAAAGTCTCCTTTCTTTCCATACAGGCTATTGAAGATACGTCTGTGGGGGAGGGCTGAACTTGACCTCTGGCCCCCATTTCTGCAACCCAGATATGACTAGAGTCACAGCCAAAGAGTGGGGGTCATAAGAGCATGGGAGGTCAGAGCTGAAAGGAACCTCAGAACACAGAGGGTAGAATGTCAGAATGACTAAGGACCTTAAAAAAAAGAAAACTATGTCAGAGCTGGGAAGGACCTCAGAAAACAGAAAATGAAACATCAGAGGTGGGAGGGACCTTAGAACATAGAACAGAGAATGTCAGGGTAGGGAGAAACCTTAGAACAGAAAATATAAGAGCCGGGATGGACCTTAAACAGAGAATAGAGAATATCAGAACTAAGAGATCTTAGAGGCTGTCTGAGGTGAATGAAACCTTAAAACATAGAATGTTATCTTACAGATGGGGAAACTGAGGCCCAGAAAAGTTAAAATGACTTGCCCAAAAGTGATGTGGTGGGTATGTTGAGGTGGAGAGTTATATCAGAGTTAAGGATTTTGAAAAATCTCTTTTCAATTTTTTTAAATAAGTCTATTTGTGCCTGAACATTCCAGGAACCATGTTGGAACTTAGGAGAAAGAGACAAAAACATAGTCCCTGACCTCGGGATGCTTACAGTCCATCAGTGGGGATATGGATATATCATGCACACTAAGAGGTAAGATATAAAGAGTATGAAAAGGGAAAGGGAAAAATCCTGGCAAAATACTCTGAGGATATCGGAGGAGTAAAGAGAACTTTCTATGGGAGCAGGGGGGCTGGAAGGGGATGTGAGGGGTCAACAAAAGATTCATGGAAGACATGGCATCAGAGTGACACGCCTTGATTGAAGGAAGAGAAGGATTTCAAGCAATCCAACATGAGGGGTGGCAGGGTGATCTCTTCCAAGCATGAGGGATGGAGGGAGCAAAAAGGTTGGGAGAGGCTGGGAGATGGGGGAGGACAAAACCTTGACTACTCTAGTTCACACATTAGAATACATCCCAGGATCCTCAATAAGATGAAGAGAAAGGTTGGCAATGAAAAGCACAAGGAGATAGGATTCAAAGAGGGAGCCTTGATGTCAAGCCCAACGAAGAGAATGAGGAGGCTCACTGGAGGGTGTGGGAGCCCCCTGGGGACTGGAAGGGTAAGATCTTGCTCTCAAATAGCTCTTATGAACCCACTGATGGATGCTATGTCAATGACTGATAATGGGTTAAGGTTAAGCTCTCCCGAGAAATGCATTTTCATTTTAATGGAGACTCTCTTCCAGAGAAATGACTCCTTAACCCAATGGACTGACAGATGAATGTGATACAGCTGAGCTGTTTCCACTAGTCTTTGGATGGATGGGATGCCTATCCAATTTGAAGGTGCCACACTCGAAGAGGGCTAGCTGACATTGCGAAAAGCTAGCCAGGAACCAAAAAAAAGATCTTATAGTCTAGAAAGGCAAGAGGAATAGGGAAAGAGAAAATTCAATAGGCATCAATGTCTTCCTCTTGGATTCAAAACGTCAACCTCACAAGGCCAAGATTGCATAGGCCTGGCTAGACAGTAGTTCATCTGAAAAAGATCTGAGGAATTTGGTGGACTGCAAGCTCAATCTGAGTCAGCAGCAGGATGAGACAGCTGAGAAGGCTAATGTTTTTAGCGAATATAATATCACGGTCAGGGCAACAAGGTGCCTCCATAGTGAGTGGAGCACCAGGCCTGAAATCAAAAAAGACTTATCTTCCCTAGTTCAAATCTGACTTCAGACACTTACTAGCTGTATGACCCTGGGCAAGTCACTTCGTCATCTTTGCCTTAGTTTCTTCATCTGGAAAACGAGTTGGAGAAAGAAATGGCAAACCATTCTAGTATCTCTGTAAGAAAATTCCAAATGAGGTTATGAAGACTCAGGCATGTCTGAAACAGACTGAATCTATATAATGACCAGGAAAAGGGCAATGATTGGTCAGATGCCATCTAGAGTCTTGGGTTTAGTTCTAGGTGCCACAGTTTAAGAAAGATATTACTAAGATGGGGAGTTTCCAGAATGAGGGTCACTAGGCTATTGAAGAGTATTGAGATTGTGCCATACAAGGACCAGCTAAAGGAACTGGCAGTGTTTAACCTGGAAAAGAAAAGACAAAAGTTCCCAAATAACTATTTCCAAGTATTTGAAGTGCTGTAGCAGGGCCCAGAAGGTAGAACTAGGAAGACTGGCTGGAGGAGGAAGGCAGATTTACATTCGTCATCAGCAGAAACTTCAAAACTTGGTCAGCTCTAGCCAGTCACAATTAGAATAGGTTATCTCAAAACAAAGTGGGAGAATTCTTATTCTGGTTGAAGTGACCTTGATGGACTCTAAAGTCCTTTCCAATGTGGTTCTAGAGAAAGATTTAGGGGCAGGTGGGGTGGTCAACGGAATCCTACACACAGACATCATCTTAGAATGTTAGAAGATGTATATGGGGTGGCTAGGTGGCGCAGGGGATAGAGCACTGGCCTTGGAGTCAGGAGTACAAATCTGGCCTCAAACACTTAATAATTACCTAGCTGTGTGGCCTTGGGCAAGCCGCTTAACCCCATTGCCTTGCAAAAACTAAAAAAAAAAAAGTATAGAGATTATCTAATTCAATCACCACTACCCCACCATTTTCTATTTGGGGAAACCAAGGCCTCTAGAGGAGAACTGTCCTAAACTACTGTAGTTAGTCATCGACTCTGCTTCAGGTCATTCTCCCTAAGGAGTTTGATATTCTAATTCACATCTTCCCTTCCAGCCCCATGTCATCATACATACTCTGGAATTTCAGTACACATGTTGATGTCTTCGGGTGACCTTCAGTGATTCTTCTGGTGAACCATCCTCAACCCAATGGTCCACCAGAAGAATCACACTCAATGTAACCCTCATCTGGAACAGTGCTACCTCCATGATAACTAAGCTCGGAATTTTCTCTCTCATCACAACTAACCATCCATCTTCCTTCTCTCCCCCTAACCCTAGCCTCCTCTCCACAACCTTGGGTTCTGGCCTTACTTGGGACTTATTCTGTTGCTGCTAATGCACTGACAAACCCCAATTCTGGGTGACAACTACCAGGGACATGCCAGAGCCATCTCAAACTGACTTGAGGGCCAACTGATAAATTTTCAATGCAAGCATTCAACACTTTGGGAATCAACAATGGCTGCAAATCAGTTTGATTTATTGTTTTGTTGATTATCCAGACTTAAAATATGATGGAAAATGTTGATCATGCATAGATTAAATATCAAAGTGTGATATATATATGTGTATATATATATGTATATGTATGTATGTATATATATACATACACACTTTTTTGGAAAGCCAGTTGTTAAACATTCACCACCACACCATTGGCCACCCCAGCCACCTCAACTCCTATTCTGGAGCATCTGGGAAAAGTCCTACAACCATACCAATCTCAGCTGAGCTCTCCGCTGGTGACTGACAAGACCTTTTATTAATTCACATATTCCCTTCCATGAGGATTCTAAACTTTCTCTTTTCTCTTCCAGCAAGCTATGCCAACCCTCTTCCTCATCAGAGGACCATGGCTTCTGTTTTTCTGAGAAAAATCAAGCCTAGTCACAAGAGCTCCCTCTTTTCCCTTATTCCACATGCCCAAATCTCTTGACATCTTCCCCCATTCTTTTTCTCCTTTGGTATCTTCTCTGGTCTTTTTCCTTCTGAAGGTCAAGCCCCCTCTGCGTGTGCCCTTGATTCCCTCCCCTCCCATTTCTTCCTAGAAGTGCCCCTTTGAACATCACTCCCCTTATCTCCTGGTTCTTGCCCTGCTACCTGCAAACAGACCCTTGGCTCTCTCACCCTTAAAAAATAACCCCCCCCTTCACTTGACCTTGACATCCTCCTTAAACCATCATCATACATCCCTCATTTCTTTCACTGTCAAACCCTGAAGAAAAAATGATGCTGCCTCTGTTTCCTCCCCTCGCACACCCTCTCAATCCCTTGTAATATAGATTCCAGGCAGTGGACTGCAATCGCTGTCTCCAAGGTTACCAACAATCTCTTAACTGCGGAAATCAGATGGCCTTTTTTTATTCTTCATTTTCCTCTACCTCTCTATATCTTCTGACATGTCAATTACCCCCTCCTACTTGGGTGTTCATGACGCTACTCCCGGCTGACTGATCCTTCTCATTATGCTTTGCCTATTATCTTTGAGTTCCTGCCACTTTAAGCACGTGGACTTCTCAAGGCTCTGTCCTGGGTCATCTTCTCTTTCTCTCTGCCTCTCTCTTCCCTTCTCTCTCTCTCTTCTTTCCCTTTCTTTCTGTCTCTGTTTTCCTCTTCTCTCCTTCACCCCCTCTCCCTTTCTTTCACTTTCTCTTCCTCTCTCTCTCCCTCCCTATCTCTTTCACTCTGTATGTCTCTTTCTCTATATCTCTTTCTATCACTTTTGTTTCTTTCTTTCTCCTCCTTTCTCTCCCTTGATCCCTACCCTCTTTCTCTCCCTCTTTTTTCTTCCTCTCTCTTTCTTTTACTCTATATCTGTCTCTTCTTTTCTCTATATTTCTCCCTATCTCTTTGTTTCTCTCTTCCTTTCTTTCCCTCCCTTCTTGTCTCTTTCCCTCTGTCTCTCCTTCATTCTGTATCTAACTCTCTCTCCTTCATTCTCTCTTTCTTTCTTACTGTCTCTCTCTCTCTCGCTCTTGCTCTCTCTCACTCTCTCACCCTTTCTCTCTTTCTCCTTCATTCTGTATCTAACTCTTCCTTTCTCACTGTCTCTCTCCTTCATTCTGTATCTAACTCTCTCTCTCTCTCTCTCTCTCTCTCTCTCTCTCTCTCTCTCTCTCTCTCTCTCTCTTCCCCTCTGTTTCTGATACTCTCTCCCTCTCTCCCTTCTACCTTTAGTAGCCCGAGGAAGCCCCTTGGACTTGAAAATTTGTAAATAATGTAAGATTAAGGTGCCAAATTTCAGTTAAAGGTGGATGAAAATAAAGTTGCCATTCCCCCTTCCAAGCTTGTGGATCCCTTTGTGATCCATGGATCCCAGGTTAAGAACTTCTGCTCTAAATATTCTTACATTGTGATCTTAGCAGCTCTCATGAGTTCAATCATCATCTTTTTTTTTAGGTTTTTGCAAGGCAAATGGGGTTAAGTGACTTGCCCAAGGCCACATGGCCTTGTCTGAGGCTGGATTTGAACTCAGGTACTCCTGACTTCAGGGCCGTTGCTCTATCCACTGAGCCACCCAGCTGCCCCCAATCATCATCTTTATGCAGATGCCTGTCAGATCTATGTAGCCAGTCCTGGTCACTCTTTTTTTAAATTTATTTTTATTAAAGATATTTAAGTTTTACAATCCCCCCCCCCCCCCCCAAATCTTACTTCCCTCCCCCGGCCAGAAGCAATCTGTCAGTCTTTACATTGTTTCCATGTTGTACCTTGATCCAAATTGAGCGTGATGAGAGAGAAATCATATCCTTAAAGAAGAGACAAGAAGTCTAAGAGGAAACAAGATCAGACAATAAGATATCTGGTTTTTCCTGGTCACTCTTGAATTTCAGGCTTGCATGGCCAAAGCTGTTGACACTACCACCTGCATGTCCTATGGGTGTCTCAGATTCACTAAATCCAAAATGGAATTCCTTCTTCTCCCCTCTAAACTGGACCTTCCTTTGAACTTCTCTGTTGCTGTTGAGGTTACCAGAGACTCCTAGTCACCTAGGCTTCCCACTTCAGAGTCATTCTCTTCTCTCTCTTATCAGAGCCAAGCCTTCTTTGGGGGTTTTTGGAGGGGAGGGAGGAAGGCAATTGAGGTTAAGTGACTTGCCCTGGGTCCTGCAGCCTATAAGTGTATGAGGCTGGATTTGAACTCAGATCCTCTTGATTCTAAGGCTGCTGCTCTATTCACCACCTAGTTAACCCTAGAATCCAAGCCTAGGATTCTAACATTTCTTGGGAAGTTCAGGAGGTCTTCATCATCTCTTACATGGACTATTCCTGATGTATTTCTTTTCTTTTAGGCTATCCTCTCTTCAATCCATCCTCCACATACTTGTCAGGATAATTTCTCCCTTTCCTCAAGATAATAACCTAAGTTACAGGTCTGATCATGTTGCTCCCTCCCCACAAAAGTCCTCAGTAGCTCCTTATCACTTTTTTTTTTGGTAAGGCAATGGGATTAAGTGGCTTGCCCAAGGCCACACAGCTAGGTAATTATCAAGTGTCTGAGGCCAAATTTGAACTCAGGTCCTCCTGACTCCAGGCCTGGTGCTCTATCCACTACGCCACCTTGCCGCCCCTCTCTATCACTTTTTACAATAAAATAGAACCCTTTGGGATTGGTATTGATGTCACTTCACAATCTGGTTACAACCTATCCTAGACTTATTTCACATATTTCCTCTTCACATCCAGCCAAAGTGGCCTGCCAGCTACTCCTATTCTCGCTCTCATCTCCATGCCTTCCAAAGGTATCCTCCAAAATCTAGAATATGCATTTCCTCCCCATCTCATGCTCTCAGAAATCATTATCATTCTTTAAGAGTCAATTGATAGGGGGCGGCAAGGTGGCGTAGTGGATAGAGCACCAGCCCTGGAGTCAGGAGTACCTGGGTTCAAATCCGGTCTCAGACACTTAATAATTAATTACCTGGCCGTGTGGCCTTGGGCAAGCTACTTAACGCCATTTGCCCTGCAAAAACCTAAAAAAAAAGAGTCAATTGATAAAATTGGGAAATGGTTGAACAAGCAATGGTATATGAATGCCTTGGAGTACGATCATTTTATGAGAAACCGTGAATGGTGAGGCTCTAGAGGAGTATGGAAAGAATTATAGTGGGATGGCTAGGTGGAACAATGGATAGAGCACTGGCCCTGGAGTTAGGAGGACCTGAGTTCAAATCCGGCCTCAGACACTTAATAATTACCTAGCTGTGTGGCCTTGGGCAAGCCATTTAACCCCATTGCCTTGCAAAATCCTAAAAAAGAAAAAGAATTATAGGAACTGATGCTGAGTGAAGGGAGCAGAACCAAGAGAACACTGTACATATTAACAACATTGTGAGTTGCTCAACTGTAGTGGATACAGCTCCTCTCAGCAGTTCAGAGAGCTAGGACAATCTTGGGAGACATAATATAACATAAGCTTGTTATGGACAATGCCATCCATATCTAGACAAAAAAAAACCCCAAAAGCCCACAGAATCTGAATGAATACTATAAATACTTTTTAAAATTTTCTCTTGCTTTTCCTTCCTTTGATATGATTTTCTTTCTTTTCCCATAGTCCTTATTCCTCATACACAAAATAACTAATGTGTAAACATATTAAACATAGATGCACATGTACAATGTTCACTAGACTTTACCACTGAGGACAGAGGGAGAAGGGAGGGTGGAAGAAAATTATATAACTTATAAATATGTATGTGGATGAATGTTGAAAAACTTTCATAACCTTTAATTGGAAAAATAAAATGAAATAAAATTTTAAAAAGACTCAATTGATGAGACACCCCCTTCAGGAAGTCTACCCTGATTTCTCTCTTCCCCTCCCCAAATTCCCTCCTGCCTCAAACTACTCCTATTCACTTCTCTATGTACATGTTGACCTCCCCTCCCAAACAAATATTATGGGTTCTCTGAGGACCATACCAGTTTTTTGGACTCCATATCCCCACTGCAAGCACTTATATTCTTATTGAGATAAGTAACTGGAAAGATCATTGCAAAGTTAGAGCTTGAAGGGGCATCAAGGCCAACCTGCTTCCTCCCATTTTAGAGATGAGAAAACTGAGACTCAGAAAAATGAAGCCAACTAGTAAGTGCCTGAAATAGAATTCCAACTGAGGCTTTCCTGAGCCTCTCAGGAATTTGAATGACATCCACTAGGCAACACAGCTTCTCTGATAAGAGAGAATGTATAAGAAAACACTTGAACCAAGTCTGAAAGCTCCAGAGAAATATAAGGAATGATTACTGCTGAACCAGAGTCTGAGCCTGGTTCTGGGCAGTGTCAGTCACTCAGCTATTCAATAAACGCTAATACCATGTGCTAAGCATTGGGGAGAGGAAAGAGTAAGGCACAAAATCACAATCTTTGCCCTCCAGAAACTTCAAATCTAAGGGGGGACGACTTGTAAGCAAGTAAACAGAAGATCTATATACATTGTAAATGGAGTTTATCCCAGAGGAACCTGGAGAAGTGTCCCTAGATCTTACAATTCCCCTACCGATAAAAAAAAGTGCTCTATTCCCCACCCCAATGATCCCTTAGAGGCCAGGCATTGGGGGAGGAAGAGTGGAGGCCAGGCACTGGAGGAGGAAGAGTGGAGGCCAGGCACTGGGGGAGGAAGAGTGGAGTCCACTGGAGGAGAAATCATGGAGTATGCATTCCAACGGATAATTAGGAAAAGATTCTTTGATGGATCCTCCAAGTTACCTCTCTTCTTCCTCCGACTCTCCCAGTCTCAGAACAAATGTATTCTACCACCACCCTCAGCCACCCCTTACTTGAAGCAGATATGTTCACATTCACGACCTCAGCATAGCCCTTCAAGCCTAACTTAAGAATCTTTGAGTTCAGGGCAGCTAGGTGGCGTGTTGGATAGAGCACCAGCCCTGGACCCAGGAGAAACCTGAGTTCAAACCGGCCTCAGACACTTAATAATTACCTAGCTATGTGACCTTAGAAAAATAATTTAGCTCCATTTGCCTTGCAAAAAAAACAAAACAAAACAAAAAAGAATCTTTGAGTTCAAAGTGACCTCAGTTTATTTTGTCAGAAGACACATTAGGGCAGTTGTCTCAGAATATGACTCAGAAGGGTTTTCCTTAGATTAGAGGGAGTCTGAATCTGTCTCTCCCACCTGGGAATTCTACCTCAGACACAAGTTCTACCTTCTGTGGCCAGGAGCCTATAATGCCAAATCTAATGACCCTTTCAAGAGAAAAACCTTCAGGTCCTAGAAGAGAGTCAAGATGGGACTCTCTTATCCAAGTCTGAAATGGGCCTGGTTGAAGTTGTATAAGTTCCATGACCTGGCTCTGCCTGAGCCATCACAGCCATGTTGGATCCCCTTTGGCTCCTATCACTGCTTCACCCAATACTATCTTTGCCCCCTGCCTAGAACAGCATCTCTACCACTCCCAAGCTCTTCAGATCTTCATCTCCAACGCCACCTCCCCTAGAGAAACTTTGCTAATATCCCCATCAGAAAGTGAGGGCTCAGGGATGGTAGCATGAAGGTAGCATTTCCCGGGAACTCCTTCCCCAGGGAACCCCCAAAACCAACAAATGATGACTCTAGCCAAAATTTAGAGAGGCAGAAGCCACAGAAAGACTGGGTGACACATTTTCCCAGTCCAAGATAACTTAGAAGTTCCATGGGAAAGATGTGTTTCACCAGGACCAGGGGTTGGAAAAAAGCTTCTGCCGCACTGCAGCCCAGCCTAGCCCAGAGATCACCAGCAACAGCTTGAAGGGGCAGTGAGAGAGTCTGCTCCACCAGAATGAGTGTGGAATGAGAAGCACAAGCTGCAGAATCTGCAGTGGGAATCTGGAGAAAGCAGCCTGTACCCCCAGAGACAGTAAGGGAAGTCTGCAGAGATTTCTCTGCTCTCCCTCAGAGTAAGACTCTGCTGCTAGGCTACACTCAGATCCAGGTTTCAGTTTGGGCTTCCATACTAAGATAGCAGGATCCTCCTTACAGCTCCAGGTCAGAGGGAAGTGGGGGGTGGGCATTTACATATCAAAGCACAGGCAAGAGAGCATAAGACCTTGGAGGAATAAAGGAACCAGTGGGGTGTCCCAAAAAACAAAATCCCAAAGCCTTGGAAGTGCTGTCTCAGGCTGAGGAAATAAGTAAACAACAGAAAAAGAAGAATCTGACCATAAAGAATTACTTTAGACCCATGGAAGATCAAAACACATATGAAATGATGACAAAATCAAAGCTTCCATATCCAAAACCTCCAAGAGAAATAGAAAATGGGCTTAGACTATGGATGAGCTCAAAAAAGACTTTCAAAAGCAATTAAGGGAGATGGAGGAAAAATTAGGAGGAGAAATGGGAGCGATGCAGAAAAATCATGAAAACCAAATCAGCAGCTTTGGTGAAAGATACAAAAAAAAAAAACCCTGAAGAAAATAATATGTTAAAAACCAGTCTAGGCCTAATAGAAAAAGCAAAACAAAAGGCAAATGAGGAGAAGAATGCTTTAAAAAGCAGAAAAAAAAGCTCTCTGAAGAAAATAACTACTTCAAATGCAGAATGAAACTAAAGGAAGCTGATGACTTTGCAAGAAATCAGGAAGAACAAAAACTCTTCCAAAAAGCCAAAAATTAGAAGAAAATGTGAAATATCCCATTGGAAAAACAACTGATCTCAAAAACAGATCCAGAAGAAATAATTTAAAAATTATCGGAAAACCTAAAAAAAAGGGGGGGCGGCTAGGTGGCATAGTGTATAAAGCACCGGTTTTGGAGTCAGGAGTACCTGGGTTCAAATCTGGGCTCAGACACTTAATGATTTCCTAGCTGTGTGGCCTTAGGCAAGCCATTTAACCCCATTGCCTTGCAAAAACCTAAAAAAAAAAAAAAAAAATTACTGGGCTGTCTCAAAGCCAGGATCAGGAGAAGAACCTAGACTTCATTTTTCTTAGTTTTTTTTTTTAGGTTTTTTTGTTGTCTTTTTTTTTTATTTTTTGCAAGGCAAATGCGGTTAAGTGGCTTGCTCAAGGCCACACAGCTAGGTCATTATTAAGTGTCTGAGCCCGGATTTGAACCCAGGTACTTCTGACTCCAGGGCCGGTGCTTTATCCACTATGCCACCTAGCCGTCCTCGACTTCACTTTTCAAGAAATAATACAGCAAAATTGCCCTGAGATCCTAGAAGCAGAGGGTAAAATAGAAATGAAGAGAATTCACCAGTCACCTCCTGAAAGAGATCTCAAAAGAAAAACTTCCAGGAATATTATAGCCAAATTCCAAAATCCCCAAATCAAAGAGAAAATTAAAATTCTAAAAGCTGCCAGAAACAAACAATTCAATTACTGAGGCTCCATAGTCAGGATCACACAGGATCTGGCAGCATCTACATTAAAGGCTTACAAGGGATTGGAACATGATATTCCAGAAGGCAAAAGATCTTGGTTTACAACCGAGAATCAACTACCCAGCAAAACTGAACATCCTCTTTCAGGGGAAAAGATGGACTTTCAATGAAACAGGGGACTTTCAAACTTTCCTAATGAAACAACCAGAGCTGAACACAAAGTTTGATCTCCAAGTACAGGACTGATGAACCATAGAGGGAGTAGAAGTGAGGAACTAACTATGAGGAACTTGATGATGTTGAACTGTTTGTATTCCTGCACGGGAAGAAGATAATGATAACTCATATGAACTTTCTCATTTATAAGAGGTGTTTTTTGTTTTGGGTTTGTTTTTTTTTTTAGTTTTTGCAAGACAATGGGGTTAAGTGGCTTGCCCAAGGCCACACAGCTAGGGAATTATTAAGTGTCTGAGGCCGGATTTGAACTCAGGTACTCCTGACTCCAAGGCCGGTGCTTTATCCACCATGCCACCTAGCTGCCCCCATAAGAGTTGTTAGAAGGTTTCATTATATAGACAGGGCACAGGAAGGAGCTGATTATAATGGTATAATATAGTAAAAGGATGGAGTCAAGGGGTGATAAAGGAAAGTACTGAGAGGAAGGAAAAGGAGATGAAGAAGAAGCTAAGAAATTTCACATAAGAGGCAAGAAAAAGCTTTTTAATGGAGTGGAACAGGGGAAGGCAAGGGGGGGAATGAGTGAGCCTTCATTCTCATTAGAAATGGCTCAGAGAGGAAATAACATACACACTTAATAGGGTGAGGAAATCTATCTTACCCTAGAGAAAAATGAGAAGAAAGGGATAGAATAAGGTGGCATGGGGGAAGGGAAGGGGGGAATAGGTGATAAAAGAGAGGGAAGATTGAGGGAGAGTGACTCAGATACAACACACTTTTGGACAGGGCCAGGATGAAAGGAGAGAGAGAGAGAGAGAGAGAGAGAGAGAGAGAGAGAGAGAGAGAGAGAGAGAGAGAGAATAGAAGAAATGAGAGTGGGGAGGAATAGAGTGGAGATAAAACTAGTAATAGCAACTGTGGGAAAAATATTGAAGCAACTTCTCTGGTGGAGTTAAGATAAAGAGGGGCAGCTAGGTGGTGTAGTGGATAGAGCACCGGCCCTGGAGTCAGGAGGACCTGAGTTCAAATCCAACCTCAGACACTTCATAATTACCTAGCTGTGTGGTCTTGGGCAAGTCACTTAACCCCATTTGCCTTGCAAAAACATAAAAAAGAAAAAGAAAAAGAGTTATGATAAAGAAAGCAACTCAGCCCAGAGACAGAGCCACTGGAATCTGAACACAGACTGAAGTACATTTTTTTTCTCTTTCTATTCTTGAGGTGTCTCATCTTCTTGGGGGGGGTCATGTTTACTCTTATAACACATTTAGTTTTGATCAATGTATAGCATTGAAATAATGTAAAGATGGGGGCGGCTAGGTGGCGCAGTGGATAGAGCACTGGCCAGAGCACTGGCCTTGGAGTCAGGAGTACCTGAGTTCAAATCCGGCCTCAGACACTTAATAATTATCTAGCTGTGTGGCCTTGGGCAAGCCATGTAACCCCACTGCCTTGCAAAAAAAAAAAAAGAAAAGAAATAATGTAAAGACTATCAGACAGCCTTCTGTGGGGGGAGGGAAGGAAGGGTGGGGGGAAAATATTCAAAACCTTACAAAAAATGATAGGCAGAAACTACCACTGGGGCGGCTAGGTGGCATAGTGGATAAAGCACCGGCCCTGGAGTCAGGAGTACCTGGGTTCAAATCCGGCCTCAGACACTTAATAATTACCTTAGCTGTGTGGCCTTGGGGAAGTCACTTAACCCCGTTTGCCTTGCAAAAAAATCCTAAAAAAAAAAAACTACCATTGTATATAACTGGAAAACAAAATGTTAATGGAAAAAAGAAGCTATCTAGAAAAAAAAAAGTACGAGTGGTAGAGCCCAGGATTTGAACTCAAGATCTCATATTCCCTGTAGCATATCCCATGTTCTATCAGGCCTTACCCCTATGGGAGCAGGATTATACGGAGGTATAAGGCCATAAGGGTACGAAGGGGTCACAGCTGGTGATAGGACTAATGTAAAGAGTGTACTTGCAATTCCAAAAGGCTCTCAATGGAAAATACCATCCATATCCAAAGAAAGAACTCTGGAGTCATCTGAATGCAGAATAAAGCATACTATTTTCTTTTTCTTTTCTTTTCTTTTTTTTTTAAGGTTTTTGTAAGGCAAACAGGGTTAAGTGGCTTGCCCAAGGCCACACAGCTAGGTAATTATTAAGTGTCTACTGGATTTGAACCCAGCTACTCCTGACTCCAGGGCCGGTGCTTTATCCACTACGCCACCTAGCCACCCCAAGCATACTATTTCCACTTAAAAAAATAAATCCATAATTCTATAAAAAAAAGAAAGTGAGGGTTCCTTGTCAGGCCCCCTACAACTGGCACCCACTCCCCACCCCAGTGTGACTTCAGTGGCTCTCTATCTCAAGTGGATGCAGATAGATTGTGGACTCCCTGAGGTCAGGACTAGCACATGAAACAGGCCTGAGCGTGCTTGTTGTGTTGAGGTCATCTGACTCTGGTACAAGGAGCACATACATGTGCAAATTCAGAGACCAGGGAGAAGGGCCCAGAATGGTGGTCTGGCTGTTGAATCTGGTTCCCGACAGGTCTGGATCTGAATTTTCCCATATGATTGGATCAGAACCCCACGAATGTGTTGTAGTAGAGTGGGCCTGTGGTCCAGTTATAAGGGTGGGCATTGGGCTTGGCTCTGCTACTTAATGACTGTAGGACTTCTCTGGGCCTCAGTTTCCCCTCTTGTTAAACAAGTGGTTTGGACTACATATGTTCGGGGGTTTTTTCAGTTTTTTTGCAAGGCAATGGGGTTAAGTGGCTTGCCCAAGGCCACACGGCTAGGTCATTATGAAGTGTCTGAGACCAAATTTGAACCCAGGTCTTCCTGACTCCAGGGCCACTGCTCTATCCACTGCGCCACCTAGCTGCCCCCTAGGACTACATATGTTCTTGAAGATCCCTTGTAGCTCTGCTATTCTCTCAGAAGCAATATGGGTATAGTAGGTAAGACACTGGACTTGGAGTCAAGAACACTAGGTCCACGTCTTGTCCAGAGTCTTAACTGTGTGACCCTGGGGAACTTCAGTTCCCTTCTTCACAGAAAAGAGGGTGTTGGGTTCAATGGTCTTTAAGATCCCTTGAATCTCTAATCCTATGAGCTGTTCTGAGAGGCAGTATGGCATAACGGATAGAGGCAGCCTTAAGAGTCGGGAAGATGGGTGGCTAGGTGGCGCAGTGGATAGAGCACCGGCCCTGGAGTCAGGAGTACTTGGGTTCAAACCCGGTCTCTGACACTTCATAATGACCTAGCCGTGTGGCGTTGGGCAAGCCACTTTACCCCATTTGCCTTGCAAAAAGCCCCCCCCCCCAAAAAAAAGAGTCAGGAAGATATGAGATCAAGTTCTGATTTGACAAATACTGACTGTGACTGGGGAAGTTACTAAGTCTCTCAAGGCCCACATTTAATCCCTCTAAGACAATAAATTGTAGAGAAGGTAAAGACTTGTATCGTTAAAGGGAGTTTCCTTGTCTAGTTCTCCCTCCATCAATGAGATTCAGTCCCTCCTCCCATGAGTTATCCTATCTCCAGGTCCAACCCAGGGGATTTCTCTTAGTGTCTAGAAGACAGAAATGAGCAAAGGGATCAGATGGCCAAAGAGTTTACCCATGTTTCTTCCCATTGAGATAGATCTTCTCTGGCCACAAGGTTTTAATCCAACCCACTCAGGAATCTAGAGAAACCTCTCCTGAACAGCAACAAAAACGGGCCAGGCATCTCACAGAAAGCATGGCCCTCTCCTGCCTTTGATCACACTAGCTGTGTGGTCATGGACAAGTCAGCCTCTTGCCTCTATAAAATGAGGATAAAAATACCAATAGCATCTAGGAAATTCACAGAAGATATGACATGTCTTGCAAACTCTCAAAGGGCTAAATAGACATCAGCTGTTGCTAGTGCACCAAGGGTCTGTAATCTTGGGACACCTCCTACAATTAGTATCAGCAAGCATTCATGAGGCAGCTAAAACAGGCTCTAAGGACAAAAAAGAGAGCTAGTCTTGGTTCTTATGGAATTTTCGTTCTATCACTTTCTAGGCCAATTTTCTCCATCTGAAACAAGAAGGAACTAGACTAGATTCTAAGATCTTTTCCAGGGGGCAGCTAGGTGGTGCAGTGGATAGAGCACCGGCCCTGGAGTCAAGAGGACCCAAGTTCAAATGTGGCCTCAGACATTTAATAATTACCTCTAGCTGTGTGGCCTTGGGCAAGCTACTTAACTCCATTGCATTAAATAAAAAAATTAAAAATTAAGATCTTTTGTAGGTTTGGCATTCCATGGTTCTCTGAAAAGGCCAACTCCAATGATCTGGGGAAGAGGGTGAGCTATGGGTACTTAGAAACACAGTCACAAAAAAAGAGACTGACATCTGTCTCTTTGGCCTAATCAGGGGAGGGCAGGTCCGTCAATGGGTATAAAAAAATCACCAAGTGGCAGGAGAAGGAATCACTAATAGGTGGCATACTCCATAGAGTGATCTCTAAGAGATCTAGGGAATTTCCTCTCTGCAAGAAAGAATCTGGGGGGGGGGGGCTAGATGGCGCAGTGGATAGAGCACTGGCCCTGGAATGAGGAGTACCTGAGTTCAAATCTGACCTCAGACACTTACTAATTACCTAGCTGTGTGGCCTTGGGCAAGCCACTTAACTCCATTTGCCTTGCCCCCCCAAAAAAAAAACCAACCTAAAAAAAAAAAAGAAGAATCTGGGTTATCCACCCCAAAGGTGTGGATAAATTTATGGAGGACTGGGATATCTGGGTAGAAGAACAGGCCCTCCTAAGCTGGGAGCCTACTGGAGGGGCAGTTTGGGAAGCTGGGAGAGGATCTCTCATCTATCTCCCGTCTCCTCCCAACAACCTCTTGCAACATTCAACCTTTTTCAAAACTGTTCATTTCCTCACTTATTCACTTGTTCTCCTGTCTGCCTACCTATCTGTCTGTCTACCTCCATTTATTAATTTATTAAGCCAAGCCCACAGCCTTTCAGTGGGCAGTGGTGGAGAGCCAATGTTTAGATAAGATAAGGGCCCTGCCCTCATGGAGTATCCAGTCCAATGGGAGCCTAGGACTAAGCTAATCCACCTACAACAGCCATAAAGGACCTACTTCAGAATAGGTCCCCTTTTCAGGAATAAGGAACTAGAGACCTGGAGAGGTTAAAGCATCTTTAGCCCTAGAAAGCCCAAAGCCCAGAAAGTAGCCAAGGCTCTCTGGAGAAGGTAGTTTGAGTTGAGTCTGAAAAAGTAGGGAGGAATTCACCAGGTGAAAAGTGGTTGAAAAGGCATTATGGGAATAGTGAACTGCTTGATCAAAGGTATGGAAAGAGGAAACCAGAGGGTGTGTTTGGCAGAAAAAAAGTAGATCCTCTTGGTGAGATGTCTCACCCTATTTTACACCCAGCCTCTTCTTCCCTCCACTTTTCTGTCTCTCTTTTTCTCCATCTATGTTTCTCTGTGTATCACTATGTCTCTGCCTCTGTCCCTGCTTCAGTTTCTCTTCTTATCCCAGTCTCTCTATGCCTCTTTTGTATGATTCTCACTCCTCTGCTCTCTCTAGTAATCTTCCATCTGTGCTGTATAGTTAGAGCCTTAGAATTAGGTTTAGGGTACCTGGCAGGGATGGGTGAACTTTTGCTAGATAGGTAATAGAGAGCCTGCCGCTGGTAATTTTTTTTTAGGTTTGTTTTTTTTTGCAAGGCAAATGGGGTTAAGTGGCTTGCCCAAGTCCACACAGCTAGGTAATTATTAAGTGTCTGAGGCCAGATTTGAACCCAGGTCCTCCTGACTCCAGGACCGTGCTCTATCCACTGTGCCACCTAGCCGCCTCCCCACTGGCAATTTTTGAGTGAGGGAGTGACATGACCAGATCTATCTACAATAAAAGATACTCTGGAGATTGGATGGTGGAGAACATAGAGGCAGGAAGCTCTGTTAGGAGCCTACTGCTGCAGTTTAGGTAGTAACTAGGTGGCCTCTACTAAGTGAGTGGGGAAATGAGACTAGAGAGAAGGGGCTGAATTTAAAAGATACTGCAAACGTGCAACTGAGAAGACTCAATGATTGCTTAGATAGAAGAGGTGAGATAGGTAAAAGGGAATAATCAAAGATAAGCCCAAGGTTGTGAACCTGGAAGAGATCATAGCTTCCTAGTCCACTTATTATATGACAGTGTGGATTTCAGTTATTTGGAAGTGGTGACCCCAAGCTGCCTTCCGGAATGTCATAATCCATGGAGAGTCACAATACCGAGTCACCTGAAGAGTGATGGGAAGACCCATCATGAAGGTGAGTGGCAGCATAGTACCAGCCATTATTTTCTCCCAAGAATCAGGGCAAAAGTCTAGAAAGAAGGCTCTTAAAAGGCCTGGGTGTTGGTTAGTTCTCCTATGTCTACTTCGGATAATAAGACTCAGATGACTGGTGAGCTGGACCTTTGCAAAAAATATCCAGATAGGATAGACCAAACTATTAACATTACCTGTGTGTTTCCAGTTCTCCTCCCCTGCTCCCATGGACTGTGAGTTCTGTTAGGGTAGAACCCTTTCACTTATTTGAAGCTGCATGATATCCAGGGTTTTGCACATAGTAGGCTTTTGATAAATGGTTGTTAATTCAATATGCCCTTGGAGACTTTATCATCTCTGACCTGGAATGTCCTCATATCCTTGCCCTGAAGTCTCTTTTCTCCTTCACTGGGGCCACCCACCTACTCCCAGAAGCCTTCTCCAATAAAAACAACACAGGCGATAGAGTGGCCTTTTTCCAGTCCCTCTCCTCCCTGACCCGCACCATCATTTAAACCACAAACATTAAGCTCCATACGTGATGTAAATATTGTTTTCCTCCAAGGGCCATCTGGCATGTTAGCTCTTGATCTGCTGTGGAGCTGCCTTGCCCCAGTTTTTGCCACTGGTTTCAAATTCTCAGGAGTAGAGGCCAGGTCTGTCTTTCTTTGCTTAAAAGAGTGGGACTCTTGGGGAAGCTAGGTGGCCCAGTGGATAGAGCTCTGGGCCCCGGAGTCAGGAGGACCCGAGTTCAAATTCTGTCTCAGATACGGAATAATGACCTAGCTGTGTGGCCTTGGGCAAGCCACTTAACCCCATTGGCCTTGCAAAAAAACTTAAAAAAAAAAGAATAAAAGAGTGGGACTCGGGGAACGTTGGTGCCTAATCAGGTGGGTCACCCAGTAGACAGACCATTCCAGGTCAGCTGAACAACTGAGCAGCTGGCTTGGCCCTTGTTCAGGAGGAGAGGCCACTGGAAAGAGGTCAAGGGCATTCTGGGAAAAGGGCGGGTTTTCCCCTAGGACCTTGGGCAGATGTTCCAGGTCATGAATTCAGGAGATTCATTGCCCAGTCTCCCGTCTGTCCCCTGCAACTCATCTCTGTTCTAGGAGACTGAGTTGGGACTAAAGAGGAAGCCAGAATATCAAGACTAGTTCAAGGAGAAGTATGCTTAATACAGTTATACATGTATATCCTATGCCAGAGCGTTTGCTGTCAGGGGAAGGGGACAGGGAAGAGAAAGGAGGGAGGGAGAAAAATGTGAAACTTATCTTACAAAAAAAGACTGTTGGGGTGGCTAGGTGATGCAGTGGATAGAGCACCGGCCCTGGAGTCAGGAGGACCTGAGTTCAAATCCGACCTCAGTCACTTACTAATTACCTAGCTGTGTGGCCTTGGGCAAACCACTTAACCCCATTTGCTTTGCAAAAAAAAAAAAAACTAAAAAAAAAGACTGTTGAAAACAATGTATGCATGTAGTTAGAATAATTAATTAATTAATTTAAAAAAATACTGGTCCAAAGAGCTCAGCACATTTCCAAGTTAGTTCTCTTGGGGCCCTAGAGAGACTCAGCTTATTATTCTCAGGTTGACCTCAAAGTTCCACTCGAGGAACAGATGGAATACCCAAGCTATCCCCAGACTGATTTATTGGCAATAGTTTGAAATTGGAGTCTTAACAATACACAAAATCATAATAGCTAGCATGTGGGTAAAGCTCTTTTAGGGTACTTTCTGTTACTTCACTTGATCCACACAATGAGATCCTGGGCATTATTATTATCTTCATCTTACAAATGAGGAAACTGAGGCAAACAGAAGTTAAGTAACTTGTGGGGGGGATTTTTTGGCAAGGCATTGGGGTTTAGTGACTTGCCTGAGGTCACACAGCTAGACCCAAATGTGTCTGCCACATTTGAACTCAGGTATTCCCGACTCTAGGACCAGTGCTCTATCCACCATGCCACCTAGCTGCCCCAGATGTTAAGTAACTCGCCCAGGATCCCAGTTACTAAGAATCTGAGGTTAGAGCCTGTCTGAATTTCAATCTGTAGCACTCTATTCACTGAGCCAAGTCTAGTCTTAGTCCCCCCTTTGGGGTCACTCTGGGTGAAGACTGCTGGAACCCAGAATGCCAAAGCTACAAGGGATCTCAGAGATCACTGGGCTGAACCCCTTCATTTTAGAGAGTAGTGAAAGGCAGAGAGGAGAAGTCTCAGGATCCCAGTCAGGTTCTTCTACCTCCCAAACCAGTGCTCTTTCCACTCAAGTAGGCCCTGGGCCTTGCCAGGGCTAGCCCAGAAATGGGAGGAATAAGGTATGGGTGAAATGCCAGTTGCCTCCTAGCTTTGCTCAATGGTTCCCAGGAGTAACTGATTCTTGGAAAAATAATGTCTGTCTGCTGAGAGTCTGTCTCATTTAATAATAACGATGACAATGATGAGAACAACAAAGGGGAAGATGAGGGGACAAAGATGGAAGCCTTGATGAAAATGATGGAATGAGGAAGAGGAAAGAGATGGAAGCTCTTGGGTTCTCACTCCTCCGTAGACAACTACTCTGCAGTTCAACAGGCTATTAAATATTCCTTCCACTTTCTGGGTGCCTGTCTACCTCCTGCCTCCAAAAACAGAGAAGATACTAGCAGCTCCTTTACCATTTACAAAGCACTTTCTTCCTGACACGAATGCAAGCATGATTCCTCTTTTACAGGTAAGGAAACAGGTTCATCAGGAGGAAGAAACTCTGGCCAGGGCCTTATGGCTAGGAAATTTGGGAACCAAGAGGCCAAAACCAGATGCTGTCTAAGCTGTAAAGCTTCTCCAATGTAATACGATCTAGCAATGACTGTCGAGAACAAATGGGTAGGGTGGGGGGAGGGAAGTAAGATTGGGGGGAAATTGTAAAACTAAAAATAAATAAAATCTTTATTAAAAAAAATAAAAGAACATGGTGCAGTGGATAAAGCATCGGCCCTGGAAATAATTCCCTAGCTGTGTGGCCTTGGGCAATCCACTTAACCCCATTTGCCTTGCAAAAATCTAAAAAAAAAACCCAAAAAAACAAATGGGTATATCAAGGGGCTCCAAGGCTCTCCTGGTTTGGGAAAAAAGTACTGGTTCAGATCCAGTACTGAATAAGCTATTAATAAGCTGAATAACCCACTCGTCACTTATGTGCTCTCAAACAAGTCCTTCCCCTGGGTCTTAGCTTTCCTCTTCTAAGAAAGGGAAAAGGTGGAACTAAGATTGCCCTTAGTAAACTCTATGGATCTCCGACCTTTCTCACTTGCTACTGACTCAGGAGCAGTCCTCCTGACTCCAGAGCTGGTGCTCTATCCACCATACCCCTAACTGCCTTATCATTGCCTTTTCCAGAAGAAAATGGCAAACAGGGGTGAAGTGATTTAGCCAGGATTACACAGCTACTAAGTGTCTGAGGTCGGATTTGAACTCAGGTCTTCTTGATTCCAGGCTGTACTGTGCACTGTACCACCCAGCTGCTCTTAGCTCAGAGAACATTTAGTCTAATTTCCTATTACAGAGAAGGAAATTGAGGCCTGGAGAGGTTATGGCCTATCCAATATAACATAAAATGGATCTAGAGCTGGAAGGGGTTCTAGAGGCAGTCTAGTCCCATCCCTTCACTTTATTTTTTACTTTTTTTAGGTTTTTGGAAGGCAAATGAGGTCAAGTGGCTTGCCCAAGGCCACACAACTAGGTTATTATGAAGTGTCTGAGGCCAGATTTGAGTACTCCTGACTCCAGGGCCAGTGCTCTATCCACTGCACCACCTAGCCGCCACAGAAAAGGGAATATTCCTCAAAGTTATTAAGGAGTGTGTAGTGTCATGACCACAACACTGGAGAAGCACAACTTCCTCAACTGTGAGACCTTGAGCAAGTCACTTCTCTGTGAGCCTCAGTTATTTCCTCTTTAAAGTGAAGGGATGGGGGGTGGCTAGGTGGTGCAGTGGATAAAGCACCGGCCCTGGAGTCAGGAGTACCTGGGTTCAAATCTGACCTCAGACACTTCATAATGACCTAGCTGTGTGGCCTTGGGTAAGCCACTTAACCCCATTTGCCTTGCAAAAACCTAAAAAAAATATAAAAAATAAAGTGAAGGGATGGGACTAGACTGCCTCTAGAACCCCTTCCAGCTCTAGGTCTATTTTATGTGACATTGGATAGGCCATAACCTCTCCAGGCCTCAATTTCCTTCTCTGTAATAGGAAATTAGACTAAATGATCTCTGAGATAAGAGCAGCTGGGTGGTACAGTGCATAGTACAGCCTGGAATCAAGAAGACCTGAGTTCAAATCTGAACTTAGACACTTAATAATGACCTAGCTGTGTGGCCTTGGGCAAGCCACTTAACCCTGTTTGCCTTGCAAAAAAAAAAACCTAAAAAAAAATTTTAAAAAAAGGGGCGGCTAGGTGAGGTAGTGGATAAAGCACCAGCCTTGGAGTCAGGAGGACCTGGGTTCAAATTTGACCTCAGACACTTAATAATGGCCTAGCTGTGTGGCCTTGGGCAAGCCACTGGACCCCATTTGCCTTGCAAAAACCTTAAAAAAAAAGAATATTCCCTTTTCTGTACCAAAACCCCCAGACCCTCAGATCACTGATTTACGCGGGGGGGGGGGGGGGGGGGGGGCGGTATTTCAGAAGGTAGCTAGTCTCAATCCCTCATTTTAAGGAGGAAGGAAGAAGTTGAGGCCCAGAAATGTTTCCTAGGACACACAGATAGCAAGTGACAGGGCTAGGATCTGAACTCAGGCTCATTTGCCAGGAAAGAAGCAGAAAAAGCAGGAGTCCCTCAAATCTCCCTGGGCCCAGGACTGTGCCATTGTCTTTGCTTGGGGTACCCTGCAGAAGGGGGGGGTCCCGTCACCCTTCCAGACAACTCAGTCTGTCCTCCATGAATTTATTGAGGCCTCTTAGGAAACTGCTTCTGGATTTTAGCCTGGATTGTCTCTTGGAGGTAAGGAGCTCCATAGATGTTATAATTGCCCATTCAGTAAAGTAGGCCGGTTGGGGTTTTAATTGGCCCCAAACCCGGACTCCCCTCTCCAGGCACCTTGGGATTTTTTTCAGACTGTTGATTCTGTCCCCTCTTGTCTTCATCTCTGAAAGCCTAAGAGGCTTCTTTTTTTGGTGTGGAAACCTGCCCCTCCTCCCCTCCAAGCATTCTAATTGGCTTGCTCTGAGAATGGGGGCACAGCAGACCTAGGCCATGGTAAAAGGGGTTGGAGAAGGGGAGGGGGCCGCAAAAATACTCAAGCCAATCCTCAAACAGTCAGGGATCGGGGAGCCGGTTTACCTGTCTGTCTGTGGGAGCTCAGGCCCGGGGTCAGAAGAGTCCCCCTCCCTCAACTTTGGTGTCTGTGTGGCCGGGGGAGTGCACGTCACTGTACCGTCTATTCTGTTTGTCTTAGTGGGGATGGATGGATTCTTACTGTACCTTCCTGGGGTGATGAGTGGGGGGGGAGACAAGGAGGGAGCCCCTAGGGAGAGGGCTAGGGGGAGGAGGAAGTGTCTAAGAAATCTATTCTTACTCCCAGCTCAGGAAATTCCGTTGGAAAGCCCTCCAGGACTCAGTTTCCCCATTTGTAAAATAAAGGAGTTAGTTTATCTTCTCTCCAGGATCCTTCCTAGCTTTAGACAGCCCTTTTTCCTAGTCCCAGCAGGCAACTCAGTCAGCCGGGGTGAGAGGCCCAGGGCTCAAACCGCAGCAGCCAGCCAGGGTGAGAGGCCCAGGGCTGGGCCCCTGCCTGCTCAGGGGTGGATGCTAATTGCTGGAGCAGCCGAGCAAACACAAGGCCTTCATGGGGGGAATGCCAGACATAGCTGCAAACAAGCCACTCCTTCAGCTCCCAGCAGGTCAGGGCGGCCTAAAAGCTGCAGCCTGAACCCAGGAGAAATCTCCCCCAGCCCCAGCCCCAGCCCCAGCCCCAGCCCCAGCCCCAGCCCCAGCCCCAGCCAGGGAGGCTGCAAAGCCCTACGGCCTCAACTGCACTGGGCTCATGGGACATTTGGGCCCTGGAGCAGTCTGGGTGATTTCTGGACCCAGTTCACATATATTTGGAGCTAGAACTGTGGGCTTGGGTGGCTGGTCTTCAGCCTACCCAACTGGCTTCCTGAGGGCAGCCTGGGGGGGGGGCTAGGGAGGGAGGGCAGCCTGGGAAGGGGCCTCTCTCAGGGCAAAGTGTGGGGCCCTGCTAGCATGTGGGGGAGGGAATTCCCCCAATCAAGTGGGAGGTGCCCTGAGGGCAGGACTTCTAGCTCCGACCCCAATGGAACGGGAAGCAGCCTGAGGGCAGGACTGCTGATGGCTACCTCATCCTGCCGGATCTCTCCCAGGCAGAAGGCCCTGGGACTCGGGCATGAGTCGTGTCTAGGTTGCTGTGATCCTCCCATTCCGAAGCTAGCCAGGGCTTCCTGAGGGCAAGGATTTCTGGGCTCCCTTCTCAGCCGGAGTCCCCAGGGCCCCTTGCTTCAGCAGCACTTGGCCCAGGGGGCAGTGCCTAGGAGCCTGCCCCTAAATGAGGATGCCTGAGAACAGAATGACTGGGACCCTGGGCAGGAGAAATGGGAGTTGGGGGGAGCGCCTCTCTGCCCCCCCCCCCAACCCGAGGCCCTTTCAGCCTGGAATCTAGGAGTCCAAGGTTAACTGTTCCTCCCCACTTTAAGAGCTAATTAAAATGATTAGCCACAGCGAACTGTCAAACATTAACCAGGAGAAGCTTCAGGATGAGCCCGGCCTCTTGTCTTGGGCCCAAATCCAGTGGGCAGGTCTAGGGGGAGTAGTGTTGAGTGGGGGGCTGTGGGGGGAGTGTGCAGGTTGCTGCCGGGTGGAAGGGGGGAGTCTGCTGAAGTGGCGTAGAGGCAAGACCTGGGGAAGGGGCAAGGCTGTCACCTGTAGAGGGCGGGGGAGGGGGGGGGGGCAGAAACCTAAGGACTGAAGAGGAGAAGCAAGAAAGGTTTCTGGGGCTCCAAATGGCTCAGCCACGAACTACAGCCCTCCTTCATTCAGCCTTAGTTTCTGGCCCTGTAAAATGCTGCCCAGTTGGCTAAAGTCTAAGAGCCCCACTTAAGTGCAGCCCCAACTACTGGCCTTTTGGGGGGGGCCTCTGGACGCTTTTCCTTTTTCTAATTTCAGGGTTCCCCTCCCTCGTCTTGGAAGGGTTTAGAGGGTAAGTGTAGTACTGAAGTAGTCACCTGCTCGCTGAGAACCCAAGTTCTCTCGGCCAGCTTCAGCTCGAGTGGCCAACGGCCCCCCCAAGCCAGGCAGACGCCCGTTCAGCTCCGAGCTGCTCCCGCAAGGTCAGGCCCACGGTCAGGTCAGACCCCCCTTCAGTTGGGCCTTGTTCCCCCGTTTTCGACCTGCCCCTCTAGTGCACTGCCGTTTCTTTCCAACTTGGACTTGCCCCCTCCCGCAGTTCAGGTCCACTCTCAATTTCGGGTCTTTCCTGCATCTTAGGGTCGCTGCACACTTAGGTGCGCCCTCTGTCTCAGGCCTCCCTCAATGCAGACCTGCTTCCCCCACCTTTGACTCACCCTGTATTTCAGTGCTGCTCCCGTTTTGGACTCACTGTACCTTTGAGTTCTCTTCCCCCTACATGTGAGCTCGACTCCCCCCATCCATTTTGGGTCACCCTATGGTTTGGCTCAACTCCCCCCATTTTTGGCTCCCCATACATTTCAGTTCGACGCCCCCATTTCGGCTCCCCATACACCAGCTCAACTCCCCCCATTTTTGGCTCCTTGTACATCTCGGTTCTGCCCCGCTCCCGTTTTCGCCTCCCCGTGCATTTCGGTTCTGCCCCCCCCCCCCCGTTTCGGCTCCCCGTGCATTTCGGTTCCTCGCCTCCCCGTGCATTTCGGCTCTGCCCCCCCCCCGTTTTCGGCTCCTCGTGCATTTCGGTTCCCCCCCCCGTTTTCGGGTCCTCGTGCATTTCGGTTCTCCCCCCTCCCGTTTTCGGGTCCTCGTGCATTTCGGTTCCCCCCCCACCCGTTTTCGGTCCTCGTGCATTTCGGTTCCCCCCCTCCCGTTTTCGTCTCCCCATGCATTTCGGTTCTGGCCCCTCCCGTTTTCGGCTCCTCGTGCATTTCGACTCTGCCCCCCCCCCCCGTTTTCGGTCCTCGTGCATTTAGGTTCCCCCCCTCCCGTTTTCGTCTCCCCATGCATTTCGGTTCTGCCCCCCCCCCCCGTTTTCGGCTCCTCGTGCATTTCGGTTCTGCCCCCCCCCTCCCGTTTGAGGCTCCCAGTGCATTTCGGTTGTGCTCCCTCACTTTCAGGACAGCGTACACTTCAGCTGTATCCCCCCGTTTTCGGCTGCCCCAACACTTGAGCCGCGCCCCCCACTTTCGGCTCACCTTATATTTCAGACCTTTTCCCGTACCCCAACTTAGGCCTGCTCCCCCCCCCCCCACTCAGTGCAATTTAGGAGACTGGGATTTTGAGACGGTCGCTTGGGGTGGGGGAGGGGCTCTCCGCCGGTCCCCCGCTTTGGCTGTCGGGGAAGGGCTTCCCCGAAGGAGGGGAGAGGCCGGGCAGGGAGGGAGGCTCCTGCCCGGGTCGGGATTCCCCGGTTACTCACTGGCTGTCGAGTGGGACCTGGGGAAAGTCACTTGGAGCGGTCCGCGCCTGGCTTTTCCGGGCCGTCGGTCGGGCCGTCGGGCCGTCCGGCCGGCCGTTCGGCGCTGCTCCCCGAGCTCCCCCCGGCGGCCCCCCCCCGACACAGGTGGGCTGGCCGGCCTTGCAGTCCCTCTCCCCCCCCCCAGGGCCAGCGCTCGTGGCGCGGCGGCGGCGGCGGGCGGGGCAGCGCCGGGGCGCTTCGGGCAGGGTGCCCGGGGGCGCCCCTGCCCACCTCGCCGCCGCCGGTGCCCACTTTCCACTGCTGCCCCTCCCTCCCCCGCCCCGCTCCCCCTCCGAAGGCGCCCCGGGACCTACCTCTGGCCGCCGGGGCTCCCCTGCGGCCCCGGACGGGCGGCGGGCGGCGGGCGGCGGCGGCTCCGCTGGGGGGGGCAGGGCGCGGGGCGCGCTCGGCCCAGAGAGGAGCAGAGCAGGGAGCAGTGGGGCCGGCCCGAAAGGAGAACTAGCCCGGGCTGCTGTGCAGCCGCCGCAGCCTCCTCCCCCTCTGACTCACCTCCTGGCCCGGCCGCCGGCGGCGGCGGCGGCGGCGGTGGCGGCAGCGGCGGCGGCAGCGGCGGCGGGCGGGTCGGGGTGAGGCTCGGCCTCCCGCGCAGCCTCTCCCCGCGGCCCCGCTGCCACTGGCTACTCTTAAGGCGCTATGCAAATAGCAGGTGAGCCGGGGGCGTCCGGCCTGGGAAACCGCGGGGGCGGGGGCGGGGACGGAGTGCGGGGGGGGGGGGGGGGGGCCCGAGAAGAGATACTGAGAGATCCGGAAAACAGCGAGATCGAGGCCCAGGGGGAATGCCCCGAGACACAAAGTGGAAACAGAGGTAGATGCCGTGTAGACAGAAGCACTCGCCAGAGAGACGCGGAACTCCAGTGAGACCCAAGAAAGCCGCCCGAAACGGACGAGGAAGAGAGACGGACGGACAGACAGACAGACAGAGAGACAGGCGGAGGGCCAGAGGCGGCAGTGGGGGCCAGCAGTCAGCTTGGGCTTCGCTGGGGAACCAGTGAAGTGAACAGAAGACTGACAAGAGGGGGAAAGGGGGGAAAGCACGGTAGAAAGACCCAAAGGGCTCGGGGCATCTGTCTCCAGCAGCAGCACCCAGAAGACAGCCAGAAGGGACCCCAGAACTCAGCTGCTCGTCCCATCCTGGCCTTGGAGGAAAATGCTCCTTCTAGGTCTCCTTCTCCATCTCAGACGGCGTTGGTCGCTGGGGCTCCCAGGCCTTCAAGTCTCCCCTAGGGACGCAGGCCTCCCCGTAAAGGGAACGGCCCTTCCCCTATTTCAGAAACTAGGGCCCCTGCCTCCACCTCACACCTTAGGCCTTTGGGAAAACTGAGGTTGATTTGCCCAACACACCCAGCTGTGCACTGGGACTAAAACAGACCCCCCCCCAAATCACCCCATACCTCCCCATGGAGCCTCCGGGAACCACAATCTGCAAGGAGACCCTGTGGGTCCTCTGATCTTTAGAGGCAACCTGTGGTCTTCCAGCACCTCTTCGGGCTCCGGCTGGCACAGCGGTAGGCAGCAGGGAGGGGGGAGGCAGGAGAAAAGGAAACCAGAGACATCCTATCCCCTTCCCCCCTTTAAGGCTAACTCCAACTCACAGGTTCAAATGTATCTTTTCAGCTCCATCTTGCCCAACTCTCCTTCACTGCACTCTCTGCCTCTCCAGCTCAACATTCCATCACCAACCTCCAAGCATGGCCCACCCTGGCTTTTGCTCCTTCCTCCTGCAAGTTGAAAGCCTTCTCTGCTTCTGACGCTCTGCTCTGACTTTACTTCCCCAGGAAACCTACTTCACATTTCTCCCCAACCTTCTTCTTGCTTTTTGTCTGGCTGAACAGCATCTCACATTCTCAAATAAAATTGTATACATACATCCATACATACATATTTACATAGACAGAGAGAGAGAGAGACAAAGACACGGAGAGCACGAGCCTGGTAAACCTTCAAGGGCTATATGAATCTCTCCTGTCCATTTGTGTATACATCCTAGCCCTTCTACTAAATTTTAAGCTCCTCACTGGTCACAATCTGAGTCGTTGTCATTTTCGTATCTCTAGCACGCTTAAGTTAAATAGAAAATCAGCAATCCCCACACTTCCCACGGCCACACTATATCTACCTATATGGGCTCACACCATATCTACCTATATGGGCTCACACCATATCTGCCTATATGGGCTCACACCATATCTACCTATATGGGCTCACACCATATCTGCCTATATGGGCTCACACCATATCTGCCTATATGGGCTCACACCATATCTGCCTATATGGGCTCACACCATATCTGCCTATATGGGCTCACACCATATCTGCCTATATGGGCTCACACCATATCTGCCTATATGGGCTCACACTATATCTGCCTATATGGGCTCCTGTGGGGCTTCCCCAGTAGAATGTCAGCTCTGCAAGGACAACAAAGGTTCCACTATTCTTTTCCTTTGCCTAACTAGTGTTGTGAGTGCTTTGGAAAATAGGAACAGCTTCTTGCCCCGTTCTTTGCTTCTTTTGCTTGATTTCTGGTGGCTCCTGGGCACTAAGGCTGGGCCCTGACAAAAGAATGAAGTCTAGATGTGGCCTATCTTACCCTTACGAAGCTCACAGTCTACTGGGAGAAGTGAAACCAAAACAGCTCACTTACTGCACTACATGCATAGTAATACAAACAAACGTAATAAAGAAGGCGCAAAGGAAAGCAATTTGGGAGGTGTAAAGGGGCTGGGCCATCTACCCAGTGCTTGTTCAGTCAAATTAGCTTTGGGCCTCCAGTTGCTTTTTCTCCCCCTTCCAAACTGTGTCAGTCATGCAAAGACACCTTGCCTTTGTGCTCTTTCCCTTTTTTTTCTCACTATCAAAGTCTAATCTCAGGAGAGGATCTGAAACTCATGCACATGCTTCACAAGACTTTACTTTTCTCAGGGCAAGAGAGAGTTTGTATTTTAATAAAGACCGAAAGACTGAGAATCTAATGGTGAAATTTCAGGCCAAGGTTGATTCTTTGGATCTTTCTATTTGATTTCCTCCCCCCCCCCATTTAAAAAATTTTTCTGGGAAGGTATCACTCAATGAATTCCCACCAAAGTATTAGACAATGGCTTCCACTAACCACATAACAATGAGAAAGAAGCTCTATTTCCTTATCAGGTGACTTGTTCAAGAATACACAGCTGGTAATTAATAGAGTTAGGAGCTGAACCCAAAGAATCTGATCCAACACCGGGGTAATAGAGAGTATAGTCAAGAAAAGCCAGGCTGGAATCTCCCAACCTACTGGCCATGTGCAAGCTACTTTACCTCTCTGACAGAGAAAAACCATGCACATCAAATAATATCTCAGTATTAAATCTTTCAGCCTTCTGCATCAGTATTCCGAATTTCGAGGGGAAGGCAGAGAATACTCTGCAAATCTGTGTGCTTTCCTTCTTTTCTGTAAAAAGACAACCAGAACCAAATATACTACTGTATATACTACTGTAAAAAGAAGGCAAATTATTTGAGTGAATTGTTTTCCATTTATCACAAAAGGATGTTGCATTGTGTATGTGGACATGTGGGAAATCTCCAAAAATGACTGTAGAGCTAAATAAAGAAATAAAATGTAACAAAAAAGAATCTGTGTGTTCAGAGAGACAGCACTTTGGTAAGGCAGTCCTTGCCTCCTAAATTACAACTTTATCTTGCTGGTTTACTAAAATGTAGGGAGCCGAGAAAAAAAAAGGGGAAGCGAGGTAGAAGGGGGAGGCAGGGTTAAGGGAGTGACAGGGAAGGGAAGGAAAGAGGAAAGGGAAGTTAAAGCAATAAAACAGTGTCAGTCAGGGATGAAACTGAAACTGATTAAAAAAACTAGTACCAAACAGAAACCTGGCAACCCCCCATGCACAACCCTCCCACACAACTAGCCCCCACCCCCACCCCCCAGACATCCCCACCTTCATCAATATTTAGTATCAACTTCAGTACCTTCAGAAGATTGCAAGGCACAAAATTAGACGGCTGGGCTTGCAGGTGTTACTCCATTATATTAACTCCTTAATAGCTAATATAACATCGCAGGTACATTTATTTCATTTGTTGTGTCTCACATCAGCTAGGTTAGGGCATCATACCACGATTGGCAGTAGGGGCTGTGGCCTCAACTGCTCCTGCTTGTGCCAACGTAGGGGGCTCCCTTAGCCTCTCTGTCTGGGTCTCCCTTCCCACCTCTATAAAATGTGCATGGCCCTGCCTACTTTCCAAAGTCATTCATGAGGAAAGTAAACTTATACAGGTGTGTCATCATCATCATCATCAGAAACCCTGGGGACAATGAATAGAATGCAGGCCTTAGAGTCAGTGAGTTAAATCCAGACTCAGACAGTAGCTGTGTGACCCTGAGCAAGTCACTTTACACTGCCTCAGTTTCCTCATCTGGAAAATGAGCTGAAGAAGGAAATGGCAGACCACTCCTGGATCTTTGCCAAGGAAAAACCCCAATGGGGTCACAGACTGAAAAAAAAAATGACAATTTAAAAAGAATCCCCTCCCTGTGCAGAAACTCCTTCTACTAATGTAAGGCAATATCTCAATAACCTTAAAGGCTTAGAGCAAGGGCTCTTTACCTGGATACTATGAAAATTATAGTTTAAACTAGTTCAGACCAGTTTACATAGGCTCAAACTGGCTTAAGATCAGCGATCCTAACTAGTTTGAATCAGATCTAAAGAGCAAATATATGTTGTGCTTTGTAAATCTGAATGCCTTACATCAAATGGTTTGCTGCTGTTGCTGTTCAGTGTGGCCAACTCTTCATGAGCTCTACAGAAATGGGAGCAGCAATTGCTATTATCCATCAGTTCCCAAATCTGTTGTTCTTAGGCTAACAGATCAGTCCAAATAATTAAAGATCAGTTCAAACCAGTTAAAACAGGATAAAATCAACTCAAATATGTTTAAACCAGCACAGATGAGTTCAACACCAGTTGAAATGAGTCTGAACCAGTTCAAGCTAGTTGAGGTTGATTCAAACCCCTGTGGCGTTTATAAAGATACTGGGGTGGCTTGCCATTTCCTTCCTCAACTCATTTTCCAGATGAGGAAACTGAGGTAAACAGAGTTAAGTCACACAATTAGCACCACAACTCTTAAAAATGATGCTGCCTATTTTGGCCATTGATCTGTTATTGGTGGAGCCAATCACTACACTGGCAAAATGATAGAATCTGAAATTTGCAAGGTACTTTAGATTAAGATGGTCAATGTAGATGAAGTTCAAGTAAAGCATATTATGAGTGGCCGTCAAAAGTGACCTTGCGAAGCTGTAAATAATAGAACAGCTGCAATTGGTGGAGTCTGTTGATTCAACCATTGCTATCATCCTCACATTTTCAGGGATGTGGACTCAATTTCTTAACCTGCTCTCCTTTTGAAACTTTGCTAGCAGATAGTAGACATGTGTTGGACCTAGAGCCCAGAAGACCTGAGTTCCAATTCTACCCCAGACACAAGATGTAACTCTGGGTAAGTAAGGGAGATTAAATACCTCCTTTATGTTCAGCTCCCTCATCTGTAAAATGGGGACAGTAATCCTTATTTCCCTTAGTGGTGAAGATCGTTTCGCTATAATTTGTTCTCTTTGTGATTCTATGTATTTTATTTTAGGCATTTAAAAGGATTATTTTGAAAAGGGGTCTACAATCTTCAAAAAACCCCTAAAAGAATTCATAACATAAAAAAGGGTCGGGGTAGCTAGGTGGTGTAGTAGATAAAGCACCAACCTTGGAGTCAGGAGTACCTGAGTTCAAATCCCATCTCAGACACTTAATAATGACCTAGCTGTGTGGCCTTTGGGCAAGCCACTGAACCCCATTTGCCTTGCAAAAAAAAAAAAAAAAACAAACCTAAAAAAAGGATAAGAACCCCTAGGGTACGAACATACTCAAGTCTGAAAAACCCCTCACTTGCTCCTTACATCCATGATAACCACAGTCTTTATCTCTTCAGCCCTTTGAGCTGAAGATCATCTATAATCAATACCTCCCCTGTCTCTCCTCTCACTCTCTTTTTAGCCCCTTATGATCTGGTTTGTGACCTTATCATTCCAAAATTGTTCCCTCCAAAGTAACTGGTGTTCTCTTAGTTGTTAAATCCAAGTGGTCTTTTCCCAGTCTTGATCTCTCTCTGAGAAAAGTTCTCAGAGCCTTTGACTGTTGAGCACTCTCTTCTCCTTGATTCTCTCTTTTCTCTAGGTCTTCTTCCCCTCCTTCCCTTCCTCCTCCTTCTCTTCTTTTTCTTCTTTTTCCTCTTCTTTTCCTTCCTCCCTCTCCTCTTCCCCTATTCTCCCCTTTCCTCCCCTCTCCTCCCTTTTCTCCTCCTCTCCCCCTCTTCTTCTTTCTCCTCCTCTTCTCTCACTTCCTCCCCTTTCCTCTTCCCCCTTTCCCCTCCTTTTCTCCTCCTCCTCTCTCCTCCTCCCTCCTCTCTCCTCTGCCTTTGCTAGATCCTCCCCTGTTACCGTGTGTGCCCTTTATGGTTTCATCCTGGGGCCTCTTCTTTTCCTCCCTTATAGTCCTTCACTTGGTGATCTCTTCAGCTTCCATGGATTTAATTACTATCTCTGCTGATTATTCTCAAATTTCTCTTTTCTGCTTCAACCTCTCTGCTGACCTCTAATCTCACATCCACAACTGCCTTTCAGACATCTTAAACTGGATGTCCAGTAGACAGCTTCAACTCATTATGTTCCAAACTGAGCTCATTATCTTTTCTCTTGAGTCCCTCCCTCAATTTCCCTATTATTGTAGACGGTAACACCAATTTCCCAGTCCCTCTGGCACAGAACCTTGGGAGTCAGCTTAGATTTCTCCCTGTCTCACCCCCCCCCCCAATCCAATCTGATACCAAGGCCTCTCAATTTCACCTTGACAGCATCTTTTCCAACTGCCTCCTTCCCTCCTCCGATACTGCCCTCACCCCAGGGCAGGCCCCCATCACCTCATACCTGGATTTTGGCAGTAGCCTACAGTAAGGCTACTTGCCTCAAGTCCCTTCTCACTCCAATCCATCCTCCATTCAGCCTCCAAAGTGATTTTCCTGAAGTACAGGTCCAATCATGTCACCTCCCTATTCAATAAATACCAATGGCTCCCTATCATCTCCTGAAGCAAATACAAAATGCTCTGTTTGTCGTTCAAAGTCCTTCACAAACTCCCTCCCTCCTACCTTTCCAGTCTTCTTACACTTTATTTCCCACCAAGTACTCTTCAATGCAGGCACCAAAAACCTCCTGCTCTTCCAACAAGCCACTCTAATCTCTCTCTAGCTATCCCCCTATGCCTGGCCTACTCTCCCTCCTCTGCTCTGACCACTGATCTCCCTGGCTTCCTTTTGCCTCTTTTTTTTTTTTATCCCCAGATTAGAGCAGCACCTGGCTAATAGTAGGTGATTAATAAATGCGTATTGATTGACCAGGGTGGAACATGAACCCCGGTCTTTCCCATCACAGTACTGGTATCAAACTTAAATAGAAACAGATCCTTGCAGGCTGTTGATTTAACCACGCATTAACATTAAGTCGTATTTTATTGTCATTTTCATTTATTCCATTAAATGTTTCCCAATGACCTTATTTTCTCTTTTTTTGATTTTTACAAGGCAATGGGGTTAAGTGATTTGCCCAAGGTCACACAGTTAGGAAGTTAGTATTAAGTAGTAAGGAGCTGAGGCTGGATTTGAACTCCCTTCTTCCGGACTCCAGGGCCAGTGCTCTATCAAGTGTGCCACTTAGCTCCCCTTCCCAATTCCATTTTCATGTGTGTGGGGATGCACTTGAGAGGTTTACGGGCAGCCTTAGGTCTAAAGAGTTTGCTCTCTGTGTTCCCTGTCCTGGCATCCCCGTCAGTATTGAACATGGCAATAACATTTCTCTTGACATTAAGAGGACGTTTGGCATGTGGACTCAGAATCCCAGAAGACCTATGTTCAGGCTCTTTCTGTTCAGTCCAACCCAAACCCACAAGTCGTCCTTCCTGGTAACGGCTGGCCCGGAATGAGGAGAACGGCTTCTCGAAGGCAGGGGACTGGATCCATCGATCTCTTAGGATTACGTCTTGGCTTCTGATCTTACCCACAGACTGAACCCCAGCCTCCCTAACGCGACTGTTCTGAACTGGGCCTCGCACATCTGACTGCAGGAAGGCCAGCTGGGCGGGTTCCCTGATAGACTTCCCTTTTAGCACCCCCGCAGTGCATCTGAGGAGGTGCACAGGGCAGGGTGGTCACACTGACGGGAGGGGATTCACAAGGTTGAGGATTCTCAGGGGTTCTTGAGAATCTGGTTTGGGGGCCACTTTCCATCCTGGAGGCACATCTACCTGCCCCTTTGGCTTGGGGAGCAGAGAATGGAGCCTGGGGAGCAGAGGGTGGGATTGGGCCCAGGTTCAGCATCAGATTGCGGGCAGCTGGAGGTGGGAGTAAGGATGAATCTGGGTATGGGTGGCAACGTCCTACCTAGGACCTGCATTGGAACAATATAGGTGGAACGGACATCGGAACATCAGAAGTAGCACAGACATTGGGAGTCTGAGCTGGGAGGACCTTAAAGAGCCGCTAAATCCAACCCTTTCATTTCATTGAGGTGGCGAGGCGCAGAGAGGGAAAGGGACCGAGCTAGGGTCACACAGCCATCAAAGGGCCCAGCCAGCACGACAAGCCCACCGCCAGGACCTTGGTGGGGCGTGGGGGCCGCCAGATGGACCAAGGCCCAAGGGTCTGCCCCGTTGCCCCCCCCCTCCCCAGCCAGTCCCCGGCATCTCCTGAGAGCCGCCACCTACGGAAGGGCTCGGGCAAAGCAGCTCCCGGGGCGGAGGCTGTTCGCCCCGGCCCCTTGGCAGCCCTGGCGGTGGCGTTCAGGGCTCTCCGGCCGGCTGGAGGAACTGCGCGGGCCAGGGCGGGGCCCGGCCCGTGGGAAGGCAGGCTGCAGAGCCCCGCCCCGGGCCCTCTCCCTTCCCCGCCCCCCCCTTCCCGCCGCCCAGGGCAGGGGCTCCCCGTCCCCCCCAGGCAGCCACGAAGGCACCCGCAAGCAGGGCCAGGAACCGCTGAGTCATCAGGATCCCCCTCAGGCCGGCCCAGCCCTGGAAACTTCCCCTTTGGCTCAGCTTTCCAGCCCCCACTCCCCCCTACTCCGGGAAGCCCCGGGACTGGCTCCGATCGCAGGAGCAAAGCTCCAAGCCTTCGGGGGCCGCGCGGCCACCGCGGGGGAAACTGAGGCACGAAGAGGGCCCCAGGGGAGGGGGGCGGGACATTCCCTAGGCCACACAGCTAGCCCTCAAAATCCCAAAGCCTGGGCTTTAGGCCCAGCTCTGGCATTTAAGTCACTGTGGGGCCTTGGCAAGTCCCCTTCTCACCATGGCCTTCAGTTTCTCCTTCTTTAAAATGGCAAGAGCTGCTTGGGCTGCTTGGTCTCCCGAATCCTTCCCAGTTTGGCCAGTCTAAGCGGGAGGCAGGTGGCTGCACTGGAGGAGAAGAAGAAATATCTCCCTTCAAATGCCAACCCCTGGGGCAGCTCCCTTCTGCGCCCTGAGACTCAGTTTCTTCCTCTGTAAAACGGTCATTCATAATGATGCCTAGAGCACCCCCTTCACCAAGACACACGAAACCATGTGCGGTTGTGCAAAGTGTGCAAACTTTAAAGAGCTGCTTACATGGGAGTGAGTAGGGGACCAAGTCATCCTGGGATGTCAGAGCCAGAAGGGAGTGAGGAACTCATCCAGTCCGACCCCTCTCTTGCCTTTTTCCAGACAGAGAAACCCAAGCCTAGAGAGGTGAAGTGACTTACCCAGATTCACATAGAACCAGATATCAGACCTAAAAAGGGTCGAAAAAGCTTGCTTCCTTTTCATTTTCGGTATGTGGGTGGAACCGAGAAACATTCGAACGACATCTTGTCATTTTAGGATTCTCATACAGGACACCATACAACCACCAATCCCCATGCTAGGCACTGGCGAGATAGTAACACTTTGGGAGGTTTGTTTCCTGGGCTCTTAGAGCTCAGAGAACTAAACAGATAAGACATCAGAACATTGGAGCTAGAATATCCGTGAGAGCATAACTAGAATATCCAGTGCACCATCATAACTAGAATATACGTGAGAACATAATTAGGCCATACATCAGAACCTAACTATACAACGAAACATCATATTGAGAAGATACACTAGAACACTACAACTAGAAGATGTGTTGGAACCGCATAACTAGAATATACGTCGGAGCATAACTACAACATATATCGAATCATAATTAGAATATACATCAGAACATGACCATAATGAGAATACACATTGGAACAGTATAACTATGCCGTACATTGGAGCATCACAATTGGACTATACATTGGAACATAACTAGAACATACATCAAAACATAATTAGAATATACATTGGAACATCATAGCTAGAACATACATCAGAACATAATTAGAATATACATTGGAACATCATAACTAGAACATACATCAGACTATAATTAGAATATACATTGGAACATCATAACTAGAACATACATCAGACTATAATTAGAATATACATTGGAACATCATAACTAGAACACACATCAGAACATAATTCGAATATACATTGGAACATGACTAGAACACACATCAGAACCTAATTGGGGGTGGCTAGGTGGTGCAGGGGATAACAGCACTGGCCCTGGAGCCAGGAGTACCTGAGTTCAAATCCTGCTCCAGACACTTAATAACTACCTAGCTGTGTGGCCTTGGGCAAGCCACTTAACCCCATTGCCTTGCAAAAACTAAAAAACCTAAAAAATAAAAAAAGAACATAATTAGATTAAACATTGGAACATCATAACTAGAACATACATCAGAACATAATTAGACTACACATTGGAACATAACTAGAACATACATCAGTCCCTCCTGGTTTCTAATAGAGCAATAGTGTTCCATGACATACATATATCACAGTTTGCTAAGCCATTCCCCAATTGAAGGACATTTACTTGATTTCCAATTCTTCGCCACCACAAACAGGGATGCTATAACTATTTTTGTCCAAGTGATGTTTTTACCCTTTTTCATCATCTCCTCAGGGTATAGACCCAGTAGAGGTATTGCTGGGTGAAAGGGTATGCACATTGTTGTGGTTGTTCCAAATAGCTCTCCAGAAGGGTTGGGTGAGTTCACAGCTCCACCAACAGTGTAATAGTGTCCCAGATTTCCCACAACCCTTCCAACAATGATCATTATCCCTCCTGGTCATATTGGCCAATCTGAGAGCTGTGAGGTGGTACCTCAGAGAAGCTTTAATTTGCATTAGAACATACATCAGAACATAATTAGAATATACATTGGAACATAACTAGAACATACATCAGAATATAATTAGACTATACATTGGAACATAACTAAAACATAAATCAGAACATAATTAGACTATACATTGGAACATGACTAGAACATACATCAGAACATAATTAGAATATACATTGGAACATCATAACTAGAACCTACATCAGAATATAATTAGGGGGTGGCTAGGTGGCACAGTGGATAAGAGCACCCGCCCTGGAGCCAGGAGGACCTGAGTTTAAATCCTACCTCAGACACTTACTAATTACCTAGCTGTGTGTGGCCTTAGGCAAGCCACTTAACCCCACTGCATTGAAAAAAATAAAAAATAAAAAAAGAACATAATTAGACTAAACACTGGAACATCATAACTAGAACATACATCAAAACATAATTAGAATATACACTGGAACATCATAACTAGAACACACATCAGAACATAATTAGAATATACATTGGAACATGACTAGAACATACATCAGAACATAATTAGAATATACATTGGAACATGACTAGAACATGCATCAGAACATAATTAGAATATACATTGGAACATCATAACTAGAACACACATCAGAATATAATTAGGGGGTGGCTAGGTGGCACAGTGGATAAGAGCACCCGCCCTGGAGCCAGGAGGACCTGAGTTTAAATCCTACCTCAGACACTTACTAATTACCTAGCTGTGTGTGGCCTTAGGTAAGCCACTTAACCCCATTGTGTTGAAAAAACTAAAAACTAAAAAAAGAACATAATTAGACTAAACACTGGAACATCATAACTAGAACATGCATCAAAACATAATTAGAATATACATTGGAACATCATAACTAGAACACACATCAGAGCATAATTAGAATATACACTGGAACATCATAACTAGAACATACATCAGAATATAATTAGAATATACATTGGAACATAACTAAAACATAAATCAGAACATAATTAGACTATACATTGGAACATGACTAGAACATACATCAGAACACAATTAGACTACACATTGGAACATCATAACTAGAACATACATCAGAACATAATTAGAATATGCATTGGAACATCATAACTGGAACATGCATCAGAACATAATTAGGGGGTGGCTAGGTGGCACAGTGGATAAGAGCACCAGCCCTGAAGCCAGGAGGAACTGAGTTCAAATCTGACCTCAGACACTTAATAATTACCTAGCTGTGTGGCCTTGGGCAAGCCACTTAACCCCATTGCCTTGAAAAGAAATCTAAAAAAAACCCCCCTAGAAATTAAAAAATTAAAAAAGAACATAATTAGACTAAACACTGGAACATCATAACTAGAACATACATCAGGGCATAATTAGACTACACATTGGAACATCATAACTAGAACATACATCAGAACATAATTAGACTATACATTGGAACATCATAACTAGAACACGCATCAGAACATAATTAGGGGGCGGCTAGGTGGCACAGTGGATAAGAGCACCCGCCCTGGAGCCAGGAGGACCTGAGTTTAAATCCTGCCTCAGACACTTACTAATTATCTAGCTGTGTTGCTTTAGGCAAGCCACTTAACCCCACTGCCTTGAAAAAAACTAAAAACTAAAAAAAAAAGAACGTAATTAGACTAAACACTGGAACATCATAACTAGAACATACATCAGAACATAATTAGAATATACATTGGAACATCATAACTAGAACACACACCAGAACATAATTAGAATATACATTGGAACATGACTAGAACATACATCAGAACATAATTAGAATATACATTGGAACATCATAACTAGAACACACATCAGAACATAATTAGACTATACATTGGAACATGACTAGACCATACATCAGAACATAATTGGAATATACAACAGAATATGACTATACATTGAAACATCATAATTAGAACATACTTTGGAGCATCATAACTAAAATATACATTGGAACCCCATCACTAGAATATACGTTGGACCATGGGAAGTAGAACATGCATCAGAACAGAACTAGCAGAATATATATTGGAACACAATTAGAATATACATCAGTATATAACTATACACAGGAACATCAAAACTAGAATATAGCTCCGAATGTCATCACTAAGGATGTACATCACAACATAACTAGAAGAATATACACTGGGAAATGATTAGAACATACTTCAGACCACACACACACACACACACACACACACACACACACACACCGGAAAATAGGTAGAATATACACCAGAACGCAGTTAGAACATACCTCAGAATATTTAAACATCGGAACGTAACTAGAATATCCAAAATGCTTCAATAGGAAGCCAGAAGGAAGTGAGGGATCAAGGGAAAGGTTACTAGTGGCCGGGGGATCAGGGAAAGCTTCGTGGAGGAAGCAACATTTGCATTGGGCTTGAAGGATGGAGTAGCAATTCCCAGGGGAAGAGGAGGCGGGCAGACCAGGTGTAGCCTGAACAAAACCACGAGTGTACAAGAGAGTGTATTTGGGGGCAGAGAGGAATTGAATTTGCCTGGGACTGAGCGCATGGACGGTGGCGTTAGATTGCCGAGAGCCTTGAACGCCAAGAAGCCGAGTTCGGATTTCGTTATTTGTCCTTCCTCCCTTCTCGAAGAGGGTCAGAGACACCAGCAGGGTGAGGTTTTGACTTGCAAGTGAATTGGCTTTCCGTGGGGCTGGGCTGCTCACAGCCACCAGCCTCATTCTCCTCCACAGACATCTGGGTCCAGTGACAAAATATAGGTCAGGATGACTGGCGATTGGCCCAGAGTTTAAACTTTACTCATTGGGAGCCAGTGGTATCTTGGAAGCAGAAAAGCGACAAACCCTTGCGTAGGAATGGCTATTCGTATAGTGAAAGACAGGCTGCAGCCAATCGGGGACGACTAACAAAGGCAGGGTGACTGCTTTTCCTGCCTGTTGGAGACAGGAGAATCCTGTTTCGGTGTAACTTGGATAGATCAGTCACCAAGCACTTAGGAAGTGTCTGCTGTATACCCGCCACTCGGAAGAGAAAGATGACCTTGGAGGTCTCCTCCAATACTGGCTGCTGTGATTTTATGGTGAGACAAACCAAGAACCAAAGAGGTTCAAATGAGGCAGTTCATTGAAACCTGAGGCGAGCAACTGGGATGTGAAGGGCGAGGCAGGGCAGGGCAGTGGTCTCTTCCACTATTCATCCTTGCTCTCTCCCTACTCTGGCTACCACACCATAGGGCGTTCCTACCCTTTGGCCTCGACCCAAATGCTTGGTCCTCATTTAGGGAAAGGAGAGATAGCAGTGGTTTGTGAAAAAAAAGCCTCATCCTGTTACCATTGCCATTCATCTCTGGACCTCAGTTTCCTCCTCTGTAAAAGGAGAGGGCTGGGCTCAGTGATGGCTCCTAACTCCTGACAATCATTAATAGCAACAATACAAATGGTGGTCGTGAGAATGCTGAAGCCCCCATTTCTCAAACTGGGTGGGATTTCCAAAGTATGCCCCGCACGGCCACCCTGGGAGGACGGTAACTGAGTTCTCCAGACCCCTTTAGCTCTCACCAGTCCCAGCACCCGTTCCCACCTGCCTAGGTAGGCGGAGGATTATGCAGCCTTTCTCTCTTCTCCCTTGGGACAATAAATGCAGGAGGAGGGCCTGGGTGGCCCAGGAGAAGGGGGGGGGCTAGGCCCAAGGGGTGGGGGCTTGACAATGGAAGTTAGAGACAACTGGGGGGGTGGGGAACAAACCCGGCAAGCATTAGATTTCCAGGCAGGAAAAAGGGAAAGAGGGAACATCTGGGAACAAGTTGGAGAAATTCAGAGAAAGGAAAGATGGAGGGAGAAGGACTTTTTCTGCATAATTAGCTATTTGTCCCAGGGCAGTACATCTAGAAGACCAGAAAAAATGTAAGAGAGGTGCATCTTCAGTTGAACAGAAGGAGGACTGGACAGTGAATGGCTCTGGAGGCAGAGAACTTGGGTTTGAAACCGGTTTAGACATTACTAGCTGTGTGACCTTGGGCAAGTACCTTCCACGCCCTCAACCTCAGTCTCCTCTTGTGGAGTTATATTAGCTGACCTCTGAGCCCCCCCCCCCCCCAGCTCTAAATCTGTGTTCTTCTGAAATCAAAGTAGCACCTGTATGCTCAGATGCTAAGGAGTGAGGGTTCAGATGACCAGACTGGGCTTTGGGGGCAGAAAACCAGGGTTTACAGCTAGAATCCTAGACTTGGAGTCAGGAAGATATGGATTTGAATCTTGCCTCAGACACTAGCTTTGTGACCCTAGCAAATCATTTCACCTGGCTGGGCCTCAGTTTCCTCATCTGTAAAATGAAGGGGTCCTTTCCACCTTTAAATCTATGATCCCATCATCTATGATTCTATGACCCAAGTTATTGGCTTGTTTTATTATACTCCCTGCCTCTCTTCCCTCTTTCCTATTTAAAGGGAAAGAAGGATCCCACCCTCCTGGCTGTGTCCCAGCTTCCCGGGGACTTCCCATCTCTTCCTCTTTTTCAGGATAATCAGCCTCTCTCCTGCCTAGTGACCTCAGCTGGGAGCTCTAGGTTTAATTTAGTGCTTTCTTTCATCTTGTTGGCTTCATGGGAGGGAGCTTTGCCTCTGATGGAGGATGCTGCTAGGGCCAGAGCTACAGGGAAGACTTCAGGGGCCAGCTATCCAACCCCCTCATTTTACAGATGAGGAAACTGAGGCCCAGGGAGGGGAAGGGACTTATCTAAAAGTCACTGGGGATACAAAGAAAGGCAAACAATATGGCTCCTGCCCTCAAGGCGTCCCTATTCTAACTAGTGATACCAAATGCAAATAACTAATAATAATAATGTTTGTCCTTCATTTCCCATTTCTGAAGAAGACCAGAACATCAGGGAAGTGATGTCACGATAAGCGCATGAATTGGATTTGAGCTAGGGGGTGCTTTGTTAAGCCAGCAGTCTCACTTTCTCCTTCAGAGTCATCTGGGTTCAGTGTCCAGATAGGAATCAGGATAACTGGAGATGGCCCTGGATGCAGGGCAAGCAGGGTTAAGTGACTTGCCCAAGGTCTCACAGCTAATATGTGGCAAGTGTTTGAGGGCAGATTGAAACTCCTGTCCTCCTGAATCTCAGATGAGTGCTCTAACTACTGTGCCACCTAGCTGCCCTATGAAAATAATTAGATATATACAAGATGTTTACTGTGTCTATGGAAAGTAATCTCAAAGAGAAAGCACTAATTGCAAAAAAAAAAAAAATACCATAGAAGACTTGCCTTGAAGGAAGCCAGGAGCTGGAAGTGAGGAAGGAATGAGAGCATTCCTAGGAGATGGTCGATACAAAGGCATGGAGATGGGAGATGGGTGGGTGTGTGGGGACAGCAAAGTAAACCAATATAGTACAATAAGGTACCTCTGATGTTTGTCCTTTTTTTTAGGTTTTTGCAAGGCAAACGGGGTTAAGTGGCTTGCCCAAGGCCACACAGCTAGGTAATTATGAAGTGTCTGAGACCGGATTTGAACCCAGGTACTCCTGACTCCAGGGCCAGTGCTTTATTCACTACACCACCTAGCTGCCCCTGTCCTTTGTTTTTGAAGAAGACCATGACATCAGGGAGGTGATGCTATGACAAACACATGAACTGGATTTGAGTAAAGGGGGGAGGCTGTACTAAGTCACCAGCTTCACTTTCTCCTCCAGAGTCATCTGGGTCCAGTGGCCAGATAGGAATTAGAATGACTGGAGATAGTCCTGGATGGGAGGCAATCAGAGTTAAGTGACTTTCCCAGGGTCACACAGATAGGAAGTATCAAGTGTCTGAGGCTAGATTCGAACTCTTCATCCTCCTGATTCCAAGGCCAGTACTCTATTCACTGTGCCACCCAGCTGCCCTAATAGGGTACATGGAGAAGAGGAAAGTCCATTAGCCAGTCAACAATAATTTATTAAGTGGACTCTATGTCTTAGGTAGTACAAGGCACTAGAGAAATGAAAGAAGGCAAAAAATGGTTCCTGCCCTCATGGAGCATATATTCTAATTTTTTAAACACAGATTTTTATTTTATTTAATTTTTTCCCAAATTACATGTAAAAACAATTTTTAACATTTATTTTTAAGATGTTGAGTTTCAGATTCTATTGTTCTCTCCCTCTTTCTCACCTTCATTAAGAAGGCACACAATTTGATTAGATTATACAGATGCAGGCTTGTCAAACAATATTCCCATATTAGTCATATTGTAAAAGAAAACATAGATCAAAAAAAAGAAACAAAAATTTAAAAAGTAGAAGAGTAGTTGGCCTTGATCTGCTTTCAGACTCCATCAGTTCTTTCTCTGAAGGTGATTAGCATTTTTGTCATAATATTTTTGAAATTTTCTTGGATTGTTGTATTACTGAAAATAGCTAAATGGTTCACAGTTGATCATCACAGAACATTGCTGTTACTATATACAATGTTCTCCTGATTCTGTTCACTTCCCTTTGCATCAGTTCATTTAAGTCTTTCCAGGTTTTTCTGAAACCATCCTGCTTGTCATTTCTCATAACACAATAATATTCCAACACAATCATTTGCTACAACTTGTTCAGCCATTCCCCAGTTGATGGGTTGATGCTTCAGTTTTCAATTCTTTGCCACCACAAAAAGAGTTGCTATAAATATTTTTGTACATGTAGGTCCTGTTGCTTTTTCTTTCATCTCTTTGGGATATCGATTTAGTAGCGGTATTGCTGTATATGTATTCTTTGTTTTCTAAATATTTTATTGGCTTTCCAATTATATATAATAGTAGTTTCTACCTATTATTTTTTGTAAGGTTTTGAATTTTACAATTTTTTCCCCCATCTGCTGTTCCTACCCCCATCCTCCCACAGAAGGCAGTCTGATTATCTTTACATTGTTTCCATCTATGCATTGATCAAAATTGAATGTGTTGAGAAAGAAATTACAGCCTTTAATAATAATAATAATTAATAATAATCCTCCATCCTGAGGAGACGATGAAACATTAGAGATAACAAAATTATGTTGTATATAAGATATTTTTTTTAAATTGAAGGTAATAGACTTTGGTCTTTGTTTAAACTCCACAGTTCTTTCTCTGAATACAAGTATATTCTCCATTGCAGGTGCTCTAAATTTGTGTTTGATTGTTGCACTGATGGAAATGAGCAGGTCCATTAAGGTTGATTATCACCCCCACGTTGCTGGTAAGGATGTACAATGTTTTGCTTCTGCTCATCTTGCTCAACATCAGTTCATGCAAATCCCTCCAGGCTTCTCTGAAATCCATCCCTCCTGGTTTCTGATAGAACAATAGTGTTCCATAACATACATATACCACAATTTGTTCAGCCATTCCCTAATTGATGGACATTCACTCAATTTCCAATTCTTTGCTACCACAAACAGGGCTGCTATGAATATTTTTGCATCTGTAGACTTTGATAGCTCTTTGGGCACAGTTCCAATTGTTTTACAGAATGGTTGGACCAGTTCACAACTCCATCAACAATGCATTAGTGGGGTGGCTAGGTGGCGCAGTGAAGAGAGCACTGGCCCTGGACTCAGGACTACCCGAGTTCAAATCTGGCCTCAGACACTTAATAATTACCTATCTGTGTGGCCTTAGGCAAGCCACTTTTGTCTTGCAAAAAAACCTAAAAAAAAAAAAAACACAAACCCAATGCATTAGTGTACCTATTTTTCTACATCCTCTCCAATATTTGTCATTTTCCTTTCTATTATTTTAGCCGGTTTGATAGATGCAAGGTCACACCTCAGAGTTGTTTTAATTTGCATTTTCTCTAATCAATAGTGATTTAGAGAATTTTTTTTTTCCATTTCACTATAGATAGCTTTGATTTTTTTTCAGGAGTATACATTTTAATAGCAGAGAAGACATGTAGATAACTAGGAATATATAAAATATATATGGAGTAGATGAAAGGTAGTTGGAGAGGGGAAGGAGAGAAGATGATAGTGGGGACAATCTGGAAAAGACTTGGGGATATGGGATCAAGAATGCATGTAGAGGGGTCTGTGCTTCTTCAGAGTCCAAAATGAAGGAAATTGTGGGGGGGAGATATTTGAGAAATGTAAGATGAGGAGGAGGGTTCAAGAGGAAGCTCTTGGTGAAATGTCTCAGTTTTTTTCTGTGAAGTCTAGATTCTAAGATTCAGCGGAGAGTATCATAGGAGGGGGTGTCATGGGAAGCTTGAGGAAGAGTAAAAAGGTTTAAAATAGCTACTGCTGCAAAAAACGAGACAGAAAACAGATTAGGGAGTTGTAAAAGGATTCCTTGCCGTAGTGAGAGCCCAACTGAGCTCAGGTAACAGAAATTTAGAGTAGATCCAAATTGGTTTGGTTTTTTGATTTTTTCTCCAGCTCTGTTCTTTAGCACATGAAGAGTCACAAAGGAGGTGGATGTGGGAATCATCTAGGGTTGAGGTTTGATTGGTGATAGGACAAAGGAACAAGGGATTTGTATGTTGAGGATAATACACTGGCTCATCATTGAGGATAGTACATTGGTTGAGGATTGTAATTGGTTCATCAAGGAGTCAAGATAGGGAAGGGAGGAGAGTGAAAAGGGGATACAAGCAATTTGCCCAAGCTCCAAAGGCTGGAAGAAACCTCAGAGGCCAGCTAGTTCAATCCTTTCATTTTACAGAAGAGGAAACCGAGGTCCAGAAAGGTGAACTGATTTGCCTAAGGCTACAGAAGAACATAGGATCCTAGATCTGGATCTGGAAGGAACCTAAGAGGTCAACCAGTCCAAACCTGACTGTTGTGTTTTTTCTCTTCCTTTGAATTCTTTATTATTGACTTCTTGGTGGAGTGAAGGGATATGGAAATGAAAGTGACATAGAAACAAAATTTATCAAAAAATTAAAAATGGATAAAAAAGAGAAAAGTTTTTATAAGGTGGGCAGGAATTACAGCTCTGTCTTTGTGTGTGTGTGTGTGTGTGTGTGTGTGTGTGTGTGTGTGTGTGTGTGTTGGTTTAATCTAAAGAACAGATAGATCAAATCAGAAAGAAAGGATAGACTTGAAACCCTTTCCTGAGGAATATTCAAGAAGACCCAGTGTGGATGTCGAAAGAGTTGAAGGAGGTGTTCTTAACGTTGTTTGTGTCCTGGACCCCATCGGCAGTCTGGTAAAACCTGTGGACCCTATTCTCAAAATCATGGTCTTAAATACAAAAAAATAATTATGTAGGATTACAAAGAAAACCAATTATATTAAAACAGTAATTGAGATTTTTTTTTCAAAAAAGTTCATAGACCGTTAAGAATCCTTGATTTAAAGGGAAGAGAGGGAAGAATCCATACCAACCTAGTCTCATTCTTAAAAAAAAATCTATCTGAGGCTCTTGAATGTGCTGAGGCCAGAAGGGAGAACCTGAGTCTAGATATAGCACCTTTAATTAGTGCTGTTCTGCCCACCTGATGAGAGTGCCTGCCTGCCCAGCTACATTTCAGTAATTTACATATATATCTTGATGAAAAGCTGGGCAAGGCATTTTGGTTGTTGCTTATCCTATATCCCTACATATGTATATGTGTGTATGCACAGGTGTATATATACATATATATATATATATGTGTGTGTGTGTGTGTGTGTGTGTGTGTGTGTGTGTGTGTGTTTCTGAATATCTATATGTATAAACATACACATCTCCCCTCAACTTTCTTCAATGCCTCATTGTGGTCCAGTTTTTAGAACATCTATAGACATTAAAGGAACTGTTAGTACGTTAAATCAAGCTCTCTGTCCAGTGATCAATGAGTTGGCCTTTCTTGCTAGAAGTGAAACCATGAGACAAGGATATTGCAGCTAAGTGGAAGGCTGACTCATAAATTCTCCTTGGAGAGACAAATAAAGAAGCTGGTAAAGTTGGTTTGATTGTGTGTCCAACAGCCGGAGAAACATCACTTTTATGTTCAACTTTGGTTATCTCATACTGTAGTGGTCATGAGCATTTGCTGAAAATACTAACATGAAGATAATTGTTGCTTCCTTGACATGTGTTAACGAGGATGAGGAGGCAGAGAAAGCTCACAAAGAACTAGACAGGACCCTCTGATTTAAATTAGTATCCGTTTTAATCCACCATGATTTTAATGCAAAAGTGGGCAGAGGGGAAGATGGGGGAAGATGTGTGGGAAAAATGTGGTTCAGGTTGGAGAACGTATACTTCAAGCGTACTTTGTATAAGAAGAGAGTGAGGGGGATGCTCACTAACATCACACAAAATGAAATTGATTTTATCTTAACAGACAGGAAACAACTGGTTACCAATGTTGGAGTCATTTCTGAATCAGCTGTCTGTGTACAGTCAGACCCTAGGCTTGTCAGAGCAAAGATCACAATCAGCGCCAAATTATAAGAAAGACTAAAAATGGAGTGCAAGAAAAACATATCCAACCTATTAAAATAGATCATCAATACTGAAAATAGGATGTGGACAAAGGAAGAAAGACTGATATGGATTGTCATTATTTTAAAAGGAAGATTAACCAAAGTAAATCAATTGCCTCAACTAGGAGACCAAAAGAACCTAGAAACAGTCTCAGCCATCACACACTTGATTTCCCTGCCAAGCAGAGAGCTATGGCAGCCAAGGGAAACATCGGTTTAGAATATAAGTGTTTGTAAAATCTTATAGAGAAGGATTGTGAGCAGTATTTTCTCAAAACAGCAAAAAACGGTGGATGGAAATTCACATTTATTGGAAGTTTGGCAAGAGACCCAATTTAGCCAGATTATCCTCAAACCATTTAAGTATGAAACTGGAAGAAGGACAACAAAGAGATGAACAGTGGAAAATATCTGGGAAGATTTAGGCAAATCTTTTCTTCATCAAATGACAGAGGTGTGTGTGTGGGGGGGGGGGGGTCACCAGATTTGAATCCTAACAGCAGTCCCTTAAGGTATTGCTTGAGGAAGGGCCCTTGGACCAGGGCAAACACACACAGATCTGTGGTAGAGGTGACACAATTGGAGAGTTTTGAGGTATTTTGTCTCAAGATTTCTGAAATAGGGAAACATGCCAAAGAATGGGAGAGAAAAAAACCCACCCAAGTCATTACTACCAAAAAAGGGGATGGAGGGTATCGTGATAGTTACAGCCTACAGACCTCCTTTCTCATCTATGCAAGTATAATTTACATATGTAGCAATGGGATCCATTAGTATATCTGTTCAGTCAGTGGTCAAGGAGCTCCCAGTTAGAGAAGCAACAGTTAATTTATTTTTAGCACCCTCTGACCCCCTTTCTGATGTTGCCACCACTGTTAAAGAGGTTACAAAAAAGGCCACTTAAGACTTGGGGCCATTCGGCATTCTTCTTTGTTTTATGGGTTGCCATGGTCAAAGAATTCATCACCAAATAGCCAACCTCCAATGCTAATGAACTTCTCTACACTTATCTGGGCTGTTCTTTAGAACCCATTAGTCTGTCACCTAGTCGACATCATCTGTGGCCAGGACCCTACTCAAAGTCTTTCTACCAGACCAAACTATCCCAGAGTGTGCTTTCCACTTGCACAAAGTTGAAAAACACAGTCACCTCCCTGAAACAATGAGCTCTTAGAACAGGGCCTTCAGCTTACAGCTTGTTTGCCTGCTCTATCCTCTGCACGGACCTTGTCGACCCAACTAGACTGTGAGCTTCCTGAGGAGAGGACCCGGATACTACCTTCTTCTGTTTCTTCCTCAAGTGACTCATAGAGGCCTGGGCAAATATTAGAGGATCATAGAGTCAGAACCTCAGTCCAATCCAGGTCTAAGTGAGAAGCCATTCTATCAACATTTCCAACCTCAAGGGGTCATCTAGCCTCTGTTGAAAGACGTCATAAGTAGGGTTCTTGTTCCTTGACCGATTCTTGCCTACTTTAGTTTTCTTGTCCAAATTGGCCAATGTCCCACCTGAATCCAAGGGGCTAGCTAGGGGCAACATCTTTACTAATTATTAGTAGTAATAATAATTGCTTAATTATAGAATTAGTAATAATAATTATTATTATTAATAATAATAACTCCCATTTATTCAGAACTCTAAAGCTTAGCTCTTTCCTCACAACAACTTTGTGAAGTAGGGAGTGCAAATGTTCTTTCTTGGAATTTAATAAGGCTGAGAGAAAGGCGGTAACTTGCCCAGCATTATACTGCCTGGAAGTATCACAGTGGGAATTCCAACCCTTATTTCTTGACTCTCAATCTAATATTCTTTCCATACCCCTCTATACCATTTCCCATGAAGACTGTGGCACTTCAGAGAGTATTACTAGGACTTATGGTAAAAAAGACCTGGGTTGGACTTCCCTCAGATACTGCCTGTTTGACACTAGGAAAGTCCCTATACTTCCTTGGGCTCAGTTTCCTCCTCTGTAAATTAAGGGAGTTGGACTAAGATGGCCTTTCAGTTTGAGATCAATGCTCCTATGTATGACTTTGGGAAAGTCATTGTATCTCCCTGGACCTCAGTAAAAGACCCAGTGACCTTTAAGGTCATTTTCGGGTCTAGTCAATGATCCTCTGAGTCTTCCTCTGTCCATCTTATTCACCACCTCCATTCCAGTCCCAGATGGGCAAAGAAGATGGAGGAAACTCAGGCAGCAGCTACCCACTGAGGCAATCTTTACCCACAAATGAAAGCAGGCTAGTGTGCACACACTAGTTGGGCAGCTGGCCCAGGGAGCTAGGCTGGAGCCCCTCCCACTGGGACTCGATTCTTGCCAAGCTCAGGCTAGACCCCCTACCTTGGAGGTTCCACTGGCACCTGGCCAAAGCTTTGGGGGTGGAGCAAATCAAAATGGACCAGGGCCCCTTCCTGGCAGCCATTCTTTGAGTGCGCTCTGGTCATTTCTGTTTCCAGATGGACATTTTGAGATGATCCCTCTTCTCCAGCTGGTAGTTGGCAGCACAGAATCTCAATATTTAGACCCTCCCTGTACTCTGACCTAGTCACACCCAAAAGTGAAAGCAGCTAGGCTGGGCAACGTCATTGGCTAGCACCAGCTCAGGCCATGACTCCGTGAATGTATATTTGTATGTCTGTGCATTCAAGAAATTCCCAAATAAGATAGAAAAGAAGGAGGCCAGAGGTAGTTCTTGTTCACCTCCATGTCCAACGCCCCTGCAGGCAACATGGCCCTGGGCCCGAGTGCCTAGCATCCCTCGGGGCAGCAAGATGCCAAGCCTGGGAGGAGATTTGGAAGAGAGATGCTACAGGATACAAAACCTGAGGGAAGAATGGAAGTCGCCATGGAAGGGAAGCATCATAGGATTCTGAGCTGCCAAAGGCCTTGGAGACCATGGAGTTGAATCCTCTCAGCTTACACAGGAAGAAATTTGCCCAAAGTCACAAAGTAAAGTAGCTGAGTTTGAATCGGGACCCAGATCATCAGGCTCAAATCCAGTGCTCTTTCAACTCCAAGAAACCTAACCCTTCAAGGGATCTTGAAAAGCAATTACCTAACAAGGAATTAGTAAACAATAAAGCACAGAGGTAACTAGGTGGGGCAGTGCACAGATTGTTGGACCTGGAGTTAGGAAGACTTGAGTTCGAATTTTGCTTGGGACATTTACAGATTGTGTGCTCCTAGCAGTGTGAGGCCCAGAGAGGTGAAGATGACCTTTATTCAAGTAATATGTGATTGATCACATAACCTCCTTGGGCCTTAGCTTCCTCATCTCTAAAATGGGAATAATCATAGCGACTATCTCACAGGGTTGTTGTGAAGACTGTGCCCTGAAACACGTATAAATCGTTTGCCCACCTTAGGTCACTATATACCTAGTGCTTATTATTATTACTCATTTGAATGCACTCTTACCCTCAGAGCCCTTTCTATCCCCAGGATCAGAGAACAATAGGCTTAGAGCTGTTTAAGGACCATCTTCTGGGTCGGTTTCTTCATTTTAGAGATGAGGAAACTGAGGTGATTAGCATGATCTCATTCTGGTTCCTACCTTGTGGGTAACAGGAATTAGCACATGCTCTCCCCAATGACCTTTCCCTAGCAAACAAACTTTCTCCTGCCTCCCTTCTGCCTCCCTCCTCCCCCATCTCTGTGGCAGTAAAAACAATAAGGGAGACAGAGAAGGCATCTCCTTACTGGCCATAGAAAGTCATCGAGGACAATTGAACTGTACCAAGGTGCTCACAGAGACCAGAGAGAAGCAAGGTTGGACTCCAGTGGTCCTTAACTAGGAACATTTGGATATGACCCTTGATCCTTGCCCTACCTTCATACTGTAATGTGGCTCAGACTCGAATAGAAATGGAAGGATCCCTGACTTCGGAAAAACTCGTATTAACATTATCTAGGTTCTATTTTTATTGATCTTGGTAAATATTGCTCAATTACGTTAGGTTCATGTGGGCAGCGTGTTTGACACCTTTAGCCCATTCAAACCCAGGCAATGGTAAAGTGATCCCAGATGATGGACTCAATCCCAATTCTCACTGCTATTTCCCAGGGAGCTAGAGTCCTCAAATTTGGGTATGGCTTTATTTCCATTTTGTAATAGAAAAAACTGACTGTTATTAGGTGCCAGGACATCCCTATTGTTCCTGTGACTGGACAAAGAGTAGCCTAAACATTTATTTTTAGTTTTTTTTTTTTAGTTTATTTTTGCAAGGTAAATGGGGTTAAGTGGTTTGCCCAAGGCCACACAGCTAGGTCATTATTAAGTGTCTGAGGCTAGATTTGAACCCAGGTACTTCTGACTCCAGGGCTGGTGCTTTATCTACTGCACCACCTAGCCACCCCCATAGCTGAAACTTTTACCTGCCTTCCTCATGCCCTTCTTCCTTGGCCACACCTTGCTAGCATATACAGCAGAGCAACAAGAGAACCATTCTTCCCAAGGCACAGTTTAAATAGTACTGGGCTTGGACCCAGAAGCCCTGGGTTCAAATTCTGCTGCTTGCTAACTTGCTAACTGTGTAACCTTGAGCAAGTCACTTGTCTTCTTCGGGCCCCAGTTTCTTCACCTGTAAAATTATAATTGGACTAGTACTCCTACTACTACTACAACTACCACTAATCTTTTTATAGCCAGATAAGGCTTACAAAGTGTTTTACATGTTAGTCCTTACAGCAAACAGTTTTGTGAAATAGGTCCATTATTATCTCTACAGATGAAATCACTGAGAGTGAGAAATATAAAGTGACTTGTCCAGGATCCCCCTTGATGGAGCTGTCTTGCCACTTCACCACTGCTTAGAAAAGGTTGATTTCTAAAGTCCCTTCCGTTTCCTTTCTTGGGGCCCAGGATCTCATCAGCCCCCTTCGAGTCTAATCACCTTAGTTGTATTTTTCTATGAATTCTCTTCAATTTAGATACTTTGTGCTTTAGCCTTTGGTAAGTCCTTGCCATGTCCTAGCCTAGGGACTGATAGAAACATATTGTTCTTAACTAACTAAGCAATCTGGCTGGGGCAATCTGACACCTGAAAGAATTTCCTGTGCAATTAGTATTCCCCCCAAATCGAGATCTAGGGGGTACTTATTGGTTTTAAAGAAATGAAGGTTTGGACTGGCCAATATAACCAGAAAGGATAATGATCATTGTTGGAAGGGTTGTGGGACATCTGGGACACTATTACATTGTCCGTGGAGCTGTGAACTCATCCATCCTTTCTGGAGAGCTATTTGGAACTATGCCCAAAGGGCAACAAAAATGTGCATGCCCTTTGATCCAGCAATACCACTACTGGGTCTATACCCTGAAGAGATGGTGAGAAAGGGTAAAAATATCACAAAAATATTCATAGCAGTCCTGTTTGTGGTGGCAAAGAATTGGAAAACAAGTAAATGTCCTTCAATTGGGGAATGGCTTAGCAAACTGTGGTATATGTATGTCATGGAACACTATTGTTCTATTAGAAACCAGGAGGGATGGGAATTCAGGGAAGCCTGGAGGGATTTGCATGAACTGATGCTGAATGAAATGAGCAGAACCAGAAGAACACTGTACACCCTAACAGCAACATGGGGGTGAGGATCAACCTTGATGGACTCGCTCATCCCATCAGGGCAACAATCAGGGACAGTTTTGGGCTGTCTGCAATGGAGAATCCCATCTGTGTCCAGAGAAAGAGCCGTGGAGTTTAAACAAATTTCAAGGACTATTCCCTTTAATTTAGAAAAAAAACCCCAGATATCTTCTTGTCTGATCTTGTTATTTTTTATACTTTTTGTTTCTTCCTTAAGGATGTGATTTCTGTCTCATCAAACGCAATCTGGATCAAGGTACACCATGGAAACAAAGTAAAGACTGGCAGAGTGCTTTCCGTGGGGGTGGGGCGGGGGGAGGGAAGTGAGATTGGGGGGAAAATTGTAAAACTCAAAACTCAAATAAAATCTTTAAAAATAATCCTAATCCTAATCCTAAAAGAAATGAAAGCTTGACCCTCAACTCACGCCCTAGCTTTGGAGCGCTGGACAAATCATGTAGACTTCTTGCTTCTCACTTTCTATAAAAGGGAATAATAATAATACCTGTACACATAAAGAGACATGGGACAGGGGGCCGCTAGGTGGCGCAGCGGATAGAGCACCGGCCCTGGAGTCAGGAGGACCTGGGTTCAAATCCGGTCTCAGACACTCAATAATGACCTAGCTGTGTGGCCTTGGGCAAGCCACTTACCTCATTGCCTTGCAAAAACCTAAAAAAACAAACAAACAAAAAAAAGAGACATGGGACATGAAAAAGGCAAAGAGACATGATTTTTTTTTTTAGGTTTTTGCAAGGCAAATGGGGTTAAAGTGGCTTGCCCAAGGCCACACAGCTAGGTCATTATTGAGTGTCTGAGATCGGATTTGAACCCAGGTACGCCTGACTCCAGGGCCGGTGCTCTATCCACTGTGCCACCTAGCCGCCCCCACATGGACTCTTTGTGCCCAACCTGTGGCAGAACATTCTGAGCTCGTATTGGTCTGATCAACCACAATTGGACACAGGGTAACTCATCTCTAACATAGCGATGTCATTTTAGTCTTTTTCAATAACAAAAGCCGAGAACCAACCAAACAGGACTGTTGTGAGGCTACATGAGAGAACAGGTGTACATGTGCTTTGTAAATCTGAACTCTTATATTATCTAGTTAAGATTATGGGAGATTATGGTACTATATTCCAGACAGGAGGTATCATGAAATCAAGGGACTGAGAGTTGGAAATTTTGTGGGTATCCATGATAAGTTTATACTAATTGTAGCAGGGCGGACATAATGGGAAGGAGCAAGCTATAAGCCTAGTTAAGGAGAGCTTTACACAGAGCACCTTACAAACTGAACAGAGGAGTTTTGACTTCACCTGAGAGATAAGAGGGAGACATTGAAGTTTCTGAATAGAGGAGTAATGGGCAAAATGATTTGGGAAAGGTTAGGCAGCATGGGCAGGATGGCTGTGGGGAAGAAAATGAGGCTAGGAGACCAGCTAGGAAGTTATTTCAATAATCTAGGGGAGAGGTGATAAGAACATGAACCACTATCATTCTAAGACAACAGGAGAAGCCAACACTTGCTAGTTGCATGACCTCTGACAAGTCATTTTCCCTTCTTTCCTATAACATTGCACTCAAAAGTGAGGAAGTACTTTGTAAACCCTGAACAGCTGTTTCCTTCTTCACTCACTTTCCCATTCTCTCTCCAATCCCTCCTTTTTATCTGAATTTATCACATCACATTTATCTGAATTTATCACATCTGGCTGAATAGCCAGACCTTAGAGACAGATAGTATTCCATCCAGAATTAGCAGAAGGAGGAGATGGTATCAGGCTCCCAATGCACTCATAAACTACTATAGATCATCTCCTGTGCTATGGGTAGGTTAAGTCACCTAATGGAGTGTGATGGGAATGGGCTGCCACCAGTAAGGCTCTGACAACACTTGTAGAATCCTCCAGATTGGAACGCTAGCCTGCCTTCTCAACTTTGCCACGTAATACTTCTCTCTAGGCATTCTGTGCTCTAAGGAGGTCCAGATTGCTCAGGAAGAGCATTGTCTGTTTCTGAAACTTGCCCACCCAAACCCACAACCCCCCACCCCCGACTGGCTCTGAATTTGCTTTTTAAAAGAGGGTGTCATTGATGGGAGAAGCAGCCTTTGATTAGAAAGACTGTTTCATTGGAGCAAACATGGATCATTTTGCTAGATGAAACTATTGACAAGATGCCAACTCTTTTCTCTCCAAGAATACACTATTTTCTTAATAGACATTCATGAAATGCCTCTTATACTAGATGCTGGAAGTGTAGAGGCCAAAATGAAACAGTCCTGTCCAGTCTGCAAGGTACCTTCATTTTACTAAGGGGATAGAGCATGGCATGTACACAAAATCAAGTATATGGAAAAGGGAGGAGAGTGTTCTTGACCACCTAGGGCTATTAGTGAAGACTTCACTGAAGGGAGAGTGGTTGGAGCTACACCGTGCAAGCAGACAGAGTCTGAGCGAATTTTGGGTATGGAGGGAGATGGATTATGAAAGTACCCAAGATACCCATCCCACTGAATTTTAATTTGGAGAATGGTTTGCAGACCAGTCTCCTTGAAATATCATTTGTAAAAATGACATGAAAGCAGTCTGGAAAGGGTAATGAAGGTGGAGGGTCTTCCATGTCAGACTGAGGAGCTTCAATTTTAATCTATATGCAATAGAAAGCCATGGAAGGTTTTTGAGTGAGGGAGTGTTATCTTAGAATCACTTTTCATCAAGAATTACTTCCTATGTGGAGCCTTTTTCAACCCCTCCTCCCAAGGGCTAGTGCATCCCTTCCCCAAACAACCTCGTATTCATTTTATATACATCATACATATGCTAAGACATATATGTTGTCTCCCGTATTAGAATGTCCGCTTTTTGAGGGCATGGATAGCATCACTCTTATCTTCATATCCCCAGAGCTTAAACAGTGTTTGGCAAAATACCTAATGCTTGTTATCAATGACCAGGATGATACTAGAGAAAGGTTTTTTTTTTTTTAAGATTTTATTTTTTAAGATTTTATTTATTTCGAGTTTTACAATTTTTCCCCTGATCTTTACTTCCCTCCCCCCACCCTCCACAGAAGGCAATTTGCCAGTCTTTACATTGTTTCCATGGTATACATTGATCCAAATTGAGTGTGTTGAGAGAGAAATCATATCCTTACGGAAGAAACACAAAATATAAAAGATACCAAGATCAGACAATACCATATCAGTTTTTTTTCCTAAATTAAAGGTAATAGTCCTTGGTCTTTGTTCAAACTCCACAGTTCTTTCTCTGGATACAGATGGCATTCTCCATTGCAGACAGCCCCAAATTGTCCCTGATTGTTGCACTAATAGAATGAGAGAGTCCATCAAGGTTGATCATCGCCCCCATGTTGCTGTTAGGGTGTACAGTGTTTTTCTGGTTCTGCTCATCTCACTCAGCATCAGCTCATGCGAATCCCTCCAGGCTTCCCTGAATTCCCATCCCTCCTGGTTTCTAGTAGAACAATAGTGTTCCATGACATACATATACCACAGTTTGCTAAGCCGTTCCCCAATTGAAGGCCATTTACTTGATTTCCAATTCTTTGCCACCACAGGGCTGCTATGAATATTTGTGTACAAGTGATGTTTTTATCCTTTTTCCTCATACAGAAAGGCTTCTTAGCTGAGGGTCTGTTAGCTTGTTTTTTAAAAAATAGTTTGATAACTGAATTATGGAATCATAAATTGTGATTTTACCATAATTGTTTTCATTTGTCATCCTATTTTATTTTATACTTCTAAAACGACTTCCAAAAGAAGTTGAGAACCCTGTTGGGAAGGGGTATGGAATGACATAAGGAAAAGTCTTGGTGCAGAGACCATGCACCTTCAAGAAGGAGGCTAACACGAATAGTCTGCTAAAGAAGGTGTTAGCCATGTAGGTAGAAATGAAATGAATGAAATATTGTGGGGAGGTAGACAATATATGACTTGGCAACCAAGTGACAGAGATGGGTATGGAGAGAGAATTCAAGGGGGGAGGATGGTGGTGCCCTTGATTGAAACAGGGGAGTTAGGAGGAGGGGGATGTTTAGGGAAAGGATGAAATTTGAAAGGAGATCTCTAGCAGGCAGTTGACAACAAGTGACTGGAATTGAAGTTAGGGCTGGATATAGATTTAGAAATCACCTACAACATGGAAATATGTTTCCATGAACGCACATGTATAATGAATATCAGATTGCTTGCTGTCTCAGGGAAGGGAGAGGGAAGGGAATTTGGAACTCAGAATTTTATAAAAATAAATGTTGCAAACTATCTTCACATACGATTGGAAAAAAATAAAATACTATTTACAAAGCAATTACCTCCATAGAAATGATACTTGAACTTCATAGAAACTAATGAGATCCTCGAGTCAAGAGTAGAAAGGACAGAGCTTTGGAGAACAGGCATGCAGGAGGATGATGATCCAGCAAGAGAGACTGAGAAGGAAAAATAAATTAAGTGGAAAAACCAAGAGACAGTAGTTCCATGGAAACCAAGGAGAGTGTCCTCAAGGAGGGAGCCAGCTGTAGAATCCCAAGCTTCAGAGGTCAGAGGACTGAAGAAAAGGGTATTATATTTCACAACTGAGACTACAGGTAGCCTTGGAGGCAGTGGTTTCTATGCAGTGGTGGGGTCAGAATCTAGATCACAGAGAGCTGAGAAGTGAGCCTGTGGTTAAGTGGAGACAGAGTCCTTTGCTGGGACTTCAGTGGTGAAAGGGGTGGAAAAGCATGGTGTTGCAAGGGTGATGATTAGGTGAAGGTTAAAAATGAGGTAAGAGAGACCTGAACAATGAAGCAGCTAGGCGGTGAAACGGAGAGCACCAGTCCTGGAGTCAGGAGGATCTGAGTTCAATCTGTGCCACAGATACTTGACACTTATTAGCTGTGTGACCTTGGGCAAGTCACAAGTCATTGTATGCAACATGCACTAGATGCCTCACATCCAGGGCCATCTCCTGTCATCCTGGAGAAAAAAGTGAGGCTGGTGACTTGGCACAGCCTCTCCTCACTCAAATCCCATTCATGTGCTTGTCATGATATCACCTCCCTGATGTCAGGTGGGCACTTGTTTGTAGGCACCTGGCTGGATAATGAACCGCTAGATATGGAGATTCAAGAAGGGAAGCTCATAGACCTCTGAACTTTGTGCTTAGAATATTCCACATCTCTTCATTTCTGCCAGCTGAACTACTTCTATTCATCTTTTTAAAGACTGATTCAAACACTAATCTCTTCTGAGAAACCTTCCTTGGTTTCCCCACATCGGTAATCTTCCTCAGAGCTCACACAGAGCTCTGTTTTCTTTTTCAGTTTTGTCTGACTTTTCATGACCCCATTTGGAGTTTTCTTGGCAAGGATGCCAGAGTGGTTTGCCATTTCCTTCTCCACACACAGAACTTTGGCCCTCTTTAATGCACATATCCCAATATAATATTACGCATTATAATTATCTCTGTTGATGCCTCATCCCCCTACAAAAGTCTAAGTTCCTTAATAGCAGGGACCATGTCTTACTGAAATTTATTTCCCCACAATGCTTTGTAGACAGCAAAAGCATTTAGGAAACATTTGTTGATTCTCACTATGCTTATCTTTTTTTTTTTAGGTTTTTTTTTGCAAGGCAACGGGGTTAAGGGGGCAGCTAGGTGGCGCAGTGGATAAAGCACCGGCCCTGGAGTCAGGAGGACCTGGGTTCAAATCCGACCTCAGACACTTAGTAATTATCTAGCTGAATTATTAAGTGTCTGAGGCCGGATTTGAACCCAGGTCCTCCTGACTCCAGGGCCCGTGCTTTATCCACTGCACCAACTAGCCACCCCTCATTATGCTTATCTTAAGGCTACTCTGACCAAAGCTGGGAAGAGAACAAACCATGAAGACTCTGGTGCTCGGAAATGCCTCACTTTGTACCCAAGCAAACCAATAGCTAAGTTGGAAAAGTAGGGAAGGTGGAACCAAAACGGTAGCATGGTAGGAAGCAAGGCAGTGAGCTTGATCTACAAAACTCTTCCAAACACACCTAGGAAATTCACCAGGTCAAATTCTGATGGGAAATTTGGAAAAAGTCATTTGTTATAGCTCAGCTCAGCCTAGGGAGTTAGGCAGGGAGGTCTTTGAATAACAGGGATTGGGTCAGGCTAGGAAGATGCAGTATAGGGGATACTTTGACCCAGGGAGAGGCTTCACCCCAGCACAAAAGTAGCTCTTATCTCTAGGATACCATCAGACCTATACTGGGGTCTGCCTTTCCACAAGGACAAGTGTGAATTAGCAGCTTTGTCAACTGTAGCCTGAGTCACAGATACAGGGCAGACAGCACTGGGATTATGTGTAAGGGATTGGTATCCTGGGTAAGCAAGTTCTGGGCGCTATGAGACTGGAGCAAGTTCTGAAGCCAAAAGTTAGCAGTGTGGCTTAGTGCCACCCCCCCTCCCCAACACAGAAGAGGATCTCTCACTTTTAACATCTATTCCAGCCTGCAAGGGGCAGTAATGGGAGCTAGAATTCTGCTACTTTGAACCAACATTAGTTGAGTTCAGTAGCAGTCTATTCTTGCTTAGATCCCCAAATCCTACAAGTCCCCAGCTGTCCCTGAGATCCTGGAATAATACAATACAACAGGACCAGTCCAGACCTTCCCTTTAAAAGTGTTCAAAGTCACGAAACTGGAAAAATGAACAAACAAAAAAAGCTATAAAGAACTATTATGGTGGCAGGGAAGCTCAGAACACAGACCCAGAAGGTGACTCCAAAACATCAACAAGCACAGCCTCAAAGGAAAACAGCTTGAACACAAATTCTAAGTCCTAGAAGAGCTGAAGCAATAGCTGAAAATTTTTTTTTAAATAAGTGAGAGTGTTTGAGAAAAAAAAATTGGAAAATGAGTTTTAGAAGAACTGTTGTTCTTGTTGTTCAGTTGTTTCATTCACGTCCAACTCTTGTGACCCCATTTGGAGTTTTCTTAAAGATACTGGAGTGTTTTCTCATTTCCTTCTCCAGCGCATTTTACAGATGAGCAATTGAGGCAGAGTTAAGTGACTTGCCCAGGATCACAAAACTAATTAGTATCTGAAGCCAGATTTGAACTCAGGAAGAGAAGTTCTCCTGTCTTCAGTCCCAGCACTGTATCTGCTGTGCCACCTAGATGCCCTTATGGAAGAATCAGAAAGGGAATTAACAACTTGGTACAAGAGGTGGAAAACATGGCCCAAGCAAACTCCCTGAAAATTAGAATGTACCAAGCAGAAGCCAAGGACTTCACCAGGGAACAAGAAATATTAAAACGAAGTCAAATATGAAAAGATAGAAGAAAACGTAAGATATCTCATAGCAAAAATAGACAACTTAGAAAATAGATCAAGGAGCAAACATTAAGAATCAATGGACTAGGGGCAGCTAGGTGGCACAGTGGATAGAGCACTGGTCCTGGAGTCAGGAGTACCTGAGTTCAACAAAAACTTCCATGGACATCATAGCCAAAATCCAGGTTCCAGGTCAAAGAAAAAATACTGCAAGCAGCCAGAAAGATTTCAAAAACAAGGAGACACAGTCAGGATCACACACAATTTAGTAGCTACCACTCAAAAGGAACAGAGGACTTGGAATATGACATTCTAGAAGGCAAAATACATGGACTTATAGTCAAGAATGATTTAACCAGTAACAATGAGTATCAAGGAAAAATTAAATAGAGGACTTTCAAGTATTCCTGATTAAAAGACCAGAGGTGTGGCAATATTTTGAAGTTCAAATACAGGTGTTAAGAGAAACATAAAAAGGTAAACATGAATGACGATAAAGGACTAAACAAATGTTAAGTGCTTAAATTCAAATACAGAGGATATGTGATAGATGTCCCCTCTGAACCCTATAATCATAGGGTCATATTCTATTAGAAAGAAGGTCTGGAAGTAGTTCTGTTATCTTTTGATGACCTTTAGAATGGAAAGAGAGGAATAAACTGGGAGGAAAGGGAAAGGAAGGAAAGGGGAAATTATCACACATAATCAAGGTACACAAGCAGACTATACAAACAGGAGGAAGGGATGGAGGGAGTGGCTGAGCCTTGAACCTCACTCTCATCTGAACTGGTTAAAAGGAGTTAGAATAGGGGCGGGTAGGTGGCGCAGTGGATAGAGCACCGGCCCTGGAGTCAGGAGTACCTGAGTTCAAATCCGGCCTCAGACACTTAATAATTACCTAGTTGTGTGGCCTTGGGCAAGGCACTTAACTCCACTGCTTTGCAAAAAATAAAAAAAGGAGTTAGAATACCCAGAGTTGGGTACAGAAAAACAGGAAAAGAAGAGAAAGGGGGAAAGGAGGAAGGGTAAATTAAGGGAGGATTTAGTACTAAGCAAAGCAAACTAAGGATATACAAAAATATTTATAGTTCTTTTTATGGTGGCAAGAATGTAAATCTGAGAAAGTATTCATAAAATGGGGAATGGAAAAGTTAGGGCATATAAATGTGATAGAACACTAATGCTCTGAACTTCTATCAGCGAAATGATCAAGCTAGACTCCCTAGGACTAATGATGCCACCTATCTCCTAAAAGATAAGTAAATGACTCAGAGGACAGAATGAAAAGCATTTTTTTTGTAGTATGGTCAACACAGAAATTTATTTTGACTCTATATATTTATAGTGGGTTTTGTTTTTCTTGTGTTCTCTACTGGGATGGGGTGGGGGAAAGGAAGGTGAGAAGGCAAATTGAATGATTAAAACAAATTTACAAAAATAAACCGCCTAATAAAGTAAGAGCAAGCCCATAACGCAAGTCAGTCTCAACAATCTTCCAGGATCAGCTTCTGCTCTGGAAGCTTTCATCTGTATATCCACCCAAATAATCTATATCCCCTTCCTTTACCCTCTCTTTTTTCTTTAAAATAGAATAATAACGAATTGAGAAGAGACACATTTTATTTCAAGGTGCAGATACTTCAGAGTTTTTGGGGATAACAAACCATTCACCAGTGGCCTTGGGGTACATATGGACAAAGATGACATAGGAAACTGTAAAGTGCTCCTCTCACCCCTGGTTGGTATCCATTGCTTTTATTTATTGATTTATTTACTTTCCCATTGCTTTTTAGTCCCATGTTTCGCTTCCTTCATTTACTGCAGGGACTTCAATCTTCATGGATATTGAAAAGCTTGGCTACTTCATTAAGATCTTCATGCTCCTCTCCGTCTTTAATGATCTGAGGGAGAAAGGGAAAAAGGAACACTGAGTCACTAACCAGCGCCATGTGAGTTCACTCCAGGCCCATGAGAACCCAGCTATCTTGAAACTCCTCTCAAATAACACATGGTGCTGAACTAGTGAAAACAGATTTACATTAACCCAGGGTTGTCTGTCTGTCATCTCCTATCCCATCAAATCAGGTGGGAAAAGAGGAAATGTCCCTAAGTCAGGACCAAGCCTTTGTCTTGCTTATATGTACAGACCATGTTGGGTTGGCTCTGCCTCAATCCAAGTACCCTCCTAATGCCTCAGGATGGCCAGAAGGCAAACCTGAGTTCCTGAATGCTATACTATCCAAGCACACACTTAGAGAAAGCTGGAAAGTTGTGGAGACCATTATCTGAAGACTGGACTAGCTAGCTAAATGAAAAGGTTCATCTCTAGAAGGGTGGCTGCTGGAGGATGAATTTCACAGGCTGGACAAATCCATGAAATTATTTACTAAGGTCTGTCAAGGGGGTCTGAACCTACATCAGCAGAGTAAGTGCCCATTATCAGTGAAATCCCAGAGCTTTGGGAAATGTGAGGAATCTGTAAATTTTCAGGAAGCCTGATGAGGTTATGAGAACATTTCCTAACTTATATACTTTCATTCTTCATCCCTTCCCTTCCCCTATAAAAGTTAAACAGACACCTACCTTCCTTGCTATTGGCATCCGGTTAAAAATGTTCCACAACAAGATGCCCACCACAACTTTATCCCTGAGATAGAAGACAACACCTTTGCCGAAGTCTTCCCCATTTATAGGTTTCTGTGGAGTCTGGGCATCACTGGTAGGAATCTCAATGTCAGAAGCCTCTGACTCTGTCTCACTTTCTGAACGAATACCAGTACCTGTGACAAAAGCATACAAAGATGATCTGGGAACACTTTAGAAGCACAGTATTCTTACAGACTTGTCCCAGTGAGCTTCACAGATGGGTGACACTTGTCACTAAAGCCAGAGAAAGCTCAGTCCTGCTTGCTCTGGTATGCTTCAAGAGCTCTTTCACTTGCTATTTCATTTTACAGTTTTGCTGGGGACAGCTCCTGTTTTCTTTTAAATTAAACAAATATTTATTAAGTATCTACACATGCTCTGTGTAAAGGCACTATGCTAGGTGGGAACTGTAGAGGAGACTGCAGCCTAAAAAGCATTCTGGGAATGCTTGGACCAGGGAAGGGGAATATAGGCAGAATGGGGGCGGGGCAGATGGCTTCCATCCCTTGGGAGTTCCTAGGCTCCTTCCCAGTGGGCAGAAAAATGAACTGGGATTCAATAATCCCAGCCCCCTTTTCTAGCACTGCCAATATAAAATATTTGTCTCTCTGCCTCATGGGAGAGGAGAGGTCAGAATCAAGGATCATGGATATAAATGTACTTCAAGTTCCTTAGGAAAAGAACCAAGTAAATGGTCTTATTCTCTTGAGAAAAAAAAAATCTGCCATTCTTAGAACACAGAAAGCAATGCTTTTGTAATGGATAGTCGCGATGGCTGTGCAACTCCAGCCAGTCCTGACTCTAGAGCAGGGAGCAGGGACAAAGACATAGGAGCCAATGAGTGCTACCCTGGGGAGAGACCTCCATGCAAGAGGCAAATCTCCCATAGAAAGAAAAACTGACATCAGGGGCTGACAAATGGGAGGGATTATAAGAGGCCATTCAGGAAGTAACCAGACTTTTTTTTTTTCCTGAGCCCAGAGCCCCCTGGTGGCCAACAGACATCAAGTCAAGGTTTCCCGTCTGGTTGCTGGGTACCGAATCCAGCCGTGGAACTACACAACCTAAAAAGGCCTGGTTTTCATCACTACTCAGGTCTTTCCTTTTACCCAGAAAAGAGGAGATGAAGTGGCAAAAGCCTAGGTGGCTCAGGTTAGAGAACCAATGATTCTAGGCCCCTAGCTACTAACCTGTCAAGAGATCTGTGCCCTTGATCTGCTTTGAAGCTTAGCTTTAAACAAAGAGACAGTTCCTTGATAGTTGTCTCACTTGAAATATGTAAACCCTTTTCAGAGAAAACCTAGAAAATCTGGTGTGTAGAAAGAAATCCAGGATTGTACAGACCATGCCACACTGCCTCCTGACACTGTTCCAGGGCAAATAAATGGTTGATACCTCCTTACCTGATTGTTCGGTTGCTGATTTGGGGGTGTCTTTTGCAGTAGCCTTGGCAAAAACCCCAACTGTGGGCAAACTACCATCCACAAGACCAATAGCTTCATAACCCACATCGGGGCCCAGATCACTCCTGCAGAAAAAGGAAAGGAGGTATCCGGCTAAGATATTAAGAAAACAAGGTAGTACAGGTGCTCTGGGGTACTGGTTTTGTACACAGGCCGAATGGCTTTATAAAATGTCATTCCAGGTCAGACTAGTGGCAGAGTACATCCATGTTAGTTTGTGGACAAGTCTAGCTATACTGTATGAGACATCAACTTTATTTTGTTTTTTTTTTGCAAGGCAAATGGGGTTAAGTGGCTTGCCCAAGACCACACACTAGGTAATTATTAAGTGTCTGAGACCGGATTTGAACCCAGGTACTCCTGACTCCAAGGCCGGTGCTTTATCCACTGCGCCACCTAGCCGCCCCTGAGACTTCAACTTTAAGGGTTTATTTCCCTTAACTAATCAAAAGTTATTAATCCATGTATTTACCTTAATTTTTCTTGAATCTTATGTTTTAGCCTATAGCACCCACCTCTTGGGGGTAATGAGCCCCAGAAGCTTATCACACACTTTGTAAACTACTTCCATTTACTGTCCTACAACTACTCTTCACGTATCAAGAGGGAACCCCCAAGTTAGGCATTTATAGCTAGGTTCACACTTAATCACGAATTTATCAACAGAAGGTAAGCTCCATGAGAGCAAGAAACATTTCACGGTTTCTTTGCCTACCAGCACTTAAGTGGGCACTAAATGAATGAGTGGTTGATTCTATACCCTCTTGACTTTGTCCTTTCCAAGTAGGAAAATTCCTTTAAAAGACAACTATTTCTTATGCAAAAGAAACTGTCCTTAAAGAATTCTATCTTTGTTCAAAAGAATCTCCATTTTCTTGCCCATTTCAATCAGCCTTCCCTCCAAGTTTTCCCCTCTCTGCCGAGTCTTTCTGATAGGGTGAGGGACTAGACCTCCATTCAGCATTCCAAGAGAGAGAGGATGGGCCAAAATAACACCCTATATTTTAAAGTCCCCGTAGCACATTGGCGACCTTCAGGGAGACGTCTAGAGTGACTCAGATTCATTTTGTAGGTCACAACAGTTAATTGATCAACCAAGATTTATTTTCTCCCATGTGCAGGGCACTGTGCTAGATACAAATATAATGAATGAAACAATCCCAACTCAAACTGAACTTATGTTAATGAGACCCTTTAAGTATATTTTTGAATTTCCCCCTGAAATTTCATAGAAATTTCAAAAACGTTAGCGCTAAGAAGGACAATTAGAGATCTAGTCATACTCCCAGATTTTATAGGGAAAACCGAGGCCTAGAGAAGGAAAGTGATTTGTCCAAGGTCTCATGCTTATATGCCTACTTTCCCACACTTTTTTCTTGTCTACTTAGATTACTGGTGGGTGTTTGGCTATTTGGATCAGTCCAGTGTCACCTGTACCCTGGGGGTTTTAGTGGGACTTTCCATTGTTCACATTATTATTATTATTTTTCTGTTTTAGCTTTTTCAAGGCAATGGGGTGAAGTGGCTTGCCCAAGGCCACACGGCTAGGTCATTATTAAGTGTCTGAGGTCAGATTTGAACCCGGGTACTCCTGACTCCAAGGCTGGTAGCTGCCCCTCACTGTTCACATTATTTAAGAAAATGTTATCTTCTTTATAATTTCCACACTGCTGAGGACCCACAATTATCATCCTAGCTCTACCCAATTCAATGTGTCTGATTGTGCTCCACTTGATTTGATTGCTTTAAAAGTTATAATAAGAACAAGCTGGTTTTATTAATTCTTATTGCTGCTTTTAGAAATTTTGGACTAGTAAAGTACTCATAAAGATGGACTTTATTGAATGATTGCATTTTGCACTGTTATGTATAGCACAGTAATACCATTCATACTCTCCTCCTTGACTTATCTTACCACAACTGGCACAGGGACTGAACTGTTACTTAGTATACTGCTAACTGGTTCACACCAGGATCAAATCTATAGCCTTGTGCTTGGCCCCACTTTCTGATCAACTGATCTAACTGACCCAAACAATTTCCCAAACAAATAACATTACCAGAACATAGACTGATGCCAGTATGGTTTGGCAGCCCCGGTCATATTTTCTCCAGCTAATCTTCCACTCACAACAGCATGATCATGATGCTCTACCCGTCGCCGCCCCAACTTGATGTCATAGAAACATGCAGCATCTCCTGCCTTAGAAACAGAAACAGTGTGAGCACTGGGAGCAGAACAAGTATAGTAACACCTAGGAGGGTCCGAAGTCCCCTTGAAAAGTCATCTATCTCATTTGTCTCTCTCCCCTGCAGAAAGAATTATTCTCAGGATCATAGAATTAAGAGCTGGATGAGATCAAGTCGTCCCACACTTTCATTTTGTCGATATTATGTATGAAGGAAGATCAGGAGACTTTAGCACAGTGTCTGTCTTCTCTCCACCATCTTGGCTGGAAGTCCCCTCATTTTGTAGATAAACTGAAGTTTCAGAGAGGGACAGTTATCTAGGGAGTTAAACAGTAGAGCCAAGATTTGAACCTAGGTCTTCTGGATCCGAAATCTGGTAGCTTTTTTATTACAGCGAACGACCTCCAAGAGAGATGGGACTGAACTATTTTAAGTATTTATATTAAACTCACTTAAACATTTATTTCTACATTCAGGCCTCAAATACTTTTTTTTACCTCATTTCCTTAAAGTTACTGCTTAGAACCAAATAATAACTGGGTAACTTGTTCACAGGCTGTTGTCACTGAACACTGGCTGGTTTGGTGTGACATACTTACCACCCATATGTTAGAGCGTGCCTGGAGCTCTGCATTTACTCGGAAGCCCCCAAAATCAGAATCTACTTCCAGGCCACCAGTCTTGGCCAACTCAACATTGGGCTCCAAGCCAACAGCTGCAACAATGTGATCAGTTTCTACCTAAAGAGGAAAAGACAGTTGATCGACCTCATGTATTTTTATATGTGGCTGATACATATCTTTTAAAGCTAATACGACTTTTTAAAAAATCACTAACCAATTCCTCACTTATAAATGTATTTGAATTAATAAGAAGACCCAGCAAGAGAATTCTATTACCCAACATGGACCCAGCAAGCTGGGATATAGGCAGAGTGGAGTTAAGGGAAAAGTGGCTCCTAGTTGTTTGCTCTAACTCGCTTGGTGAGTCTTTTTTTTTTTTAACTGGGAAGGCACACTTCCAGAGAAAACTATGGAAGGTTAATCATGGCTGCCAAGAAACCATTCCACTAGTGTTAAATGAAGGGGAAAGAAAAAGCAAGGACAAGAGCACAACTCTCTCCTCCGTGTTCCACTCCCTCTCCCCTGTATGTGAGGTGGAAACTACATTAAATCCTCCCTCTCCAGAGGTGACCATGGTTTCTCAAAGGCTCTGTTAGAGAGGGCAAGCTTCATAAATAAGGCTACTCTGAGAGGCAACTAAAGTATCAAGAGGCTCATCTCAAAGACGGCTGCCTACATGAGAACACATTCTTTGGCTAGCCTAAGAGTAAGGTGTGGTGAAGGCTGTGATTTGTACTTGCAAAGCTTGTGGATTATTCCACATGAAATTTTGGAAGTATGTGAGCAAAAGTCCTGTTTTTTTTTGCAGCCCTGATGACATCTCTCTTACCTTCCTTCCATCTTTCAGTTTGATGAGCAACTTGCCACTTTTGACACCAACTGACTGCACAACCGCACTAGGTATTACTTTAACTCCCTCTGGAAAGGAAAGAAACAGCCTTGAAGTGACAGTGACCAAGGGAATATAAAAGGCAGGTGAGATGAGACCTCACTCTGAGGAAAATTAATAATAATTAATAATGTGAGTCATTAGTAAGAAGCTCAAACCTTTGGCTTATTCTTAGCACTTGTGAGAATGTGGCATTCACCCTTCAGGTCACATATGAGTGTCTAGAACACTAGGCAAGCATAACTGACACACATGGAAACAACATCTAAAGAAGTGAAGAAGGCCTCAGGCCCAACCCAAAGGGTACCCTGGTAATAAGTGAAAGGTGTATCACATACAATCGTACGACTGAGAGCTACAAGGGATCTGAGAGATGGTCTAGTCTAACTCAACATTTTACAAAGAATTAGAGGATCAGAGATCTTAAGCTAGAAGGGACCCAAAAGGTCCTTTAGTCCAAGCCCCTCACACAAGATAGGCAGTGACATGAAAGCCCAGAAGATCCCAAGGAAAAGTGACATAGCTAGAATTTGAAGCCAGTGCTCTTTCTATAGTAGCATACTGGCTATCCAAATAAGCCAAACAAGGGAAGTACACAGAGAAGGGAAGTGACTTGCCCAAGGTAACACTGGTAGCAGGTGGCAGAGTCAGTACAGACGTGATCTGAGGTCCTCTATTTTAAATCCAGGATTTTCCCCATTATAATAGACTACCAGCTACAATTTTCTCTTGAGACAAAAGGGGAAATGACTTTGAAGTTGTTTTAAAAAAGTTGTTTAAAAAAAGAATGCTTTATTGACAAATTGGGAGTTAACATTGCAGTCACTTCCCAACACGTGTCCCTCACCTTCCATCTCCCTCCAACCCAATGCTTCAGGGAACCCTCCCTTTCAGGGAAAAAAAAAAAAACTGGTTAGTTAACTCTCTGGAAAGCCCTTCATTACCTTGCCTGACTTTTTCTGTGGTCCAATTGCTGAGGTACTCTGGGAGGATCTTCCCCATATTTCCTTTCTCAGGGAAGAGCTGAATCACCTCCGTGCCCAACGTTCGAGCTGAAAAACAAAACCAAAATAAAGCCAAGAATGAATTGATTAGGAGAGCGCAGCCAATCTTATATGTGTGTGTGGAGTAGACTGAAGCATCTCCCTATGTTGATTTAAATGACTGTGAGCATGCCTACTACTCTCCTTTCTAATATCTACTTGATAATCATAATTTATAGAGTCAGAGCATGCCAGGTATCAGAGCTCATTCACAAGTCAAACATTGGGGCTGCCAGGATGGAGCTGTCATTAGTTCCAACACTGTATCCAAACTCAGACAACACACTTGAATGCATAAGTTAAGACTGCCTTTGAGAACTTGGGCAGAAGTTCCCAACACAAATGCTTTGGTGTTTCTGAATGGTGCCATTTCTGGGCCAACATTCTGATTTCATTGAGCTTCCATGTTTAGAGAAAAAAAGAGAAGGGCCACATCTTATTTTTCTATCATTAGTAACGTGGTATACATAGTAGGGGCTTGATAAATATTGAATGAATTGACAAAAAAAAATCACACAGATTTGAGCTCAGAGACTCGAAAATCTGCAAACCTATTCATCCATCAGAAGCAGTGTGGTATGTTTTGCACACATAAGCTCTTGCAAGAGGTCTAAGATATTTTTCTGTCTTCTATGTTTCCCTTCCAACCCTTTTTAACAACCAACTTTCCTCAATAATTTACTTCTAAAGAGACTTGGTCCAAGGACTGGTGGTATGGAAAAAAAAGATGATTAATATTCCATATGCCAAAGTTGGAGATTCCATACTGCCTGCCATCCAAAGAGAAAGAGAGTATTCTTGTTGAGTTTTGCCAGTCAGCTAGAGATCACAGACAGGAATTAGTCTCAAGCTCAGCGTCACTAGGTAAATTCCCAAGCCAAACAGAAGTCTTTTTTCCCCCGGGGTACCAGCAAAGTTATCTCTGTGATTTTCGCCAGAAGGAGGGAAGGGTGAAGATGGAAGAGGCTTTTGTAAAAGAAACATGTGCCTTCTAGCTAATAAAAAGAAATGAAAATGTAAGGTACTCACCTTTTCTGGCAAGGGCACAGGCCAGTTCACTACCTAAGAAGCCCCCACCAATAATTGTAATTGATTGAACCTCCCTTGAAATCTTCTCCAAGGCTCTAAAATCTCCAATCTGTAAAATTACATTGGTTTAGTCTGATAGTTTTCCAAAGGGAACAAATGGAGTTATCAGGAAACAATTTTCCTCCCAAACTGTTATAGAAACCATTTATAATTACAAATATGTTCCTGTATAAAAAACTAAGTTATACTAATTTCCCAAATATCAATTTCTTTCTTCCCCCACCTAGAGCATCCTTCTACCAAGAACCCTACAGATCTTACAAATATTGAATAGTCACCTACTGTGGCAAAGCATGCTAGGAGAACTGCACAGCCTTCTGGCCCTATGTCTGGACACAAAGTTTCCTTAACGCTTGCAAGGAGAAATATAAAGAGGCTAGGAACAGTTTTGATGACTTAAGCCATCAGGAAAAGGCAAGTCTGGAAGGGAAATGGGCAGGAACAATGGTGAACAAAAGAAATCACTACGGACACTTTTTTCTGAGGAGCTGAAGTCACTTAGGTGCAGAAGAGCAGTGGCATGCCCAAGGATGGATAGCAAGGATGCAGAAGAACCAGAAATTAAAAAAAAAGTGGATCTCCCCTTTCCTAGATCATAAAGAGACCACAAGATTATCTTGTTTCTTCCAAAATAAGCAAGAGCTAGAAAATATAAAAGCAGATGGTTACCTTTCTGAAGAGTGTTGTTCTACTCTTTACCTCTACCCCAGCCCTATCAATAGCAGACAGATTTCTTGGAGTCCCTCCTGGAAAAATGGGAGAAAAATTCCTTTTAAAGAATTGAATAAAATGAGTTAGGCCCAACCAACCATCCAGCCCACAAAGGTTTTTTCAGAACTGAGGTGTGCACGCCCTCTGCTGGCAGCACAGGTACATCAACAGGACACAAGAGTCCTGTACCAGCTGATCATTTAGCAGACTCATCCCTTTCTTTCCCTTGACCTACAGAATGCAGAGTTCCTCTTCACAGGGCCCAATTTATCCCCCAAATTAAAAAAAAGAAGCTTTTTGTTTCCAGGCTCCCTTCCAGTATTCCCTAAGGGTTTGCTAGATTCTAAAGTAATATTAGTTTAAGCAATGACTTGGTCTCCCCTATCATACTCTGATTTGGATCTAGAATGAAGTCACATGCCCCTAGGCTAAGAGAGAAGGAAGGTAACTTCCTTAAGCAATATACATGTTCTTATGGAGATCAGCAAGGGGAATTTGGATATGCTGGGACATCTTTAGTCTCTGGGTAGGTTAAGGAAGGTTTGCTCAAGGGAGAGGATCTGGATTTCATTTTTCCTGAATATGACCAGCCAATTAAATGATGCCTTCTAAAGAGAAGACCTGTCACTGCAATGTGGATGAGCTATGCCAAAAAAGGAAGTTACATCAGAGAACACTAACCTGTTGCAATCAAGCATTTTTCAAAAGTTATCTGAGAGCCATCATTAAGTCTCACCATATTGTCCCTCACGTCCAGTTGTACCACCTGGCATACACAAATACAGAGAAAGAAATATAGGTGAATGTGCCTTCCACCTCAGAATTGTCATTGATAACCTCCTAACTGATCACAACTCCTTGAGGAATTACAGCAAAGAACTGTTCAAGTTAATAGAGGCCTTCATGAAATACCTTTGAGGTGTGGAATCAGGTATGGAAAAACTAAGGCACTGAGGAGTCAGGCTCAAGATGCCTCACTCCTCCATAAAACAAACTGCGATATTCTCCAAGAATGAGCAGGTGAGGAAAGGAGAGAGTCTAGATGGCACCAATGCTATCATGCCTGGGTTCCCACTCACTCTGTCTCAACTCCCCTGGAGTTTTCCAGTATCTGGTCAGCTTTTTCCTCATGTTCCAGTCTTCCTTTCTCCCCTGCTCCAATTTCTAGGAGTCTGTACTCCATCTACTCTGACTGAGGGGAAAAAATGGTTTTTCCTTTTACTAGGGCAAGCTGCATCTTATCAAATTTTATACCTTCCCTAGTACAGCAATCTGTACACAGGAAGCACTAACAAATGTTTGCTGGAATTCAGCTGAAACCATGGTGGGAGTGTTTCAAAAGGAACTATAAACACAAAACAAAAGCAGATACAAAAGCATAGAAATGGAATTGTTTAGAGATAGAGAGTAAAGGTTTACTGATCATAATTCGATGATGTTTGGCATTCCTTAGAGGGAAGCGCATCCTTAGACCTTGTCCCTTGCTTCAAACCCTCTCAGATAATAAGCTGTACAGGCATATCTCCAGCTTCTTCCCCACCTTCTTTGCCTACTCTCTATGTCATAAGGGTTGGGGCAAAACTCCTCTGATTCCTGAAGTTGCCCGAGTTTTAATGGACTACTGTTTCCCTTCCAGTGTAATTGACCACACACCCTCATGTCATTGGAGTCGTCAGATATGCACATAGAAAGATCCCGAAGCTGTTTTCTCACAGATTATCTCTTTTTGAAGTCAGAAGATGAGTTTCTTACACAGGTCTATGCCTAAGGCATTCTTTGGTCCTGGGCAATTTGTATGTTGACAACCCCTCCTCCTCAACCACCCCCAAGATCTGCTGGGGTGAGGAAAAGGCTGAAGAGCTGGGAGAAAGAAAACTTTTAGGATGGCCTGGAGGATTTTTGTTTTCAGGTTAGACACTAGCTTACTCCCAGAAGCCTGTATAGACTAAGCAGTGGACCCTGACAATACAAAGACATTTTAGTTGACATGATCATACTGGCAGGACAAATGTTAAAGGCAGCATTAAAACCTACCTTCTTGCCAGTGAGAACAGCTACGCCACCGTTCTCAATGTAAGGCAGGTCCTGAGCAGACACATAGAAAGAAGGTGGCTGGAAATATATGCTAGAGAGGGAACAAAGAGTTAAAAAATACTTGCTATCAGCCTTCCCGATGTCATACTTCTGCAGTTAAAATGGCCTCTGGCAGTTGCTCATTAGGTCATGAGAAAGCTTCCAGAACAGCGTACAAAGTGGCAGTTACCCCAGATCCAGAATCATTCTGAACCAGAGCAATAACCCCATCCCCCAATGGAAGAAGAGACCGATCCAGGAGATGATTTTGCTTCAGTTTCCAAGCATTAGTTGTGAGAGAAATGATCATTTGTGTGGTCAGCTTAAAAATAGTAAAGGGGAGCATTTAAGCATATACATCAAAGAAATCACTGATGACAAAAAAAAAAGTTTTGGAATTCTTGGTACAGAGGACAAAGCAAGAAGTCCCCAGAGTCTGATCAAGGAGTAAGTCCACTGCCCTCACAATTCTAGGGACTTTGCTAGGGTTTCGAGGAAACAAGTCCTTTTAGGTTCCTCTCCTACTGTTTTTACAGGGGATTTAATGTGTGCCTAGTTAAACTGGATGAGCGAAAGACCTCAGACACATGATTCTTCACAAAAGAACTAGGATTTAAGGTCAAAGATGGAAGCCAAGATATCAGGCAGTCAATTGAATCTAAAGAAATCTAAATCTCTGAATTGTTTAGTTAATGTTCCACTCACTGATACACACTGCACTGTAAGCAAGACCATGGCTCTCAATGTATTACCAAGTCATCCCATCTTCCATTTACACAGGGTCAATTCCTGCTCTCCTAGCCTTTAGGGGTTTCCAGGCCCCTTCCAGTCAGAATCATTTTAGACACTCAAATGTATGTACCTCCTTTCTTTTCCATTCCACTGTTTGAAGCGAAGTGTGTCTGTGACATGTGGATCATCTGAAAACCACAGCTCTTTTGAAAGAGGGGGGCGCATGTATGGCAGTTCAGGATCTTCTGAGATAATTAAGACCTGTAGAAATGCAAAAAAGTTTTATCAGTGCCAAGTCATTTCGTGTGTAAATGCTGTAATGCATTCTCTTGCCAAGCAGGAGAAGATGCACCTTACCCTGGCACCGGGGTCACGAGCTCGGATGGATCTGGCGGCAGCGAATGCTGCTGTGCCTCCACCAATCAGCAGGAAAGGAGCATGAGCTGGTATCTTGATTTGGGCACTTAGCTCTCTCTCTGGAACTGAAAGTGATAGACCAGACATGGAGAATCTTCTAAGAGGCTCAGAATCACCTTGCAATTATTTTACACCCTTTGACTCAATGAACACACACTGATCTTACTAAACCTCATAATATAATGATGGAAAAGGAAAGAAGGCTTTACCTTTATTTTTCTCTGTAGGAAATGACAAAAAGGTAAATGATTCTCTGAAGGTGAATCTGTCTTGCACTTAAACCTTAGCTTGGAAATTCAGAAATATACTTAAAAACATGTATATACAGTTTTATCCTCCCTAGTGAGCAAGGGTAGATAAGAGATTCATAGTTCAATCCTAAATCATCTGGTGAATAGAGAAAATAAAACTAGGTTTCCAATCTGGCAATGTGGCAAGGACCAGGATGAGAGAGTTGAGGAAAGCAATAGAGACCACTCACCTAAAGGCCAAAAAGGGGAGCAGAAAGGTCCAAATTTCTTTAGATTCAGCCACAAGTTTCACTAGTTTTATGTTTGAACCTAAACTTTCTCTAAGCTCCATAACTGCATTTCTCTTTTAGTTCTGAAATGCACCATTATTTCTAGAGGTTGATAATCTCACAGATGCCACCATATGTCCTTATGACAACCAAACGACTTAGATATTTAATTTCAATTGTTTGTGCTTCCAGTCATGTTTTCAGTTCAAAGAACAGAGTACTCACCAGGTAAGGTATCCCGCCTCTCTTTTTCTTCTGCACTCAATCCTAATCCTGAAATTCTTTCACTGTATCTCCTTTGGTCCTCTTTCACTGTCACATAGGCCTGCAGACCCAAGCAGAGTGAGAACACTATTCTTCTATGCACTATTCACACAACAATACGGTTACATTTCAACTAAATGATAAGCTTTTGTTCACATCAAGTCAGTTCCTTTTTGTTGAAAACACTGAGGGAAAATGTATTTTCTCATAAACAAAGAGAAATAGAACACTGGGTCTATTTTAGATGTTAAGAGAAGATTTATAAATAAATGAAAACCCTTCTAGTTTTAGGATATCCTAGGCTCTTAAAGCCACAAATAAATTTGGTATTTGGTTCTTCAGGTAGTGCCCAAGTAAAGTGAAGGTATCATCTATACTGGGAGGTACACTAGAAAGACCTTACATATTTACAGCAATCTAACATTTCCAAAGTGCTTTTTCTTCATTAACAACCCTGGATAGTACAAATACCATGATCTTTATTTTACAGAATGAAGAAATGAACTCTCAGAATAGGTAAATGTGATATAAAGTGGTTTTATAATAAGCTAAATACTAGCTTGAAAAATCACATCGGAGGATGGAATGGTTCAGGACCTGGGTCATATCTTTTTCTGGCAGAGTTCCCAGCTCTCAGGGCAATTAGACAGAAAACAAATGTCTTGAAGTATTAACTGACTGCATATCACCCTTCTTATATAAAGAATAACTCACTTTTCCCCTAAATGGGCTATTTTTTCCAGGAAAGGGATTCCATGCATAGAAATTTATAAAATGATAGAAAAACATATATCTATTTTAAGCTCTCTACTACATTGGTACAATGGCCTTCTGGTTAAAAAATGGGCCAATGCTCTTGCCATCAGCTGTGGCTGCAATCCTTCTGCTCTTCTCTACCTCCCAGTCAACAATTCATATTACTTAGAATTATTTATAAATGTCAATAGATTCCAGAAAATTATTAAGATCACCACATCTAAGAAATTATCATAAATCTGATTCCAAGTAAACATCAACAATTAGCTCCAATAAGTTAATTTCTCTTTCCTCATAAATAATTCTGGAAAAAGACCAGCATGGTGCCTTCACAATAAGCACTCAATGAATGCTTGTTTTGTGATGCTTAGATTTACCTCTGTATATGATAAATTGCAAAAGAAAAAAAATCAAATGAGCTATTTTTTCAAAAAATTATTTATTTATTTTGAATTTTACAATTTTCTCCCTAATCTCACTTCCCTCTCCCCACCCTCACAGAAGGCAGTCTGTTAGCCTTTACACTGTTTCCATGGTATGCATTGATCTAGATGGAATGTGATGAGAGAGAAATCATAAAATGAGCTATTTTTTAACAGTTAAAACGTATTTTTGATTTTACCCAACAAACCCTAATCCAGACACAAGGTCAGATCAAACAAAACCCCAACACAGAAGCTTGAACTATGCACAGAACAGAGCTCCAATCTAGCTGAAACTTTCTTTCAGATTTGTGAATCAGTGGAAAATTTATGTATCAGCTTGAGAAAAATCTTGAAATTTAGTGGAAAAAAACTAGGAATGAGATTGCTTTTCTTTTGATGTAGAAGCTGTAAATGAGGTTTAATTACCAAGTGACTTTTCCCAAGAGTTTAAAAAAAGTCTTAATAATAAATCTAATTATATAAAATATACAAAATACTTTTCTAATCTGTGCATTCCAAATCAAGGACACAAACAAACCAGGTTGGGAAAATAGCATTTATAGAAAAAGGATTAGAGGCATACCTTAGTGTTTATTTAACTTGAGGAAGATCTTTGAGAAGAAATGTATTATTTTCAGTATAAGACAATGTGAACAATTACTGTCAACAGCTCAACAATGACAAATGGACCCAATTCATAACTCAGGGCCCAAAGCTTAAATATCAATTGCACTGTAAATCTTGGCTCTGTCTATCACACTAGCTATGGGCTGGGGGAAGCTAAAGACTGAGGCTAAGAGCTTTGCCTACAGCTCCACAGATAGTCACTGCCAAAATAGTGATGATAACTCACATCTCTGTCAATCATGGCTTCAAATCTCCAGTCTAGGAAGCATTAGGTTTAAACCACAGAATTCCAACAGAAATTTCAGAAAAGTCCCTTCTAGTCCTCATAACAGTTTCTTCTTTTTTTCTTAGCTTTTTTTTCAAGGCAATGGGGTTAAGTGGCTTGCCCAAGGCCACACAGCTAGGTAATTATTAAGTGACTGAGGCTGGATTTGAACTCAGGTCCTCCTGACTCCAGGGCCAGTGCTCTATCCACTGTGCCACCTAACTGCCCCTCCAAGTCAAATTAAATGTTAAAAGTTACTTTTAAAACTTATATATGAAAACACAAAAGTACCTTCAGGTGAAAGCTGGAAGTACTCTGGAAAACACAAAAGCTCATAATTTGACCCAAGGTCATATCTGATTTGTCATCAGCCACCTCAGGGAACAGGTAGGCATTTATCCAAGAGCCTCAGAAGTCTACAAAAATTTCTACATGGCTGGGCTTTTTCAGGAAGGGGTAGGGTAAAACTGGGGCTTGATGTCCCTGGATACAACATTTAATGACCTGGCAGTCCAAGAAAGAATCTGCCTGTCTGGCACCCCTGTTTAGGGTAAGACCTTTAGAGCAGCAAAGGTGATTTAGGATCTAAAAGTAAATGGAAGCATTTACAAAGAGACATATATGAAATCCAAACCCTACAAATGCCTCTTGCTATTTTTTTGAAAGAATGAGATAAAATAGAAACAAAAAAGTAAATGAGAAATGTGAAAATGCAAAATTTGCAGATACAAAGATCTGCTCTGAAAAATGGAGGGAGTCATTTAGGAAAATATTTTACTCTGTTAGTTTGCATTTGATTTAGTTTAGATCAGGTGTCAAATTCCAGTGCAGAAACTAGAATAAAATACAATTGGAGAATATCTAAAAGTACATAAAATACAATAGAACTGAAATAATGACCATGTGTAGTTTTTTAAGCCAATAAGCAGCCCTAGGGCTTCTTCTGACAGTGAGGACCACTTTAACCACAAGTTCTGATCAGTGCTGTCAAAGGGAAATTGTGCATTTAAAAAAAGAGGAGGAAGATGTTTTATGATGATTTATGTTTTATTTTACTCACAAATAGTTATCTGACATCCTCATGCATTTTAAGGTTAGGGTATGAAGGTGTGGGCAATTCCAAATAACTTTCATTAGTAGCTCAAATTTTCCCTAATGATCTGGGCAGAAGAATAATTCTTCATCCACTTAACTAGCAATGAAAAGTACAGAAATTTAATGACTTCTTAGTGAAGAAAACAAAAGGCTTCCTTCAAGCACGGGCACAACTAGGTACTAGGTCAGGTAGTGCCCTTATAGTGGAATGAGACCAGAAATTGATTTGCTGAGTCAGTATAATCACTGCCAAATTCACACCTAGACAAACATTCATATACCCTTTTGTGACCAGCTAGGCCTGATGAGAGTTCAATTAAGCAGTTTTATTATAACAATTCTCCAATTCTACTTTTACAATTAAATGCCTCAAAAACACTTTTAACCTAAAAAAAATTGGGCACATATGAGACTGCTTTTGAAATTTCCTGTAAGGCAGTGGGAATTTTCCCCTTCCCTGTCTCCCCCTTACTGAAGAAAAAAAGGTAAATGCTTTGCATAAAATACTGTGGTTTTTTTAATATCTGTGCTTGTCAAGCAGTAACATGGAGAGATTTGGCAAAGGAGACTTTAAATTACAGATTAGGCTAAGAAACTGCCACAATTCCTGATCTTAACCAATTTCTCAAATCTATAGACAACAATGCTATGGCAAATTATATTTATGAGAAAAAGCTAACTAAAGTGAGGAGAGAAAAGTCTGACAACATGAGGTTAAAATTTCTGTAAATCTCAAATTGGTCCTCATGGGATATTAGACAGTATTTTTTTTTTACACAAGGCAAGGCAAATGGGGTTAAGTGGCTTGCCCAAGGCCACACAGCTAGGTAATTATTAAGTGTCTGAGACTGGATTTGAACCCAGGTACTCCTGACTCCAGGGCTGGTGCTTTGTCCACTGCACCACCTAGTTGCCTGTAGATAGTATTTTAAAGGAGATTTTTGGAAAGCCTCTCCAAAAGGAGAAAGGGAATTGTATAAGATGTGAAGCAAAATAAAACTAAGAGAACAGCTATTAATGGAAGTTGGCAACATCTTTTTATAAGCTGTTTTTCTACTTACATATGCACCAGCTCCCATGGTTGTTAAGCCCACAATAAGAGGTAACATTGATCTCTCCATTTTCTTCTGTGAAGCACCAGAATTGGTCATCTGTCTTGTTATTTGATGTTCTACAGGAACATGCCATCGCTGTAACAGATTGCCTAAGAGACACATTATAGATCTTGGACAAAACAATATATAAAATCGTGAATATATTAATAGCTATAAGTCAATGAAACATATTGATTAAGTTGCTTGTTAATGAGCTGAACAGTTTGCACTGCTGCCTAACCAACTTTCAAAATAAGAGTGAAATCTTAAAAGAACAACATTTGACTTTACACATCTGCACTTCCAGTACCACTTAATGTTAGTACTGTGAGATGATCCAATACTTTAAAGTATGCTCTGAATGTTGCTTATTATATTAGCTTTCTAAATAAATCTGAAATGGGTTAGAAAAGATAATAGATATTTTGACACTTCACCCATATTCCTTCACAACTTCTGCAAGTAAAATTGAGTATATATGGATTACTGACACAATTCATTATGCTCACTAGTGTGTATGTGTCACACACACACACACACACACTTTGCCTAGACAACACTACATTAATCTAGAAATCTAAGAATCCTCAGTTAATTAACCCCACTGGCCTCAGTTTCCTCATCTGTAAGATAATTAATAGCACCTATCTCACAGGGTTATTATGAGAATAAAATGAGATAATATACATAAAACACTATATAAATACCAGCAATTCAAAGGAATATATTTTCAACTAATACCAGAAAAAATTATATCTCAACATTTATGATTTCTACTTTTTGAGAATTGGATATGTTTTAAGATTTCTTCTTTCTTTTGTTTTTTGGCCCTGGGTAAAACCATTCAACTTCTAACCTTGTGGCTTTAAATTTATATTTATATTAGAGCAGACTTCTTTGGAAAACCAATTATTAACTTAGAAAATCAAAGCTTGGTGCCATAATTAAATAGTCTCATTGAAGGCAGATACTATTTGCTGAGATACTATTTTTTTTACAGCTCATAACGAGGATCCAGTTTACAGAGTGAAGTAAAATTCTTATGCCAAATTCATTTTCCAATCAACTGCCTAAAGAGAATTTCATTCCAGTTGCCTTGCTTAATGCTTTTTTTAGGTTTTTTTTGCAAGGCAAACGGGGTTAAGTGGCTTGCCCAAGGCCACACAGCTAGGTAATTATTGTCTGAGACCAGATTTGAACCCAGGTACTCCTGACTCCAAGGCTGGTGCTTTATCCACTATGCCACCTAGCTACCCCTGGTTAATACTTTTTACACTATCATATACTAGTACTAAGATAATACAGAAGCTTGCAAGCTCAAGCTATTCACTAAGTCTTTTGCTAATTCTTGGGAGGGTCATTCCTTTCAGAGCTTGTGTGAAATGATAGGAGGCACCCAGGATAAAGGAAATGAATTTTGAATGAATGAATTGAATTTGAAGCTCGTTAGTATTAGAAGGGATGACTAAGTGTGAAATGGACAAAACCCTATTTGGGCATGAAGAAAATAACTTTTTTTTTAAATTCCAGTTTTTATTTATTTAAAAAGACCAATAAGAGGGAAGAGGGAGGGGGCTGCAAGGTTTATCCTGAGAAAGTGCCAGAGCCCCTGCCCCTTCGGGGCTCAGGCAGAGTATGGGACATATTTTTCTTGGAAACAAAGATTTAGAAAGAATTCCAACAAATTGTTGCACAAAACACCCCTGAAGACAGAGAGAACCCTTTGGTCACCAAATCCCCTGGTCAAACAATGCCTGTGAAGCCCCTTCTGGAAAAGAACAGACCCCAGAGCCAGCAGTGCCCAGGGCTGAGGGAGCAAAGGACAAGGGCAAGCTGGCAGAGTCCATCCTCAACTTGCTGCTCATTCACTGACTGCAGGGTGGGGCAGCTGGCTCAGTCCTCCTCATCTTCCTCACTGTCCTCCCCCTCATTGTCTGCAGCTCGTTTCCTCTTCCTCCTCCTCTCCATCATCATCTTCATCTTCCTCATCCTCTACCCCATCTTCTTCATCATCCTCTTCCTCCTCTTCCTCATCCTCATCTTCATCATTATCAATTACATCCTCATCAAGCTCCTCCTCTTCCTCTTCATCGCCTATCACTTCCCCGTTTTCCCCCCAAACACTGTCCAGACCCTCCCTATTGGCCTCGGGGTCAGGGTCTGGAGCTTCCTGTAGCCATCGAGGTAGGTGAGCTGCAGCAAGAGGGCAAATAGACTTTCCCGGTAGCTCATCAGCATGGTCACATCGCATTTGAAAAGGTGAAGGCTCTTGAGGTTGGGTAGCTTCTTCAGGGGCTCCAGTGTATTGATGTCCTTGATCTTGTTCCCACTGAGGTTTCACTGGGTCAGACTGGGTGTTTGTTCTGCCAAGACCTCCAGGCCTCCAGAGAGGTGGTTATCACTGAGCTCCAACTTTTGAAGTCGGGGAAGCTTGGGTAGATTGGCCAAGGAGACCAGGTTGATGCTGAACATGCTGAGATACTCAAGGTTTTCCAATTCTGAAGTCAGGCCCCCAATCTAACAAGCAGTTATTCAGGACGAGATCCTTCACCTCCCCCGGCTTCCTCTTCCGCAGCTCCAGCGTCACCCGTCTCTGGATGTCCATGGCTGCGAAGCCCGAGCCCAGCCGGGGAGCCCCAAGAGCTGCTGGGGAGACCGCCAGGAAGGCGCCAAAGGCACACAAAGGGGTGGGGGGAGGAGATCGCGCCCCCTGCCGGCGCACACACCCTCCCATGAGCGGTCCCGCCCCCCAAGAAAATAACTCTTAAGGGAGTCCACGATACCACAAGCCTCCTCTAAGAAATGTGAACACCAATTCATCCAACAACAGTTTTTTTTAGGTTTTTGCAAGGCAATGGGGTTAAGTGGCTTGCCCAAGGCCACACAGCTAGGCAATTCTTAAGTGTCTGAGGCCGCATTTGAACTCAGGTCCTCCTGACTCCAGGGCCGGTGCTCTATCCACTGCGCGCCACCTAGCTGCCCCTTGTTTTGTTTTTTTAAAGCATAAGGTGTTATTTGTGAGCATTTATACCAATTAAGGTCATCAAAAGCTGTGACACATTTGGAGTTGGATAGTTTATGATCTTTTACATTTTTCTTATTTGTCTATGATCAATATTTAGCAAAAATTTGGGTACAGGCATGCTCAAGTAAATTTGGGGTTACTCTATCTGCATGCCATGAAGAAAAGTCATTTAAGTAAACAAAGTATTTAAACCAATGGAGTTTCCACTAGGAAGTTGACCATAATTCTTTTTAAATTTCACTAGAATTGCATAAGAATTTGACAGAAAATGGATAGTGTTGTCTCAGACAGATGAAAGCATCATTAAATAATCAGAATATGTTCAGGGAAAAGAATTACCAATTGATCATGTTCTACAAAAACTAGCAATTAATTAGGTGTAACAGAGAATAGCTATGAGCAGTTGAAAGATGAGAAAAAGAAATAAAAACAGTAATCAATGGTTACTAGGTTTGGATTTTTCTATTTTATTTTGTTTTGGTTTGGATCTATAATTTTATTGGTAGATCAAACACTACAAGTTAAAAGTCTTTTTAAAAATTTAAGGCAATGGCTTAAGTGACTTGTCCAAGTTACACAGACATCTATGAAGTGTCTGAGGTTGGAATATAACTTGCAGGGGCAGCTAGGTGGTGCCGTGGATAGAGCACCGGCCCTGAATTCAGAAGGACCTGAATTCAAATCGGACCTCAGACATTAATACTTATCTGTGAGACCTTGAACAAGTCACTTAACCTCATTGCCTTGCAAAAACCAAAAGGAAAAAAGAAGAATTTTCTGGGGGCATTAGAAAGTTAAGTGACTTGCCCAAGGTCTTTCTAAACCTCAGACAACACTGACTATATCATTCCCTCTCTGGAGTTTGGGTTTTTAATATTTAGACAAGGATGATGACATTGTGCATCCAGAAGAAAGCTAACATGGGTAGGAAATAGATGAATAGCCAAAGCACTAAATGAACTCTTGGAATATTTCTAGAAAATTCAACATCCCAGGAGAAGTAAGTACAAAGAAGTTGTCTTCTGTTTTCAGTCTGAAAGTTTTCCACTTAGAAAATCTGGAGAGAGGCAGCTAGGTGGCACAGTAGATAGAAAACACGGGCCCTGGAGTCAGGAGGACCTGAGTTCAAATCTAACCTCAGACACTTAATAATTACCTAGCTGTGTGATCTTAGGCAAGTCACTTAACCCCACTGCCTTACTTAAAAAAAAATGAAACAAAGAAAATCTGGGGCAAACTCATTATCTAAAAAGATATTAGACAGAAGCAACAAGACAGTATGAATCCTTATCACAAGGTATCTAGTGGGTATCTCTTTTTAAGTAAGGATGATTACAAGGACTTTTACATGAATAATACAAAAAAAACCCATTTAACTTTTGGACCTCAGGTCAGGGGCCACTGATCATTTGAATCACATGGGTAACGTATTTGGCAATGAAACAAAACATCTCTGAACAGAAACCAAACTCTATCATGTCCATTAGTTCCCCATTAGTTCTTTTTTTTTTAGATTTTTTTGCAAGGCAAATAGGGTTAAAATGGCTTGCCCAAGACCATACAGCTAGGTAATTATTAAGTGTCTGAGACCAGATTTGAACCCAGGTACTCCTGACTCCAGAGCCAGTGCTTTATCCACTGCACCACCTAGCCCCCCCCATTAGTTCTTTAGCACTCACATGCTGACACTTGTCTAGCAAGAAAAGGATGCTCTGCACATCTGAGCCTCACAACCTTTGTAAGTATTAAATACTGATTTTCAGCATAAGACTTAATATATTTTAAATTAATCTAATGTGGTAACGGGTGCAGAGCACTATTAAAATGCCAATTATGATCACATTATTTATAGTAACAATAGGGATCAGGTATACCCAATGTCTTTTACACATAGCAAGGAGAAGGGAAAGTCTACATTTTGATCCTTTGCCCAATGTTGAACAAGGAAAAGAATATCCTATAGAAAAAGCAAGTCTCTAGGGGCAGCTAGGTGGTGCAGTGGATAGAGCACTGGCCTTGGAGTCCCATGGATCTGAGTTCAAATGCAGCCTCAGACACTTAATAATTACCTAGCTATGTAACCATGGGCAAGTCACTTAAACCCATTGCCTTGCAAAAAAAAAAAAAACCCCAAAACCAAACAAACAAAAAAGAAAAAGCAAGCCTCTCACCAAACTTATGCAGTAAAAGCTGAGAAAGATAGGGAATAGGACAACTGATTTCAAGTAATTTTTTTTAGATTTTTTTGCAAGGCAAATGGGGTTAAGTGGCTTGCCCAAGGCCACACAGCTAGGTCATTAAGTGTCTGAGGCTGGATTTGAACTCAGGTCCTCCTGACTCCAGGGCCAGTGCTCTATCCACTGCACCACCTAGCCTCCCCTTGATTTCAAGTATTTTTGAAGGGTATTCATTTGAATGAAGGTTAAGACTTTTTTTCCCTGCTTGACCTTAGAGGGAAAAATTAGGAGTAATGTTGGAGGGGCAAATCTTATTAAAGATTTTATTTATTTTGAGTTTTACAATTTTTTCCTCAATCTTCCTTCCTTCCACCTACCCCCTACAGAAAGCATTATGTCAGTCTTTACTTTGTTTCCATGTTGTACCTTGATCCAAATTGGGGGTGATGAGAGAGGAAATCAATATCCTTAAAGAAGAAACAAAATGTATAAGAGATAGCAAGATCAGACAATAAGATATCAGGTTTTTTCCCTAAATTACAGGGAATAGTCCTTGAACTTTGTTCACACTCCACAGTTCTTTATCTGAATACAGATGGTATTATCCATTGCAGACAGCCCAAAATTGTCCCTGATTGTTGCACTGATGGAATGAGCGAGTCCATCAAGGTTCATCATCACCCCTGTGTTGCTGTTAGGGTGTACATTGTTTTTCTGGTTCTGCTCATTTCACTCAGCATCAGTTCATGCAAATCCCTCCAGGCTTCCCTGAATTCCCATCCCTCCTGGTTTCTAAAAGAACAATAGTGTTCCATGACATACATATACCACAGTTTGCTAAGCCATTCCCTAACTGAAGGACATCCCCTCAATTTCCAATTCTTTGCCACCACAAACAGGGCTGCTATGAATATTTGCATACAAGTGATGTTCTTACCATTTTTCATCCTCTCTTCAGGGTATAGACCCAGTAGTGGTATTGCTGGATCAAAGGGTATGCACATTTTTGTTGCCCTTTGGGTATAGTTCCAGACTGCTCTCCAGAAAGGTTGGATGAGTTCACAGCTCCATCAACAATGTATTAGTGGCCCAGATTTCCCATATCCCTTCCAACAATGATCATTATCCTTTCTGGTCATATTGGCCAATCTGAGAGGTGTGAGGTGGTACCTCAGAGAAGCTTTAATTTGCATTTCTCTAATAATTAATGCAAATCTTGATGTAAGGAAAAATTTTCCAACATTTCAAACTGTCCCAAAGTGGAATGGGTTGCCTTGGGAAGTTACTATGTAAAATTGGGAGATATTATTTCTTAAGGTCCTTCGTAACAAAGAGATTCAAATGTTAAATAGTCTAGTGTCTTATTAGTAAAAAAAAGTTTAATTTCTTCTTACCTAAAATGAGAATAACATTTATATGAGCTTCACAGGGTTGTTCTGAGAAAAGTTCTTTGTAAACATTAAAGCAGCACAGAAATGTGAATTATTGGTAATAATAGATATTAATAAAAATATTACAAGGAAAGTGCTTACCCAGGGGCAAGAATGTTAGTAATAATGGTCCACTAAAGTATGTTCTGGGGCGCAAAAGAACTTTTACATTAGTGGTCTGTCTTACGGATCTTTGAAACAAGCTCAGGGAGGGAGGGGAGAGGTAGGTTGTATTAAACACTGTTAGTGACTTGGATAAAGACAAAGAAAGATAGTAGGATCATCAAACGTGCAGGGGATTTAAAAAACTGGGAGAAATAGTTTTTAAAAGTATGAAAAAGTCAGGATTCAAAAAGATTTTAACAGGTTGTAAGGATGAGTCAAAACTAATAATTAGGGACAAATTAGTGCCATATTTGTTTTTAAAAAGCAATTGCAAAATATAAGAGAGGTCTGGTTAGAAAAAAGTTATTAGTACACCAGCAAGGTCAATAAATGTGAGTCCACAGTATAAAAATGGTAGTTCCAAAGTGAATGGGCTGTTCTTAGGGTGGCAGGCAGAGAAGAGTGTCCAGAGAAGGGAGGAGATTAGGATATTATGTTAATTTTGGAGTCCCACATTTCAGAAAGGTCATACAGAAACTCAGAGAGAAGATTACTAAGAAAGGATGTGCCATTTGAGGATTATGCTATTAAGTAAAGATCAGTTGAAGGAGCCATTTAGCTTGGAGAAAAGATGACTGGGAGTAGGGGGATAGAAGCTGTTTTCAAGTATTTATTTGAAAGGCTGAAGTGTGAAAGGGTCATTTTTTTTACTTAGGAAGTCATAAAGAGGTAGATTTCTTTCTGATGTAAAGCAGGCCTGTCCATCTTTGCTTATAAAAGTTTTTCTTGAAACAATAGAAAATATATTTTGATTTGTCATTTTAGTTTGGCTTCATTTACTAAAGTATTTTGGTAAACCCACAGGGGGTGCATAAAATTTTACTGCAGGTGCATTTTGGACAGCCCTGATGTAAAGGAAGGCTTTCTATCTATCTATCTATCTATCTATCTATCTATCTATCTATCTATCTATATGAAGGAGAAAATAGTGAAAAAACCCAGAAGCAGTAATATAGCAGGTCATCTCTGAACAAGTTACTGAGGGTAAACAAAAGTTGCTAATTCTTTTTAGCACTAACATCAGTAAATTCTTTCAAGACTACATAAATCAAGCATAAAAGCCTAAGCAACAAGTATGTGTGAAAAATACATTTTATCAAAAAGTTTACAATCCATAGATAGAATGATGTTAAGTTGGAGGTCAAATTTACAAAAGGGGGAAAAGTTTACATTTTCAGAAATGTGTGAAATCTGAGAGATTAAGTAACTTGTCTACATCATTTTGGTATACAGACAGCAAAGGTGACATCTGGAGATCAAGGTATTTGTTAAATACCAATGTTGTTAAAGTTGCTGACAACAGAAGCCTTCAGATTAAATGTAAGATTACTTAAAACATTTAAACATTAAAGCTTCATTTAGGAAGCACTGCAAGAAAATGGTGCAAAAACATTGGGAAACATTTTCATATTGCTTTTGGCATTATTGAGAATTTACAATGAACTGTGAAAGAAAGATTAATTCATAAAGCATCTCAAAAGTTGGTAATTACCACAAGAGGTGTGTGTGTGGGGGAAGTTCATGAAAAGTTCTGATAAACTCATGGATGGCATTTTCAAAAATGGACTAATAAGGAAGAAATTTTGGAGTGTCTGATTGTAGTATTCTGAGTTGGAAAGGATTTTTAATAGATTTAATACAAATCACTTATTTGCCAGAAGATGAAACTGAGGCCCAGGGGTGAAACGATTTACCTAAGTTTACACAGCTGGTATCAGAAACAGAACCAAGACTAGAACGTGAGTCTTTGAATTCTGCTTTTTGATACAACACCATTAACTTTTTTTTTGAACATTCACTATTTGAGGTCAACCTCATCAAGGGTAAATATGCTACTTCCCCAGGTGCTAGTAATTAGAACAGAATGTTAGGTTAGATAAACAACCCAAACGGCATTATTTACTTTCTCAGACTCAGAAGACACCTTCTGCACTGGTTAACAAACAACTCTAAAAGCTGACATGGAAGTCAACCAAAAGGTCACACGGACCATATTTTTCAATTCATCTTTGGCCTGCTTATTCCAGTTCTTTGCTATTTACTTCATGTCTCTCCTATTTAGGTTGTTTCAATGATATTTGACATAGAAAAGAGTTGGGAATTTTCACATCTTTCACATCGACGTCCGAAACTTCAAGCTAGATTAAAGTAGATGATATCTGTGTTAACAGATGAAGAAACGAGGGAAAAGACTAAGTTAAGTGATTTAGTTAAGTCGCAGCTGGCACAGATGGCCGAGATCCAGGGCTTTTTCCATTAGACTTCGCAGCTTTCAGTCCACTGTTTCTGCAATTCCTTTCCTCTTGCCTAGTTGAAATCTTACACGTTCTCTTCAGGACTCAGGTACAATGCCACCTCCTCCCCCGAAGTACTTCCCAGCTGCCACTCGATCAGAACACAACTCTGCCCTCTCGACTCCCGGTACGTTCTCTGTGCCACCCTGCCCTGCCCTGTCCTCTCCTCCCCAGGGCTTCTGGCTTTCTGTTTCCCCACACTCGGAGGCCGAGCCGCACAGCTCGCCACTACTGGCCGGGCTGCCCACCGGTTAGAGGCGGGGCTTCTTTCGGATTCAGTGGCCAGTCCCCCCCCGGGGCCTAGCTCCTGCCCCCACACGTGGGTATCCCGCAGCGCGCTTTAAGGCAGGGGGAGGAAGGTGGGCGGGGGAGGGGGCAAGGCCAGCGGGGCACCCTATTCCCTAGCCCGTGCGCTAGGGGGTGGGGGTGGGAGCTGATGCCGGTGAAGGTCAGGCCGGCCAGTCCTGCCTGTAGAGTTTGGAGCGCTCCCAGAGGAAGGCGGGAAGGAGCATTCGGAAGGAGCCTGGCTGCTGGCGGGGGCACGAGGAGGGCCTGGCCAAGGTTCTCGGGGGCGGGCGCAGCAAGGCGAGCCTCAGGCAACTAACTTACCTGGCAGCCGGCTCTTCTGTTTCGGGCCCGGGGCGCGCAGCGTCTGCACCAAAGGCGCCAGCTTTTGCCCCAAGCCGGCCACGGCGGCGCTTCCACATCGGAACATGACGACAACGCGGAGTCCCGGACTGACTACGGCCGCAGCAGCCCACCGGCTCCCGCTTCGCTTCTCTTTCACACAGCTTCTAACCCGTTACCCACAGTCCGCCTCCAACTGTCACTCTAACCACGCAGCCCGCCTCGTGGGCGGGGCATCCCTAGAGGCACACTCTCATTGGGCCGCTGGAACCGCCTGCGCAGACACTGTCCTCCAATTGGACACCGGATAGTGGAAGGGAAGGAGGCCTGCTTTGCTTCGAGGTAGCGCAGCCATTGGCTGAAGAGGCTACGGGGGAGCCGTCTCGCGCATGCGTACCTTTCAGGACTCTGGCCCGGGCCGGTAACGTTCCAGATTGGCTTTCCGGGGGCATAGGTCGTTACTTTTCTCTTTGCTTTCGGTCTGCCCGTGTCCCCGGGGTCATGCGGCTGTCCGCTCTGGTTTAGTGGCGGCGGCGGCAGGTGCAGTGCCGAGGTCCGGGGGCCCGTCTGGTTCTGCCGGCGGACGCCCAGGTTCCGTAGCAACAAACCGAGCCGCTTCTCCACTGGGCAGAGCCGGCCCTCTCCGTGACCTTGGCACCTTGGACTTCCGGCTCGCTCCCTTTGCAACCCCCGGCCTTTTGCCTCCGCCGGAGTTTAGCATTTTCTTTTCTGCCGGCCCCCTCCACCTAACTGTATTTCCTGGTGCAAATCCCTTGGCTTAGCAGCCACGTGCTATGTTTGGGCTGCGTTCACAGGAAATGTGCCCAAGCAGTACCCTAGGGAGTGCTGCACAAAGTATTCTGCGCTGACTCCTCATATACTTGTGACATGTCCCTTTTTACTGAGCATGATCATCTCGACACCCGGAGACCCAAAGCATGAACTTCAGTTTCTTGGAGAGGAGACTGCTTTTTTCCCATGATAAAGATTTGAAAAATGTGGCATTTCTTTTTTCTACATTTACAAATTAATTAGATCAGTGGTCTCAAGTCTGTGGTCCACCAACCCTGCTCGTTCCCTAAAACCCTCTCAGGGTTCTTGACGTCAAAATAATTTTCATAATGTCCTCATGTCCCTCTCTGCTCTATAATAGCAAATTGCTATGATCATAACAGGTGCACCATAATTAAGTATGAGAGTGAGCCACTGGATCAGGATAATGGCTATTGGCATATTTAACAGCTTTAAAGCAGAAATCCATTCTTCAACTAGATTTTTTGTTCATTCTAAACATGGCCAAAACTAAAAAACTTTTGTTGCAGATTACTTTTTTAGACACATATGCAGTTTTTTTTAGCTTTTTGCAAGGCAAATGGGATTAAGTGGCTTTGCCCATGGCCACACAGCTAGGTCATTATTAAGTGTCTGAGGCCGGATTTGAACTCGGGTACTCCTGACTCCAGTGCTCTATCCACTGAGCCACCTAGCCACCCCCACATGCAGTTCTGTGTTGTATTGGAACTGATGTTCTTATAAAATATATTTTGATATTGGTTTAGGATTATAAGTTAAAATTCTTGCCCCTTATAGACCTTCTAGTTTTTTCCTAATTATTGAACCTCTGTTTAAATAGGCTTCTCTGTTAAAATATCTCTGGTTTTTGCTTGCTCAATTTTTTCCCCTTGAGTTTTGTTTCTCTTAGCTATATAGCTCCAAGACCAGCCTCTGCTGATGCCAACCAGCTGTGCCAGCCAATCATTTCCTGGACCCTGCCTCAATGAAGCCTTTGCTGTACTACATTCATCTCCAAATGGACTCTGAAAGCCCCAGAAGAATCTGGTCCTGAATAATTTGAAGGGGAATGATGCAGGGGAAAGATCTGTGAAGTAAATTGACTAAGACCTTACTCTTGAGATGTACATTGACTAGAACTAGAGAATTATTATTATTTTTTTTTTGTAGGTTTTTGCAAGACAAATGCAGTTAAGTGGCTTGCCCAAGGCCACACAACTAGGTAATTATTAAGTGTCTGAGGTGGGATTTGAACTCGGGTACTCCTGACTCCAGGGCCGGTGCTCTATCCACTGCACCACCTAGCCGACCCAAAAGTAGAGATTTATGAGTGTAGCAGAAATAATAGTAATCTTAAAATCTGCCTGGACATGGCTAGGTGGCGCAGTGGATAGAGCACTGGAGTCAGGAGTACCCGAGTTCAAATCCCACCTCAGGCACTTAATAATTATCTAGCTCTGTGGCCTTGGGCAAGCCACTTAACCCATTTGCCTTGCAAAAACCTAAAAAAAAAAGCTGCCTGGGTGGAGACTCTCCCCATTCTTAAAGTACCATTGGTTTATTGTTTAATGTAAAATTTGTAGCCTGATCTCCTTAGGCCTTACCCTCTACTTAATTCTGGGTCCAGTATAGGGGAATGGAATTCACCTTTTGCCCTCTGGATAAGACACAAGACATTAAAAACCTGAGCTTGAGTCCAGTTCCAGCTGTAGTCTTCTCTAACCATGGCCCAGCCAAGGCTGCTTGACTGTTCTTTTATCTCTCTCTCTCTCTCTCTCTCTCTCTCCCCCCCTAGCCCTTCCTATGTCTTGTCACCTTTTAAATAAATTTTTGTTTCATTTCCATCCCTGCTTTCCCAAATCTGAATAATGATTCCTCATTGGTAGAACCGAACTCAAGTAGCCATTGGCTACAATCTGTCAGACCAGACGTTAAAAAAAACTTGCAAAAATATGTAAAGTGAAGCCACTCAGTTTTGGGAAAAGCATTTTTCATGAAAATATGTTATATCATGGGTTTATTGTTATTTTTAAATGAATAAATAATTAAAATATATCAGTTTTTGTTTTTAATAAATATTGATAGATACAACACACCCCTCACTATAATAAACATAATTGTGCAACTCACTTCCAATCATTTGTTTGGTTGGTGTAGTCCTCTTTCATACTAAAGAACAAGTAGTAGTAAACAAAAGTTCTTTGAGGACTTCAATAACTTTTAAGAGTATAAAGGGTCAAAAAAAAAAAAAGAAAAAAAAGAGTATAAAGGGTCCTGAGACAAAAAAGTTGGAAAATCATCAAGAAAGATGTACAGAAAATCATTATAGATGAGATGAAGGACCAAAAAACTCATCTTGAATGGGAAAGAAGGATATCCTTTGAGTACACTCTGTAGATACTGTTCTATTAGATTCTGGAAAGACTTATATGAACTGATGTAACCTAAAATGAGCAGAATGAGAAGACCATTGTGCACAGTAACAGCAATATTATACAATGATCAGCTGTTAATGACCTAACTATTCCCAACAATACGAAGATCCAAGACAATTCGGAAGTACCTGTAATGAAAAATACCATTCACCTCTAAAGAAAGAACTGATGGAATCTGAATGCAAACAGAAGCACACTAGTTTTTATTTTATTTATTTTTTTTCTTTTTTGCGTGTTTTCTTTCACAAGATAACTAATATGGAAATGTTTTGCATGGTTGCACATATAATTTATCAAATTACTTTTTCAATGTAGGGAGAGGTAGGATGTGAGGGAATTTGGAACTCAAAATTGTGAAAAAATGAAGTCAAGAGAAAGTTTTTCTGTCTCGTCATCTTTGCCAGTCTAATAGGTGTGGGATGGATCCCCAAAATTGATTTACATATCTTTAATTTCTGGTTATTTGGAATCTTTTTTTCATTTGACTATTGATAGTTTGGATTTTATTATTTGAAAACTCCCTGTTCATAGTCAATTGGGGAATGAAGATCCATAGACTTTTTTTTTGTTTGCTTTAGTTTTTTGTTTTTGTTTTTTTGCAGGGCAAACGGGGTTAAGTGGCTTGCCCAAGGCCACACAGCTAGGTAATTATTAAGTGTCTGACCAAGGCCACACAGCTAGGTAATTATTAAGTGTCTGACCAAGGCCACACAGCTAGGTAATTATTAAGTGTCTGAGACCGGATTTGAACCCAGGTACTCCTGACTCCAGGGCCGGTGCTTTATTCACTACGCCACCTAGCTGCCCCAGATCCATAGACTCTTTAAAAGTTCAGAAGAACCTTGCAGAAGTTTTTAACTCCTTTCCCCTTCCCAGAATTTTATAGATGAGAAGGGATGTATCCTAAACTGGACCATTTTTTCATGCAGTTGTTTTGAGGAATCTGAAATGGATTGAAAAGCAAGTACTCTGTAAATGTACGGGATTATTATTTGTCAGCGTTAAAAGATAGGGCTTGGGGCAGCTAAGTGGAAGAGTGGATGGAGCACCGGCCCTGGAGTCAGGAGGACCTGAGTTCAAATTCAGCTTCAGACACTTGATATTTGACCTTGGACAAATCACTTAACCACAGTGCCCTGCTAATCCACCCCCCCCCAAAAAAAAGATAAGCTTAAACTTTTCTTTTATCTTTGAGTCCCCCCAGGGCGCTTAGCTACCAATGACAGGATAGTTCTAATATTCCTGAGATTTAATTGCCTAGACAGGTGTGGCACTGACTTTATATTTTTTCTGGTTGTTTTCTTTCTTTTTTTAAAAAAAAATCCATTTGTTTTTATTTTTTTATGTATCCCAGTTAGATGTAAAAACAATTAACATTTGTTTTCAAAACTGAGTTCCATGATTTTCTCTCTTTTCCCTTAATCCTAATTCCTCAAATTGAAAATAACTAATCTGTAAACATGTTTAACACAAATGTGTATGTATAATATTCTCCTGACTGTTCAACGCTGAGGGGAGGGGGGTGGGAAGGGAGGGTGGAAGGAAATTATGTAAATTAAAAATATGCATATACATGTGGATGAATGTGGAAAAACTTTCATAACATATATCGTAAAAAATAAAATATCAATTAAAAAAGGCAAAAGAAAACTTTGAGTTCCAAATTCTTTCCCTTCTTCCCTCCCCAACTGCCCCACCCCCATTAAGAAGGCAAGCAGTTCAATATAATACATGTGTTGTCATGCAAAACATTTCTACAATTGTCATGTAAAAGAAAACTGTGAGGTCCCTATTGATAAATGTCATAAAAATGTGAACATCTTAAACAGTGGAAGTCATGATGTAGATTTCACTGCCCCTAGCTGTCCCTATTTTAGCTGTCGCTATCCATGATGTGGATTCCTTAAGCAGTGAAAGAAGAATAATGTGGGTTTCCTAGCAAAAGTTTTTATCAGTGAAAGTCATGGTAATCATCCTCATCATAATAGTATAGAGTCCCTATCAATGAAAGCTGTGAATAATATAAATTAAGATTAATGTAAGTCAAAATAAATCACATTGATTGGGGCATAACAACAGTACAAGGTCTTGTATGTCCAGGATTCTAGGCAAAATATTATAGCACCCAAGCCTGGTGTTGAGTAGAGAAAACCAAAAATATTAGCCAAGATACACTAACATACTCTATAACTCCTCCTCCCTTTGATTTCTATAATTACCACAGGGGTTTTGTGGGTTCTTTGCAAGAATTCCAATGAGTCACTTTGATTATTAAACTACTTATATAATCAATCTGAAACTCCCTGACCTCTTTCTTCAGAATTGGACTGGATCCCTTGTTTGGGGGAGCCCTGAATATCCCACTGTGGGGGGGATTGGGGGCAAGACAAAAACATAGACTCCCCCCCAAAAAAATCTCAAGAAAATTTAAAAATAAAGTAAAAAAATATGCCACAATCTGTATCCAGACACCATTACTTCTTTCTCTGGGGCTGGATAGAATTTTTTATCATAAATCCTTCAGAGTTGTCTTAGATCATTGTTTTGCTGAGTATAGCTAAGGCATTCACAGTTGATTATTTTACAATATTGCCATTACTTTGGTGATCACCACATAACTTAAAATAGAGAACAAAACTATACTAATAAGAGACCTCAACCTCCCTCTCTCTGAATTAGATAAATCTAACCACAAAAGACCTAGATAAACCTAATCACAACATAAGAAAGAAATTAAGAAGATGAGTAGAACTTTAGAAAAGTCAGATATGAAATGATCAATGTTGGAAGGGATGTGGGAAATCTGGGACACTAATACATTGTTGGTGGAGCTGTTAACTCATCTAATCTTTCTGGAGAGCAATTTGGAATTACAACCAAAGTGGCAATACCACTACTGAGTGTATACCCTGAAGAGATGATGAAAAAGGGTAAAAACATCACTTGTACAAAAATATTCATAGCAGCCCTCTTTGTGGTGGTAAAGTATTGAAAATTGAGTGAATGTCCATCAATTGAGGAATAATAAACTGGTATATGTATGTGATGGAACAGTATAATTCTATTATAAACCAAGAGGGATGGGAATTCAGGGAAGCCTGGAAGGATTTGTGTTAACTGATGCTGAGTGAGATTAACAGAACCAGAAGAACATTGTACACCCCAACAGCAACATGGGGGCGATGATCAACCTTGATGGACTTGCTCATTCCATCAGTACAACAATCAGGCCCAATTTTGGGATATCTGTGATGGAGAATACCATCTGTATCCAGTGAAAGAATTGTGGAGTTTCAACAAAGACCAAAGACTGTTATCTTTAATTAAAAAAAAAAAACTTATTATGGAATTTTGCTATCTCATACTTTATTTTTTCCCTTAAGGATATGCGTTCTTTCTCATCACATTCAGTTTAGAGCAATGTATACCATGGAAACAATGTAAAGACTAACAGCTTGCCTTTTGTGGGCAGTGCGGGGAGGGAAGTGAGATTAGGGGAAAAATTGCAAAATTCAAAATAAATAAATAAAAAAGAAACTAAAGAAAAGTCAGATATGATAGACCTCTGAAGAAAAATGATGGAGATAAATGACACCTACACAAAATTGAATGTCTCTTAGAGCATTGTAAGGTTTTTACCTTACAATCAAATTCAGAAAAAGGAAGAAATATTAAATACAACATTTTCAGCTCATGATGAATAAGATTGTGGTATATGAATGTAATGGAATACTATTGTTCTATAAGAAATGATGAGCAGGCAGATTTCAGAAAAACCTGGAAAGACTTACATGAATTGATGCTGAGTGAAGTATGCAGAACCAGGAGAACATTGAACTCTAACAGTAACATTGTGTGATGATGAATTATGATAACAATATAGTGGTATCTCTCTTCTAAGCAATATGATGATCTAAGACAATTAAAAAAGACTCATGATGGAAAATGCCATCCACATCCAGAGAAAGAATTATGGAGTTTGAAGCATGTTATTTTCACTTTTTAAAATTTGTTTTTTTTTCTCATTTTTTCCCTTTTATTCTGATTCTTCTCTCATAATATGACTAATATGGAAATATGTTTAACATAACCTCTATCACATTGTTTGCTATCTTGGAAAAGGGAAGGGAGAAGGAAAAATTTGGAACTCAGAATCTTACAAAAATGGATGTTTCAAACTATCTTTACATGTAATTGGAAAAATGAAATACTATAAAAAAGAAAAAGAGATGGAAAGACTTGCATGAAATGACGAAGGGTGAAATGAGCAGAACCAAGGGAACATTACATATGGTAACAACAGCATTGTTTAAAGAATAATAGTGAATGACTAAATTGTTCTGAGTATTATGCTCAAATCAACAACAAGGAGCTATGAAAGAAGAAACTCTTTGCCTCCAGAGGAAAAACTGATAAACAGAAGTATGCACAGTATGATTTTACATACACAGTATCTATCTATATCTGTATCTACCATTTCTAGTATGGGGTGGAGAGAGAGACAATTTAGAACTTAGAATATAAAAAATAAACTTAAATTAAAAAAAGAAAATATATTAGGTCAAAAGGGTTTTATTCATTAAGTTGAGGAAAACTGTTGAGCACTACTGTACAATGCACCCTACTAAATGAAGGCATTTGGACAGTTTTGTAGGAATGTTTCAGGGAAAATGGCAGGGGTTGCCACCATTTTTGGCCCAGTGCTAATTAAAAAAGCAAAACATTTTTGGTTCCATTTAATCAACAAATGCAGCTGCAGTTGGTTATATTTAGCCTATCTCATTTTAAAGCATCAATGCCACCCATTAGAAAGTTAGAAGTAAACTATGAACATTTTGGGTTTTCCAAAGATAAATGAGTTCCGAAATGAGCACAGGTTATACCTGGAACAGAGTTTTCAGTACAAATAAAACTAGTTGATTTTGGTCATGTTTGGCAGCATCTGTACTCAATGATAAGGGATATGGTCCTTTTGACCTTGGTCCTAAGTGGAACAACAATTTGATTGTCCCTTCATGTGCTGATAGTATAGAATATCATGAAATAAGACATCTGATGACTGGGACCTTTAATTTTCATCAAACTCGTCAAGATGCAACACTATGTGACAATATGTTGTTTGATCATTTCAGTCTTCATGACCCCATTTGGAGCTTTCTTGGCAAAGCTACTGGAATAGTTTGCCATTTACTTCTCTATTTTTTTTTTTTTTGCTTTTTGGAAACTGAGGTAAACAGGCTTAAGTAACTTATCCAGGTTCACACAATTAGTCAGTGTTTGAGACTAGATTTCAATCCATGAAGAGGAGTCTTCATGATTCCAGAACCAATTCTCTATCCACTGGAGCCTGCCATCTTTTTGTACTTTCTTTCTTTCTTTTTTAAAGATTTATAGTCTCTTTATTTAACTTATATGCAAAGTACATCATAGAAATTGCTAGACTAAACAAATCAAAATCCAAAACTATTGCAAACATGCAAAAAATAACATTATGGTAGCAGAAAAGTGAAGAATTAGGAGGTCATTTAATGACAACAAACATGTATGGTCAGACTTTGGAAGATAATGGATTTAAAAGTTCTAGTGATATTGTGGCCCATGGGAGCCATGGAAATTTGGACATGACTGAAGATCAACAGCATAATTGACAGAAGACAAATGGTGGCAAATCTACATCATACTGGTAATAAGTTTATTAGTCTTCTACTTCCCACTCATCACTGGTGCTCACGAGCTCAACATGCTTAATAGCATTTAGCATTCTTGGTTCAGATCCTCATTTTTCTTTTCATTTCCTTGAGTGGTTTAATAGCATTCAATATTTTTAATTCACATCCTGGGCAAGATCTCTTTATTTCCTCAACATGTTTAGTAGCATTCAGCATTCTTGGATCAAATCCTCATCTATCTTTTCATTTCTTAGGCACTCAGGCGCTCCTGAAGGGCGGCAGCCGGCTCTGGGCTGAGGCTTTCCGGGAGCCCGCAGCAGGTGCAGGACGCCTAGTCCGGCAAGGCCTTACTGCCACTGGAAGCGCTGCAGCCAGAAAAAGCCTATTTGTACTTTTAATGAAAGATCATTTTAGAGTTAAGGACTTCATGTAAATAGCAAAGCTGTTTTACTCCTAAGCAGAACTTAGAAGTAAGCATGTGCTCAAAGGTCTATCAGACTGAACCTACTCTTTGATCCAGCAATGCCACTACTAGGTTTGTATTTCAAAGAAATCAAAGAAAATGGAAAAGGAACAATTTGTAGAAAAATATTTATGGTAGTTCTTTTTGTAGTGGCAAAGATTTGGAAATCGAAGAGATGTTTATCAATTGGGGAATGGATGAACAAATTGAGGCATATGATTGTGATAGAACATTATTGTGCTATTACAAATAGCAAGTAGCATGGTTTCAGAAAAATCTGGAAAGATTTATATAAACTGATGAAAAGTGAAGTGAGTAGAATCAGTAAAAGCAACATCACATAATGATCAACTGAAAAATATTTAGCTTCTCTGATCAAGACAATGATCCAAGACAGTTCCAAAGGGCCCATAATGAAAAATGCTACCTACCTCCAGAGAGAGAACTGATGAACCATGAGTGCAGACTGAAGCAGACTTTTTTCCCAAAGTGATTAAAATGGTTTTGTTTAATTAAGATATCTTAACAAAATGGCACACCTCTCTCATGGTGGGAGAGAGGGGTGGGGAAATCCCAACATACAAGCTCTTTTATGCACTTTGAAAGACTTTGTTCCTGCCCCTTCATGCCAACTATAGGCTGGGCTCACAAATCTAAATGATACAATGGCTCCTATACATTTCCCCACTCTGCTCATTATACTAATGAGCAAGAACAGATAGATCTCCTTGAACATGTGCAAAGGAGAAGGTCAAGACCCTAGGTTAATCTTGACCAGTTAAAGACTAGTTTCTTCTAATCTAGTTTGTCATCTTTGGAATGGGAGTAGGAGAACTCTCCCAGTTTTGTGATTGACTGGGGCCATTCCCCCTTTGTAATGGATTTCAAAGGGGTCCCCCCTCCACATCCTATGAAGACCAACAATGACCTTCATTCCTCACAACCCCCCCCTTTTAGGTTTTTGCACAGCAAATGGGGTTAAGTGGCCACACAGCTAGGTAATTATTAAGTGTCTGAGGCTGGATTTGAACTCAGGTACTCCTGACTCCAGGGCTGGTGTTCTATCCACTATGCAACCTAGCCACCCCCCCTTTTCTTCTAAATAATTACTTGGTCTTCACATTTCACCAGCAATATCTTCCTCAAATTAATTCATAATCTTCATCTTTGATAACACTACTGACTTTTTCTATCAATATTTTTACCTCTTCATTATTAGAGCTGTATTCCAGTCCTAATTTGCTGATAGAATTTTGTACTATTTGAGTTATTAACTGTATCATACATGGGAGACACACATGACTGATAGGATTATCCCACTTAGGGCCAATAGTAAGATACCCAGTGACTGTTTCCACTATAAAGCAGTAAACCCATTCATCCAAAGAGGTACTAAAGGGGCTTGTCCAGGTTTGGACTGGCACATGTGCCAACTTTCTGATATCCCTGGTTATCTCCTCTACCACCTTCCCATTGTCATCTATCTTTAGACAACAATTTGATAAGTTCAGTTTACCACAGACTCCTCCTTCAGCCAAAAGGTAGTCTAATACGAATCTATGTTGAATAATCACCTCTTTTGTTAGCAAGGCTTGATCAGTCAGTAAGTCCAAGGCCTTAGCTGTACAATTGATTGGTAATTTTTCCACTACAGCTTGGAGTCTCATTAGTCTATTCAGGACATAAACTGGGGTTCCATAGCCCCAACTCCCATCCCGTGCCCAGGTAGTAGGCCCTTAAGTCTAGATAACAACTCCCTGACCAACTCTTTGGACAATTGGGTGTAAGCAGTAGTCCTACAAAGCCAATAATGTCCCTCTAGTGCTAGTTGGTCTTCCAGGAATATAGTTTCCAACAAATGGATAATACTGTTCCTCCTCTTTACTTCCAAGGGGCTCTCTTAAATAAGCCATATAATCATCATGATAATAGGTACATTTCCAAAGTTGCTGTACCTCCTTCCACTGGCAGGTTTTTATACCACTATCTTTAGAAACATCTTCCTGGCTCCAAAATTGATCAAACTAACTTCCTGATTTTGTGCCATTGAATGTTCCTTAAATTATTTTTCTTGCAAATGCCCATTTCAGCACTTTCCTTGCAAGTTCATACTAACTTATAATCAGTTTCCCTTAACAAATGCCCCAGTTTGCCCATCTTTACAAGGGATCCAGGTACCATCATTAATCTCACATGAGTCTGAGGCCAATTATCTCTTAAGTTGTACAATCCTGAATATATATATATATATATGTATATATATATATATATATATATATATATATATATATATATATATATATATATACCTTGCTTCTGGACATGTACAGACATTTGCTACTCCCCAGGCAAATATCCTGGCCAGTCACTTATAAATAATAGTCACCCTGTACTGACTCAGTCATATGTACCAGTGTCTCTCTCTCCTCTGGATCAGAATCCTATGCCACAGTGCACCTCTAACCAGGGACTGAGAATCCAGGCCAGACCCAGGGGTACCATCACCCAAGGCCAATTCTCAGACTGCTGTAAACTATGGAAAATCCAACAGTTAGCCACACTAAATGACTGGGCATTGACTTCTGTCAGCTAGATTCTCCTCCCACCTTTACTAATACCCCATTGTCTAAATCAGAGATAGGACTCATTCCCTAGATAGGATATACAGACTCATATAGATATAATAATGCCACACAATAATCTCCCTCTTTCTCTCTCAATGGAGAACATTTTCACCCTGTCTCTCCTCCTCCTTTCCATAAGGAGAAGGGCATAAGTAGGGGTGTCACACTTACAGAGTCAAGGGAAAGTTACAGATAAACAATATACACATAGGTGAAAGATAATGGAGATGAACTGGTCCGGTGTCTGTCCTCTCTTCTTCTCTTCTCTTCTCCCTTGAAGGCATCCAATGTCCTTCAGCATCTTCTGAATCTGTTACAAAAAGTCCTCTCCAGCTCAGGGGACTAGTTGAGACCTTTTTTTCTGGTAGAGAAACTGCTTGATATCTTATTCAGATCAAAACACATGTTTCCATCAGAAAACAATGAGATTCTGAAGCTAATTAGAAATTACATTTTGCATCATTGCCATATTGACACACATAGCTCACTTTTAACATAAACTTCCATTAGTATTTTACTATATGAGCAAACTCCCAATGAGAATGATCACATTGACTCAAGCTTGTAACACATACATTGAACACATCTTTGTTCTAAGAGTACCCAGCATCTAGTTTAAAATAAAACAATTTTTGGGTGGCTAGGTGGCACAGTGGATAGAGCACCAGCCCTGGAGTTAGGAGTACCTGCATTCAAATCCAGCCCCAGACACTTAATAATTACCTAGCTGTGTGGCCTTGGGCAAGCCACTTAACCTCATTTGCCCTGCAAAAAACCTAAAAAACCCCATAAAATAAAACAATTTTAACCTTTGTTCTCATTACAATAATGACTCAAGCATCCTTAACCAAAATGAAGTTTTTCCCAAATATTCCCATATTTTCCTTTTCCTGGCATACTTATCTAACTCACACTCCTTTCCTTAAACTAGAACTTGAAACTAATTATCCTAAGAGTTTCCCATTCTTCTTACCTCCCCTCTAACAAAAAACTAAAGAAACTTACTTCCCAATTTAACATGTAGCTGATGGCAGGTGTCAGAGTCAGACACCTAACCTATCTGTGGCTATTAGATCCATGAAGCAGACTTTTTTTTTATTTTTTAAAAATGTTTAATTAAAGATTTTATTCATTTTGAGTTTTACGATTTTCCCCCAATCTCACTCCCCCCCCCCAAAGAAAGCAATTTGTCAGTCTTTAAGAAGCAGACTTTTTAAAACTTTGTTTTTCTTGTTTTTTTGGTGTCTTTTCTTTGCAACATTACTAGTGTGGAAAAATGTTTTGTAAGACTACACACATATAGTCAGTATATTGCTTTCCCTTCTCAAGGGGCAGGGGAGGGAAGAGAAAGAATTCAGAATTTTTATAAAAGGAATATTAAAACACTTTTTATTAATTTTGCAGGAAATAAATATTTGTTGTATTGCCTAAATGCTTAATATATGCAAGCATTGTGCCTATAGATGCTAGGACTACAGCCTTGTCACCCTGTCCAAGACACCATTCACTGTCCATGTTCCAACTTTCTTTTTCCCGAAGTATCAAATAATAAAAAGCAAGGTGACAGAGACTTTGTTTTCTTTTCATGTATAATTGGAATCTTTTGTTTTGAAACTGAACATAAGAGACAAAAGAAATTGGGTTCCAGGGTTAGTGCTGAGATCAGTGTTCATACAACCCCACTCTCTTGTGTGGCCTAGAGAAGTCACTTCGCTTTCTAGGACCTTCCTTTTCTCTTCTGTAAAGTGGGTGGGTAAAACTTATAGCTAACTTTACAGAATCACAGAATTTAAATTTGAAGAGACCTCAGAAGCTATCAAGTCCAACCTGAAAAAGAATGGCCTTTAGCATATACAAACCTAAGTAGTAATCAGCTAGCCTTTGTCTGAGGATCATCATGACAAGTTCACTCACTAATTCCTCTCTTCTACTTTTGGACAGTTTAAATTGTTGTCAATATTGTTGTTTGGCAAGGCAATGGGGTTCAGTGACTTGCCCAAGGTCATACAACTAGGGAATTATGAAGTGATTGAGGTCCTCCTGACTCCAGGGTGGGTGCTCCATCCACTGCACCACTTAGCTGCTCCTGACAGCTTAAATTGTTAGAAAGTTTTTCCTTCTACCCAGCTTTTATACTCCTCCATGATTTGCAGTCCATATACATTGGTGATCTCATTAGCTTCTAGAGATCATTATCTCTTTATGGATGACACCCAGGTATACATATGTATCTCCTTCACACCCTCATCTCCTGAGTTCCAGGTTTATATCACCAGCTGCCTAGACCATGCGGATATGTGGAGTTTAGTAACTTTCTGGCATTATCCCAAATTTATTTTCCAGTGGGGTAGAACCAATTTATAGTTCTGCCAACAGTACACCAGGCTTCCTGTCTTCCCACAGCTTTTCTAATATTTTTGTCATCTTTGCCAATCTGCTGGGCGTGTAATCCTTGACTCATTATTATTTTTCCAATTACATGCAAAGGTAGTTTTCAATATTCATCCATTTGCAAGTTTATGAGCTCCACATATTTCTACCATCTTCCTTTCTCTCCCCACTTGCCATGGTGGCAAACAATCCAGTAAAAAATGTTCATGTACAATGTGATCCTTGACTTTTCATTCTCCCTCTTCTCCCATATCCAATCAATTGTCCAGTGTTGTTGATTCCATCTCAATGTCTATTAAATGTGTTCCCTGCTCTCCACTCACAGTTCAGGCCTTTATGGTCTCTCACTTAGACTATTGCAGTAACTGCTTTCTAATTGGTCTCCCTGCTTCCATTTTCATCCTTTTTCAGTCCATCATCTACACAGCTGCCAAATATGGTATCCCTAAAGCCCATGTCTGATTATTTTGCTCTCCTACTCAAGAAGAAAATACAAATTCATTTGACATTTAAAGTCTTTCCAGTCTGGCTCCAGTCTGTCTTTCCAGACTGATTGTATATCATTCTTCTTTAGGCATTCTATATTCTTTTTTCAAAAAAATTCATTTATTTAGCATTTTATTTTTCCCTTGTTATATGTAAAAACAATTGTTAAATTCATTTTTTATATTTAATATTTATTTATTCTCATTTTGCACAAATAATGTTTTTATACATTAATAAAATATTCTTGTTTAAGAGTAAACAAAATACCCCCTCTCCCCAAAAAATATAGACTCGCTTGAGCGATAAAGTAAAGGGGAGAGAAAAAAATTAAAATTAAAAAAAATAATAGTAATAATTGTAGGTATGGCCAGGTGGCGCAACAGACGGAACACCAGCCCTGGAGCCAGGAGCACCTGAGCCCATATCAGGCCCCTACACCCAACAATCACCCAGATGTGTGACATGCAAGCCACCCCAACCCCACTGCCCTGCAAAAACCAAAAAAAGAAAAAAAAGACACAAAATAAAATAAAATAGTAATAATAGTAGGGGAGGCTGGGTGGCGGACAGAGCATTGGCCCTTGAACCAGGAGCACCCGGGTCCAAATCTGGCCTCAGACACCCAAAAATCACCCTGCTATGCGGCCCCAGGCAGGCCACCCAGCCCCATTTGCCCTGCACCCCCCCAAATAATAATAATAATAATAATAATAATAATAATAATAATAATAATAATAATAATAATAAATGTGCTTCAGTGCTTCAGTCTTTGTTCCAACACCAACAACTCTGTCACGGGTGGATCATATTCTTTATGATAAGTCCATGGCAAAAGTTACTTCCGTATTTTTCCACCGTTGCCATTGCTGATCGCAACTCCCTCCTTTCATATTTTTCCACTACCATGTACTCTATTTTCTCTCTCCTTTCACTCTGACTCTGCTGTAGGGTAGCTGAGTGGCGCAGCAGACAGATCCCTGGCTCTGGGGCCAAGAGGCCCTGAGCCCCCATACCACCCCTTAGGCCCAGCATCCACCTGGCCCTATGGTCCTGGACAGGCCATCCAATCCCAGCCCCTTGCAAGAAGTAAAAAAGAAAATGTGTTATATCTGACCACTCTCTCCCCATGGTCCATCCTCTCCTCCATCACTCACATCCTCACCCCTTCCCCGGTCCCCCTTCTCTCCTTCTTACTCCAGATGCCCATACCCCATTGAGTATATATGCTGTTTCCTCTCCTAGTCACATCTGATTAGAGGAAAGATTCCCTCATTCCCCCCTTGTCTTCCCCCCCCTTCCATATCATTGCAATAGCTCATTGTAATAAAGAAAAATCTTATTATATGAAATATCTTGGCCTATTCCCCCCTCTCCTTTTTCTTTCTCCCATCACATTTCCCTTTTTTCTATTGACTCCATTTTTACACCATATTTTATCTTCAAATTCAGCTTTCTCCTGTGCTTCACTATAAAAGCTCCTTCTACCTGCTCTATTAACTGAGAAGGTTCATATGAGTATTATCAGTCTCATTTATCTATGCAGGAATACATGCAGTTCATCATCATTAAGTCCCTCATATTTTTCCCTTCTCCTCCAATCTCTATGCTTCATCCGAGTCCTGTATTTGAAGATCAAACCTTCTGTTCAGCTCTGGCCATTCCAACAGGAACATTTGAAATTCCCCTGGTTCATTGAAAGTCTACCTTTTTCCCTGGAAGAGTACATTCAGTTTTGCTGAGTAATTGATTCTCGGTTGCATTCTTAGCTTTTTTGCCTTCTGGTATATTATATTCCAAGCCTGATGAGCTTTTAATGTAGTTTCTGCTAAGTCCTGTGTGATCCTGACTGCAGCTCCACAATATTTGAATTGTGTCCTTCTGGCTGCTTGCAATCTTTTCTCTTTAACTCGGGAGTTCTGGAACTTGGCTATAATATTCCTAGGGGTTGGTTTTTTGGGATCTCTTTCTCAGGGGGATTGGTGGATTCTCTCCATTTTTATTTTGCCCTCTGCTTCTAGGATATCAGGGCAATTTTCCTGTAATAATTCTTTGAAAATGATGTCAAGGCTCTTTTCCTGATCATGAATTTCAGGTATTCCAATAATTTTTAAATCATCTTTCCTAAATCTGTTTTCCATATCAGTTGTTTTTTCAGTGTGATCTTTCACATTTTCTTCTAATTTTTCACTTTTTTGGTTTTGAAGTATTGAGTCCTAATTTCTTGTAAAGTCATCAGTCTCCCTGAGTTCTATTCTCTGTCTGAAAGGATTTGTTTTCCTCACAGTTTTCTTATCTCTTTTTCCATCTGGCCAATTTTGCTTTTTAAAGCATTCTTCTCCTCAATAACTTTTTGAACTGTTTTATCCATTTGACCTAAGCTGGTTTGTAGCATGCTATTTTCTTCAGCATTTTTTTGGATTTCCTTGACTAAGCTGCTGACTTCATTTTCATGTTTTTCCTGCATATCTCTCATTTCTTTTCCCAGTTTTTCTTCTAACTCCCTCATTTGATTTTCAAAGTCTTTTTTGAGCTCTGTCATAGCCTGAGCCCAATTTCTGTTTTTCTTGGAGTCTTTAGATGTAGGAGCTTGTGCTTCCTCATCTTCAGAATGAGTGTTTTGATCCTTCTTGGGCTCATATGCAAAATATTTCTCAATGGTGTTCCTCTTTTTTTTTTTCTGCTTGCTCATTTTCCCAGCCTAAGCGTGTTTTTTGGGGTGCTTCCTGAGCTTTTGGGACACTCCCACAAGGGTCTCAGTGTGTGAGGCTCTGTCCTCCCTCCTGGTCTGTGAATGACCATATGTGCCCCACCTCTGCCACGGAGCCGAGGTGAGGGGGCCCTGCTGTTCTATGGGGGGGGCCTAGACTACAATCAGGATCTGAATGTGGTCAGAGCCCCAGAGTCCTGTTCCAGGGACAGAAGACAGATCTGGGAAGTCTCTCTTCACTCCACTCCCTAGATTCAATTGGCTCATTCCCTGGGGGCTCCTACTTACCAGCTCTGCCTGCTTCTGTTTCCTGGATCTGGACTGTGGTGGCCATGCTGCTTGTTGTGTGCCCTGAGGGCTGGGCTTCATGTGCTCACTCTGGCAGAGGTTCCCCCCCCATTCCCCCAATTTGTGCCTGGTACTCCCCGGGCGTGGGTCAGGAAACTATAGGTCAGGAAACTCTCCTGCTGCTGTGAGCTGAGGCTCCCAGTGCCCTGGAGCTGCCTCCAGGAGGCTGAAGTTCTTTTGCTCTGGCAGGCCACCCCTCTGGCAGGCCACCCCTCCAACCCCAGGGAGCAGAGCCTTTCTGCTCTTTTCCAGGTTACCTTGAGTAGGAGAACTGCCTCCCCGGGTCCCTCTGTGGGTTCTGTCTCTTGAAAATTTAGTTAGAGTCCTTAGTTTCGAAGATTTATGAAAGCGCACCTAAGACACGATCCGCTCTTGTCGTGGTCTTGGCTCCGCTCCCCCGCAACATTCATTTTTAAAACTTGAGGTCCAAATTCTCTCCCTTACTCCCCCATTGAGAAAGCAAGAAATTTAATATAGTTATAAAAGTATAGTCAATACATTTTATATTCTAACTATATTCTATTTATTCCCCATCTATGACATTTCATCTCTTGCATAGGCTGTTCCCCCATGCCTAGAATTTGTCCTTTTCAGCTCTAACTACCTTCAAAGCTCACTTCAGGACCTACATCCTAAATAAAGCTTTTCCCAATTCCCCCAATCAGCACTCTTCCCCTTCCCTCTAAAATTACTTTCTATTTACTTCATAATATTTTGTATTGACTTAACTATGGACCTACTTTCTCCTCCCCTGGAGAAGTAAAGCTCTCCAGGAGGGCAAAGGGCCTGTGAATTAAGTAGGGCAAGTGTTGTTTATCCCCATTTTGCAAATGAACAAAGAGATGCAGAGAAAGCAAGTTGAATTGGCCATGTTTACCCAGCTAGGAAGGGCTGCAAAACACTGAATTCTTTTCAGAACACTCTAAAAAAGTGTGGATGTGTGTTTTCTATGCTAGATAAACATTCTATTACAAATGGTTAAAATGCAATCTTGGTCCTGAAGGACAGCTGAGGAAATACATTTCCCTCTTCTCAAGAGAAAGTTGGGACAGGGGGTGCTACAGAAGTAGAATGTCATTGTCAGACATGGACATTTTGTCAGCCATTGCTATCAGGATAGACCTATTTCTCTTTGTTTCTAGAGAGAACTGAGGAGTGGGGGAGGAAGGAGGGTAGAAGAAGAAATATTTGTGGTGTAAAAACACCCCAAAGGCTCCAATACAACATTTTCAAATGACTAAAATAAATATTGTAGTCAAGTGTTAAATTGATTTCGTTTGAAATACACACACACAAGCACTCTGGAATGAAGTGATTTATTTCTGTGCCATTATAAATAATTACTGTGCAATTGTTCATGGAACTTGCATTGGACCCAAGAGATCTGAGGTTCTAAGATCTTGAGCTGAAAGGGTCCTCAGAGCCTATTGGGTCGATCCCTCTCATTTGACTGAGGAAGAAACAAGATCTGAATATTGTCAAATTCTTTTTATAACTTCATTTTTTTTGTTTATTGTGTATCTTCAAACATGAATATTTCCATATTTACACAGAGCAATAAAAAAGATTGTACATTAAACCATGAGTATTATATACACTTTACATTTTTAAAAGGGATATAACTCAACATATTAATTTCAGTTATCCTGTTTGTCTTTGTCTCCTGAACATTCTAATTATTGCATCAAAAAAGCTACAATGGCTGTCTTTTTGAGGGGCATCCCTAATTCTGGTTCCCCTCTTCCTTCTAAACCTCTTTCCCAATTAAAAAAATTCTCCCAGGTCAGAAATGTGCGTAGTTGAGAAAAACAAATTCACACAGTGGTCATGTCTAAAAATGTCTATCTTTATCTGCTCCTGGAGTCTAAACCATCTTTAATGGGTCTCAGTAGTGTTTCATTTTCATCTTTCTTTGCTTTTGTTTTTTATTTTTTGTTTGCAAAGCAAATGGGGTTAAGTGGCTTGCCCAAGGCCACACAGCTAGTTAATTATTAAGTGTCTGAGGCCAGATTTGAACTCAGGTACTCCTGACTCCAGGGCCTGTGCTCTATCCACTGTACCACCTAGCCACCCCCATTTTAATTTTTCTTATAGTCCTGTTGGACACAAGTAGAAGATTATGATCCTGACCACTGGTTTGAGAGTGCCCTGAGTCTTGACCCCCATGCTTCTCCAACATCCTGCTGCCCAGGGTCTGGGAAAACCAACTAGCCCTTTGTTGAGTAACTTGGAGCATCTTTGTCCTCTGGGGTCCAGTACAGATGATGGCTGTACTGCTGGATGTCCTGGTTGGTCCTTCACAGAGATAGGCCATCCTGATTACCAAGTTCCTTGAGAACAGGGACTATTTTCACTTTCTATTGGAATTCTAAGAGTTGAGTATAGAACTTTACATACAGAAAGTTCTTTATATATATATATCTACACCTACATCTACACCTACATCTACATCTACATCTCTATCTACATCTCTATCTACATCTACATCTATATCTACATCATCTCTATCTCTATCTCTATCTCTATCTCTATCTCTATACCTATATCAATATTAATATCTATTTCTATATCTATATCCATATCCATATCCATATCCATATCCATATCCATATCCATGCCCCTGTCCCTGTCCCTATGTCTATATCTATATCTATATCTATATCTATATCTATATCTATATCTATATCTATATCGACATCGACATCGACATCTATATCTATACACATATCTTTTCTTTCATTCATTAATTTGTTCAATTTTTCATTCTCCCATTCAGCCCTTAGAGCCTCCTTGGTTGAGCCTTAATACAGATGACTTCCACAACATCCACCTTTTGCTGGGAGATCTCAATTGGAACACTGTGGCATGAAGGTAGTCCAGTGCAAAATTGACAGATGTTTCCTTAACTAGCCTGAAACCCCCTGGGATTTTCCTATTTTTTGGTATTCTCTATCTCCTTAGAGCTATTAGAGGTAGTGTCTTAGTTAGTAGAGAGCTCAGAGTTCACAAAAACCTGAATTCAAATGTGATACTGACTGTGACCCTAAGCAAGTCACTATACCTCTCTGTGCCTCGGACAACTTTGTAAGACTAGAAGTTGCAGAGAATGTTTTGACTTGCATTGCCCAGGAGTTCTGTATATCAATGAAATGGCAAGTCCAGTTGGGCCCCAACCCTTTTTCTAGTCTATTTCCTTAGAAGGGAAAAAGGTAGTGGTGAGCCCCCTTCAGGTCCAACCAATGGATTATACCTTGATGGGGGCAGTAATAGATTATCCATGCAATTTTTTGTCATTCAAGAAAGATTTTATTTATTTTGAGTTTTACAATTTTCCCCCTAATCTTGCTTCCCTCCCCGACTCCCATAGAAGGCAGTCAGTCAGTCTTTACATTGTTTCCATGGTATTGATCTAAGTTGAATGTGATGAGAGAAAAATAATATTCTTAAGGAAGAAAAATAAAAGTTTTTTTCTAAGTTAAAAGGAATAGTCCTTGGTCTTTGTTCAAACTCCACAGTTCTTTCTCTGGATACAGATGGTATTCTCCATCGCAGACAGCCCCAAATTGACACTGATTGTTGCACTGATGGAACGAGCAAGTCCATTAAGGTTGATCATCACCCATGTTGCTGTTAGGGTATACAGTGTTTTTCTGGTTCTGCTCATCTCACTCAGCATCAGTCCATGAAAATCCCTCCAGGCTTCCCTGAATTCCCATCCCTCCTGGTTTCTAATAGAACAATAGTGTTCCATGACATACATATACCACAGTTTGCTAAGCCATTCCCCAATTGCAGGTCATTTACTTGATTTCCAATTCTTTGCCACCACAAAGAGGGCTGCTATGAATATTTTTGTACAAATGATAGTTTTACCCTTTTTCATAATCTCTTCATATCCTTGCATTTCTAAGCCTATTTATTACAAGAGTTTCTAAGTATACAAGGTCCAAATTGTCTGATAGACCATCAATCATTTTGTTCAAAGAAACATTCCCTGGAAGCCAAACTGGGAGAACCATGTCAATTTGCCACAGAATTCCATGTGGTCTGAGAATGTCTGCAGGCTTTGAGTCACAACTCCAACTAGTCATCCAACTGGTATCTACTTTCTGGGGTATCAAGGTGGTGCAATGGATAGACCACTGACTCTGGAGTTAGGAGTACCTGAGCTCAAATTTGGTCTCAGACACTTAATTGCTTAGCTGTGTGACCTTGGGTAAGTCACTAAACCCCCATGCCTTGCAAAAGTCAAAAACAAAGAATGATGAGGCGGCTAGGTGGTGCAGTGGATAGACCACCGGCCTTGGAGTCAGGAGTCCCTGGGTTCAAATCTGGTCTCAGACACTTAATAATGACCTAGCTGTGTGGCCTTGGGCAAGCCACTTAACCCCATTTGCCTTGCAAAAAAACCTAAAAAACCCAACAAAGAATGAAGGATAAACAAGATCTACTTTATAATTTAAGTATTTCCCAGTGAGAGTGCTTTGAGGGATTTATTTCCTGTGTTGCTCCTTTGGTCAACCATGCCAGTTTGACCTGATGCCAGGTTCATTTGTCTAAGCCTAAACAATTTCAGAGCATGGTTGGGCAAAAAGGCCAAGGTATTATCCCCTATGAGATGATCTGTGGTGAGGCCTAGACAAACATGCTTCCGTCTGGTTCTTTATTGTATATTGCAATTGACCAGTGATCTCATTCATGTGGTTTTAAACTGCCAATAATGCAGATCCATTTGTGTCTGCCTTGGTTTTCAGTTCATTAAGAGGATTATGATTTTCACGTTTATTGATATGATATATGAAATAAATGCAGTAAGCATTTGGATTTTTCAGAGCACCCTTCTCACAGGCAGGGTCTGGGCCTGGGTAAACAGTGAAAATAAAATAGCAGAAGTCCTCCAGCCATCATGACAGATCCTGACTGAACTGGGCTTGCCTGTGTTAAGTGAAGTGAATCAGTATAAACTGTACCATACCAAGCCCTGTCCTGTATTAAGTAGAATAATGAGGCATTTAGCCATTCCCATTGGACTGGAGAATACCTGCCTTGTCCTCCTTGAATGATCACAAGGGATATATCATTTGCATTGTCCTTAATGGTAGGCTTGACCTGGGGAGATCACTCAAACCCCAAATCTGACTGTTCTATGATCTACCTTCCCACTTATGAGCTGGATAAAATATCTGGCTCCACAATAGCAAGGTGGAGCTCCAAGGAATGAAGTAATCCTGCTTTATAAATCAGATCCTTCCAAAGAAAGTAATTAATAAACAGCTGTCTAATTTACTGGCACTCTGTCTCTGGTCAGGTTAGAGTTGACTCAGTAAAATCTCAGTTAACAAGTATGTTCTGAAAACTTACACAGTTTACAGCTTCTAAATTGTATCCCTGGGGTGGGGAGGAAGCCAAATCCTTGAGAAAGTGGGTTTGTCCCAGCATCTTTGGGCTCTGTGTGACCATTAACTGCTGCCCCCTTCTGACAGCTCCAGTTTTAGTAAGTGGAAGGTGGAGGAAAGAAAGCATCTGTTAGGACTTTTTTCCCATCGCTTCTGGACAAATATGGTGTACAGAAAATAAGTCCCAGATAGATATTTTTTCAGATGACCTTTCTTAAGATTTAGAAGTAGAAGCTAAGCTATAGATCATTCTTTCTTTTTTTTTTGTGAGGCAGTGGGGTTAAGTGACTTGCCCAAAGTCACACAGCTAGGTAATTATTAAGTGTCCAAGGCCGAATTTGAACTCAGGTCCTCTGGACTCCAGGGCCTGTGTTCTACCCACTGCAGCACCTAGCTGCACCTATAGATCATTCTTAACCTAGGGTTCCTAATCTGAAGTTCATGAACTTATTTGTAAAAATTTTTTGATATTTCAATATATCTGATTGCTCTTGTAATCCTACATATTTCATTTTATGCATTTAAAATATTATTCTGAGGGTCCATGAGCTTCACTAGACTGCTAAAGGGGTCCAGAACACAAAAAGGTTAAGAAGCCCTGGTCTAGTCCAAGCCCATCTTTTTATAGTGAGTGAAACTGAGATGCAGAAAAGTTGTGATTATCCCAGCTGGGCTATTAAGCTGGGTCTTGTTTTCTGGTTCATTATTCTTTCTGTTTCACTCTGCTGTATTCAAAGGGTTTGAATTACCCAAGGTTTGACCTTGGAATAGAGGACTCCTGAGCCCTGATAGTCAGGAACTTGTTTCAAGTCATATCAGCCAGCCAGCTGCCACTCCCCAGCTTGGCAGCCTTGCCTTTCCTTGTTTGAACATCTTACCACTATAGAGAGTGTACCCTGCCCATTCATTTGCCATTCTGACAGGCCTGGTGGCATAGGGAAGGATGGGGGGGGGAGAGAGGGAGAGAGGAAGAGAGGAAGAGCAAGAGAGAGGAGAGAGAGAGAGAGAGAGAGAGAGAGAGAGAGAGAGAGAGAGAGAGAGAGAGAGTTATGTCTCTATCAGAGACAGAGGAGAGAAGCCTTTTTTGAGATCAGGTGAATAGAGGCCCATGTTAGGGTCACTCACAGAGAGTAGGTGGAATGTACCCTTGATTGTTATAGTTCTAAGGTTTGCCTTTGAAATTTCCAAGTGAGACTGTGGCCTAATTTCTGCAGCCACATTTGTGCTTTCATAGCTTGATCACAGTCAGAAACATTGTCTTCAAAGAGAGCAAACTCTCTATTCTGAATTGAGGTAATTTTGTTCAAAGCAAAGATAGACTTCTCTTTGATATCATTTTATTGTAGATTTTATTGTTCTAATTCTCTGGTCATTGAATGTTCTGTTTTTGATGTCTGAGATGATGTTGGTGTTTGTCTTTCATTCTAGAATATCAAAGCATCAAGGGAAGTGATGCCATGACAAGCGCATGAATTGGATTTGAGGTTGGGGGAGTGTTAAGTCCCCAGCCTCACTTTATCCTGCAGAGTCATCTGGGTCCAGTGCCCAGCTATGAATCAGGATGACTGGAGATGGTCCTGGATGTGAGGCAATCAGGGTGAAGTGACTTATCCAAGGTCACACAGCTAGTAAGAGTCAAGTGTCTGAGACTGGATTCAAACTCCCATCCTCCTGACTTCAAGGACAGTGCTCTATCCACTGTGCCACCTAGCTGCCCCATCTGTATCTGTGGTAACTCTTCAACAATTTCTAAATAGGATAACTCTCAGTTAAATAACATTAACCAGGGCATCTCATCCTCCAGCTGTTTTGCTCAAATGGGACTTTTTCGTGTTTACAATAATAGAGTTCTTTCTCTAGAAAGATGAACTGGGAGCATTGTGTGCAATCTGCTGTTGGTTCTATGGGTGGTTTGCACTGCTCTGTAGACATGGCTTTCATCCTATCTCACTGGGACCTGGGAATAGAGTAAACTTAGGTGGTATATAGGGAGATTGAATCCACAACCTTGTGTCTTGATGTAAGAATGTTTACATAAAGGATGTGTGGGCAGGTGATGGACCTTGAGAAAACTGTCAAACAAACAGTGGCTGCAGCTGGACCAGGGCTACAACTGGGAAGGCACCTGCACTTGGTCAGAAGCCAGGGTGCAGCCAGAAGCTTTGGCCTCTTGCCCTAATAAAAGCTGCTTCCATTCACTGTCTTCCAAAGAGAATATGTTTCTGGAAATTGAGGCTCTGACACTAAGGGTGTGAGGTCTATGGTTGGAAGGTATCTGAAAGATCAGCCAGTTATCTTAATTTTGCAGTTGGGGCAAGGGGGAAATGATTTTTTTTTAAAGATTTTATTTGAGTTTTGAGTTTTGCAATTTTTTTTCCAATCTTACTTCCCTCCCCGCCTCCCCCCCCCCCCACCCGGAAAGCAATCTGTCAGTCTTTGTTTCGTTTCCATGTTGTACATTGATTCAAATTGAGTGTGATGAGAGAGAAATCACATCCTTAAGGAAGAAATAAAAAGTGTAAGAGATAACAAGATCAGACAATAAGAAATCTAGTTTTTTTCCCTAAATTAAAGGGAATAGTCCTTGAAATTTGTTCAAACTCCATGGCTCTTTTTCTGGACACAGATGGTATTCTCCATTGCAGACAGCCCCAAATTGTTCCTGGTTGTTGCCCTGATGGAATGAGCAAGTCCATCAAGGTTGATCATCACCCCCATGTTGCTGTTAGGGTGTACAGTGTTTTTCTGGTTCTGTTTATCTCATTCAGCATCAGTTCATGCATATCCCTCTAGGCTTCCCTGAATTCCCATCCCTCCTGGTTTCTAATAGAACAATAGTGTTCCATGACATACATATACCACAGTTTACTAAGCCATTTCCCAATGGAAGGACATTTACTTGATTTCCAATTCTTTGCCACCACAAACAGGGCTGCTATGAATATTTTTGTACAAGTGATGTTTCTACCCTTTTTCTATCATCTCTTCAGGGTATAGACTCAGTATTGCTGGGTCAAAGGGTATGCCATTTTTGTTGCCCTTTGGGCATAGTTCCAAGTTTGTCTCCAGAAAGGTTGGATGAGTTCACAGCTCCGCTAACAGTGTAATAGTGTCCCAGATTTCCCACAACCCTTCCAACAATGACCATTATCCTTTCTGGTCATTTTGGCCAATCTGAGAGGTGTGAGGTGGTACCTCAGAGAAGCTTTGATTTGCTTTTCTGTAATAATTAGTGATTTAGAGCAATTTTTCATATGGCTATGGATTGCTTTGATCTCCTCATCTGTAAATTGCCTTTGCATATCCTTTGACCATTTGTCAATTGGGGAATGGCTTTTCGTTTTAAAAATGTGACTCAGTTTTCTGGATATTTTAGAAATGAGTCCTTTGTCAGAATCATTAGTTGTAAAGATTGTTTCCCAGTTTACTACATTTCTTTTGATCTTGGTTACAGTGGTTTTATCTGTGCAAAAGCCTTTTAATTTAATGTAATCAAAATCATCTAGTTGGTTTTTGGTGATATTCCCCATCTCTTCCTTAGTCATAAAGTGCTTCCCTTTCCATAGATCTGACAGGTAAACTAGTTCTTGGTCTTCTAATTTGCTTATAGTATTCTTTTTTTGTCTAAATCATTTAACCCAGGGGGAAATGATTTGACTAAAGTCATACATTGAATTGGTAGCAGAGAGAGGTTTTGTTTTTTTTTAAATAAATAAACAGGGAATGGGGAGAGATATGTATAATGCCACTGAGGCAGTCTGTTAAGGTTTTGGACCATTCTAACCAAAAGATTTTCCTTTATCTGAACCAAAAATAGAGGATAGCAAATTTGTCTTTCTTTCTCACTCTTCTTTCTTCTTCACTCTTTCCCCCAGTAATCAATTTACAAGAGATAGGCTTAAAATTTAGTTTTATGTGTTTGATTGAAGAGATTGAATTTTGGCTATATATTGAAGTAAGGTGATGAAGAAAACAACATGCTCTGCTTGTCTTTCTTTTCTTTCTTTCTTTCTTTCTTTCTTTCTTTCTTTCTTTCTTTCTTTCTTTCTTTCTTTCTTTCTTTTTTTGCAAGGCAATGGGGTTAAGTGGCTTGCCCAAGGCCACACAGCTAGGTAATTAAGTGTCTGAGGCTGGACTTGAACTCAGGTACTCTTGACTTCAAGGCCAGTGCTCTATCTACTGTGCCACCTAGCTGCCCCCTCCTTGTCTTTCTTTAGGGCAGGTAGCCAAACTGGGGAGCATGTATCCCAAGTATTATAACAAGAAATTTGTCAAGGATGTATGGGGAATAGTTGGTAAATAATTGCATTGTACTATTCAAATATCCTCAAAAGTAGTAGTAATGGTGGAAAACATTTTGAAATTCAAAAAATTCATTTCTTAATTCAATTTTTGGTTTCAATGGATCAAGCCTGATGAGGCACCCTCTCTGTCCCGTTGTCTCCGTGCCTCCTCAAAATTGCTTCCTACTGTCTTTAGAGGATTTGCTATGGTAATAATACAGGGTCCCTGGTTGGAATATACAGTAGAGTCCTTGGGATGATGCCTGCACAACAGTCTTCCTTTGATGGAACAGCAAATGATAGCTTCCTTCTTGAAGAGATTCCCATGCAGTCTTCAAGCTGGCAGGGCTTTTCCAAATTCTCTTCTCATGGAATTTCAGAATTATGAAGGGACGGAAGGTTTTCAAATCAAAAACAGACTTGAACAGGTGTTCATTTGACAACGTTCCCATTCTTGAGCCTTTCCTTGTGTGGTGGTAGGGAGTTTGCCACTTTCCAGGCTAACCCATTGTAGAATTCGATTTGGGGTGTTTGAGTAGCTTTTTTGCTTGTGTGATTTGCTAAGGTGGCTTTTGCATTGAAGTTTCTGTAGCCTAACATCCTCTCTGCAGCTCTTTGGGCCAAAAAGCATGGCTCTAATCCCGTTTGCACATGTCTGCCACGCTGAGCCTTAATTGTGGGAAGGCAGGTGCCAGTTGACGAGGGTCTGAACCCGGAGTAGCGACTGGGTGGCTGAAGAAGGAGGGAAGAGGAAGGATGAGAAAGGGAGAGGGATTGGGGTTCCGGCACGTGCTGAAGTCTTAAGGGTGCTGAAGGGAAGGACATTGCCCTGTTGTCGGGAGCTTTACTGAAGGAGCTTCTGAAGGCTATGGATGTCCTCGTGGTCTTCCCCTAAGTACCGCTTAAGGTCTGAGTGGTTAAATATGTGCAAGAAAGGAGAGGAGCTTGGTACGGTGGGGGCGAGAGAGTGGCGATCTCCGATGCCCTCAGGGAGGTGCCCGGGCAGGGTTTTCACCCACTCTATATGTCGTCTTGCTCTCCCATGCCGGTGGGCAGCCGGATGAGCTCACCCTCCCGTGGCGATCACCGGCAGTGGAAAGACTGCTGCCTTTGGAGTGAGCTCACCCGCCTTGCAAAGCCCTGCTCTAAGCCTCCATGGGAGACCTTGGCCAAGTCACCGAGCCTCAGGCTTCTGTGGGATGCGACTTAGAGCGGATGAAATCGAATCATCTGGCATCTGGGTCCTCGTCGTGGAGGAAACTGAGGCCAGGGGAAGTAAGTTAGTCTCGGTCTTTCCGGCACCCTAGCCTCGGAGCCGGCTTGGGGCGGGCAGGTCCGGGGCGCCTTCCCTTACGCCCCGCCCCCGCTCCATCTCGCGCGGCCACCGACCGCAACATCCAATGGGAAGCCTTTTCCCGGGGACCCCGGGCCGAGGGGCGCTCTCTCCGGACCGGGGCGGGGAGCGGGAGGAGGGCAGGCCGGAGCCTGGCACGAGCAAGCTGACAGCTGGGGAGGCGCCGAGCGGTGCCTCCCCCTCCCCCTCGCCTCCCTCCCGCCGGCCGCCTTTTGTGCGGCGCGCGCGCTCCCCCCCAGCGGCGCGCGCCCGGCCCGCTCGCCCCGCCCCGCCCCCGCCCGGGCCGACTCCCGCAGCCTCGGGCGCCCTCTCCTTTGTGTGGCGGCGGCCCCCGGGCCCGGCGCGCGGGGCCATGCCGCATCGCGCCGCCGCCCCCGCCCCCGCCCCCGCCCCCGCCGCCACCTCCCCGGCCGCCGCGGCCGGCGCCAGCCTGGCCTCCCTGGAGCTCGAGGCGGCGGCCATGGAGCACTACGTGCAGGTCCGCATCTTTAAGATCATCGTGATCGGCGACTCGAACGTGGGCAAGACGTGCCTGACCTTCCGCTTCTGCGGCGGCACCTTCCCCGACAAGACGGAGGCCACCATCGGCGTGGACTTCAAGGAGAAGACGGTGGACATCGAAGGCGAGAGGATCAAGGTGATGGGGGCGGGGAGGGCCCGGGGCCCGGCGCTGCGGGACCCCCCACCCCCACCCCGGCCCGGGGTCCCAGGCTTGCTGGGAATGCTTGACTCCACCCCTGAGCCCCGACCGCAAGCGGATGGCACCGGCCCCGGGGCCGGGGGCCGTGGGGTCGTGGAGATGAGGGGGGGGGGGCTGGCCGAGGGCCGGCTGCTGCCCCTGCCTAAGATCCACCATTGCCCACGCCTTAGAGACCAGCGTAGTCCGTCCGCCACGGGGGGGGGGGGGGAAACTGAGGCCCTGCGAGGGGAAGGACTCGGCCCCACATGACACAAGCCTAGGTGTCCCAGGCCGGATGGCCAGCCAAGTCCTCCCCTTGCTCCCACTGGCAGCGGCTCCACTTCCTGGTCTTCCAGTGCAGTCGCTGTCCAGCACCAGCGAAGGGTGTTTCCCGAGGAGAAAAACTCTTTGTACTCCCCCAATGCCTCTGGACTCCCAAGAGTCTCCAGCCCAGCAAAAAAGAGGTCCTGCTGTCCCTGTAGAGAAGGAGGCCGGTCCCCCCCCTCCAGAACCAGGGTCCCTAACAATATAGACAGCTGATTCTCTGACCTTTCCTCCAAAGGAGACCCCATTATGAGAGAGAGAACGGTGTAAAATACATTGTTCTTGAGAGGGAGAGAGGAGGGTCACAAATCCAGACAGCACGGCCCTTTCAAGGTACAAATCTGTACCCATATCTACGGCAGGGTATTTTGCAGTCTGGGGAATGGATCCTAAAGCGCCTTGTAAATGAGCAGCTTTTCTTGGCTGCCATGAAGCCACAAGCAAATTTGGCTAAGCAGTGCTCAGAGTGGGGGGCAGGTGGGAAAGGATGGGAGACAGCAGCAAAAGAGGCTGGTTGATCTTAGGCTGTAATTGAATTAAAGTTAACTAGGCTGAGAGATTCTGAAAGAGCCACAAGGACTCTTGGCCACTATTGAACTGTGCTTAGACAAAGCAGATAGGCATCCTTATGTGCTGGCATTGGAGACGTTCCTCAACCCTGAGGGCCCTAAACTTTTTCTAACATGTAACTTGCTTCTTAGTGTTGCATTATTAGTCATTCCTTTGGATTACAGTATTACATAGACTCCACTGAAATATCTGGAAGCAGAAGGAAAGCCCTCAAAAGAATTTTCAGTAGCTACCTGATACCTTACACCCTGAGCTCAGATCCAGGTTAGGGATATTCCAGGTTTTCTGGCTTGGTAGAGATTGAGCACTGAGTGGGCATGTTTTGGGGGCATTAGGGAGCCCTGACTGTGTCTGCTTGTGAGTGAAGTGAAAACAAGACGAGAATAGGGTCAGGAGAAAATCAGAGCAAACCCAGAATAATGAAATGAAAATCAAACAGTTCAAAGAATCCACAGAATTCACCTCATTCTATCCACGAACCAGGGATCTCTACAACATTTCTTCTGTTTTTTTTAATTACCCTTTTTTGAAAATCTTCACTAATGGGGGGCTCATCCTCTCAAGGCAACCATTTCTCCCTTTTAAAAAATCAATGTTTTATTGATGACTTACATTTTGACATTATAGTCATTTCTGGCCATACCACCCCACCCACTACCCAGCTGAGGCTTCACTCATAACAAAGAAAAACAGTTAAGTACAAATCTTTGACACACCACATCTGAAACAGATATAACATTCAGCTCCTGTAGGCCCCCACTTCTCAGATCATTCTAATGACAAAGCTTTTATTTTAGCAGGGACTTTTGTTACATTTGTTGTTCCTTGTGCTTATTGTCCTCCTACTTCTGAGTATGTTAACCTGCACCAGTTCATATCACTCTCATTCCTCATATTCATTATTTTTCCATACAGCAATTACATTCCTTTTCGTCACACCAATCCCTAACTAATGGCCACCTATTTTCCTTCCAATTCTTTGCTGCTACAAAAAGTGCTACTTTTCCCACTCCAGATGTATATATGGGACCTTTCTGTATTTGACTTCATTTCATTTTGCTTTGCTGCTTACTTGTGACCCTGAGCAAGTCATTTCCTTCTTTGAGACTCAAGTATCCTCTTTTTCACAACGATGGTGATTATTGTCTTTGTCCTCCTTTTGCAGCTTGTGAGGGAAATACTTTAACCCCTGAAAATACTAGATAAATGGAAATTGTTCTTCTAGTTCCAATTCCTATACCTGAAACTATGGTGATAATTCTCTAAGCCCTTCACTCAGGACAGGGAATAACATTCTTCCTTCCCGTAGTCAGTCTGGTGATTTTGGAGAATCTGGCACATGAACACAGAAAGGATTTCAGATCTCCCAGAGTGACTCAAAGCACAAACAGCTTCTTTTTCTCCAGGGTTCTGACATTTACAAAACTGGTTCCTGGACAATAGTCCTGTGAGAAACTCTGATCAATACAGTGACAAACTATGACCTCAGAGGCTCTCCATAGCAAAGGGGTGGGGGGGGGGGTCTGAAGCTGCTCAGTGAGGCATTCATTGCCAGTCAACGCCAGTATGGTAATCTGCTTTGTTTAATGGTTATTTCTTTCTTACAAGGGAAGAGGGTGAAAGTAGTGCTGGTATACTGCAGGGAGGGCAGTGAATCATTGGGAAGTGATAGTGGTGATTTAAAAAAAATCAACAAACACACACACATACACATGTGTGTGCTTGTGCTTTTTTGTGCATGCTATACATACATACATACATACATAGCCCTGGGAAAAAGTACAAAGATTATTTTCAGAAGAATAAACTGAGGCTCAAGGTCAAGACACAGTTTACCTGTGGTCACATCACTCTAGGGCCAGAACTAATAAGTGTCAGAGTAGGAATTTGAATGGACTCCAAGTCTAGCCCATGTCCTGTTTTCCAAGAAGCTCCAAACAGTGATTAGAATTGAGAAGACTTTCATACCAGGGCTGCTGATCATTGATTGTAAGACCCTGGCCCAGATCTCCTTTCAGGTTTCATTACCTTTGAACAGCAACAGCTGGCCAGTAGGGGGCACTGTCAGATAGGAGATTGGCATGAGAGCAGAGAGAGATGACTGGGAGAAGAGAGAGGCCCCCATCAGACTGGGAAGCAGACCAGTCCTAGGGCCCTAAGGATTTACTTTTCTGGGTTTTGTGCCATTTTTTCCAACCTTTTCATCAGAAGGTCTAGGACTAGGCCTAAAGCTAGCTCCAGCCTTACATCAAATGCAGAAAGGTGGTTCATCACAGTTTATATGTTCTAAAGAATTACAAGAATTTGGCCTGTGATGGTGAGCATGACACACCTGTACATCGATATATAAGGAGAAAAAGAGTCCCATACTCCCAGCACATCTCTGCCATAGACCTCAAAGGAGCTGGAAGAAAGGGGCCTCTTGGGGACCCACAGGTGGACCTCTGAAAGGCCAGCATACTTGAATGAAGGTGGCAGAAAACAGACCACCTAGAGTACTCTGAGGTTTGGAGAAGAGATTCCCTTTGCCATCCCTCCCCACAAACCTGTTCTCCTTTCTCCTTCCTTCAAAGTGGGGACCCAAATTATCAAGCTATGTGTTGACTGCCAAAGGCTCCCCCTTTTGTAAGAAAGACACTACTGTCTGCTTCTCAGGTCATGCTGACCTAGCGCCAGAAGGGAAACCAGAGGAGAAGACCCTGTTTAATCTAGCTGACTCCTCTGTATTAGAGAGTCCTAGGAATGCAGGGGACCAAGATCTGGGGTATTGTGGGAGAGATGAACAGTAGGTCAGAGAGCCATGGAATCAGAGAATAAATGTCCAGGGGAGTCACAGAAGAGGGGTTGAGATGGAGATGGCACAGGAGGGCTGGAGAGGGGCATTCTGGACCTCAGGAGAGCTCATGACCTAGTTGGACACAAATTCAGGATATTATGGAAGAGTTAGAAAGAAATCTAGGATATCATTGGCAAGCTAGGTAAGGGATCCGGGCCCAGTTCCCACTCTGACCCAGAACATGTTGGATGACCTCTCCTATGCTATCTTCTAGAAAAACGTGTATATAATCCTTTGAGGGGATCTGGGTAGAGGGATGAAAAATGACTTGATGATCGATAGTGTCTATGGGCTTTAAGGTTTACGAAGCACTTTTATCAACAACACCCCTGGGAGATATGGAATGGAAGTCCATTGCCCATTGTCCTCCTTTTATTGATGAGAAACCCGAAGCACATAAGTGAGGAAACTGTCCAGGGCCAGACAAGCTACTTTTCTTTTTTTTTTTTGTTTAATTTATGCTCTTTAAAAAAAATCAAACCATAAATGTCATCTCCCATTGACACACCACCTCCCATGTAACAGACAAGGATGAGCAAGCCAAACAAATTAAGAGTTGACTATGCTTGACTATGCCTCATTCTGTACCTGTGGTCCACCACGTCTCTGACAGAGGTTAGAGACTAGAGATGTACTTTACTCTTAGTTTGCTAAAGTCAGAATTGGGCACAGCATTGATCAGAGTTCCGAAGTCTTTGAGTGCTGGATTTTACCCAGTTGTTGTATGAATTGTGCTCATAATTCTGCCCCCCTCCTGATCCCCCTGCATTCTACTAGTCTTTCTCTTGGAGTGGGTGGAGCCCTAACCCTGACTTGACAGCCAGGTCATGGGTGGGAGGCCTGCAGAACCAAGAAGACCCCTCCCTCTTTCCAGAGTCTGGACCCAGCACCTGTGTACCCTTGGCAAGGTTTGAAAATGATGCATACGTTATCCTTTCCTCCTTTGAAAATGATGCTCCCTGAGTGTTACTGTTCCCTGGAGGCTTTGAGAAATACATGTGATTTACTGAAAAGAAATCTCAGTGGCTCACAGACAGCAGGATTTTCCAAGCTTACAAATAAGTGCATTTCCAGAAAACTATATGAAGAAATACCCTTTGTCTTTAAGTCTAGGTATCTAGGCTGGAGGTAGCTGCCTTGTCTGCCTCTGCCCCTTCTACCACCCCAGGATTTTCAGCCAGATGAAACATGGGTAAAATGACTCCTATGTTGGCCCTTACTAACTGTGTGATATTGAGCCAATCCCATCCCTCTCTGGACCTCAGTTTCCTCTTTTATAAAATTTGAGGGCCTGAAGTAGAGGGCCCTACTGTATTTCAATGTAATTGGTTTTCTTTGTAATCTTCTGTATTTTATTTTATGCGTTTAAAAGGATGATTGTGAGAAGAGGGCCAGGGGGGTTTCATCAGCCTCTGCCCAGGGAGTTAGAGGACTCCATGAAAGTGAAAAAGCTTTGGTCTGGTCATCTTGAATGTCTTTGGAACCTCTAGAAAACCTAACCTGTGAATCCCTGGGGAGTCTGGAAGGAGGAGGAAGAATCCTAAAAAGACCAGGGGGGTGGATAGTTACTAGACCACCAGGAACCCTATTGTTTTTCCTCACATCATCAAGTTGATGTCTTTTTTAGTACCTCCTGGCGGGCTCCTCTTTCCCTAGTCCCTACAGCTCTGCTCATCTGGTTGGGTCCTGGTCTCCCAAATATTGGGGACTTGTGGGGAAAATGGTCCTGTTGTTCATGCATAGGAGAGAATGCTTCTGGAAACTGGGAGCTGAGCTGAGAGAGCATCTGTTCCCCCACAATTGCCTGAGGTCCTTAGAATAGTCCAGGAGGGGATGTTAAGGAATTTCAACTCTCTGGGTGGCCAGAGTTGAAAAGTGAGTGAGTGTGAAGGCAGGCTAGGGCAGTGGACCTGGTTTCTGGATCAGCCCCAATTTGGCTTAGTTTTCTCATGTAAAATGAAGAGATTGCTTCTTGCAGCCCAGAATTCTACCTTTGATGTGAGTACCCATACAAATACTGAAGGGAGGCCATCACTTCCCTTCTTTGAATAAAATTATGAGATTTAGAGCTGAAGAAAGCTCCCCCTTTACAGATGAGGAAAGCAACACCCAGAATACTCAAATGGCATGCTCACATCACCCAGCCAATAAATCTGAAGTGCCCCAAATACCTTTGTTTCTAATAATAAGTCACTGTGGGTCAGCCATCCACATGGGTTTTGTAGCATTCAACCCATCAGGTTTGCCATTGAGAGATAGGGGCTGCTCTCAAAACTATTCAAAAACAACATCCTAAGTGTTTTAAGAAGGGGGGCAGCCTTACAGTTGGAGAGCCCATTTCCTCAGTCGGATCCTTGGAGGAATGCTGGCCAGATCTGCAAATTGAATTCCTTGGCCATTATGCTACTTCTTTGAAGGTCTGGGTGGTTTTTGAAGAGCTTGGTAGACATACCTTGCTTTATGGATTCCACATTCCTCCCTTTTATCCCTTCACTTATCCTTAAATCATAGAAAGGCTTCATTCTCTACAAAGTACAAGTAGTCCCCAGTTTGTCTATGTTCCAGAAAATTTTATTGCAAATAACTTGTTTGGAATTTGGAAAAAATTTTTTTAAAATGAAACATAGTTCAGACTAGATCGATTAGCAAGCCAGACCACAGTGGCCTAATTAGTGTGCAATGTAGCTAAAAAGGAGTACTCATTTTATTTAGGAAAGAAAGAAAGAGGAGGAGGAAGAGGAAGAAGTTGCCCTTCCTGTGCTCATGACCAGCCCTGGGCAAAATTTGGAACTAGGTGATGTTAACATTTTATAGCTCTCATTTTCTCCCTCTCTCTTTCTGTGGTCCTATTGAACCTCCTAGTGATCTCATGCGGCCCACTGGAGTACCCTCCCTCCTAGGCCTGCTTGGCTGTCCTGCTCCTCTCTTAGTCAAAAGTGAACTGGACTTGGGTTGGTTTAGGTTTAGGTTTGACCTTACCAACTAGGTGACTCTAGATAAGTCTCTTCTCTCAGAGCCTTTAGTTTCTTTTTAAAGGAGAAGTCAATATTGCATATACTCTTGGTCTGGGTCTTCTAGGGCTCCTAAAGAGGCTTCTAGAACTCACCCCCACCCTCAAGCAGTTTTAGGAGAAAAAAGGTCTTGATTTATACTTAGGTAAGTATGACTGATAGTCCTGTAATGCTCAAGAAATTATTTGTATTTTTAAAAGAGAAGACTTGTTAATTCCAGTGAATCTAATACATTTTACATTTCCTACAGCCTGGACAAAATGAAGAATGAAGAGAAACTATTACCAGCAGAAACAGCAACAGGAGAAGAAGGGAGATTTGGGGGCTAGTGATGGGCACTTTGATTCAACAAGCATCTCTTAAATGTCAGATTGTGAAGATACGAAAAAACCTAGACGTAGGGTTGGAAGAGATCTTAGAGGTCACCTAGTCCAAGTGTCTCAATTTATGTATGGGGAAACTGAGGACCAAAGAGGTTCCGTGCCTTGCCCCAGGTTGAACAGGTAGTGACATATCTAGGATTCAAACCCAGGACTTTTGACTTCAAATCTAGCACAGTTTGCACTGCTTCTCCCCTCTTATGCAATATCAGACCTCTAGTTAGTGTGTACGCATCTTAGGCCCTTGCTAGACTGTAAGGACAGATATTGGATCTTAACCTAAATTTGTATAGCTCTCAGTGTCCAGTACAGAGTTCTGTACACAGCTAATGCTTAATAAGTGTTTGTTGAAAAGCACTGGAAACAAAGGGGCATCTTAGCCTGGCCAGGGACTGATCCAAGCCCTCAGAATGCCAGGACATTATCTGAAGGCTCCTCCAGGGAGAGTCTTAGAAAGCAAGGCTGCCCTCTTGGTCTTTGCCAAGCAGGGAAGGGAAAAGGAATGGGCCAGCCTTCCAGTTGGCTCAGGGAAAGCTTCCCCATCCTGATTATAGGGAAGAGCCTGGGGTCCTGGAGCTGCCCTTCTCAAACTATCAGGCTCCAATCCTAGGTCTTCCCTCCTCTCTGGGGTGTGTGTGTGTGTATGTGCGTGTAAGTGTGTTACTTTGGAAGCAGCTGTGTGAAGGGCATGCTTGAGAGGGGGGGCAAGACCTGATGATACTCTTTCATATATCTGTCAATCACATGAGAGCACTGCATATGTAGCACACAGTAGGTACTCAATTAATGCTTATTTCCTCCCACTTTCAAATATAGAGAGAAATGTCATCTTTTCTACGCTTGGCTGCTTTCCTCCTGTTCAGGTGCCTTTGTCTATATGTCTGTCTGTAATGGGGAGAATGTTACAAGTTACTGGGGGTCAGGGCAGGGTCTAAGTTGGAATTCTAGACTTAAAAACAACAATAAAAATGACTTGAATATCTATTACACTTTGAACCTAGAAAGCAGTTTCCATGCCACAGTTCTGTGAGGAAGGTAGTAGAAATATTGTTATACTTCTTTTACAGATGAGGAAACTGAGGCACAGAGAGGTGATGTCACTTGGGATCTAATCTAATGGACATTATCCATTTTAGAGAGAAGGAAACTGAAGCTCAGAAGTGACATTGCATGGTATTTGGCCATGGCTAGTCAGTATAAGAACTGAGACTAGAACTCAGATCTTGTAAATCCCAAACTAGAGCTATCTCTGCTACTACCCCAAGAGGGATCCAACTATTTTGGAAGTAGCAAAGCAGGCTTCCAGAAAGGGGGAGTGCCTTTCCGGTACTGACATAATTAGAGGCTCATAATAAGGAAATCAAATACTTCTCCCACTCCCTTTCCACACCACCTCCTTTTCCACCCTTGCCAGGTATTTTTAGAGCCTTGGTGTTAATGCATCTGCTTTATATCTTCAGGCTTTTTAGAATTGAGCCTCCTAGAGTGTAAAAAGGAACAGGGCCACAGATTTCTACTTGAGAATTGTACCTGCTAACCAACCCAACTTGGGCTTCCCTTGGCCTTTCCTACTGCTGAGGTGGTGGGCGTGAGAAGAGGCTACAGTTTTTCCTCTACTGTCATAAGCAAATCAACTCCAGAGGCTGGATGACCTACCTCCCAGAGATCTTTGCACTGAACTCAGGCCATTAACCACATGTTTATTAAGCATCTGTTGGGTGCTAGGTGCTAGATGATCTCTAAGGGTCCTGGAATATTCAAGCAGAAGCCTTCCAGGATGGAGGAGGAAAGGTGTTTCTGCACCAGGAATGAGGTCATCCTTGGATCTAAGGACTGACTCAGAAGTGGAGAGGCCCCTCATCCAAACCCTTTCTTTTAAAGATGGGGAGACTCTGGTCCAGAGAAGAAAGATGACTTTCCTTAGGTTCTTAGTAAATAGCAAAGCCAGGATTCAAAGCCATGTCTTCTGATTCGAATCTTAAACTCTGTCCACTATACTCCATGGGAAGCTGGGAATTTAAAATAATTCTTTTGGAAAGGAAATGATCACTGCCAAATTTAGGTGTTTACGAAATACTGATTTTCATATAGCAGATTTGCTTTAAGGGGATCATATCTGTATGTTCCCAGCAACATATCATTTATGTGTGTAAATGTCAAAAAAAACCATTTCTTAAACATTTACGTAGTGTGGGTACACTTGGGAAGCCCACTCAATGGGTTAGTTTCTCTATCCTGAGTAGAGTCACTGGACTGTTTGTTAGTTTTTGGAATGGTTGCTCTCTTGTTTTCCCCTCCTTTGAGCCTATACCCTTTTCTGGCTTGTACTTGTCCAATATATTCAGAAGCAAGAGCGCTTTCAGACAAATGTGTTCTTTAACTTGTTCCCTTTTACATACAGATTTCTGAAAACTGGGAATTCTCCCTTTGGTCCCCAGGAGAAAGGTACCTCATTTTCAGAGACCATGGACAAGGAACAAAATTACAAGATGTCTTCATAGAGTCAAATCTAGATTAACCAGTGCCCTCAATGAAGCTGTCCCATAACTCTTAGGTTTTAGGAGAAAAAGGCAAAAGAAAAAAACAAGCTTAAGATAAGGAATAAAGAAGAGGAAAAATACTTCTGACTGGTATTTTAAGGTCTGCCCCCCACTCCCCCCACATCCATCCATCCAACTGTTATTTGCAAGTCATGGTATCACCTTTCTGATGTCATGACCCTCTTCTAGAATGAAGGACAAACAACAAACAACAATTTTTCTGTATGTATTTGCCCTAATAATAAGCTTTTAGGAAGCAAAAAATGTCAAAGCCAAAAAAGTACCTTAGAGATCAGTGAGTCCAATTCTCATTTAACAGAAGAAACTGAGGCTGAGACAGGGGGAAGGGACTTGATTTCTGCCCTCCTGGAGTTCACATGTACCTACATACTTTCAGCCACTTCCTACATCTTTTTATTTCCTTATTGACCTTAAGGTGATTCTAAAATAAAAATAGAGGGAAACCTGGATGAACTGATATTCTCAGGGAATTGAGAGGGAGGAAGTTCCAGGGTAATCTCATTTTCTAGTTAACCAACAGTAAATTAATAATCATTTTAAAAAATGAATATTATTGATGTCTTTTTCTTACAATACTTAAAATTACCCCCTCCCTATCTATAGAACTTTATCACATAATTTTTTTCAAAAGAAAAAAAAGATAAAAGGAGCAGCTAGATGTTGCAGTGGTTAGAGCATCATACCTAGACTCAGGAGGACCTGAGTTCAAATCCAGACTCAGATACTTAATACTTACTTAGCTGGGTGATCTTGGCCAAGTCACTTAACCCCATTGCCTTGCCAAAAAAAGAAAAAACCAAAATGAAAAGGTAAAGAATTCAGCAAAACCCATCCTTTTAAAAAAGCCTGACATTCTAAGCATTATCCTCTACAACACCTGTTTCTTCTCATATCTCTTCTTTGGGACCCAGCTTGTTTCTTCAAAGAGTATTTATTAAGTAATTACTGAGTGCTAGGTACTTTGTCAAATACTGGAGATACAAAGGAATGCAAAAATAATCCCTACCCCAAGGAACTTCCATTCCAATGGAGGAGACAATATAGAAACAGGTAGACAAGGTATATGTTAATATATGTGTGTGTGTGTGTGTGTGTGTGTATATATATATATATATATATATATATATATATATATATATATTAGATGGATGACACTCTGAGAGAGGAAGGCAATGGCAACTGGGGAGGGGGAGGCAGGAAGGGAGACCAACACAAGTTTCCTGGAGTAGATGGGATTTGAGCTGTGTCTTTCAAGAAAAGATTCAGAAAAAGCTCTCAGTCACTGATGAAAATCTTATTATTAATGTTGGAATCTACGAAGTAAGTAGAGGCAGGATAAGAAAGTAGAAGAAGCCTAGATTTGGAGTCAAGAGGCACTAGGTTTGAATCCTGGCACCTGCCACTTACTAGCGCTGTGACAGTGGGAAAGTCACCTAACCAACCTTTCTGGGGCGAGAATTGGAGGGGCAGAGATGAACCGTTTGAAAGGAAGAAATGGCAAGACATGGAGGAAATCCTCTTATCATATGAGCAATGTGCATTTAGATTTATTAAACTAGGGGAGAGAAACCAATAGAAACATCTAGAGGAATTAGGCTTTACTTAGCTGTTAAAAGAACATAAAACGCTTTCATGGAGCCTTTAAAAAGTGGGGAATTATTTTATTGATTTCATTTAATTCAGTAGAACTATTTTTAAGTGAATTTCATCAAGCTCCAAATTAAGCATTTATCCACATTTTGGCAAGCCATGTCTGTTGATTTGAAAATGGGCCACTTTCTGCAAGGTGACAGTAACCATCTTTTTCTCTGTTTGCAATGTCCACTGGTCAAATTCCCTCTTCTATCTATGTGTCTTCCCCCTTCTGAGTCGAGATCCCGGTTCTCCTATCTTGCAGGTGCAGGTCTGGGATACTGCAGGCCAAGAACGGTTCCGAAAGAGCATGGTGGAACACTACTACCGAAATGTACACGCTGTGATCTTTGTCTATGATGTCACCAAAATGACTTCCTTTATCAACCTAAAGATGTGGATCCAAGAATGCAATGGGCATGCTGTCTCTCCACTTGTCCCCAGGGTGCTTGTGGGCAACAAGTGTGACTTGAGGGGACAGATCCAGGTACCCTCCAGCCTGGCTTTGAAATTTGCCGATGCTCACAACATGCTCTTGTTTGAAACATCAGCCAAGGACCCCAAAGAGAGCCAAAATGTAGAGTCGATTTTCATGTCCTTGGCCTGCCGTTTGAAGGCTCAGAAATCACTGCTGTACCGGGATCTGGAGAAGCAGCCAGGGAAGGTGCAGAAACTGGAGTTCACACAGGACCCAAACAGCAAAAGTTCCTGTCCCTGTTGAAACCGAATGGTTTCAAATGAGCTATTGTTACAGTTTCTCCCCTTTTCCTGTGACTCCACCAAACTGATAACACAGCTTGTTTCTGTACAAGTTGATATTAAAATATGATTTGTATAGATTATCACTTGGATTCCTCTTTTATTTTCCTTTTGGTGGGCATCTCAGTATTCTAGATTTAGAGAGAAATTTACAGCATAATGCTTTGATTTTGACGAAGCATTTTTTTCACGAGGACTATGTGAGATAGAGAGTGATAAGAGCAAGGGGGAAGGGGGCAGCTAGGTGGCACAGTGGATAAAGCACTGGCCTTGGAGTCAGGAGTACCTGAGTTCAAATCCAACCTCAGACACTTAATAACTACCTGTGTGACCTTGGGCAAGTCACTTAGCCCTGTTACTTTAAATAATTTAAAAAAAAGAAAAAAAGCAAGGACAACTCAGAATTGTTTGCACTAGGATTGGACTATGGCAGTGATGGGATGAGAGGGAGCTTACTTGGGTTGGTCCCAGCAGATCCCAGAATGGCCTAATGTATCTATGCCACTGAATTTCATACCTCCATTCCAGAGAGATAAGGGGATGATATAAAAACTAGGGTACAGAAGGAGTCCAATCACTGCCTCCCCCAAGCCTTGCCCTAAGGTTACATCACTGAGGGTAGGGCCAGGTAGGGTGGAGCTGCTGGGGAAAGGGAAAGGAGGGAGAAAACCTTGGGAGGGTGCTGTCTATACCCTCTAAATTTCAGAGCCAAGGAGTAAGAGTCCTGCCTTAGTTATGATCTGATAAGAGGTCAAATTTTTATAACACTCTACAGACATGCTCTCATTTGTCCTCACAACCAATCTCCCTTTAGCTCTTTGACAACACAGACTGCCATTCTCCATGTCAGTCCCCCAAGATTTTGAACACAATAGATGTTTGATCAATATATGTTGAATGAATGAAGTAGATTGTGTTATTGTTCTCATTTTTCAGATAAGGAAAATGAAACTTTAAGAAGGGAAATGGGGGCAGCTAGGTGGCACAGTGGATAGAGCACTGGCCCTGGAGTCAGGAAGACCTGAGTTCAAATGTGATCTCTGACCTATCTGTGTGGCCTTGGGCAAGCCACTTAACCCCATTGCCTTGAAAAAATCTGAAAAAAGAAGGGAAATGACCTGTCCGAGGTAACATAGCTAGTAAGTTATGGGTTGGGGATTTGAATTGAATTCTAACTCTAAATCCTCTTTGTGTTAGACAAAATATATCTTATCTCAGTTTTACCTAGGGTCTCCTCTCAGGAGATTGATTTTAGATTAACCCATGCCTCAATTACCCAAGAAAATGAGGCAAGTATTTTGTTGACCAGAGGGTGTATTCATGGGTAGAAATAGAAATAACATTTTGTTTTCTCATTATGGGGGGGGGGGGGGCAAGGAGGCTATGATCTTCACAAAGCAGGTCAAAGAAATTCCCATGATTCTACTGGGCAGAACTTTCAGAGGCTTAGGTAGCCTCAATCTCAGATAAAGCCCACTAAGTAAAATTCCAAGAAATTTGGAAGAGACCTACATCATACTAAACACAAAACATTAGAACTGGAAAGAAGCCTAAAGTTCATTCTGTACAGTTTTCTCGTTGAACAAAGCTTGGAGAGAAGAAGGGAATCAGGTGTTTACCTATCAATATTTCCTACCTCTAGAAGTGACCTTGGGCATCATCTAAGTAGAAAGTGGTCCAAAAGGCTTACAACTTTCTCCATACTTCTCAAAACAGCACCTGAGAGAACTGATTTCCTTATAACCACCGTGTTGCTACTGTCTCCTACTCTAAAATTCAAGTGTGGAATATTTGCAGGGTACTCAGATCCTGCTTCCCATTCTTTTAACTAATATGGAAGGACGATGGATTTTTGCTATATTACCTGAGTGGGATCCCTCTTCCTGTAAGTCACAGACACAGATCATTGTTTGGGTCTTGATTGACTCAGAATGAATATAAATAGCCATTATTTCTATTTTGGCCAGAAACCCTGAGGGTCTTCTCAGATTGAGGTGGGTTTTTCTTTTTGACTAGTTAAAAAGACCATTCTTTACTTCATTTCTTTCTTAACCAGAATAATCACTGAAATGGCATTGCCTCAGTCAAGCTGAGACCTTCTAAAGATCTTTGATTAAAAAGACCCAGGTCTCCCACAGCAACCAGGACCACGTCCAGTCATTGTGATCTATATCTGGTCAAGAAAATGAGGCTGGTGACTTTGCATAGCTGTCCCTCATTTAAATCCAATTCACTTGCATGTTATGGCATCACCTCCCACATGTCATGGTCCTCCTCGAGAATGAAGGACCACTACCACCAACAACAATGCAGGTACCAGAAAAATTTGCAGACCTTTTCCCCCCTCTCTTTTGGAGATCTTTGTAAAAACAGTTTGGGAGGGCGGCTAGGTGGCATAGTGGATAAAGCACCAGCCCTGGAGTCAGGAGTACCTGGGTTCAAATCCGGTCTCAGACACTTAATAATGACCTAGCTGTGTGGCCTTGGGCAAGTCACTTAACCCCACTTGCCTTGCAAAAACCTAAAAAACAAAACAAAACAGTTTGGGGATCATTTGAGAGGCTTGGTTCAGCCAAGCAAAAGGTGTAGAAGAAAGGGAAAGGTGAATGAAAAAGGTGCTTGAGTCCATGCCCTTAAACACCCCCACCCCTCCATTCCCCCAAACCCCATGACTCAGTGGAAGATGCTGACTAAGTAGTATAAACACTACTTAACATTTGAGGAGGGAGGTGATAAATGGGATAAAAGTACCTTAACCCATCAAAGAGGGGGAAAAATCAATAACTTTGGTCGTGTAGAGGAAATAGAGGAGGTTTCCACAGTTGGTTGGCTGTTGTCTTTTCTCAAAGAAGATCAAAATGAGGTCTTTTTTTTGAAGTCACTATTTTGAGGTCAAGATCCAACTGTGGCTGATCAGATCAGTCTAAACTCGGAAGTTTATACCATAGATTGGGTACAGATAGTCCTTATGAGCATTTTAAATGGAAATGTTGCTAAATTTGTGCATCTTTTTGTCTGAGTTATTTTAGTTCTGCTTTGCTCAATAGAGCACAGGGTTCTCTTTGATGTGGGCATGTCATGCTGGGCAATCCTGGATCAGTGTCTCCCATGTCTCCTAATTGATTCTAAAGTTCTTTTATTTAATTTTTTACTTTTCTACTCCTTTTAACTTCTGCTCTAAGACTTGGCTCCCTTGGACATTATTTTCAACACTAGTTGCACTTTCACTCATTCCCCAACTCACTAATTGAGGTGAAGTTGGATTACTCCTTGTTCTTCAGTGCCATTTTCAACTCTCCCTCTACCACCATCACACAGTAAGGTTTCCTCCTTTGAGGTTCAATCATATTTACCACTCAATAAAGATTCTCTTAGCTGTTATTTACCTATTCAAGTTCATATCCCTTCTTCAATGAGTCCAGCGCCCAGTTCAGTCTTTCCTCCCCAACTCCTGCCCTCATTAAGTATACATACTGATATTCCCTCAAACACCCCATAACCTCTCAGTTCATCTTACTCATTTTCACTCTTCCTCAGAGATGATTTTAATTATGATGTTTTCATCACCCCAAATGCACTATTTCCATATTCAGGAATTTTGAAATTCCCTCATCTAATCACAATCTGTTGTCATTTCTTCTCTCTCTCTGTCTTGCAATGACTTCGAATACCTAGATCCCTAGGTTCTTTCCCAAGTTATCACTTCTACACTGGCTATACTTTTCTCCTCTCATCTTGATATCTTGGTGAGCCAGTTAAACTCTACACAATCTTTTCCTCTTGAGTCCCTTGCTCCCTTATCCCATCAAGATTTTGCCCTGCCAAACCTCAGTCTTGGATTATTACTACCATCCACTTCCTTTGCTCCTACTTATCTGCTACTGAATGAAACTGAAGAAAATTGTGAAACCATGGTAAATCCTCTACAAATTTTTATATTTAAGCTTCCAGTATGGGACATTCCTAATGGACACATTTACCCGATTCAACACAGCAACTATTCTAAATCTTTCCTTCCCTTCCTCCTTTCCTTTCTTCCCTTTCCCTGAAAAAATTGAGATCATTCACCAAAAACTTGCTCATGTTTCCTCTCATCTCATTTTACTCATTTGTCTTCACACTTGTCTCACATGAATAGATGACCCTTCTCCTTGTCAAGACAAGCCTCTCTTCATGCCTAAAGGATCCAATTCTATCCTATCTCCTCCAAGAGATTGTTCCCTCTACCATCCCCATTCTCTCACTTATCTTCAATCTTTCCCTGTCTATTGATTGTTTCTCTACTGTCTACAAATATGCCCATGTATATTCCAACCTCAAAAAACTCTTGCTTGGTTCATCCATACCCAATAGCTATTGTCCCATATCTCTCCTCCCTTTTGTGAGGAAAGTCCTTGAGAAGGATATCTACAATAGGTGCCTCTACTTCCTTTCTTCTCATTCTATTTAAGTCTCTGGGGCAGCTAGGTGGCACTGTGGAAAGAGCACTGGCCTTGGACTCAGGAGGATGGGAGTTCAACTTTGACCTCAGACACTGGATACTTACCATGTGACCTTGGCCAAGTCACTTAATGCCTATAGCCTCGCATCCAGAGCTATCTTCAAATGTTCTGACTCCGTTGGACCTGATGGCTCTGGAGGAGAAAGTAGGCTGGTGACTTAGCACAGCACCCTCCCCCTTCACTCAAATACAATTATGTGCTTGTCATGGTATCACCTCCCTGATGGCATGGTCCTCTTTGAGAAGGAAGGACAAACACCATCATCATCATCATCACTTAACTCTGTGTAGTCAGGTTTCTGGCCTCATCATGCTCTCTCCAAAGCTATTAATGTTCTCTTAGTTATCAGATCTAACGGGCTTTTTTCAATTCTTATCCTTACTGACCTCTCTGCTGCCTTTGACACTGTGAATCACCCTCTCCACTTTGATACTCTCATCTCTTTAGGTTTTCAGGACATTACTCTGTCCTAACTCTTCTTCTCCCAGTCTCCTTTGCTGGATCTGCACCCAGAATACACCTGCAAATGGGGATCCTAGGCCATCACCAGTCATTTCAACCTTTATCTTGCCACTGGATTTTGATGATGCTGGAAGAAAGAGTCAACTTTGCACAGCTCTGTCTCGCTTAAATCCAATTCATGAGCAAATCATCACCTTTGTAATGTCATTGGTCCTTTTTGAGAATGAAGGGTGAACAACAACTACTTGGTGAATATCCCCCAAAGCTTTATCCTGAACCCTTTTCTCTTCTTTCTCTATACTGTTTTGCTTGGTGATCTCAGAAACTCCCATAAATTTTGTTATCATCTCTATCCTGATCATTCTCAGATCCACTTATCCAGCCCTAATCTCCAGATTCATATCTCCATATGCCTTTTGCACATCTTGATCTGAATGTCACATAAATATTTTAAACACATATTAAAAACTGAACTCATTGTCTTTTCCCCTCAAAACTTTTCCCTCTTCCTAACTTTCCTATTACTGTGAAATGCAGCCCTGTCTTCCTAGATACCCAGGCTGGAAATCTAGGTCTCATCTTTAACTTCTTGATTTCATATCATACTCCTTCCCTGGCTCCCACATCCAATCTCTTGCCAAGTCCTGTTGATGCTATCTTTGCAACATCTAGTTATATCTAGTAGATACGTCCCATTCTTTCCTCTGACCTTGCCACCACCCTAGTACAGACCTTTAACACCTAATGCCTGGACTATTGCAATACTGCTGGTATGTCTGCCTGACACAAGTCTCTCCCTGATCCAATTTATCCTCCATTTATCAAAGTCACCTTCCTGAAGCACCAGTTTGATCTTATTATCCTCCTATTGAATAAATTTCAATGGCTCCCTATCACCTCCAAGATCAAGCATAAAATCTTCTTTACAACCTGGTCCTCTCTTACATTTCTAGTCTTCTTATGCCTCACCTACCTCCTTGAACCCTGTGATGCAGTGACACTGGCCTCTCTCATGAGACATTCCATTTTCATTGACTGGATCTCATATTTGGTACACTTGCCTTCATTTCCCTGCTTTCCTAGCTACCTTCAAGTTCCAGCTAAAATAATTCTACCTTCTACAGAAAATCTTTTCTTATCCCATTTAATTCTAGTGCTTTCCTGCTCTATTTTATCATATATATATATGTGTGTGTGTATATATATATGTATATATGTATATATATATATATATATATATATATATATATATATATATTATATATATCGTTCATACTTAGGTGCTTGCATGTTATTGACTCCATTAGGCTGTGAACTCTTTGAGGGCAGGAACCATCTTTTGCCTTTCTTTATATTCCTAGAGCATAGCACAATGTCTGGCACCTAGTATCACTGACCCCAGCAATACCACTATTAGGCCTATGACCTAAATTGAACAAACAAAAAAGGAAAAGGACTCATATGTACTCATATTTAGTACATATTGCTCATATGTAGCTCTCTAAGAACTGGAAACTAAGTGGGTATCTATCAATTGGGGAATGACTGAAAAATTATGCTAATTGAATTTAATAAAATATTCTAGTACTATTAAATATAATCAAAGTGATAACTGGTTTCAGTGAAACCTGGGAAGATTTGTACAAACTGATACAGAGTGAAGTGACTAGAACCAGGAAAACAATTTATACACTAACAACAATACTGTAAAGCTTTGAAAGCCTTAAGGACTCTAATTAATGCATTAGTTAAACATGATTCCAAGGGACTGATAATGAAGCAAGGTATCCACCTTTTGACAGAGGTGATGGCCTTGGAACCAAATGAGACTTTTTTTTGATATAGACAATATGGGAATTGGTTTTGCTTGACCATTCACATTGTTGCAAGGGTTTTTTCTTTCTTTTCTCCCAGTTATGAGGGTGGTCTAGGAGGAAGTGAAAATGGATTTTTGTTCATTGAAAAAATAAAATTTAATTTTGAAAAAGAAATAGATAAGCAGGATTCAAGGAAGTTTTCTATGGGAAATTGAATTTGTTTGGGGGAATGTAGTATAGAACTTCCTGGGCCTTTATGGCACTGAGTAAGAGGCATAAAACTACCTAATAATTTTTATTTGCTGAAGATTTAAGTAACTTTAAGGTTTGAAAAGGGCAGCTAGGTGGTGATGTAGTAGATAAAGCTTTGTACCTGGAGTCAGAAAGACTCTTCTTGAGTTCAAATTTGACCTCAGCCACTTACTAGTTATTTGACCCTGGGCTTCATTCTGTTTGCTTCAGTTCCTCATCTGTAAATTAATCTGGAAAAGGAAATGGCAAACCACTCTAGTATCTCTGCATATCTCTAAAAAATCCCAAATGAGGTCCCCAGGGGTCAAACACAACTGAACAACAAAAACAACAAACACAACTGAACATACAAAACATTTTATACATGTTAACTCATGTGATCCTCACAATAATCCTGGGAGGTAGGTAATGGTAATAATAATAATGATGATGATGATGATGATGATGATGATGATGATAGCTAACATCTGTATAGTGTTTATTGTATGCAGGTCCTATACTAAGCACTTAACAGTTACAATCTCATTTGATCCTCATGATAGCGCTGGGAGGTAGATGGTATTATCATCTCCATTTTACAGATGTGGAAACTGAGGCAGACAGAGGTTGCTTAAAGGTCACATTACTAGGAAGCCTCTGAGGCAGGATATAAACTCTGGTCTTCCTCATCCCTGGCGAAGTATTCTATTTCTGTTCTACCTGTTGCTGTTCAATCATTCAATTGTGTCTGACTCTTTGTGACTTTGGGGACCTATAGCATGCCAATAATATCCTTGGGGTTTTCTTGACAGAGATCTTAGAGTGTTTGGCTATTTCCTTTTCCAGGTCATTTTATAAATGAGGAAATGAGCCATCTAGCTGCCTCCTGGCTACCTGACCACCTTGTTATTAAGAAGCTTTCTTTTTGGAGTCAAAATCTGCCTCCATTTAGCAGTCAACCATTGGTTAGAGTTCTACCCTTGGAAGTCAATCAGAACAGGTCCAATATCTCTTATACTTGGAGGCTCTCTAAATATCGGAAGCTAGCTAATGCTTCACCTTAGTCTTCTCTAGGCTCAACATCCCCAGTTTCTTCCTTAAGTTGTTTCTCCCACTACAGTTAGGTAGTTTTCCCTCTTAATCTTTTCAGCGGGCAAAATTGTCAAGTATTATGTACTGTTCTGACTTTGGGGACAAAGCCAAAGAGATTTAAGGAGTTTACATTCTAGGTGAGGAGTCAAGATGAATACACATGATGCACCTTATCCATTACCTTATATTTAGTAGGCCCTTACACATTTCCTGAACCCAATTGGAGTGAACTTGATGGTAAGATATTTCAATTTGACTGTGTACTGAATCTAGGAATGCCAGGAACTCTAAATTTGCTATGAGTTCCAAAAAAGGAGAGATCAATGTGTACCAACATTCATCAGGGAAGGAAAATTGAATTTAAGATGGACTTTTAAGATTCAGAGTGAAATAAATATGCACAGTAATTACAACAATGGAAATAGAAAGAACAACAACACATCAACAAATCAAATGTGAATGTAACAAACTCATTTTTCTAATTTTTATTCTGAATTCCAAATTCTCTCCCTCCCTCTACCTTTTCCACACCCATTAAGAAAGCAAGAAATATAATATCCATTATTTGTTCAAAGTCATGTAAAATAGATTTCCACATTAGCCACATTCCTGGAAAAAGTAGGAAAAATAAATTGAAAAAATATGCTATAATATGCACCTGAGAGTTGAATAGCATTTTTTCATCACAAGTCCTTTGTAATTGTCATGGATCATTGTTAATGTAATAAGATTATAAAGATCAAGCAAGACTTGAAGGAAGAGATTTCAGAAGAAACCCCCAACCCATGTCTTCATGGAGGTGGGAGATCCATAAGGCATTACACATTATACATGTTTTTGGACGTTTTGATGCATAGATTAGTTATGCTGATTTTTTTCTTCTTTAAAATACTATTTGCCATCCTCACCCAGAAAAAGAACTATGGTATTTGAATGCATATCAAAGCATAATAACTTCACCTTTTTAAATTTGCTTTTTGCTTTTTCCTTCCTATCTCTGAGACATACTGTCATGATATAAAGGACCCAGGTCTACTTTGGAGCATATTCTTATTCTCTTGGTTCAATCCCTCTCCCTGTCAGGAAAACTAACATATGCATGATACTTTCTGGTATACTGAGACCAACTCCCCACTGCATTTGTAAGAATGAAATTCTTAATGATAGAGAGGAAGCTTTTATTAAAAGAAAGGAAAACAAAATATAAAACAACAAAAAGAACCTAATCATAGAAAGTTACTCTGATGAAAGGGAAGATCAAAACACAAACTCAGAAGACAATTTTCTCTTAGTTAAAATGTGAATTGCTCTCAGGCTCCTCCTCCTGAAAATTCATGTAAGAACTCAGAAAGAATTTTTAAAATCAAGTAAGAAAGGTAGAAGAAAATTTGGGAAAAGTAATGAGAGTAATGCAAGAAAAGATTTAAAACTTTGGTAAAGAAATCCGGTCTCAAACACTTAATAATTACCCAGCTGTGTGGCCTTGGGCAAGCCACTTAACCCGTTTGCCTTGCAAAAACCTAAAAAAAAGTTTGGTAAAGGAGGCATAAAAAAACTGAAAAAAATACCTTAAAAAACAGAATAGGCCTTTTTCATAAGAGATAATTTACCTCATTCTACTTCCCCTCCTTTCCACTTCTCCTGGTACATCTCTCTTTCTCAGCCCTTAATTAATTTTTTTTTTTTGGATATCATCTCATCATAGTGAACACACATTCATATCCTTTGTCTATGTATACCCCTTCTAAATGTCTGAACGCTGGTAAAGATTTTAGGCATTACAAGTATAGTCTTCCCATGTAGAAATATAAACAATTTAACTTTACTGAATGCCTTATTATTTCTCTTTCCTGTTTTTCTTTTTATGTTTCTCCCGTGTCTCATGTTTGAATATCAAAATTTCTATTCATCTCTGGTCTTTTAATCAGGAATGCTTAAAAGCCCTGCATTTCTATAGACCCTCTGGTAGAGATCTTAGATCCCTGAAAGAGAAGGCTCAACTTTGCCTTATATATAATATAATATATAATATATTTTATTAAATATCCATTTTTTTCTCCTGAAGGATTATACTCAGTTATGCTGAGTAGGTGATTTTTGGTTATAATTCTAGTTACTTTGTCCTCTGGACTATCATATTCCAAGTCCCCTGATCCTTTAATATGGAAGCTGCTAAATCTTGTGTGATTCTGATTGTGGCTCCACTATATTTGAATTGTTTCTTTCTGGATAATCGCATTGGTTTCTCCTTGACCTGGGAACTTTGGAATTTGGCTATAATGTTATTGGGAATTTTCATTTTGGGATCTCTTTCAGGAGGTAAAAGGTGGAATTAGAAAGACATCAGTTTGAATCTTGCTTCTAACACTTATCAGCTGTAGGGGAATGAGCAAGTCACTTACCTCTGAATTTTAGTTTGTTCGTCTATACACTGGGTTATAGTAAAACCTATACTAACTCTCTTGCAGGGCTATTGTAAGGATCAAATGATGTACAGTGTAAAAAGTACTGCATAAATATCAGCTATTATTATTATTGTTATTATTAACCTTACTTAGCCTAGTCACTAGTCACATAGTTGGGGAACCTCTATTGTAACATAATAACCCTTTGAGAAAAGCTAGGACAAACCTGTAAGAGGAATGAGAACACCATCTTTTTTTTTTTTTTTTTGCAAGGCAATGGGGTTAAGTGACTTGCCCAAGGCCACACAGCTAGGTAATTATTAAGTGTCTGAGGCTGGATTTGAACTCAGGTACTCCTGACTCCAGGGCTGGTGCTCTATCCACTACACCACCCAGCCGCCCCCAGGAACACCATCTTTCCAGTTGATTTTTACACTATCACAATAAAAGTCTCATTCATAAGTATGCATTGCATATGGAAAATGGAACTCTGACCCATGGATCCATGTGTTATTGTGGCTAGGGATAGATTCCCTGGAATGACAGGGAGCCAGTTTGGTTCCTTGATGCTTCTTTGTGGTGGATGGAACATTCAATTCCATTCAATACTGGGAGCTTGAGAGAGGATGTAAAGCAAATCCCAGAGGGGCTTAGACTAATGAAGAATATGAACAAAGATACAGAAGCTGTGATTATGAATTGAGGAAGACATAACAGCACATCTATTAGAAGTTGGGGCCCACTTCTGGCCAAAATGGTGGAGAGAAGACAGGCACAGTGCTAAACTTCTGATCTTCCCTTATAAATAATATGAACAAACCTCTTAACAGAAATCTGATTGACAAAACCCAGAAAGAAAAGCCAGGAGAAGAACATCCATCTTAGGATCTCGGAGCACCAGATTGGTGAGAGCTTGGGAGCCTGGATCAGCCAGGGATTAGTCTGATTAGTGATGGAACTGGAGCCCGGGAACCTGAGGGCCTGAGAACCAGACAGGCTTGATCAGGAGTGGGGCTAGAACCTGGTCAACTGCAGGGACTTGGGTCAACTAGGGAGTAGAGGCATCGGTGGTAGGGCTGGAGGGAGAGTTCCTGAGCAGGACAGTTGCAGAGAGATCCCTAAGCCCCTCTGATCAGGAGGAATTCAGAGTACACACCTCCATTTCTTCCCAGAACAAACACAATTACAGACTACCTCTGCCCCAGACTAAGGCTGAGCAACAGAACCACCTCAGCTGACAACAGGGAGAGTGATCACCTCACTCCAGGGTATAGTCCACTACTGATCAAAGACAAAAGTATTTAAAGCCTCTAGGGATCCTGACACCAAACCCATGTAACCAGCCCCTCCTTAACACAAGGTTTTAGGATAATGAAGAAAGGCCAGTGCAAAGGAGGGTCTATAGAAAAATTCTTGGAAGGAAAAGACACCAATTCAGAGAGACTGAGAACCTCTGAGGAGAATATGACCTGCTCTCCAGCACAGAAAGACTTCCTTGAAGAAATAAGGAAGGAGTTTAAAAATCAATTGGAAAATTTGGGAGAGAAAATTAACACCTTGCAACAAGAAAACAAATAATTGGAAAATACAATTAGACAAATACAAAATGAGAATAATCCTGTCAGATCCTCAATTGGGCAAATGCAAAAAGAAAATGATTCTCTCAAAACCTCAATTAGTTAAATGGAAAACTCTTTCAAAAATAGAATTGACCAATTGGAAAAGGAGTTGCAAAAGTTAAACGAAGAAAATTCTTCTCTAAAAAAAGAATGGAGTCTGTGGAAACTAGACTTCATGAGACAGAAAGAGCCTGTTTAAAAAAAAGCAAAAAATAGAGAAAATAGAAAAAAATATGAAATACCTCAGCAGCAAAACCACTGACCTCAAGAACAGATCAAGAAGGGACAACCTGAGGTCTTCCTGAAAACACTGAAGAGTAAAATAGCTTAGACTTAATATTACAGGATTTAGTGATGGAAAATTGCCCTAATATCATGGAACCAGAGGGCAAAATAATTATTGAAAGAATACATCGAGCCCCTCCGGAAAGAGATCCTAAAATGAAAACGCCAAGTGATGTTGTGGCCAAATTTCAGACCTGTCAAATAAAAGAGAAAATCCTGTAAGCAGACAGGAAGGAAACAATTTAAATACCAAGGAGCTACAGTAAGGATTATACAGGACCTGGCTGCATCAACATTAAGGGATCAAAGGCCCTGGAATGAGATATTCTGAAGAGCAAGGGAACTTGGAATGTAGCCAAGAATCCACTATCTGGCAAAGTTGAGCATTCTCTTTCAGGGGAAAAGATGGACATTTAATGAAATGGAAGACTTCCAACAATTCCTGATAAAAAAACAAGAGCTAAATAGAAAATTTGGACATCAAACAGGAGGTTCAAGAGACACATAAAAAGGTAAAAAAAAAGGGGGGTAAAGAAAAAATCTGCTATCCAATAAGATGAAACTGGCTATATCCCAGCATGGGAAAAAGATTATCATAACTCTTGAGAATTGTAACTCTATCAGAGATAATATACTTAGCTAGAAGTGATGGACATTCATGACTTAGCCATGAGACTGTTAGCTAATGGGATGAAACTGGCTATATCCCTACTTAGGAGAAAGCCTCTAATAACTCTCAAGAATTGCAACTCTATTAAAGAGAATATACTTAGCCAGAAGTGATGGATACTCAGGATTTCCTATAATTTTACATAGAATGATTTAAAAAATACTTCCTCCTTAGAAGGGGGGATAGGAAGGAGATGGGAGGATGGGGGAATTAAATGGGGTAAATCTCATTACATTAAGAGGTAAAAAAAGACCGATGGTAATAGAGGGGAAGAAGGGAGGCAATGAGAAACAGCTGAATCTTCCTCTCATCAGACTTGGCTTAAAGTTAACTTACACACACACTCAACTTAAAAAACATCTTACCTTTCAAGTTTTAAAAGGGGAAAAGGGGAGGGGGGAATAGAGACAAGGAAGGGGAGAAAAAAGGAAACTAACAGGAGGAAGGGAAGGGAAAAGGGAAAAAGGGAAAGGGGAAAGAAAGGAGAGGGGGTGGATATAGGAGGGCAAACACACTGAGGGGGGTGATATTCAGAAACAAAATACTGGGGAATATGGGTAAAGGGAAAAAAAGGGGAAAAATACAAACAGAGGGAAGATAGCATGGAGGGCAATAAAGAGGTAGTTATTATAACTTTGAATGTAAATGGGATGAATGCTCCCTTAAAACATAAGCAAATAGCAGAGTGGATTAAAAACCAAAATCCTACAATGTACTGCTTAGAAGAAACTCATTTGAACCAGAGAGATACATATAGAGTAAAGGTACAAGGTTGGAGTAAAATATATTTTGCTTCAGCTGGAGTGAGAAAAAACAGGGGTAGCAATCCTTATCTCAGACAAAGCAGCTGCAAATATAGATAGGGTGAAAAGAGATCAGGAAGGAAACTATATCCTCCTAAAAGGTACCATAGACAATAAAATGATTTTTTTTAGGTTTTTGCAAGGCAAATGGGGTTAAGTGGCTTGCCCAAGGCCACACAGCTAGGTAATTATTAAGTGTCTGAGACCGGATTTGAAACCAGGTACTCCTGACTCCAGGGCCAGTGCTTTATCCGCTGTGCTACCTAGCCGCCCCAATAAAGTGATTACAATACTGAATATGTATGCACCCAATGGGATAGCATTCAAATTCTTAGAGGAGAAGCTGAAAGAACTACAGGAAGACATAGACTGCAAAACTCTACTAGTGAGAGACCTCAACCTCCCACTCTCAGATTTAGATAAATCGAATCATAAAATAAACAAGAAAGAAGTTAAGGAGGTAAATGAATTGTTAGAAAAACTAGATATGATATACTTATGGAGGAAATTGAATGGGGATAGAAAGGAATATACCTTTTTCTCTACAGTACATGGCACTTATACAAAAAGCTGACCATGTACTAGGGCATAAAAACCTAATGATCAACTGCATAAAGGTAGAAATAGTGAATACAGCTTTCTCAGATCACAATGCAATAAAAATCATATGCAATATTGGGCCAGGGAGATACAGACCCAGAACTAATTGGAAACTGAATAACCTCATTTTAAAGAATGAGTGGCTCAAACAACAAATTATAGAAAGAAGTAATTATTTTATCTAGATAATGACAATAATGAACAACATACCAAAACCTATGGGATTCACTCAAAGCGGCTGTTGGGGGATATATTATATCTTTAAATGCTTACATGAATAAATTAGAGAAAGAGGAAATGAATGAAATAAACATGCAACTAAAAAAATTAGACAAAGAACAAATTAAAAATCCCCAATTAAATAACAAATTAGACATTCTCAAAATTAAAGGAGAAATTAATAAAATTGAAAGCAAAAAAAAACTATTGAATTAATAAATAAAACCAAAAGTTGGTTTTATGAAAAAAACCAATAAAATTGATAAACCTCTGGTCAATTTGATTAAAAAAAGAAAGAAGTAAACCAAATTGCTAGTATCATAAATGAAAAAGGTGAACTCACCATGAATGAGGAGGAAATTAAAGTAAGAATTTGGAATTACTTTGCCCAAATCTATGCCAATAAATTTGACAATCTAAGTGAAATGGATGAATACTTAAAAAATATAAGTTGCCCAGGTTAAATGAAGAGGAGATTAAATACCTAAACAACCCTATCTCAGAAAAAGAAACTCAACAAGCCATCATTGAACTCCCTAAGAAAAAATCTCCAGGGTCTGATCAATTCACAAGTGAATTCTACCAAACATTTAAGGAACAATTGGTTCCAATTCTATACAAACTCTTTGGAAAAAATAGGGGAAGACAAGACTCTGCCTAACTCTTTCTATGATGCCAATATTGTGCTGATACCTAAACCGGGAAGAGTTTGAACAAAGAAAGAAAATCATAGACCTATCTCCCTGATGAATATAGATGCAAAAATCTTAAATAAAATCTTAGCAAAACAATTACAAGAAGTTATCACTAGGATAATATATTTTGACCAAGTAGGATTCATCCCAGGAATGCAGGGTTGGTTCAATATTAAGAAAACTGTTAGTATAATCAATTATATCAACAACAAACCTATCAGAAATTATATGATCATATCAATAGATGCTGAAAAAGCTTTTCTCAAAATACAGCACCCATTCCTACTAAAAACACTAGAGTGTAGGAATAAATGGACTGTTCCTTAGAATAATAAGCAGTATCTATCTGAAACTATCAACAAGCATTATATTCAATGGGGAGAGGCTAGAGGCATTCCAAATATGATCAGGGGTGAAACAAGGGTGCCCATTATCACCACTACTATTAAAGAAATTGAGGGAATTAGAACTGGAAAGGAAGAAACAAAACTCTCACTCTTTGCAGATGACATGATGGTATACCTAGAGAATCCCAAGAAATCATTCAAAAAACCACTGGAAACCAATTAACTTTGCTAAGTTGCAGACTATAAAATAAACCCTCAACTTTTCTATATTTGATTAGCAAGATACAGCAGTATCCTCAGACAATATAAAATACCTGGGAATCTATTTGCCAAGGCAGACTCAGAAACTTTTTGAAAACAGTTATAAAACACTTCTCACACAAATTAAATCAGATTTAAATAACTGGGCAAACATCAACTGCTCATGGATAGGTAGAGCTAATATAATAAAAATGACAATTGTACCAAAACTAAACTACCTGTTTAGTGCCCTACCAATCAAAATTCCAAAAAATTACTTTAATGAGTTAGAAAACATTGTAAGTAAATGCATATGGAGAAATAAAAAGTCAAGAATTTCCAGGGATTTAATGAAAAAAAGTACAAAAGAAGGGGGCTTAGCCCAACCTGAACTAAGATTATATTATAAAGCATCAGTCATCAAAACTGTCTGGTATTGGCTAAGAAATAGAGTGGTGGGGGGCGGCTAGGTGGCACAGTGGAGAAAGCACCGGCCCTGGAGTCAGAAGTACCTGAGTTCAAATCTAGCCTCAGACATTTAATAATTACCTAGCTATGTGGCCTTGGGCAAACCACTTAACCCCATTGCCTTGCAAAAACCTAAAAAAAAAAAAGAAATAGAGTAGTGGACCAGTGGAATAGACTAGGTGCAATAGCAGGAAATGATTATAGTAATCTGCTGTTTGATAAACCCAAAGAGTCCAGTAATTGGGATAAAAACGGCTGGGAAAATTGGAAGTTAATATGGAAAAAACTTAGATTAGACCAATACCTCACACCCTATACCAAGATAAGATCAAAATGGATACAGGATTTAGACATAATAAACAATATTATAAGTAAACTAGAAAATCAAGGAGTAGTTTACCTGTCAGATCTATGGAAAGGGAAGCAGTTTATGACTAAGGAAGAGATGGAGAGCATCACTAAAAACAAACTAGATGCTTTCTATTACATTAAATTCAAAAGCTTTTGTACAGACAAAACCACTGTAACCAAGATCAAAAGAAATGTAGTAAACTGGGAAACAATCTTTACAACTAGTATTTCTGACAAAGGACTCATTTCTAAAATATACAGAGAACTGAGTCAAATTTATTTTAAAAAAAGCCATTCCTCAATTGACAAATGGTCAAAGGATATGCAAAGGTAATTTACAGATGGGAAGATCAAAGCAATCCATAGTCATATGAAAAATTAGTCTAAATTATTACTTATTAGAGAAATGCAAATTAAGGCATCTCTGAGGTACCACCTCACACCTCTCAGACTGGCCATTATGACCAGAAAGGACAGTGATCATTGTTGGAAGGGTTGTGGGAAATCTGGGACATTAATATATTGTTGGTGGAGTTATAAACTCATCTAACCTTTCTGGAGAGCAGTTTGGAACTATGCCCAAAGGGCAACAAAAATGTATATACCCTTTGATCCAGCAATACCACTACTGGGTCTATACCCTGAAGAGATGATGAAAAAGGGTAAAACATCACTTGTACAAAAATATTCATAGCAGCCCTGTTTGTGGTGGCAAAGAATTGGAAATCAAGTAAATTTTCTTCAATTGGGGAATGACTAAGCAAACTGTGGTATATGTATGTCATGGAACACTACTGTTCTATTAGAAACCAGGAGGGATGGGAATTCAGGAAAGCCTGGAGGGATTTGCATGAACTGATGCTCAGCGAGATGAGCAGAACCAGAAAAACACTACATTCTAACAGCAACATGGGGGCAATGATCAACTTTGATGGACTCGCTCATTCCATCAGTGCAACAATCAGGGACAATTTCGGACTGTCTGAAATGGAGAATACCATCTGTATCCAGAGAAAGAACTGTGGAATTTGAACGAAGACCAAGGACTATTGCTTTTAATTTAGAAAAAAAGACTGATATCTTCTTGTCTGATCTTGCTATCTCTTATACTTTATGTTTCTTCCTTAAGGATATGATTTCTCTCTCATCACACTCAATCTAGATCAAAGTATACCATGGAAACAATGTAAAGACTGGCAAATTGCCTTCTGTGTGGGGTGGGGTGGGGGAGGGAAATAAGATTAGGGGAAAAATTGTAAAACTCAAAATAAATAAAATCTTTTAAAAATGCTATTGGGGGCAGCTAGGTGGTGCTGTGGATAGAGCACCGGCCCAGGAGTCAGGAGTACCTGAGTTCAAATCCAGCCTCAGACACTTAATAATTACCTAGCTGTGTGGCCTTGTACAAGCCACTTAACCCCATTGCCTTGCAAAAACAAAAACAAAAAAACAACCCTCAAAAATGCTATTGGCTTGGGGGAAAAAAAGAAGTTGGGGCCCATTCTCAAAGAGGGGTGAGTCATGAGATTGTGGAAAGAATGCTAGATCTAACATCAAGATCCCTCAGTTCAAATCCCAAATCTGATACTTAACTATAATCATGGGCAAGTCAACTAACTTCCCTGTAACTCAGTTTTCTCATCAATAAAATGAGTGAGTTTAGTAGATGGCCTTCGAGGGCCCTTTTAGTTTCATCTGTCTGGGCCTCAGTTTACTCATCCATAAAATCAAGGGGGTGGACTGAATGGCCTCTTAGGTCCCTTTCATTTTTAAATTAGTGCTCCTATGACTTACATCTCATTAAGTTAATTTCAGTGGTGGAATTCAAATAAATTAACAACTGGTTCTCAACCCTAATGACTGTTTTTAAGTATATAAAAAGATATACCAAAAGGTAGTTTAGTATTTCATGCATTTAATACTAAAATAAGAACAATAAAACAGGTACATAAGAATGGATTATGCAATATTATTCACAGTATGTAAATGTATCCTTAGAGAGCAAAAGCAGCCATGTGATCATAGCAGCCAATGTTGGAACATATGCAGAACCAAAACTCATTTTACCTATTCTAACTTCTTTTGCTTCTACTTCTATGGCTTCCAAATTGGGCAATAAGAAAACCTTTGAAATCTATATTTCTATTGGTTCATTGTGTCCCAGCTTCCGATTGGTTTCACCATTCAGGTAGCACCAGCACACTCATAATTTCTCAGGGGAATTTTTGGTGTAACACAAAGCAGAAACAAAGTACAGCTTGTCATCCCCTGGTTGTTTGGCATTTTTTCTCTTTACATTAAATATTTATTTACTGAAGTATTTAAAATGTAGTATTTCATCAACGATATAATGAGTTTTAAAAAATGAATAAATAAATATTACAAGCATAGTTCTGCCAATTTTTTTTCCACCTATGGATGGAATGAACATTACTATGGGCACTTAGAAAATACTTTTGCATACATGAATAAAAGAGTAAGAAATATAAATTTGTGATTTTCATATTGGGTGACTACCCAGATGCCCACCTTAAAGAGAACCTTGGGGGGCAGCTAGGTAGTGTAGTGGATAGAGCACTGGCCTTGGAGTCAGGAGTACCTGAGTTCAAATCTGGCCTCAGACATGCAATAATTACCTAGCTTTGTGACCTTGGGAAAGTCACTTAACCCCACTGCCTTTCAAACCCCCCCCCAACAACAAAAAGAGAACCTTGATTACAAGTGTCATTTTAACAACCAATTTGCTGAACTCAATATAAAATTGGGTATCAGTTCTGCTGAGCTGGTGTGAACAGGCTCAATCCCACCATTGATTAATTTTCTCTTCTAGGCCTCCATTTACTTATCTAAAAATTGGGGATAGTAATACCTGTACTATCTACCCCCTATAATTATTGGGAGCAAAGTACTTTGTAATCCTAATAGAAAGGGGTGCTATTATTATTGTCTTGACAGATTAATTTGATGAAATTGAACAGGGTTTACTATAAAGTTCTGTATATGTCTCGAGAAGCAATGACAGAAGTCTGGGTGTGAGGAAGACCTTAACAGCAGTTCCTATGAAAATGTCTGGTGGTTATTTGAACATAAGGTCAAAATGGGCCTCTTTGTGTTACATGACTACTAAAACACTGTGAATTAGACTCTTAGACTATGTTAATAAAGCAATAATTCCCAGGCAACTAGATATATTGCGGAGTGACTGGGCTAGAGTCAGGAAGACCTGAATTCAAATTTGGCATCAGGCATTTACTAACTGTATGAAACTAGGCAAGTCACTTAACCTCTACCTGCCACAGTTTCCTCAAGTGTAAAATGAAAACAATAATGGCTCCTATCTTGCAAGGTTGTGAGGATCAAATGAGATTATGTCTCTTGTTTTTTTTTTATTTTTATGAGGCAATGGGGTTGAGTGATTTGTCCAAGGTCACACAGCTACTAATTATAAAGTGTCTGTGGCTGGATTTGAACTGAGGTCCTCCTGACTCCCAAACTGGTGCCCTGTCCACTGTGCCACCTAGCTGCCCCTGAGCTCGTGTTTGTAAAGCATTTGGTACAGTACCTGGTACACAGTAAATACTTAATAAATACCCTTCCCCTTTTTACACTGCTATAAAACTAGTTTCCATCATTCTCACAACAATCCTGTGAAATCAGATAGCACAAAAATTATCCTCTATATTTTATAGATGAAGAAACTAAAGTTCATAGAGAACATAACTGATCCAAGGTCATTGTGGAAAGTCCTGGATGGTCATTGTACCAGGCTTGGTGCCAGGGGATTCCCATGACTGAACACCTAACATGTACTGATGACTAGGCACCAGCAGTCAGGGATTAAACATTTCTATCCCTGTTTTAGGTCTGAAGATGATCCAGAGAAATGACTATATTATAAAAATAAGTGCCATACTCCCCTGAGTGACTTCCAGCCCTGTTGAGCCCTGATGCTTTGGAAAACTGCCTGAGACTCTTTGTAAGCAGGCCTCTCACACTAAAGTCTGCTTGTTTCCATTACTTTGGGCTACTGCGTCCCTGTGCTTCTCTCTGTTGGTTGCTGTCAAGTCCATTTTAAAAACAGTCACATGGCTGCTAACCTTCCGTCAACATTCAAACCCAGCTCCTTCAGATGATCATCACCCTACAAGTACTTCGTACTCAGAGGCCAAGTGCTAAGTACTAGGGAAGCAAATGCCAAAGTAAGCCAGTTTCCCACTATGGTCTCCATCTTGTTTTTGAGGAGTAGGATCCCCCCCACCCCCAACTCTCAGGGTTCTACACCCTTCTTTACTACTTATATCCTGCTGCTGCTAATCCTCTTAGGAGATCAGTTGCTCCCAACTGCCCCAACTGCTTATACTTTCTCTTTCCCTTAACTTCTGCTAATCACAACAATACATGGATAAACTTTTCTTCTGTCCCAAAATTCTCCTGGGTCAAGAGTCAGTATTTTAAGTGAATTTATTCATGTCCACTCAAACCCCTGAAGCCTTTCGTTGTGAGCACATTTTCTGGCAACATTTGTTGGCACCCATCATGGGGCCTGATTTGCCTCTGACACCAGAAGACCTTGTTTCTCAGGTAAGCAAAATAAAAAAAGACAGTCCCTTCACTTGTGGAGCTTACATTCTATGGGGAAGACAACATATATATGTATATAGGTAATTTGAAGGGAGAGAAAGAGCAATTGCAGCTGTGAGGGATAGGGGTAACAGGAATCAGGAAAAGCTATATGTAATATCATCTGATCTTTGAAGGAAGTCAAGGATTCCAACAGGTAGAAATAAGGGGGAGTTCATTCCAGATCTGGGCAACAGCTTGGGCAAAGGCATGGAAATGAGAGAAGGAGTGGCATGGATGTAGAACAGCAATGAGTCCTGTTTGTACCACAGAATGCAGGAGGAAGAGTAATACATACTAAGCCTGAAAAGGTTGATTAGAACCCACTTTTTTGAGGCCATTAAATATCAAATAGAGGAATGTGTATTAGATCCTAATAGGAAAGCACTGGCATTTATTGAGCAGGGGAGTGATATGATAAGATCTGTGCTTTGGGAGAAATCACTGACTGTGGTAGATGAGAGGCAGATGGTAGAGTAGGGACAAGTAAAGGTTTTTTAAGGATGGGGAAGTCTTGGGCATGTTTATAGGCAACAAGGAAAGAAGTCAGTATATATAGAGAGACTGAAAATTAAAGAGAGGGGGATAATTGAGGACAGCAAATTGCTAAAAGAAACAGGAAAAATGGAATTGGGGGCCTAAGAAGATGGATTGGCCTTAGTAAGAAGGGCCACTTTTATCAGACATTGGAGCAAAGGAGGAGAGGGTGACCCCCTCAAGAGCCTCTAGAATAGGGAATTCACAGCAAATTGCCTCTATTTTCTCAGTAAAATATGAGAAGGGGTCTTCTGCTGAAAGGGAAGGGGAAGGTACAAGGGGCTTGAGGAGAGAGGGAGAACTTTGACAGTCATAATGGGGAGTGTAATAAAGAGACAATTAGGGGAGGATTAAAAGGATTGCCTTGCTGCAGTGAGGTCCCAGTTAATTAGATGAAGTAAATTTGTAGTAGATCCAGGCAGCATGACCATGTGATTTTCTTTTAGCTATGTTCTGCAGCACAAGGGTAAGAGCAGAGAAAGCAAATGGCGAGAGTGATGCACGATAAGAGTTTGGCAGGACATGAGTGATGATCAGGCAAGAGGACAAGGTATTTGAAGTACACAGTTGAATTAGTTAACTATGGTCAAAATTGAAAAGTGAAGAAAGTAAAGCCAGAGTAGAGTTCATGGCCTGAGAGAACACTAAGGGACAGAGGAAGTCACTGTGAAGCTAGGAAATCAAGTTTGGGGGGAGTGAGACAAAGGGAAAAATGTAAGGATAGCAGATAGTAGATTTTAAAGTTCTGTATCATGAAAACAGAACACTTATCTTTCCTCCAGCTCAGTTTCACACATGGACTACAGGGGTGAAAGCTGGGAAGCTAGGATATATGAGGGGACATAGATATAAAATTGTATGTATCTATTTGTCTGTCTGTCTATCCATCCATCTATCTACCTATCCACCCACCCATCCATCCATCCATCTGCTATCTATTTATCTATCTATCTATCTATCTATCTATCTATCTATCTATCTATGTGTCCATCCATGTATATATGTATCTATCTATGCATCTGTGTATCTATATATTTATCTATCCTTCTATGTCCCCAAGTATAAGGGGTAGGAGTTTGACTGGAGAAGTATACTGTGAATTAAGTACTGAACCACTTGAAAAAGGAAGGAGGACTTGGGAGTTGGTAGATAACTGTTACTGAGATCCCTGTAAAGGTTGAGACATCTGGATGGACTGAGTCTCAGAGGAAAAGAGGGCACAGTCTGGTACAATAAAAAGAGAATTGTCACCTGGGTTTGAATCCTGCATCTAACATATTACATGTGTGATCTTGGGCAAGTCACTCAGCCTCCTAGACCTGTTTCCTCATCTATAAAATAAGGGTGTTGGAGTCTCTCCAACCCCACAACTTTGAGCTTATGAATTTGTGATAGCAGCATAGAAAGGATCTGGAAGTGGCAAGTCTAGTATGTTCACCGTTTTTTTCTCCTGGTCTTGTGTGTTAGGGGACATGAGAGAAGTTGCTGTAATACTGGAAAGGAAAGTCAGAAAGGCACTGTCTTATGATGTGTTTGTGTGTGTGTGTGTGTGTGTGTGTGTGTGTGTGTGTGTGTGTGTGTGTATGGGAGGGGGAATATGGAGAGTGTGCCAAGTCATTAGGAATGCCAGAAGATGGAAGGCACATAGGAAAAAAGGGTCTAGCTTGTTCACAGTAGAAAAGGAGCATCTGAGGGCACAATGAAAGGGAAGGGCATGTCTTGGAGGGTCCTTGGGAGGGCAGAGCTGGAAGGGATTTGGGAGGGTGAGGAATGGTTGTAGGAGAGTTTTTAAAAAATGTTCTACTTAGGCAACCATCCATAGTTCTATATTTCTGGGAGTAGGAGAGGAAGTATCCCATTCCATTCTTATCCCATTGATTTCCATGAGGCTCAGAGGCATCCTTTCTCCCCAATGCTCTTCAAATATTACTCAGTCATCCCTCTGAAATATCTTCCCTTAGTTTCTGTTGACCTTCATTTTCTATCATTACTGAGCACCCGGGTAGCCTTTGACAGTCTATTTCTGGACAGAAACTAAGCTTTTTGCACATACTGTTCTTCCCTATGTTTGGGGTCTAGGTCTGGCTGTATTTTTTTTTTGGAAAGAGCCATAATTTTTCCTGTTTATCTCTTTTCCTCCTTCTCCCTTTGCTAATCTGAGCCAAATAACCAGTCATCAATCCTTAGACTATAGCCACATCTAATAAACAAGGGTTAGGGAAGTAACAGAACAACTCTCTTGGCTTCCCTTTAACTATCATGTGCATTATCACGTTGTGTCCTTGGATCCAAGTCAGTTCTGGTCCAGATTGCTTCATTTCTTAGTCAGTTTAACTCCTTGGTTGCCATAACAATCTCAGATATGTATGATCAGAAGAGGACTTGGGCTGTTAATATGAGAGAAACAAATTAAAGAGGGCTATGCTATTATCCAGAGAATGTTTGACATAAAATATAAATGTGTATATGTATGTATGTATGTATGCATAAATGTTAACTACCATCTACAAGCAGAGGGGTTCAAATATACATAAAAAAAGAACTGAGAAAATAAAAGACAGTATGGTATAGAGACCCTCCCTTCTTCTGGTCAGTATTTAAAAGTTTATAAATAGCAATAGCAGCAACTGAGATTCCAAAAGGTTCAGAACCTATAAGTCACATACAAACCATCCCAAAGATCAAAGAGATGTAATTTTCAGATTGTACGATATATTAACCAAAAATCACAGCTTGGTAATATGTGCTGGATCGGGAAAAGTCACTTAACAGGATTTCTTTGTCTTATGAGATCTATTTATCTATTTTTCAGACAAATTTCAGATAGCCCCAGTAAGATAAGCAGAATATAAAATGGTGCTGATAATTTAAAAAATGTTTTTATTTGTTTTTTTCCGACAACATGCACTGGTAGCTTTCACCAATCTTTTTATCTGCAAGGTTATGGATTTTACAGTTTTATCCCTCTCTCCTTCTCTCCCCCCCTTGACAGAAAGCAATCTAAAATAGGCTCTACATGTATAATTATTCTAAACATAGATCCATGTTAATCACGTTGTGAAAGAAGAATCAAAGATTTGGATATATTATTGAACTAACCCCAAGAAAGCACAGATAGTAGTTAGTCTGTTCCCCAAAAACATTTATAAAAATGAGACTTCAAACTTTTGCCCCCTCTCCAAACTTTCTTTGAGTCCAACCCACCAAATGCTCCCAACTTCTATTCCCAAATGGTCTGCCTCTGTACCCTTTTTCACTGTCTGGATTTTCTGTGCTATTCGCCCCTGTACTCTGTGCCATATTCAAGTGTGATTGTTATTTCATTTCTGACTGCCATTGTGGCCTTTCCTGACAAGTACCCAAAGAGCTGGGTGCACCTGCTCTATTTCATAATTTCATAAATTAATTAGCAATTCAGGTTGTGGACCTTGGTGACTGGGAGAATTGTGGTTTATTGGATCAGAAATAATGTTCCATTATGTGCATGCATTTTAAGTTCAGCCATTCACCATTCAATACTTCTAGTTATTTTCGAAGTTTTTGCTATTATAAGTTGTGCTGCTAAGAATATTATTGTACAAATGGATCCTTTTTTCTCTCTCAATAACTTCCTTGGTGATATAACCCTAGGACCAATGGGTTTAAGGGTATATACATCTTTATACCTCTTACTGAATGGATATTCCATAGTTTTCCAAAGAAGTTGAACCAGTTCAAAACTCCATCAGTAGCATGATAGCGTGTCTATGTTTTTTTTTTTTTTGTGAGGCAATGGGGTTAAGTGATTAGCCCAAGGTCACACAGCTAGTAAGTATCAAGTATCTGAAACTGCATTTGAACTCAGGACCTCCTGATTCCAGAGTTGGTGCTCAATCCACTGCACCACCTAGCTGTCTCTGATAACATGTCTATGTTTACCACAGCCATGGCAGGAAATGATTTTTTTCATCTTTTATTTTACTATCATCAAAGTGACAAGTATTAGGTATGATCTCAGAATTGTTTCAATTTGCATTTCTTTGATTTTCTTTTAGCAACTATGTGCCTGCTATGTGTCAGACATTGTTTTGGGTACTAAGATACAAATATAAAGAATGAAACAATCTACATGTATGTTGTGAAACACTATTGTTCTATTAGAAACCAGGAGGGATGGGAATTCAGGGAAGTCTGGAGGGATTTGCACGAACTGATGCTGAGTGAGATGAGCAGAACCAGAAAAACACTGTACACCCTAACATGGGGGTGATGTTCAACCTTGATGGACTCACTCATTCCATCAGTGCAACAATAAGGGACAATTTGGGGCTCTTTGCAATGGATAATGTCATCTGTATCCAGAGAAAGAACTGTGGAGTTTGAACAAAGACCAAGGACTATTACTTTTAATTTAGGAAAAAAAACTGGTATCTTCTTGTCTGATCTTGCTATCTCTTATACTTTATGTTTCTTCCTTAAGGATATTATTTCTCTCTCAACACACTCAATTTGGATCAATGGAAACAATACAAAGACTGACAAATTGCCTTCTGTGGGGGGTAGGGTGAGGAGGGAAGTAAGATTAGGGGAAAAATTGTAAAACTCAAAATAAATAAAATCTTTTTAAAAAAGAGAAAAAAAGAATGAAGCAATCTGTACTACAAGGAACTTACATTCTAATGGAGGAGACAAGAGGTACATATATGGCTATAGACAGAATAAATATATACAGAGAAGAAATGCAAAAAAATCCAAGGTTGGGAAGGAGAAAGAAGAGCACTGATGAGGGGGTCATGAGAGGTTTCTTTTAGAAGACGAGGCTTTGAGTTTCATGTTGAAGGAAGAGTGGAATTCTATGAAGTCAAGGCAAAGAGGAAATGTATTCCAGGCATAGCAAATAGCCAGTGTAAAGGTTGGTGATGAGAAATGGAGTTCTGTGTATGTGTGGAACAGAGAAAATTCCAATTTGACTTGCAGAGTCAGGTTGCAGTGTTCAGGAACAGGAATGATATATGATGAGGCTGTAAGCATATGGGCCAGGTTTTGAAGGGTTTTAAAAATTAAACAGGGGGCGGCTAGGTGCGCAGTGGCTAAAGCACCGGCCCTGGAGTCAGGAGTACCTGGGTTCAAATCTGGTCTCAGACATTTAATAATTACCTAGCTGTGAGGCCTTGGGCAAGCCACTTAACCCCATTTCCCTTGCAAAAACCTAATAAAAAATAAAAATTAAACAGAAGAGGTTTGATTTTATGTGAGAGGGAACAAGAAGCTACTTGAGGTTAGTAATTAGGGAAGTGAAGTAGACAGATTAGAGATGATGCAGTTATTAGATATTTTGAACATTTTTGCATAGCTGGAGACAATTTTTCTTTTTAGAAGAATCTGTTGCATCATCTTTTTATGTAGAAGAGAAAGGTTTTTAATCTTTCACATTTGTGTCAGTTTCTCATAAAGTTTTGGAAGTCAAACTTCTCAAAGATGTTTGATGCAAAGATTTTCCCCTCCAGTTTGTTTTTTGTGTGGTATGTGATGCTGGCCTGCTTCCATTTTTGACCCAACTGCTATCCAGTTTTACCAATAATTTTTGTTAAATGATGAATATTCTCTCAGTGTTTTGTGACCCTATGTTTATCAAAACTAGACTATTATGTGCATGTAGTTCTAGCTCATGAAAATTTGTTTCTTTGATCAATTTTTCTATTTTGTATCTAGTTATTGCTTCAGAGTTTAATTTGTAGTATGGGAGCACAAACCTCTCATTTTAGTTTTTCCTTTAAATTATTATTTATTTTTAACTTTTTAAAAAGTGTTGAGTTCCAAATTCTCTTCTTCCCTTCAGCCCTCAACCACTGAGAAGGCAAGCAACGTGGTATCAATTATACATATGCAAAGCATATTTCCACATTAGCTATAGAACAAAAAAGCAGGAAAAATAGAGAGAAAATTATACTTCAATTTGAACTTAGAATTCATCAATTCTCTCTAGAAATGAATAACATTTTTTCATCATGAGTCTTTTGGAGTTTTCTTGGATCATTCTATTGATCAGGATAGCTAAGTCTTTCACAGATAGATCACCATTACAACATTATTGTATAACTGTGCAATGAACTGGTTTGGCTTAGTTCACTTTGCTTCATTTCATGTAGGTCTCCCCATGTTTTTCTGAAATTGTCCTTGTTTGTTTTTTTTTTTTTAGTTTTTGCAAGGCAAATGGGGTTAAGTGGCTTGCCCAAGGCCACAGGGCTGTGTAATTATTAAGTGTCTGAGACCGGATTCGAACCCAGGTGCTCCTGACTCCAAGGTCAGGTGCTTTATCCATTGTGCCACCTAGCCGCCCCTGTCCTTGTTTCTTATAACACAATAGTATTCCATTAAATCATATGCTACAATTTCTTCAGTCATTTGCTAATTGACAGACATTCCCTTCATTTCCAATTTTTTTGCCATCACAAAGAATTTCTATATATACATATTTTGTAAACATAGGTCTTTTTTTCCCTTTGATCTTTTTGGGGTACAAGTCTAGTAGTGGTATTGCTGGGTCAAAGAGTATGCATAGTTTTATAGCCCTTTGGGCATTGTTTAAATTGATATCAGGAATGGTTGGACCAGTTCACCATTCCACCAACAGTTTATTAGTGTAGTTATAAGGTCTCTACTGTAGTACTTGTAATTTCTAATAGGTATAAAGTGGTACCTCAGAGCTATTTTAATTTGCATTTCTGTAATTGATGGTGATTTAAAAATTTTTTTCATATGACTATGGATAGTTTTGATTTTATCTTCTGAAAAGTGCCTTTGTCCATTTATCAGTTGGGGAATATTTTTATAAATTTGATTCAATTCTCCATATATTTGAGAAATGAGAACTTTTTCAGAGAATCTTGCTTTATATAACTTTTTTATATTATTTTTTTGTCTAGAGAACTTTTTTTTTAGCAAGATGTAGTTTCCTTGATTATCTCTTTCAATTAAGTTTATTTTTGGTTTTGCTTTGTCTGAGGTCTTGATTGCTACTCCTGCCTTTTTACTTTAGCCATAGCATAATAGATTCTGTTTTAGCCACTTATTTCAACTCCATATGTGCCTTTCTGATTCAAGTGTATTTCTTATAAACAACACATTGTTATATTCTAGTTACTAATTCATTTTGATATCTGCTTGCATTTAATGGGTGAGTTCATCCCATTACCTGTCAATTATGATTACTAATTGTGAATGTCCCTTCACCTCATTTTCTTTGGTTTATCCTTCTGTTTTTCCTGTTCCTCTTCAAAACTCTGTTTTGCTTCTGACCACTGTCTACCTTAATTCACTCTCCTTTTTATCATCCTCCTTCCTTTCTTTTAATCCTTCCCCCTCCTATTTCCTGGTTGGGAATGTGCCTCTATATATTTTTCCTTCTTAGAACCAATTCTGATGAGAGTGAGGTGCAAGTATTGCCTGCCTTCCCTACTCTTATTTTTTCCTCCATTATAAAAGTTCTGCCTTACACCTTTTTTATGTGAGGAAATTTTTCCCATTCTACTTTTCTTTCCTCTTCTATCAGTGCATCTCTCTTTTTCATCCCTTCATTTTTTTCTGAGATCATCCCAGTATAATTGACTCACATCCATGCCCTCTGACTTCTTTTAATTCCTCTAGTAATGACTCCAGCTTAGGTTCAGACTGGATCTCTTCACCACGCTATAGTGTTTTGTATATTTCTATTACATTATTAGTTTTCTTAGCATGTAATTATATGTGACATTTTCCAATAATTTCCTTTGTTCCTTTATTATTTATTGTGGTTTTTCTTTTTTCCATTTTTGATTTTGGTAATTTTCTTTTTTTTCTCTCCTTTTTGGTTGAACTAATGGTTTATTCGTTTTATCAGTCATTTGGAAGAAAAGGTATATAGAAATGAAAAGATAGAAGGGATTGCTGGGACTACTTGTGGGCTCCTCATTTATTCATTGTACTGAAGGAATATTACTAAGCCAATGTTCTCAATGCTGAAGGAGATACCCAGTTATATCACAGTTTCTTTTCCTCAAGAAACTCATAACCTAGTAAGGGTGGGAGACCTACAGATAAAGCTATTTTTTTAAAGGTACGTAATTGCATGAGAGAAGAACAAATAAATTCTTAGGAGAGTTCTGAGGAAAGTGAGATGGATAATCATTCATTGTGCCAATGACTCACGGATAACCCTAATTTTTTTAAAGGTACATAATTGCATGAGAGAAAAACAAATAAATCCTTAGGAGAGCGCTGAGGAAAGTGAGATAATCATTCACTGTGCCCAGTAACTGCAGAGCCATTATTTCTTTACCCACAGATTCTGGAAAATGGGGCTTAAGGATGAATGTGGCTCTTCTCCATGGTCTTTTTCTTTTACACCTCGTCACTCCTTAACCTTTCCATTCCATAATCCCTTGCGCCTACCAGGACTCGAAACTCCCAGAGAACGGTGTGGGGAAAGTTTGTGTGTTATTTGCAAAGATAATAGGCTATGCCTGGAGCTGCCAGGCTATTTGAAAGATGAAGAAGCTGAAGCCAGGGAGATGAGATGACAGAATTCTAAGGTAGAGAGATCTAGGGTCCGGGGAAGGATCCTAGAGGCCATGCAACCCAGCCTCTTCATTTTACAGAGGAGGAAACGGAGGCCCGGAGAGCCGGAAAACTCTCTGTCCAAGGGTAACACAGAGGTATTTGAGGATTTGAACCCAAGCCGTCGGATACTACTTCTCGGCTCCCATAATTCCCTGCTGTTGTGTCACCTCCCTTGGGTGAGCCCCGGTTGTGTTGTTTTCAAACTAGGGATGCCCATGTTTGTGCCTAGTCTCTCCCAGATGGTTGTGATGAAGCGGGGCCAGGACTAGGGATGCCTTGTAGGGCCCCATTTGGCTTGCAATGGGGTCCACTGAGCGTCCCGGCAGGTGCCCAAGCTTCAGCTGGGCTCTTTCCCGCACCCCCCCCCCCCCGCGCTGCCCACCCTCCGCTCTCCTTTTCTCCGCTTCTGGGCCCCTCCTCAGCAGGCTCAGGTTCAGCCGCCCCCTAGGGGCGGTGGACGCAAGGCACGTGACGTCAAGGGACGTCACATGGCGTGACGTAACTCCTCGCTGAAGAGATGCCCCTCCCTGCGCAGCAGCCCGGCCGCCCCGCCTCCGCCCCGCCTCTCCTTGCTCGGCTTCGGCTCACGGGACTTCGGGTGAACCACTCATTGATGGGAGACCCCCCCCAGCCCCCAATCAGCCCTCCATCCGCCACTGTTGCCTCGGTGACAGCTTGGCCACTTCCGTCGGGTGCTCCCCTTCGCTTCCGGGTCGGCGTTGCGGTGTCTTCGCCCGCAAGAATCCACGGGCCGCTCTCCCGCCCCCTCTCCGGTCCCCTCGTGGACTGATGACCCCGCGCCGGTGAGTGGCCGCTCCCCTCCCCCCGCAGGCCCGGGGCCGACGCTGCTCCCACCCGCACCTCGCTCGGCAGGGCCCGGAGGCCCCCCCCCCCCCCCCCGGCCGCCGCCGCTCCCCGCCCCCTCCCCCCGGGCCGGGCGGGCCCTCCACGTGCCAGGCGGGAGCTGGCCAGCACGGCGGCTCCTGCTGCCCTCCCCGGGGGGCAGCGCCCTGGCATCCCCGCCCCAGCCCACGTGCCGGCCTGGGCTGACACGGAGGCCGAGGACCGAGGAGCCAACAGACGAGGGAGCGGCCGCCGGCCCAGTGGGGCTCCCAGGCCAGGGAAAGCCCCCCTCTCCCCGCAACAGGCCTTCCAGGCAAGCCGCGCAGGGAGTGGCCCAGGGCAGCAGCGGAACTCGGGCCTTTTGCCTGCCTTTCCCATGCTCTTCACTGCGATAATTGGAGGGTCGCCGCCTCCCCCCGCCCCGCAAGCCTCTGATGCCGAGATTGAGATTCCCCCATGGAGCCCATGCTCTTACTGTGGACTTCTAACCTGAAAGGGCTAATCTATTCCGATTCCCAAAAAGCAAACCAAAGACGCCCCCAGCTGCTCCTTGAAGAGGATTCCCTCTCCCAAAACAACCCTCCTTTGTAGCAAACAAAGAAGGGAAAGGAACAAGCATTAAGAAACAACCCAAACACCTCATGCAGCTAGGTGGCTCAATGCATACAGCACCGGCCCTGGAGTCAGGAGGATCTGAGTCCAAATTCGGCCTCAGACGCTTCATAACTACCTAGCTGGGTGGCCTTGGCCTTGCAAAAAACCAAAAGAAAACTCATACTGTGTGCCAACCTCCTTATAAAGACTTCACTTTTTCCCCACACCAACCCTATTAGGATCCGCAGGCTGAAGCAAGGTAAATGCCTTGCCCGGGGTCACAGATTGGAAATATCTGAGGCTGCATTTGAACTCAGGTCGTTCTGATCCTAGACCCAGGGCTCTAATTCACTGTGTCACCTGTCTTCCTAATGCAGTTAAGATGCTACTTACCTCCTGATGGATTCAGGCTGCAGATTGAGATTATCCTATTTTTTGATATGGCCAGTGGAGGAGTTCACTCAACCAAACCTGTTTGTCACAAAAGGTTTATTTTTCCTTGCTTTCTCAATTGAAGGAGGGTGAGAAACAGAGAAGGCAGATTTCTGTTAATTTAATAAAACTATCCAGTTAAGCAAAACAATATAATTGACATCAATTGTATTTAGTAATACCTAGCATTTCAATACAGCCCATTATATGCCACACATTGCCCTTAGCCCTTTAGAAACATCTCCTTTGATCCTCATAGCCACCCAGAGATGTGCTATTGTTACCCTCCTGTTACACTTGAGAAAATTGAGGCACACTGCTTAAGTGACTTGCCCAAGCTCACACAAACAGTAAGTATTCAGGGTCAAATTTGAACTTAGGTCTTACTAACAACAGATATATGCCTCATATTATTCCAGAGGAAGGCATGTTTCACCTCTAAAGTCATTTCATCAATTAGAATTCTGTCTTTCATTGTTGCTCTTCATGTTATAGTAGTCATTGTGTAATTTATTCTCCTGGATCTACTTACTGCTTTGTATCATTTTTCATAAAAGTTGTGCCAATTTCCATGAATTCTTTATCTTTGTCATGCTTTACAGCATGGAGATCATTGACGGTCACTCATTGCTTAGTCATTCATCAATCTATGGGCATCCATTTTACTTTCAGTTCTTAGGTACCACAGAAATCATGCAGTGATTATTTGGAGAGAACATTTCATTCTTCTCTTGATCCCCTTTGAGGATTTTCTAGTAGTAATCACATAATTCTTTTTGATAATACCTTTTCAGCTTGGAAAACAATTGAAATGTGGCCCAAAAGTACTTTTTTCTGTTAGTGGTAACCTTTCTGTTCTTTCTCTTTCTTTCTCTTTCTTTTTTTTTCTTTTTTAGATTTTTGCAAGGGAAATAGGGTTAAGTGGCTTGCCCAAGGTCACACAGCTAGGTCATTATTGTCTGAGGTCAAATTTGAACTCAGGTCCTCCTGACTCCAAGGCCAGTGCTCTATCCACTGCCACCACCTAGCTGCCTGCCCCCTTTCTCTTTCTCATGCTAATATTATAGATTTCTAAATGGCACCTTAGTGACCTTACAATACAGTCACTTCACTCAGTAACTCAGGCCCAGTGAGGTAGTGACTTGCCCTGGCTCACACCAGTACTAAGTGGTGACTAACCTCCATGGTTAGGGATTAGGCCCTAAAGTTGAGGAAGGATATTGATAAGATTAGTTTTCTGGGAATTTTTCCTGAGCAGGTGCTTAAGATCACTGTTTTGACCTTGATAACTTTAGGTAGCCTGAAAGTCTTAGTGCAGTTTTAAGCCTTAATGACTTCTAAGAAACCCTCTATCAAAATAGCTTTCAAAGATATTCCTCCATCACTGTACCTTGATAAGCTCTTCAAAAAAGAATAAAGACAGACATTCCTTTGACTTGAATTTAAATTTCCATAAGCGTGAAAGAAAAAGGCAATTTATTTCGTTAGCCAAGTTTTGCCTGCTATTCAATCCAGACTTACCATCTTCTCTCATGTACCGTTATCATTCACATACTCCCAATCTAGGAGACTGGGTTTTTCTTTGGGTCTGATGCTTCAGAACCCTCAGCAACCTAAGCCTTCAAGGTTAGGTTTTCATATGTCTGGATTTCTCAAAGAGTTCAGAGAACAGGATATGTAGGATCTGGGCTCTTTCATTCTAATAACCCAAAAGACACTCCCATGAGGAAAAAAAGTAGGAAGTTGTTTAAAGAGACCAAAATAGGTTTAGGGAGAATATTTTGACTCACTTGGATGAATAAAAGATGAATACAAGAGAGCTGAATTTGTGTTTAGAAGGGGAACGTTCTGACTGGTCCACTGTGGAAAGAGCACTGGATTTGGTCTCTATTGGAATCCTATTGCTATCAGCTGTATAATCTTGGGCTAGTCACTGGGTATCAGTTTCTTCATCTAGAAAATGAAAGGGTTGAAATGCATTCTCTCTAAAGTTCTATGGACGTAGGTCTTCTGACTACAAATTCAGCATTTTTTCCATGATTATATTCCTTTCTTCCCTGCAGTCTAGAAACATTCTCAGGATTCTCCCATCCTTAGAAAACCTCCACTTGACCCTACCATCTCCTCAAGCTATCTTATCATGTCTCTTCTCCCTTGGACAGCCAAATTCCTGGAGAAGATGATCTGTGCTTCTGGCCTTTGTTTCTTCATTTCCTATTTCCTTTGAAATCCTCAACAGTATCTTCCAATCCCACGACTTGACTGTTCTCTTAAAGGTTAAACCAGTCTCTCTTACCTGCTTAATTTAAAGATCTTCTCAGTCTTCATGTTTTCTCACCTCTTTGCAGCTTTTAACACTGTTTCTTCCCTCAATTTCTCCCCAGCAGTACTCTCTACTCTTGGCTTCAGTGGTACTACTTTCTCTTGTTTCTCTTCTTACATGTCTTATTTATTGTTCCTTCACAGTCTCCTTTTCTCAATCATCATTTATTTTCTGTCCACTAAATGTATTTATTTACCAATGTTCTCTTCTGGGTCCAATTTTTTTTTCTCTTTATGTTTTCTTGATTTCATCAGTTTCCATGAGAGTAAACATGTCTATGCAGGTGAATCTCAAATTTTTATTGCTAGCTTTTATTTTTCTCTTGAACGCGTCCTGTATCAATAATCGCCTGTCGGACATCTCAACTGGATATCCTGTCAGTTCATCAAACGGAGCTTATGCTGAAAATAACTCCCCCCCCACCCCCACCCCTCGCCTTGTCTTCCTTCTATACTATTGTAGTCTACAGGACAGCCACACTCCTGTCACTTAGGCTCCACTCCCATATCTAGTTGTTTAACCAGATCATACCAATTCTTTCTCCACAGCACTTCCTACATTGATCTCCTTCTCTCTATTTCCAGAACCACCACTCAAATTCAGATTCTCCTTGTATCTGCCTGGATTACTGTAATTTGATTTGTATCTCTGCTTCCAGTCTTTCCCCCCTCTAATTCACCCTCCTCAAAACTGCCAAATTATCATTCCTAAAACACAGAAATTTTCAGTGGCTTCCTCTTGCCTCTGGGATAAAACACAACCTCCTAAGCTTTACTACTCTTAAAAACCTTTTTCAATCTGGTTCCCATCTACTTTTCCAAATTTATTCCCTGTACTTTCTTTTGTTCTTTGTAAATGTTTTGTTGATGATCTTTAATACAAAATTGCTGATGACCCCTCCTCCTTTATGACTATGAAGCAAATCAATTACTTAGTCACATCTAAAGATGTATGCCTCATTGTTCTATACTTCTCCGCAGAGAGGTGGGAGGCTTGCTTCACTGAAAGTCTTCTGAAGTCCTAATTGGTCATTGCATTGATCACTGTTCTGAAACAACTCCATAGCCTAGGTTGTTCCTGATGTCTGAAATATACTCCCTCCTTACTTCCATCTTTTAGTGTCCCTATCTTCCTTTAAGGCTCATCTTAAGTACCGTCTCCTAACCATTCCTGATCTCCCCCCTCCAGATATAGTGACTCTTTCACTAAATTATCTTTTATTTAGTTATCCCCCAATAGAACTGTAAGCTCTTTGAGAGCAGGAACTGTTTCCTTTTTGTCTATATCCCTAGTACCTATCACAGGACCTTGCACCTACTAGGTGCTTAGAAACTGTTTGGATTGAATTGAATAGCTCTTTTTGTCTGGGAACCCCAGAGTCATCTTCATCTCTTTCCTTTTCTTTTTTTCCCCTTTTCTTCAATCTTATATGTATGTCTGCTAAATTTTAAGATGACTGTTGAGTTTGGCCCTTCATTTCTCTTTTCATTGCCATAAATCAAGTCCAAACTCTCATCAATTCAAGTCTTGATTACTATTGCAATAGGAGAAAACATGTCTTGTTATTGCTGTTTTTTTATCTAGGCATGGGTTTTCATTAGCATAAGGAATCCCTGGTGAGGAAACTGTTCTACCAGTGCAGATCTGCAATTATTAGTTTCCTGAGATGCAGAGATGATGTGATTTACCCACTGTCATGTAGTATATGTCAGAGATAAGACACACCCAGGTCTCTCTGAGGGTGGCTCTCAATCCACTATACCATGCTGTCTCTCTTTTATTACTCTAGGTTGTCTATAGAACTATAACATCTTATGTCTAAGCCATTTTCCAATCTCTCTTGAATGCTGGTCTATCTTACATGCTACAACTAAATGCTTTCAAAAAAATCATGTCATGGGCAGCTAGGTGCTGCAGTGGTTAGAGCACCCATCGACCCTGGAGTCAGGAGGACCTGAGTTCAAATCCGGCCTCAGATGCTTAATAATTGCCTAGCTGTGTGACCTTGGGCAAGTCACTTAACCCCACTGCCTTAAATGAATAAAAAAAATTTTAAAAAATCACGTCATTCTTCTGCTAAAGACCCTCAATATCTTCCTAATGTCTACCATATAATGACCAAGTTACTCTGCATGGTACTCCAGGAGGACATGGTCCCCCCCTCGACCTGGTCAAGTCCTAGTTACCCTTATAGCTTGTCAGATTGCTCCAGGCAGATTCATCTCCTTGTTGTATTAGGCATTTACCATGCTCACTCTCATACTCTGGACTTATGCTCAGAAACTCAGATTCTACCTATTTAGATTTTTTAAATAGGTATGGTTGACTTCCATTGAAAGAACATTCAAGTCAACAACACTTAACTCTACTATAAAAAGGATGCCGTGCCAGGTACTTGAGTTACAAAGGCAAAAATGACATGATCCATTGGGGTGTTTACATTCTACAAGGAAAATACAATAAGTAAATTCATGTACTGAAAAATTGAGGACCTTGGGGAGAAATAAGCTAGCCATCCCAAAGCACTTTCTGAAGGAGATAGGTCGGTTTGGTGGGATCTCTTCCATTACATTTGTATTTGTATCTTGAGGAAACAGTACCCCCTCAGCTGAGTCATTCATTGTAGGGAGTGTGTAGGGTCTTTTACACCATGTAAATCATAGAACATTAGGACTGGATAAGACTTTACTGTTAAAGAAACTAAGGCCTAGGAAAGACCATGTTGACCTTTTCCAAGGTTCCATAGCTAATATGCAACTAAGCAAGTCTCTTTTGACTCCCATTGCAATGTGTTCTACAGTATCAGGCTATTGTATCTACTACTATTATATGTATTACGAAAATATTACTAATGACAATTTTATCATTGTATGGGAATGTAGCTGAAGAGATTATAATGTGTCCAATAGCCCTTTCTACAGAAACTGTCTTGACCTTTTGCTACCACTACTACCTTTAGAAATCTTTTGCAGTATCCTTGTCCACCAAAGACTGATTCATGCCAAGTAGGCTCCTAGAGCTGCAAATTTTTTAAAGGAGACCTTCATACTACTCTAATGTAGGCCTTTTTCTTGACCTCTAGTCAATTGTCATCTGCCTATGAGGAAGATTCTTCTACCTTGCTTAAGATGCAGACAGTTCTTTGTGTAAAAATTCATCTCTCTCTGGAGAGACTGGGAAAGGTAGGGATCAGCTCCAGGTTTGAAGTTATTGGGGAATGTCAGTATTTAAGAAAGCATCAAACTGTTTCTATGAAATAGTTTTTATAAATGAAAGATCCCCTCTGTCGCCCCACCCAAGAAATAATTGAATCAAAAAGAATGAACAAAGGATGTAAGGAAGCAATAGAGACTCAACACGTAGCATGTCAAAAGGGAGGAGTTGTGGAGAAAGCCAAGAAACATAGAGGTCACTAACCGAAAAGGAGAAGAGAATGTCCTGGTCTATGTTAGTCCAGATAAAAGAAAAAGAACATCGAGAGATGTTACAGACCGAAGAGGAGATATCATTGTTCCCCACCATTTTGTTCTCATTCTTCCTGGGACAGGATTGTGAGAGGAGGACTTTGAAAAGTTAACAGTTTCATCCCACAACTGGAGGGTATAAATAGGAAGGGCCAGGCAGAAAGATTGCAGTCCCAAGTCTGCTGGAGAGGGTGACTGGAAGAAAGTAACACTTATTACTTGCAAGTCCCCCACAACAGTGGTGTAAGTTAATGCTTTTAACCTGAGTGCAACTGATAGAAGAACTAGAATGGTGCTTGTGAATTACTTTAGCTAAAGGGTCTAGTTTTTACGTCTTTCATGCTACAAGTCAAATTTAGGTTAGACATCTGTGTGTGGGTCTACAACAGGAGGGGGTGGGGTCAGTAAAGGAAAGTTGAGATTTTTAAAAATGACAATATTTATCAAAAGCTTCATATCGGGGGCAGCTAGATAGAGCACTGGCCCTGGAGTCAGGAGTACCTGAGTTCAAATCTGGCCTCAGACACTTAATAATTACCTAGCTATTTGGCCTTGGGCAAGCCACTTAACCTCATTGCCTAGCAAAAACCTTAAAAAAAACCTTCATATTGATTCTCAACATAAATAACTAAATGTGTTTATGTGCAGTTAGATTAATTTGAATGTATAAAATGGCAGGAGTCTGTAGCCATTCTTTTTCTAATATGAATATAATATAGATGTTTTGTTTTTTTCTTTTTAAAATTTTCATTCTATTTCATAATGATTTCTTTATATTTCTCAAAAATGTAGTATAGCATTCAGTAGTACTAATGTATTATAATTTATTTAGCCATAACCCAATTCTTTGATGTTTGGATTATTTCTAGTTTTTTGCGATTATATATCATGCTGTTATGAAAATTATGAAGGTTTTTGAATATAGAGCTATTTTTTCCTCCTAAAATATTTTCAGGATATCTTCCACATTACACTATATCTATATCTATATTTATGTATATACACACTAACAGTTTGTTTTCCCTTTGAAATTCTATAGATGTTTAATGCCACCAGCACCAGATTATTTCCAGATGAATGTACCTGCTTCTCTCTAATGTTCTCTGCCCCACCCCCAGCATTGCTTTGTTGCTCTTAATTATTTTTCCAATTTGAAAGGTGTGAGACGGTACCTCAGAATAGGTTTAATTTGCATTTCGTTGATTATTAGTGAAGTTGAGCAGTTTTTCAAATGGTTGTTAACAATTTATGACTCATCTTTTCAATTATCTATGTATAGATTTTGATCATGGACTGGAATTTACCTTTGTGAATTTTTGACAATTCTTTATGTATTTTACATGTTGTTTTCTTTACATGTTTGCTATAAATTTTTAAATAGTCTATTTTTTCTCTCTATTATATTTTTTGTTGTGAAAGACTTTTAAAACATTTTTATAGTCAAGAACATTTATCTCATTCTTAGTTTCTTCTGTTTGTTGAATAGAAAAAAATCACCATACTAAATTTTTCTAATATCCTTTTTTATGTTTTGCTCTCTAGTTGGAATTCATTGAAGATATGGGTTGGGGCTTGGTTTTTAATGGGAGAGATTTTCCTTTTTCTTCTTGGATCCTTGCACATGAAGGAACCAAAGACTGTCCAATGGCTGAAATGCCACCTGGTGATTCATTGTTGGTTTATTTTTTTTTCTCAATTTCATATAGCATTCATTTTGTAAAAAATTTGAGTTGCAAATTTTCTTCCTCCCTTCTTCTCCTCCCCCTTTGCTGAGATGGTAAACAATTTAAGTTATATAATGTGCATTCATGCAAAGCATATTTCCATTATTAGTCACATTGTGAAAGAAGACAGATCAAAAGGAAAAAACCCACAATAAAAATACAGAAAGTGAAAAATAGTATGCTTTAAACTGCCTTCAGACTATCAGTTTTTTCCTCTGGATCTGGATACCATTTTTCATCATGAGTTCTTTGAGATTGTTTTGGAGCAATGTATTGCTGAGAATAGCCAAGTCATTCATAGTTGATAATATTACAGTATTCTCCTGACTCTGCTTACTTTACTTTGTATCAGTTTAGGTAAATCTTTCCAGGCTTTTCTGAAATCGTCCTGCTTTTCATTTCTTATGCATAGGCTAGTTTTCCCTGGACCTGTTTCATTGACTAGTTCTGATAGATTTTGATAAGCAAATGCTTACCTGTTCTTTCATATTTTACTATTATTTCTCAATGTACTTATCTGCTCTCTCTCTCCCTCCCCTTTGCCCGCTTATGTTTGTTTCTTTACAGCAACCAGAGACCACTCTAAGTCATGAGATGTCTGGGCTGAACTGGAAACCCTTTGTCTATGGCGGCCTTGCTTCTATTGTTGCAGAGTTTGGTAAGGCTCTTGTGAGCATTTTAGAATCTGTTTTCCTGGTAGCATTTGGTTCTAGGCTTTCATTATAAACCTAGGCCAAAGGAAACTTATATAGTAGCTCATTTGTATCATAAATGGTTGTCTTGAACCTATTTTCTTTAATATTTTAAGGTTTGTTTCAGTGTGAACACTCCTTCTGTCTAAGTCGATCCTAACATCTTTCTGACCTCAAACCTGTTTTTCAAAAGTAGTTGAGGTCAAAAAAATATACCCCCCTCAATGAACTTTGTTGAGTTGGTCCCCAGATGTTTAACTGACTGTATACAGAATGAGTGTCACTCTTCTGGACTGCATAGCCCAACAGAAACGTGTCAAGGGCTGCATATAGAATTTAATATTAATTTATGACTACAGTGTAACCCATATTACCAGTGAGTATACTAGTGAAATGTAATAATGCTGCATGAATGAGCATTGAGGGTTGGACACATTTGGTATAGAGCTTCTCTGTCTTTGGCTGCAAAGTGTATCATCAATCTGGTTTTGATATTGGTCAACTGATGATGTCCACACGTAGAGTTGCCTTTTGGGTTGTTGAAAAAAGATTGCTTGATATGGCCAGTGAGTTGTCTTGATAAAACTCTTGTCATTCTCTGCCCTACTTCATTTTGGACTTCAAGGCCACGCTTGCTTGTTATTGGAGTTATCCTTTGATTTCCTACCTTAGCATTCCAATTTCCTATGAGGAATGTGGCATCTTTTTTTGGTGTTATTCCTAGAAGATGTTGTAAGTCTTCATAGAACTGATCAATTTTGGCCTCTCTGGTTGGAGTAGACTGTTTATTACTGTGATGCTGAATGGTTTGCCTTGGATTTGAATGGATATCATTTGGTCATTTCTGAGAACATACCCAAGTACTGCTTCTTGATTATGAGGGCTACTCCATTTTTTCTAGAGATTTTTGCATACTACTAAGAGTAAAATTAGAGGTCATCCCCAGGCTTTGAGGGAAAAAAAGTGTGATAGATCATGACAGTAGGTGTACTTAAGCACTCGTGGGAATGGAAAGCTAAATAAGGTGACAGTAGCACATAGTCAATACCATCATCACAGTCAATTCCTAATCTATTGATGCTTTGTGGCTTGTAAACATATTTTAGTTGGTCTCATACCAATAGAGAGGCAGCAAGGGGTGATGAGATTTGGTCTCAGGGCTAGGGAGACCTTTAAAGTAGGGTTCAAGTCCTGTCTCAGACACATCTCAGTTGTGTTTGTGACATCCTAAGGCAAGTCACTGAATCTCCCACTGTCCCAGGCACCTCTTTTTAAACTCCCAGTTATAGATTCAAATTGGCAGAGGGAGACTTTTCATCCTTTTCTTCCCTGGACTTGATAAAATCATTGGTTCAGACAGAGCACCAAAAACCTTGTGGGAAGTATGAGGCCTCTTATCTTCACTTGCTTGAGGAAGAAATGGAAGCATAGAGAGACAAGATCACATATCAACTAAATAGCAGAGATAAGATTTAAAAGCCAGGCTTCTTATTCAAAAATCACAGACTCTTTTGTGTTGCCTGTCTTAAACCACACATTGATAGAATTTATACTTAGTTGTAAGCAGATGAAGTTATGAAAAACCAGACTTAACAGAACCATTTCTGACATTTGAGGTTTCTGACAATAAATTGTAATAGTCATCCAGGGAAAGTGATAGAAAGGAAAATGGAGCACTGAATAAGACAGGTAGAATTAGATAGATTTCATATCAATTTTCCTGTTAGATTTTAGGCTTCTAGGTTGAAGAGGAGGATTCTCTTGCACTTCTTATTTTATAATTAGGTTTTTTTTTTGGTATTTGGACCACCAAAGACCATCATTTTGGCAACTTAGAATACATACCTGAAATAATATTTGCTTCAGTTTAACCTATTTAATTTAAAGTGACCCCTTCTGTAATTTTACAACAATGAAAAAGGAGTATAACTAAACAATACTTATTTTTCCAGATCTCTTTTGGGATAAGTTCTGTACTGTCAGAGAGATCAAGTTCAAGTGGAACCAAATAGGGCTTTCTTTCATTTTGGCCCCAATCTGTCTTTCCAACTTTGTTGGCAGTTTCCAGCTGCCTTATATTCTAACTCAACCACCTGATGTTATGCTAACATAGCCATGTTTTTTTACCTTGTCACTTAAACTTTTTATCTTTGCAGTGCCTCTTTTCCTTATCGACATATTATCTGTCCCTTCAAGAATCAGATCAAATGGGGCAGCTAGGTGGCTCAGTGGATAGAGCACCAGCCCTGGAGTCAGGAGTACTTGAGTTCAAATCCAGCCTCACACACTTAATAATTACCTAGCTGTGTGGCCTTGGGAAAGCCACTTTAACCCCATTGCCTTGAAAAAAAAAAGAATCAGATCAAATATGACTTTTTTGGAGCTTGCTTTCTTGATTTGGTGATTTTTTTTTCTCCCCACTTCCCATGCTGGAAATGATTTCTCCGTAATTTGATTCCATAGTACTTTAATCTCTTATCTTACATTTTCTATTCTAATTTGTGTTTTTTTGTCATTTTCATATTAGATTGTAAACCCTTTGATGGACATTGACTTGCTTATTAAAGCTTTGGAGGTTCCCTTAAAAATTTCAAAACAATCTAAAAGGAAATAATCTGAGTTTTACTCTAGTTCTAGATTCTGTGGAAAATAATTGACATTTTTTCTAAATAGATTTTATTGTTTTCTTTCTTTTTTTGCATCACCAACATCTCTTCTATCTCTCCTCTCCTTCCTGGAGAGCTAGCCTTTTAATGAAAATTTTTTTTAAAGAAGAGTAAGAAAATAGTTTAGCAAAACCAATGAACATATTCAAAAACCTTTGAGATTATATACCTTATTCTATATCCGGAGGTATCTATCTTTGCAGAAGAGCAGGAATTGATAATTGACTTGTTTTTAACTGAAACACTAGTTGGACTGTTCATCTGAGAATAGCAAAATAATTGCCCTGGAAGTCTATACCTCTTCTCCAGGTTGGCAGTAATGGAAAAAGAGTTTGAGTTTAACAAAACAGACAATTCCCAGACTTCTCAGTATTAGTTCTACATTTACTTCTGGACTTTTGGAGCATTTTGTGGGACAAAACTCAGTCCTAATAGTATACTACAACAACTTGTCCAGCATACATTTTGGTTGTTATTTAAATTTTGTAGAATTAGCAGTGAATTAAAATCCCACCCTAAAACATCTTGCTATAGCATGAGTTCAGTACTATCAGTACTGGAAGACATTCTAGCAATATGGTAGCATGTGATTATAACTACATTCAAATAGTAGTTTAAGCTTTATAAAGCACTTTGATCTACTATCTCATGAAAGTACTTTTTACAGGGGGGTGGAGCCAAGATGGCGATGACGACAAGAACGGATCCTGTCTTAGGCGCTCTCTCATAAAACTTATAAGCTAAGGACTCTAACTAAATTTTCGAGAGACAGAACCCACAGAGGGACCCAATGAGGCAGTTCTCCTACTCAAGGTAACCTAGAAAAGAGCAGAAAGGCTCTGCTCCCCAGGGTTGGAGGGGCGGCCTGCCAGAGTGCAAGAACTTCAGCGTCCTGGAGACAGCCCCAGGGTGCTGGGAGCCACGCTCACAGCAGCAGGGGAGTTTCCTGAGCTACGCCCCGGGGAGCACCAGGCACAAATTGGGGGAACAGCTGGGGACCTCTGCCAGAGCGAGCACATGAAGCCCAGCCCTCAGGGCACACAGAGAGCAGCATGGCCAGTGCAGCCAAGTTCCAGGAAACAGAAGCAGGCGGAGTTGGTAAGCATGAGCCCATTGAACCTAGGGAGGGGAGTGAAGAGAGAGACTGCCAAGCTCTGCCCTTGGAACAGGACTCTGGCACATTCAGATCCTGATCACAGTCTAGGCCCCCCCCCAATAGAACAGCAGGGCCCCCCTCCACCTCAGCCCTGTGGCAGAGGGGGGGCACATATGGTCATTCACAGACCAGGAGGGAGGACAGAGCCTCACACACTGAGACCCTTGTGGGAGTGTCCCACAAGCTTAGGAAGCACCCCAAAACCAGGCTCAGGCTGGGAAAATGAGCAAGCAGAGAAACAAGAGGAACACCATTGAGAAATATTTTGCATAAGAGCCCAAGAAGGATCAAAACACTCAGTCTGAAGATGAGGAAGCACAAGCTCTGCATCTAAAGACTCCAAGAAAAACAGAAATTGGGCTCAGGCTATGACAGAGCTCAAAAAAGACTTTGAAAATCAAATAAGGGAGTTAGAAGAAAAATTGGGAAAAGAAATGAGAGAGATGCAGGAAAAACATGAAAATGAAGTCAGCAACCTAGTCAAGGAAATCCAAAAAAAAATGCCGAAAAAAATAGCATTCTAAAAACCAGCTTAGGTCAAATGGATAAAACAGTTCAAAAAGTTGTTGAGGAGAAGAATGCTCTAAAAAGCAAAATTGGCCAGATGGAAAAAGAGATAAGAAAAGTCTCTGAGGAGAACAACTCCTTTAGACAAAGAATAGAACTCAGGGAGATTGATGAATTTATGAGAAACTAGGACTCAATACTTCGAAACCAAAAAAATGAAAAATTAGAAGAAAATGTCAAACATCTCATTGCAAAACAACTGATATGGAAAACAGACTTAGGAAAGATAATTTAAAAATTATTGGAATACCTGAAAGTCATGATCAGGAAAAGACCCTTGACATCATTTTCAAAGAATTACTACAGGAAAATTGCCCTGATATTCTAGAAGCAGAGGGCAAAATAGAAATGGAGAGAATCCACCGATCCCCCCGAGAAAGAGATCCCAAAAAACCAACCCCTAGGAATGTTGTAGCCAAATTCCAGAACTCCCAAGTCAAAGAGAAAATATTACAAGCAGCCAGGAGGACACAATTCAAATATCGTGGAGCTGCAGTCAGGATCACACAGGATTTAGGAGCAACTACATTGGAAGCTCATAGGACTTGGAATATAATATACTGGAAGGCAAAAGAGCTTAGAATACAGCCAAGAATCAACTACCCAGCAAGGCTGAATGTCCTCTTCCAGGGAAAAAGATGGACTTTCAATGAACCAGGGGAATTTCAAATGTTCCTGTTGGAATGGCCAGAGCTGAACAGAAGGTTTGATCTTCAGATACAGGACTCAGATGAAGCATGGAGATTGGGAGTAGAGGGGGAAAATATGAGGGACTTGATGATGAACTGCATGTATTCCTGCATAGAAAAATGACACTGATAATACTCATATGAACCTTCTCAGTTAATAGAGCAGGTAGAAGGAGCTTTTATAGTTGAAGCACAGGAGAAGGCTGAATTTGAAGATAAAATATGGTGTAAAAATGGAGTCAGTAGAAAAAAGGGAAATGTGATGGGAGAAAGAAAAAGGAGAGGGGGGAATAGGCCAAGATATTTCATATAATAAGATTTTTTTTGGTTTTTTTTTTTTTAGGTTTTTGCAAGGCAAATGGGGTTAAGTGGCTTGCCCAAGGCCACACAGCTAGGTAATTATTAAGTGTCTGAGACCGGATTTGAACCCAGGTACTCCTGACTCCAAGGCCGGTGCTTTATCCATTATGCCACCTAGCCGCCCCGAGATTTTTCTTTATTACAATGAGCTATTGCAATGATATGGAAGGGGGGGAAGGCAAGGGGGAATGAAGGAATCTTCGCTCTCATCAGAGGTGGCTAGGAGAGGAAACAGCATTATATACTCAATGGGGTATAGGCATCTGGAGTAAGAAGGAGAGAGGGGGGACAGGGGAAAGGGGGATGTGAGTGATGGAGGAGAGGATGGACCATGGGGGGAAAGTGGTCAGATATAACACATTTTCTTTTTTACTTCTTGCGAGGGGCTGGGATTGGAAGCCCTGTCCAGGACCATAGGGCCGGGTGGATGCTGGGCCTAAGGGGTGGTATGGGGGCTCGGGGCCTCTTGGCCCCAGAGCTGGGGATCTGTCTGCTGTGCCACTCAGCTACCCTACAGCAGAGTCAGAGTGAAAGGAGAGAGAAAATATAGTACATGGTAGTGGAGAAATATGAAAGGAGGGAGTTGTGATCAGCAATGCCATTGGTGGAAAAATATGGAAGTAACTTTTGTGATGGACTTATCATAAAGAATGTGATCCACTCACGACAGAGTTGATGGTATTGGAACAAAGACTGAAACACATTTTTTATTATTATTATTATTATTATTATTATTTGGGGGGGTGCAGGGCAAATGGGGCTGGGTGGCCTGCCTGGGGCCGCATAGCAGGGTGATCGTTGGGTGTCTGAGGCCGGATTTGGACCTGGGTGCTCCTGGCTCAAGGGCCAATGCTCTGTCTGCCACCCAGCCACCCCTACTATTATTACTATTTTATTTTATTTTATTTTGGGTCTTTTTTTTTCTTTTTTTGGTTTTTGCAGGGCAATGGGGTTTGGGTGGCTTGCATGTCACACGGCTGGGTGATTGTTGGGTGTATGGGGCTGGATGTGGTCTTGGGTGCTCATGGCTCCAGCGCTGGTGCTCTGTCCATTGTGCCATCTGGCCATACCTGTAATTATTGCTATTATTTTTTTTTAATTTTAATTTTTTTTCTCTCCCCTTTATTGCTCAAGTGATTCTATATTTATGGGGGGGAGGGAGTATTTTATTTACTCTTAAACAAGAATATTTTCTTAATGTATAAAAAACATTTGTACAAAATGAGAATAAATATTAAATAAAAAAAGAAAATACTTTGTACTTTAACATAAAAAAACCTGGTCCTCTGATAACTTTCTATTGCAGTATAGAATTATAAGACCATATAGCTGGACTGGAAAGACCATCTTACCTAACTCTGAAATTTTATAGATGGGAAAGCTGAGACCCTGAGAAGAGCAAGCAAGTATTTATCCAAGATTACACAGCTAGTCAGTATTCGAGTAACAACTATGATCTATTGATTCCTACTTCAGTTTTGTCCTATTGGGTATGAGAATGACTAATCATTTTCAAAGTTGTCATATATTTTGACCCCATTCTTGTGCTCAGATTTGGCCTGATCTTCTTTGTCAGTATCTGTGACTGATGTTTCTTTCCCCAGGAACCTTTCCAGTGGATCTTACTAAAACCCGCCTTCAGGTTCAAGGCCAAACCATCGATGCTCGCTTTAAAGAAATAAAATATAAAGGCATGTTCCATGCCTTTTTTCGGATCTATAAAGAAGAAGGCATTTTAGCCCTCTATTCTGGGTAAGACCATGTCTCTTTTCTGTATCATAGATGGAATATTCAGAGAAGACACAGAATTCCAAACTCATGGTTGTGTACTCTTCATGTTAACTTACATACCAGGCAGATCATACATTTCTTTCCTTGCCAGTCTTCGAATCTGTCTATAACTGAGAAATTCTCAAATAGAAGCAGTATAGTGGAACTGGATTTTTCTCATCTTCATATAGGTTAGTATCCATAATTCACCATCAATTAGGGTTTGTGATTCTGTAAAATTTATTTCCTTCAGGCTGGGTTGAAAGATTTAGGCAGCACAGAGAGTGAGAGGGATATAGAAAGAATGCCAGATTGGGAGACAGAAACCTGGCTCTGTTACTTACTGTCTACTTCACCTTGCCTAAATCACTCTCTGGGTCTCATTGTCCTCATCTGTAAAAATGAGGATGTTGCACCAGGTGCAACTTTCAGCTCTGGCACATTATAATCAATTGTATAATTTGAAGGTAGACCTCTAGAGAGTCTGATTATCTGGGACCTCTCCTAAAGCATTTACACTCTGATATTGTGTATTAGGGTTGTCAATATTTCTGTTTTATTCTCTCTTTAAAATGAGTTCCATGGTGGCAGGGACTAAGTTTTACTTGTAAACTTTGTATCTTTCCCAATGCTAGTACTGTGTTTTCTACAGTAGATACTAATTATTGTTTATTGAATTGTCTCTAAAGAGCTTCCTTTTTACTGAGAGGGTACAGTGGGTACATAAATGAATGCAACATAGGTAAATGAAGAGATAGAACCTTGGTGGAGGAGGACGCAGCCATGTTAGTTCTCTTTTGTGGGGTGGGCCATGGAGCTTCACAGAAGACTTCAAGAAGGGGTCTAGGAACTAGAGGGAGATATAGATTTGGAGATGGGCAGCTAAGGGAGGACTATATTCAAGGCATGAGGGATGGCTTATGTGAATTCAGAGGAAGGAGATTGATCATCAGGTGTGAAGAATAACTATAAAGCCAGTTTGAAACATAAAGAACATGAGGGGAAATAATATGCAACAAAATTAGAAAGGTGGATTGAAATCAGATGGAGGACAGCCTTTTATTCCATTTTGTATTTTTTAAGAAACGATGGAAAAGTGATTCTTCTTTCACGATATGAATAATATGGATCTATGTTTAGCATGGTTGTACATGTAGAGCCTATATTACATTACTTTCTGTAGGGGGGAGGGAGGGAAGGAGTGAAGGAAGGGAAGCGGGGTGAAAAATGTAAAACCTTGCAAAAAATGATTGGTGACAGGGGCAGTTAGGTGTTGCAGTGGATAGTGCACCAGCCCCGGAGTTGGAGAGGACCTGAGTTCAAATCCAGCCTCAAACACTTAATAATTACCCATCCCTGTTGACCTTGGGCAAGTCACTTAACCCCATTGCCTCGCAAAAACCAAAAATAAAATAAAATTTAAAAAATGATTGATGAAAACTACTGTTACATGAAGTTGGAAAAATAAAGAAATAAATAGAAAAAAAGAAATAATGGGAAGCCACTGATAACTTTTGAGCACGGGAATAATTTGGTCAAACCTGTGCCTTTGGAAGATTATTTTGGCAGTTTAATGGAGGATCAATTGGAGAGGAGAGAAACCAGAAGCAGTGATCCTAATTAGGAGTCTGAGCAAGCATGTTGCCTGTGGGGGCCAAATGGGAGACATATAGTAATGGTAATAGTGTGGGAGACTTGGCAACTGAGAGGGAATGTGGGAGGAAAGAAGCGATGATGTCTCTGAGGTTATGAATCTTGGTAACTTTGAAACCACCCAGATCATGGTGTCCTCAGCAGAAGTTTGGAGGAGAATTTTCTGTGTTAAATATGTTGATGCAGCATTAGCCTAGTCCAGTCTAATAGCCCTCGGTAATGAGGGAATTGAAATTTAGGTGAGAGAATTGAGATAGATTTGGTAGTTTTCTGCTTGGAGATAATGAATCTCATGGGAGCTGCTGTGAATACCAAGATGTATAGCCAGAAAAGGGAACCCAGGATGGAGCTTTGAGGGACACATACACTTAGGGGGTAAGAGATGGATGATGAGTTAAGAGAGAAGATGAAAGACCAATAGGCACATAGCTAGGCAGATAATGTTATGGAAGTCAAAAGAGAGGAGAGTTTTTAGAATGAGAAGTCAGTTAGCAGTGTTAGAAATATAGTGATATCAGGGAAGAAGAAGACTGGGGAAGAAGCTATTAGATTTAGGGTTATGAAGTAGTTGTAACTTTGAGAGAGAGCTGCTTTGAGCAGTGGGGTCAGAAGCTAGATCTCAAAGGGTTGAGAATCAGACTTGGGAGCAAATAGTGGCAGGAAATACAAATAATTGTCTCTGAGTTTGGCAGTGCAAGGGAGAAGAGACACAGGATAATAGAGAAGACTCATATATGTTTGTGGCCAGTGGAAAACTGAGCTATAATTTTATCCATTGGAGAAATCTTCAGACAGATGAGATGAAATTCTCTGGGTTCCTGAGCAGCCTTTGGAAGGGGAATGGGAAGGGGAAGGGGAAGGATTTTTTAGGAACTTAGTCTAGAACAAAGGTTCTTAACCTTCTTTGTATCCATGAAACCCTTTGGGAATCTGCCTGGTTAAGCTCTTTTCAGAATGCATATGATAAAATACATAGAATTACAAAGGAGACAAGTCGGGATGGAATTTAAACAAGGTCATAGACTCCACAGTTCTTTGCCTGTGATCTTGTTCCCTGTACCTGGAATGCCCTCCTTTCTCACTTCTTCTGTTGACATTTTAGCTATCCCTGGCTAAAATGCTGCCTTCCCAAACAAGTCTTCTTTGGTTTTTCCCTCCCAACTGGCAGTGATTTCTCTAGCCTCTGATTTCATAGTGTTTTATATTCCAATTATGTAACTATTTTCAAATTTGTGTTATGTTTATTTGAATGCATGTCTTCTGCCCCCACTAGATTGTTAAGTTAATCTAGAGTGTGGACCATGTCTGTGTGTCCCCCAGCAATTGGCATAATACTGTTCATATGTACTTGATAATTGCATACTGAATCATATACCTAAGATCTAAAGAAAATCTGTGTGATGGCAGACAACTCATTTGTAAATGGTCACTCGTGTCTTTGCCTATTCTCTTGCAGAATTGCTCCTGCTTTACTAAGACAGGCATCCTATGGCACTATCAAGATTGGCATCTATCAAAGCTTGAAGCGTTTGTTTGTAGATCGTTTAGAAGGTCAGTGTGGGCGATTTTCTTGGGGGGGTATTATTTGAATGAGTTTTTAGAACCTCCCTGCCTTTCCTGAGAACTGATGTCAGGCTGCAGTATGGAAAATGATAGCTTACCTTGTGTGCTTGGCAGGGAAGCATTCTCTAGCTTGATTATCCCTGGGGAGCTGACTTCTGTACACTGTGGAGTCACCCTTCAGACTTGTCCCTTCTTTTTCTGGCCCTGCAATAGAATCCTCTTGCTCAGCAGATAAATAAGCTAATCTTCTCAGAGAGGTCCAGCAGCCCCGTTTGTTCTCTCTTCTGGTGTACAGTGTTTTCAGAAGATGATTTTGCTGTTTGGTTTTCAGAGTTCTCCATAACCTGACCCCCTTCAACCTTCCCAGTCTTCTTATACCTTCTTTGCACATATTCTGATCAGTGACATTGGCCTCCTCGCTGTTCCATGAACAAGACTCTCCATGTTTCAGCTCCAGATGTTATCTCTGGCTGGCTTCCAGAACTGGCATGTTTTCCCTCTTCCACTCCAACCACTGACCTCCCAGGCTTCCTTTAAGTCTTATCTGAAATCCAAACTTCTACAGGAAGCTACCTCCAGTCTCTCTTAATTCTACTGTTTTACCTTTCTTTATTATTATTCCTATTTAGGGCAGCTAGGTGATGCAGTGGATAGATCACTGGCCTTGGAGTCAGAAGGACAGGAGTTTGAATCCAACCTCTTATTAGCTGTGTGACCATGGACACATCCCTTAACCATGATTGCCTTGCATCCAGGGCCCTCTCTAGCTGTCCTGATTCATACCTGGCCACTGGACCCTGATGGTTCTAGAGGAGAACATGAGACTGGTGACTTAGTACTGTACCCCCCTCACTCAAATCCAATTCATGTGTTTGTTATGGCATCAATGAAAAAAAAAACATTTTGTCCTGTTTACCCTTGATATAGTTTGTTTGCCCATATTTGTTTGTTATTCCCCCCCTCCCCATTAGAATGTGAGTTTCCTGAGGATAGGGACTGTCTACTGCCTCTTTTTGTATTGCTTAACACAGTGCCAGGCAAATTGTTGGTGCTTAATAAATGTTTGTGGTTGATTGATTGATAGTTCCCCACCTCTGCAAAGAAGAAGAGGCATTTTCTAATTTCTTCCTTGGGACCAAGTTTAAGACTGAGACATCTAAGAATGTAAAGATTCTTGGACCTCAAATGACAACTTAAATCTCTGGATTTCTTTGGCAAAAGATCAGCAGTTCTACTTTAAGGCAGTCTCTGCTGGTTTTGTGGCTCTTCCTTTACCATCCCCACACTATATTCTGGGATTCTGGCATGAACTCATAGTAAGTGAACCCCCATCTTCTTTTTCTTTCCAGATGAAACCCTTTTGATTAATATGATCTGTGGGGTGGTGTCTGGAGTGATATCGTCCACTATAGCCAATCCCACTGATGTGCTGAAGGTAAGTATGTGGCAGGTCAGGCTGTGATTTTATGGTTGAATTGAGACTTGGTGAAAACCCAAGGTAGCTGGCCTGGTAGGGAAGGTAGAAGTTCCCCTTCAAGGCCTACAAGTCTGAGGAGCATCAGAGCTATTTAAAACTCAAATGAAGTGGCAGGGAAGGAGTGTTCAGGTTCATTAGAGAATGCAGTTTCATGGAGGATTAGGCTCCTCGATTGAGAACATCACACAGGGCTTCTTAGCCTCCTCTGGGTGTCCTGGCAGTCCTGGACTGCCAAAACGCAGTCTACAGATGGTCCCCTTCCTTCTCAGTCATGGTTTTTAGTTATCAAAGGAAAGTTAAAGATCAGGGAAAACAAAGGTGATATTATTTCCATCCAAGTTCACAAACTCCCTGGTATCTATCTGTGACCCCTAAGTTAACTCCTAATGTAAGGAAAAGAACCCTGGACTTAGAGTCAAGAGACATGAGATCTAATCTTGGTTTTGACCTTTACTGGCTATGTGATGTTGACTGTGTCCATTCTCTTTTCCTGAGCCTCAGCATCCTCATCTGTAAAATGGGGAAAAGAAATTGCACTCTCTCATAGGAGTGTTGGGAAAAAAAGCATTTAACATTCTTATAAAAAGGAGCAATTTTTGTTACTAACTTTTAAAGGGGATTTGCCATACCGCTAAGATTAAAAGGACTGGGAGTCACACAATACTAAAATGTTACAGCATAAAGGGATTTTAGTGTACAGAGGAGGAAACTGAGACCAAGAGAGATAGTGGCTCTTTGAACCACATTCATTTAGTAGCAGAGCTGAGATTTGAAGCCAGGGTCTTTTGATTCCAAGTACAGGGTTCTTTGGGCTAATATATGCTTTCATAATAGAGATTATCTAGTGAAATACTATTTATTGAAACATTGTGACATAGTAGGTAGAGAGCTGGTTTCACCTGGTTTACATCTCATCTCTGATACATTGGCTGTGTGACCCTAGATAAATCACTTTCCCTCCTCAGTGGCCCAGGAGTCTCTCAAAAACTAGAAATTACAGAGGAAATTTCCTCATGCTGGAGTTCTCCCACCATTGACATAATTATCTAGCCCCTTCCCTCACTCCTGAATTAATATTTAGATAGACTCCCTACAACTGATGGGAAATTGAAATAAATAACTGAATTTATGGGAAGGTAAAATGAAATTTCCTTCATGAAGCCTTTTCTGGCCCCTTTCCTGTTTCTCCCCACTCCCAATTTGAAAATGGTCTTTCTTCCTTTGTACTTTGTACAAATGTTAGATTTCCTTTCCACACTTAATATTTTCTTTGAGTTCCTGAGGTTCTCAGATCTGGGAGCATATGTTACGTTGTTTCTGAGCACCATCCTTGGGCCTGTCTACTGTTAGCGATCCAGGTTCACTCCCACTTTTTTGTTCTGTGAGCATCTCAGCCATAACTCCCAACATGGCTTCCATTGAAGAGAGCCACCTGGAGAACTGGAGGCTCTTCTGCAGCCCAGGGGGGGTCTAGAAACTCTTAAAAAATATCTGAATAACAATTTAAATATAATTGAATTCCTTTGTAAATCCTGTAGAATGTGTTTTATACATTAAAAACATTCTTCTGAGTAGGGGACCACAGGCTTCCTCTGAGGGCCAGTGGGATCCAGGACACAGTCCTCTAGGGCATCACTGGAGTACTTTGGTCCCTCTCTGTCACTTCATAAGCAACCTACCTCCTTTTGGGGATATAAATGTATTCATTTCCTCATTCATCTCTATCTCTGGGTCCCTCAGATAGTTTCTCTTTCAGTAATGGCAGAATTTTCTTATAAGGAATGTGAACCTTCCTCACCCTTTCCTCCTGCCTCTTAATGAAATCTGACATGTTTATTTCATCACAATGGTTGATGATTTTAATTCAAACCCTATTCTATTTTCTTAACCACAAAGTTCATTTTAAGTTCTCTCTGATCTGAGGAAGATATTGGCCTTTTCTTGTCTTAGATTCGAATGCAGGCTCAAGGAAGCTTATTCCAAGGGGGCATGATTGGCAGCTTCATCGATATATATCAACAAGAAGGCACAAGAGGCCTGTGGAGGGTGAGCACTGTTTTTCTGGGAATTTTTCTGTATGAATGGCAGTGGGAATTGGTTTTTTAGAAATAAATCCTACTGTTGCTAAGTAGTTATAATTTCTTAGGGGCAAGAAGTACTAAGCCCTTCACCTTTGTGGTATCAAAGTGTTTACGAAAGGGGAAAACTTTGGAGGTAGTCTTATGGTTAATATTTATTGGGAGCTTATTACATCTAGTTTCATTCATAGACTTAAAGAACTCTAGACCAAGAAAAGTTTGTAGAGACAGTCTAGTTTAACCTTCTTATTTGATAGAAGAGGAAACTAAGGTCCACAGAAAGGCCTAAGATTACATGGTAGGTCTCCTGACATGTGGTACAGTGGACTGCCTTTGTCATTTAATTAAACTAGTTCATGACTATGGATTTAGTTCCTTGATCACTCTTTTCCATGCTACTGAAAGTGATCTCTGGCCAAGAACTATGGAACCATTGTAAATAGAGACAAATGAGACTCATTTTCACAAGCTTCCTGTGTAGTGGGTGTATAGTCAGAGAAAGAGAAAATGGGAAAGTAGAAATAAAGTTTTGATTTTTTAAATATTTATTTATTTTCATATTACCACAATAATCTTGTTGAAAGTAAATGGCTCTGTCTGTGGGATGGGTTGCACTCTTTATTCTAAGTTCATCAGAAAGTTTACTTTAATTTTTTTCCCCCACAGTTGCTATTGTTAACTGTATTTCCCTCCATTCTATTCCTCCCCACTCCCATTTATTCTATTCTCTCTCTCCTTTCACCTCATCCCTCCTCAGAAGTGTATTGTATCTGACTCCCCTCTCCCAGATCTTCCTTCTCTTCTATCACCTATACCCCCTTCTCCTCCCCCATCCCCTTTCTTTCATCCTTTTCCTCTCCTTTTTCCTGTAGGGTAAGATAGATTTCTATACCTATTGAGTGTGTTTGTTATTTCCTCTCCATAAAGTTTTAAATAAAAATATGGGCTTGTCATTTGTCAAATGACAACCTATAGCCACCCAGAGCAGCAAAAGAAACTCTTCAGCCTAGTTTGTTAAAGCAAGGAACAGACAAAGAGCAGAGGGGTAGCAGGAGGCATGAGATTTGGAGGTGTTTAAGCCTTTCCTTTAACATTACTTGGGGCCCAGTGAGACTCTTGGCCCTGACTGGGAATGAATCTTCATTCCTGTGCAGAGAGCTGAGGCAGGGCCTGATTGCATGGATTCATTGCCCATCTGCCTTTGCTGCCTTTCCAGCATGCATCCTTCCTAACCATACTCTGCTTGGATTGAAGAGCCTTGGGATGAGCTTTCTTTTTCATTGGCTGGTCTCGCTGCATTTTTGTTTCATTTTGTTGTAGCAGTGAAATAAGAATTCTGATCTCCTAGACCTTAAGCCCTCATCTCTGGCTTTTCAGGCCGGGATATTTTGGCCATTCTCGACTCCCTGCCCCATCCTAGTAGCTGCGCTTTTCCCCTGAGTTCACTGACACTTATGTTTGGCAGGGTGTGGTCCCAACCGCTCAGCGTGCTGCCATCGTTGTGGGAGTGGAGCTGCCGGTCTATGATATTACCAAAAAGCACTTAATATTGTCAGGGCTGCTGGGAGACACAATCTTTACCCACTTTGTGTAAGTATGCCATGTGGCGCCCACTTGCTTCTGAGGCCTCCTTCACTATAGCCCTGCCATGAAATTGGTCACTGGCACTGGTGGCCAACTTTGCGGAAGACCTCTGGCTCTCGCATTATTTCCCGAACCCCAGGCCTTTTGAGAAATGTTCCCCTCAGGGGTTCCAGAGACCATGGGCAGCACCCCATACTGCAGGGAGCCAACTACCTAGAGGCTTGACAGCTTTTTGCTCAGTCTTCTAGGAAAGCTGCACATCTGGAATCTGCTTTGGCCTAACATTCATTTAAAAACTTTGCTCAGCAGAAGTCAGGAAAAAGCTGAAATCCAAAAAACCCATGGATTGGAACCCCAGTTCCTAGATGATCACTGGGGAGTTTTTCCTTCTCTCTTGGATTTTCTTGCTTATTCCTGTAGTCAGTCTGATAGTCTGCTGTCCAAGTGTATTGTGCTTATGAAGCTATGGTTTGAAAGGCGTTGGTAACTAATGGATGGTGTGATGCTTCCTGCTTAGGTAGCTTATCTCAGCTTTTAGCCTGCCTTCCCAAGCAGCAGGCTCATCTGTGTTAATAACTTGCAAGCTGGTTAGAGGCTTCTGCTTCCTTAGCTAGGTACTTCTCAAAGGGTTGACCTTTTTAGAAGTGGGAAGCCATGGGGTAGGGTTGGGCTTAGTGAACTCTCCTCTAAACAGTTGCTGTCTTCAGTTCTAGCTTTTCCTGTGGCTTGGCTGGAGCTCTTGCTTCTAACCCAGTTGATGTGGTGAGAACCCGCATGATGAACCAGCGGGCTATTGTGGGCAACATGGAACTGTACAAGGGCACTTTGGATGGCCTGCTGAAGGTATGGAGAATTCAGAAGGAACGAGATCTTTTGAATGCCATTTGAAAAGCTGACTTCAGGGCACCTTATTTAACTTGCTGAAATATTGCTTCCCAGCCTTATAGTTTTGCCAGGGGTAGGGTGGGGTGGGACCGGGTTGGGTTGGGTTGGGTTGTCTTATCTTCAGGTTCACTTGTTCTTGTAGAAATCTTTGCTCATATATGTCTATTAATACAAATCAGACTTGAAAGTAGCTACAATTGTTAGCATGCTTCATGAGAACAGAGTAAGCTTGAAAGATATGATTGTTTCTCTGTTGATAATGATGAAGATGAATCTGACTCTGTTTCAAGAAGGGTCTACCTCCCTTAACTGTTAGATGGTTGGAGCTCTAGAGACTGATTTGGGTTTTTTTAACTTTGAAAAATCTTGTTTTTGACAAGTTTATTTGGTGAAGGTAAGAGGGAGGGAGAGAGGGAGGAGAGGGAAGGAGGGAGAGGGAGGGGGAGGGAGGGAGGGAATGAGAGAGAGAGAGAGAGAGAATATTCTCTGAAATTTGGTACTTTTTTCTTACATCATATTACTCTCTTCTCTCCATCTTCAATTTTTGTTAACTTTGTTTTCTCTCTCGTTTTATCTTAGTAAGTCTAAAACTACACAGGAACACCAAAGTCAACTCTGTAACAAGTTCTTAGGCATAAATGTCTTTAAATAGCAATCTCCCCCAAATATATTAAAAATAAAATGATCTGATATGCCAAAATGTTATTATATACTTTTCAGAAACACATATAAAGAATAAATGCAGGGATATTTTTATATATACAAAGTTGCAAATTGTTTTCCTAACTCATTGCCCATGGGGTATGGGCAGCAGTCTCATTTTTTAAACTCCAAATTACTTGCCCTTCCACCAGTATGTACTGCCAGCCTAGGCAATAGTTGCCAACCAGCGAAGAAATATTGATCAAATGAAATTATCTATTAGCATTTAATAACTGTCACATCACACTGCTCAAGATCTTGGCACTGCCTCCTCTGCTCCTTTGACCCTGGCTCCTAGATGTCCAGACCTGCCATTGCAGTGTTCTATCCTGATCCAACCTTATATCCCTTGCTAGAAGGGAACACTACAGGTTTATTCGCCCAGCTGCCCTCTCTTCCCTTCCAGATGTTCATTAGGCTCTCACAATCACTACTCTAGGTGCTGGGAGAGACACACTATATCATTTCTAAGGACCTGATAAAAAGCATGTGCTGTTTCTAAAAAGTCATTATTTTCTCTTCCCCCATAATAAAAAAAACCAAAGCAAATGTACAGAGTAAGTCTGCTTTGAATATTGAAGTTCCCCCTAACTTGTTCTGTCTTCAGTAAAATCACTTTTCAGTTACCAGTATATTTTTGATATCATAACGGCTTTAAAATGTGGTGGTTTTTTTGGCTGTACCTCCAGACTTTGTGTTCAGCAGATAAGAAGTTTAAACTTACCCAGCAATCTCTATGAATTTGATGAGTAGAGAGGCCAGAGCCTACTCCTTTTTAGTCTTCATTACCTGTTAAGTACTGCAGACTGATTTGTAGAGTTCAGAGAAATAAAGAAAGCTTCCTTGCCCTGTGCCATGGATATTCTTGCCTTTATTCTGTTTCAGACAAGGGCATCAAGCTTATTTTGGGGATGATGGTGGTAAGTGGGCCTCCCAAAAGTTGCCTATTGGCCAACAAGGTAACCTCTCCCATCGTTCTCTGTGCCTCTGTGTGCTTCTGACTGCTTAAACTTTTTCTGGCACCTTTTCTGGCACCGAGACTCAAAAGATGAACAAGTTCTCAAGATCTTGAGGGAAGGAGGGAGTGCACATAGAGCATTCATATCTCTCTTCTCTAGGCAACTCTCTTTTTTTAGGGTTTTGCAAGGCAAATGGGGTTAAGTGGCTTGCCCAAGGCCACACAGTTAGGTAATTAGTAAGTGTCTGAGACTGGATTTGAACCCAGGTAGTCCTGACTCTAGGGCCGGTGCTTTATCCACTATACCACCTAGCCGCCCTCTAGGCAACTCTTGAAGAGCCATTAGGTGGAGTTCATTTCAACTGCATTCCCTGAAATAGAACCACTTCCTGAGTCAAGTTTCATCTGCATGGGCTCAGAGAATTGGTCAGGAAGGGTCATTTTCTCCAGAGCTTCAAATGTCATTGCAGAATAGAGTGGAGCATATTTAATACACAGATGAACATGCAGGGCCCAATCTAAAAAATAATCAAACTATTAAAAAGTTTTAGGAAAAAGGTCAGGAGTGATCATTATTCAGGAAAGGCTATTTGGAGAGGCTGTTTAGAAACCAGCTCATTCTAGCAATGCTAAGTACTTCTACTGCTTTGGAAAGGTTTGCCATAATCCCTGTGGAGAAGAAGGTGGGTTTGTCTGAAATGAAGAGTAAGGCAAAAGAAATAAACTCTGCTTTTTCTTTTCTGTCCTCCCAGACTTGGAAGAGTGAGGGCTTCTTTGCCCTGTATAAGGGATTTTGGCCAAACTGGCTCCGTCTCGGCCCCTGGAACATTATTGTATCCTTTGAAACTTGAGAAGGGAAGCAGGTGCTATAAACTATGAGGTAATTCTAGATAGAGGACAAAAATTCGTGATTGTTGGGACATTTGAATGGTAAGAAACTCAAGAGTGCCAATGGTGGCAGAAAACAAAACTCTCTGTCCTGAGTGGGACAGGGTCAGATACTGAAGCAGCTTGTTAGGTGAGGCTGGGCTGGGGAGCTGCAGACCTTTCTCTCTGGAAGCTGATACAAGCCAAGGGATTTCAAATAGATGGGCAAAAGGTGGTTGGTTTGAGTTTGTTTCTATTTTCAAAACTATTGGTGATTTGTACATGGCAGTGATCTGACTCCTTAGCTACAGGGTTTCCAAAAAGCATTTGGGGTGGTTTTGCTCTTACCCTTTTCCCAAATCCAAAGTAGGACCAAAATGGCCAGGGATGAAGGTGACATCAGGAAGATGTCCAATGGAGTAGGTATCCAGAGCAGAGTAGCATTCAGCATAGAGGAGTCTCTATGATAACATTTATTGAGCATTGCTGTGTTCATTGGAAGGTTAACAGAAAGCACATTCCCTACTTGTTTGGACCCCAGCTTTAATTGGAGCAATGGTGGTGAGAAATTGGGGGTGGAGGTGGGGAGGGGGAGGCCACACATATGCATGTGTGTTTGCATACACACATACACATGCATACACACACACATATTTTGTTATGACACAGCAGGCATTTCCTAACTGGTATTTCCTGCTCCCTGCTCCATGTACATTTCCAGGTCAGCCAAATCTATAAGAATGGGATTGCAACTGATAATACAAATAAGTTATCCTAGTATTTCTGTCTTATACATGCCATTCATTGCATGTAGCTAAATAATATTTTTCCAAGCAAAATTTTCAACTCACTAAAGGCAAGGGCTATGACTTAGATATATAGTACCCATAGCTTTTGAACCAAGAACCAGGACACTGGTCCATCAGTGAATATTCCTTTTATGGAGACTTGTTATATTTGCTTGCCTTTAAATTAAAAAAACTAGCCTATATAATCACCATGCCTGTTCTCCCTTTGTGTCTAGCATAGGAATGGATACAGACTTGGGTAAGGGGTAGATTTTCAAGACTTTTTTTTGAATGAGTGCAGCTTAGAGTAATGGTCACTTAGTACATGAGGACTTAGGGGGTCTTTTTTGACTGTGATTGAGTGACCAAATCTCGTGTCTCTTCCATGACTCGGTCTTCAGTTTTTTATTACCTATGAGCAGCTTAAGAGGCTTTCCTTCTAAAGGCAAGTGATGCTGTTCACAATAGCTCAGATGTGTGTGAGCCTAGTGCTGCCAACCCCACTACCATTTTCTTCTGCTCCCTGTGTGCACTTTTGACCAGAACCTCTGTATCTGCTGAGCACGTGGTTCCCGAGGGCATCCTGGATGAAGAGGACCTGGATGACACAAAAGATTTGGAATTGTGTTATGTGTTTGTGTTTTCATGTGGTTGGCTTTTCCATGAAGTGAAGTGTCAAAAGTGAGACTCTCTGGCCCCGGACTGGTATCTTCTGTGAAGATGGATGCTAACAGGGGATTTCAAAATTGACCTTCCTCCTAAGTTGGGTCCAAATGTAGTTAGGTAACCCCTGCCTTGGGGTACAGCAGAAAGCAGAGGCCAGGGCAGTTCCTACTGTTGTAATCTTGCAGACCTTGTTTCTCATTAAAGTATTTATTGACAGGATTGCTTTGGTCTTGTCATTTTTTTTTCCTCTTTGCTCCTTGAATAGCAAGGAAGGAGGGTGGTAACGGTGTGGGAGGGCAGGAGAAGGATACTTCCTAATTCTCTTAAAGCAGTCATTTTTAGTTTAGAACATGGATATTGTGCTTCCTAGATGCCTTTCATTGATGGCAAAATACTCAGTTTGTATGGAAGTTGTAGTATTTCCTGTTATTAAGTGGAAGGATTTGTATGCAGGGACCATACCATGTGATCAATTAGCAGCCCACAAGTCACTTGACCTCCATTTGCTTTGGTTTCCTTCTCTGGAAAATGGGTTTAATCCCTGCTCTGTCCCCTGATCTGTCCAAGGGGATCCCGAAGCTCCCATGAGAGTGTAGATGGGAACATGTTTTCAGAACTGTAAAGGGCCTTAATGTCATGGTTGTTCTTGTAGCTCTCCTTTCACATCCTGGCTCCTTTCCTACCTTAATGGAGATGCAGGGAGCTGAGGGGGTGGGGGAAAGGAAAAAGATTGGAGTTAGAGTCAGAAGATCTGACTTTCTACTTTGGGGCCTTATTTACAGACTGTACCATCATGGTACACAGCTCTTCCACTAATGTAGAAAACCATCAGTATTAGCTAGCTTTCCAGACATTGGGGTCTTTCTATAGCTTTTCTTCCTCCAAATTTTACAACCCATACTTTTCTTTCTTCCTTTTTATTAAGTAGATCATCACTGTAATAGATCATTTTTTGGTGACTTGGATTTTGGCCAACAGAATCCTCATTGCCAATCTTGATTTTGCTCCTGAAATCTAACTCAAGCTATCTGTCCTTTTGATTTATGATCCCCAAAATGGTATCTTCTGAGTTGACCCATGGGAATTCTGGCTCTGCTGTTGGCTACTCACTATCACTTTTTTTTACTCACTATCACCTTTGCCCCTCTTGGAGCCTCATTTTTTTGGATATGGTGTTATCTAAGGCCCTTTCCAGCCTTAAGTCCTCTGATCCTATTTTCCTCATTTCCCCAGGTGATTTAGTAGAAGTGCCCTTTCTCTTCCAACTCCTTAGTGACAAATGCAGAAGGCTTTGTAAGTTAAAGCACATTGGAAACTGCCATATGAAGACAGTAGTCATACTTTATTTTTATACCTCTGCCATACATGCAAGGTATAAGGTTCACTCCCACATGTATACACCTTGCATGCTTTATAATTAGAAAATACTTTCCCTTGTGCTATTTCATTTGATGCTCACAACAGCCTACAAGGGAGCCATTATTTATGTCTCATTTGCCGATGAGAGGTGAAGTGATTTGTCTAGAGATCCACAGATAGTGAGATGTCAGAGCTTTGACTCAAATTGAAGTCTGGTGGATCCTTTCCCCCAAAGACCAGTACTGTCTCCACTGTATCACACTTCTCTGTGCACAATTACATAGCATTGGGTCAGTGAGATGGGAATTTTCAAAATTGTCTAGTCTACACAACAAAACTCTGAGTCAATGGCACTTTTATCAAAAGATCCATGGTTTCCTCTAATGAAGTAGGCCTCAGATCTTCCTCATGATCTAAAATGACCTGTCTCTTGGTGTGTATACCTGATAGAAATGGGAGAGACAGCACTGGAACAGCTGAATTTATTGTAAGAAATGGAAACATGATCCAGTATTGGGATAGGAAATTCCAATAGTGGAATCAGCCACTGAGCTAGGATATCTAGCCCTGGAAACAGCCTCCAGAGCCTCTGCCTGGTCATCCCATTGGCATTCCAAACTGAATATGCTGAAAACTAAATTCACCATATTTCCTCCTGAAGTTGTTGATCCTTTTGACTTCACCATTTCTGTGTGGCACCACCACTCACCAGTTCTTCTGTTTTCATAACTTTGGGATTTCCTCTCTTTTATCTTTGATATTTCACAATCAGTTTCTTACTTCTTTCCACTATCACCAATTTGCTTGGGGCTGTCATTACCATCCACCTAGCCTTTTGCTATTGCCTCTTATTAAGTCTTCCCACCTTCATTGTTGATCCTTCCTACCACTGCTAGAAAAATCTCTATTTATTAATGTGTCCTATCTTATATAATGTCATATCATTCACTAGTGCCATGTTGTGTCCTGATAGGGACACAATCTGTGACTTCATTGATCTAAGATGCTCCTAGATGAAGAGACTTCTATTAGTTCTGAGTGACATCACCTCTGTAACGGTCTTAGAGTGTTACCAAAGACATTGAAAGATTAGCTGGGCCATCTAGGTTTATTTAGCACATGTCAGAAGGATGACTTAAACTTCTTCCTGACTACAGACCTAGCTCTCTATCTTCTAACTTCTTCCTGACTACAGACCTAGCTCTCTATCTTCTAGTTCAGGAGTGGGGAACCTTTTGTCTGTCAAGGCCATTTTGATATTTAAAACATCATTCATGGGTCATAAAAAATTAGAAATTTAAAAATTAGTCTAATATGAGTCCTGCCTGCAGTGCCAGACCACATGATTTCGCAAGCCTTATACAGCTGGGATGTTCCCCAACCTTACGGCCATACTCTCTGCCTACTGAACAAAGTGATAACTCTTTTGCTTGGCAAGATGCATCACCCTGGTTTTCCAACCTTATCTTCCATCATTCTCTCGCTCTTCCCTCTTCCCCCTCTCTGCCCTCACCGTATTTTCCCAATTCTTCATCTCTGCTGCTATTCTCTGTGTTTGGAGAACTCTTTTCTCCTCTTTGCCTATTGAATTCTTAGTCATCACTTTTTAAAATAATATTTTATTTCCCTCTTCCCTAATCACATGTCTTCACTCATCATTTAAAGCCTAGCTAAAATGTCACCTTTTTTTTTAGATTTTTCAAGGCAATGGGGATAAGGGGCTTGCCCAAGACCACACGGCTAGGTAATTACTAAATTTCTGAGGTCAGATTTGAACCCAGGTACTCCTGACTCCAAGGCCAGTGCTCTATTCACTGCGTCACCTAGCCACCCAAAATGTCACCTTTTAAAAAAGCCTTTGGCTAACTCTCCTGATAGATAAGTTTCCTACTTGAGACCTCACATAGCACTTAGCATCTCCATAATACATTTATCATATAGTAGCATATGCTAGTTTTCTATATCTCTGGGGCTTAAGTCACTTTATTTTTAACATGAGGGGATTGACTTAGATAACTTTCTAAAGTCCCTTTCAGCTCAAAATTCATCTATGTGTTTGTATTGTAACCCCTGAGAGTCAAAAATCCTCCAAAAATTTGAATTATGTGATCTTGGGCAAGTCCTTTCTCTCTCTCTGGGCTACAGTTTCTTCCTCTGTAAAAATGAGGGAATTAGACTAGATGGTCTCTGAGGGTCTTTTTACCCATACATCTTTGATTGGTGAAGGCTGCTTCCTTGTCTTATCTAAACTTTCTATTTCTTCCACTATACAATGGAAACGCAGAGTAGGTATTTAAAAAAATACTGCATTTCAGCAAGGAGAAGGAACTTGCTTGTGGTCCCCTATGTAGTAAGTAGGAGAACCCAAATTCAAACTTGCGTGATATCTTGGAAATGTACTCTCTTTGAGCCTCAACTATTGTACTCTGTAAGCCTGATAGTAGATTTATAAAACAGAAACAGGAACAATTTCATGTACATGAGGCTGAAATTGAAGACACCTAGCAGATGCTTGGGACGTTTCCAGGACTCCTAATGAGAGGGCTCTTCTAGCCTGATGGCTGATCTTGGTCCCAACAGCTTGTAAATCCCTGGAACATATGGCCGGATAGCAGTGTGTTAAACTCATGTGCATTTGACACTATGGTATTTAATCCATTAGGTGAAGTGAGTTTTTCCTCTTCAGCAAGGATGTGAGGCTGTAGTTTCCTGACTAGCTGCCAGCTAGCCCTGCTGCCAGCCTCTCCGCAAAGACGCTTTCAGATCATCTAAGTTGTCTTATAAATGAAGAAGATTGCCCAGTCAGGAGAACCTAGCCAGGAGGCTGGAGAAACGAGCGCTGAGCCTGACGTCTGAAAGCCTGGACTCAAACCCTCACTCTGGACAAGTATTTTCCCTTCTCTGTGCCTCAGCTTCCCCATTGTAAAATGAACTAGATTGCTCTCCAAGGTCTCTGCCATTTCTGATTCTCTGGCTGAATAAGCACTGAATTGGTAACTAGGGGACCTAGAGTTAAGACTTGCTGCAGGGAACTAGAGGAAAACTACTGCAGGTCTGAAAGGGAATCTTCTGGATGCCTTCTTAGAGTCATGGTTTTAAATGTTTAAGATTCACTGGGGGAAAAAAAAAGACACATTGGATTACCAAAAAAGCTAAAGGTGAGTGGATTTTCGCTGTACAAGTTCACAGACATCCTGAAATTTGTGCATGGACTCCTCAGGTTAAGAACCTGCTTATCTAATCCTTTCCTTTTATAGATGAGATCCAGAAAAGGAAAGGAATTTGTTCAAGGTCACACAGCTAGAACAGAGAGAGAGGAAAAACTTGAACCTAGGTCTTCTGGCTCTTGAATTCAATATTTTTTCAGTTACAACATAGTACAATGACCTTAGGTGAAGTTTTTTTTCTCTGGGCTTTAGTTTCCCAATTTGGGCCTTAGTTTCAACTTTGTAAGATGAGGGCATCGAAACAGAATGCAATGAAGCACACTGGAAAGATGGAAACACATTTATTAAACACCTCCTTAGTATGTGCTCAGCCCTGTGCTAAATGCTTTACAAATATGAACTCATCCAATCTTCTTAACAACCCTGGGGGATAGATGCGATCCCCGTTTTACAGTTGAGGAAACTGAGACTTCAGGAGTAAGGCGACATACCCGAGTCCCTGCAGCTAGTGAGAATCTGAAGGTAGATCTGAACTCGAGCCCCAGCACTGCTTCATTCTTAAACAATATTTTTTTAAAAGCAGCTGATCCCTGTGACTGGGATCTGTTACTGAGTGGGGAGCTGTGTGGAATGATTGATGATATTGGGGTGACTTCACAGGAGATGAAACTGCTTAATTCCAGACCTTGACCCCTGGTACTTAGGATGGAAAGGCAAGGCTTCTTGTGCTCTGAAGATGAATCTGACTTCTATAGAGTTCTGTACTTCTCTCACCAGCTTGCTCACTTTTCTTCCTCTCCCTCTCCCTCTTCCTTTCCCTTTCCCTCTCCTCCCCCTCCCCTCTGTCTCTGTCTCTATCTTTCTCTTTTTCTCTCTCTCTCTTACACACACACACACACACACACACACACACAGACTCCCTTCCCCCTCCCCCATTCCCATGTATAGTGATCTTGGAATGAGCCTTGTTGCTTTTGACCTATTGGGGGGAAAGAACAGTGGTTGATCGAGAAGTTGGAGCTTTTCTGTCATCTTTCGGGAGTACAGGCAAGGATGTGATATGCTTGGTTTGGCTTGGCAACTGTCATCATTCTCTTGTTCTCTCCAGCTACTATGGTCTTTGCCTAGTTTCCCATTTGGATGAACTGCTTTTATGTTCTGATCATTTTGTAATAAAAATCTTTTACATTGGGGGAAAAATGACTAAAAACTTTCAGTTAGTGGTTGCCTTCAGGTGTAAGCCAGGATAGAGACTTAAAAATATTTACAAAATTCATGGAGGATCAAACAGTCAAGTTTAATGTAGTTCTTGTGGGTACGTGGCTGGCACTCTCCCCAGTTATCTGCCTTCCTTAGAGTTCCCTGATCTACCAGACCTGATAAATCTCAAAGATTGAAATAGAAAGTCAAATAAGGTCATGTCATCTACTATTTTCACATTTGTCATGATGAATGAAAGCATCCAGTTCCCAAGGGTGCAATCTATGGTAAACATAAGCATTATCGTGTCAATCACCTGAAGTTTGCCAGCTATATCTAAAGAGCATGCTAGATACCACCATGGGCCCTGAAGAGTCTAAAACTCCTGCTGGGTAGATGAAGATACAGTCTACACATTCTTTGAGATTATTTTTATTGACCCATTCCATAAAGCTATTAGTGGAAATCCTGACACTCAATGGATTACTGAACCAGTGTACAAACAGAGAGATGCGTAGACTTACCTCTGTTCTAAGGAAAAGCCAGGATCTTGAAAAGGGTTACAATTTCCATCATACTGTTGGTGGATCTTGTTATGCTGCTCAGAGAAAGCACAGTACTCTCCAACAATTGTTGAGTCATTTCATTTGGGTCCAACTGTTGTGGGATTTTCTTGGCAAAGATACTGGAGTGGTTTGCCATTTCCTTCATTTGGTTTGCCATTTCCTTCCTTTGATCATTACCACTAATGCATATAAATTTGTAAATTTATTGGTTTAATAGATAATATTTAGGACAGTGGAAAAAATGAACTTCTAGGCACTGGTCCTTATGTGCATTTCTCACATCTGCCTTGAGTGTAGAATGAAAATGTGAAGGGCATGACCCTAAAGCTCTATTTCTAATTTTAGTGGATTCTAGACTAAGGAAGCTTACCTCCAACTTGTTCCCATATATCCTACCATCTTTCCTTGGTGCTTTCAATGCTGATAACTCCTTCACTCACACTGGTAGCCTCTTATTTCACTGAACTATTGTGAAATCTTAAGGACCATAACTAGAAGGGACTTTAGAGATTATCTGGCTCAATCCCTTCACTTGGATGAAACTAAAGCCCAGGTATTTGTCTCAGTATTTGGGCAGCTAGGTGGTGCTGCAGTGTATAGAGTGCTGGGTCTGAAGTCAGAAAGAGCATCTTCTTGAGTTCAAATGTTGTCTCAGATACTTTTCTAGCTGAGTGACCCTGGGCAAGTCACTTCTCCCTGTCTCAGTTTCTTCATCTATAAAAAGAGCTGGCGAAGGAAATGACAACCCACTCTAGTATCTTTGCCAAAAAAAACCAAATGGGGTTGTAGAATCAGACAAGACTGAAACAACTGAGCAACAAAATTTATCTCAGTCTGGTCTGTACATTTTAGGCTCTTAAAAGTTTCAAGATGGAGCCAGCTAGTTGGCGCAGTGGATAGAGCACCGACCCTGGAATCAGGAGAACATGAGTTCAAATCTGACCTCAGACACTTAAGAACTACCTGTGTGACCTTGGGCAAGTCATTTAACCCCATTGCCTTGCAAACCCCCCAAAAAAAGTTTCAAGAGGAAGTATGCTTTAGGAAAACCCTAGCTGAGTTAGGTCTTTGAACACCTGTTAGTAGCACTGTTGTCTTCATTACTGCTGATGTCAAGAAACAAGTTACCAGAAAATTTGTGAGTAGCTTCCAGACCTGTTATTGGTTTAAGAATTCTCTTTTTAAAACTTTTTTCCATCAAAAAAAAACAATAGATGTGTGGCCAGATGTTGTATCAAAGCAACAGAGGTCCTGAGTGAGATGACTTATACTAAAATCAGATTGTTCAGGGTCTAAGGGCTCAGGTCCCGGGTTGCGTAGCCCAGCTCTACTCCTGAGGAAGTATCCCACAATGCCTCAGAATAGCAACTTCATCATTCTATTGAAACTGTTCTTTCCAGTGTTACCAATGATCTGCCAAATCCAATGACCTTACCTGAGTCTTCTTTCCTCTTGACCTTTCTGCAGCCTTTGACACTGTCTCTTCTGGTTCTTCTACTTCTCCAGTCATTCTTTCGATTCACCCTGGATCCTCATCCTGGTCCTCCTGGGCCCTTATCTCTTTTCCCTCTAAGTTATTTCATTTCGTAATCCCATTGTTTCTCATGGACTTAATTATAATCTCTATGCTGATGATTTTCAAATGTATTTATCCAACCTTAGCTGACCATCTCCAACTTCATCTCCAGCTGCCTTTCAGATATCTCAAACTGAGTGTCCTGTACATATCTTAAACTCAGAATATCCATAACTGAACCAATTATCTTTCTCCCTCAATCTTGCCTCCTTTCTACACTTCCCTAATACTGTGAAGGACACCACCATCTTCCCAGTTCCCCCGTCTCACAACCCAGGTGTCATTCTTGCTTCTTCACTATCTACCTCCTCCTCCTCTCCATTTACTGACTTTCCTGACATTCAAGCCACAATTTTACTACTACTAGTCCTGATTAGTGCAGTGAGGTATATAATTATGTTTATTACATTGAGGGGTATGCTGTGCAAGACAGCCTTCTCACTTATCAAATCATAATTGAAATTCCATCTTCTACAGGAAGTTTTTCCTTATTCCTCTTAAATCTGGCACCTTCCCAATTTTAATTATTTCCTATTTATCTTGTACATAGCTTGTTTCTTTATATTTGTTTATTTATCTCCTCCATTAGATTTTGAACTCCTTAAAGTTAGGGACTGACTTTTGCCTCTTTTGTATTCTCACCACTTAGCACAGTGCTTTGTAGACACCTAATAAGTATTTATTAACTGATTTGTTGTTCAGTTGTTTTTCAGTCATGTCCATCTCTTCTTGACCCCATTTGGGTTTTTCTTAACAAAGATCCTAGAGTGGTTTGCCACTTTCTTCTCCAGCTCATTTTGTAGATGAGGAAACTGAGGCAGACAAAGTGAAGTGACTTGCTTAGGGTCACACAGCCAGTGTTTGAACCCTAATTTGAACTCAGGAAGATGAATCTTCCTGACTTCAGGCCTAGCACTCCATTCACCACAGCTTCACCTAGCTGACCCAAGAATGCTAATTCTTTGCTATTATTTGACTAGCCTGCAGAGTATCCAAATTGAACAGGATCTCAGAAAACCTTCTGGTTTAAACTAGACCCGAATAAAAATCCCCTCTAAAACATATTGAAAAGTGCACATCCATTCTTTGCTCGAATAACTAACTAGTGAGGAGGAAAGGAACCCAGTGTCTGCTGAGATAATCCATTCTTTTAGTCAGCTCTAATCTTTAGGGAGTTTTTCCTTTTCTATCTAGCCTTTATGTGCCTCTTCTCCAACCTGTCTGATTCTCACATGTTCCTTGTTCTCTCTGACACTGTGCAGAACAAGTCCATTCCTTCTTTTACACAACAGTCATTCAAATACTTGAAGATAGTTATTATGTTTTCCCTAAGATTTCTCCAGGCTAAACATTATCAGGTCCTTAAACTGATCCTCATGATGTGACCTGGCAGCCTTTCACTGTTGTGAGTACCTTCACCTGAATTTTCTTCCCCTTCTGAGCTTCCTTGCTAAAATATGGTGATAAGATTTGAATTCCATCCTCTACTTTTATTATCTGACCAAAGCAGAGGAGAGTGGGATGATCATCTCACTCATTCTGGACACTTAGTTCTCTTCATCTAACTTGGGATCATCCCAGCCCTTTGGACTGTTAGTCCTGCCTCCTCCATTTTGTAGGATTTTTGGAAACTCATAAATTTATCCCTGTTTAATTTCATTTTATTATATTTGACTCAGTGTTCTAGCCCGTTGAGATGTTTTTGGACTTGAGCTATCATCCAAAGTATTAGCTATCTATTCCAAAAGCTTTCCTACCTATTTTAAGAACATGTTCAAAAGACTGAAGGTTTATATTCCTTCAGTGTTGCCTCCTTATCGTTTTTGAAGTGATGTGTATAGTCGGAAGAGTTCTGGTTTTTGGAGTCTCAAGACCACTTTAGTCTTGGTAATTCTACTTAGCAGCTTTGTGACCTTGGGCATGTAACTTCACTTTATCCTTTTGGGACTCAGCTTCCTCATCTGGAAAATGAGCATCATAATCCTGACTTGACCTGCTTCCTAGATAAGATGTCAGGATCATTTTGTACACAGAAATGTGTTTTGTTGCCATAAAGCCTTTACATTGTTATTAAACCGTATCCTGTTATTTGTTGTTGATAACTTATATAAACTTCAGTATTTAATAAAAATAGGTAGCATGAATAGAACGTTTTAATGTTTGCAATGTACTGGTCATATGTTATTTCATTTGATCCTCAAAACAGTTCTGAGAAGTAGGTGCTGTTATCTCTATTTTACAGAGGAAGAGATTAAGAGAAAAAGTTAGGCAGAATTCAAACTCAGGCCTTCTGGCCTCTCAGGCTAGTAATCTATCCACTGACCTCTAGCTGCCTTTTTAGATACAAAAGAGGCAGCAGAGTATCCTGTATAGAGTATTAGACTTGGAAATAGAAAAAGCCAGATTCAGATCCCACCTCAAACACTTATCAGCAGTGTGACCCTGGGCAAGTCCATTAACCTCTCTGAGACTCACTTCCCTTTTCTGTAAAAGAGAGTGTAAGGAATCAAGTGAAATAGTAGATATGAAGTACCATGAAAATCTCGTGGGGCTCTGTAAATCTTAGTTGTCATTATTATTGCTGTTATTTTTATTACTGTAGCAGCCCCTTACTCCAATGAGGTCATAGACTATTTTAGAGGCATTTTGATCTGCCTTTTGTTTTAATATGGTTTGTTTTTAAGTTCATTTTGGTGACTGAACATTGAGTGCCTGATAAAATCTCAATGTTCGACTTCCAGTGCCTTTGCTTCATCTTTGTCGAAGAAAGTCATTAGATATCTTTGGCATAATCTGTATCTCCGCCCTTAGTGGCTTTTTTAAACACTGTCTTCCTAATGATGGTGTCTTCAGGCCTGGTGTGTGATAAAGACCTCTCTGAACTTCCCTCTCACCCCCAAGGCAGTTTTCTTTTTTTTTTAGGTTTTTTTGCAAGGCAAATGGGTCAAGTGACTTACCCAAGGTCACACAGCTAGGCAATTATTAAGTGTCTGAGGTCAGATTTGAACCCAGGTACTCCTGACTCCAGGGCCGGTGCTCTATCCACTGCACCACCTAGCCGCCACCTAGCCGCCCCCCCAAGACAATTTTCTAGCCACTCTTTGTCCTCTAGGGCATTTTTATCAGCTGGGGCTAGGGGACATGGAGATCCTGGCTTTTAAGTAGAAGTTTCCAGTTTGTCCTGATGGTCCCTAATATTTAAAATTATATGATTACAGAATTTAGAGCTGGAAGGGGGTTTTAGAGATGGTCAGGTCTACCCCCAGCCCCATCATTTTAAGGTCAAATTTGAATCTAGGTCTTCTGACTGTAAAGCCTATGCCCTTTCCACTATAACACTCCCTGAGTTTGGGCACCTGATTGTTTTATTCTGAAGGATCTAAAGCAAAGGATGCTGTATGGGGCAGCTAGGTGGTGCAGTGGATAGAGCACCGGCCCTGGAGTCAGGAGTACCTGGGTTCAAGTCTGGTCTCAGACACTTAATAATTACCTAGCTGTGTGGCCTTGGGCAAGCCACTTGACCCCATTTGCCTTGCAAAAACCTAAAAAAAGGGATGCTGTAGAGTATTATGTGATCTCCCCAGCTGATCATAATACGGATCTATAGAAGTCTTCTGACAAGCCAGACTGGCTCAGCATATTCTCCTATAGCTACCAGATTCATTGCTCTTCCCTCCTTGATATAGTCAAAGATGTTTGTTTACCAGTTGTGGGAATGTATGGTGTATGATCTGGTGCTTTCTTCAGGGAAATTTCAAAGGTTTTCATCTTCCAAATTGTATTCAGCAAAACACACAGCTCTGGAAGGCTTTGTCAAATGAAATTATTTGGTCCATTTTTGATCAGTAAGACATGGGATGTTTGGTAGAAGAAGAGTTTGGTTTGTTTTTTGTTTGTTTTTAGTGGTAGGAAAATGACTGAAATCACAAGGATCATCCTGGGAGAGTCAGAATGAAATGATTCTGATCAAATAATGTTGGAGAAGCAGAGGGTGGGCTTCCAGGGTAGATGATAGGTCCAGTTTGAGGGCAGTTAAGTCCTAGTCCAGAAAGAGGCAAGGATATGTGTGTGTGTGGGGGGGGTCTGTGAGTACATACATGTATGTTCCTGTAATGTCATAGCATTATAGGAATCATCTGGATAAATTTCTGATCTTTGAGATTTAAAGTTTGAGACTATCTAAATCAATCCTTTTTAAAAAAAAAATGAGGAAACTGAGCCCTTAATTAGGTGAATTGCCCAAGGTTGGCCCAGTTAGTAAGGAGCATTTCTCTGGATTGTGCAGTTGTCACTGCAGCCCAGAGCTCTCTGATACCTTGCTGTGATTTAGTCATCAGACTAGCTGTGGTTTGCCCTTATCAAAGGAGATTCAACTCTGAAGCCTAATTCAACAAAAAGGGATTACTCCTCACTGTGGTAAAATGCCTATAAAGCCTACTTTCCTTTGCTCTCTCTTTTGCTGTTTGCTCAGCTGCCTTTCTGAAAGATAGTTCAGTTTAAGGACTTGGTTCATATTGATTTGGGTCCCACTACAGTGAAATGGAAATTCCTGCTGGTAAATTCTGACTTTGAGAATCTCATCCTTTCGGTCAGGAATTTGTTGTAGGAGAAGATCAGGGGTGGTGTATGAGAGGTCAGTCTTATTATATATTTTGGGCTGGGGGTTGAGTTGAATTCTTGGGTTACCCCTGCTTCTTTTTTTTTAGGTTTTTGCAAGGCAAATGGAGTTAAGTGGCTTGCCCAAGGCCACACGGCTAGGTCATTAGTAAGTGTCTGAGGTCGGATTTGAACCCAGGTCCTCCTGACTCCAGGGCCGGTGCTCTATCCATTGTGCCACCTAGCCACCCCTACCCCTGCCTCTTTGAGTCTCCTTCAGTCCAGTGGCCCCTGAGGCTGCTCAGGTACCCATGCCAAATGGTTGGCTTTGGGGCTGGGGAAGGGCTTGTAGCTCAGGCTGTGGGACAAGGGGGGGGGGAGTCCCTTTTTGCTCTTCTTGCTTTTCTGTATACTGGAGAAACTCAAGTCTAAAGTAAAATTCAAGTGCCAAATACTTCTCTATTTCCCAGGCAGCAGGGTGCCTCCCCACCCTCACTCTATTCTCTACAGGGTGCCTCCTATCAACAGGAGGGAGATGTGCATGGGGGGAGATGTCCATTGGAGGCTCCAAAGAACCTGGCATAGCTTCAGAGGGAGGCAATTGCTGGAGAAGTTGGGGTAAAAATAACTGTTGGCTCTGAGGAGGATCTAAAGTGTAGGTGACGTGCTAACACTCTTGTGATAAGTCCCCCTTACCTTTCCCCTTCTTTCTCTTTCCCAGTACTCACAATACTCTTTGAGTCTCACGGATCTTAGAGGCAATTATTGCATTGAAGGCACAAGCATTTATTGAGCAGCCACCAGCTATATAATCAGTGAGGTGGGTCAGCAACAGGCAGGAAACATTTCAAGGATTCACTCCTCAGGCACAGAGAGAAAAGAGAGAGGTTGGGTACAATTCAAAAGGGGAAATGGGACAATTCAAAAGGAGAAATGGGAGCAACACTTGGGGGAATCAAGTTTGCCGAAGGAAATACTTTTCTGAATACCACAAGGTGGGACATAGTGCTTGGGAGAAACCTGGGAATAGGTTGCTGGTACAAATATTCTTATACAAATACACAATATGAAAATCTCAAGTGACAAGATAAACTTAGGGTGATCCTTGTTCTCTACAAGGATCCTTTGAAGTAAAATTTGATTTACACCCAACTTTCCAGGAGTACAGTTTGAATAACCGGAAAAGAAACTGACTTATCCCAACTAATGGCTTAGGAGATAGGAGCCCTTTTCCAAATGGTGGGCTTGGGAGGGGTGGAGTTTGGTGACCCTGCCTCAGCTAGACGGAAGATTCTGACAGTGAGGGGCTATAGTCCTTCTGACCTTTCCAATTCCTGAGCCAGGGGAGGGAAGAAAGAGACAGAATCACAGGTGATTAGACCTGGAGAGGGACCTTGGGACATACAGGGAATCATAGAATTGCTACAAGTGGAAGGAACCCGAGAAATCATCTGCCGTGTTCTCATTTTGCTAAGACCCGGCGTGGGGGAGGGGGTTTGCTCCACAGCATTTAGCGAGAAGTGGCAGAGCCAGGATTTGATCCCAGGAGCATTTGCAAGCCTCTCTGCCCTTACCGTCTCAGCCCTGCAAGTGGGCACTGGAGATAGTGACAATATGGCAGGAATTTCCCCTGGATTCCCTGGGACCTGGATCCCGGGGAAAGATGAAGAAGAAAGGCAGAACAAATTTCTTTTTCACTCCCATAGCCATCTGGTAGAGCTGCATTCTCACATCCTTTTGCCAGTAGGCATAGATGAGGGGGTTGAGGAGAGAGTTGCCTACACCAAGCAGCCACAGGTACCTCTCGAGCACTTGGTAGAGCTGGCATTCCTGGCAGGCAGCCTGCACCATTGTGGTGATGAGGAATGGGGTCCAGGATAGTGTGAAGCTTCCAATAAGTACAGCTACAGTTCGCAGGGCCTTGAGGTCCCCAACAGCTCTGGAGGAACAGTGACCTTTGGGGGCTCCTGCGTGCTCCATCTTTCGAATCTGCTTGCTGTGCTGGGAAGCAATCTTGAACATGTCACAGTAGAAGAAGACAAAGACTATCAGGGCTGGGAAGAAACCCCCACAGGACAGAGTCAGAATGAAATGGGGGTGAAACACGGCAAAGAAGCTGCAGGGGCCTTGGTATGTGTCTTGCTGGAAGAAGGGCACCCACAGTGGGAGGAAGCCAATGATGTAGGACACTAACCACAGGCTCGCCATACATATCCCAGCCGTGGGCCCATTCATGATCTGGAAGTAGCTGAAGGGCTTCTTAATAGCCAGGTACCTGTCAAAGGCAATCAGCATCACGGTGAGGACGGAGGCAGCTGAGGAAGAGGTGACAAAGGCCATTCGAAGGCTGCACAGAGTTCTCTGTGTTAAATGAGCTGGATTGAAAAGCTGGTCTTCGATGAGGCCGGAGATGGCCACACCGATGAGGGTGTCAGCCACAGCCAGGTTCAAAGTGAAGCAAAGGTTAATGCTGTCAGTCTTGTGCATCAGCAGAAAGACTGCCACAGCCACCAGTGCATTGACTGCGATGATGAGGCAGGCTAAGATGGCAAGGATCACCCCAAAAGAGCAGGTGGAATCCATGGCTTTTGATCACGGAGCGAAGCTCACTCTCTGCTCTGCTGTCTTAGGGTGTAGCAAGGGAAGACCCCATGCCCTCGTGAGCCACCAGATTGAAAGAATTCCTCAGAGTCACAGAGCTTCAGAACTGGCCGCCACCTCCCGTTCTCTGCTCCTCATTAAGGATCTTCTCACTGAGGTTTTCTTTTTCTACAGGGCTGTGGGAGTCAGCTGGGTCACTGGCAGTTTCAGTCCTCAGACTCCCGCCTCCCCTGCTCTCTGAGAGCAACAATCCCAGTGCAGACTGGTCCTCCTCCCCCTTCTCCTCCCACCCCCCACCTGGGCAAGTCCCTCCCTCTCCCATAACCAAGTTACTAGACAACTCCGAAGTACCTAGCACACTCTGTCTCACTCCAGCCCCTTCTCATCATTGCTGCTTCAAGGGATGGGGCCGTTTATCAAGTCTTGGGTTTGTTTGAAGATGCAATTCACTCTAATCAGCCTTGTTCCTCCTCCATAACACAAACTAAACTTCCGCTTCTTTTCTTACCAAACTTCAAGTCTTAGCAAGATGATTCTTCTTGGTTGCTATTATTAGCACCTTTGATCTAGCAATCAGACTAGATGATCAGAAACAGCTGTATGGGGAAGGAGCTCTAAGCACATAGGAACAGCTTTCAGGGTCCAAGGTGATTTTCACGAGTATAGAAGTTCAATGGGAAGCTCGATGGGTGACTTAAATCATCCAGGAAAAAAGGATTAGATTCAAATCCAAGTTTCACCATTTCTTAGCTTTGACACTCTTACCCAGTGAATTTGAGTCTCTCACTTCCCTTCCTTCCCCAGCCTCATTTTCCTCATCTGAAATATGGAGGAAATGATCCTTGAACTGTACACCCAAGAGATTGCTGTTATTAGCAAATGAGATCATAGCTGTGAAGTTGTGTTCTAATAGGGCATCGTAGTGCTAGGGATGGACATAGGGTCACATTGGATGACCGTGACCATTGTTGATCCCTATACCAGTATCGATTGCAGTCCCCCAGTTGATTCTTTTGGTGATTCCTTCAAGGAAGATCTGTCCAGTGCACTGGAAGTCTCTATTTGTGGGTACCACGATAGCATTTGAATTATCCATTTCTTATTCTTCCCTCTCACTACTTGGCTAGTCCATTTCCCCATATAGTCACTGAGTCCATCTTCTCACTGAGATCTTTTGACACCATATACTAGAGCCCTTAATAGTATTTCTAAATCTCTTGGTCACAATCTTGACTATTAAAAAAAAAAGTTTTGGACTAGATCATCTCTGAAGTACCTAATTGTTCTGGCCTTCTATGCCTGCCATTGTCCATTTCAACTCTGAATTTGAGTTCCTGTAAGGCAGTGATGCAAACTCAAGTGGACATGGAGACCTCTAAATCATACATAAAGATCTCTGAGGGTCTCAGGTCGACTCCTATAGAAAACCATACATTTATATATTTATTTTTTTGGTAACACAGTGACATATTAGAATCAGATAGAAACTACATTTTAATCTGATTCTGCCACATTCAAGAGTGCTGTGACCCATAGGCTATATGTTTTTGACATCTCTGCCTTAAGAGGGATCACATGAAGAAGATGATGATGATGATGATGACAATACTTTTCTTAGAGTTGGTTTGTTTGCATCCTTCCTGTTTCCCTTCTCTGAAGCCTCTGTCTAATCATCTGTGAAGAAATGTTGCTCCACTTGTTTCTCCAGATCTCTTAGGTCTGTGGATTAAGACAGAAGAAAGAAAGGGGACTCTTCTCTAATATTTGGAGGCAACTTTTCAGAGATGGGAGCTTGGCTAATCAGTGTCACTGAGAAAAATGAAATGGATTTGGAGGAAAAGATATGCTAATCATAATTCCCATTTCTCTAATGCACTGTGGTTACAAAGTACTCTACAGCTATTATCTTACTTGAGCCTCCCAACAGGCCTGTGAGCCTCCCAACAGGCCTATCCTTCATATTCTTCACCCTATTTTACAGATGAGAAAACTAAGACTCTGAGAGGAGGCATGACTTGCTCAAGGTCACACAGCTCAGCATGTGGATTTCATCCTATTTTAAAGTCAAGATCCATTTGCACAGATCCATTAGAATTAACCTTTCACCTGCTACTCTCTTTCTTCTTAGATACCAAGAAGGGAGGGAGAGGAAGAGCTGTTAGAAGCTTGTTTGCACAGTCTGGGGGGAAGCACAAACAGGATAGGGGATTAAGTGAGGAAGTGGAGAGCCACAGGCAGAGACATTTTCTGGTCTGTTTGGACAGTCTGTCGATGCACTGCAAAATAGCAAAAAGGTTCTTTTATCAGACTGGCTTTCAAAGCGACAATTTAGTGAACAACTCATTCTTTCAGGTACTTATTAGCAACTCTGAGTTAGGAATATTATACTTGGTCTGACTTCACAGTTACATCCAGAGACAACAGCAAGATAGTGGAAAGAACTTTGATTCTGATCCTGATTCTACTACTGACTAGCGGTATGATCTTGGACAATTCCTTGTCTGTAAAATGGAAATCCCAGCATTTGCACTATCTCAGAGGGCTATTTAGGGGGAAATGGTCTGAAATGTCTTCCTTCCTCCCCAATCTACTGAATCCTTTCCTTTCTTAAAGGTTCATCTATTGTGCTACCCTCTCCATGAAATCTTTCAAAATCCTTTGCTTCCAAAGGCCCTTAAAGAGCCAAAGAGAATGGGCCACTGTCATCTTTGATTTACTTGTATCTGCAAATAAAACTCATTAAGATATAGGACAATACAAGAAAAGGAAACACGTGGATTGGAGACTAACATATACAAGTACCCATGTTCGAAACTCAGACCGCTTAGCCTGCCAGAGAGGAGTTGTGTGAACCATCCAAGTATTTGAATGACCGCCATGTTTTTCTTGGCTCCAGAGATTAACCCCATGTAGATGGGAGTTACAGAAGAAGGAACAATGGTTTAGAGTCAAAAGGCCCTGGTTTAAGTCCTGGTTTTGCCACTTAATAGCTGTAGGACCTTGGGGGGTGGGGAGGGAATCACAAAATTCCTGTTGGAAGTGGCTTCAGAGGCATCCATTCTAACCCATGTCTACAGAATGCTTTCTATAGGAGCTCCAACCTCCTCTTGTTTTGCAATGCAATGGGGTTAAGTGATTTAAGTGCCCAAGGTCACACATCTAGGGAAGTATTAAGTGCCTGAAGGCTGCATTTGAACTCAGGTCTTTCTGACTCCAGGACCAGTGCTCTATCCACTGTGCCACTTAGCTGCCCCCCTCCAACCTCCTCTTCAAATCCTCCAGGGAGGAGGTACCCATTGCATCACAAGGCAGTTCATACCACTTGGGGGCAGCTCTAGTTGTTGCGGAGTTTTCTCTTGCCTTAAACTGAAATCTGCCCCAAATCTTCCATCCACTGGTTTTGGCTCTGCTCTTTGGAGCAGGTGAAGAAAATACTATGAAATGTATGGGCATACAGATTAGAATCAGGTTGCAAAGAACTTTGATTCCAGGGGTAGGCGATTGTACTTTGTCAGATAATTAAACCTATAGAATTTCCACTCAATTTTATTTTTATTTTTTAGATTTTTGCAAGGCAAACGATGTTAAGTGGCTCGCTCAAGGCCACACAGCTAGGTAATTATTAAGTGTCTGAGACTGGATTTGAACCCAGGTACCCCTGACTCTAGGGCTGGTGCTTTATCCACTATTCCACCTAGCCACCCCTCCACTCAATTTTATAGAAACATGAAATTAGAACTAGAAAAGAGAACGTTTAACCTGGAAGGGACCTTAGTAACCATCTCTTTATTTTATTTTTAATTAAATTTTAAAATTTCTTTTATTCTGAATTTAAACACTAAAAAGGAGCACTTTCATGTATGTAGCAGAACGTAAAACAAGGATTATCTATGAAATTTCTTTAATGATTGATTGTGACCATGAATCTCCATTTCATATTGCTTACTTTAAAAATGGTATCTAACAAACTATATATCACCTTTAAAACTATTTGATCATCTGTGCTTGCCTCTGAACTTCCTTATATTTTCTTTTGTGCATTTTGAAAAAAAAATTCAATGGGTCCTTTCTATCCCCCATTCTCCTAATCAAGAAAAAAGAACAACAAAATTGTTGTAACAAATAAGCAAAAATGGATCCACAAACTGTTAATGTTCAAAAATATCTATTTCTGTGTATACCTCATACCCATCATCTCTCTGTCAGGAAATGTCATTATAGGTCTTCTGGAATCATGGCTGGCCATTGCATTGATTGGAGTTTTTAAGCCTTTCAAAGTTGTTTTTCTTTGCTGTGTTGCTGTCCACATATAAATTGTTCTCCTGGTTCTGCTCTTCTCAATCTGCATCAGTTCCTATTACCCAGGATTATTTTAAATTGTCTCTTTTAACCTTTCTTATGCTGCAATAATGTTTAATCATATTGATAAATCACAAATTTTTAGTCATTCCCCAACTGGCTTAAGAGAAAATCAAAGAATTCTAACTCTTCTTTCCCATGCTCTTTTTTCTTTTTTTTTTTTAGGTTTTTGCAAGGCAAACAGGGTTAAGTGGCTTGCCCAAGGCCACACAGCTAGGTAATTATTAAGTGTCTGAGACCGGATTTGAACCCAGGTACTCCTGACTCCAGGGCCGGTGCTTTATTCACTGTGCCACCTAGCTAAGGAAGAGTTGGAGAACATCACCAAAAACCAATTAGATGATTTCGATTACATTAAATTAAAAAGCTTTTGCACAGATGAAACCAATGTAACCAAGATCAAAAGAAATGTAGTAAATTGGGAAACAATCTGTACAACTAATGATTCTGACAAAGAACTCATTTCTAAAATATACAGAAAAGTGAGTCATATTTAAAAAAAAGCCATTTCCCAATTGACAAATGGTCAAAGGATATTCAAAGGCAATTTACAGATGAGGAGATCAAAGCAATCCATAGCCATATGAAAAATTTGTCTAAATCAGTAATTATTAGAGAAATGCAAATTAAAGCTTCTCTGAGGTACCATCTCAGACTGGCCAATATGACCAGAAAGGATAATGATTATTGCTGGAAGGTTTGTGGGAAATCTGGGACACTATTACACTGTTGGTGGAGCTGTGAACTCATCCAACCTTTCTGGAGAGAAATTAGGAACTATGCCCAAAGGAAAACAAAAATGAGCATACCCTTTGACCCAGCAATACCACTACTGTGTCTATACCCTGAAGAGATGATGAAAAAGGGTAAAAAACATCATTTGTACAAAAATATTCATAGCATCCCTGTTTGTGATGGCAAAGAATTGGAAATCAAGTAAATGTCCTTCAATTGGGGAATGGCTTAGCAAACTATGGTATATGTATGTCATGGAACACTATTGTTCTATTAGAAACGAGGAGGGATGGGAATTCAGGTAAGCCTGGAGGGATTTGCATGAACTGCTGCTGAGTGAGATAAGCAGAACCAGAAAAAACACTGTATACCCTAACACTGTACACATGGGGGTGATGATCAACGTTGAAGGACTTGCTTGTTCCATCAGTGCAACAATCAGGGACAATTCTGGGCTGTCTGCAATGGAGAGTGCCATCTGTATCCACATAAAGAACCATGGAGTTTGAAAAAATTTCAAGGATTATTCCATTTGATTTAGAAAAAACAGATATCTTATTGTCTGATCTTGTTACCTCTTAGACTTTTTGTCTCTTCCTTAAAGGACATGATTCCTCTCTCATCACACTCAATTTGGATCAATGTACAACATGCAAACAAAGTAAAGACTGACAAATTGCTTTCCGTGTGGGGTGGGGGGTGAGGGGTGGGGGGAGGGAAGTAAGATTGGCGGAAAAATTGTAAAACTCAAATAATATCTTTAATAAAAAAAAGAATTTTGTTTTGCTTGCAGCAATTGTCCCTCTGGTATAATTATCTTTTTAAATGCCCTTCTCCTATCCTTATTTGTTTCTTTATTGCATTTGATCTGTTGCCCATCTCCCCACTCCTTCCATGTTTATATACTCTTCTCATGAATCCTATTTATGAGAAATAGCAACTTTCATCCCTTTCTTCCTCCTTCTAACACTAATGTATACCTTTTATCCTTCCTTTTCTTTTCCCTCTTTAGATACTCAGAACAGTATCAATCTGCCCAGAGAACCTCTACCTTTCTTATTTAACTCCCTCAATACCCTTTTAAAGCATTAAGTCTCTAAAGGTTCTCTTCCTCTTAGAATATTAATAATAAATCATCATGCCACCCCTTCCAATTGCTGAAATAAATTTATCTTTCAGGTTCCTCCTTAACCTTTGTGTTTTTATTTCAAAGTTCCTAAAGTGATCTTTTCATGCAAATATCTGAAAGTCCTCTAGTCCACTAAAGATCCACTCAGCCCACCCCCAGGGTTTTGCTTATCTTTGCAGGGTGTTATTTTTGGTTGTAAGCTTTTCTCCTTTGCCTTTTGAAATAGTGTATCTCAAGATCTTCTATCATTTTTAGTAGAAACTTCCAATTCTTGCCTGATCCTTACTATGATTCCTTGGTACTTGGACTGCTTCTTTCTGGATGCTTATTTTTGTTGTAGAAACTTTGAATTTTGTGTATGACATTGCCTTGAGCTATCCCTTTGGGACATGATTGGTAGATTCTTTCTATCTTCACCCTCTGATTCTAATATATCCAGGCAGTTTTTATTTATGATTTCTTGAAATATAGCATTGTGATCTTTTGAAAAATAATCATAATTTTCAGGTAGTCTAGTAATTCTTTTTTAAAAATTTTTTTGTTTTTTTGCAAGGCAATGGGACTAAGTGACTTACCCAAGGTCATACAGTTAGTAAGTATGAAGCTTCTGAGGTCAGGTTTGAACTCAAGTCCTCCTGACTCCAGAATCAGTGCTCTTTAGTAGAAGGTGGTGCACTGCTCCTAGTCTACTGTTTCTTAAAGCATTTCTTCCTAATATGTATCTATTCCCTAGGGCTTCCAATATGCCTATCCTGAAGCTTTCTTTTTTTAAATTAATTTTTATTAAAGGTATTATTTGAGTTTTACAATTTTTCCCCCAATCTTACTTCCCTCCCCCCCCCCCCACTGGAAAGCAATCTGTCAGTCTTTACTTTGTTTCCATGTTGTACCTTGATCCAAATTGGGTGTGATGAGAGAGAAATCATATCCTTATGATTTTTCTAATTTGAAGGTAATAGTCTTTGGTCTTTGTTCGAAGTTCACAATTCTTGCTCTAGATACAGATGGTATTCTCCATCACAGACAGCACCAAATTGTCCCTGGTTGTTACACTAATGGGATGAGCAAGTCCATCAAGGTTGAGTATCATCCCCATGTTGTTATTAGGGTATACAGTGTTTTTCTGGTTCTGCTCATCTTACTCAGCATCAGTTCATGCAAATCATTCCAGGTTTCCCTGAATTCCCTTCCCTCCTGGTTTCTAATAGAACAATAGTGCTCCATCACATACATATACTACAGTTTGTTAAGCCATTCTCCAATTGAAGGGCATTCACTTAATTTCCAATTTTTTTGCCACCACAAACAGGGCTGCTATAAATATTTTTGTACAAGTGAAGTTTTTACCCTTTTTCATAATCTTTTCAGGGTATAGACCCAGTAGTGGTATTGCTGGATCAAAGGGTATGTACAATTTTTGTTGTCTGGCTGACTTTTAATAGTTATGGAGTGAAAGAAGTAATTTACTCTATGATTTCTCACTGGATTTATTGGCCATTATCTGATACGAATTTCAGGGCTTTTGAGGAATAAGCATGAGACATCTTGCCTCCAGCCATCTTGACCAGAAGTCCCAACTCCACCATTTTAGAGTGTAGAAAACAGGCCTAGAAAGTGGAATGGAATTGTTCAAGACCACTGAGTTAGTATATAGCAAAACCTACCTTAATAACCCAATTTAGTAACTCTGGTTCTCTGCCTCCAAGTACAGTTCTCTTTCCAAACCTTCCTCTCCAGTTGAATCTGCTTCCTTATTTCCTTAGGCTTTTCTGTTCCTTTTCTGAAACAACAATAGAGGTGATTTGATAATATTCCATTTTGCAGAGTCTCCTACTTTAAGTGGTGGACTGGGGAAGCAGGAAAGGAAGGGAGCAGACCTTCCTTTCATAAGGGTTTTCATGATCTCCTAAAGTTTTTTGGAACAATTAAAGAATAGGATAATCTATAATCAAGTTGTGCTCAGTACTAGGATAGGGGCAGGGAATAAGACATAAAATAAACTAAAGGTAATATGACCTTGGTGGGAGGGCATCTGAGTTCAAATCTCAGCTCTACTACTTCCTACCTACTGGATGACCTTGAATAGTCTCTTCCCCTCTCTGGGCCTCAGATTCCTGAGCTATAAAATGAGAGGGATGCTTAAAATGACTTAAAGTCCTTTTTAGCTCCAAATCTAGGAAACCAGGTTTTTGACTCTATGGGTACTCTGGTTGGACCAAATCTATCCTCTCTTTGATTAACCCCTTTTACTCTCCATTTTCATTCTGTGAAACCTACTTCTTTTGGCATCTCCTAAAATCTATATGACCCTAAACTAGTCAGGATGTTGCTTTGGCTTTGATCTTGTCTTTTTTTTTTCCTATTTTTAAAATTTTTTCCCACACTTTAAATTTCTTTATTTTGAATTTTATAATTTCCCCCCAATCTTGCTTCCCTTCCCCCACCCCCACAGAAGCAGTCTGTCAGTCTTTACATTGTTTCCATGGTATACACTGATCTAAGTTGAATGTGATGAGAGAGAAATCATATCCTTCAGGAAAAAAAAAATATAAGCGATAGCAAAATTATATAATATAACTTTTTTTTTAAATTAAAGATAACAGTCTTTGGTCTTTGTTGAAACTCCACAATTCTTTCTCTGGATACAGATGGTATTCTCCATCACAGACAGCACCAAATTGTGTCTGATTGCTGCACTAATGGAATGAGCAAGTTCATCAAGGTTGGTCATCACCCCCATGTTGTTGTTAGGGTGTACAGTGTTCTTCTGGTTCTGTTCATCTTGCTCAGCATCAGTTCATGCAAATCCTTCCAGGCTTGCCTCAATTCCCGTCCCTCCTGCTTTCTAATAGAACTATGGTGCTCCATCCCATACATATACCACAGTTTATGAAGCCATTCCCCAATTGATGGACATTCACTCAATTTCCAATTATTTTTGGCCTTGTCTTTGGTGAGAATGTGAATGAATACATAATCAGGAGAGATTTTTTTTTTTAGTTTTTTTGCAAGGCAATGGGGTTAAGTGGCTTGCTGAAGGCCACACAGCTAGGTAATTATGAAGTGTCTGAGGCTGGATTTGAACTCAGGTATTCCTGCTCCAGGGCTGGTGCTCTATCCACTGCACCACCTAGCCATCCCAAGAGAGAAGATTCTTTTTTTTTTTTTAGGTTTTTTTTTTGCAAGGCAAATGGGGTTAAGTGGCTTGCCCAAGGTCACACAGCTAGGTAATTATTAATTGTCTGAGACTAGATTTGAACCCAGGTACTCCTGACTCCAGGGCCCGTGCTTTATCCACTGTACCACCTAGCCGCCCCTGAGAAGATTCTTATTCTTTAGAGTGAAGCCACTGCTTTTTCCCCCCAAATGTTTTTTATTGTGTTCTTGGTTTTTGATATAACAGTCATGTCCCTTGAACTTCCCATGTCCCTCACTAACCTCTTTCTCCTAGAGGAAAACACTAAAGACAAGCTAAAGGGTAGCAGGCAGTGTATACAGTACGTACATTATTCCATGCCTCTATGTGCCCTCTTTACTGAATGAAGAAAGATATCTTTTCTTATGAATTTTCTCTTACTAAGATCAGTCATTAGAATCAGTCAGGAGTTTCACCCTGGGGGGAGGATGGAGTGGTTTGTCATTATATTTTACATTATTGGTTCATTGCTTTTATTGTTCCTTCTGCTTCCTCTCACCCCTATTTCGGAATTGCTGAACCTTCCCTGTGATCTCACTCTTTACTCTTTCTTCTCCCTAGGAACACAGTGAAACTTTCCATACAGATACCATCTTTGTTCTTCAGCAAACAGCTTGCCAAGCTAGAAGTCAAACTAGCTCCGTCTTTGCCTCTGACCCCTTAATAGACTGTGTGGGACAAATGCCACTTAAATAAATTTCGGAGATCTCTCAAGGTATGAAGAGAAGGCTTTATTCGTTTCTCGAGAAACTGGCCACAATCAGAGAGACTGAGGCAAAAGTGAAAGGTTCAAGAATCCCATTTATCCTAACTCGATTCCCGCCCCCCCCCCAACTGACCCACCCTTGTTAATGAGGAATGTGGTCTTACAATCTAAACACGAAAACTACCCTAGGGAAAGGGGCATAGAATTCAAAGAAAGCAAACTAATCTAGGGAAAGGAGAACAAAATTCAAACGGAAACCAGATTATCTCTTTAGTCCCAGGAATTGAATGATTCTCCAGACATCAACAGATAAAGTGAAGTCAGTTGACTCTTCAGCAATATCCCAGAAGTTTGCTTGGTCAATGGAGGAGGGGCACATAGTTAACCAATTTCAATCTGTAATATTTTACTGAAGAACTCTCAAAACTTTATCCCATACAAGACTAACACCACTCACCCTAATTATGCAACAGAGGGCTAAAAGGAGATAAGCAAACAGAATTTTCTGGGTATACCACAACTATTAAGAGGTATTTTGCATAATTAAATAGAGTAGGTGATCAAATCCCAAATGAACTCAGTAGCTGACAGCTTATTTACTTTTACATCCCTAGGCTTTCAGGAGTTTAGTACCTTTCTAATCACATCATTCACTCACTCACTCTTTTAATTAACAAGTATTTATTAAGCCCTACTTTGTGCCAGAGAGAGGTGGCTTGTTAGGGAGCATAGAGAGAGCCAGGAAGATCTGGACATATGTGTCTTTTGATACACCCTGGCTATGTGACCCTAGGTAAATCATCTAGCCTCTCAGTGCTCCAGGCAAGGCCTTAAGTCTGTGCTACCCACCCTTCACTGGTAGACAGAAATTTCTCCTTTAGAAGTTCCTTCTAGAAGTGAAATCATAATCCTGTCCATATCCTTATCAATGTGCCAGTTACTATAGTACACTGAGTCAACTAAGTTCCAGACTAGCTGTGTATATTATATCAGTCGGGCAATCTGACCTCTGAGAAGAGGCAGCAGGGTCCCCTGAAAAGAGCCCTAGCCTTGGAGACAAAAGGCTTACTTACTAGCGATGGGACTGTGGATAAGTCACTTAGCACTGTAACACTGTAGGATTTTTGTTGTTGTTGAATTGTTTCAAGTCATAACCCTTTGTGACTCTACTGGGAGTTTTTTTGGCAGAGATATTGGAGTGGTTTGCCATTTCCTTCTTCAGTTCATTTTTCAAATGAGGAAACTAAGGTAAACGGGGAAAGTGGCCTGCTTAGGGTCACACAGTTAGAAAGTGTCTGAGGTGAGATTTGAACTCAGGAAGATGAATCTTCTGACTCCAGACCCAGGGCTCTATCCACTCACTGCAGCGCCACCTGGCTGTTTTATGATTTTCAAAGCCTTTTCTTCATAAGTTCTTGTTATAATAAGAGTTGGAACAGAGGGTGGTCTCTAAGTTCTAAGTTCGTTGAGTGTATAAATTCTGGATTGTAGTTAAGACAAGTATTATACCCATTTTGAGACTCAGAGAGGGAAAGTAACATCAGTAATTATACAAATAGCTAATAGGTTTGCAGAGCCTGTGTACTTTCTATGATATCATTTTTTGAAGCCTTACTTATTTTTTAATTTAGTATTTTATTTTTTTTCCCAGTTACAGGCAAAAGCAGTTTTCTAAATTCATTTTTGATACTTTGAGTTCCAAATTTTCCCCCTTCTTCTCTCCCCACCTCATCTCCAATTGAGAAAGCAAGCAGTTTGATATAGGTCATACATATGTAATCCTGCAAAACATTTCCATAATAGTCATGTTGTGAAAGAGAATATGGACCAAGAAAGCCCTTAAGAAAAATAAAGTCAAAAAAGTCTGCTTCAGTTGTATTTAGACGCCATCAGCTCTTTCTCTGGCATTCTTCATCTAGCTAAGTCATTCACAGCCAATCCTCTTACAATTTTGTTGTTACTTTGTACATAGTACATATCATTTTGCTTTGGTTCCTATAACTCTTTTTTTTTTAGATTTTTGCAAGGCAATGGGGTTAAGTGGCTTGCCCAAGGCCACACGGCTAGGTAATTATTAAGTGTCTGAGGTCGTATTTGAACCCAGGTACTGACTCCAAGGCCGGTGCTCTATTCACTGCGCCACCTAGCCACCCCAGTTCCTATAATTCTTGGAGCCTTACTTTCATTCTTTGCAAAAAAGGGGAAAAGCAGTCCTGCACTGCCTACTTCATTAGATTATTGTGAGGCTCTGATAAGATTTTACAAACTCTGCTACATGATAAATGTGTATCAAGGATTTTAAAATGTCCTTTGTTACTATGCAGTTTTGAAACTGCTGTGGCTGAAAAATATTGTCACCCTGAGGCCAATCAGGTCATGGTCTCTCCAGCTTAGCTAGGTTAGTGATCAAATAGCAGACTCATTGTACCCTGGTACAACTTGTAGAATTTATGCTTCACTGGCATAAGAACCCAGAGTCCCCTTCATATCATGATGAGATATTAGAAGAGGGTGACTGTGATCAAGTTGTCTTACAGCAAGGCAGTGGAAACAGGGCCTGATTTGGAGTGGGGAAGAAAGACCTACTTACTACCTGGGCCTCTTCTGTAAATGTTTCCTCTTCTGTAAATGAGAGGTGTGTCCTAGAGGATCTCAGAGGGCCTTTCCAACTCTAGACTAGAATTGTCAATGTGACTTTGGGTAATTTTCTTTTCCATTATTGGCCTCCGTTTCCTCCTCTGTAAAATGAAGGAGTTCGATGAGATGGCCTTGGAGTGAATTTCCAGCTTTAGCTTGACAATTCCCCCCCCCCCCTTCACTCTATATCTGAGAAGGCACTTCTACAACATTATTGACAAGGCATTCAGCCCCTTTTTGTATCCTTCACTGACTGTTAGCAAGTTTGACCTTACTGTAAACCCAAATTACTTTTGCAATGCTTAACCTTTCTTTCCCAGCTCTGTCCTCCAGAACCCCCTTCACAGGCAGCCCCTCAGATCCTTGAAGAGAGGGCTAGTGTTACTGAGAGTTCACACTAAAAACCTCTCTAGGGGTCGTCCCTCAGCATCTTATCTCATACCCCACCACCATTTTCTGATGTGCTTCAGATTACTTACAGCCTCCTAGTACTCCAGAGCTGACTGGACTAGAGTGGGGAGGGGGAGCAGGATTAGCATTTATCTGGCTAGGGTAGCATTCTGTTTTTTGGGCTGTCATTATTCACTATTGATTCATATTGGGTATTCAGGTGACTGAAATCCCCAAATCTCTCTTTAAAAACAAAAACCAAAACCCTTCAGCATTTAGAGAAAGTTTTATTTTTTGACACATGTTGTTTTTTATGCCATTCATTTTTCTATATTCTGTCCCCCCAGCAACATTCCCTTGTAAGGAAGAAAAATAGTGAGAGACATCATCTGATTTCATATGTAGCACTCCACATTGATAGTTTATTGAAAGGAAGGAAATGAGTATATTTCATCATGCAACCTCTAATACCAGGATTTGTAATTGCAGTTAATATAATTAATTCTTCTGATGCTGTTTGCTTTTCTTTTTATGAATGTTATTTTATTTTATTTTTTCCAAGTATATTCAAAGATAGTTTTCAACATTCATTTTTTGTAAGCTTTTGAATTCCATATTTTTTTCCCTCCCTTCTCCCCTTGACAGCAAGTAATTTGATATAGGTTATATATGCACAATCATGTTTAACATATTAGTCATGTTGTGAAAGAAGAATCAGAACAAAAGGGAACAAAAACATGATAGGGCAAAAAAAACTCATAAAGTATCAAACAAAATGGAAAATAGTATGCTTTGATCTGCATTCAGACTCCATACTTCTTTCACTGGACACAGAAGTTATTTTTGTCACAAGTACTTTAGACTTGTCTTTGATTATTGTACTGCTGAGAAGAGCTAAGTCCATTATAATTGATCATCATACAATGTTGCTTTTACTTGTACAATATTCTCCTGGTTTTGCTCTCTAATGCTCTTTTCATGTACATGTGATCATTTTGCATATTCTTCTCTTGGTTCTACTCTAATGGTATAAATTCAAGCAAGTCTTCCCATGTTTTTCTGAAATATTCATCCTCCCTTGTATCACCAAGATGCCTTCCTTCCTTCTGTCTCTTTTTCTTTCTTTCCTTTCTCTATCCTTTCCTGTTTTTTTAGTATTTAAATTTTTTTCTAAATACATGTAAAATTTTTTGACATTTTTTAAAATTTTGAGTTTCAAATTATCTCCTTCCCTTCATTGAGAAGGTAAGCAATTTGATATAGGTTATACATGTGCAGTTAGACAAGATTTATTTCCATATTAATTATATTGTGAAAGAAAACACCCCCCCCCAAAAAAAAACAAAAAAAAATAGAGTTTTAAAAATATGCTTTGATCTGCTTTCAGACTTTTTCGGTTCTTTCTCTGGAGTCAGATAGCATTTTTCATCATGAGTCCTTTGGAATTGTATAGTATTGTATTGTATTCAGATCATCATATTGCTAAGTTATTCACAATTGATCATTGCACAAAATTATTCTTGTTGTGTACAATGTCCTTCTGGTTCTGCTTGCTTCATTTTACACCAATTTATATAAATTTTTCCAGCTTTTTCTGAAAGCATCCTTATCATTTCTTTTTTTTTTTGCAAGGCAATGGCATTGAGTGGCTTGCCCAAGGCCACACAGCTAGGTAATTATGAAATGTCTGAAGCTGGATTTGAACTCAGGCACTCCTGATTCCAGGGTTGGTACTCTATCTACTGCACCACCTAGTCACCCCCTCTAAATATCTATCTATCTATCTATCTATCTATCTATCTATCTATCTATCTATCTATCTATCTATCTATTTATCTATCTATCTATCTATATGTCTATATCTATCTATCTCTATCTATCTATCTATCTATTGATAGATAGATAGATAGAGATAGAGATAGAGAGAGAGAGAGAGAGAGAGAGAGAGAGAGAGAGAGAGATATCCTTTTCCTTGTTTTTAATCTCTTTGGGATACAGACCTAGTAGCAGTATTGCTACATCAATGTATGCACAGATTTATAGTCCTTTGGGCACAGTTCCAAATCACTTTTCAGAATGGTTGGATTCATTTACAACTAAATCAACAATGCATTAGTGTCTCAATTTTCCCATATCCCTCCCAACATTTGTCATTTTCCTTTTTTATCATGTTAGCCAATGTGATAGGTGTAAAGTAATGCCTAATTTGCATTTTTCTAATCAGTTGTGATTTAGAGAATTTTTTCATGACTCTAGAGATTAGGACTTTTCTTTTTACAAAGCAGTGGGGTTAAAGTGACTTGCCCAAGGTCACACAGCTAGGCAATTAATTATTAAGTGTCTGAGACTGGATTTGAACTCAGGTACTCCTGACTCCAGGGCTGGTGCTCTATCTACTGTGCCACCTAGCTGCCCTTCATATGACTATAGATAGCTTTGATCTGAAAACTTCCTGTTCATATCCTTTAACCATTTATCAATTAGGAAATGACTTGTACTCTTATAAATTTGACTCAGTTTTCTATATATTTGAGAAATGAGGCCATTATTAGAAAAGTTTGCTGTAAAATTTTTCCCAGTTTTCTGCTTTCCTTCTATTTTTGGCTGCATTAGCTTTGTGTGAGCAAAACCTTTTATATTTAATATAATGAAAATTAACCATTTTTGTATCATGTAATGCTCTCTATGCTTGTTTGGTCATAAATTCTTCCATTAAACTCAGATGTGACACATAAACTAGTCCATGTTCTCTTAATTTGCTTATGATATTATCCTTTATGTCTAAATTATGTACCCATTTTGACCTTACCTTTGTATATGGTATGATATGTTGGTCTTTACTTAGTTTCTTCCCAACTGCTTTCCAGTTTTCCCAGCAGTTTTTGTCAAATGGTTTTTGTCCCCCAAACTTGTATCTTTCAGTTTATCAAGTACTGGATTACCGTATTTCATTGATCCATCATTCTAGTCCTTACCTAGTACCAGGTTGTTTTGATGATTACTACTTTGTATTGCAATTTGAAATCTGGTATGCCAAGCCACCTTCCTTTGCATTTGAAATCTGGTATGCCAAGCCACCTTCCTTTGCATTTGAAATCTGGTATGCCAAGCCACCTTCCTTTGCATTTGAAATCTGGTATGCCAAGCCACCTTCCTCTGCATCTATTTTCATTGATTCCTTAATATTCTTGATCTTTTATTCTTCCAGATGAATTTTATTGTTTTTTCTAGATCTCTAAAATAATTTGTGGTAGTTTGGTTGGTACGGCATTGAATAGATAAAGTAATTTATGTAGAATTGTTATTTTTCTTATTTTTGCTTCAGCTACCAATGAACAAATACTATTTTTCCAGTTGTCGAGATCTGGCTTTATTTATGTGAAAAGTGTTTTGTGATTTTGTTTATATAATTCCTGGGTTTTTCTTGGCAGTTTACACTCCCAAGTATTTTATATTGTCTACAGTTATTTTATTTATTTTAGGTTTTTTTTTGCAAGGCAAATGGGGTTAAGTGGCTTGCCCAGGCGACATGGCTAGGTAATTATTAAGTGTCTGAGACCGGATTTGAACCCAGGTACTCCTGACTCCAGGGCCGGTGCTTTATCTACTGCGCCACCTAGCCGCCCCTGTCTACAGTTATTTTAAATGTAATTTTCTCTTTCTCTTGCTGCTGGACTTTGTTGGTATATATAGAAATGATGAGTATTTATGTGGATTTATTTTATATCCTGCAACTTTGCTAAAGCTGATTAGTTCAACTAGTTTTTTAGTTGATTCTCTACAATTCTGCACTTTTAACTCATCTGCAGCCTAAACCTCTGGACTGACACCAACAAGTTTCTTACATTAGCCTCATTCCAAATTACTTCTCTTTCTATTCCCTTCCTAAATGAATAGTATATATTTATATAACCTTTTTCTCCACAATAACCTTGTGAGATGGATATTCTAAGTATTAGCCTCACTTGATAGATGACTCAATGACTTGCTCCTGGTCACACTACTATTACATGTTGGAACTGGGTTATAAACTTGCCTTGATTCTTCAGTGTCAGCTAAGGCTGTCCCACTCTTTCCTTTTGTATCAATCCTTCCTTCTTTATACAGCTGATAATTAAAACTTCAGTAAAGTTATGGGCAGCCTTGAACCTCAAAACCCTATGTCTCTTGGGAAATAACCACATCCAATTTCACAGCCATTTGGAGAAGCCCACTGAATAAAGCTCTTGGATATTTTTACCACTGTGCATGGCTACTTCTGCCCTGACAACTAAGCAACCTGAGATCTCTAGAGACAGATAAACCACATGCAATCTGTCCCTGTTTAGCTTTCCCTGAAGAGATAAATCTAGGGAGTTAATAAGTAGCTGGGGGGTGGGGGGAAAGGGGAAGTATTGGGGATAGACAGACAGAGAATGAATGGAAGAGCACACAAAGTTCCTATCGATGATCAGTCTTGAAATTCTCCAGGGCAGTGAGTGAAAACTTGGGGTGCTGTCTTTTCATCATCAAAAAGAGGTTTCTAATGAATCCAACCGCATGTGATGCTGTTGTGCCAGATCTCTGCAAAATAAAATATAGAGATGTAATCTCCCCTCTTTTCAGGCTTCTATAGTATTAACCCTCCCTCCCCTTGCTAGATACTCTGTCTCCCCTGAATTTTCTTGATTTTGCTTTGTTGTGATTCTCTTCTAACTTGTCAGACGAATTCTTGAACTCTCCTGTAGAACTGTTATTCATGTCCCATCTCATATTTTAGTGCTAGCCTACTCTTCTTTCTTTATATTTCTTCTCTTGGCAATGTCAATGTTACCATGGGGCAATAGATAGAGTCTTGGAGTTAGGAGGATGGGTGTTCAAATCCAACCTCAGACAATTGACATTTATGATCTGTGTGACCTTGGGCCAGTCCCTTAACCCAGATTGCCTTTCTTTCAAGGGATCTCCAGTCATCCTGATTCACATCTGGACACTGGACCTAGATGACTCTGGAGGAGTCCACCCATAGCACAACCTGTATAGTTGAAGCCCTCAAGACTTCTTTTATCTGGAAAAATGAAACAGTCTCCTAATTGAACTTTCTGAATTTTTTCTGATTTCTCTAAATCTATCCTTTGCACAGCTGCAAAACAGATAATCCTTAAGCACAGACTTGGCCATGTCACCCTCTTGCTTAAGAAGCTTCAGTGGCTCCCTGTTGCCTCTAGGATAACATACTAATTCCTCTGTTAGGCATTTAAAGCCCTTCACATCCTGGCTCTAACCAATCTTTTCAGACCGATTCTACATTATTCCAAGTTATATACTTTTATGTTCCAGCAAAACTAGCTCATTGAAGGTTCCTTGTAAATGACACTTTATCTCCTCCCTCAAGTGTTTTTTCATGGGTGATTCCTTGTGCTTTGAATGCTCCTTTTCCTTACCTCCATAGTTCTTTTTAAACCTCATTCCAAATTATTTCTCTCCCTATTCCCTTCCAAATGAATAGTATATATTTATATAACCCTTTTCTACACAATAACCTTGTGAGATGGGTATTCTAAGTATTAGCCTCACTTGACAGATGACTCAATGACTTGCTCCTGGTCACACTACTATTACATGTTGGAAGTGAGATATAAACTTGCCTTGATTCTTCAGTGTCAGCTAAGGCTATCCCACTCTTTCCTTTTGTATCAATCCTTCCTCTTCTATAAAACTGATAATTAAACCTTCAGTACGGTTATGGGCAGCTCAAAGGCTCAGCTCAAAGTACCAATTCCTTCAAGATGTCTTTGCTGATTTCCCCTTTGAATTTACTTTGAATTTATTTTGTTTATATGATATATTTGTGAGCCTGTTGAGTTCACCCAGAAGAATCTATGCTCCCAAGGAGCTGGTATCCCAGTATCTAGCACAAAGATGATGCTTGATAAATGGGTGTTGATTAATTGAATGTGTTGAGTTTGATATAACAGCCAGATATTTGGGGAGAGATGTTCAACCAGCATTTAGAAATATAGTGTTTTGAGGAGACAAGTGGTTATAGGGTTGGGTGTTTTAGATTACTGGGCAATATTTATGTCAGATTACTGGGCAGTATGTTGGTGATAGGGGATTGGAGAAATTGGGGAAAGATAATCTCATCTTTAGACATGTTGAATTTTAGATGTTGGTGGAATATACAGGTAGAGATGTCTAGCAGGCCATTGGTGATGTTGATCTGAAGCTCATAAGAGAGGTTTAGGACTGAAGACTTAGGTTTGGGAGTTATTATCATAGAAGTGGTCTAAGTTTTCATAGCTTTTGGAGAACTATGTAATGTCCCATAGAGAGTAAAGAGAGTTAAGAGATTGAAGGCTCAGCGTAGAACTTTGGGAAAACATTCACAAAGGAAGAAGGCATAGAGCCATTGAGGGAGACAGATGAATGATTAGAGCCAAATTAAGTGGCTAGTTGGCATGTAAGGCAAGATCAAGGAGGATTAGAACTGAGAAAAGTCACTTCATTCTTTAATTGGGAAGTCATTGGCAGTCTGTGAAAGGAGATTGGGGAGAAAGGTTAAATTGGAAGATAGAATGGAAGCAGTGGTAAGGAGAGAAATGAAGGCAATAGATTTCCATTTCTCTCCAATTCAGTGAGAATTAAGACTCTGTATGCAAGGCACTGAATTGGGGGCTGGGAATATAGAGTGATAAATGCAAATATCTCTTCCCTAACAAGCTAACATCCTACTTTGTTAATATGAATAACATTAGAATTTAAAGAAATAAAAGGAGGGCTCTCTAATATCAGGGGGACCCAGGAACGGCTTTTCATTGGAGGTTGCATGAGAGCTGAACCTTAAAGGAAGCAAGGGATTCTACAAAACTGTAGAATTACAGATGCTATGATTTTTGGTAATCTTGCAGTGGTAAGGATAAATGAAGGCAGTGTGGTAAAATAGAAAAAGCACTGTGTACTGGGTTGTAGTGCTGATTTTGCTTGCTGCTAACCTGGCTGCAAATCTCTTACCCTCTCTAGGCCTCAGTTGCCTCTTCCCTATGAAGAGAGCATGGGTTTCTGGACATTACTTGGTCAATTTATTTTTAGTAAGGGAACAATTCAATATGTTTGTAGGCAGAGGGCATGAAGATAGTTAGAAGGGGATGGGGCAGAGAGGCAAAGAGAGACAGAACAGACAGAGAGAGGCAGAGAGGCAGAGAAAGAGAGAGACAGACAGACAGACAGAGACAGAGAGAGAGACAGAGACAGAGAGAGAGAGAGAGAGAGAGAGAGAGAGAGAGACAGAGTCCCTGGGAGATTTCAACCCATTCCAACTTTTCTTGCTGTCTCTGGCTAGTTATGCCACACTGCCCCCCCCCCCCATCTTAGGGAAAATTAAAATAAAGTTGGGCATGAGTTATTTTTAGTGTTTTCCAAAAGAATTGATAGGGTCCCTCCAGAAAAATTACTCTATATCAGACCAAATAATATTCAAGAAATATGAAGAAAATTTTCAGTAATGCCCTTCATCCTACCCTGGACAACAAGCCAGAAGCTAGAAAGAGGTCCACTGGAAAAGTCAGCATGAAAGTAGGCAAACAAGACCAAAACTCCCAATGAAGATCAGGCACATTTCAGTAACAACCTGCAAACACCTACATACAAAGAAGCCATATACAAGACAACTTGCAAATATTGGAGGGAAGGCACTTGAATTAAGGGAGTTTGGAACAGCTTCCTGTAGAAGGTGAGATTTCAGCTGAAACTTGAAGGAAAGCACGAGGTAGAGATGAGGAGGGAGAGCATTCCAGACAGGGGGTCTGGATTGAGGAGTTGATTTTATTTTTTCTAATTACCTCTATCCCTTGTTTAGTTAAGAATTCATTTCATAGGGGCAGCTAGGTGGCTAAGTGGATAGAGTACTAGCCCTGGAGGCAAGAGGACCTGACTTCAAATCCAGTCTTAGACATTTGACACTAGCTGTGTGACTCTGGGCAAGTCACTTAATGCAGTTTGCCTTGCCAAAAAAAATAACTCATTCTTAAGTCATAACTATGAAAGGTCTCATGTTATGATTTTTAATATTTATGTCATATATCCATTTTGAATTTATGTTAGAATATGGTATATGGGGGTGGTTGCTATTGTTTTTACCCAAGCAGATTATGTATATCCCAATGGTCTGTTTAGATGTAGCTAATAGGGAGGAAAGAATAAACTTATCTAGCCTCTTCCTCCTCTATCTTTCTGCCTGAGAGTCTTCTTACCAGGAAGGGAAGCAGGCGATTGAAGCCTTATACTAGTTACTGTTCTTTCTTATGGGAGAGGAAGACCTGGGCTAGAATGACATCTGTGTGCTCCCTTAAATATTAATGTAGGGGAAGCAGTTGTTAGGGTTAAGCTAAACTCTTGAATGCTGCTTCTTAATGGGTGAGAAGGGTCCCAAGTTTTGTATTCAAGGGCTTGACTCCCTTTTCACCATGTGTTCGTTCTAAAATGAACACATAAAGCAAATAGCAGACAAATCTATTTATCTAAGTAGATAGCAAGACAGAAATCTAAGAAAATGTAGCTAGGAGAAATAGACCAGACAATATAGTTTAAATGAACTCTTCTTTTGGGAATGCGATAATTCAGTTCAACCAAGAGAGGGAGTCTTAGAGCTCACTCAAGGGGAAATTCCCCCAGATTCTTTAGAGTAGTAAGCTTGGGATAGGGACACCATAGGGATGGTCAGTTTATCCAAATGCCACTTTCTTTGAAAAAGGTTGGAATTATTTTCTAAGTCAGAAGTCCTTTGAGCCAAGGGTATAAGATAATAGTCTAATTTCTGTTAAACTGTTTTCCAGCTTTCACAGTTCTTATCAAATAGGGAGGTGTATTTTTCCCTAGAGAATTGATGTTTCTAGGTTAGGAGCTTGCAATCTAACAGGGTAGTCCAGTCGTTTTAGCCATGGTGATGGGACTGAGGTAGGTAAGGAGGATCAGGAAAGGTCCAGATTGTAGATACCTCTGATGCTCAGAGTTAGGAAGGGAGGAACGAATGGGAAGGGAATTGAGAGAGGTTATATAGTATGGGCAGATTTCTAAATAATTGCATTGGGAGACTGCCCTATTAATATCAATATTGCAACAGTCTTGTAAGGCAGGTGCCATCATCACCTCTTTTTTCCTGATAGGGAAACTGAGGTTCAGGAAGATTTTGTCACAGACTCATCCAGTGAGTATCTCTTGAAGCTAGGTCTTCCAGACTCCAGATGCTTGCTCAGTTCTCTAGGACACGCTGCTTGAGCTTGGGGCTCAGGGGCTGCCGGGGCTGCAGTGCGGCCTTTGGTAACCCTTATGACTTGTGTGTTGCCTTCTTAAATTTGCTGCCAGTCAGCTTCTTCCTTCACCAATAATCCTAAGTTTAGGATCGGAAGGGGCCTCGGGGGCCATGTGTCCCAACATCCCCATTTCATAGATGAGGAGACGAATGGCCAAGGAAGGGAATGGACTGGCCCGGGCTCACGGGAGGAATCTGGTCAGAATTTATTCCTTCCCCCCTTCTTTCCCATCTCTTGTCCCGTCTTCAGCTGCTCAGCAGCCCTCTGATCCAGCCCGAGACCCTGAAGCGGGTTTCCCGCAAGCCCCGCCCCTCCGGTCTGGGGACCTTCCGGTGCGCACGCGTAGACATGTCTCCTTCGTATTGCGCAGGCGCCGTGCTCTAGGCTTCCCGGAAGGAAGGTGTTCCAGGCCCCGACCATGAAGTAGGCAGCCTTGCGTTTGTTGGGATTAGGCGCCTTCGCAAAGGCCCGGGGGCGGGCGGCCGGACTTGGGACTGCTCAGCTGCCCCAGGCTGGCAGGGTGATTGGCGTGGGGCGGCCCGGGCCGGGCGCTGGCCTTGGCGGGCACCGTCCAGCCTCCCCATCATTCCTCTCCTTTTGTCGCCCCTGCAGTGCCCTGACCAAGGTAAAGCTCATCCGCGAGCTGAACGAGCGGGAGGCGGAGCTAGGGGTGGCCGACAAGGTGTCCTGGCACGCGGAGTACAAGGACAGCGCTTGGGTCTTCCTGGGTGAGTCCTCCCCCTCCCCCCACCCCGGCCTGTGCCAGGGCCCCCCTCCCCTTCTATTCAGGAGCCTCCTAGGTGCCAGCTTCCTGTCAGGGCCTCAGCCCGGCCCGGCCCTAGCGCCTCCTCCCCGTGCCCAAGGCCCTGGAGGTTGTCTTAGCGCCTTTTGCGCCCCCAGTCACAAGGAGGGGCAGGTTTAGCATTTTGAGCTTCAGAAAAGGAAGGGATGCGCAATAGCAGGTCCCAGGAAGTGTAAAGCCCGAGGAGACCGCCTAAGCCTCTGAGCCCATGCTGCATTCACCCCGGGGACTTGACCTCCTCCTCCCCGAACTTCTGGCTGTTCCTCCAGACTTCACTTTTTAGTTTTAGTTTTTGCAAGGCAGTGGGCTTCAGTGGCTTGCCCAAGGCCACACAGCTAGGTAATTATCAAGCGTCTGAGGCGGGATGTGAACTCAGGTCCTCCTGACTCCAGGGTCAGTGCTCCATCCACTGCACCACCTAGCCGCCCCTCCTCCTCATTTCTTACCTAGCCTTATTCACTCAGTGAGTATTGCCTTAGACACACTGGAACCTGGAAAAGACTTTAGCTTAAAAAAGCTAAGATCCCCCATTTCACCTAGGCCATCTCCATCATCCTGATCTGTATCTTGCTACTGGCCCCTGATGGCTCCAGAGAACAGAGTGAAAGTCCTACCTCACTTAAAGCCAATTCACCTGCTAGTCAACACATACCTCTGCTGATGTCTTTGGTCCTTTTCTTTCATTCATTTATTTATAATTTTACAATTTCCCCCCAATCTTGCTTCCCTCCCCCCACCCCCCACAGAAGCAGTCTGTTAGTCTTTACATTGTTTCCCTGGTATACATTGATCTATGTTGAATGTGATGAGAGAGAAATCGTATCCTTAAGGAAAAAAAATAAAGTATAAGAGATAGCAAAATTATATAATAAGATAACATTTTTTTAAAAATTAAAGACAGTAGTCTTTGGCCTTTGTTCAAACTCTACAATTCTTTCTCTGGATACATATGGTATTTTCCATTTCAGATACCCCCAAATTGTCCTTAATTGGACATGAACAAGTCCATTAAAGTTGATCATCACCCCCGTGTTGCTGTTAGGGTATATAATTTTCTTCTGGTTCTGCTCATCTCACTCAGCATCAGTTCATGCAGATCCTTCCAGACTTCCCTGAATTCCCATCCCTCCTGGTTTCTAATAGAACAATACTGTTCCATGACTTACATTTACCACAACTTGTTCAGCCATTCCCCAATGGATGGACATTGACTCAATTTCCAGTTCTTTGCCACCACAAACAGGGCTTCTATGAATATTTTTGTACAATGTGATGTTATTACCCTTTTTCATGATTTCATAAGGGTATAGACCCAGTAGTGGTATTGCTGGATCAAAGGGTATGCACATTTTTGTTGCCCTTTGGGTATAATTCCAAGTTGTTCTCCAGAAGGTTAGATCAGTTCAGAGCTCTGCCAGTAACATATTAGTGCCCCAGATTTCCCACATCCCTTCCAACACTAATCATTGTTCTTTCTGGTCATATTGGCCAGTCTCAGAGGTATAAGGTGATACCTAAGAGATGCTTTAATTTTCATTTCTCTAATCAGTGGTGATTTAAAGCAGTCTTTCATAAGACTGGATTGCTTTGATTTCCTCATCTATAAACTGCCTTTGCTTATCCCTTTGGTCCTTTTCAAGAACAAAGGACAAACAATAACAACAAAAGCAATCTGTGACACTGACCTTGCTGTTCTTCACACAAGGTACTCCATCTCCTCAAATTTTTAGTGACTGTCCCCTGTGTCTGGAACTGTTGCCTTCCTCATCTCCATTTCCTAGTTCTGCTGGCCTCTTTCAACTTGCAGCTAAAATCTCACCTATAAGCCTTTCCCAGTTCCTGTTAATGCTAGAACCTTCCCTTATACAGGTTTGCCGGTATTCCATTGGTTTGTATATATTTGTTTACTTGTGGTCTCCTCATTAAACTGTCAGCAACTCGAGAGCAGAGACTATTTTTGGTCTTTCTTTATACGCCTAGTACAGTGGCTGCCGAATGCTAGGCACTGAATAAGTGCTTATAGACTGGCTTTAGTCTTCTGACTCCAAGTCTAACACACACGGCTGCTCTTTCACCTTTAATACCTTCTGTCAGTTATTTAATTTGTCTATTCAGAGGCAGAACTCTCATTTTGTAGGACCCTTCTATAATGTTACTTAAGAGTCTCCTAAACACGCTTGTTTTGTGTGTCTGTGTGTGTGTGTGTGTGTGTATGTGTATGTGTGCGTAAGTTTTCCTGTAGGGGCTCATGCCATAAGCAAAATATAATTTAAAATAATAAGAATATATATTGAAGAGGCAGTGTGACATAATAGAGTGCTGTGTTTGGATTTACAAATATCTAATCCCACATTTGATATTTACTAGCTGTTTGATCCTGAGCAGATCACCATCACTTCTATATGTCTCAGTTACCTTTCTAGGACTTATCTACCAAGTCATTGATTGATTACCATTCTGGAAATTTCCTACACTGACAAAAATCATAGATTCTTTATTTATGTATAGTATAATGAAAATGGCTAGATGGCACATAGGGTAGAACACTGGTCCTGAAATCAGGGGGAGCTGAGCTCAAATCGAGCCTCAGACATTTAACTCTGCCTCATATTCAGGGCTATCTCTAGTCTTCCTGATCCATTTCTGGCCACTGGACCCAGATGGCTCTGGAGGAGAAACAGGCTGTTGACTTTGCATAGTATCCCTTCACACAGATCCAATTCACTTGTAAGTCATGGCCTCACCTTCCTGATATCATGCTCTTTGAGAATGAAAAGAACACTGAGTTTGCAATTAGAAGATTTGAGTTCAAATACCAACTCTGTTACTTAATAATTATATGCTTCTAGGCAAGTCAGTTTTATTTTCTGATTCTCAGTTTCCTCATCTATAATATGAGCATGATAAGATGTGTGTTGCTGACCCTGCAGATAGTTGTGGAAAAAATACTTTGTGACCTGGAAAATGCTCTATGAATCATAATGAGCAATTAATTTATTTTTGAACATGATTTAAAAGTCTGTAGATTTATGTAGAATGAATTCAGGATAGGTATATTCATAACATTCATCTTCTTTTTTTTTTAACAAAACATCACTTATTTATTTCAGATGTAACAGCAATGTCATGTTAAAATTGACAGGTTTAATCCTTAACTGCACCAAGTAAACTCAGCCACTTAAGTATTTTTAAAAAGTTATTCCCTCCCCAAAATGAGGGAGCTTTTCTTTCCCACTGCCCCACAGTAGTTTTCTGGCATTTCTTTGTATGGACAACATATTCTTTATTGTTTCAACTGGTGACCAAGCTGCTGGGAAAAATTTTTAACTTTTCCCACAGAGAAGCGCTATCTGAATGAATGTTATTTGCATAGATTCTTTGCATGCTCTTCCCCCTGGAAACTTTTTTGATTAAGATCTATAATTTTTTAACTGGTAAAAACCCTAATGGATGTTTTCTCTTGTGGTCTTCCAATCAAAGGGGTTGCTCCTTTTCTAAAACACCAGAGATAACAAATTTTACTACATATCCAAATAATTGTTCCATACTGGACACTATTACAGTCTCCTGTTGACTTCAATGAGTCATAAGAACCATTCTTCACTTTCTTTTCTCTCATGTTCCTTTTCCTCATTCGACAAATTTGATATCAATATCAGTCCCATGACCATTACTGTCCTTTAGTTTTCCTCAAAACTTTCATTATGAGAGCTTTCAGGTTAAACCTTCTGGGGGAAAGGGGGGAGGAGGCAAGAGAAAGAGAACCACAACATTGTGACTCTTTTGGAGTTTACTCATATAATGAACTGAGTTTTTTCTTCCCCCTTACAAAATATGTACTTGCGGTTCACAGTGAGATAGCTCTTTGATATAGTTTTTCAATAATCACTTTTAGGGACACATTTACAGGAGTAATGGTGGTTCACTGTAAATGGTTTTAAAAATGGGAAGAGTAAAGTAACACGTAACACCTACACTGAATTCTGGAAGCTTACAAAAAACCTGAAGTTCTGCAATCTCATTTTTTTTTAGCTCAGTCAGTTTTTTTAATAACCATAATCTCAGTTTCATCTATGTATGAAAATTAGGGCCTTTTTTATGCACAGCTTAGCTTTAAGTTGCTGTAGACTGGATCAGGAACTCATTTGTAGATACCCATTTTGGTAGCATTTAATTATGGACCCAAGATGATCCTAGATGAAGAGTTATGATTTCATATATCTCTTGAAAAGTTAAGATGGTTATGAAATATGTGAAAAGGACCTGTGGAATCTATCATCTCTTCAAATGTGTAAAAACTTTACATAAAAGGACAAAAATGTAATTCGACTGTATCCTTAAAAACAAAGGGCAGACAGTTCAAACCCTATGTATTATATCTCCAATAGTCTAAAGAAACATTTGCATTATTAGGCATCAACATTGGCAACTCAAAATTAAAATATAGAGGGGGTAGGATCATGAGAGGGAAGCATAAAATCCTGTGCATTTCTAATTTCGTAGAAATATTTCCCATAGCTCTTGGTTAGCACAAAAGTATGTTGTAGTCAATCAGTCAATACCCTCTTTTTACCTGCCATAAATGATATGGCATAAAAATAGTTCATTGGGCAGAGGCAGTCACAGTGACATTTGCTTTAACACCTTCTGGGAGAACCATTTTCAAGAGTAGAAACATGTTTAACACCGCCATTCCCTAATGTCCTTTAACAAAAACAAGACAGGCACATGGTGTAAGCAAATTTGGGATGTTTCCTGGTAGGACATAGGTAAGTGTAGGATCCCTGTGATATAATTCTCGCAACAATTATTTGCACACGTTCTTTTCCCTGCACCTCAAATTCCAGTGGCCCCAGGTTTAAAAGTCTGCATCAGCTGAATTTAAAGGGGGTGGGGGGAGATGACAAATGCCCAAGTCATGATGCATAAACCCATCTAAACCTCATTTCAGATATTCTGAATAAAATGATAAGCAGTCCCTTAAAAGTCCAAGTACCTGCATCCAGGTTAATTTAGGAGGATTGAGTTATAGAAGGGTGTCCCTTCAATTGCAAGGCTGGGACTGACCACTATATTAAGAATTCCAAAAGCAGACAAGGTGTTTGCAGAAAATAGGAGGAAAGTAAGTCACGCTAAACCTTTCAGCCAATTAAGGAACACAGTACTAGCTGGGATGTAAGGATTTCATTAGCATCTTACCAACCCACAGATACCAAAAATCATTAATGTCACTAGTAACAATCAGTAGCAGGTAGGATAAGCCTGCAAAACAACCAGTCCACTCATCAGCAAAAACAGAGAAGCTTAACTCAAAAATACTGAGACCAAATGACATAACACTTTTCACCCCCTTTCAAGGATTGGGGGAAATATTTGCTTTGGAAAAAAAAAGATTAAGCTTAATATTTCTTACAGGGTTAACAATGCTCCAAACTCCTGAGAAATATCTCAGAAGGGTTGAAAGGTGGAGTGCAAGGCAATGTTTCAGGGCATTAAGTATCCCACAGATTTTTTTTTTAAATCTCAAACACCACAAACACACAAAACTTGTCTGTGAATTAGAGGACAAGATATTGCTATTTTGGGGGTGGGGGAGGAAAAAAGAGAAATACACAAATATTTGTTAATTATCTGCCCTTCAATGTGAAAGCAGGACATAAAAATCACTCAAAAGTAAACCTGAAATTATGACATCCAATTTTTTAGGACCACCTATCCCCTCCAACTGTAAAACTAAAGAGATAAGACACCTCTTCCACCCTTTACCCACCCCATCCCTCACAAAAAAACCCCCAACAAAAACAAAAAACCCAAACATGATTAATTTTACAGTCCTTGGAAGAAGTATTAAAATTTTGGAGGGAAAGGAACAAAAGAGAGAAGAGAAATAAGGTTAAGGGGGGGGAGCTTCTAAAAGGGGGAGGAAAGAGAAATCAAAGGGCCTCTTATTTGGCGACAAGCAAGTACAAGAAAGTTCATTCGTAATTTGTTCTGCATTCTGGCCAAGAGAAGGAACTTTGAGGTTTTTCTGTAGCACATGAGCATCCGCTGGCTCTATCCTCTTATAATAGTTTTTCTTCATCTCAATGATCTCAAAGCCAAATTTCCTGTAGAAGTCAATTGCTAACTCATTGCTGATCTGGACATGCAGATAGATGTTGTCAAAAGTGCCATCTTTTTCACAGATGTTTAAGACAAGATTCAACATTTTAGTTCCTATTCCTAGCCTTCGGTAAGGTGCTAGACGTCCTAGTGTCATGATGTAAAGTCTCTTCTGATTCTGTGAATGAGCCACCCTACAGCATACTGCACCCACTGCAATATCATTGAAATAAGCAAGTTTTGCTAATTCGCCAACCTCCAGCACATCCTTGTAGAACTTGTCATTGTAGCTGACTGGAAAGATGACCTGGTTTAACCTCTTCAACTGCTTAATGTTGTGTGGTGTCACATCTCCCAGCTTGATCCGGCTACCTTTCATCTTCCCCGCCGCCACCGTTGCTGCAGCGACCCTACTCCGACCCTACTCTGCACGCCGCCTCCGGGCATGACTCGCCGGGACCGCCGCGGCCTTCGGGGCGTCTCAGGCTGCTGCCCTGGGGCTAGGGCTGCCGGTGCTCCAGCCCACCTCCCCGCTGAGCCCCCCATTCATCTTCTTGGAGTGCTGAGTGGTAGCTAACGATCTCTGTTCTCTTTTTTCCTAGGAGGACTCCCATATGAATTGACTGAAGGGGATATCATTTGTGTTTTTTCTCAGTAAGTTATAATCCAATTGCTGCTATAATAGTGAAATTTCATTTTGGGTCTGTTAATAATGTTAAGAAGAGAGTCAACATGGTGTGATAGAAACATCCTGGAGTGGGTTAGTTCAGAGGTCCTACTCCCAAGTTTTCCAGTAAGCTACCATGTAAAGGTGAATGAGTAAGTTTCCCTCTCTGGGACTCAGTTTTCTCATGTGCAAAACAAGGAAGTTAGACAAGAGTTATCTTTAAGCCTTTTTCCTGTTCTTATATTGGGAGCACTTAATAATCATAGACCATAAATAGAAGAATAATTATAGAATTCATTCAGTAAGCATGTAATTGTTAACTTTGTGCAAGACTGTTATGTGATGGATACAGAGAGCGATCAATCAACATTGATTAAATGTTTGCTCCTCCCCCAGAGGAAGTGCTGGTTATACAAAAAATGGCGACAACAGTCCCTTACTTCAAATTGCTTACGTTCTGATGTAAGAGACCACATACAAATAAATGCAATATATACAATAAGTAAATAGGAGATAGATATAGTATAAATGGAAGTTAATGTGAGCGGTACTAAAAATGTGGAAGTGACTGGCTAAGACCTTGTATAGAAGGTGGGATTTTAACTGAGTCCTGAAGAAAGTTGAAGAGGTTAGGGAGAAGGAAGGAAGGAAAACATTCCAGGCACAGAGTCAGGAGATACGGAGTGTTTTATGTGAAGAAGAGCAAAGAGACCAGTTTTGTTGAATCATTGGGTATGTGGAGTGGGTAGTGAAATAGGAGATTTGAAAAAGTTAGGAGGAGTCAGGTTGTGAAGTGCTTTAAAAGTCATCTAGAACCTTATATTTGATCTTGGATGTAATAAGGGAACCACTGGAATTGATTGAATAGTGATGCTACATGGTCAGACCTGGACTTGAGGAAAATCATTTTGGCAGCTGAGTGGAGAAGGGTTTGCAGGGGGTAGAAATTTGAAGGAGAGAGAACAACTGGAAGTTTAGTGCAATAGTCCAAGTGTGAGATGACAATTATTTGTGGTGACTGTGTGGATTAGAGAGAAGGGGACATTTATGAGAAAGGTTAAGAGGGAAGAAACAACAAGACTTGGCAATAAATTAGATATGTGGGGTGAGTACAAGTGAGGAATTGAAAATGACACTTAAGTTGTGAGCCTGGGTGACTAGGAGAATGATGGTGTCCTCAGAGGTAATGAGTAGGTTTTTTGGGGAAAATAATGAGATTTGTATTCATGTTGAGTTTAAAATGTCCAAAAAGCAGTTAGTGATGTGAGATTGAATGTCTGGAGAGACTTGGGATGGATGAGTAGAATTGAGGATTATCTGTGTTGAGATGAATGGACCAGCTGAGTTGATGAGATCAGTAAATGAGATAGTATTGCGGGGAAAAAAAGGACTCAAGACAAAGTCATGGACGTAACCCATGATCAATTTATTCTGGATCGAGAGCCAGCAAAAACTGAGTAGCAGACAGGTAGGAGCTCTAAGCCAGAACAATGCCACAAAAACCTAGACAGAGGAGAGAATATCTAGGAGGAGAGAGTGATCAACAGTGTCAAATATTGCTGAGATGTCAAGAAGGCTGAGTACTGAGGAGACACAATTATATCAGATAAGAGATCATTGCTTATTTTCAGTTGAATGATGCATTTGGAAGGCAAAGGTAGATGGTGAGAGTAATCTTGGAGTTAGGCTTTGACAATTTGTAATTAGTGATAGAGCAAAGGAACAAGGGATTCAAACACAAGGAGATGGTGTGGAATTGAATCATCAAAAGTTAGAGATAGGAAAGAAGAAAGTGATGATGCTCTTGGAAAGAATTGGGGGTAGAGGACATGGAATTCATAGTGAGGATGAAGAACAATAGAGACCCTAAGGCATTAGTAAAGATAGAATCATAAAAGATTGCAATCAGATAAAGGAATTTCAGAGTTCATGAGCATGGATTAATGTATTTAAGGTGGATACATGCTGAAGCAAGTGTGGATACACAGAGGTTTGTCTAAGCCTGTCAACTAATTCATTCTTTTGAGGTCTTAATTTCCTCTTTTCTGAAATAAGAAGGTTATTGGGGGGGGGAACTATAAGAACAGAATGATGCATACATTGTCAAAGCCCATTACTCTGTTGGTTGTTTTTGCTTAACTATTTTATTTTGGTACAGTGGGATTCAGTTTCAGGTTGTATGGATTAGGGGTGTTTTTCCAAAAGAATAATATATTCATTCTGTGTGTGTATGTCACACAAATACATACACACACACACACACACACACACACTCACTCACTCACATGACTGGGAGTAATTAGAGCTTGAGTGACTTGTCTGGGGTCACACAGCCAATATGTGGAAGAGACACAACTTGAACCAAAGTCTATCAGGTTCTAAGGCTATCTCTATATCCACTGTGGCATGTGTATGTATGCACAGTATGAATTACAAATATGAACATGAAACTGAATTAGAAAAAATAATAAGGTATTAGACTAATTGATCTCTAAGGATCCTTCTAAGTACTAAGAGTACTAAGAGAATTGAACTTTAGAAATTCTTTTGTTAGCATGTAAGCAGTTTTTTAAAAGTAAGTTTTTAATTGATGTCTTCAGCTTCTTATATCGTTGTAGTTATCCTCAATATCTCTCTCACCCACAGAAGGCCATTTTATATAAAAATTGTATTTTTTTAAAGAGGGAAAAAACCTAGCAAAACTGATCCATACAAAAAGTCTGAAGACATGTGCAACATGTAAAACTTAAGGACCTCCCACCTTCACAAAGGAATTGGGTAGGAATGCCTTTTCATATCCCTTCATTCTGGTTATGCTTGATCTTTATAATTTTATTACATTCCTTTTTGGTTTTTTGGTGTGTCATTCTTTCTATTTATATTGTTATAGTCATTGTATAGATTGTTTTCTTGACTTTGCTTGCTTCACTCTATCAATTTATGTCTTTCCATGCTTCTTTGTAATCATCACATGCATCATTTCACAGAGCACAGTAATATTCCATTACATTCATGTACCACAATTTATTTAGCCATTGTCCAGTCGATAAGCATTCACTGTGTTTCTAATTCTTTGCTATCAGAAAAAGTACTCCTATAAATATTTTGGTATACATGGGGACTTTCTTCTCTTATCGATGCTTTCCTTGGGGTTTAAACCCAGTAATGGAGTGTCTGGTTCAAAGGGTCTGCTCATTTTAGTCAGTTCATTTGCATAATTCCAAATTGCTTTCTAAAATGATCGTGCCATTTCACTACTCCACCAACAGTGTATTAAGTATTTCTAACATTCCACAACCCATCAGACATTGATTACTGCCATTTTTTTGCTTATCTTTGTCCATTTGCAGGGTTTGAGGTGAAATCTTAGGGTTTTTATTTGCATCTTATTATTAGTGATTTGCTGCCTTCTTTCATGCAGTTGTAAATGCTTTGCAGTTCTTTTTTTGAGAAATATTCACATCCTTTGATTATTTGTGTTGAGGACTGTCTATTACTTTTGTGTGTGTGTGTGTGTGTGTGTGTGTGTGTGTGTGTGTGTATGTCACTCTTTATATATCTTGGATGCCAAACTTTTATCAGAGAAATTCGATGAAAAGACTTTTCCCCATTTGACCACTTTCCTTCTTATCCTAAGTGCATTAATTTTGTATGTGCAGAAACTTTTCAGTTTTATATGATCAAAATTATCTATTTTATCTTTTACCACTATCTCTTGTTTGGTTAAGAATATGTCTTCTACCCCCTGCTATGACTGGTAGATGATCTTTTTCTCTTCTGATTTTTTTTATAGTGTGATTTTTAATATTTAGGTTGCATATCCATTCAGATTGTATTGGTCTAAGATGGTCCAAGATGATCTAATCCTAATTTCTACCAGACTATTTTCCAATTTTTCCAGCAATTTTTATCAAATAAAGAATTTTTTGTCAGGTAATTTCCATTTTCCCCCTTTCTCAAACACAGATTTATTGAGTTCCATTGTTTTTGATTCTCCTTTGTCTAGTCTATTCCATTGATCTATCTCTATTAACCAATCTAAAATGGTTTTGATGACTGCTGCTATAAAATATACTTTGAGTTTGGAAAGACTATACCTTCTTCTTCCCTACTGCTTTTCATCATTTCTCATGATATTCTAGTTCTTTTCTATTTCCAAATGAATTTTGTTATTTTATTTATCATGTTCTATTTTGATTTTGATTCGCATAGTATTAAAAGTATAAATGAACTTTTATAGTATTGTCATTTTTATTATATGACTTGGTCTAGCCACAAGTACTGAAAATTTCTCCTAATTAAGGTGTTCTTTATGAAGCATTTATAATTGATCTATACAAGTTTTTGTGTGCTTTTGGTAGGTAGGTTGATCCAGATATTTTATGCATTTTGTTGCTACAATTACAATGGATTTTCCTTTCTATTTTTATTCTTGAGTTTTGTTATTATCATATGTAAATGCTGTTTAGTTTTAAAGTTTTATTAATCTATTTAATGTTCAGATACATTAAATTGATAAGAGCATCATCAATAGTTCTGAGTTCTAAATTTTTTCCTCCCTTCCCAAGAAAGCAAGTAATCTGATATAGGTTATATGTATACAGTCATATTAAGCATATTTCCATATTACTCATGTTGTGAAAGAAGAATCCGAAATTAAAGGGAAAGATCATGAGAAAAAGAAAACCATAAAACAAGTATTAAAAAGTGAAACTAGTATGCTTTGGTCTACATTCAGATTCTATCGTTCTTTCTTTTTTTCTTTTTCTTTTTTCTTTTTAGGTTTTTGTAAGGCAAATGGGGTCAAGTGGCTTGCCCAAGGTCACACAGCTAGGGAATTATTAAGTGTCTGAGGCCGGATTTGAACTCAGGTACTCCTGACTCCAGGGCCAGTGCTCTATTCACTGTGCCACCTAGCCGCCCTCTCGTTCTTTCTCTGAATGTGGATGGCATTGGAATTGTCTTGGATCACTTGTATTGCTGAGAAGAGCTATATCTGTCATAGTTGTGCACCACACAGTATTGCTGTTAATGTGTACAATGCTCTCCTGGTTTTGTTCAATTCATATAAGACTTTCCAGGTTTATCAGAAATCCACCTGCTTGAACCAGAAGAACAACATACACATTAATAACAACGTTGGGTGATGATCAATTCTGATGGGCTTGTTCATTTAAGCAGTACAATAATCAATGACAATTTTAAAAGAATTGTAATGGAAAATATCATCCATATCCAGAGAAGAAACTGTGGAGTTTAAATGCACACCAAAGCTTACTATTTTGTCTTATGTCTTACACTATTTTTTCTCTAATATTTTTCTCTTCTGTTTAGATTTGATTTTCTTTCATATCATGATTAATATGGATCTATGTTTAGCATAATTACACATACAAGTCCATGTTAGATTGTTTTCTGTCAGGGGAAGAGGGGAGGGAAGGGAAGGAAGGAGAAAAATATAAAACTTAAAACCTTGCAAAAAAAAGATTGAAAACTACTGTTGCATGTTGTTGGAAAAATAAATTAATAAAAATATTTAAAATAAAAAAAATCCATCTGCTCCTGATTTTTTAATAGAACAGTAGAATTCTATCACATTCATATATCACAACTTATTTAGTGATTTCCCCCAATTGAATCCCCTTAATTTCCAATTCTTTGCCATCACATAAAGAGCTACTGTAAATATTTTTGTATATGTGGTTCTTTTTCCCTTTTTTATAATCTTTTTGAGATATAGACCAAGTTGTGGTACTGCTGGATCAAAGGTTATGCAGTGTTTTATAGTCCTTTGGTCATAGTTCAAATTGCTCTCCATAATGATTGGGTCAGTTGACAACTCCACCAACAAAAATGTTTATTTTTGAGGGTTTATTTTGTAGCCCACAACTTTTTTGAAGCTATGTCTCAAACAATACTGCGGAGAGTAGGTATCCTTCCTTAGTTCCTGTAGTTATTGTTTTTTGTTTTTTGTAGTTTTTTTCAAGGCAGTGGGGTGAAGTGGCTTGCCCAAGGCCACACAGCTAGGTCATTATTAAGTGTCTGAGGCCGGATTTGAACTCAGGTACTCCTGACTCCAGGGCTGGTGCTCTATCCGCTGCGCCACCTAGCCACCCCCTGTCTTTATTTTAAAAGGTTCTTTTATATATCCTTATTACTTGATATTTGCTTTTGGTTTTAGATATACTTTTTTATAATATTTTTTAAAAAGTTCCTCTTTCTATACTTTTATTGTTTTTAGTATAAAAGAATGCTATACTTTGTCAAAAGCTTTTTCTGCATCTGTTGCGATAATCATATGGTTTTGGACATTTTGGTTTTTAATATGATTAATCTTGTTTTCCTAATGTACCATTTTCCCACTTGGTCACAATGAATGATTTTAGATCAATTGCTGTAGTATATTTGGCAGGATTTTGTGTAAAGAATTTTAAGTCAGTATGAAGTTTTCCTTCTGTGTTTTATCTTTCCCTAGTTTAGGTATTAGCTCTGTTATTTGCCTCAAAAGGATTCTGGTAGCATGCTTTCTTCAGAGTATGAGAACTAATTGTTCTAAGTTTGATAGATTTCTGTGTATCTTTTTTTTTTGCAAAGCAATGGGGTTAAGTGGACTGCCTAAGGCCACACGGCTAGGTGATTATTAAGTGTCTGAGGCCGGATTTGAGTTTAGGTACTCCTGATTCCAGGGCCGGGGCTCCATCCTCTGTGCCACCTAGCTGCCCTTTTTTCTGTGTATCTTTAAGAACCAGGAGTTTTTTTTCCCCTTTGGTAGTTCCTTTTATAGCTAGATCTATTTTATGAGATTGAGTTAAGATTCCTATCTGCTTATCTGATACTTTGAATAGTTTATATTTTTTAAGATTCCTTTATTTTTGTGTTCTTAGTTTTGTTAGTATATAACTAAAATATCTTCTGAGTGCTCTTTTTATTTCTTTTGGTTTTGTTGTGATTTCACCTTGTTTGCTTTTGTTACTGACTGGATTTTCTTCCTTCTTTTTAATCATATTAGATAAAGGCTTATCAATTTTATTAGTCTTTTCAAAGAACTTTTTATTTCTCATTTCTATGACTTTTTGTTTCTGGTCTATTTTTCCTCTAATTTTTAATATCTTCTCTTTTGTGCTTATTTTAGGTTTGCTTATTTCTTAGCTTTCTAATTTTTAAAAATGCATATTCAGTTTATTAATCCTCTTTTTCTATTTTATTAATATATGTTTGTAGGGATAGGATTTTTCCCCTGAGCACTGCTTTAGCTACATCCCAGAAATTTTAGTATGTTGTTTCATCATTGTTTCCTTTCACAAAATTATTAGTTGTTTCTATGATTCATTCTTTGACCCACTCATTAAAAAGTTAAAAATCTCCATTTGGTCTGTGTTTTTTGTTTGTGGTCTCTGACCTAATGACTATTGTGTTAATGTATTATGGTCTATACAAGATATAATAACTTATTTCTTCCTTTTTACATTTTGTTTGTTATGTTATGTGTGCTCTGATTTGTGATCAGTTTTTGTAGAAGTTCCACATGGTGCTGAGAAGAATGGATATTCTTAAGTCTTTTAGTTCCAGTTTCTCCAGAAATCTGGTTTGACATTTTCTCTTTATCGTTTTCTTAAACTTATTCAAAACTGAGAGGAATATTGAAGTCTCCTGTCACTTCTAGTTCAGTTAATATTTCCTTTACGAATTTGGTTGCTGAGGTATTTGGAACATTTTAAGTTGATATTAGTTATTAGTTTGGTTTTTTTTTTGGCATGACGTAGTTTTCCTGTTTATTCCTTTTTATTTTTTGAATATTTATTTTTGCTTTGTCAGATAGGATGTTTATAACTCCTGATTTTTTTTTATTCACTTGATGCGTGGTAAATATTTTTGCATCTCCTCTTTTATTTAGGTCCTTTGTTTTTTTTAAATGTTTCTTAATCTGTCATTTGTTTCGATTTATTGTATTATTTAATCCGTTCACATTTAAAGTTGTGTGAATTAGGCTTATATTTCCTCCATTTATCTCTATTATTTTTTCTAGTTATGATTTTCTCTCTACTTCTGTAAAGATATATTATGTTTCTTTAGTTACTTTAACTTAATCTTTTTTAAGGTGACTCTATTCTCACTGACTTTCTTCACTTCACATCTAATCTTCCCATTTGTTACCCCTTTCCCTTTGGGGATTTTGCTTATCCTTTTCTCCCTCTTAGTCAAGTGGATTCTCCCTTCCACTCTTCTAACTAGTCCTGTTAATTGGTTTTAAAATGCATTTTTTACATCTTCCAAGAGAGGATTTCTTTCCTTCCCTCTGTTCATTATCCATCCTCTGTCTACTCCAGTTTTTCATTTCTTTGGTTGAAAACCCACATAACTATCTAGTCTCTCTTGGAATCAAGACTTCCAAGGTATCCGTTGAATATCTGCCCAAAAGTCACTTTCTGCTGCTGCTTTCAAGAGCTTGCTCCATGGATTTCCTCTTTTTCCTTGTGATACATTCCAAGAACAGTAGGAGTTCCTGCAAGTGACAGTGATAGGATTTCCTTCTACCATGTCTCTGATTAATCAGCCCACCGCCGATCTATACTCTCTTCCTAGTTATCTTCTTTTCTTATTTGCCTCAAAAGAGAGGTCTCTGTGCTCACACACTGACACACTCCTCCAGGTGCCATCTGCCTTTAAGAGTTCCAGCTCCCCCTTCTGCAGGTTCTGGATCAGTGACCTTTTCAAGCACCAAATTCCCCAAACCACATAGAGCCCAAGGTCCCTATCTCCCTTCATATAATAGTAGTTTGCTCTTGTTTGTTTGTTTGCTGTTTGTCCTTCATCCTCAAAGGAGACCATGACAACAGGGAAGTGATGCTATGGCATGCATGTGAATTGGATTTTATTGAGGGAATGCTGTGCTAAGTCACTTTTATCTCCGGAGCCATCTAGGTCCAGTGACCAGATATGAATCAGGACAACTGGAGTTGGCCTTGGATTCAAGGCATTTGGGGTTAAGTGACTTGCCTAAGGTCACATGGGTAGTAAGTCTGATGTGAGGTTTGATTTCAGGTCTTCCTGATTCCACCCTTCCACCACCAGTACAAGGCTTCCTTCCTTTACCTTGCTTCTCTCTCTTTTGTTTTTTGCAAGGCAGTGGGGTTAAGTGACTTGCCCAAGGACACACAGCTAAGTAATTATTAAGTGTCTGAGACTGGATTTGAGCTCAGGTCCTCCTGACTCTAGGAGTAGTACTCTATCCACTGTGCCACTTAGCTGCCCCTAGAAACAATTCTCTTAAACTTTGCTGTTATCCTTGACTGCTGTATTTATTCACCCTAGGTATATTTCTGTTGTCTAGGGTTTTCAAGGCAGGTCTGTTTTTCTAAGAATGTTTCAAACACCTTTATTATTGAATGTTCTATATCTTTACATTTATGGTTAATCTCAGATTTGCATAGTAGTTCACCCTAGGTTGCATCCTGAGTTTCATTGCTCTTCCGAACATATTATTCTAGTCCCTCCTGAATTTTATGGTGGGTGCAGAATAGTCTTAGGTTATTTGATTTTTTTCTTTATATTTGAATATCTTCTTCCTGATGACTTGCAGAACTTGTTTCTGAATTGAATTTTTAAAGTTAAACCTTTGTATGTTTTAGAGTTTCTGGCCTTACATATTGTTCTCGAGGCTAAGAGTTCTTTGGTTTGGGATTTCGTTTTTTGTGTTCAGAAGTTCTAGTTCTGGTATTTTATTTCTTGCATTATGATATACAAGATTTTTGTTTGGTCATTTTCTTCTTGGAGACCCGTTATCCTTAGGTTCTTATCTTCTCTTTGGGATTAGTTACATAATGGGCATATTTTCTGTTAATGTTACTGTTTTTTACTTCTCTTTTTCTAGATTGTTCTTCAGTTCTTTGTATATCATTCCCAATCTATCATTCTTTCTTTTGTTCTTTGGTGAGATTTGTCACCTCAGATTCCATTTTCTGTCTATCCATTATTTTTGCACTGGAAGCCATAAATTCTGCTCTTATAATTCTTCCTTTTACTTTAAACCATTCAGGAGAAGCATGCTGTGATTCCTTGTTTTCCTCAAATTTCACAGAATCCTTTGTCTTATCAATTGTTGAATAGTTTTCATTTGTTTTGTAGTATTTATTCATAGATGCTTGAACTTATTTACTAGATCTGGACGCTTTATTTCCTTTTTATTGTTGTTGGTTTTAGTGTTGATTTCTGTTTATTTTCAGAGTCTTTGTGTTTTCTTTTTTCTAAGAACTTTGGTAATTTTAGTCATTTTCTCTCCCTTTCCCCATCCCCCATCCCCTTTATTTTCACCTATCACTCCTACCCTCCCCTTTGGTGGTACTTTCCTTGGGAACTGGATCTCTGCTACTCCCCCATTAGACTGTCTGTGGTTTACCACTTAGGTCTCTGCTCCAAGTGACCCTTGGGGAGACAGAACTGACTCTAGCCAGATGCTGGGCGTTTTCTCTCAGGCTTCAGAGAGGTGTGCAATCCTTGGCGTCCTTTCCTCTGGTCTGCCTGGCAGTTGAGAGCTGCAGGGCTAATATGACAAAGTTGATGTCTTTATTTTGGATCTCCAGGGCTCTGGGAGCAAGGGATTGTGGGAATGAGTTCTGATTCAATCCCCCTTTCCTCTGCACATCTACTCTCCTGTAGTGATCTTTTGCATTTACAGAATGCTGCCTCCTTCACACTGCCTGGATCTCCATGGTACTACTGGAAGAAGTGAGAGGGGACTAAGCTGTGGGGTTGGGTTTTCTTGCAAACTTGTTGGCTCCCACTTGTTGGCTCCTTGAGTCAGTTAATTTGCTCTTGTTGCCAGTAGTTGTATGGGAGGGAGGTGGGCTGGTGGATGACTTTTGACTGGGCCTCAGTTCATGGAGGCTTTTTTCCTTCTTTTGGATTCTAGGTGTCCTAGACCATAGGGACAGCTCTTTGGTGCATAAATTCTGAGATATTTGAGAAGTCACGGGGGTCAGAAGAAAATGATTAGTTATCCATTTTGTTGGTCACATCAGTCAAGTTTAGCTAAGCAAAGTAAATGAACACATTGACCCTGTCTGACAAAATCTGCCTCATTCTGTACCATTCTGTGCCTTGGTTCTCCAATATCCAATAATATTTTCATTTTAGAATAGTTTGCTTTGTTGGCCTAGTTCCTAGGTAGGGGTGAGAGCTAGAACTTAAAAGGTCCTCATCCAGTCCAATGCCCTCATTTTACAATTGAGGAAGCTAATATCCAAGGCAGCTAAAGGACTTGTCCAGGGTCACTCAGATAGTAAGCATCAGATGTGGGATTTGAGCACAGATCCTCTGACCCTAGAGCCAGGGCTCTGTCCCCTTTGCCTACCATTGAGTGTTAGCAATGCTAATGAGCAATTCCATTCTTTTCTTCCATGGCTTCTCAGGTTAGCATTGGGGAGATTGAACAGATGAGTTAGTAAGCATCTTGGGCCAGGAGTCCCAGGTTTAGTTTGGGCTTTTCATAGCCATGACCTTGGGCAAGTACCTTCACTTCTCTAATCCTCATTTGTAAAATGGGGACACTCTCAAACTGCTTCCTTCACCCTGGGACTATGAGGAAAGCACCTGGTAAACTACTAACAATTAGTGAGATGGACATTCGGTAGCAGCAGTGATTTGGGAAGCACCATGAACAGAACCAGACAGGAGGGACAGAGAGAAAGTGATATTCTTTCTCAGATGCTTTTCTTAATCTCTTGAGTTTTGAGAATTCTCAGTTAAGGAAGGACTTCTTACTACAGTCTCTTTGGGAACACCCCTCTCATCCATTCAACTCTTTGTTCAGGGACTGTTGAGTGGTGACCACAAGATTGGGTATTTGTTGAAAGTCTTTGTCCTATACACACACAGATCAGTTGCTTAAAAGGAGATAAGTTTCTAGAAAATTCACTTCTGTGAAATACCTCATTTCCTGAGGGTGGTGGAGAAATGAGATGTTACTCTGTGTGTATATGTATCCATCATGCATATGGATTTTTACATATGTGCAGAAACACACACCATTGGCCTTTACAAAGGGTGATAGTTCTTTATTTGAAACCAGCATGACAAAGGAATTCAGCAGCTAGAGAGCTGACCCTGGAGTCAGAAGAGCTAGGTTTTAGTCTTGCCTCTGGCACATTCTCTAAGTACCAGTAACAGGCTCAGTGTTGTGGACATTCTCTAAGTAAATCTGTAAATTGCAGAGAAGTTGCAGAGGAAATTCCCTCACTAGGAAATAACAATGCTGAGGAAATCATATATCTGCTACCTTATCCCCCAATCTCCCCCCCCCCCACTCCCCTACCAAAAAAAAATCCAGTCTACTGCCCCTCTGTACTTGCCTGGTCTTTCAAGATGTGTTTTAAGGAGCACTGGAGCCAAATCTCAGTTATTCTTCTCTCTGCCTCCATGATCTGGAGCAGGTTACTCAAGTTCTCTGGGAGCTGGGTTTCCTTATCTGAAAAAATGATTGAGTTTGACTAGAATAGATGGTCCTGAAAGTCCCTTCTAACTCAAAATTGGCTAGTCTATGATTGCCATGGTGATTGGTACTGATTTATTTCTTCTTACTTAAATGTTTCCAGGAACCATGATCTTTTTGGGGTGGTGGTGGAACCCCAAAAAGATTTATTTAAGAATTATGTAGTTAGGGGTGGAGCACCGGCCCTGGAGTCAGGAGTACCTGGGTTCAAATCTGGTCTCAGATACTTAATAATTACCTAGCTGTGTGGCCTTGGGCAAGCCACTTAACCCCATTTGCCTTGCAAAAACCTAAAAAAAAGAATATAAAAGAATTATTGTAGTTAGCAGAAGCTAGAGGAGAGAGGAGACAGGAAGTAAAGGCAGTTGGTAGTGACTGATCCTCTGAGGGATGAACTAACTGGACAGTCAAACAGTTAAGGGAGGGAGGGGTGAAGCAGCAGTGGCAACAGCTGCTGCCATGAGTAGCGTAGATTGAGGGAGAAGAGGGAGAGATTAGGACAGTTGCAATGACAGCTGGGCCGATAATAACGGCAGCTTCAGTAGACATCTTAAATCCATTATATTCAAAACAGAGCTTGTTATCTTCCCCCCACCAAATTCTCCCTTCTCCACACTTTCGTCTTCCCATTGAGAGTATCATTATTCTCCCATTCTGCCCAGCTCACAACTTAGTAATCATTTTCAACTTCTCATTACTCTTACCCCTCCATATCCAAGCTGTTTCCAGGGCTTGTTGATATCAATATCTCTCTTTTATGCCCCCTTCTGATACTGGCACCACTCTAGTTCAAGCTTTCATCACCTCATGTCTGGACTACTGCAATATGTTGCTAGAGGGTTTGCTTACCTCAAGTCTCTCCCCACTTCAATCTATCCTCCAACCACTAAAGTGATTTTCCTAAAGCACAGATCAAGATCATGTAATCCCCCCTTCCTCTCACCCTCATTCAGGAAACTCCAGTGATTCCCCATCACCTCCAGGAACAAATAGAAACTGCTCTGTCTGGTATTTAAAGCCCTTCATAACTTAGCTCCCTCTGCCTTTCCAGTCTTCTAACGTCTCACTCTTTAATTCAGTAATACTAGCTTTTCATCTGGTCCACAAAAAGTCACTACCTCTTGCCTCTGGACATTTTCTCTGGCAGTTCCCCTTGCTTGAAATGTGTTTACCTTCTGACTTCTCTTCCTTTCTTTAAGTCCCAACCAAAGCACCATCATTTACAGGAAACCGTTCCCAACCCCTCATAATTCTGGTGTTTTTCCTCTGTTAATTATTTCAATTATTTCCCATTTATCCTATATATTATTTGCTTTCAATATATTTGTTTATTTGTTGCCTTCCCCATTAGATTGTAAACTGTTTAAGGGCAGAGACTGTCTTTTGCCTCTTTTTGAAGCATAGTGCCTGGCACCTAGTAAGTATTTAATAAATATTTATTGATCAATTGACACAGATCTCAAGTCCTCTGTGCCTTGAGAGACATTCATCTTGAGTCACCTTGTGTGGGCAAATGCTTTACCTAGTGACATATCCTCTGAAGCTAACTCGTTTTTTAATCTTTTTTTTTAAATTACTAGATACGGTGAAATTGTTAATATTAATCTTGTACGTGATAAGAAGACTGGGAAGTCCAAAGGATTCTGTTTTCTTTGCTATGAGGATCAGAGAAGCACAATTTTGGCTGTTGACAATTTTAATGGAATCAAGGTGAGTGTGTCTCTTCAAGTGGTTCTTTTCATATGTGCTAGAGAAGCCTGCTTAGTCATCACAGGCTTTGCCAGCCAATGCCTTGACTAGGGCACAGTGTTGAGGAACTGCTGTACCCATAGTAGTGGGAGAAACTAGACTGAGGCCCAGCCTCTTGCAGGTACTGAGTCCTGCCACTTTTCTGGCCCTTAGATATGAAGGCATACAATTTCAGAGTGGGAGAAGACCTTAGAGCTTAGATAATAATAATGACACCTCTATTAGCTCTTCTGAGTTTTTATTGAATGCTTTCTTCACAACAGGGGAAGTAGTGGTGATCTTCAGTTCATTTTATCAGTGAAGAAACAGTCCTAGAAGATGGGAAATAGCTTTGCCCAAGCTCCCACAGCCAGTAAGTGTTAGAACCAGGATTCGAAGGCTCCTGGGACCAGGTCCACCACTTGGTGCTGCAGGTGGTCAAACCCCTGATTTTACAGATGAAAAGACTTTTAAGAAAAAATGAGGGAGTCTGAGGTTCAGAACCAAGGAACATACTCATTCTTCCCTGATCATCTTTCTCTACTGCATGTACTCTTTTTTCTCAAGCGAGCTCCTCCCCATCATTCCCTTCCAATTCCAACATGCTTCCTTCCATATATGTCTGATATCTTGGGCAAAGAAGGGATTGGGAAACACATAGTATAGTGAAAGAGGAACAGCTCTGGCCTGGGAGTCGGGAGGCCTGATTCATATCGCTTCTCAGAAATGTACTGACTCTGTGGCCTCAAGGCAAATGATTTTTTTTTCCTATGGAAAATACAGGTAATGTTAGTTGAGCTCTCTGCTTTACAAGGGCATTGTGAGGAAAGCATTTTATTAATCCTCATGGTAAAAATTTTTTAAACTATGATTTCAACAACAAATTCAATTCAGTACACATATATTTATTTGTTTTTAAAGATTTTATTTTGAGTTTTACAATTTTTCCCCTAATCTTACTTCCCTCCCCCTCCCCCCTGCCACAGAAGGCATTTTGCCAGTCTTTACATTGTTGCCATGGTATACATTGATCCAGATTGAGTGTGATGAGAGAGAAATCATATCCCCAAGGAGGAAACATAAAGTATAAGAGATAGCAAGATCAGACAATAAGATATCAGTTTTTTTTTTTTTAAATTAAAGGTAGTCCTTGGTCTTTGTTCAAATTCCACACTTCTCTCTCTGGATACAGATGGTATTCTCCATCTCAGACAGCCCCAAATTGTCCCTTATTGTTGCACTGATGGAATGAGTCCATCAAGGTTGATCATCACCCCCTTGTTGCTGTTAGGGTATACAGTGTTTTTCTGGTTCTGCTCATTTCACTCAGCATCAGTTCATGCAAATCCCTTCAGGCTTCCCTGAATTCCCATCCCTCCTGGTTCCATGATATATGTATACCATAGTTTGCTAAGCCATTCCCTAATTGAAGGGCATTTACTTGATTTCCAATTCTTTGCCACCACAAACAGGGCTGCTATGAACATTTTTGTACAAGTGATGTTTTTACTCTTTTTCATCATCATCTCTTCAGGGTATAGACCTAATAGTAGTATTGCTTGCTCAAAGGGTATGCACATTTTTGTTGCCCTTTGGGTGTAGTTCCAAATCGTTCTCCAGAAAGGTTGGATGAGTTCATAGCTCCACTAACAATGTAATAGTGTCCCAGATTTCTCACAACCCTTCCAACAATGATCATTTTCCTTTCTGGTCACATTGGCTAGTCTGAGAGGTATGAGGTGGTATCTCAGAGAAGCTTTAATTTGCATTTCTCTAATAAGTAATGATTTAGAGCAATTTTTCATATGACCATGGATTGCTTTGACCTCATCTGTAAATTGCCTTTGCATATCTTTTGAACATTTGTCAATTGGGGAATGGCTTTTTTTTTAAATTTGACTCAGTTCTCTGTATATTTTAGAAATGAGTCCTTTGTCAGAAATATTAGTTGTACAGATTGTTTCCCAGTTTACTACATTTCTTTTGATCTTGGTTACAGTGGTTTTATCTGTGCAAAAGCCTTTTAATTTAATGTAATCGAAATCATCTAGTTGGTTTTTAGTGATGCTCTCCAACTGCTTCCCTTCCCATAGATCTGACAGGTAAACTAGTCCTTGATCTTCTAGTTTGCTTATAATATTTTTTTTATGTCTAAATCCTGTATCCATTTGGATTTTATCTTGGTAAAGGGTGTGAGGTGCTGGTCTAATCTAAGTTTCTTCCACACTAACTTCCAATTTTCCCAGTAGTTTTTATCGAAGAGAGAGTTTTTATCCCAATAGCTGGACTCTTTGGGTTTATCAAACAGCACATTACTATAATTGTTTCCTGCTATTGCACCTAGTCTATCACTGGTCCACCACTCTATTTCTTAGCCAATACCAGACAGTTTTGATGACTGATACTTTATAATATAATTTTAGATCAGGTAGGGCTAAGCCCCCTTTTGCACTTTTTTTTCATTGAATCCCTGGAAATTCTTGACTTTTTATTTCTCCATATGGATTTACTTAGAGCTTTTTCTAACTCATTAAAGTAATTTTTTTGGAATTTTATTAGTAGGGCACTAAACAGGTAGTTTAGTTTTGGTAGAATTGTCATTTTTATTTTATTAGCTCTACCTAACCATGAGCAGTTGATGTTTGCCCAGTTATTTAAATCTGATTTAATTTGTGTGAGAAGTGTTTTGTAATTGTTTTCAAAAAGTTTCTGAGTCTGCCTTGGCAAATAGACTCCCAGGTATTTTATATTGTCTGAGGTTACTTTGAATGGGATTTCTCTTTCTAGCTCTTCCTACTGTATCTTGCTAGACATATATAGACAAGTTCAGGATTTATGAGGGTTTATTTTATATCCTGCAACTTTGCTAAAATTGCTAATTGTTTCTAGTAGTTTTTTGGATGATTTCTTGGGATTCTCTAGGTAGACCATCATGTCATCTTCAAAGATTGAGAGTTTTGTCTCTTCCTTCCCAATTCTAATTCCTTCAATTTCTTTTTCTTCTCTAATTGCTGAAGCTAGCATTTCTAATATATATTGAATAGTAGTGGTGATAATGGGCACCCTTGTTTCACCCCTGATCTTATTGGGAATGCCTCAAGCCTCTCCCCATTGCATATAATGCTTGTTGATGGTTTCAGATAGATACTCAGCCCAAATTAATTAAGCACCTGTTGTGTAAAGAGGCAGCTGATAGCACAGTGGTTAGAGCACTTGGCCTGGAGTCAGGGAGAACCTGAGTTCAAATCCAGTCTCAAATACTAACCAGTTACACAGGCAAGTCATTGAACCTCTGCTTACCTCAGTTTCCTTATCTGTAAAATGGGGCTCATAACAGCATCTCCCTTCCAGGACTGTTGTGAGGATCAAATGAACTAAGATTTGCAAAGTACTTTGTAAACTTTAAAGTGCTAGAGACGCAATTGTTATTATGATCCTCTGCCTTTGGATTTTCTCTAGGATTCTTTGTGCAAAATCTATATCTGCATGCAACTTGCATATTCCTTCCTAGGATTCTAGATTTAGAAGTGGAAGGGCCCTTAAAGGTCATCTAGGCCAAAGCTCTCACTTTTCAGATGAGGAAACTGAGGCCCACAGAAGTGAATGGACTCAAGCTCAAGCCTTTACTGGAAGTAAGTGGCAGAGCTGGGATCTGAACCCAAGTACTCTGAATACATTCTTCATAATGCAAAAGCCACCCTTCTGAATTTCCTTATTTCTCTTGGGAGTCATTCTCAAATCATCATTGTCCCTCATCCCATCTATTCATTCTGTGGCTCAGTGTTGTCCAATGTATATTCACAACAACTTTGGAATTTGTCTCCTATCCATTCTCCTGGTCCCCACCCAAATTAGGCTCTCCATCACCTCTTGCTTGGACTACTGTTACCATGGATTTCTAGTTGGTCTCTCTTCTTTCTCTAGTCTGGCCTCTCTAGCTGTCAGAGGTATGACTGACTATGTCACTACTTACCTCAGTAAACTCCAGTGTCTCTTTCCTGGTCAAATAGATGTTCAAATAAAGCCCATTCTAATATGACTACCTAAGCCTACCTTTCCAGCCTTATTAGACATTACTTCTCTTCAGTCATTCTTGATTCTTCTTGCCATTCCTAAACCATGACATTCTTTTACCTCTTCTCTCATCTCTGACCCTTAAAATTCTTGGTTTCCTACTTTGGAACTCTTTACTGTGCATCTACTTGTGAGTATATGTTTCCATCTATAGAATGGCAGCTCCTTGAGGGCAGAACCTGGTTCATTTTGGGAAATTTTTAAAATAAACTTTTTTTAAAAGAGCCAGTTCAACAATAAATTTGATTAAGCACCTAGAGTGTCTCTGCTAAAGTTTGGAGGCTCAAAGGTGAAAGCCAATGTAGTTCTTGTTCTTGTTCTTAGTTTATTCTGCAAGGCTATAACTCATTTACACACCTATCAGTCCAGTTTGATGGAGCCATGGAGGCCAGGAAGCAGGGAGAAGGAGACATGACACAAGGAATGACTAGGAATGGAGACTTGAACTGGATAAAGGAAACCCTTCAATGCCGAGTCAAAGAATTTAGAGTAATCATAATAGCTGACATCTATATAAGACTTGAAAATTTGCAAAGCTTTTTATAGACCTGAACTCAATGGAGCCTTGTAAGAACTCTGGGACCTGGAAGATGTTGTTATGCTAGTTTTGCCAATGAGGAAACTTAGTCTCAGGTTAAATGACTTGCCCTCATTCACACAGCTGGAAACTGTTAGATGGTATTTAAATCCATGTCTTTTTGAATCCCAATCCAATATTCTGTCTGCTTCTAGGTGCCAATGGAATGATATGTGAGTAAGGTGGATTGATGATGGGAGAGGCCGGACATCAGGCAGGCAGTTAGGAGGTTCTGACAGTATTTCAGTCACCAGCTGATGGGGATTTGTCTTAGGGTGGCATGTGTGAGCAGGAAGGGAGAGTGGAGTGATATATTTCAATAAGCACACTGTATGTAAAACTAGCTGTTGGACGTGGAATGTTTGGGAGTTAGAATGACAGGACTTGGGAGGTTGGTTGTTGGGGTTTGGGAGAAGGGTAAGTCAAAGGTGATTCTGAAGTCTAAGCCTGGATGACTAAGAGGATAATGCTATTAATAGAAATAGGCCATCGAGAGATGGGGTAGGTGTAGTGGAGGATGAGGCAATGAATTTCACTTTGGATGTGTGAAGCTTGAGATTCTGGTGGGCATCTGAGTGGAGAGATTGGGGCTGCTTATAAGGATTGAGAGTCTTAGGGATAGAGCAGCAAAAATTGGCTCCTTGCAATATAGAAAGAGATCACTGAGAGAATCAGAGGCCTTAGGACAGTGCTTTAGAGTCCCATATACAAGTGGTGAACCATTGGAGACACAGAAGAGATGATCAGACAGAGGCAGAGCAAGTGTCATGGAAGCCAAGGGAGGAGAGTGATCTAGAGGAGAGCTTGGGTAAGAATGCAGAATGCTACAGAAAAGTCACAAATGGTGCTAGCCAGCACATTTATAATTAAGAGGCCACTGATGACCTTGGAGTCTCCCTGGGGTCACTTGAGGTAATGGATGGAAAGCATGTTGTAACCCTTAAAGTGCTATAGGAGTGAGATCGGAAGCCAGATTCCAAGCAGTTAAGTTGGGAATAGATGGTAAGAAAGTAGAGGCTGTAAATTTAGATTTTTCTTGTTAGAATTATAGCTGTAAAAGGATGGTAAATTAAGGGGATGAAAGGGATGAGGAAAATCGTTTCTTGTTTTGTTTTTAAGGATATTGGAAACCTGAGCATTTTTATAGACGATAGGGAATGAGCCAGTAGAATACTATTGAAGTTAACAGTTGTTAACTTCTGCTTTCTTGCCACTCATCCACTCATTCTGAGCTTCATTTTCTTCCTCTGCAGAATGAACTTTTTAAAAGTTTTTTTCCAGCTCTAGGCATTTTAGATTCCTAAAGTCTTTTGCACCAAAAGAACATATAGCAAGTCAGAGAAATACCCAACTAGCAGGAAGATCAGAGTTCTTTATGAAAAGACCCTGAGCTCTCCTTATGGACAGTGACCCTCTGCAGGGGTTCTTAACCTCTTTGGTGGTCTGGACCCCTCTGGCACTCTAGTGAAGCCCATGGACCCCTTCTCAGAACATAAATGCATAAAAGAAAATAGAATTGCAAAGGAAACCAAGTTAGTTTGAAGTAAAGTTGTGATTTTTTCCCATTCAAGTTCACGGAACCCTTGAAATCTCTCAAGTCTCCTTGGGGGATCTGTGGAGCCAGGTTAAGAATCCCTGGCCTGTGCTAAGGCTTGCCTTGTTATCCTGATGGACATGGCTCTTGCTTTGGGTACAGGAGAGATGGAAATTGGCAGAAACCATAGGGGACAAGAGGTAGTGGGAGGATTGTTGCCATAGGAGGATTTTCAAAAACTTGGAAATCAAGCAAGCCAGGAGTTTCAAAGGTCAGCCTAAAACCTGGGGGTACTAGTGACCACAGGGATAAACGGATATATGCAGGGGACCTGTTGTCTTTATTAGGGCCAGAACAGTTTTTCCTTTTGTTGTCAATGAAAGCAATGAGTTAACTGTGGCCCAAGAGTCAGAGCAGAACAAGGTGATAGTATAGGAAAAGGGAGGGGGTTAGGGTTTTCACTTAGTCTTCTCACATTGGTCTCCTTTGCAGTCCACACTTCAGCCAAATTGAGCTGCTTAGTCTCTTGCATCCCCATGCTCTCCCACTTGGGTGCTTTGGGGCTGTTTGTTCCCTCCCTCTCCCGCTGAATCTTAGATTGCCAGGACCAAGGGTAATACCCTGCCTGCGGTAGATGCTTGTGCCCTGGATTGTGTTACATTGAGCTCCTCCCATGTTTTAGAGTCCAGTTGAGGCAGAGCTCTCTTTTCTGACTGGCCTCTGACTAGGCCCCCTGAGACCTCATTCGGCACTTGGCTTGTACCTCTTTAATAGACTAACTGTGTAATGTTCTTTACTTGGGGTCTTGCTGTTTGTGTCTGCTCTGTCTACTAAACTGGATCCTGCCTAGTAATCAGGGCTCTTTTATCTCAACATTACCTCTCTTTGGGAACATTCCTAGGCTCAGTCAGTGCTTAATAAATAAAATAAATAAAAGCCTGGGTCACCTGGCCAGGTCTTTCTCTGCCCTTTGGTTTCATGACAGATCTCTTCCCCATTGGTTGATAGTAAAGATTGGGGGCTAGTCTGTTACTTATATATTTAAATCCTTGTTATTTTCCCTGTTAACTATTTAGTACCTTGCTGATTGGCTGAGCAGTAGATATGAGCAGAAGGCTTTTTGGTAGTTGTTTTGAGCATTGTGTAGTAACCGATTGCTTTAACTGATAATATCAGTCTCTCACTCTAGATAAGAGGGAGAACTATCCGGGTGGATCATGTGGCTAATTACAGGCCCCCCAAGGATTCCAAGAATGTGGATGATGTAACCAAGACACTTCTGGAGAAGGGCTGTGGGGTTAAAACCCCACCTCCGGCTTCATCTGAATCTTCTGAAGATGAGGTGCCTGTGAAAAAGCATAAAAAAGGTGGGTCAGAATACACCTTTGATTGTTGACTGCTTTTATTAGTTAATTTTTTTAGAAATTTAATTTAATTTAATTTTTCCCTTTACATGCAAAGATAGTTTTCGACATTCATCCATTTGTAAGTTTATGAGTTCCATGTTTTTCAATCATTCTCCTTTCCCCTCCCCCTTCCCCATGGCAGCGAACAGTTTGGTAAAAGTTGTACATGTGAAATCGTGTTTAACATATTCCCATATTAGTCATGTTGTGAAAGAGGAATTAGAACAAAGAGGGGAAAAAACCATGAATAAAAAGAAAAACCATAAAAGAAGTTTAAAAAAGTGAACATTGTCTGCTTTGCTCTGCAATCTGACTCTATAGTTTTTTCCTCTGGATGTAGATGGCATTTTCCATAATAGGTCTCAAGTTTTCCTGGGAGGAGCTGCATCCATCATAGTTGATCATTTCAGTGTTACTGTTAGTGTGGACAGTGTTCTCTTGGTGTTCTGCTCACTTCACTCAGCATCAGCTCATGCAAGTCTTTCATTCTTCTCTAAAGTCTGGCCACTCTTGATGTCTTACAGAACAATAGTGTTCCATCACATTCATATACCACAGTTTGTTCAGCCATTCCCCAATTGATGGGCATCCCCTCAATTTCTAATTCTTTGCCACTACAAAAAAGAGCTGCTGTGAAATTTTTGTACATGTACGTCCTTTTTCCTTTTTTCTTTTTTCTGATCTCTGTGGGATACAGACTTAGTAGTGGGATTGCTGGATCAAAGGATATGTGCAATTTATAGCCCTTTGGGCATAGTTCCATATCACCTTCCAGGATGGCTAGATCAGTTCACAACACCACCAACAGTGCATTAGTGTCCCAATTATCACACATCCTCTCTCACATTGATCATTTTCTTTTTTTTTTATCTTTTTGTTAGTTAATTTTGATAAAATAATGCTGCCCTGATAATTGCAGGGTTACCAAATGTTTTCAGTACAACACTTATTTAAGCTGTTGTGAAAGAGTCACTGAATTCTTGGTATTTTTTGCAGTACCTGGCATTACTTTGTCCATGGGAATGCTCCCTGTAGGGGTGGCAGGCTCCATCAGCAGTAAGTAACAGAATTGGCATTCATACTCGGCTTCCTTGACTCCAAATCCAGCGCTCTTCCCAAAGCCTCACAACTGGGTTGAAGTCACTTACTTCCCTTGGCCTTAATTTCAGTATCTATATCTGTAAATTGGGGATAATAGCAGCTTCTACATTACAGGATTGTCTCGGGAACCAGATGTCATATTTAAAGCACAATCTAAAGGCTGGCTGTCGTTGTTGTTGTTATTATTGTATAGAGAAAAGGCATCTGGACCTTGGGTTTCGTTGATATAGGGCACTCCTGGATGAAGAAACTCCCTCTCTATAAATCTTAGACAGTTTCTTAGGGCTTGGAGGAGTGAAGCGACTTGTTCAGTCCTGTCTGTCCTACACATGACTGCCAAACGAATTTTCCTTAAGTGCATGTCTGACCATGGAGCTATTCAGTCAACTCCAGTGGCTGCTTATTGCCTCTAGAATAAAATAGAAACTCCTCTATTTGGCTTTTAAAGGCTTTGTCAGCTCTGCTCCAACTTAAGTGGACATTCCTTTCCCTCCTGCTGACCTTCTCTCTAGTTATCCTGCACTCCAATAAGAGTCTTTACACTGGCTATTGCCTAAGCCTGGAATGCATTCCCTCTTTCCTTCCACCTTTTACTTGAAGCTGCAGCTTAAGGCACCACCTCCTGCATGAGCCTTTGCCCCACAAACTCCCTTGTGCTCCATCACTTTGGCTTTCTTTGTAGTTATCAACCGTGTATTTATGTTGTCTGTATTTCATCTGTTCCTTTGGTCTCCCCATTAGAATGTCGGCCCCTTGGGTGTAGAGATTGTTTCATTCCTTTTTTCTGCTATCGCTCGGACCTCACTTGGGGCCTGAAACCTTAGTAAATACTTGTTGATTCATAGTCAATGTCAGTATAACTAATTCGATTTCTTTAATAATTTGATTTCAGTTTTAATTTATAAAATGTTATGACTTTTCAGTCATTGCCTCAGGATTCTGTGGTCATTTATCCTCATCCACATTTGTTCTTAGGGAGTTATAGTCATTTACTCTGTACTTCTGGCCTGGAATTTTTCACTTGAGGTTTTTTTTTTTTTCAGAAAGATCTTTCTAAATTTCGCATTCTCATTTATTAGGCTTAGTTGTATAAGAGCATTCTATTACAATAATAATGTTTTGTGATTTAACTCACCTCCTATTGTGGGACATTTAGTTTTGCTTCTAGTTTTTATTTTTAGGTTTTTTTTTTTTTGCAAGGCAAATGGGGTTAAGTGGCTTGCCCAAAGCCACACAGCTAGGTAATTATTAAGTGTCTGAGACCAGATTTGAACCCAGGTACTCCTGACTCCAAGGCCGGTGCTTTATCCACTATGCCACCTAGCTGCCCCTGCTTCTAGTGTTTTGCTGTGGAAATTCTGGAACAGATAACTCCTTTTTGTTGTCTTTAATTATATTTTCAGAGTATCTTTATAGCAGTTCAATCGTTGTGACAAAGGGTATGGTTTTTTTTATAAATTTTTTTTGTTTTTTTTGCAAGGCAGTGGGGTTAACTTGTCCAAGGCCACACAGCTAGGTAATCATTAAGTGTCTGAGGTTGGATTTGAACTCAGGTCCTCCTGACTCCAGGGCTGGTGCTCTATCCACTGCCACCTAGCTGCCCTGTTTTTTATAATTTTCATGGTGTATTTGTAGGAGCTGTCGAAAAACTTTTTGATTCCCCCAGCAGTAAATTAGTGTATAGACAGTTCTTGCTTTATGTAAAGAAATTTTTTTATACAATGTGAATTTGCCGCAGATGGGGATCATGTGCCTGTGGAGGGAGGGGTCTGGCACAAGGTTCAAGGATGCATCAGGGCTGGGGAAAGAGAAGCAAGAGGAGAAGGAGCACACAGGAATCAGGGCCAGCCACATGGGATCCAGACACAGACATGAGATGAGTTACATGTGGGGGGCAGGGGACAAGCATACGGTACCTGAATTTGGGCCAGGTAGAAGACAGACATGCTGAAACAGGACCGTGCGGGTGGGTAGGAGTGGAGCAAAGGTCTCCTCTCTTGGCAAAGCTCAAGCCAAGCCCTGATCTGATGACAGGACTGGTGGTCTCTCTGGAGGTCTCTGTAGTGGGATGCTGTGGACTACAGAAGCATAAAGAAAGAGTGAGCACAGTATTGTAAAGTTAGCATAGAAGTTTTTTTGGAATGTGGATTTCTTTCAGAATTCTTTACAGTTGTAGTTACATCATGTCAATTTATGTAAAGCAAGAACTGTCTGTCTCTCCATAATCTCTTCAGCCTTGAGTTTCATTGCTTTTAATTTTCCAATTTGGAGGTGGTTCCGCAGGATTGTTTTAATTTGGATACTTTTGATTATTTGTAAGTGGGAAATTTAAAAAAAAATAACTTTTTATTGATGTCTTCTTTTTTTGCATCTTCGTAGTTGTTGTCAATATTTTTCCCCTCCTCCTTTCCCTCCTTCCCATATAACAAATAGTAACTTTTTTTGAAGAAAGAAAAAACATCCAACCTGCTTAATACAGGTTGTCCTAAAACATGTAGACCTCCCACTTTGATGAAGAGATGGATTGAGGCTCTCTCCCCATATATCTTTGATTCTTCCTTGATCTTATATTATAATTTTATATTTTATATATACTTTATATTATAATTATAATTTTTTTACATTTGTTTTTGATTGTTTGATGTGTGATTCTTTTCATTTACATGGTTGTAGTTGCTTTATCTACTGTTCTTGACTTTGCTTACTTTACTCTATCACTTCATAGAAATCTTTCTATGCTTCTTTGTTTGTCACATGTACAATTTCTTATAGCATGGTGCTATTCCATTACATTCATTTACTACAATTTCTTTAACTCTTCCCCAGTTGATGGGCCTCTGCTTTGTTTCCAATTCTTAGCTTTCACAAAAAGTGCTGCTATAAGTATTTTGGAGTATATACAAACTTTCTTATCAATGGCTTGCATGGGTTATAAGCCAAGTAATGGAGTCTGGTTCAAAGGGTAGGTCATCTTGTTATTTTTTTTTGCATAATTCTAAATTGCTTTCCAAAATGGTTGTGTCGTATCATAACTTACAGATGTAACATTTTTATGTGATTATTAACTTCCCTATTTTGAGCATTGTGAACCAGATATAGATACTATTGTGATTTTAAAGAATCATGCTTTAATAATTACCTAGCAGTGTGGCCTTGGGCAAGCCACTTAACCCCATTTTCCTTGCAAAAAAACTAAAAAAAAAAGAGTCATACATACACACGTTTGTGTGTGTGTGTGTGTGTGTGTGTGTGTGTATTTGATGTCAAGTTTTATCTGTCATGTTTGCCATAGTTTTCCAATCTTCTTTCCATCCAATTATGTTAGCTTTGTTGTAAGAAATTTTATCTTAATGTGATCAAACACATCAGTCTTGTCTCTAATGATTTCTTCTGTTTGTCAAATAGGAAAAAAATTCATCTCATATTCTGTTTTCTTTCATAGTTTAAAAAATAAGTTATTATTTAATGTCAAGTTCTTTGATCAAGTTGTAATTCACTTAGTTGTGTAGTGTGAGATTTTGGTTTAAACCCATTTCTTATCAATGTTTCCAGGTATATTTGTTAAGTAATTAATCCTTTCCCTGAGTTTTAATTTTTAGAGGTTTATCAGAGACTAATCTTTTGTATATATTTAGTTTATCATTTTGACACAAAGATTAGAAATATTAATTTTTCTATCCCTCAAGCTCTTTCCTTAAGATATTTAATATAATGAGGCTATTTGTTTGTTTCCTGATTTTACTGCCAGGATACTTTCCTTCTGAATATTCTTGTTCATGAACTGGGATATCTGTATTTGCTATGTAGGTAGTAGAGAAGATAGAATAACTGCCTCTTCATCATTGATATAATTATTCTTTCAGACAAAAAAGATAGAAAAAGGAAGAAAAAAGATAAAGATGTTAAAATGAATGTGGATCAACAGGATATGTCTGCATCATCCTCCATAGAATCCAGACACAAGATCAGAAAGGAAAAGGAAGGTGTTGACTTTGGGAAATCTGCCACTGTAGACCTTGAGAAGGGTTCCAGTCCAGACCAACAAGAAAGTCGTAAACATGTAAGTGACTCACCTGTGCTTTCCCAAGGTGAGCTTGAGAAAACACAGGCCTCAAGACGGGATTCAAGGAAGGATAAACCTTGGCATAGGAAGTCCTCAAGCAGCTCTAGCAGTAAGGATAAAAGAAGGAAGGAAAAGAGCAAGCATCAGGACAGAAGCCGAAGCTCTGAAAAGCGCTCACACCACCATGATGAGCATTCTGAAGGCAGGTCTAAGAAGAGGCACAAACACAAGTCCCGAAGCTTTGGTAAAGATTATCATTCCAAGGATCGAGAAACATCTAATTCAAGTCGACATAGGACCAGTTAAATGTGTGACTTAGAACAATTTCTGTCAATCTTGAAATGCAAAATTCCAAAAAATAATTCATCTGAACTAAGCTGTTATTGTTTCTGTAAATAAAGTCTCTGCCACTAAGTTCCCTTGCTTTCTTGATTATTGTAATCAGACTACCATGGACGCTTCAAATCTAAGTGAAGTACTGAGGTCTGTGAGCTTAAAAACAGATTACTTTAATACTTTAATAGATGGAGTTCGATATAATTGCTTCCCTTTGCAATCTTAGCATTTCAAAACATTCTGAGAAGGGTTCTGTAGGCTTTTTTACACTGCCTAAGGAGTCCGGGACACAGAAGAAGTTTAGGATGCCATGGTGTGCTCTGGGAACTGGAATTCAAGTTTTAGTTCTTTGATTTATTAGCTGCGTGATACTGGTCAGCCATTACTCCTCTTGAACCATTGGTTTCCTCTTTCAAGTAAGAGAGTTGGACTATCCAAACTCCCTTTCCACTTGGTCTTTATTTCTCTCCTGTTTGACATAGATGCTAACATTCTGTGGATGGAAGTGACTGACTACAGCCCTCTCCTAACCTAACCCTAGATGATGTGACCCATAGCAATATGTCATGGAAGTACAGATAGAATTGTAACCTCTGGAGGAGAGGGCCAGGGAGAGGAACTGGACTTGAGATTTTTTTCCTGACCAAGTGCAAGTCAGCATCTTCTCTTCAGTTTAGTCTTCAAAAGCTACTTGGGGTAAAGTGACTTGTTCAGGTTCACATGGCAAAGGCGAGTCAGAGGCTGTACTTTAATCCAGTGAATTCTTTCAGGGCCAGCTTTCTTATCCACTAGGCCATGCTGCTTCGACTCTGTAATTGGCCATATACAGCCCCACTGTTCTCTTTGAATCTGACTTGTATAATAATGGAATGTGGTCTATAATCATTATATAATCTTTTGACTATATTTAGTTTCTCTATCATTTTGACACAAAGAAGATCAGAGATATTAATTTTCCTGCCCCTGAAACAAATACAGACCCATTGTTCTATTTGAATCTGACTTGTATCATAATGGAATGTAGTCTATAATCGCTATTTTTCAATGTCTATCTAAAGAATTTCATTCAATATTTTCTCATTTTAGGGTTGCAACCTCCATTCCAACATTATGTTAGTCAAATTGAGTCCTGAGTTATAGGATCCTAGGCTCTGGTGCTAGAAGGGACCTCAGAAACTATCAAATTCAACCCCTTTATTTTGTAGAGGAGACTAAAGTTCACAGGTTGTGACTTGCTCAAATTTTCACTGGTAGTAAGTAGCAGAGCTGTATTTTGATCCTGGGACCTTTAACTCCAAGTCTAGTGCTCTTTGCATTAGACTAGGTTTTCTTCAGGTTAGTCCTATAAAATAAACTTGTATATGTTAATTATGCAGAGAACTTTGGGATGAACTCTTTTGAGCTCCTAGTAATAGGATTAATGAGTGTTTATTTCTGGACAGTGAGGGATGACTACCAAAGGTATGTAGTGGTGATGACTGTCTCTGCCTCTTAAAAACATTTTTGAAAGTAAGTGATGGGGGGAAGCCAGGGCAGTGGCTAGAACATTGGCTCCTGGAGTCAAGAGGATCTGAGTTCAAATCTGGCCTCAGACACTTGATAATTGCTAGTTGCATGACCTTGGGCAAGTCACTTAACCCTATTGCCTCACTAAAAAGGAAAAAAATGCAATGGTGAAAGGGTGGATAGAGAAGCCTGACTCAGGAGGATCTGAGTTTTAAGTCCCACCACCGACACATACTATGTGATCTTTTATAAACTCCTTAACCTGTCAGTATAGAATAGGTGCCAGTCTACATTGATTGAAAGAGTTTTCTCACTGACAGTGCCTTTCCTGTTGAAATCTTAGGTCTGGGTGGAAAGCAAAGGAGTTTAGTCACTGAGCAGACCAAAGCAGCACCACTAGAAACGAGGGGTTGCTAAGTTGCTTCCTTTTTGCTTTCACCATGGCAGGGAAGGGGTTCTGTTTTCATTGGAAAGGCATCCAAAACAATTTGAATCACATTAGCATGGACTTGATGAAAAAGGTTATTTTGACAACACTGGACAGAATGGGCTTTAGAAAGACAAAGGTGACTCCAGAAAAGAGGAGATTTATATCTTCTCTCTACTTTGTGCAGTCCTTTACCCAGTCCCAGCTTAATTGGCAAGTAAAATGAGAATTTTTTAACAGATTTGAAAATGTTTTCTGGCTCCATTGCAGATGTTTAGATGTATAACCACTGAATGAAAAGATAACTTCAGTGAAAAGTGGGAGCTTACCTGTAATTACATTGCAAAATTTATTAACTTTGAGGGAAACATCTATTGCACAAAGGTCCAACTTGAGTTCTTCATAAAACTCTTCCAATCTACATTGACCTTTCATCTGATTTTCTAGAGAACCTAACATTTAATAATTTTTTTTGGTTATTCTCTATTTTTTTGTAAATGATTTTTTATTCATTTTTATTTAGTTTTTTTTTTTTTTTGCAAGGCAATGGGGTTAAGTGGCTTGCCCAAGGCCACACAGCTTGGTAATTATTAAGTGTCTGAGGCCGGATTTGAACTCAGGTACTCCTGACTCCAAGGCCAGTGTTCTATCCACTGTGCCACCTAACCGCCCCCTATTCATTTTTATTAAAGATATTATTTGAGTTTTACAATTTTACCCCCAATCTTACTTCCCCCCCCCCCACTGAAAGCATTCTGTCAGTCTTTACTTTGTTTCCATGTTGTACCTTGATCCAAATTGAGTGTGATAGAGAGAAATCGTATCCTTAAGGAAGAGACAAAAAGTCTAAGAGATAGCAAGCTCAGACAATAAGATATGTTTTTTTCCTAAATTAAAGGGAATAGTCCTTGAACTTTGTTCAATCTCCATGGCTCTTTATCTGGATACGGATGGCACTCTCCTTTGCAGACAGCCCCAAATTGTTCCCGATTGTTGCACTGATGGAATGAGCAAGTCCATCAAGGTTGAACATCATCCCCATGTTGCTGTTAGGGTGTACAGTGTTTCTCTGTTTCTGCTCATTTCGCTTAGCATCAACTCATGCAAATCCCTTTAGGCTTCCCTGAAATCCCATAGTTATTCTCTTGATTTGTAAGTTCATCAGTATGGAAAATTCTTTAGCAATGAATTCTCTCCATCAATGCAGATGGGCCACTCCTCTTAGCTGCCTGAGGTACACAGCTAGTAGATGTCAGGTAGGATTCAAACCCAAGTCTTGAAAGGGTCTGAACTTTTTTCCTTGCTATAATATATATTATAATATATATTCTTTTTTTGTCTGTTTTGTGTTTTTGCAAGGCAGTGGGGTTAAATGACTTGTCCAAGGTCACACAGCTAGGTAAGTATTAATTGTTTGAGGCTGAATTTAAACTCAGGTCCTCCTGACTCTAGGACTGGTGCTCTATCCACAGTACCACCTAACTGCCCTGTCATATTATATTCTTCTTGAGTCCTACAATGTTAGATTTGAAAGGGGCTTTAGATCCCTCTTTTTTACAGATGAGAGAGTTTTGAGATCCAGAGAGGAATTTTTTCAATTGTTATTTATTTCTATTTATTCATTCATTCATTTGTCCATTCATTCATTCATTCATTCATTTATTTACTTATTTTTAGGTTTTGCAAGGCAAATGGGGTTAAGTGCTTGCCCAAGGCCACACAGCTAGGTAATTATTATTTAAAGTGTCTGAGGCTGGATTTGAACCCAGGTACTCCTGACTCCAAGGCCGGCTCTCTATCCATTGTGCCACCTAGCTGCCCCTGATTTTTTTTTATTAAATTGTTTTTTTATTTGAGTTTTACAATTTTTCCCTCCAATCTTACTTCCCTCCCCCCACCCTCCCCCCCCACAGAAAACAATCTGTCAGTCTCTGTTTCCATGTTGTACCTTGATCCAAATTGGGTGTGATGAGAGAGAAATCATATCCTTAAGGAGGAGACAAGAAGTCTAATAGGTAACAAGATCAGACAATAAAATATGTTTTTTTTCTAAATTAAAGGGAATAGTCCTTGAACTTTGTTCAAACTCCACGGCTCTTTATCTGGATACAGATGGCCCTCTCCTTTGCAGACAGCCCAAAATTGTTCCTGATTGTTGCACTGATGGAATGAGCGAGTCCTTCAAGGTTGATCATCACCCCGGTGTTGCTGCTAGGGTGTACAGTGTTCTTCTGATTCTGCTCATCTCGCTCAGCATCAGTTCATGCAAATCCCTCCAGGCTTACCTGAAATCCTGTCCCTCCTGGTTTCTAATAGAACAATAGTGTTCCATGACATACATAGACCACAGTTTGCTAAGCCATTCCCCAATTGAAGGACATTTACTTGGTTTCCAATTCTTTGCCACCACAAACAGGGCTGCTATGAATATTTTTGTACAAGTGATGTTTTTACCCTTTTTCATCATCTCTTCAGGGCATAGACCCAGTAGTGGTATTGCTGGGTCAAAGGGTATGCACATTGTTGTTGCCCTTTGGGTGTAGTTCCAAATAGCTCTCCAGAAAGGTTGGATGAGTTCACAGCTCCACCAACAATGTAATAGTGTCCCAGATTTCCCACATCCCTTCCAACAATGATCATTATCCTTTCTGGTCATATTGGCCAATCTGAGAGGTGTGAGGTGGTACCTCAGAGAAGCTTTAATTTGCATTTCTCTAATAATGATTTAGAGCAATTTTTCATATGGCTATGGATTGCTTTGATCTCATCTGTAAATTGCCTTTGCATATCCTTTGACCATTTGTCAGTTGGGGAATGGCTTTTTGTTTTAAAATATGACTTAGTTCTCTGTATATTTTAGAAATGAGTCCTTTGTCAGAATCACTTGTTGTAAAGATTGTTTCCCAATTTACTAGATTTCTTTTGATCTTGGTTATAGTACCAGAGAGAAAATTTGACAAAGTCACTCACTTAGTAAATCAAGGCAGCACTGAAGCCTAGAGCCCTGTCCTTTTTTCATTATAACTCATTTCCTGTATGTTTGTTAGAGGAGTCTTGTCTCCCCAATAGTCTTTAGTATAAACTCCATAGGGGGAGGCTTCTACTACCCTTTTTGTAAATTGTGTCCTTGGGCTAGTGCTGCACACATCAACAAATTGTTTTTAAAACCAAGGCTCTGGTATTTCTTGTGACTGTCCTCATCTCATGTTCCTTTGGAATAATAAGACTAGAAAGCTCCCCTTTTCAGAACCCTTTTACAGCTGAGGAAACAAAGACTCCCTCTTAAACAACTCGAGCAGGCTTCTACTTTTCTATTTTATCAATACACTCCTTTGGTACACCTTGTTTGATTTCAAATATATTTAATTTTCTTTGACATTAAGAATGTAGAGCATTTTCAGTACTTGTCCTCTGGCTTAGGCAATGCTGAGGTACTGTCAGTTGTGCTTGATCGGGAAAACACCCTTGACAGAGCTGATGACACCTTCTCAAACACTTTAGAAGATTGTCTGGAAACTTGGACCCTGGGAGTTTCTGTGGATAGACATCAAGGGCAGAGTAAATAGCTGGGTTACAAGCAAAGCTAGGCCTGGTTGAAGCTCCTACTGTTCTCTGCTTCCTCTCTTACTTTGAGGGTTTTTTTCTCTGGGGCTTCATGGTTTTTTTTTTTTTTTTTTTTAGATTTTTGCAAGGCAAACGGGGTTAAGTGGCTTGCCCAAGGCCACATGGCTAGGTGATTATTAAGTGTGTGAGACGGGATTTGAACCTAAGGCTGGTGCTTTATTCACTATGCCACCTAGCCGCCCCAGGGCGGCTTTGTTTTACAAAGCATGTTGTGAGTTTTTTCCCATTTGAGCTTGATGTGAAGTCTGGAAAGGAGGTAGCTTACAGATCAACATTCCACACTCTTGTTAGTTTACTTCTCTGGACTTATTGTACCCTTGTTCCTAATCCCAGACCCAATGGGACTTCTCTCATGACCTGCCTTCTCTAGCCCCGCAAACTCCCAAGTGTCTGCGATGGAATCCCTCTAGCCAACCCTGCTCTTTGGTTCAGCTTCCCAACTTCTGCTATGATCACCTAGGCTCAAAACCAGGGAGTCATACTAGATTGCCCCTCTCCCCTCCCCTTTTACACAAATCAGTTGCCATGCTTTATTTACAATATTTGTCCCATCCATCTCTTCCTCTCCATTCCCACTGCTACAAACCTAGTCAAGGTCTTTTTGCCTCTAATATCTCTCCACTCCAAACCATCCTTCACACGGTTGTCCACATAATCTGTCTAAACCCTGGGTCTTGTCATGCTACTTCTCTGTTCAACAACTTTCGGTGGCTTCCTGTTTGCTTAAGTCTAGGATGAAATACAAATTCCTGAACCTGGCATTCCAGCTTTATTTTGAGCATCTTCCCTTCAAACAGCTTCCTCTGTTTTCCTAAACGACTAACTAAACTCTTCTCCACTCCTGCCTCTCAATAGTCTTTTTTAAAAATTTTATTTAAGGCAATGGGGTTAAGTGGCTTGCCCAAGGTCACACAGCTAGGTCATTATTAAGTGTCTGAGGCCGGATCTGAATTCAGGTCCTCCTGATTGCAGGACCAGTGCTCTATCTACTATGCCACCTAGCTGCCCCTTCCTCCATATAGTCTCACAGGCTTAGAATACACTCCTACCTCATCACCTAGGAATCTTTTTATTCCTTCATGGTTCCTCTCTGAATGAGTTACCTGTCCTCCCAACTTTCCCCTCTTCCATGCTATTTCTGGTGAAAGTACCAGTTCACAGGTTTCTAAGCTTCGCAGCTTTGGCCTAATCCTGTGCTTCTTACTCCCTCCCCTTACCCCATATCCATACATTCATAGCATCTGTCACAGCTGACCCTCGTCACCTCTCACATGTTGACCCCCCACTTCAAGTCTCTCCCCACTCCAGTTCAGCCCCAGAGCTGACGGTGTGACTCATAATCAGCTTCAAGGGCTCCTGTTGCCTCAAGGGGCAAATAGGAACTCCTTTGTTTAGTTTTTAAAGGCCTACCCAATCTGCCTCCAGTCTAGTCTTCCAGCCAAACTGCCTTCCTCTCTGTTCTTCACTCACAACATGTCATCCCCCATTCTACTTCACTGAGTTCTTCTCTTCCATTTAAAGGCTGCTCTGGCTCCATCTTCTGCATGAAACCTTTCCTGATCTATTCCTCCACCTCCCACCCCCCTCTTCCCATCTTGAGCTCCTCGAACTTTGTGTTTCCTCTATATTGATGCTGGGTGTAATAAGTTTATATACTTCTTTTGCCTGTATGAGGTTGGCAGCTCCTTGGGAATAAGGATAGATAATAAGTGCATGGGACATGAGAGATGGAGCTGACAGACTTTTCTCCCCATTCCCAGTACTGGCCAGATCTCTCCCTTGTCACCTCATATCACACACGATCTGTATTCTCCCTCGGACTGCCTGAGCTTCATGACTCCCTTTTTCTGTGAATGCTATCTGGGGAGCAGGATGCCTTTGGGCCTTTGTTTATGCTGAGCCTTCTTCTGCCTCTTAAAGTACATGAAAATCCCACCAACTTTCCAGTTGCAACAAGGATGCTTCATGTCAGAAGGGAGGCTCCTGGGATCTCAAATAAGGGATTTGATCCAGGTGTTAAATAGCAGAGCCAGTCTTCAGAGGCAGATCCTCAGGCTCCAAGTCCAGGACTGTGTAATAGTATCACAGAGACCTGGTTTCTTAGAAGGTCCTCAATATGTAGAGGCCCAGTAGCTCAGAAAGATAATTGTGTTCCTCCTGACCCAAACTGCAAGCAGGCCTGATAACCTGCTTTTTGCTGCCTTTTTGCTTCCCCAGTCTGGGGCATGAATAAGATGAGGTGAAGGCGAACACCTCAGACTGGACTGGGCCCCCATTGCTGATAATGGGTAGGCTGATTAGTAGGGTATGATAAGTGGAGGATTTGGAGCCATGGGACCTGAGATAAAGCCTGGCTTTGCTATTGGCTAACTCTGTGTTCCTGGCTAAGTCCTTTCCCCTCTCTGGCTCTTGGTTACCTTTCAAAAATGAGGGGGATTGAGCTACTTTAAAGTCTATCTTTAATCCTTTAAGTTTCTATGAAGATAAAAGGTTATAAGAGCATCTGTTTTTATAAACTTGATTCTATTAAAAATTGTTTACTTTCAAAACAAAACCATGAGGAAAAGTGAAATAGTTGGGTTATGGGATATGGATAGGGGGAATTCTTCCTGTCCACACAACTGTAACCTTCCTTCCCCTCAATATATTAGTATCCTGTCTACTACTTTCTTTTCTCCACTCTGTCTCCTACCTCCCCCTTCTCCTTTTCTCTCTCCCTCTCTCTCTTTCCCCAACTCCTCTCTTCAAGGAATTACTCAAACTAAGGCCCCCCAAATGGCTGTCATCAGTCATCATCGTGTGGTAGCAGAGGAGATAGCCATAGATTCCAGAGGGAGATTTCCTTTGGGCCAACTAAGATCTTTCCCTTCACTTTATCAAATCTAAATGATTGGTCAGCTAGTTAGTAAATATCAAAGGTGAAATTGGAACCCAGGTTTTCCCAACTACAGGGTCTAGCACTATCTACTATACCACACTGCTTCTGTAAGAGGCAAGTGCCAGAGAAGAGAGTGAAACAGAACTTCAGAGAGGTGAAAGTAGAAAACATGAGAGAGATTTATTACAGACACAAAACTACATGCATTTGTATGCATACACACACACACACACATACACACACACACACACACATACAGCTGTATGAAAGAAAGTAAATAAAAACAGGAGAAATAAGAGCCAAGCTCTGTGTATCCTTTTAAAAGCTTCAGTGCCCGAGCTGGGATGGGCTGGAATACTGACTGCATCTTGTAAAATCAATGTAATTTCTGGGCAGTTGGCCTGCTTTGTTAGTCTGAGATGTCTTCAGTGTCTTAATTGCACTAGGTGGTGCACTATTGACTTAGAACAAAATTTATTCAATAATTCATTTGATTTACAATTTTAGCCTTGCTCCAGGCAGTGTGGTACAGTTAATAAGAGAACCTCAGACACAAAACTCCAACCCTGACTACACAACAGTTCTGTAAAACCATTCAATGGAGTAGTGGAATCCAGTGCCTTGGATTTTGAGATTGAGGATCTGGGTTCTAATTTCACCTCTGCTAAATATTATCTGTGTGACCTTGGGTAAGTCACTTCTCTTCCTCAGGACTTCAGTTTCTTCTGTAATATGAGGAATTTAAACTCAATGGGCTCCGAGATCCAAATCCTGTGATCCATTTTGGAATGAGAGAAGGGAAACCCTGTCTGAATTAGTGAAAAGCCCAAAATAGAGACTATGGCAGTTTAGTTATTTGATGGGACACATAGAGACAAAAATAGAAGGTTTCTGCCACTTTGGGGCCCATTTGCTATTTCTTACTTCTTGGGGCTGGGGGCAGAAACCAGGGAAGAGAAATGATCATAAGTTTTCAATTCACAGGGACTAAAGTGGGAACTTAAACTAATTAAGCTAATATTTTAAGACTGTGTCACATACTTGGTGTGCCCTCCTTGGATGTCTGCGAGGGTGATTCATGGCCTTCGAAAATGGTGATAAACTGTACCAAGATAAGAGAGAAAAAGGAAACATCAATTTCTTTTCTAGCACAGGATGCTAAAGTCTGGCAACTTCTACCATGGGACTTCTATAAGAAACCAGGGAAGCAGCTGTCAAGGCTACAGCCACTGCTCCCCTGTGACCCAATGTTATCAGTACCCCAGCCCTTTATGTAGTTTGTGCCTTAAGACTTCCAGCAGGTTTGCAATACAACCCCAACCCCTCAATGCGCACACACACACACACACACACACACACACACACACACACACATATACACACCAGAAAAGCAACCAAGCCACCCAGTAATGTGACACAGATCTGTAGTGTGAAGGCCAGTTCAGAAAGACCAACCCAGAAATCTGGGCTAGCCCTGCTTTTATAAACTGGCTAGAGTAGATAGGACCTGGTGTCTTCCAGCCTGCTTAGCAGCAGCTGCTTCTCTTTCCCCATTGATCAACTGCTTTGCCTTCCTAACAGGATCTCAGAAAACCTCTCTTTTAACAGAGCTATGGAACAAAGACAGCATTCATCAATCCAGTTGGTATTTAGAAGGCATTTGTCCAAAGGTGGTAGCTAGAGCTAGCCTTACCTATAAATAGTTTAGCTTACATGTTCAGGAAAGGCCTCAAATGCCCCCCTCCTTCACTCAGTGATGCTTGCAATTCCTTTTCTAAGAAGGTAAAGCCTTCCATTACTCAACTATAAATACAGTTCAAATGGAAAAATTCCTTTGAGAGAAGTGGTACCTTCCTCTCATTTCTAGGAAGAAGTCAATGACAGTAATTCCTTTCCTGAGCAGGTTTCTAAAAGGGGGAGAGCAGTGGGTGTTTTAAATGGGGTCATGGATACTTCAAAGCAAGGGCAGCAGAAGGGAAAGCTGAAGAGAACAATTTATACAACAATGTAAAGACAGCCTACTTTAGAAGCTTTAAGAACAGGATCAATGCAATGAATGAGCAACCATGATTTCAGAGGCCTAATGATAAAGCAGTCTACCCACTTCCTGAAAGAGAGGGCAGGATTAGAAAGACTTTTTTTTTGGACATGGCCAGTATGGGGAATTTGTTTTGCTTGATTTGGCAAGTTGGTCACAAGAGTTTTGATTTGCCTTTTCTTTTTTTTTTAATGGGGGAGGGAGAAAACAAAACCTTGTCAATTGACAAAACAATTTCAACTTTTTAAACACCAAAAAAGGGGACTGGCAGGGACATGTCCTTGTGGCAAAAATAATCAGGTCACGTTGACATGTACAGAGGAGAGAAGTAAAGCCCACATGTCTGAGGATTGAATTCCAATTTCGACAATGACCATCATCAGGTTTTTGCCCTTAGTTTGTTTCTTCAGCTATAAAACAGAAATCTTAAGTCTTGCCCAGAGTGACTGTGAGGACTGTGGCTAGAGAGATGGGAATTCTTATTAATGGATTGTCTTTTTCAGGGGATATCACTTGGCATTCATAGACTTTCAGGCCACAGGGGATACAGGAAGGGCCAGGGGAAGGGTCTTCTTGATGATCTCCAAGTCATATCGGATATGGTCACTTCAGGCTGGTCTTACTTAGCTCATCCTCCATTCTTAGGTGTGACTTTGAAATACATACCTGAAGGCTACTTGTTTCATCTAGTGTTTTTGCCTCTTCTAGGTACACTGTGAGCAAAACACAAAATTGTGAAAGTCTAAGATTCCTGCCTGAAAAGTGGTCATTTATAAAGGGCAAATTTCTATCACATTTGATCTAGATAATTCACCCAACATCTCACAACCAGAGGGTACTTAAGTCAGTTAAATTGAAATCTTTCCAAAGTAATGTTGAAGCCTAAAGAGATATGGTCCTTGATAGTGTTAGGGGCTAGGCCTGGCTCCCTTGGGAGAGATTATGGAAGATGGAGTATGGTACAGCATTAAAGTCCAGTAGCTTAGATGCAGGGCTGGCTGTACCAGGAAGTCTTGGGACCTTGGGAAAATTCCTTCCCTTCTCTGGCCCATCTGTAAAATGGAGGGGATGGGGTTGGTCTTTGCTTTAACTCTGTGATGCAGGAGACATGTGTATGTAATATTTCTTGTTTACTGATTGCAGGTTGTTATTTCTGATGAGGGGTTGTCAGTGAGACATGAAGATGGGTACTTTTGGGGCACTGTGGGTCATGGGATTGGAAAATGTCAAGGCTAAACTTGGGGTTAAGCCTTACGTCCCCCTCCTGAGCCTCCATTCCACTAAGTCTATACTAGCATAATCCTTTGCTCTCTCCTCCCTCCCCCTCCCTTCCCTTTCCTTTCTTTCTCCTTTTTCCCCACTACTCCCCTCTCAAATGGAACACGCTTCTTAGACGTTTCAACTAGGAAAATAATGGCAACATTTTAAACTCATATATTCTTTTACTGGAATCGGACATTAAAGATAAACCCGAACCTACTGTTATGGTTCACTCCCAGGCCTTAGGGTTTTCTAAGTGCTTTGTTCATAACATATTTTATCATCTCCACTTGTATAGATGAGGAAACTGCAGCTCTGAAATCTGGGTTATCAAGGATAGACAGCCAATGTGACTGGATAGGGTCATCGAGAAGAGGTGTCAGTTGTGCTTCATCATCATGTCTAATGACTTTTGGCTACTTTAAATGCTGTAGACTACATGTTTTTCCTTGGCCTATACCCACATCTTTCCTTCTTCCTTGCCTCCAAGTCCACACCTCCTGTGTTGACCCAACTATGTGGAGACAAAAATCTTCTGCCTTAGATGTTTGATTTTCTACTTTTTCAATGGCTCTGTAATTTTATCAACAGGTGTGTTTCCTTCATTAATACAGATCTTAATCCAGCTTCACCTGCATAGTCTGATCTATTCTTATCTGGTTCTCTCATGGCTCATTTGTAGAAGACGTACCTACCATGGCAGAGGTCTTTCTAGCTCTAGGATTTTTTTTTTTGATTTTGCAAGGCCATGGGCTTAAAGTGGCTTGCCCAAGGTCACACAGCTAAGTAATTATTAAGTGTCTGAGACCAGATTTGAACTCAGGTCCTCCTGACTCCAGGGCCGGTGGTCTATCCACTGTGCCATCAAGCCGCCCTATCTCTAGGATTTTTTACCTTTTTTGGAACAAACACAGCCTCAGACTAGCAGTAATACTTTCAATATTTTCATTCAAGAATTTGAATAATCACATATTTGCATGAGAGCATAGTTGTTGTAAAGTCAGACTGTGGCTCCATTTAGCATATGATAACAGTTCAGACCAACAAACTGCTTCTGTGTTGTGTGTGTAAGTTGTTCGCTCCCGGAAAGGCAAACAAACTGATGGTATGACCTTGAGGACTTCTACTCTGGCCACCCTAAGAGATGAATAGAGAGGAAGGTTCAAAAAGCTCCCCCCCACCAAACTTGGCTCCAATGCTTCCTTTCTTCTTACCTGAATGACCTTGGACAGCTCCCTTCCCTTCTCAGATTTTGTTTCCTCATCTCCAAAATGGGAATCATCATGAATGTACAAACTTTTTTTGTAAGGTACTTGGTTTGTAGATATTCAAATGCTATATAAACATGAATTCTTGTAGGTTTTTCTCTACTAAAGTCTTCCCCTGATGCTTAGTATAGCATGTAAGGGATGCTTGAGTATTGGGCTTCAAATACACGCCTTGTAACAAATTCTAACCACCAAGGCCTACCCTAGCTAAGGGTATGGGAAATCTTCTCGTGAGAAACTTTACCTTGGAGTAATAAATGTTTTTACCCATAACAAAAATGAAGGCAGTATACTAAGGCATAAGGGGAGGACCTATAAGGATAAAATCCTATATATTTTGAAATATTTTATATATATTATTATTATTTAATAACTTCAAATTGACAAGATATCAAAACAGTGACCAATGTTTCTTAAATATGCTCTAACTCAAGTTAAAAAGAAAAGCAAGCAAACCGTCAGTTGTTTTCTTGTCCGACCCTGTGCTGTGTCTATTGAAAAACAAAAAAGAGAGAATATTTCATTTTCTATGTAATCAGCAAAGGAAGGAATTACATGTTAGTTAAAAGAGCAATTTGCCAAGTGTTGATTGATGTGCATATAGTCAGACCATGACAAAAACTGCCCTCTCCCTGTCCCCAGTCAAGTGGATTGTTGTAGAACAAAGGTAGACCTCCTTTTACCTTGAAATGAGGTGAGTTTTACTTTTCAACTCAATTGAACACTTGTTTTGATTTAGGTCAAGAAATTCTCTGGGATTTCCCACTGGTTTAGGTCTCTGGTTACCCATGTTGGTTTCTGAAACCCTTTGATGTGAGAATTGATTCTGGTGCCCTCTGCTATGTTTTGTTTATTTCTTGTTTTTTTTTTAATACTGGTGTTTTTGTTGTTAACTAGTAATAGTTTGGGGGATCTTTTTTTAATGGGTCATCTTACCAGTATTAGTATACCTTTTGTTTGAGATTTTTTGAATGGAAGCATAAAGATAGAATTTCTTTATATGGAATTTACGAAGCTGCTTCAACTGCTAGGTTCCCTTCCTCCTTAGCATAAGGCAAACTTGCAACCTAAGGGGCAGCTAGGAAGGTTCTCAGGATTCCTACCTTCTCCCTCTGATAAAAGGTGGCTGGTGGCTGGTGAGATTTTAAAATTCTGTTTGTTCTCTTGAAGCTCTATCTGGGTTGTTTTGTTTTCTCTGTATCTTTGATTGGCTTTGCCGTTTGTCCATTATATTTTCTCTGCCATGACTGGCCAATATTGTTTCCCCTTTTCCTTTCCCTCCCCTGCCAGAGAAGTGACTTCTAGTGACCTGTCATTTTTCTCCTATGGTTTTTCAGCTAGAAAATGGAGAGGGGGGAATTAAAATTTTTCTTTCAAAATTTGCAATTTAGGGGCAGCTAGGTGGCACAGTGGATAGAGCACCAACCCTGGAGACGGGACAACCTGAGTTCAAATGCAGCCTCAAACATTTAATAATTACCTAGCTGTGTGACCTTGGACAAGTCACTTAACCCCATTGCCTTGAAAAAACAAAAACAAAACAAAAATAAAAAAAATTGCAATTTAGTCATGTCATGTCCAAATCTATATGCCTGGTAAAAAAAAGGCTTGATTTTTCTTTCTATTGTAAAAAATGGAATGTTACCTCTCCATATGTTAATTACAAACTCAGGAAAACAAATGATCAGAAAACTGGAAACACCCTCATTTTCTGGGAAAGAGCCCTGGCCTTGGAGTCAGGAGGACAGGAATTCAAATCCAGCTTCAGACAATTGAGACTAGCTGTGTGTGTGTGTGATCTTGGGCAAGTCACTTAACCCTGACTTCCTTGCATTCAGGACCATCTGCAGTCATCCTGATTCCTATCTGACCACTGGACCCAGATAGCTCCACAGGCCCCCTCACTCAAATCCAATTCATGTACTTGTCATGACATCACCTCCCTGATATCATGGTCATCTTCTAGAGTGAAGTAAAAATATCAATTGTATAATATTGTATTAGGAGCAATTATACAACTGAATAGAATGACCTCCAAGGAGGTTTAATGTTTTCTTTATCCTTGTTTATGTATATCCCAGTCTCCCTCTGCTTGGGGTGGCCATTTCCATAATGACCTTCACTTAACTGTTTCATGGTAAATCTTAAATAATAAACTTCATGTCTAATGTATATTTTCTGTCATTATATTTTAATCCTAAATTACTAAGTTTTACATATGTTGCATTTGGGAAACAACTCCCAAAGACACAGATTTTAAATGAAAACTGAAATAAGATTTACTATGCTTCAGGTAGATCTTTTCTTTGACATATACTAGCAATAGAACCCTGAAGGAGTAGTTCCTAATCTTTTGGTGCCCCCCCAAACAACTCTCTGAAGGACAGAGCAATTGATTCTCTATATTCATGGAGGTAGTTACTCTAGCTACTATTAACCCCACTCTGGTGATGAAATCATAGACCTAGCCCCCCAAATGAGAATTTGTATTTATGATAATTAGGCAAGGCTGAATTCAAATTATAAATTATGAAGTATCCTTAAACTTATCATTCATAAGGAAAACATACCAATATTATTCACCTAAAAACAGCAGTTATATTTTTAAAGGAGATAACTGATAAGCAGGAAAGGAATTATAGACATGAATAGAACCCTGAAAAAATTAGTTTGACAGGTTTAGGTAATTAAATTCACTTATCCAAACCTTCATGGAATGATTTCCATTTAGGTATTTGAAAAACTTATAAATAAATTCAGGAAAACAAATTCTACTATTTTTACAAAAACCATAAAAACAGTAAACTACTAAAATATAGCCAAAATGAGGGTCCTAGATGGAAGAGTGATAGTTTCAATGGTTAGATTTCAGAAAATAAAGTTTCTGAACTGTAGTTAAAACAGTTTTCAGGTCTTCCCATGTCACTATTCAGTTCAAAGGCCTTCAATGATTCCCTCTAACCTCTAGAATAAAATACAAAGCCCAACATTTAAAGCCTTCCATAATCTACCTTCAACATGTTTCCAAGTCTTATTTCATATTTCTTTCACATGGGAAGGTAAAAAGAAAGACTCAAACATTGTTCACACTGACTACAACTGTGCAATTAGAGATAACAATAACAGTAACAAACTCATATGAAAGAAATGACAGAAACAAGTAAGATAATTCAGGGCTAAAGGCAACGTGTCTATCTTTCAATGTGAGCTTAATAAAGGCTAAAGATTGGAAGGTGAGGGATGTTAGTATGATCATTTGCAATCTCTTCTAGGAGTTCTGTTGCTTGCTTTTCTAATGTCTTTCTTATGCAATTGTTTACATATTAGAACACTTGTGCTTGTCACAGTAGGTCAAAATAAACTTAATTTGGAAACAAAACAAAGCAAAAACCCCATGAAATAAACAAACAAACCATACCCTTCGGCAAACATCTCTTGGTTGTATGAGCATGAGCTCATAGTTCTGTGTATCAGATAATGTGGAGGCTCTGCAACAAAGGGTTTCACTTCTTCTTGCTGAAAAGGTACAAGAAAAGCATCAAAGCAAAGTTGCAAGTCAAATAAAAATCCATTGTAGAGATACCCATAACTTTACATATAGCTCTAGCTCTAAGAACATCTAACATGACTGGATCATGTGAGAGGGTAGTGGGGGCAATGTGGAAAAGGTAAAAGCATGTGAGACCCAAATAAACCCTGTATGAAGAGAGCAAAAAAAATGAGGACAAAAATGAATGGTCTGGGGCATCAGATTGGGGGTGGGGCTTAGCTAGATTGACCTCAACCTTCCTAACTCTGTCTTGCAGTCATGACATGGCTGTCCAGAAAACTCTCAGCATTCCACAACTCCAGAGTAGAAAACAAATGTGTTGGGAGGCCCCCTTCAAATGATTTTTTTGTTACTTGGCTAATGGATGTGTGGTCAGGGAAAGCAGGGGAGTCAGAGCCTTCCCTAACATCATGAAAAGTAAAAAAATGATAAACATTAATGCTTGTTCACTGGTGTTTTTATGAAATTTCCATATGATTCCAGTCATTTTCATAGACAAAAGTAACTGAATTTGTTTATTTTAGCCTCCAATACAGGGAAAGATGTGAGGTGAGTTGTGTCTCACCTCAGATTGTCCAATCTCTCAGACATTGGATTGAGTGCATAACACTAAGTGTTGCTATTTCTCTATATGCCACTGGTGGAATGTTTGTAGACCTTTTCTTATATAGTCTCATTTTCCTTAATCTGGATGATGCATTTCATATTTGTGTATGTAATATATTTAATGTTGCTGATCTTGATTTTAACCGACTGAAAAACCACTGGGTGAGGCAGGCAGTCAGTTCATCTGCCTCACTGAAAGCGTGTGCTTATGCTACCTCTATTAGGCTCATACAGGGCAAATCCTGACTCTGATGCTGTTCCAACCCCCCCCCCCCCCCGGTCATGGACCCCACCACAGTCATTGACTTGGTACAGGGGAACTCCATTTTCTATTTTTCTATTGCTTCTTAGGATCATCACAGGACTATAGCTCTAGAGCTTTAAAGGAACAAGAGGTCATGTAAGTCCAACCTTATTTAACAGAGGAGGAAACTGAGGCACAGAGAAATGAAGTCCGAGAGACAGGATGTCAACCCAGATTTTCCTAGTGCTCTATTCACTGCATCCTACTGCCACTTCTTAAAGCCTTGATATCCATGTTTATTTCTCCCCAGCTGAGGTCAGTGTTGCTTCATCTTTTAAGCATCTACAGCTTACTTCACTGCTTCAAGGATATAGGATTTTGTTGGGGTAAGGGTAAGGGGCTCCTTTTGCTGACAAAGATCATCTCTTTGGGAGATGCTGTGGCTAAAAACTGTATCCTCTGTGACTAACCTGGATTTGGGTCTTAGGAATTATATAGCCTAGACCTCAGACAACAGATACTCTCCATCTGTCACTGGACTTACACCTTCATGTCCCAAGGAAGCATCAGAGTAGGATTTAGTGAAAGAGTTATTTATAATATGATACTAAAATTGGCCCTGTGGTGACCTTGTGAAATCACTGATTGGGGGAAGCTACCTAGGAGCATATTACACTTTTCTGCCTGTTCAAAGTTGCCCCTCAGATTTGAGAGGGTTCAATTCTCCAAAATCAAAGAACTGCTCATTATTATAAGAGAGTCAGACTCTTAGTCATATTTGTCACTTACAGAGGACTTTGGCTTTTCTTCCAACTGAGGAGATGTCATCTTTGACAAGGATGCTACCCGAGTAAGCACCTCATTTTCTGCAACAGCTATTGGCATCTTTGGGATTTCTGCCTCCTCTGGCTCCTCTGGCTCCTCTGGCTCCTCTGGCTCCTCTGGCTCCTCCGGCTCCTCCGGCTCCTCCAGCTCCTCCAGCTCCTCTGGCTCCTCCGACTCCTCTGACTCCTCTGGCTCCTCGAGCTCCTCTGGCTCCTCTGACACTTGAGCTCTTGGTCCTTTGATTTGACTTGAAGAGACTCCAACTCTTTCTGGTGTGGCAGTAGAAGTATCTTGACAACACTTACTTATGGACAAAAGTTTCTTCAGGCTATTGGAGCTCAGTGAAGACTTGAGGAAACTGAATTTACCTTCTGGGACTTTTTCCTCTTCCTCCTCCTTTATCTCTGATTCCATGAGCTCAAAGCCACGCTCTTCTTTTAAAACAACCTCTTGGAATTCTTCGTCATCAGACATTAAAACATCCCTCTGATGTGCGCCTTCATCAATATCGTGGGCAACTAGTCTGATAATGAGGTCCTTTTTGCTCTTGACATCTTTTAAGAGTTCCACCCTGGTGATATCAGGCTTTCTTATATTTTGAAATGAGTTCCTGCAAACAGCCTGAAATTAAAGAGATTGTGAATATTTCAAATAACAGACTCAGGATTTTTTTTTCTTTTGCCTTTTTTTTTTTTTGGCAAGGCAATGGGGTTAAATTACTTCCCCAGGGTCACACAGCTAGGGAATTATTAAGTGTCTGAGATTTTAACTCAGGTCCTCTTGACTCCAAGATTGGTGCTTTACACATCGCACCAACTGGCTACTCCAACTCAGGATTTTTTTCCTCAGGTTTTTATTGAAATACAGTACTTTAGACATGAAGTACTAATTTTAATTTAGTAAAATGATTTATTATCAAATCATATTTCCTAGTATACTGCAGTATTTCTAAGAGACATGAAATGTATGTTTGATGTTCCTATATTCTTCCCATTTTCCCCATATTCAATGATCATGCCAATTTATGACAATTTTTTTATTACATAGAAGGGAAGTGACTTAACATGAATTCTATAATTTTTGCTGCTTGAGTTTTATCTTTCTCCATAGCCAAGATATACATTATGCATAAAATCATTTTAAGGGTTTAGAGGTGCCTTAAAAATCTAGTTCAAGGTTTGGGTCTCAAAATTCATTAGTTTGAGAGGAATTCCTGGTGTGGATATCACTAATGCAGATCTGGCACGATTTACTGCCAGACAATTCTGAAGATCCTATGATAAAAAATGCTATCCACCTCTAGAGAAGGAACTGATGAAGTCTGAATGCACATCAAAGTATACTATTTTCCTACTTTCTGTGTGTGTGTGTGTGTGTGTGTGTGTGTTTGTGTTTTTGTGTGTATACATGCACTTGTGCCTATGTGTATATGTCTGGTATTTTCTTTTAAAGCATGACCAATATGGAAATATGTTTTGCATGACTATTCATGGATAAACTAGCAAATTGCTTGCCTTCTCAATGAAGGGGGAGGGAGGGTGGGAGAGAATCTAAAACTCAAAATCTAGGACTAAAAATGAAAGTTATACATTGTTTTTACATGTTATTGGGGGAAAAAATTTAAAATTAAAAAAAAAACAAAAAAGATTTACTGTCAGAGAATTGCCTGGGGCACTTAAGGGGAAAATTACTTTACCATGGTGTCATAGCTAGTACCTTTGGGGGGAGACTGTGAATTGCGTTCTTCCTTATTGTCTATTATGCCATGCTATCCTCTTCCTTCTTATTTTACAAAGGAGGAAGCTGAGACCCAGAAAGGTTAAGCAACTTATAGTTGCAGAGGTAGTAAGAGGCAGAGCTGGAATTCTAATTCAGGCTCTTTAAACCCAAATCAGGGCTTCTCTTGAAGATTATAAACTCTTTTCCTTGAAACTTTTTCCATCATCTGCCCTGGTAGTCATGATTTCACATACAACCTATAGATAGTTGAAAAGGCAGACATTTCCTTGAAGAAGGACAAATCTTGGGTACTCTTGAATACTTAAAAAATACAAATAGCAATTGAAAATAAGAAGCTTTTTAGTAAGGTCCCTCTTCTCCCTGCCCTAATTTACCACTGGAATCTATTTTCCAAAAAGATCCTTGAAGAAAAATACTTTTTTAGCATTTCTTTCCTCCTTCATTCAAATATCACATTTCATTTTTACAGTATTAAATGGAGGATGAGGAAAAGAAGTTTTGTGTTAATGTATAGAGAACCAGGAGAAACAGGTGGGAATTCTGGCTCTGACAATTGAGAGACCTATTCCCTTGTTTTTTATCTATCCCCTGGGATTGTTTGAAGAAAGCCCTTTGCAAACATTAAAGCACTGCGGAAATGAGAGTTATGTTGCTTAAACTCCCTGGGTCTCAGTTTCCTCATGTGTAAAATGAGGGTTTAGATTGGTAACCTCTGAGATCCCTATTAGCTCTAGAGGATCTTATGTATGAACTTGGGAAAGTTACTTCTTGGGCCACAGTTTCCCTCTCTGTAAAATGAGGTCTGGACCTTCTAGCCCTAGATCTAGGCTCTTAATACCTGACTTTGTTCTACTTTCATGGTTTTTTTTCCTGATGCTGAACCTCTAAATCACTTAAAAATGTAATTCTGGATCTCAGTACCACTTTGTAGCACCAAGCACTAGCTTTAAAGGTAAATGGTGCCCTAAGTATCTTTTGTAATAATAATCATCACTGGCATTTCTATTGTACATTAAAGTTTCAAATTGCTTTAATACATTATTGCATTTCATCATCACAAAAAACCCTGTGAGTTAAGTAGTGTAGGTATCCCCTATTTTATAGATGAAGAAACTGACATTTAGAGAGGTTAACTGATTGCCTAGGATCACAAAGTGTTTTAAAAAATTAGGACTTGAACTCAGGTTTTTCTGACTCTGGCCATTGTTTTATGCTGCCTTTATTTTATAAATCAAAGTGCCATCTTAATTTCTGCAGAAATTAAGATATAGTCAAATCTCAGTTATCTGTGACATGCAAGGGGAACAGTGGTACAGAAAATCCATGTTAGAGAATTCTATTTGATTTGGAATGGGTTTCTATATTTGCATTTAGACATTCATGTCTCAGTCATTCTGAGAGCTTACATCACTTCCAAACAAATAATGTTCAAATTCTCTAGCCTGTGCAGCTCCATCCAGGTTTTTCCCTTTTCCATGTGAGGGATGGTCCATCTATACTTTTCTGATTACATGATCATTGATGTCAATAATAAGGAGTCTAAGGCAGAGGTGTGACTGACTAGTATAAGCAGTGTAGGCACAACATAGGGGTGGGGGACCCAACAAGGTACCGATTTTAATCTGACGTTGTAGAAATGCCAGAAAATTCCATCCTCCACAGTGTATAGCTATTTTTTTTGTTTTTGTTTTTTAGGTTTTTGCAAGGCAAATGGGGTTAAGTGGCTTGCCCAAGGCCTCACAGCTAGGTAATTATTAAGTGTCTGAGACTGGATTTGAACCCAGGTATTCCTGACTCCAGGGCCACTGCGCCACCTAGCCACCCCTGTGTATAGGTATTTTTAAAAAATGTGTGTGACAAGTTAAATCACATGGACTAATATGTGGACTTTGAAGTATCTGATGGATAACAGTACACAAGGTAACAATTTTTAAAGCCTTGCCTGGGGAGAACCAAGGAGCTCTAATATTTATCACTAATATCTCATGACTCTGGCATGAGGCCCTGCAAAATACTGAGGTTTTTTGAGCATTATCAAAGAAAGCAATTTTTTCAGTCTAATTTTAGTTATATATCTTATTGTAATATTTTCATTCTTTGAAAGTTGGAAGGCCCTATTCCACATGATCTGATGCTAAAGTAAATGTGAGTCTCACACAAGGCTTTTGGAAGTCAAGTTTGTTACTTTAGAGTCACACTTGGTTGTAGAAATAACTTTGGGTTAAACAGAATATTTAATTACCTCATTCTCTGACCATGCCAAATTACATAGTTGACTATAATTTATAGACAAAATCAAAAGCAATGGCAATGCCTGCTCATTATTGCTTTTTCTTGTAGACAGCCTTTTTTGATTACCTCAAAGGGCCTTGCATCCAGCCGTCCTGTTTTATCCAAAGAAATCCTTCTTTCCTTTTTCCTTACTTCTTTGTTGCCTGCTTCTGATGAGTAACTCTTTCCACTTATTGAAGCTCTTCTTAGCTCTGCCAGACTGTGTCCGGTTCTTGACAAACACTGCTTGTTCAGTTTCTCCAGTGGTTGAGTTTTGAATGAAAGCACTGCCAAGTGTTCGGAAACAATGGCGGGATCTATTCGCATCGGCTTATTTCCAAGGTGAGGAACAATTTTAATTTGTAGGTCACTATCGGCAGTATCTTCTAGTAAGGGCCCAGAGCCCATTTTTGTGGCATGTTCCCTGGCTTTTTCAACAATTCTGTCAATGTTCAGATCATCTAAGGTATCACTGGATGAACTATGTGAACTAACAGATTCTGGGGGACATTGAGAAACCTCATTGATTATTAAGCTCGCTACTTTTTGGGGGAAAAGTACGTTTGTACTTTTTACGTCATGAAAGAATTCCTCTTCAGTTCCAGTCTGTTGTAAAAGATTACTATAAACAGAATCTACAACCTGAGAAATCTTTTCAATATTTTCTGTGCTCATAGATTGCTCTTTAGGATCAGCAACCACAAGACTAATGTTACTTTTGGAAATTTGAGCAGCCACTGATTTTGTCAGTTGAGATGCAATTTTATTCAGTTCAGGTTTGGATAAGCTTTTTGCCCATTTGGTTACATCACAGGGCAACTTGACTATTTTTGCTAGGAATAATGCCAAGGTTTCTTCCAAAAAGGAGGCATTCAGCACTGGAGTTTTGGGGGCTGAAGGCTTCTCCTGTGACTTAATGTCATCCAGAATTTTCAGGACTTTTTCCATAATTTTGACAGCTTCTAGTGCCAGCTGAGGACCTGATGTCTCTTCCTCATCAAAAAAGTTTTCCTCATGAGAGATTCTTTCTTCACTAGCGATTCTTTCCTTATGAGAAATTGTTTTCTCACAAGGGATTCTTTCCTCACGAGGGGTTCTTTCCTCTCGAGAGAAGATGCTTGCCTCATAAGAGAGTTTTTCCTCCTGGGGGATTCTTTCCCCACCAGAGAATTTGCTCTCTCGGGGAAATCTGTCCTCCTGAGAGAATTTGTGTTCCTGGGGGAATCTGTCCTCACGTGAGAATTTGTGTTCCCCGGGGATTCTTTCCTCATGAGAGAATTTTCCTTCACGGGGGATTCTTTCTTCCCAAGAGAATTTTTCCTCATAGGGAATTGTTTCTTCCGGAGAGATTTTTTTCGTACAAGGGATTCTTTCTGCATGAGGTCGAAATTCAGGTTTGGAAATTTCTTTGACCATTAAGAAGGCTATTATATCAGCTAGAATGCTACTCTTCCCTATTAAATCTTTATACATAGATATATAAGAACCAGAGTGTTTTAAAACACTATCATAAACATTATTGACTACTTTTTCAACAGCTTGGTTATCTTCTTTAGGCAACATAGGAGGTTCATTAGCCTGTTGTATGATTTTAATTGAACTTTTTGATATAAACTCTTTCAGTGATGCTATTATTTTGTTAGTAATTTTTTCCAATTCAGCCTCCAAAGATTTAGTTCTTTCCTTCTCTATCATAGGGAACACAGACAAAAGACGTGATAAAAACTTTACTGCAATTTCTTCTAAGATGTTCAGAGGTAATTGATGATCATAGGTTTGTTTGGTTGGAAGATGTCTAGGACTCTGGGAGATATCTTTAAGAATATTTTCAACAACGTCATCAACTTCGGCATATTGGTGGGGTGTTAACTCTTCAGAAAAGTATGTCTGCAGCTGATTGCCAGCAACCTCTCGAACAACTAGGTCAGCTATGCTTTCAGAAAGCATTCTGCATCCACTTGTTGCACAGTTCTGTAAGACCTCTTGAGAGCCAAACTGTGGCAAAAGATTATTGTAAACAGACTGTACCACTACCTGAATTACTTCATCTTCCTTGGGGTGTAAACACTCAACATATTGTATTATCATATCCTCATCTTTTGAAATCTCTGTCATAACCCTGCTGACTAATTTCATTTGAATGAAGTTCAGTTCAGTAAAAAGACTGTCACTTATGTCTAATTTATTTTTGCTTACTGATGGGAAAATTTTGGCTAGAAGAGATGAAATCATTTCTTCCAAAAATTCGTGAGGCAGCATGACGGTATATGGTGAGGAAGTTTGACATTCTTTGGTATATTTTTGGACAACTTTTTGTACCTTTTTAACAACATCCTTAGATTCCAGAGGTACGCATACTTCAGCTGGCAATTCATCCTGTAGTAGTAGGTCGAGCTGATGCTGAAACATTTCTTCTATTACAGCACTAGCTAGTTTTTTGGCTAACTTATCACTATGATTGATGTCTTTGCAAATTGAGTCTTGAGATCTGTATTCATGCAGAACATTACATAGAGAGGAGTGTACCACCTTATTGACTAATGTTTTATCCACTGGTGGCATATCATCCAAGTAAGGTGCTGTGTCTGTATGTGATCCCCTATCAACCAAGATTTTGGGGGATACAGGTGGCATTTTAGGTAATGAGGGTGTACTCTGGAGAGTTGGTCTTTTCCATGTACTAGGCTTGTCTGACACTTTCTCCTCAATGAGTTCTTTAGGTTCCTGGGGCAAATGTTGCTGTGCCTTAGTGGGCCTAAACACCCTAATACGGGCTTCAGAAAACTCTTTTAATAAAGATTCTATCAGTTTCATTGATGTTTCATAGAGATCAGTCTTATTTATATCTTCCTGAACATTTTTACCCTCTTTACAAGTTTCTGGTGAAGAAAAGATCAGTTTGTTTACAATCTCAGTGATGACATCTTCTAAAAACCTAGCTGAAAAAATACCTGATCTCATTTCACGAGAATAGGGTGATGTTTTGGCATCAACAGGAGGTTGTTTCTTCACCTCTTTGCCTTTGTCAGGAACATCCTTGTGAATCTGCTGCAATGAAGCCACTGTTGAAGGTTGGCCAAGATTCTCAGCCTGTGCTGTTTGGGTAGGAATGACAATTGTTTTCCTGATATCATCTAAAGATGTCTGAATGGATATTTCTGAAACATTACTATAAAGATTCTCAATCACATTTTTAACATTTTCATGATACATTATTGGCTTATCTTCAACATCTGTTTGAATACTGCTCTCTCCCTGGCTTTTAAAGACTGCTTTGAAATTTGAATCCTGGAAAGTACTCGTACTTTTCACCTTAGTGATTGCAGGAGTGAGCCTAAATGCCTCATCATCATCTGTCCCAATTAAAATGTCTTTTTTCTTGCTTTTTACTGGAGAAATGCTTCCTTTTGGTTCATCAACAGTTTCAGCAGCCAAATGTTCTTTCTTCTCGATAGGGCTCTTAGGTGAAACCTGGAGATCTGGTTCTGGGGTCCCCTTTCTACTTTTCATAATTTCAAAGATTTTTATTGACTCTTCCTGGTACTCTTCTACCTCATTTTCTTGGACTGAACTCTCATCGCTCTTTTTATCTGATGTTTTCCAACCATGGTCCTGGTGTTTTTTCATACTACTTTTGGTACTGGTGGCTACAGAAATTAATTTTATGGAATCCTTGTCTTCATCTTCTCTAGTTGGGCTCTCACTTGTCTTTTTTTCATTTTCCCTTTTATCAATTAGACCCCACTTTTTCTCACTTTCCCTTATATCAATTAGATCCCAATCTGCAGATTCCAGGGCACACATTTTAGTTTTCATAGTGCTAGCTAGAGACATAAATATTGAATCCTGGTCTTCATTTATAGGTATAGTTTCAACCTCCTCTTCACTCTTCTTTTTACTTATTATGCTCAGATCTATTTCATCTTTTATATTTTTAGCTAGATTTATAACTGCCAGGGAATCTTTCAGTGAAGAATCTTTGCTAGAAGTATCCTTTTTATCTTTATCAAATGAGCTCTTTGGTGGCAGATATTGAACTCTTTGGGTGATATTATCTGGGTCTAGAAATGAAAAGAAAGGGGAAAAAAAATCTCCAGAAAAAAGGGGCTTAACCTTGAAAGCTGAGATCGCCTTCTTTGCTAAGTTGGTTATTTTTTCAATATAAATATTGCTTTCTTCCTCATCATGATGAACACCTTGAGATCTATATTTTTTAACAATTTCATCGTACACAGACTCAGACACTTTATCAATAGTTTCTTTATCTACTGGTGGAAAAGAAAACAATTCTTCAGCATTGGACAGAACCTTAATATCACTTTTTTGAAATTCACTTATTAAAGAATTTACTAATTTGATAGCCATACCCACAAGGTTGGTCCCTGTAATACTTTCATCCTCATCATACTCAAGAGTTTTGAGGACAGGATACAATTTTCGAACAAGATCAAAAATAACATCTTCCAAAAATCTTGCTGAGTAAAGGGAAGGCTGTGATGTGCCTGGTTGTCCTGTTTCTTGCTCAAGAACACCAACCATAGACTCTTTATCAGAAACTTCACCAGAATCAGTGTCATCCTCATGTAAGAATGGATGGAGATGATGATCTACAATTTCCTTCATAACAAAGCCAGCCATTTTGGTGAGAAATGTGCTTCCCTTCTCACTCTCCTCTTTTTGGATTTCAGCTTGAAATTCAGCTTTCTTCAGAATATTTTTGCAAATTGAGTCAACTATGTTTTCAATAGTTTCCAGATTCATATGTGAGGCATTCTCCTCTGCAGTGGTCAGTCTAATTTCATGTTCAGAAATTTCATTTATAATAGCATCAGTCAATCTTGAAGCTGCACACATAAAATCATCATCTGGTAGTACCTCTTGCTCTTTTATTTTAACTTTAGTTTCAGATGATGTAACTATATGACTTAAAAGTTTGGAAACCATATCTTCCAAAAGAGAGCGAGGTAATACAGTAATGAAGGATGGCAAATAATGGCTTTCTTTACCAATAACATTTAATACATTTCGAACAATGTTCTCAGCTCTAAGTGAAGAATAGGTAGACAAAGATAATGTTCCAGAAATTAATCCCTGTACTTGATAATCATAAATTTCTCCCAAAAGTAAATTATATATTTTCCTTCCAAAATTATTAGTATCTTGTTCTATGTCTATATAAATGAGATCCAGAGATTTATAATCAACTGTTATTTTTTCATAAATTAAATTTACTATCTTACTAACCATTTCTTTATATCCTTCAGAAAAACACAGATTTTCATCAAAATTTTCTGCAACCAAAATTTGAGATGCTGCAAATTCTAGCACAACTGATTGAACTAATTTTGTAACAAGGTCAGTAACTTTGGCTTTAGACTTTGGATCCTCATATGAGATGAAATTATGTGAAAATGGATAAAGGACTTTACATAAAACTTCAGAAATTACTTCCTCCAAAAATATAGCTGAATTAACAATGAAAGCCAATTCTTTTGGGTCAATTTCTGCATCTTTGTCAGGCTGTTTCCTGGTTAAAGCTGATGTAACTTGAGAAAGGGTTTGCTCTTGAGATAAAAATGATTGAAGATGATGATTAAAGAGTTCTTTGATTATGAAACTTGCTATTTTGGAAACAGGTATATTGCTTATGTCTTTCTTTTCATTTGTGAGAGACTGATATAGATTTGAATGTGAAATATCAACATAAATGGATTCTACCATATTCTCAATATCTGTTTCTGAAATCATACTTTGTTTTTCATTTCCATGCTTTGTAATCCAGATAGCATGTTTAGAAATGATGGCCATGATTTCATTGATCAGTTTCACAACAGTTTTACTTAAATTAGATTTTGAAGTTACTAAGTCTTCTGCTGTGGAGTCTGGGAGCATCTGTGATAAAAGCTGAGTGACTATCTTTTCTAAATGAGTATGTGATAACATAGTTGTATATATTGTTGAAGTCTGTCTCTGAAGTTTTGGTTGTTTCATTTCCAATTGAACTTTCTTAAGCAAAACATCAGCATTGAGATTTGACAGACTTTTGAATGGTAGCTTTGAGATCAAATCTGGTTGGAGCTGAAAATCAAAGGTTTCTGTCAGAATGATTTTGGTTATCCTTTCTGCCAAAGTCTTTGTGTCACTAAAAAATTTTTTATCAAGTGCTAGGCCCAAGTCATATTCTTGCAAAATTTTGTTATAAGCTGTGTCAATTATCTTAATGATGACATCCCTATCTACTTGTGGTAGACCTAATTCATCTTCAGCATTTTTTAGAATGCTTACTTTCGCTTTTCCAAATTCTTCTGATACTGAATTTATGAGTTGAATAGCTGTGTCCCCCAGTTCACTTTCAGGTTCTCCTGCTATTTTGGCATATGTAACACCTACTACCTTGTAAAAGATTTTGGTTAAAACTCGAGAGACTACTTCTTCCAAAAATGTTGAGGAATAAACACTAGCATCAGACTCTCTTTGCCCTTCGACATGAGGTATCTGGGGTGGAGGAACTGCGTTTCCAGATACAAATGGCTGAAGGTGTTGCTGACAAATATTCCTAATGATAAAACCAGCAATTCGATCAACGAAAATATCATTACTGCTTGTTATCTCTTGTTCAATTGCTTCTTGAGAGCCCGAGTTTTGCAAGATGTTTTTAAAAACAGAGTCAACAAGATTTTGGACGTCGTCTTCTGAATAAATATATTGTGGCTCTTCTGCATCTTTGGAAAGTCGGATTTCATGGTTTGAAATTTTCTTCCGGATATCAGTGATTAGTTTTGAAGCAACTTCATTGAAATGGACTCCAGATGTATCTTTTAGTTCTTCTTTATATGGAATCATCTCAGGTGCTGAAGGAAAGATTCGTGTTAGGAGTACTTTTATCATGTCTTCTAAGAAAGTGTAAGGCAGTAAAGTATTATATGGAGACAGATTTTGACTTTGTTTGCTAGTTTTGTTGATTCCACTTAGAACTTCTTGCACAATGTTGTCTGCTGTCAAAGAAGAATAGGAAGAAGCAGAGAGCTCTCCAGAAAAAAGGGGATGAAGAAGATAATCAGAAATTGCTGCTACAATTAAACTGGTAAGATTTTCAACAAAAATGTCAGTCCTCAATGATTCTTCTTCCTCACTCGTAGGATCTAGTCCATGTTGTTTCAGGACATTACAGTAGACAGAGTCTACCAATTCATCCACAATATCACTATTAAGAGGTAGAAAAGACTGTGCCTCATCATGGCGTACCACTCGGACTTTGGCTCGGTCAAAATGAGCATTAATGGAATCTACTATTTTGTGTGTCACATTGTTTAGTTCTGTCCCAGTTTTCACTTTTGGGCTAAAGACCTTTGATAAGAGTCTAGCAACAATTTCCTCCACAAATTCAGCAGGGTAAACCCCCATGCCTAGGGAGGATTCCATAGAGAGTCTTTGCATTCCTGTCACTTCATTGAGAACATTCTTAACCATGGTTGACACTTCGTCAGTGGCCGTTGTTAATTGAGGGGCACTATCCCCAAACAAAAATGGCTGAAGGTGACTTTCAGTAACCTCTTGAATAATAAAACTGGCTATTCTGTCAACAATGACTGGACTTCGGGTTATTATACTTTTTTGTATTGATGAGTGAGATCCCGAGATTTGCAAAATATTATTGTAAACTGAGTCAACCATTGTTTGGAGATTTCTTTCTGAATATAAATATTGATGATCGTATTTAGTGAACCAAATTTTATGTTTAGAAATGGCTGACATAACTTTGTTTATTATACAAGCAGACATTTCATTAAAATCTGAACTCATTAAATATGTCTTTTCCATAGACCAAAGGTCGCTAGATGATGGAGGGATAATTTGTGATAATAACTTTCTAATGACATCCTTTAAAAATGAGTGAGGCAACATGGTAGTATATCCTGCTAAAGGCTGAACTTGAGAATTAAACTCCTTTAGGTTCTCTTGAAGTTTCTGAAGGACATTTTCAGCTTTGAGGGAGTAGTATGACTCAGGAGTTAGTCTTTCCACAAAGTATAATGGGAGTTGGTAGTCTAAAATCTCGGCCAGCACAGCATTGGTTATCCGATCAGCTAGTAAATTGAGGTCATCTGTGGCATCCTTATCATTAACATAAGTCATTTTTGATTTGTATTCCTGCAAAAATTCATTATAAATAAAGTCAACAATTTTGGTCACAGCTTCTTTTTGTACAGGTGGAAAACACAACCTTTCTTCAGCATTCCGGAGTACAGTGACTTGAGCCTTATTAAATGCATTCACCATGGAATTGATAATTAATGTATTCATCTCACTGAGCTGTTCCTCTGTGACATTTTCATCTCGGTCATACAACGCAATATAAATATAAAAAAACAGGTCAGAAATAATGTCCTCCAAAAATGTGGCTGAGTAAACACCTGTATTGAGTTGGCCCAAGGGGAACATTTTGGAAACTGCTTTAGTTTTAAATTCTTTCCTCCCCAGTTTTTTCATAGAGGGAACAGAAAACTGCTTAAAGGAAGGTCTGATTTTGGACCCGACTATTCGGAGATTATTGAGGGTCTCTGATGTGAGTTTGTCCCTGGACCGCGTGAGGCTTTTTGCTGGTTGGATTCCTTGGGCATTGGATAGTCTTTCCCTTGCACTATACTTTAAAAGCTTATTGGCATATTGGCGTTTGGGGGGTGCTGTTTGTATACTGCTTGACAGTTTTTCCATTAGGGACTTTACCAAGCTATGAGAAATTACACTGAGCATTGATTCTGAGGAAAGCAACTCTTGCTCACTTTCAGCTAGCTGTTCCAACACAAAGTCAGACACATAGTCTTCTGTTTGAAATGGCTCAGCTTCCTCTGCAGTCACTTTTCCCTTTCCATAACCAAATTCTTCCTCCTCTACACTTTGGATTACATTAAAAAGCTGCTGTTCTGCAGTAGACAGTTCCTCAGGAGAAGGACTGTCTGCCAATATGTCAGTGGTTGTACATTTTTCCAAAAGTGTCCTTATAAGTTTCTCACATACAACATTGAGGAGGAAAATGGATTTGGGAGATAAGCCTAGGTTATTAGACTGCTTCTCTGCAGAGTCAAAAAAATGTTTTGTGGATGCTTTGACAGAATCCAAAACCCCACTTTGGCATTCATCTGGCAAAAATAAATCTAAGACAATATTGAAAATTCTATTCACCATTTCTTTAGATTCATGACTTTTTAGGCTCCCTAGAAGACTGTCTAATTTAGATGCCACAGAAGTGATTTTATTTTTCTGGACAAGTAGATCTTTTCTGTGAAGAAATGATGGGTCCCAGCTTTGTTGGTTTACCTCTTTTTCTATGGGTCTAGTTTTCTGGGAAAAGGGAACATTTTGATTTTTAAACGTGGGAATTGATTTCCCCTTAGTTTTACACCGATTATTAATTCCTATTTCTTTTGTTAACACACGATTCACTCCTATTAGGAGATCTTGAAAGAGATCATCGATATCTGTGATAGCAGTATCTGAAGAACAAATGTATTTTGTTTGCAGGGAAGTGGTAGGCTCAGCAATATTTGACTTTAAAATGTTATTATTAGATAAGATTTGAATAATAATTTCAAAAATACTGAAAGCAATGTCATCAATAGAAATTGATCTACTCTTAGATCCTTGAGCTCCCAACATTTCAGAATTAATTGAAATGAATTTTTCAGTTCTTGAACTTTTGTTTCTAAAGTACTGCAGCCTTGTTCTGCCTTCTCCAGTACTATCTGCAACATTTGCATTGATGAAGAAAATAACAGTGTCAGTGAGATATTCACAAAACTCATTTAAAGAAGATTCAGTTTGCTCACTTCTCAGAAGCCTCTTGGGGTCTAGTTTTTTTCTTGATAGTGAAGAAACAATGGGTATTTTTTCATCACAGGAACCTTAAATAGAAAGCATTGCAATTTTTAGCATGTAACCAGGAAACTGTGTAGCATTCAAAATATTGTTTTTTAAAAAAATATGAACTTACTATATATTATTTTTTTAAACCCCAAATGTTATCAAAGAGATGAATGGATTTTCTTCCATTTTCCATTTCCCTTCCTATGTTCTGCTTCCCCTTCTATTGTTGTATCTTTTTATCTATTAGTTGAAAGTAATCAAAAAGACTAGTAGAGATAAAAAAAATTTCTATAATTAAGTATTGGTACTGTTCATGAGTAGCTATGGACACTAAATAACTAGCTATCATGGAAATGTCACAACCAGAAGAGGCCTTAAAGTTCAGGGGATCATAGAATCTAGAGTTGCCAGGGATCTCAGAGGCCAACTCCTTCATTTTACAGAGAAGGAAATTGAGGCTCTAGGAAGAATGAATTGACTTGCCTAGGTTCATACAATGGACCTAAAACTTGAAGGGACCTTAGGGACCACCTAATATAAACTATTTTACAGAAGAGCAGGCCCATGTAGAACAAGCAAATTGCCCACATAGTAGGAGAGGCAGAATTTGGACCTGGTCCATCTTTCATATCTGACATTGTATGATCTCCAGTTATATAACAAAAAATAGTGCCTCAAGTTTTTTTCATTTACAAAATATGAGTGGTAAGGTTTAATATGTACCTCTTTTATAGAATTTAGAGCTTAGATATCAAAAGATATTGGTATCCTTGTTGCTTAGTATAGTGCCTAACACATAGCAGCTACTAAATACATACATGAGGATGATGATAATGATCATGATGATGACAGATTTAGAGCTGGAGGGGACTAGAGAAAAGTTGGGGAAAATGATTTCACATAATAAGGGTATACAGGTAAATATCTATATAAGGAAGGAGCAAGAGATGGAAGGCAGTGTTTGACACTTGAACCTCACTCTCATCTGAACTGGTAAAAAGAAGGACTATTTAGATAAAAACAATTGGGTACAGAAATATCTTTCACTCAGTAAGGAAACGAGCAAAAACCAAAAAGCTATTAAGGTATAGATGCAAGATACACAATTTTGATCTACAAATAGCACTATTAGGTCTATACCTAGAGATATCAAAGAAAGAAGAAAATAGTTCATATGTACAAAAATATTTATAGCAGCTCTTTTTGTGGTAGCAAAGAATTGAAAACTGAGGGGATGCCTATCAATTGCAGAATGGATGAAGAAGTTATGGTATATGAATGTGATGGAATACTATTATACTGTAGGAAGTGATGAAGGACCTGTAAGATCTATAGAAAGGGAAATAGTTTATAACCAAGGAAGAGATGGAGAACATTGTTAAAAACAAACTAGACAATGTTGATCACAATCTTTTATCATTCCAACTTTCCTTATGTCTCAGGGCCCCTAATCTTGTCCTTTGTCCTCATCATGGGCTCCAATTCCTCCAACCTTCAGTTCTTCTCCCTTTCATATCCTAACCCATTGCTGGACAAATTCAACTCTATGCTGTCCTCTTCTTTGAATCTCCTATTGCTAATCATGTCTTGCCAAACCCCCAAACCAGATTATTTTACCATCTATCTTCTTTTTTTATTAAAGATTTATTTATTTTGAGTTTTATAATTTTTCCCCTAATCTTACTTCCCTCCCCCCACCCCCCACAGAAGGCAATTTGCCAGTCTTTTCATTGTTTCCATGGTATACATTGATCCAAATTGAATGTGATGAGTGAGAAATCATATCCTTAAGGAAGAAACATAAAGTATAACAAATAGTGAGATCAGACAATAAGATAACAGTTTTTTTTCTAAATTAAAGGGAATAGGCCTTGGTCTTTGTTCACACTCCACGGCTCTTTCTCTGGATACAGATGTTATTCTCCATTGCAGACAGCCCCAAATTATCCCTGATTGTTGCACTGACCATCTATCTTCTTTACTGATATTTATGTGCTGCTGAATGGAGCTGGAGGAAATCATGAAACTATACTGATTACACAAAATTTATATTATCTAATGTAACACCTATGATCTACTACAAATTTATATTATTTAATTTCAACTAGGCCCATACCACAGCAAAGTAGTCCTTTTCTTCTTGATTCACTATCTTACTCTCTACAGTAGCTGTTCTAAAACTTCTCATTTCTCCTCAAGTGTTCCAGCAGTACCCCCTTCTCTATCATCTTAGTTAAGGACTTCACCATATATTTATGTGAAAAAATAATCCATTCACCAAGAGCTCTCCTTTCCTCTTTTTTTTTATTTCACATCACATAGACATCTTTTCCCACTAATTTCATTTCAGTCTTAGATAAAGAGGTAATTCTCCTTAATAAGACTAACTACTCCTCAGAGACCCTTGATCCCATTCCTTCACATCTTTTCCAACAAACTGCCTCTGCTATCACACTCCCAACTGTCTTATCTTCAGTCTTGTTCACTACCAGCTATACTGGCCTTACTTGCTATTCCAGAACATTCCTTCTCCTGTTTCTGTACCTTTGATTTAGCACTTCCTGCCCCCCCCATGGAGAAATATACCTGCATTTTTTAGTTTCCATGGCTTCCTTTAAGATTTAGCTCAAATTCTGCTTTAGCCCTTTCCAAGTCCTAAAAGCTGCTAGTACCTTTCTCTCAAGATTATTTCCCCTTTATATCTAGTTGAATATATATATATATATGTATATATATATATATATATATATATATATGTACCTGATTATTTAGATATTAAAATGTGACCTCTTTGTGTGCAAGGGTTGCTTTTGCCTTTTTTTGTATTTTCAGCTTTTAATACAATGTCTAGAAATACTAAGTGCTTAATAATTGATTTTTAAAAAAATTATTAGCAATTTTTTCCTAATGTAGTTATGGGTTGTTAGTTCGCTGAAATTAGATGTTAATTTACCTTTACTTTGGAGATTCTTGAAATGTGTGACCACAGACATGGTGACATGTTTTGCTATCTGGTTGGTTTCAGATGGACCCAGTTCATAATCAGCAAAAGCAATGACATCAGATGTCTTCAGAAAGTCAATTTTATCTTCCCTAGGAAATGATTTGTTTTCCCACCTTTCAAGTAAAGTATAATCTTCATGTTCATGAGACGTTGAATTTTCATGGGCTTTCTCACTGTCTTCTTGGTGCCTTTTTGCCCATGTTCTTAGCAAACTACTCTCGTCATTTTGGTCTGAAGACTGTGAGGAAACAGTGGATAATGATTGTGACTTTGATATGAAAAACGGTTTGATTGTCTCTACATTGCTTTCCGTTGCATGTGACTTGGTCCCAAGGCCATAACAAGACAGAACAGTGTTGACAATATTTTCAGCAGCAAGACATATTTTTAGTGGAGTAACAGTTATATGATTTGGCTTTGTCTCATTATCTGGTTTTAGTTGTTCATAGTGAAATGTTCTTGGCTCCTCCTCATTTTCTTCTAGGTCCCAAAGTGGCACAGTCTCTTTCAATACCACATTAGCAGGGTTCTTGTTTTTCTTGAACAATTTTTGTAAGATACTCCCTTCTGGAAGAGAACCCTCTTGTTGTGTGGGATCTTGCTCAAAATAGTTAAAATTGCGTCGCCTTGAGGTTTCATTTCGCCCTTGTCTTCCATTTGATCGTGGTCCTGGTTCTGATGCAGGCCTGCCCACTGTGCCTGAAATGTTAGAGGTGTCATTTGAAGAATATCTGACAAATGAGGGAAGAGCAGATGAATTTCTATTATATTTTCCTACTACTTCCGCTGGCAGAACCACTGTATCCGGAACTTGAAAAGGTGGAAGGCTTTCTTGAAGAGTGACTTCTTTTAACTTGCTAGTGCCCATTTTCATGCCAGTTTCCATTTCAACTTGGTAAACAGTATAAGTATTTTCAGCTCCTTGAACTGGGCTTTCCTTAGGCATATTTTCAAGCATGGGATCACTGAAATGAACACACTGATCCATTAGGTTACTAATGATTTCACTTGCTATCATGTTTTCTTCTAAGATGTTAATTGAAGATGGTTCCACTTGATGGGTTTCTTTGTCTAGCTTGCACTTAATTATACTTAGCATGTCATTAACAGCATTAATTGCATAAGTACGAAGTTCTGAATGGAATGAATGAACCTCAAAAATAGTTTTTTGTATGTTCTTTCTGATCATACTATTTAACTTTGATTCATCAGAAAAATCATTCAGTGGTTGTAATTTTGGCAATATTCTCCTATTTACTGATCTCTGTTGGGCAGGATAAAAATTTTCAATTGGTATTTTCATAATTTCAGAAAATTCGTATTTAGAGATATGTTTAAATTGCAAATCTACAAATGCTTCCAAGGTATGCAATACATTCTCAATAATCTCTCTAGCAATTCTGCTATTAGAACTCAAAGAGATTTGATCCTTCAGTTTTGTACTATAAGAAGGTACATGGCTCAAAAGCTGTCCAGTTGGGGAAAAATATTTAATCCTAGAATTAATCTGCTCTTTTTTTCTTGCTAGAATTTCCTTACTATCAGGAATGGGCATCTCAGTCAAAAGACATAATTGTAACTTTTCAAAGAGAAGTTCAACAATTTCTCTGCCAAACAAATTAATTTGTGCTTTGGTATTGTCAACACTAGCAGATGTTCTTTTAAAATTATTACTGACAATGCTTTCACAAACCTCAATAGGGGGCATCTTTAGGAGGGAAACAGAACATTCCAACTCTTTCACTTTTATTAAGATTTCATTCAAGACATTTTCGGCCACCATTAGTAGCTTATATTTTTCATTTTCCATGTCATTTGACTCTGTTTGCCATTTATCAAACATTTTTTTAAAAATACCTTCTTTAGGAAAAATTTGTTCTAGTTGTGAAGAAACATTCTCCAAAAAATAACAGGCCTGAGGTTTGGAAATAGACTCTGTACCTAATGTTCTTTCTGGAAATTTGACATCTTCCAGGTGTGCAGATTTAATCTGATAAGTGAAGTTACTTGAATCAGAGGAATGCAATCCTTGCAAAACTGTATTAACCAGTTCACTTGCTATTGTGATTTGATCAGAATTTGGTAAACTTCCTATGTCAACCATCATTTTACTGCATTTTACCCTTTGGAATTCATTTACAATGGTTTCTAGGATGTGACTCACTATAGCTTTGGCATAGTTTTTTAGCTCACATATAGGCAACTTTGCTTGTAGGGGCAAGGCTTTGTCATCGCCTGTTGATAAGCCATGGGAAGGGCTAAAGAGAGACTTGGAACCATGTCCTCTCAATGAGATTTTTTCTTCTAAGTGTATTTTGGCCTTCTCCTTCCCCTTTGAATTACTTGATATTGCCTGGGATTTTGCCTTGCATTTCTGCACTGAGTTGAGTTTCAAACTTGTTTTTAAATTGCTCCTAAGAGATGGCTTGGGGCTGGTTGTAGCCACATGTTGCTGGGAAGATGGGACAACATCAGATGGAACATCAGGGGAAGAGTAGTCTTCTAGGTTCAAGGAAGCAAAAGATATAATCTTATTAAGAACCATTTGCACCAGCTCTTCACCCACTCTTGATGGAGAAAAGTGCAATAAAGTGTCTTCCAGCATCATCTTTTTAACACCTGAATGAGGATAAGTTTGAGGCATTAAGGCCTGAGAAGGTTCACTTTTTTTTCCTGACAGTTTAGATGCACTGAAACATGGTGTTTTTGCCACCAATATATCTTTATTGCCAGTTGCAGTTACCTTTCCCTCTGTTTCACCATTCTCATATATGAATGTCACAACAAGAGAGTACATTTTGCCAAATACACTATCAATTATGTCATTTGCTACAATGGTAATATTGGACTGAAAAGATTTTTTGGAAGTCCCATTTTGTGTTTTCATTTTTGAGTCAGATATAAGGTGAGAGAGTTCATTAAAAGGAGGTAAATGGCCAATGTCTTCAGTTATTCGTTGATTAACCTTATTTAAAACATCTTCAACTGTGCTGAATATGGGGGCAGTTTCTTCCTGTCTGGACTCACCATTTCTCATAAATATTTCCTCCAATATTTCAATGTTTTTATCCTGTCTTTCTTCCAATAGCCCTTCATTTTGCATAGCTATTTGAAGCTTTGATAAAGATGACTGTTTTTTAAAAGTTCTTTTATCATCAAATGACTTTAATAGGTTGTTTACAATTTCACTTGCTATGATATTTTCTTGACATGAAGCATTATTTGGATAAGAATCCATCTTTTTCATCTCTCTGTCTAAATCATTTTTGATAATTGTTAAAACAGTTCTAGCAATTATGTCAGCATACTCCCTAAGATTGGCTTGTGACAGATGACTTGTAGACGCAGTGTTTTCTTTATAACTAGCTACTGAAGTATCTCTGAGATTCTGGCCGAGAAGAGCTTTATTAGCAGTAAATTTCAAGGCCTTCATATTTGACTGAACTTGGCCTGGTGTAAGAAAATGACCTTCATCCAGTAGGTGACTGGAAAGTTCAGTGACAACAAAGGATTTTTCTTTAGTTTGTGAATCAATACTAATTAAGGAGTCTCCTCTTTTTGTAGCAAAAGATTCTAATCTATTCAGAATGTTTTTAGTAATATAGTCGGCATTTTCTTCACTTAGATCAAAAAGAGATTGACTGGCCTTTGCTACTGGCATTTGTTCATCACCATCATGAGATCTCATTCTTCTGACCCTGGTTTTTTCCTTTTCTGCATCAGAAGGACCACTTCCTATTTTTACTTCTGTTATGTCCCTAAGAGTGGAAAGTTCAGATTCTGTTTGGGAATTCACATCACAAAGGGACTTTAGTGGTAAATGTGCTGAAATGGGCTCCCTTATATTTCTACTAATTGCAACAACAGAACTAAGTTTCTGAAGCACTATGTTCACCATATCATTAGCAATCATGATAACATCTGATTTAGGAATTGAATGTTTTGGGTTACTGTAATTTGTACAGTCAATTACCACTTCAGAGCTTGCTGCTAGATGCTTAGTGCCCACATTATCCTGATGAAGAATGGCTGGGGAAAGCGTGACATGATTCTGATCCAATCTTTTTTCACAAATGTCACTTAAAATATTTTCAATAATATCTTGTATTTGAAATTGAAGATTTTTTTGATATTCTGTTTTATTAAACATGTTTTCTACAATTCCCTTTTGCAAATCTGAATGATTATCGTTGTCCAATTTGTTTTTATCAGATTTGCCTTTGGAAGATATGATATCTAAGACAGCATTAACAACCTGACTTGCAATATTTTCAGACATGACAATGTTATGAGTTACTAGACGACTTTGCAATTCTTTGTCTAGCTCTTGTTTGATTCCTTGCAAGATTCTCCTAGCTACTTCTTTTGCGTACTTCCTCAGTTTGGACAGAGACAAGTGACCTGCTGAGGCCCTATTACTTGGTTTACTAAGATCCACTGAGGGATAAGAAATTTGCTCATTGGGAGAATAGATATCTTTTGTAGGTAACAACTCTTTTCTTAGTGAAGTAGGTTCTTGGGATATAGGTAAAGCCCTTGAGGTGGTAAAGCTAACTGGAGGATAAAAGAGAGATTTGACTTTAGAAGTAGCAAAAGATTCTAAATTGCTTATGACTGTTTGTACAATATCTTCAACTACATTGATCTTAGTCAGTCTCTCAATGTTGAAAGATGAATGAAGTTGATGTGATTCTCTATCCAGGGCTGAATACCCAGATGACTTTCTTTTATTTCTTTGTTCATGAAAAGGAGCATTGCCTGAAAATGTGATACTTTTATACATACTTTTGTTTGTATTTCTGTCTGCCCTGGCAGCAGAATAAAGCTTTTGAAATACAGTCTTAACAACATCATCTGCGACAACAGTTACATCTGCTTCAGACACCAAAGTGCCCATAGCTTTATCCATGAATTGAAATGTTTTAGTGACAGGTTGCTCTGCAGAGTGAGAAATGCCATACAAATGGGACTGGGAGAGAGGATGTAAGGTGAGTTGATTAACTAAAGCATTCTGGAAAATTTCATTTAGAACATTTCGTATGATTGGTACTACGGGTGACTTCTGTGGTTCTTTCAGTTCCACTTCAATCTTTTTTAAGGATTTTTCTAAAACCCTTTGATTAACAGTGTCCTCCCTGTCCTCATCACCTGGTGGCTCTCTCTCTGCCTCTGCTTGTTCCGATTCTTCCAGAAATGCATCTGATTCAGCACCTCCAGGAAGAAAATTACCATAAACTGGCTTATATCGGTAATATTCAATACCTCTCTCTTCAGACTCAGATTCTTGAAATATTTCTGGAGATACAGCATCTAAAATTAAGTTGACCAGATTTTTGATCACCATTTTTTCTTGAGTTGAATTGTTGACTTTTGTCTCAATATCTGATATGTTTCCATTTAATTCTGTCTGAATAGCCTTCAAAATGACACTTGATACCTTTTTGGCTTGCATCTGTAGAGTGTACTCCAGATGATCATGAGTTTCCACTTTAGTTGATGCATTGGTTTGTGGTAACATCCAGCTGTGGTTTTCACTTTTTGTAGAATCTTCAGTCGCCAAATTTACATTGGCAAAGCCCTCTAATTTGCTAAAAACAGTTTTAAGAATATCTGCAGCCACCATTTTCAGATTATTTCTACTAAATTCTCTCTTAGGAGAATCGACATTTTTTATCTTATTGCTAGAGACATCTTTGTTGTCTTCCTGGATAGCATCAGATAGCATATGAGATATTATATCTCTGCACTTGGTCACTTCCTCCATTGCTACCATAGGACAAAGGCTGTCCCCATCCAGATCACGTAAATTTTTCTTAATTTCAGAAGTAAAGGGTTTATTATCCATCTCAGAACATAATTTTTCAAGGATAGCTTCAAGAATGCCATTAGAAACTAGCTGAATATGAGACTGCAATATTGAAGTTGCTTTGGAACTCTCATCAGTACACTCTTCGTGACCAGATAAATGACTCAAATTAGGGAGCAGAGTTTCTCCCATTTTATTCAACATTTCAAATAATGTATTACCAATTCTTTCTAACAATTGAAATCTAGCTGCCTCATTGACATTCTTCCCACTAAATACACTATGTAGAACACATTTATGTGATCGGAAAGGAACCTTTGCTTGATCATCAGAGGAATGACAGGTGATTGTTTGTTTACATTGGCAACTTGATTGTCTTTGCATACCACCATATTCATTTTCAATAAAAGTTTCAGGCATTGGCACGGCTGATGGAAAGACAGGATCAATTTTATCAGTACTTCCGTCGGATAACATCTCGCAAATGCATGTTACTAATGAACTTGCTATAATATCATCGTTAAGATTTGATACAACAGATTCTAGTTCTTTATCAGAGAGAGGAAAATCATCTTCCTCTACCAAGGTTATTGGGGGCTCAGGCTCTGTGACAATTTTTTTCCTCTTCTTAACTTCCAATTCACTGCGAATAGCCCTTAAAACGATGAGCACAACTTTGGTTGTATAAGTACTAAGTTGTGATCGAATTTTTGAGAGTGAAAACAGTTTTGAACGTGAAGGAGCAGTCATTTGGTCTCTGCTTGAATGCCTCTGGAAGATTGAAGTCTTTTCATGGTGCTCTGGCCTAAAGAACTTTTGCAACTTTGGACAGATAAATAATTTCAGCTTTTTAAAGATTGTACTGATGATCTTCTCACTAACATCAACATCATCAGCTTCAGGAGTTTCTCCAGTTGATGGAGATTCAAGGAAGGGAGGTTGTGCTTGCTTTATATTGAACAGAGATTTCATCTTCTTGTCACTCTCAAACCACAGACTCAGTGGCTCTTTGGGCACCAATGGATCACTTTGATGAATTTCACATGTTTTTTTGTCATCAGGGGGAGTACCTGGAGTCTCTTCAGAGGACCGATAAAGTGAGGTAGTCCTGGAATCCTTATTTTCATTTGAAAATTGACATGATGAAGCTATCTGAAGTATTTTTAAAACTGCATCTGTCATGTCATTAGCTGCTTTATTGATTTCTGATTTTGAGAACATCTCATTCCTAATTTTACTCATCCATTCTTCAGGGGTCATTTCATGAGACATTTCAGAGGTAAAAGATGAAGTTTGTATAAGGTCACAATAGCTTATCTGTCTTGGGGGCATGGTTATCATTTCTTTGAGTATGTCAGTTAAAATGTCTGTAACAATATATTCTGATGCTTTTTGTATTTGATACTTTTTGTCATAGCTTAAACCTAATGTTTGTTTTTTTGGCTTTACTTCTTCTGTGAACTTTTCTTCACTTAAAGAAGTTTGTAACCCCCAGTCATGAAATGCTACTCTGCCACAGGAAGCAGGCTTTGTAGGAGATTCAACTTTTCTCTTGTGTCCAAGACTGGTATCTTCCCTCTTAAATTGTTCTTTCATAACCTGTTCTTGCAATAGTGCTTTCTGACCTCTGACAGATGACACAAGGACACTTTCTACCATTTTGTCTATTTCTTCACTATCATCTTCTGAATAAAAGACCATGCCAGGAACATTAACAGGTGGAAGTGGTTTTCCAGACCTAGGACCAACCTTTGTTGTGCCTGCGAGTCTATATTCTTCCTTAAGAAGGATAGGGCTTTCCAGTCTGGGACATTTACTGTGACTAATGCCTACTTGCACCTCTTCTTCCTCCTCTTCTTCTTGATCCTCTTCCTCTTCTGCTTCAGCTTCTTCCCCCTCCTCTTCTTCCTCATTCAGTTCAGTGAAGATGTCATCCAGTAGTTGAAGGATTATTGTGGTTTCTTCAGATTCAATTAGTCTCTCATTGTTAAGTTCAGTTTGTATATAACCCAGTATGGTGCTGATGGCTTCTTCAACATAACCAATCACAGAAGATTGTAAAAAAACGTTTGACACTAAATTTTGGATTTCTTCTTTTACAATTACATTAGCAATATCTGATTCAGTACTATGAACAGGCATAGGCATAGGAATAGGCATAGGCATAGGCATAGGCATAGGCATAGGCATAGGCATAGGCATAGGCATAGGCAAGGCCATTTTGCTAGTACTGATTTGGATAGCTACATCATTATACTTTTTGGGTGACTTTTCAACATATTCTTCCTCAAAAGTAACTTCTGTTGCTTTTGTTTCTTTTTGCTGAGAGAAGTTGGAAGCTGCAAATATCATCAACTTTTCTAAAATAACCTGCACCATATCCTCTGCAATGTCACACATTGGTTCCAGAGGACTAGAGACCGTGGCTTTAAAAGACTTTTCTGGTTTGCTAAAAACATCTTTGCTAGGTGAACCTAACTTGAGGGTGACTGAAAGGTCTTCTTGTGAAAATATCTCAATGCATTTTCTTTCAACTGCAGACTGGAGCTTCTCAAGCATAATTTCCACAATATCTGCGGCTACTGAACAGATATCTACATTGGAAAGCACGCTCTCTTTGCCACTTTCAAACTGGTCAATAAAAACTTCAGCTGTAACAGCAGAGAGAGAAGGAATTGCTTGGGTTAAGTCAGCCACTATTTCTTGAAAAATGTTTTGCAAAATCAATTCTGTTTCTTCTTTTAGGTGACATTTAAAATTAACAAAAGTATTTTTTAACTCCTTTATCTCACAAATAATTTTTTCTTTTTCTTCTAAGGAATCAATTGGTAATAATGCTTCTGTTTCTGTAGTAGCATCTTTCTTCTCACCTACTTCAACTAGAGATAAAAGCTGACTGTCGGACTTACAGACCCTTATCTTGGAGAGATTATGGCTAATTTCTGCCATGTCATACTTGACAACTGTCTCTTCCTTCCTGTTGGCATATGCTACTTTCAAGACGTTGTTTTCCAGTTGGGTAGGTCTTGATATTTTTGTTACTATGGTCTGCCCTTCTGTCATTGTAGGCAAGTTTACTGTCTTTGAGCTAATATCTGTACAACTGATATTTTTAGCTGTGGCTACAGCATAGGTTCTGTAGGCAAATTCATCACTGCAAGTACTACAGAAACTTGAGCTACCTGATGAGAGAACCGAATCATCAGATAACGGATACATATTTGTACGCAACCTTTCTTCATACATCGTGATGGCTGGATATAAAATACTGGTTACTGTAGCTACAACCCAGGTCATTACATTCTGAAGTATGTTATTTAATTCCTCAGCAGATATCTGCAAAGAAAGCAGATGGGGATGGATAGAGAATTAAAACATTCATGGACTTCATGTATACAAAGTGACTTACCCTACATGTAACTGGGGGAAAATAAAATAAAATAAAGTGTAAAAATTTCTAATTAGTAAAAAATACCCCAAAACCAAAGTGCACATTCCTTATCACAGAAGACACATTAGAAGAAGCTAGAAGATAGTCATAGTTTAGAAAAGGATATGGTCCCAAGAGAATTGTGGGAGAGGAACTCTGGAGCCTGGACTCAAGTTAATTACACTTTCATTTTATAAAATGAGTCTCCCTTTTAAGTGAACTATGATATCTATTCTATGGCATAGTGGAAAGACTATTGAACTTGAGAGTCTGATAACCTGGGTTTGAGGTCTGACTCTGCCTTCTGTTAGCTGTGTAATTTCTCTGTTCTCTGTTTCCTTATTTTCAAAATGGGGATCCACCTTGCAGGTTTGTTATAAAGTTCAAAATAACATGCAAAAACACTTTGTGAACTTAGAGGTTGTCATATAAATATGATCATTACCCAGAATGCCTCCACCAAAGTCCTCTTCTTGGTTCAGAGGTAATCCTGTGTTCTCAAAGACTATAACAGCAGAGTGCCAACTCTGTCAGGTCCTACTGAGCTGGAAGATTGTCCAAGGACCAGCTTGATCAAGTTCAGAGACACTTAGCAACAAGAGATAGACTACTTGATGATAGATTTGGGCTACAAGCAACTCAGGAAACCATCTACCAAAGTGTGAGAAAATTGTAAACTGTATAGGTGAAGAGAAGGGAGTACTCACACAGGTGAAATTACAGTTCATTCCAAATACAATTATTATCCAAGGATCTTGCACTTCATAAATATACTGTTTGCTGAATTAGAATTTTGTCATTAGAATGCAGCTGGTGGCATAGTAGAGCATTAGACCTGGAGTCAGGAAGACCTGAGTTCAAATATGATCTCACTTAGTAGCAGTATGATCTTGGACCAATCATTTGACTTCTGTTTGTCTCAGTTTCTTCATCTTTAAAATGAGAATAATAGCCCCCGTCTTCTCAGGTTTGTTGTGAGGAAAATGGAGATAATATTTTAAGTGCTTTGTAAGCCTTAAAGTAGTATAGCAATGCTATTCTTAGTATTGTTATCATACATGGTGTCCCAAAAGGTTTAGTGTGGTTTTGAGCTTTTAAATCTTAAAACTCCACTACAATTTGGGGGGGGGGCACTGTGGAGAATAAGAAATAAAAGATATTCCATCTCCTATAAGAAACCTGAGTTTTTTCATTGCTCTGTGTAAAAGCCTTGTTTTTTTTTCTTTTGGATTGGGCCCTTTTAAAGGCAAAGGAATAGGGAAAATGAATTTGGCATCTCTGCAGTGATTTCAAAAAAAGGAGGGGGGAGGGATTAGCAAGAAGGAAAGCAGGGCACATGGCCTGAGCAATGCTTCTTAAATCTACAATCAAACTTCCCCTGAAAATATTCTAGCATATTGTAGTCTAGCATACTGAGGAGGTTTCTGGCCATCAAGGAGAGATGTCCCACATAGTTAAGTGATTTGCAGCCAAGAGCCTGTCTGGGTGAGGTAAGAGAGAAGGGCCTAGATGAGAAGCTCAGTGACCTCTTTGGCTAGGTTACCTGGTAGTCTTTTGCCTGTCTGTATCAAGTGGTTCCACACACATCACTCAAATGCGTCTCTATATGTATAATTTAGATATATATTTACTTAAATGTGTATGTACTTATACATACATACCTATATATTCACATCTGTATTTTTCTCTCTACTGAACCAACCTCAAACAATAGATCAAAAAGGCAATTCATGTGTTTCTGAATTGGAGGTTGTGGGTAGTTTGTGAGAATGGAAAATTAAGTTGGTAGAAGTTGGGAACTAAGAACCTTCCTGGTCCTGTTTTGTCCATTTAGCCAAGGAAGCTAAACCCAGGCTGAAGTTAGGGGAACATGCTTGCTCAGTGACCAGGGGGACTCACTTCAGTGTGACCCAGCTGTAGAAGTAGGGGCCGAATGGAAAGAAAATATACACTGCTTAAGAAAGATCTAGTCTAGATTCAGGTAGCTGAGCAGGGGCACCTAGAAGGAATCCCAAGATAAAATAAATTCCCCAACTGTATTAAACTAAGCTCTGTCTCTGTCCAAGGCATCTATACTCACCAACCTGCACATATATTTTTGATGTTCATAGATCCTGTCGCTGAAAGCCCTTTTTGGGGGTGCTTTTAAGGCTTTCAAACTTTCTAGGTACTTTGTAGTTATTTGACTTTCCTATTATTTCCCCTGGGATTTTGTTATTACATAGAAATATTGATTTTGTGGGCTTGTTTTGTTGCTGACTCAAATTGCTTCAACTAGTTTCTTTGATTTCCTAGGATTTTTGAAGTATGTCATCATCAAAGAGGGACCATTTTGTTTCCTCTTTGTCTAACTTTAAGCCTTTGATTTCTTTCATTGCCCTTACTACTTTTGCTAGTATTTCTAGCCAAATAACAGTGGAGAGAGTGGTGCCTGAAAGCTCCTGCTGTCTGTGGTTTATTTGGACTGTGGATGATAGAAGAGAGAGAAACTTTAGGAAAGAATCTAAAACCCATGCATGGTGACTTTTTGCTACAAAGGGAAATGAATTACTGCCTAAAATATAGTAGTAGATACTTCAGATCCCATCATTTTTCAGGTGCCATGGTCAGGGCTTGTATCACAGGGAAATCTGGACCTTGTTCTTATAGGCTTACAATATCAGACTGGAAGGAACCTTAAAAATCATTTTACCTACCAAAGAGGAAACTGAGGTCCAGAGAGGAGGAGAGTATAGGACATACTAGCTATCTGAGGAAGGTCTCCTTGGAATCAGGATACCTGGGTCTGAATCTTTCCCCCAACATTTACCACATGGGCAAGTTAGTTCACCTCTCTAGGCCTCAATTTCCTCACCTATAAAATGTAGTTCTAATATAGACTTGACAGGGTGGTTGTAAGGACCAGCAGAGCTAGTGGATGGAAGTACTATGTGAAGCTTCAACTGGCACAAAGCACCTATTATTACTATCCTAGAACAGGGTCATGTAATTTGGCCTTGATCCCAAAGCTCCCAGGGCATTTTATCAGCTGTTGTGCTGTTGGATGTTGTGTGTGGAAGAATCATGTCGACCAATAGACTTAGTCTTGGATAGCTGGAGCCTAAAAGGAACAATCCTAGAGGTAAATCTGAAAAGTGTCTGGGGCAAAGCCAGGTGTTTGTAGGACTCTCCCTGCCCCAGAACTGGGGAATGAAAGATCTCATTTTCTAAATTAAAGAGGCTCCAGAAAGCAGGCCTGCACTAGGGGTTTAGACTGGCTATCCAGAAACCAAGGTAAAATAGAGCTATTCCAGAGAAGTTGAGGGTCAAGTGCAATATGATAAAAAAGAATGCTCTTTCCCACTGACTCCCTTTCTGAAATAGGACGACTATGCCTTCCCATTAAGATAGAAGCTAATCTTTTGGCACCAGCATCTGCTATTGGGCAAGGATGTCTTGTGTGTTTTTATCATGTGTCTGTATGTAGGATTGGGGACATAAAGTCAGAGTAGATGCTATTCCCTTGTGCCTCCTCTTTCTTGACCCAGGATTTAGGGTTCATAAATGAAGCTACTTGGCATTTCCTGATCCCAGTTCCAACTTCAAGCAATAATAGTTTACATTTATGGAGTATTAAAGTTTATAAAAGTAATTTCTCCCAACAGTGTTAGGTGATAGGTAGTATAAATATCATCATTATTCCCAGATTCTAAACTGAGGCTTAGAGAGTCTAGGTTAACAGCTTAGCTAGATACATGGCATAGACATGGCAGAGGTGGACCTGGAACTCAGGGCATGTGACTTCAAGTCTTGACATTCTTTTTCTGTTATTAGATGCTACCTTGTCTGGACAATGTTATCCATAACCATCTGAAACTTGAGACCAGAGTAGACCTGGGCATCCTGGCATATTTTGTCAGGGAATTCCCTAGGATAGACTGAGTATTCACCAGGGAGATGTTCCAGTCTGCAAAGACATTGTTAGTGTCCTGGCATATGGAAGGTCAGGGTGAGCTTTGAATGACTGGTGGCTGTCAGGTCCCCATGGCTTCTCTTAGAAATTAGAGTTAGGCATGTCACTTTTCCTAGTCATGCTATTGGTCCTCTGTAAACACACCTCTTGTCTCTCTCCGGCAGCAACAGTTTCTCTGGGCAGAGGGAGAGAGATTAGAGTGACATCTGGACAGAGAGGAACTAAAAAACTTGTGGATGAGGTAGCCTGCTGCATTGCTCTTTACAGTATAGCTCAATAGAAAATCAAATTGCCACCTTGTTTTCTCCATATATCCTTTCAAAATAACATACTTTTTCTTGTAGACCGTTCTGCGGATACTGTTGTTGCCTGAAAAGCAAAGGATTATTGTTGAGCTTTTTGCTTCAGTGATAATAAGACTAGACATCTTCCTTCCAAAATCCTCATCGTTAAATCTAAGGCTTGTCTTTATATTTGGGAGAGTGTTAGAATTTCACAAAGAAGAAAAAAAAATTTTTTCCCCAGGCTCTCTCTTGTCCTATCGGTAGATTTGGGTTTCTGTGGTAGATAACTGTTAATAGACAATTGGGTCTCCTTAACTAGGTCTATGGGGAGTTGGAACACACAGAGAAATGGTTTGCTATAGGAATGAGCTATTCCCCTATATTCTATGGAGTTTCATCATGGCATTTGATGATTGCAACAACTTTTACCTTGTATACAATTTTTTTTAGTTTTTTTTTTTTGCAAGGCAATGGGGTTAAGTGGCTTGCCCAAGGCCACACAGCTAGGTCATTATTAAGTGTCTGAGGCCGGATTTGAACCCAGGTACTCCTGACTCCAGGGCCGGTGCTCTATCCACTGCACCACCTAGCCTCCCTGCTTGTATACAATTTTGAGCCAGACTCAGAGAATGATAAAATTATTGAATCTCAGAATTGGAAGGGACCTCAGAACCCACTCTGTCCAATCTGTCCAAACCCATATTTGCTAAACTGAATGGCATTGGATTGCTATGGACAAACTGGAAAGGGTCGAGAAGACAATGAAGAGGAGACTGAAAAGTCCAGAGATTATGCCACATGAGGACAGATTAAAAAGAACTGAGAATGTTAAGTCTTGAAAAGGGAAGGAAGGACAGGATGACAGTATTCAGATATTTAAAGGGTAAGCTGCTATATGGAAGCTAGATGAGATTTATTCTACTTGACCTCAGTGCGTGGCAGCTCCTGAGAAGCAAGTGCCAGTTTCTCTTTTCTGTAGAGATCACTACCAACTTTCCAGTTGATTTGCAACCTCTGACTTATGATCTGACAAGCCACCCAAATCTTGCTTCCACAGCATATAGCCTAGGCCTCATCTAGGCCCTTTCTCTCCCTCCTTTGGATCTACTTCCTGTTTAGTCTCCTTGCCACTCCATCCTGCACATAGAGGCTTGATGTTCCTAAAGTCCTCATCTGACCAGGAAGGACTCAGATTCAGCTCCTGTATAAGGAACTCTAGGAATGCTTCATTGCCTCTGGGATGAAATATACTAAGATGCTCTTCTACACCTAATTCCTGAGAAATGCAAATTGGGGATTGTATTCAATCAATTTTCCTGTAAATTCCACCTGCTGGCTAATCATGAGTGATATTCTGCTTCACATCTGGAAAAATCTACTTGCTTGCTCTCCCCTGACCCAATTCTTTTTTTTTAGGTTTTTGCAAGGCAAATGGGATTAAGTGGCTTTCCCAAGGCCACACAGCTAGGTAATTATTAAGTGTCTGAGACCAGATTTGAACCCAGGTACTCCTGACTCCAGGGATGGTGCTTTATCCACTGCGCCACCTAGCTGCCCCTCCTGACCCAATTCTTGAAATTTACTCATCCCCCCCAATTCAAAAAGCCCCTAAGCTTTCCTTTAATTAGAAATCAGATTTCTTTTATTATGGTTTATATCCTGTTAATTGTTTTCTTTTAATGTATAAATATCTGTCTCCTCCTGCATTTGGGGTCCAGTACCAAGCTGAGCAGGCATAGTCCCAACTTATTATGTCATTAGCATGCATTGCTTAATAATATGCACTGATAACATGGGAGTGATGATCAATCTTGATGGACTTGCTCATGCCATCAGTGCAACAATGAGGGACAATTTGGGGTTGTCTGTGATGGAGAATACCATCTGTATCCAGAGAAAGAATTGTGGAGTTTGAACAAAGACCAAGGACTATTACCTTTAATTTAGGGAAAAAAACCTGATATCTTATTGTCTGATCTTGCTATCTCTTATACTTTATGTTTCTTCCTTAAGGATATGATTTCTCTCTCATCACATTCAATTTGGATCAATGTACAACATGGAAACAATGTAAAGACTGACAAATTGCATTCTTTGGGGGTAGGGGATGGAAGTAAGAATCAGGGGAAAAATTGTAAAACTTAAAATAAATAAAATCCTTAAAAAATAATAAGAAAGAAAAAAGTAAAAAAATATGCGCTGATAAATCAAACTTTTTTCCCCTCAGTTATTTTAGATTTCGCCCATGAGACTTTTTGGTGAAATCAGCCGGACTGAGAAAGGGCTTCAGCCCCAAGAATGGCATCTTAGTTTTATGGAATACTGCCCTGAAGGTAGGTAACCCTCTCTTGATTTCAAATTCTTTCCAACTACGGTGAGGTTTACTCCCACACTATTGGGAAAGAGATATTCCCTTTAAGGGGACAATGAGTTTTGGTAATAGTAAAATATCAAAGAATTCCCCTTGGAAAGATTTCTTTTGGCATGAGACAAGGGGAAGAGCTCATTTATAAACTGATATACCTCTTAGGGAAATTCTTATTGGCCTGGAAACAAATAGATTCTCATACAAGAGTGAAAGGGATGACTATAAAGATAGAACTCTCAAATTATGCTAAAATATATAAAAATACAAATGGGTCCCAAAGTTTACCTGAAGAAGGGACTTTTTAATTACTTCAAATTTTAGAAAATTATGCACACTAAACCTTTTCTGTCTTATTTTGTATGCATTTTTATGTCTTAAAAATATCTTTTTCTTGTTTAGTGTTTGTAGTTTCTACTACCTTGAAAAGATTTTTTTTAGGGGAAAATGCAGTCTATAGGAAAACTACTCAAAAGCTACAGCCAAAGAATTTAATATAGTGGAGATTAATGTATTTTCTTTTTTTTATTTTTTCAAGGCAATGGGGTTAAGTGCCCAAGGTCACCCAGCTAGGTAATTATTGTCTGAGGCTGGATTTGAACTCAGGTCCTCCTGGATGAGGATTGGTGCTCTATCTACTGTGCCACCTAGCTGCCCTGATTAATGAATTTTCATACTTGAAGCAGTTTTCCCAACCTTCTGTAATCTGATGCTATACTCTGCCCTAGTAAGCAGGACTAACTCCTACTTTAGGTTTTTCAATGAAAGATTAGGTTACAAAGAAAAAAAGACCTTCAAAATACTTTCTCTGTCATTTCATCCCTGGTCAGGATGGAGTTACAGAGACAAAATCAGATAATCAAAGAAAGGAATTGTGGCACTAAATATGAATTAAGATTCCCAATGATGTTAACTGCTAAAAAACATTTTAGGAGATTTAGGAGACTGAAGATTATTATTATTTTTTTTTGTTTTTGCAAGGCAATTTGGTTAAGTTATTTGCCCAAGATCACACAGCTAGGTAAATATTAAGTGTCTGAGGCTGGTTTTGAACTCAGGTCCTCCTGACACCAAGGCTGGTGCTCTATCCAATGCACCACCTAGCTTCCCCCTGGAGATTAATTATTAAGGAGTTTGGGGATTAATCATTTTAAGATTGCAGAGGTGAACTCCTAGGATTTAGGGTCATTCCAGGAACTCATTCCCTTCTCTTTCTCCTATCTGATGTCATTTAGCAGAAGCTTAATACATCTTATTGAGTCTTGGTGAAGTGAGTGAGAATTTGCTTTAAGAAAAAAATAAAAATTAAATTCTATAAAAGATTCAAAGATAAACAGCACTTAGATGACTTTTTCTCCAAAATGATAAATCTATTATTTTAGCATAATGAAAGAAAGCAGCTAGTTTAAAAGTAATCCCAGCGTGAAGAAAAGAAATAGACATGTGGTTTGCATTTTAAATTAATTTGGAACTTAATAGCCACCTCTTATTAATCTTGTCTTGACCATGAAAAGAGAAAAACTTGTTTAAATCAGGGAACAACCTAAAATGAGTAAAATTTAACTAAAGAATGGAAAGGATGATATAAATTGAAGAGGAGTCGGTATGGAGAGACTACCTACTTCACCCCTACCATCTCCTAGGCCTAAACCCTGGATAGATATTTACAGTGATAGGAAGGAAGGGAGGTGACCAGGTACTGGGAAAGTTTTTGGGAAGACTGAAGTAGAACTTTCAAAGCTTTATATGCAAGAATTAATTATTTAGGTAAACTAGAAACAAAGTCGCTAAAGAAAATTAGAAAGAAATAATAACAGTATTGAAATTGCAGTTATGCAAATTATGTGCTAAATTGAAGAGAAGAAATTCTATAAAATAAATATTATCTATATAGATAATTTGGGAAATGGTTAGGAAATATTGTACTTTGCTCCAGAAAGACCATTATGGTAGCATATTCTCTAGTTTTTAGAATCTTGTGAGCTCCAAACTAAGGGGCTGGGAATGTGAGACTGGAATGCAAAGCTACCAGATAGAATATCTTCCTATCTTTTGTTTAGGATTAAAATTGAAAAGCGTCAAAGGAAAGAGAGGATGAGGCCAGGTTATGAACATAAAAGAAACTGATTTGGCTCTTTGGGCTATTTTTGAAAGAAAGTAAATGGAAAGTTTATGGAAATGAAGAGCTAATTGTTAGCTCTGAATTCTGAATTTTTTAAAGCACAAGTGCTGACTAGTAGCTCTGGAAAATTGAGATTTTGAGTTGTGGTTGTAAATCCAGATTTAATTTGGTTGAAATTTGTTCTGTAATTAAATTATGGTGTGGTGAAATGTGATCTCATATTGTGTCATCAAATGCAAAAAAATGAAGGGAAACCTGGGCTACACTCCTGTTTCAAAAATTTATTAAGCTGTGTAATCTTAAGCAAGTTCTCTTATCTGTTTTACCTCAATTTCCTGATCTATAAAAAGGAAAATAAGAATGGAACCCACCTCCTGGCATTATAAGGATCAAATAATACGATGATCATGAAGTGCTCAACATGGTGCCTGGCGTATGGTAAGTACTAGATAAATGTTAATTATTATTACTTAATTGAAAGTAATTGCTCCATACTTTATAACTCTACCCAGATTTTTTATGTGATTAGTATAAAAGCCAAAGGTAATAAGATTAATGATTTTCTATATGCATTTGGCTAAATTGATGTTATTTGATTGGTAACAAGTTTTGTTTCATGTTTTAAATACATGATACTGTGACAGAAACACTGTGAGAAACCATTGTATCAGAAATGCTACCGGAAGCTAAGTGGTACAATGGATAGAGCACCTGCCCTAGAATCAGGCAGACCTAAGTTCAGATTTGACCTCAACCCTTAATAATTACCTCGGGCAATCACTTAACCCCATTGCCTTGAAATCTCCCCTCCCCCCTCGCAAAAAAAAAGAAATATTAGAAAAATAACTTCTCTTTTAATCTGGATGCCCTTAGATTACAGCCTGAGCAGTTAATGTGATAAAAAGAGACATTTGAAAATTGTTATTTAATGGGCATATTAATTGACGGGGGGAAAGTTGCACAGACTCTTTAAAATATTCTTATCTGTGAGGTCCCTTGAGACTTTGTATTCAGGTAAAATCAAAAGGTTGCAAAAGTCTGAGAACCTAGAACTGAGAAAATAGGACCCCTTTGCAACTCCTGTCAAAGTGAGGAATTTAAAAGTTTAATATAATAAAGTGAGTTTTCACTTGGAAGTTTTTGGCTATCACTTATAAAAAATAATGAAAATGTAGGGAGTGTTTTAAAGATCTAACTTCAATACATTAATGTCCTCTATCAGGTAATTTGCTTTATGGTTGGTTTTGATTTATAAGTAAAGGATAAATGACATGTAACTGTTAGGGAAACATGAAAAAATTAATAATATTCAAACCCTAAGCTGTGATTGATATAATTTTGCTATTTGAAATGAAAACTTTTAGGGTTGTAATTTAATATTGTTTTGAGCTTTGATTACAGGGATGGTTATTTGAAGTGCACATTAAATCAGCTATCCACCAGTCAAGGAGAAAATTGAATATTCTAAAGTCTGCTAAAGGTAGATGTCTGTCACTTGGAAAAGGTGAGGGGATGACCTTGGACTGCTTAAATTAAGATACTTTTGACTCCATTTCGCTATTTTGCTATTTTTTTCTAAACAGGAAAATTTCTTACCTGGATAATTCTGAGCCTGACAATGTAAACCTGTGGGAAAAAAGTGAAACTTTAGTACATGATTAGCTGTCAGATATAATTCATGATTGTAATCAAAGAAAGCAAAAAGAGTTTTTTCACTGATATGGTATGTCAAGTCACTCTGTGCCCTTGAAGTGATATTTTGACACTATTGTAAAAAACTATGTACTCCTCCTTTTCCTTTCATAGCAAATTTCAATAATTAGGTCAGATGAACAGCAGAGCTTTGTAAGTATAATACTAAATTTATTGATTGGTACTGGAATATCTTTTACTATAATAGAATGCAAAATCTTAAATGAAAAATGAAAAATCTTAAAATTTTAATCTATATTATAGTCAAATTGTAATATAGGGATGATATCTTCCTAAAAGGGGGAATTAGACAAAGTAATAGGATAAAGATGTAATAATATAAATAATATAAAAGTTTTTTAATTAAATGGAAAGGTAAAATTTGAGGAAACAACAGGAATAAATGGTTTTCCGTGAGAACTAGATACTTATGTATACGATTGATTTCCAAATGTTTTTAGTGGGAAATTCAGGAATTGATTATGGGTTTTTTTGGCTTTTTGCAAGGCAAGGAGGTTAAGTGACTTGCCCAAGGTCACACAGCTAGGTAATTATTAAGTGTCTGAGATCATATTTGAACTCAGGTTCTCCTGACTCCAGAGCCCATGCTCTATCTATTGTGCCACCTAGCTGCTCTGTGATTACATTTTAATAATAGGTTCTAAAAATTAGATTAAGGATTTACATTGGTAATTATAAAGAAAGTGAAATCATTTTCCCATTTCAAAGTATCTAATAATTTTAAAAAAATGAAAGGTTATGATCCTTATCAATATTTTTTTAGATTCTATCAAGTTAAGGGTTTAGGTAAAGATAAAAACAGCAAGTTGTATATAAAAACTGCAATTTTATAGTCTCAGGTGAATTATAATTTGATGTTCTTATATCTTTGTTAATAGGATCAGCTCTATAAGATTTGAACTGGTTTTCACCACATGAATTAGTTACTGGAAAGCCAAATTTAAGAGTTGTATTAAATTGTAATAAATCTTGTTACTGTTGGATTTTTAGAAGAATTATTTAGGAATTTCTGTAAGTGATATGCAATTGTAGAAGCAAAGCCCCTTCAGAGCTGTCCTGAGCATGAGGCCTATTCCCATATGTCCAAGAGAAACTATTTCTAGGGACCGGAGGACTACATGGGATCTCTGGGACTGGAGACAAAATGTTTTGATTAAATGGATGTTGGGAGTGGGTTACTAGGATTCTTTATTTCTCTTGATGACTTTAAAACTGATGATCATTGTATTACCTTGACTTTTTTGTTTTATGGTGTTTGAGTTTGCTTGGTTACTTTGGTGACATTAAATCTCCTCTCTCAAAATTAGTCCATTGTGAATAAGTAGTTTGATCTGTAGCCTGACTTAGCTTACCTATATAGTCTATTTAACAAATATTTGTATATCATCATTATCAAATTATTCATAATCATATTCATATCAAATTCATAATCATTCATATAAAAATTTATAAGTCAGAACCTTTCAGTTTTTAAATTATTAGATAGATACTTTGAAATGGGAAAATAATATCACTTTCTTTATAATTACCAATGCAATTTTATATGTAAAATCCTTAATCTGTTAGCTGTTGTACTAAATTATGCAAAGAGGAAGTTGTCTTTTTTTGGTACATAATGTGATGGTGTGTATGAGCACATTACAAATTTTAAAAATTTGATTTACAGATAAGTGATCCATGGGGGGAATGAACTAGTTCCCTCTCCAATTAATCAAAATGGGGCATTGAGAGATTTGTGGAAATTGTATAAACCAAAGTGAGTTTATCTTGTAAAACAACTCCATTTTGAGACCTAAATTGCTATTTCCTGTAAATTCTATCTATTTTGTTAATTATGGAACCGAGCAACATTCTGTTTTACAACTGGTAAAATTTACCTGCTCACTTTCCTCTGTCTAACTCAGAAAGCTACGCATTTTTCCTCTAATTAGAAATCAGGTTACTTAATCTTCTCTATCTTTTAATGCACAGAAATTTGCCCCCCCCCCCCCTGCATTCAGGTCCCTGTGCCAAGTTGAGGAGTTCTGGTTCCAATTTGTTATGCAATTGACATGCATTGTTTAATAAGTCAATATACTCAGAAGCTCAAGCCTTGGTTTCTGTAGTAATTTCAGATTTTTGCCCATCACTAATTTGGTTTTATACTTACGTATTTGAGAGAACTTCAGACATGTAGTCTTCTTTGGATATTGGATCTAAAAATCATTATTTGTTTATAACATTCAAAGACAGACAGACAGACAGACAAAGAGAGAAACAGAGAATGAATACCTCTTGGTCCCAGGCCATTTGAAAATGCTAAGAGCAATTCCCCAATTGAGTATTTATTCTTCTGCTGGGAGGCAATGTGAATGTGTTAGTTATTAATTTAATTCATTCACTTACTCAATGTCCATGTGTTTCCCTCCTGTCTTCCCACTCCAATATTGTCCACCTTACATTATAAGTTCCCAGAGGGTAGGAAGTAGCTTCTGTCAGTTTGCTTAGGACATTAGCTTGCAAAAGCTCGGCAGGTAGATAGGGGCTGAATAGTTTGAGATAATGGTGGTGATAATTTCAGCTTTTACAAGGAATATATTTATAGTTGTACAGGGATGATGGATACAACAGTCTATCCATGCTTACAATATTCCTGCTGAAATACAATTAAAAAAGTAGAATTCAATCAAAAGAATTCAATCTATTTCAGGTCCTTTTTTGTGGCCTGAATCCCTTGGGTGTACTAGTAAAGTAGGTGGATCCCTTCTCAGAATGTTTAACATAAAATACATAGGAGTTCAAAGGAAACCAATTATATCGAAGTACAATTATCAAAACATTTTAGAAACAAGCTCACAAATCCCTGCTTAAGAACGTCTAGTCTATTTCAACTTAGTTCATGGTCAGATAGTTACTCGAGATACTTCCCCTTTGAGCTTGGTATTTATAGGATCAGAAACAGAGGTCTAGGGAAAATCTCCAAGGTCAGTGAATCTACTCCCACCTCCATTTTCCCATGAGGAAATGGAGGCACAAAGAATGCCTTACATAAAGGCCCCAAACTAGTAATGTTTGAGAATGGATTTGAATCTAGATTTTCATTATTTCAAGTTCATGCTGCCCCCTTTTTGAGTTAGTTCAGAGTGGAAGGCAAATTCAGAGTCAAGGCTAACTGCTAACTCTTTTATTTCTTTTGGCACTATAGGGAGTTATGATTTCCTTGGTTATGGTACCCCTGTTCTGACACAGATTGCCATTTATTTCCAACTTTGGTAGACCATCTTTATAAATTTCTGTGATCCAAAGAATTCATTACTGATAGACAACCAACTAACTAAGCTTGCCAAATTCAATTCAGCTGATCTCTGGATGACAGATCAGGAGTCCACACTGGAAGTGTTCCGTTTGGAAGGATTGAGCAGAGTAGAGCTTCCCCCTATTGTCTCAGTTTTCCAGATTCCAGGATTTAGCCTCCAATTTCCCATGAGGCATCTGAGGAATAATTTAAAGGAAGTTGATTTTCTTTCAACCAAGATAAATGACTAAGAGAAATTCATTGATTCTAAGAATCTGTGCAAAGAGAGCTTTCCTTCAGTCCTTTGTGCTGCGTTGAGATTTGCGGGCTTGTTGAGAATGCATTTATCTTCCATTTGTGAGGAAAACAAAATGGGAAATGTGGAAATATACAGAGGTACTGAACAATGAGCCTATTGGAATGGATGTTTAAAAACCTGCTTCTCTAGTTCAGATAAAAAATTTTTAAGCATGGTATTCTCTGACCTTCATGACCAAAAAATAATCCAAGAGCTTAGACATAATATTTCAAGATTCCTTCAAAGAAAACTGCCCACATCTCTTAGAATCAGAGAGCAAAGTGTAAATAGAAAGAATCTAGTCACATCCTGAAATAAATCCCCAAATAAAAACTTCCAGGAACATTATGGTCAAAGAAAAAAACACTGCAAGCATCCAGAAAGAAGGAATTCAAGTACCAAGGAGACCTGGTTAGGATCACATAGGATTTAGTAGCCAGTACTATAAAGGAAGAGAGACTTGGAATACACATACCAGGAGGCAAAGGATAGGGGCTTATAACCAAGAATAACAACCAACAAAACTAAATATAATGCTACAGGGGAGAAATCTTTAATGGATCTTTAATGAAATAAAGGACTTCTAAGCATCATCTAAGCATGATGAAAAGATCAGAGTTGTTGAGAAGCTCTGAAGTTCAAACTTAGGAGTGAAGAGAAACATAAAAAGGCAAACACCTTTTTCCACCTTGCAGTACTCCTCTCCATTTCTCCATCATGCCCCAGGAACCTTTTCTTCCTGCAAGATCACATCAGTCCTAGATCTTATACCTCATCAGTACCTTCTATTTGAAGGGTAGAGGGCTCCTCCTAGAACATCTATTTAAGGAGGAGGGCTCATGCCAACTGTCTGTTAATTTTCTACTAGGCTATACTTCAGGATATACTATGTCCCAACACACTTGTTCCAGTCTGTATTGGCTTCAGATTTTATTGCTTTACTCTCTATCAATCTCTGTATACTTATCCAAGTTACAATGTTTTTTTTTAGTTTTTTTTTTTTTTTTGGCAAGGCAATGGAGTTAAGTGACTTGCCCAAGGCCACACAGCTAGGTAATTATTAAGTGTCTGAGGCTGGGTTTGAACTCAGGTCCTCCTGACTCCAGGGCTGGTGCTCTATCCACAGCACCACCTAGCTGCCCCTCAAGTTACAATCTTGCTTTCTTTGCTTTTCCTAAATACTACCTTGAAAGAATGTAACACGTGTTTCTTCTGGTCCCACCATCACACCATATTTCCCTTCTGGTCTCTGTAAACATGTTGTCATGAGACTGTAAATCTTGAAGTCTTTAGAATCTAAGTAACTCCAAAAGCTGCACCCTTGAGATGTTCTAGCAGTCTGCCTCTTTTTCCATGCCTCAGATGCCTGCCTGTGCTTTGATTACCCTTTTGACCCAGATATCCTTTGTACTGTTTTTTTTCTTCCAGGGAGACATGGTTCCTTTCTCAATAAAGTCCTGGGTTCTACTGTGATGCCACATTATATGCTTTGGTGTGTAGAAATCTGGTGGCATCTGTAGATGGTCCTGGCACTAGATAGGTTTTCTCATAGGGTTAGTTAATATAATCTTTCTCTAGGGACACCTTCCCTAATTAACAGTCATCTCTATGTAGAGTTCTCTCATTTTATTTGAGAATCTTGTAATCAATTTCTTGGAGCTTTCTTCTTATAATTGAATTTTATTTTATTTTCAGTTCCAAATTCTCTTCCTCCCACATCCATTGAAAAAGCAAGAAAAACAAAAGAAAAAAGAGAGAGAAAAAAAATATGCCTCAATCTGTACTCTAAGTCCATCAGTTCTTATAGCATGTTTCATTATGGGTCCTTTGAAACTGTGATTGATCATTGTGCTGATCAGAGTTTCTAAATTTTTCACAGTTGATTATCATTTAAATATTACTTATACCTAATGTAGATTGTTCTCACCTGCTTTTGCTTATTTCACTTTGCATCTGTTTATACAAGTCTTTACGGGTTTTTCTGAAACCATCCTGTTCATCATTTCTTATAGCACAATTCCCTCACATTCACACACCACAACTTGCTTGGCAAATCTCCCATTATTACTTCTGTTTTATATTTTTTTGCCACCACAGAAAAAGAGCTGCTATAAATATTTTTGTGGGTGTTAGGTGACACAGTGGATACAGTGCCAGTCAGTAATCAGAAAGACTTGAGAAGACCTGAGTTCAAATCTGGCCTTAGACACTTACTAGCTATATGACCTGGGCAGGTCAGTTCACCCTGTCTACCTTCATTTCCTCAATTGTAAAAATGAGAAGGAAATGGCAAGCTACTCCAAGATCTTTATCAAGAAAAACTCAAATGAGTTCATGAAGAGTAGGACATAACTGAAATGACGCAACAACAAAACAGCAAAAAAATTAGATCTTTTTGTACTTATGAACCCTTTTCTTCTTTCTTTGATCTCTTTGGGGCACAGACCTAAACATGGAATCACTGGGTCAAAGGGGATACAAAGTTGAATAGCTTTTTGGGTCTAGTACTTTCTAAAATTCTTACTAGTCATTTTTAGAAGAATCTACATCCTCAGAGTGTTTAGGACAATAGTGTAGCTTCCTCCTATAACTCCTATAACTTAGTAAGTACTTTAGGTATCTCCAAAGTTTCTATACCATTTTGAAAAATGCCTCAGTATCCCTGATTCTTTTAATTAGGAGTCCTTTGTATGGTTTTAGCTACCCTGTAGTGCTCTAGCAATGGAATATCCACATCACCCCTACCAGTCTCTGTCTGTAATCTTTCCCTGGCTTTTACTTTTTTTAAGGTTTTTTTTTGCAAGGCAATGGGGTTAAGTGGCTTGCCCAAGGCCACACAGCTTGGCTTTTACTTTTTAATGACTTTGTCTTTTAACTCCCGCAGAACTTTTTATTTTCAGCCTAGGGCCAACATATGATTCCCTTCTCTGTGACTTATGGTCATTTATTTTAGATAAGGAGTATAATCATAATTACTCCTTCACTTAGGAAAATTCTGAACATTTAGGCTGATTTGACTCTGTACCTTAATTTATATTTACATCTATTTCTAGTTAACATCTAGCCTCTATATGGTTGGGGCAAAGTTAAGCTAACCAAGACCATTTGGGTAAAGCAACAGCAGATTATATTTCGGTGCAGTGTTTTTGGATAGACAGGAGTCATCATGGGAAGTTGGGGGAAAAAGGCAGACCTTTGTCTTGAAACTTCCCTTAACTAGTGGAAGGGTACAACTGGTAGTGTCAACTTGCTTCTTCCACTTTGTGATGCCTTCCTTGAGATTTCTCTTTGCCATAGCTCAGCCCTACCTTAGTCTTACTTTTGCTAGTTGTCCCTGGACTTCCAGTTCTTTCTGACTCAGGTCTGATGACCCTGTTTCTCAGAATTTCTATTTAGATCTGAGATATAGCTCTTCTTTTTAATCCAAGATCCTCAGGGATCAAGTCTCTCAATCATTGATTCCAATAGAGAAATGTTCTTCCCTAAGGTTAATGAATTACCTTTCACTAGAGGGATAATCAATGGAGCCCTATTTTGAAACAGAACCAGATAAGGAATAGCGTTGCTGGTCTAAGCCATCACTCTAAGCAGACCAAAGTTAGAATGTTGTACTCAATTTTGGATATGTTTTAGGAAGTATATTACAGTGCAATCTGTCCATTACAATATAAGCTTAATATTTTGACTTGAAGCTCATCATTCAAGATAACCAGAAAATGAACTATGAGCCTTCTAGGGTTTAGGCCTGAGGCCCTAATTAGAAACTAATTCGGCTATGGCAAGGCCATAGGGTATTTGTTGTTGTTTTTTTGTTTGTTTATAACGTATGTGGACCTCACCATCCCTGGAACATGTGGTACACAACACCGCCTCCTTGCTCTCTCTGTTCCCATCACTTGCATTACCTTCACTTATCTTCTCTGCTTTTTTTTGAAGACATCACCCAATCTTTAAGACCTAGTTCAAGTCCCCCCCTCCTCTGTGAAGCCCTCTCAGGAAAGGCTGAAACAGTAACAGCTCACAGTGCTCCTGGCTTTATAGTTACAAAGTACTTTGCGCATGTTATCTCATTTGACCCCCTTTTTTATAGATGTTGATGTTGTAGTGTGTCCAGCCTTTTTCAACAACTACAATGCATTTTATTAACCATACCTAGTATTTCTATGGTACTTTAGTTTTCAAAGTGCTTTGTTTGGGGGCCCTTGTCTCCACAGTACCTGACACGCTAGGCACACAGTGAATGATGCTAACAATTTACCTGTCTCAAAGGAATAACTTGGCTTCCTTTTGGTTGGTTTCTCACACAGGGTTGTGGGGAGCTCTCTCTGTACGTACCACATGCAAAAAGAAGAAGAAAAAAGGCTCTTAAAATTTGAACATCTGCTCAAACTTGTTCTTTTCTTTACAATAAAAAGAAATAAATTGAAAGGCTTCAAGATCTTATTCTAAAAGTGAACAATATTTCCCTTGTCATAAGAAATATACAAGCAGAATTTCTTAGAAGGAAACAAAAATTCTTCAGAGAATTCCTTGTGCCCTCAGGGTAACTAAGTGAAGTCCAGATAAGTCAGTCAGCTCAGAGAAACTGAAAGAAACCTCAAGAGTTTTCCATCCGAGGCAATCAATCCTTGGAGGCAAATTTGGGGAGGATTTGAAGATGCAAAGCAGATGCTTGAAGCCATATTTGGCTTTTTGGCCAATGATCTTTGTTGCATCAACCGCTTAGAGAGTAGGGCTCTCTCTCTTGTTTATTATTGTTGTTCATTCATTTTAGTCATGTCTAACTCTTCATGACCCCATTATAGGGTTTTTTTGATATTTTCTTTGCCAATGGATTAAGAGGCTAAATGACTTGCCTAGGGTCACACAGCTAGTAATTATCTGAGGTCAGATTTGAATTTAGGTCTTCCTGATTCTAGGCCTAGTGCCCTATCTACTGAGCAATCCAGCTACCAGTTACAGAGATTAAATACCTTACCCAGGGTCACACAGCTAGTAAATGTCTGAGGTCGGATTTGAACTCAGATCTTCCTAACTCCATGCAGATCCTTCCTCTCAATCAACAGGGCGATCCAAGGAAATTCACTTCATTGCATTCTCCATAAAATGAGAAGTTAAGTGATTTGTCCAAGGTCATAAAATGAGTTAGTGACTGATCTAGGACTAGACGTCATTTAGCAAGTGATAAGGCTAGTGGTAACTTTTCCCCTTAATGGTACAGAATTTCTTTCAAATAATGTGGACCACATAGTTTAGACAATTAGTGCTCCATAGCACCTCTGAATCCTAAGTTGTTTTTCAGCCATATAAAGATCTGTAAATGCCACATGAAGGGAATGATTTCTATAACCTCTTGGGAATTACTTGCCATTGGTCATAAGGGGATGAGACGATATATTATGGAGAACCTAGCCAGTTATCTACCATTATAAAAAGAATTCAAAAGCAGTTTCTCGGTTTGGTGAGTATTAAGTAGCCCTCCTTTGTTTGAGTTAGGCAAGGTATCAGGGAGAATGTGGGCACCTGGAATTTCCATTTCTCTGACCTCATTTAATATTTCATTGCCTTGAATGGAGCCTCTTCAAATAAAATCTGTGATTTTGTTGGTGGGAGTACCCCTTCTACCAACACAGATTACAGCCCTTATATACCCAGATAACTTTCATGAGCTGCAGTGATGGAAAGAAATAATATTCCATTTTGAAGCAAGTTCCTCTGATAAAGACCTCATTTCTCAAACATTGAGAATTGAGTCAGAGTCATAAAACAAGAGCCATTCCCCAGTTGATAAAATGATCAAGAGATATGAAGAATTTTTGGATGAGGTTAAGTGTCATTTATGGTCATATTAAAAAGTTGCTATTTATGGTCATATTAAAAAAGTTCTAACTCAGTATACATTAAAGAAATGAAAATTAGAAAAATTCTGAGATACTACCTTATACCTATTAGGTTGCCTAATAGGATAGAAAAGGGAAATGACAAATGTTGGAGGAGATGTAGGGAAAATGGTACATTCATGATTGTCAATGTGAACTGATTCAACTATTCTGTAGAGCAATTTGGAGCTAGGCCCAGAAGGCTATAAAACAATGCATACCCTTGATCTAGCAGTGCCACTACAAGGTCTGTATTCCAAAAGTGATGAAAAACCAAAAGGAAAAGGACCTATATATACAAGGATATTTATAGCAGCTCTTTTCTGGTGATGATGTTTTTTGTCTTTTGTTCTCGACCTTGACATTAGGGAGGTGATGACATGACAAGCACATGAATTAAATTTGAGTGAGGGAGGGCTGAGCTAAGTCCCCAGCCTCACTTTCTTCTCATCTGGATCCAGTGACCAGATATGAATCAGGATGACTGGAGATGGCCCAGGATGTGAGAAAATCAGGGGTAAGTGGTTTGCCCAAGGTCACACAGCTAGTAAGGGTCAAGTGTTGGAGACCAGATTTGAACTCCAAGGTCAGTGCTCTATCCACTGTGCCTTAGCTGCCCTGCTCTTTTCAGGTGGAAAGGAATTAGAAATTAAGGGCATGCACAACAGTTGGGGAGTAGCTGAACATTTTGGGATATGTCATTATTATGGTATACTATTCTGCTATAAGAAATGATAAGTAGGATGCTCACAGTGAAACCTGGAAAGACTTACATGAGCTGATACAAAGTGAAATATACTGTGTACAAAGGAACAGCAATATTGTAGATGATCAGCTGTGAATGACTAAGCCTTTCTCAGCAATTCTGTGACCCAAGATACCTCTGAAGGACTTATGATAAGGAATGCTATCCATTCCCAGAGAAAGAGCTGATAGTATCTGAATATAAATGGAAACATACTTTTTTAAACTTTATTTTTCTTGAGATTTCTCTTTTTGGGATAAGGGATGTATGTTTTCTTTTATAACATGACTATTATGGAATATTTTGTATGAATACACAGTTATAGCTTATATCAAATAACTTACTTTCTCAATGGGGGATGGGGGTAGGTTGGGAGGAAAGAAGATAATTTGGAACTCAGTTAAAAACAAATGGTAAAATGTTTTTTTTATATGTAACTGGGGAAAAATAAAATAAAGTATGGTTATTACCCCCTCCCTCCCCTCCCCCAAAAGAAAGAATGCTCCAGTTGTAACACTTCAGGCAATGAGCACCTCTCCCTCTCCCTTAGACTGGTCTTTGGAATATAGATAATCCAATTTGTTGCTGAGCTCATCCTTGAAGCCTTTTTTACCTAGCATAGCTTGGATTCTGCTGACACAGCCTTTGAGCACCTAGCATCTCTACTGTGCCACCATAAAGATTTGGGAGACCTCCAGTGGACCACTGATACCTAAGGCTCATCTAATAAATTTTTTCAAAAACCTCCTTCCAGCATTTTTTGCAAGCTTTCAAACTTTCCATCAATTTCTTAAACACATCCAGTGCCCTTAGTGACAACATCTTTGATGGCAATGAATTGACTTTCAACATTAATATTCTTAGATTACTTATAATTTTTAAAAAGTCTTCTATGACCTCACTGCATTCAGGGAACTGGAATATGAATTTAGGCTAAGCTATTTGACTCAATAATGAATAAAGGATATATATATATATATATATATATATATATATATACATATATATACATATTAATACCATGTCATTTTTTATATATAAATATAATAACTCCTTACCTTGGATGGTCTTTTTAGTTGTTGGTCAATTGAAATATCAAATATGTTTTCATTTGAAGGAGAAGCTTCTGCTAAGGATGATGAAGATATGTTGATATCATTTGTGAATGAATTTTCATCTGGAAGAAATAAAAGTTATTGAGATGAGAGACTTAACATTCTTGAGAGGACAAATATCTTTAAATAGGAATTTTTATTAGAATTGGAATAGTTGCTTTATTGCTCAGGTGCAACCTTATGAGGAAGCAGCCACTGAAAGCTCTTTTCAGATATATGCCCGATGGTTTATCACAGGGCCTGACATCCCTAAATTTAACTGAGTTAAACTATTTATTGTTTCTAAGAGTCTCCTTTTAAAGTGCAAGCACTCCACATTAACAGAAATATTGTGTGATTATCAACTATTGAAAGACTTAGCTCTCTTCGGGAATACAGTGGTCAGACAATTCTAAAGGACCTGTGATGGAAAATACCACCCCAACCCAGAGAAAGAACTATGGAGTCCAAATGCAGACAAAAGCATATTATTTTCCATTTTAAAAATTTGCTTTATACTTTATGGGTTTTTTTGTTCTCTCATAGTTTTCCCCCATTTGTTCTGGTTCTTCTTTTTACAACATGATTAATATGTAAATATGTTTAATATAGTTATATATGTATCACCTATATCAGTTTACTCACTGTCAGGGAAAGGAGGAGGGAAGGAAGGGAGGGAGAAAAATGTGGATTTAAAAAATCTTCCCCAACATGAATGTTGAAAACTATCTTTGCATGTAGATGGAATAATAAATAAATTTATAGAAAAAAGAAAATACAAGCACTCAAGAGATGAGAAATGTTACAATGTTATAAGTCATTCAAAAGATGAGATATCTAAAAAATATTGAGAGGAATGAAAAAACTATCTGGGTATACATTATTAATATCAATAATCTGGGAATATATTAAAATAATATCCCTCTTGAGAAGGAATACTAAAAAAACTTTCTAAATATGGAAAAATAACAAAGAAAACCATGAAATCAGCAGCAAGCATTTCTAGACCACTTTAAGGTTAGCATTTCATTGAGGAACATGCTTAGGATCAAATAGCTAGTAAGTGTATGAGGTAGCATTAGAATCCAGATCTCCTTGTCTCCCAAGTCCAAAATTCTATCCATCGAGTTACCTAGTGGTCCTGGCCAGGATAAATGCAGCAGAGAAAAATAGAAGATGATTCAACCAAAGAAGAAGAAACAACTCAGAAAACAAGTGAACTGGGAAAATTGGATTTTGGCTTAATGTAAGAAAATGTTAGATATGAGGACTGATTTCCCCAAATCACCAAATGTTAGAGTTGGAAAGGACAAGAGCAACCCTTAGTCCAACATATACTCCCAACGGAATGGCACACCTCTAGAGCAGGAAGAGAAGGACCACTGAACATTTGGAACTCCGAGAATAGCTTTGAGGTGCTTCCTATAGAAGATGAAGGAAATGTATCCTCTGAGCAGAAAGTAGCTGCTTGTCCTCTAAGAAAGACGGAAGTAATCCACAGAGCCTATAACAGGGGAGAAACCCTCTGGGATGGAGGAGAACTGCCTGCACAGGACTACTAAAATGGGGTTTTTTGTATGTGGTAAGAACGGTAGAGAGGTCTGTTGTTTTCTTGAAGAATGTATCTAGGGCATGTCAGAGAACTGCCTAAGATTGGTCAGAATGCATTGTCATATCCTATGCTCCTAACTCTGGAGCTGGAAGGGACCTCAAAGGTTCTCTAACCAGTGGTGTCAAACTCAAATAGAAATATGTGACCACAAATTAACATGATCTAGGTTATATTGGGTTTATTTATTTTGTTAAACATCACACAATTATATTTTAATCTGCTTTTGGTTGCTCTCAGGAGTTTGATTGGCCAGGAGTTTAACATCCCAGCTCTAGTTCAACCCTCTCATTTTATAGATAAGGAAATAGGCCCAGAGATGAGAAATGATTTGGGCAAGATCACATAGGTTGGGCAGCTAGGTGGCACAATGGATAGAGCACTGGTCTGGAGTCAGGAGGACCTGAGTTCAAATGTGACCTCAGACACTAAATAATTGCTTAGATGTGTGATCTTGGGCAAGTCACTTAACCCCATTTCCTTAAATAATTGTTTTTAAAAAGATCACATAGGTTGATTAATACCGATTTCTGGTGATTCTCATGGATACAAAAGAACCTAAAAACAATGCTAAAGATTAGGCAAGTAGTAGTAAGTGTCTGAGGTCACGTTTGAACTCAGCTCTTCCTGATTTCAGGTCTAGTGCTCTGGCTACTGCACAAACTGCCTCTTTAGTCAGGAAGAACTGAGTTCAAATTCCACTCAAGACAGTTATTAGATGATTGACCATGGGCAAAACTTTGACTGTTAGGTAACTCTCTAAGATTTATCTACTTGTTAAAAGATGGAATGCAATAAACATTTGTGTTTCAACAAGAAAAATCACAGCCTTGTTCATTGAGGTATATAAATTTGAAAGTCATCTGCGAAGAGATGATAATTAAATCACAGAAACATATATCATTCCTAAGCAAAAAGGGACCTAGGTCAGAGTCTTTGGGGCTACATATATTTGGGAGTGGGTATGAGGTGATCCTGCAAAAAAAAAAAAAAACTAGAGAAAGAAGTATGAAGAGAACAAGGAAGAAGCAATGGAAAGCTTCAGAAAGGCCAAGGAAGATGACGACTGAGTGTGGGAAAGAATCAAATGTTTTGCTTTCACAGGGGTGAGAAAGGGTATTGCCAGAATCTCAGATGTCTGTGAGGATACTACATTACAAAAGCCAGTCTTTGTGGCAACTTGAGAGATGCCAACCTGTTTACAGGAAGGAGAGAGTTAAGACAAAAGGAAAAAGTTCAGTAACTTTGTATAGGTTGAAAGAGACTCTGTACTGTTGTCCCTTGTCCCTAGAGAAGCAGGTAGTTGTTCTTGCTCATTAGTATAATGGGCAAGGCGGGGAAAACGAAAGGGGGGGTGAATGTATCCATTAGATTTGTGACCCCCAGCCTATGATTGGCTTGAAGGGGCAGGAACAAAGCCTTTGAAAGTGTGTATAGCATCTAACATTTTGGGGTTTGGGAGCCCCTCTTTCCTTGAGAGAAGTGAGCATTTTAGGGTATCTTAATAAAAACCATTTTAATCACTCTGGACTAAGTATTCACAAGCCATTTGTAACACTGAGAAATGGTGATTGGGGCCATCTTAGTGATTGTTTTCCATAGTTACTGGCCAGAAGTCAGACTACAGAGAGCCAAGGGGGAAGTGGGTGGAGAGGGAATACAGTCAGTGAGTAGAGACCACTTGAGTAGTTTCCAGTGAAAGGAAAGATAGAAGAAGAGGAAGGTAAGAGAGAGAAAGCTGGTCAAGAAAATATTTAGGAATGAGGATAGGGGACATCTGGCCATGTTTATAGACAGCAATGAAGAAAGTAGATAAGGGGAGATTAAAAATGAGAGAAAGGGAGGGTTGGACTGATAAATGGGGCAAACTCCTAAAGGGGCATAAGGAAGAGGGCATCAGAGGTATAAATTCAAGGGTTAGCCTTGGGTAGGTAAAGCTAGGGAGACAGTCTAAGATAGGGAGGAAGGGAATTCAAGGGAGCTTCTGATGAGTGGCCTTAGTCTTAGAGGATAAGTTATTTATTGGGTGAGAAGAATGTAATGAGGGGCCATTGTTGGCTTGAGGGGGGAGTTCTGGAATAATTTCTGGGTATAATGTGATATAGTCATATACATGTGGATAAAACTATCTTGCAGAGGCAAAGATCCAGGTAAGGTTTTCTAGCATTTAGGGGAGCAAAGTTGTACCAGCAGCTGCTGCCACCACCTGGTTGTCCACAGAGTTTAACTGCTTCAAGTACTAGCAGTGGTAGAGAATGCACAGAGAAGCAAGTGGTTCAAGGTATGGGAAAACCAAAGAGCAAGGAGATAAATGCTTCAAAAGTAAAGATGAGGGCGGCTAGGTGGCGCAGTGGATAAAGCACCGGCTCTGGAGTCAGGAGGACATGAGTTCAAATTTGGTCTCAGACACTTCATAATGACCTAGCTGTGTGGCCTTGGGCAAGCCACTTAACCCCATCTGCCTTGCAAAAACCTAAAAAAAAGTAAAGATGAGAGCCTTATTAAACTATAGGCACAAGACCTTAACAAGAAGAAAGTGAGGCTAGAGTAATGGTAATGGATTGAAAAAACAGGGAGGGATTGAAGGATCAGAGGAGATTACAGATAGGAGGTTAAGGAGACAATGGAAGGATGGAAGATTGGGATCAGAGAGAACTTCAGCATTCAAGATTTGGGGGCAGAGGGGCAGCTAGATGGTGCAGTGGATTAGAGCACTGGCCCTGCAGTCAAGAGGACCTCAGTTCAAATCTGACCTCAGACACTTAATAATTGCCTAGTTGTGTGAGTCACTTAACCCCATTGCCTTAAATAAATAAAAAAAAAAAGATTTTGGGACAATGAACCCTGAGAGTCAAAAGATAGGTTGTGGGACTTGTAAGGAGATTTGTGCCCTAGAAGACCACGATGTTTCAGGGTCTGGTAGCTTGCAGAGTGAAGTCATCAAGGATGGTGACAAGATGATGGTGAGCCAGACTGAAGGAGGGGGAGTGGCCAAAGTTCAGGAGATGACAGCAACAAGGAGCAGGAGGAGATTGTGAGGGATGGGAGTAGAGAGAGCTGACCTCTGGGCCAGAGTGTAGAGGAAGAAGTCACAGCCATCACAGGAGAAAGTGGTGAGGAAAGGAGTGCGTTACAATTTATTTGTTTTCCAACTATATGTAAAGATAGCTTTCAACAATCGTTTTTTGTAAGGTTTTTAGTTCCACATTTTTCTCCCTCTCTCTCTTCCCTTCGAGCCCTTGCCTTTGACAGAGAGCAATCTAATATAGATTATACATGTAAAATTATGTTAACCATATTTTCACATTAATGATGTTGTGAAATATTAATCAGAACAAAAAAGAAAAAACCATGAGAGGTGAAAAACCCCATAAAACATAAAACAAAGTTTAAAAATTGAAAATACTAAGGAATGGAGTATCTTTTGAAGAAAGTCTGGTTTCAGTGAGTCATAGGAGATAGAAAAAGTGCGTATAAGAAAGAGAAAATAGACATATATTATAGCATTGTTAGCATTAATAAATTGATTAAATTACTAATAATTGAACCCTCAGGTGTGATTAGCATGGCAGAGTAAAAAGAGCTTAGTGTCAGGTGACCTGGGTTTGAGTCTTGATTCTGTGAGGTATCGGCTCTGTAACCTTATCTGTTTTCTTGTCTGTAAAATGGGGATAAAAATATTGAACTTTCTAAGACCAAGTTTCAGAGAAGTTGTTGATTTGTACTGGTAGAAGGAATTTCCTCATACATAGGAACAATGTAAACATGAAAGAAATCATAGGTAAGGGATATAATGAAACAGATGGTGATAGAGTTAGAAATAGATATGTTGCTATCTCTGTATAGTTTATTACCTAGGGCTAGTCACAAATTTAATTATACATACACACATGCATGGATGATACATGTAACTGTATTTGTGAATATATGCTCACATATATAATATAGTGTGTGTATGTTCATATGTGTGTGTGTGTGGAAAGGGAGGGCACAGGAGGGAATGGCTGAGTGGGTAGGGATCCAGACAGGTAATCTAGAACCACAGATCACCAGGGTGGCAGCAACAGCTATAAGTACAGATGGTATCAAGTAAAACCAAGCTTGTGGACTGAAGTGGTCCCAAGGGAGGGCCTCCTTAGGTGACAGTGGGAGGGGAGAGACAAGGTTTACTGTAGGATTAAAGGGGCACAAGGCCTCTGCAAATCTTCATTTTAGCACTGAAGTTCCTTATTTGTTCTCCTTTCAACTCATACTGGGAAACTAGGTGGTGCTGCAGCAGAATAGGGTTCCAGGCCTGGAGAGCTGAGTTCAAATGTGATCTCAGATACTTACTAGCTGTGTGACCCTGGACAATTCACTTACCCTTGTTTGACTCAGCTCTCTCACGTGCAAAGTAAGCTGGAGAAGAAAATAACAAAGCACTTCAGTATTTTTGCCAATAAAATCCCAAATGGGGTCACAAAGAGTCAGACACAACCATGATGACTAACTAACAACTAATGTACGTCCAAGGCTTGGTAATTGTGTCAGTGTGGATCCCTGTATACTCTCTCCACTAGTGTAGATCATGACCCCTCCCTGCCTTAGTGGAACATCTTTATGAATTTTCAGTGAACACTTAACCACTGATGGACAGCCTTGTAGTAATGAACCCTCCTGAGGTTCTGAAGGTAACAAGTTAGTTGCTATTCAACTCCCTCATTAGAGACTTACATAAACTGATGCTGAGTGAAGTGAGCAGAACCAGTAGAGCACTGTGCATAGTAATAAGATGAAAAATGCTATCCAGTTCTAGAGAAAGGACTTAGAGAATATGAATGCAGATCAAAACGGACTTTTTTTACTTTCTTTTTCTGTTTTTTTGTCTGTGTTTTCCTTCACAACATGACCAATATGGAAATATGTTTTATATGACTGTACAGGTATAACCCTAAGTGCTTACTGGGTAGGGTAGGGAAGGGAGAGAATTTGGTACTCAAAATTTTTAAAAATGAATGCTAAAAATTATTAATGCATGTAATTGAGAAAAAATAAAATATTAAAAAACCCCAAAGTCCTCCCAGATTGTTCAGACCTGGGAGAACCTGGGCTTTGCAGGTTGTAGCTGTTGAGAGCCTTGTGGTCTCCTTCACATTATGATGAAGCAACAGAGGAAGGCTTTGATGGTTGTGCCACAAACACATGGAAACTTGAAGGTTTCCAGTACCTACTTTTACAAGATGAGGGGACTGAGGGTAGTAGCAAGACCACTGGTTTGAGAGTCAGAAGACCTGAATTTGGGTCCTGCTTCTGCTCTGTACTTGTATGACCTTGGACAAGTCATTCAACAGACCTTTTTGAGACTCAGCTTTCTTGTTCATAAAATGAAGGTACTAAGCTAAATAGTCTCCCAGGCCCTTTCTCACTAAGGCTTTACAAATCTATGATGTTTAAGTCCATGGATATTAACTCACTTTGGCTGTAGCAACTGCAGATTGCTGCCTCCTGGAAGACTGGGTAGGAGCTTGTAGTGGCCCTGGATCTTAAGACCGTAGACACATTCTCCTGCACTGAATTTTCAAAATCTGTGGGAGAAATCCTTGATTGCTTAGAGCAGGGATTTAGGGCCTACTCCAGGAAATCTTTCAACATCTACTAAGTTTGCTTTGGATTAGCACCCTTCCAGTTTTGTGGCCCTCCCTCCCCTCCAAGTTCCTTCCCTTAATTCCTATCAAAACTGGCTGTCATGAAAGGTCTATGGCATTCATTTATATTTGATTATAAATGGCTGACAATAGCTCAAAATGTCACCTCCCTCCCCCTTAATTTAATATGGATCAAAGACAAAGGTACTTTAACAGTATGAGTCAACAGGGCCCAAAGTTTTGATTGGGGCAGCGGGCCTTAACAGCTTACCCCAACTCATGATTTATCATGATGCCTACTGTGCTTAAGCATAATGCCTATTCTGGCAAGGAATACTTTGTAAATTCCATAAGTGTACGTGCTGACATTGAGTCATTGAGACTACTACGACATGGCTACAGAGAGCAGAAAGAACAATGAACTCAAGAATCAAAGTCTTGGGTGCAAGTCCTAGTACCATCACCCATTAGGCAATTTCTTCTTTTATTATATAAGATAAGGCACAATAATCCTTGCCCTGCTCTCCTCATAGCTACTACAAAGTGCTAACCAAATGGGAATTATTATTGTAGTTATTTCAATAATAGGACAGTGTGTAAGCTCAAATTTTGGGGCTATCTTACCTCTATTTTCTAGTCCACTCATCTTTTTATTCAAATCTCCATCATACTGTATGAAAGAGCAAAACAAAGTCTATTAGTAATTCAAATACTGTTCAGGATTTTTGTCTTCCGTAGGCCAAGCATCTAAATATAGTTCTGCTAAGTACTATTCATTTGGTTTAAGGGCTGCCCCTGCTGGGGTCTCAAGCTCTTCTTAGTCTTTTTTGGCTACACTTCCAGGGCTGAGACCTCTGCTGGCTCCATTGTCTATGACATCCCAACAACTCACAGGGCTACTGGGAAAAAGAATGATCTGTAAAACCATTAAACATTCCTAATTCTGCCACTTTTTAGCTAGGTACTTCAGCTTTAGCTAAGTATCTCAGTTTCCTTATCTATAAAATGGGGACAAAATATTATACTTGCTAAGTTTCTAAATTTCTGAACAGTTACTGATTTGTACTAATAGAAGGAGGTTCCTTCCACATGAGAGCTCCCTACTCACTTATGAAGTCATAAGGTGAAGGATATAGCATAATAGACATATAACTACAATTATAGGGCTATATCGTATTTCTATTTAACTCCTTTTCTACCTTACAACATTTATTTAATGCAACAAGCATTTATTAAGCACCAATTGCTAAGTATTACATTGTGGATACAAGGACAGAAAAAAAAAAGAACAGTACCTATTCTTAAGGGGAAGTGGAGAGGGCAGGGGAGAGAGAATATGACACAGACACAGATAAGTGCACACACAAAAATGATGATAATCTGAAGACAGAGTATTAGCAACTAGGGAGGTCCTCAAGAAGTTCAGAAGTTAGGGTTAATGTCAAGGAAAGGGAAGCTTACTGGAGTTGAGTTAGAGAGGCAGATTACAGGGGCCTTGAATATCAGAATTAGGAGCTGTTATTTTATTTTGGAAAGTGGTAAGGAGCCCCTGAAGGTCTTTGAATAGCAAAATGACATGATCAGTAACCAAAATTTACGAAACTTGGGAACTTCATTACCCTGAAAGTAGCACCATCGTCGTCATTCATTTCACTCTGCGAATACATGGATGTGACTGACTTTTTGATACTCCTTGTACGAGAAAGTCGAACAGAAGGTGTTGTATACCCTGAAGATACCAAAGAGAAATCCCATAACATTTCAACAAATTATAATGATCAAGAAAGCCAAGGAGACGGTAAAGCCTATACTATTATTTTTCTAGTTGTCCGAAAGACCTTTATAAGTGTCCATCAAATTAACCAGAGGAGCAGAGGGTTCAAGGGGTACCAACCGAAGAAATTCCCCCAGGTATGAGATCATGAACTCAGAGCATTTTTCTGTGACTATCTTCTTTTCAGGTCTATTCTTGCAATATCATTCTGTTGTTAAAAGACATGATGTTGGAATGTTTGAAATAAGCCATACATAACAGATGAGATAGGGAGAGGGATGGATTTGGAATTTTACTGGTCTAGGGAACTCCCTCTACCAATGCAAGTGGGAACCTTCCTTGCATCTTCAATTTTCCAGAGTTTCCTGGAGAACCCGATCCATATGTGACAGGCAGGACTTTCTTGACTCTATTTACCATACCATACTACTTCTCACCTTGACCCCTACTAACATGTGAAAACAGAGAAGTAACCATTCCATTATAATCCGGATGATTTGGAGCTTGGTCTTAGAAGCTGGTCCAACTTTAGTCCGAGAGAGATTTGGTAAAATAGGCTACTACCAAAGGCAAAATACACACGTGTGTCAATTTCTGTTATTTAGACTAAGGAAAAAAAAAAAGAATGAGGAGGAGGATTAGTTGAAGCAAGTCCCTTCCTTAATTCTGCCCATGTATGGTATAGTATCCTAATGTGTCCATTGAGAGCACAGTTCAGTAATGTGACTTTCCTGAGCTCAAGATGCTAGGAACGCTAGTAGACCTATAAAGCTTTAATATGTACAGTCTACTTTATGTATTTTATCTTACTGGATTGTCACAGAAACCCTGTGAAAAAAGGATCATTCAGTGCTAGAGACGGTTTTGGAGATCTGGAGTCTAAACCCCTCATGTGACAGAGGAGGAAACAAAGTCAGAAGAGGTGTGGGATTTGTACAAGACCACAGAGATTAACAAGTGGCAGAGGCAACGCTGAACCCCGGACCTCTGGTTCTTGATTTACTCTTTCTCACAGGCCGCCTTTTCCATTTTGTAGATTAAGTGACTGAGTGAGGTAACTCAGGAAGTAGTATCTCATTTTTACAGAAGAAAAACTTGGGGGCCCAGTGAAGGAGAACAACTTGCCTGAGATGACCAAGCTGATTAGTGTTGGAGCTGAGATTAGGTTCCAGGTCTCTGACTCTTTGCTTAATGCTCTGTTCTATACTGGTCTGTCTAAATCAGACTCGGAAGTTGGCTGCAATGTTTTGATGATGAGAGAGGAAAAGTCAAGAAAAGAAAGGAGGTGGTGATAAGGTACTTTTTGTATGGGATCTTTTCGCCCAGCTCCAATCTGAGAACAGAGAATGGTGATATAGGAAAGGATGATAGCTGAGGAGAGAGCAGAGAAATGGTGGATTTCTTTCAGATTCATTTACAATAATAAAATCTTTAGACCTAAAAGGGGACCTTAGAGTTAATTTGGTCTACTTGCCTTATTCAATCCCCAAATTTTAATAGATGGAAAAACTGGTTGAGTGACTTAAGTGGCATGTCCAAAGTCACATGGCTAGTAAATGATGAAGCCATGTCTTCTGACTAAATCCAGAGAGCTTTCCACTATACATAACACAGAATCATTTATAGGGAACCTAACCCTGGGTGGAGTAAGAAGGTAATTGTGGCAGTACTGGAAGCAAAAGGACATTTCTGGATATAAAGTGCTAGTCAAAATAAAATCCTGTCCTGATTATGGAGTTTGCCAACAGGAATTATTGCTTAGTGTGGTGTAGAATGCATGGGGTTGGGAGGGAACCTGAGCTCTGCTTCCTATCCCTGGTAGGAAGTATCCCTATACTGACTGGCTGTGTGACTTTGGGCAAATCACTGCCTTCTCCCTGGGCTCAGTGTCTGCCTCTGTAAAATGATGGAGATGGATGAGATGATCTCCAGTGTCCCTTCTAACTCTAACATCATTTGATTTGGGGATCTGAAGAGAGGAGAGGAAGGGAATAGTGTTAAGGTTAAGTATAGGCAAGAAAATCTGGCTGCCTGGAGCATAGAGAATAGTAGAAAATAAATCGGATGACCTGGGTCAGCTAGAATGGCAGAGAAGGTCAAATCAAAAGTAATAAGTCCTCTTAAAAGGCAATTGAGTATTTTGCGGGGGGGCAATGTAGTTAAGTGACTTGCTCAAGATCACACAGCTAGGTAATTATTAAGTGTCTGAGCTCATATTTGAACTCAGATACTCCTGACTCCAGGGCTGTTGCTCTATTCACTGTAGCACCTAGATGCCCCCCAACCCAAGTCATTGGGTTTTTAGTCATGCTGGACCTTGGTTTATATTTTGGCTTGGCTACTTCCCTGTATGACCTTGGAAAGATCCAAAGGTTTCAGTTTCCCCATCTGTAACATGCTAGGGGAGGGCTAGATGAAAGGCTTCTAAGGTCCTTTTCAGATCTAACATTCTATATTCTAATGAATCTGTATTCATATACTACTTGCAAAAAGGACCACTTGGGGAGACAGCTTTATTTTGGTTCTGTAAATGGGTTTTGTTCTGCAAATATGGTAGGTTTCATTTATGAATACTTCTCTTTAAATTTGTGAATCATTCAATAAAAACATCCACATGGCAATCCTCATAAAGTTAGTGAGAATATGTATTTTTTCAAAACATGGTTGAGATTTTTATTAACCTAGGAAAGTAATCTCTTTAAAATTTGATTGAAGATTTTCTTTTAAACATTTAGCAAGCTACATATTTTTTGCATAAATGCAAACAAAAACTTTTCCTCAGAGGAAAGGTAGGATAGTGGAAGCATAAAAAAGAGCCATCAATTGGGACCTGAGAGATCAGGCTTCGAATTTCAACTCAGGTACTTTATTAATTGTGTGACCTTGAACAAGTCATGCCTTGACTTGAGCCATGGTATCATCATTTGTGAAATGGACATGATATTTGCACTACTTTGTCTCTTAGGGCAGCTGGAAGAATTCAGTGAGGTAAGTGGTAGATGTGAAACCATTTTGTAAACTCTAAAGAACTGCATGCATTCTATACTGTACTACTATATATATATATATATATATATATACGATCTTATCATATCTATTATTGTTATATAGTATATATTTCTATGTGCGTGTCTGTGTGTGTGTGTGTGTGTGTGTGTGTGTGTGTGTGTGTACCAAATGTGTTAGGTAGGTCTCAGATTTCGAATATATAGCAGGAAGCAGAATCAGTAGGAATGTACCAGTGAGGGCATGGCCCTCATAGGCCATCCATCATTGCTCTATAGCAGCCACCAGAGAATAACAGGGGAAACAGGATTTATGTCCTCAGCTTTTGCTCAAACTACCTCACAGGCATTTTAGTATTTTTTTCAAGATATTTCAATTACTTTTAAATCCTTGAGTCATTTTTGGTTTAGGCAGTTTGATGTCTTCATTCTTTCTCTTTTTCTTCTTTGGTGAAATAGCTTATAGAAAGGTAATGAGAAAATTTTTTACAATGGTGAAGGACAAATAAACTATTCTGTAGTCTTTTTTTATACCCAAGTGAATGCTGGCTATAGATATATGCCTAAGCGGTGGGGAGAGGAGGGGAAGGAGGAGAGACAGAAAGGGAGGTGCATAGAGAAACAGATCCAGAGCCAGAGAGTGAATGAAAGAGAAGGAAAAGAATCAGAGGACAGATGAGAGCATGAGAGAGAGTGCAAATGAGAGAGAATGAGAGAGATAATGGGGGAGAGGGATTGAAATAAAGAGAACAATAGAGACAGATAATGAGAGACAGAATGAGATATGAAAGATAGAAAATGAGAGACAGGCAAAGAAAATGAGGTAGAAAGACTGAAAGAGAACAAAAGAGGGATAAGAGAATGGAAAAGAATAAGAGAGAGACAGAAGGTGAGAGAAAGAGTGAGAGAATAAAAGAGACAATGTGTGAGAAAGGTTGAGAGACAAAATGAAAAGAGAGAATGAGAGACAGAATTTGAGAGAATGAGACAGAGAGAAAATGAGATGGAGAATTGGAGGGACAAAGAAGAGATAGAGTAATTTAGAGAAGAAAGGAGCAAGAAAAGAATGAGAAGCAAGGCAAGGGAAAGTCAGAGAGAACCAGAAAATCAGACAGGAGGAGAACAGGAGAGAAAAGACAGGGAATGAGAGAAGAGAAAGAAAGAGAATAAGAGACAGAATGAAGGGAAGAGATGAAGAGAGAGAAAAGAGACACAATCAGAGCAACAGGTAATTAGAAAGGACTCAGAGAATGAAAGAAGAGAGACAGAGTACAGGAGTAAACAAGAAACAAACACAGAATGAGATAAAAGTAAGAGAGAACTAAAAGACATGGAGAGACTAAGAATATGAGAATGAAACAGGAAGCAAGAGACACAGAGAGAAGATGGAGGAAAAGAGGGAGGGAAAGAGGGAGCGAGGGAAGGAAGGGCAGAGAGGGAGGGGAAAGGGGATAGAGGGAGAGAGGAAAAAGGAAGGAAGGATGGAAGAGGGACAGAAAGAGGAGAGATGGAAAGAAAGAAGGGAGAAGGGAGAAACAGAGAGATCAAGTGAGGGACAGAACAATCAAAAGACAGTAAGCGTGAATGAGAGACCCATGAGTGAGAATGAGTCTCAGAGCCAGGAGGGATAAATGGATCAACAGCTTGCACTCAAGCTACCTTGTCTTCTCATCTCATCGCTTTCAAAGTATGTCTCTTCTTGTCCCCTGTATTCTCTATATTCTGATGGCGTTTTCTCGTCTTCTTTTCCAATGCTATTCCTGTGCATTTTCCACAAGTGATAGGCCATTTTTTTCTCAAGAAGTGCTTGTTTCTAAAATGTTTAAGAAAATACGTTTTTAGGGTCAAATGTCCATTTTCTGGTTGCAAATTGTGTTTTATTAAAATTGGTGCATTTTATTAAAAGAGGGTATTTGTTCAATAGGCTTTTGTTGCTGAATTCTCTAAACTGTACCTAAGCTAAGACCAAGAGTTAGCATGCTGGCTTTGTAGGAAAGTGTTTCCCCTTGTACTTTACCACGGACAAAAATGTATTTAATAGCTAGATATATATTAGCATATCACTCCATCCCTGGTGGCTGGACCAGCAGTGGAAAAATGGATTCAGTTCTGCATGAGCAAGGGCTGGGAAAGCAGTACTTACCGTTAGATCAGTGAATGACCCACAAATCGAGAGATTACCTCCTCCAACCAATTGACATATGAAAAATTGAGCTCTAAAGGGCTTAAGTGACTGGACCAATGCCACCTATGTCTTTGGAATCTTAAATCTGGGATTTGAACCCAGGTTCTTTTACTACAAATCCAGGGCTCTTTGCTGCTTTGTAGGGTTCATCATGTAAAGCATCCATTGAAAGTTACACCAAGATTAGGCCCCTACTATCTAAGCAAAGTTTAGAACCAGGTCACACTTGTTGGGTTCCACCAGAATGGAGTAGATGCTCTGGGCACTCTTAGTACAGAGACTACAAAGAGGCTGGTTTCTGGAGGTGGCAAGGGCAAGAGAAGCATGTCAAATTATCTTCCCCTTTTCCTTCTTCCTTTGCTCTGGAAATGATTTAAACTAGGAATTCTTTTTTCCCCAATTGATATTTTATTTTATTTTTCTAATTACATGTTATGAAAGTTTTTCAACATTCACCCACATGCATATGCTTATTTATAAGATGCAAAATTCCTCCCACCTTCCCTCCCAACCCCCCTCCCCTCAGCAGCGAACAGTCTGGTGAATATTGTACATATACACTTGTGTTTAACATGTTTACAGCTTAGTCATTTTCTATATGAGGAATTAGGATAAAGGGAAAAGAAACCCTGAGATAGGAAAGAAAAACATGAGAGGAGCTGCATCCATCAAGGTTGATCAACTCACAATGTTGTTAATGTGTACAATGTTCTCTTGGTTCTGTTCCTTTCACTTAGCATCAGTTTCTGTAATTAACTCCATGTTTCTCTAGAGTCTGAGCAATCATGGTTCCTTATAGAACAGTAGTAATCTGTGACATTCATGTACCATAACTTGTTCAGTCATTACTCAATTGATGAGCATCCCCTCAATTTCCAATTTTTTGCCACTACAAAACATGTGGGACATTTCCCATTTTTTTATGATTTCTTTGGAATATAGGCCTTTATTGGTATTGCTGGGTCAAAGGTTTTGATCAGTTTTATTTCTCTTTGGGCATAGTTCTATATTGTGCTCCAGAATGGATGGAGCACCAATAATGCATTAATGTACCAATTCTCCCACAATAAACCAGGGAAATTTAACTTTGTGAACTTTTGTTTTTCCAATGAATTTTGAAAACTGCATTTCAACAAAATCAGTCTTCTTGTACCTCTGTCTATTTTCCTTTATGTGTTTATAACCATGATTCTGGAAAGGGGCCCATAGATTTCACTGGACTGTCAAAGAATCTAGGATACCCAAAAGGTTAAAACTCCTCCATTAAAACCAAGATCAAATGCCTCTTTGTAGCCATCACCCTCATCTGTTTTTTCCTTTTCTTTGTATCCTCAGTACTTAGCTCAGTACTTGAAATAGTCTATGATATACTACTAATCAATGCTTGTTGAATAGCATCCATTGACTGGGCAGTCATATATTGCCTGCAGGCACAGTAGCATAATGCAGTCCTGGATTTGGACGCAGGAGCTCCACATTTGAATGTTGGCTCTGATGTTTAATAACTGTTCATGTGATCTGATCACTTCCCTTCACTAAGCCTCAGTTTTCTATCTGTAAAATGGGGATTGTAATGCTTTTACTACCAACCTCACAGAATTGGTAGCATCAAGTACTTTGAAAACTTTAGAATACTCTAAAAGTGGGAATTATTATTTAGATGAGAATTTATGTACAAATTTGGAAAGGGTATTTGAAATTTTAGCCCAATATCAGTACCAAAGGAAATTTTCTTGGAGGAAAAAATTGAGAACATTCCTCCCCAAAATCTCTGGGCCTGAGAAAAACAGCTGTGTTATTTTCTCTCTAGACTTTTCAGATTTTGGTAACTATACACAATTTACTTATGTAAGGGAAATTCAAAAGTAATCCTCTTACAATAAGGGTCAGGGTTGTAGAGACAGAGACAGAGAGAAAGGAGAGAGACAGAGAGATGGGAGAGAGATAGAACGAGACAGGGCTAAGTGCATCTCACCCATATGGATGTTAGTTTTTGGTGACTGCCTGCCTTTGGGGATAACAGGCCCTAGTCAAGCCCATATGGACAAAGAATGTGGTGGCCTGTGACAAATAGCATAAGCTTCCCTGTAGTGAGTTACAGTTATAGGCAATGTTCCCTCCGTACCTTCCTGTCACTTTCCTCTCGATTTTTCCTTCGTTGTTCCTCAACTCGAGCTTCTCTTTTAACTTCTTCTCCAATTCTGGTCAGAAGTAACATTTCCTTTGTTTTCCATTCCTGGAGAGTAGAGTTTATTTTGTTTTTAAGTTAATTTAATTTTTCCACTTACATGCAAAGGTAGTTTTCGACATTCATCTACTTGCAAGTTTATGAGTTCCATATTTTTCTATCACCCTCTATTCCCTCCTCTCTCCCCATGGCAGGGTAAAAGTTGTACATATACAATTGTGTTTAATATATTTCCATATTCGTCCTATTGTGAAAGAAGAAATTAGAACTGAGAGGGAAAAAAAGCTTGAGTAGGAAAAAAACATAAAAGAAGTTTTAAAAAGTGAACATAGTCTATTTTGCTCTGTATTCAGATCAAATTTCTTTTCTTCCACGTAGTCTTTTATTTTTCACCACAATTGTATTTTTGCAATATGGTTCCCCCCCCTTGCCTTCCCCACCCTCCTCTGGAGGAAGTAGGAGGTATTCACAGACTGGGCCTAAAGGATATATCAGCCTGCCACAGAAGAGCTCACCCAGTGAATGTGGAAGGGAGACTGTCTCCCACATTTCTGTCCACTAGGGATCTTACAATGTCTTGGCTGTGTGCATGGATGCATTTGGAGAGGTTAAAAGCCAAAGCAGCTCTTTCATCATTAGTAACTTGGGCTGTCAGCAGCAGTAGAGAGTCTATATCCAGGCTAAAGGCCAAACTGGAAAATCTAATAGGGGATTGGAGAGAATGCTTGTTCTCTTTCACGCCCAGAAAGGCATATGGTCAATATTCTTTCAGTGAGTTGAATCTACCACAATTGACACAATGCTTTATATCTATTAAGTACTTCTTGAATGCTTTTTTTGTTCATTCATTTCATATGTGTATTTTAGGAGAAGGGAGGAAAAG